>NW_026706831.1:0-2400000 GCF_024137745.1 Phymastichus coffea
CCTGAACAAAACGGAGAACAGGAATACTTGTATGAATTGAGCCATGAACAATGCCAAACTATCCACGAAACGAGAATTTTTAAGTATGACAATTTTCATACGATTGCTGATTTAAAAATAAACGCCACAACAACCAAGGGCATAGACTTCGCTGGCGATGCAGGAAGCTGCATTGGCGTAGCCTACGTAGACAGGTTCGGATCATGGAGTAAGGTGCTTGTTCAAGGCACAATTAAAATCACATTAATACAAGCCTATGTGAAAATTTGTCTGAGTAATGACAAATTACATTTAAGCTCAGGAACGATATGTAAATTTTCAGACACAACTTGCGTAGACTCTGACGGGGGTTATACATTTTGGGACATTTTACCTCAGGAAGAATGTTTTACTAACACTTACGATATTTTATATAAAGGTCCAGTAACAAAATACTTTAACACACACAATGACGACATAATATACATGGTAAACGCTAGCGACACGACCTTTGCTTTAACAGTCAAAGATAAAATACTGAAATGCTACAGAGAGTTCATAAGAACAGAACACCCAAAACTCTTTATCGCGGAAGAAAACAATAACTTCAACAAATACAAATTCGATAAAGACACTGTTACTAGCAAAAACAAGGTTAACATAGATTTATTCATATACGTAAATTCTAAATTTGTATATGTCGAAAAGCATTTGGACAGACAGCTGAACGATCTTTACAGAAAAATCATTACAGATAGGTGTGAAGTAGAGAGGAAAACAATACAAAACTCCCTATCCCTTGCAACCCTCTCCCCTGACGAATTCGCATACAACATCATGAAGAAACCTGGATACATTGCCAGGATCGCAGGAGAAGCAGTTCATGTCATAAAATGCACCCCTACTGTAGTGAAGGCACAGCACCTTAACGAATGCTACAATGAATTACCAGTAATTTCAGGCAACGAAACCTGGTTTCTTACTCCAAAAACTCATATCCTCAAAAGAAAAGGTACTCCAATGAACTACAACTCCATAATACCTACATACTACAAAGTAAACAGCAAATGGATAAAACTAACACCCAAACCAATGGAAACAATACCACCACAAGCACTCAAACCTAACACAAACATAAAATGGAAATTTGAATCCATAGATTCATTAGCAACTAGCGGCATATAATCACAACAAGAATTGGACCAATTACAACAACAAATAATGTTCCCCATGGAAAAAGCATCTCTGTTAAATATTATAGCTAAAGAAATATCAGGAAAAGGAACAACAAAGGACATTTTTACAGAAAATACACTTACAAAATTGGCTGAAAGCACGTGGAATCACATATTCAACAAACTAATCACGTGCGGATCAATCTCATCAGTAATCATAATGATATTAATATTACTGCAAATAATAAAATTGACGATTGACACCATCATCAGTGGATATACGCTGCACATGGTTTATGGCTGGTCTATGAACCTACTATGGGCCTTCTTCAGCTCAATAACCCACTTGCTAATGATACTAGGACGACAAAACCACAACAGTATGACAAAAAATAATAAACAAAATGCAGAAATTCAACTAGACACAATACACACAAACCCGAACGACACAGACGTCAAGATACAAATCTACCCTGATACCCACTGTCCTATTCCTCAACAAAGCTTACCTCTCGAATCAACAATAATCAAATACAAACATGACCTATTTTCAACAAAAGTCTAATTGTCATGTCGTTCAGTACCCCAAATGCTTTACGTCATGGCCACATTTTTAGCGGGGAGGGAAGCGAGATATTCGCTTTAGGAATCTAAATTAAAAACAAATTCCTTATCTAAAAAACAAAAGAAAAATATATTTTTACAAAATTACAATTATGTTTACAAATGTAATTACACTTATATACAATTACAATTATATCGATGATCTACACTTGGACCTATGATTACATTGTAAAACTCACTAAAAACTTCCACACATACTCGACGGAAACCATTACAATACACTAACAAATCATAAAAAAATAATTCGCGAAGATTCCAAGTATCTTCATCTGGACCATACTCCCCCAAGAAGAAGGCCGTCTGCGTCACTCGATCGCAATGCCTCAGAGTACGCACTAACTTCCAGCTCTGAAACTAACAAGCAAATAGGAAACAAATTAATCAGACATATCAATATACCAATATACAAACATACATTGTAAAACACTTACATCTATTCTCACATATTTTCGGGTCCTGGGCTTAGGCGCGACTGGTAAAGGCAAGCCCTCCCGTCTGGCTTTCTTTGCCGCATGGGAATACTGCCAATCCGCAAACTAGAATAAAGAAATATAATGATAATAATAACAATGAATAAGAAATCAATTTGTAAAATACTTACGCAGACCATCGAATGACGCTTCCTTGGAAATCCAAACATTGTAAAAATTGAACTGTACAAAGTCAAGCAACCGCGCTCCTCATATACTAAATAAATGCACACACCGCAAAAATTTCTGTATAAACCGCTAGTAGCTTTGAATTTCAGAAGTATTTTTATGCAAATATTGCAATATCTTAGGCCCTGGGGTGTTACGTCTTACGACGCATCCTTTTTATAAAATAAACATTTGCGAAATTCAAAGCTACTAAACTATTCGCACGTCAGCAAAAAGCTAATTAAACGCGAGGTAAATGACTCTCCGAAATTAAGCCTTACGACGCATCCTTTTTGTAACATATGCACATTCAAAACTGCTAAGCTATTCACACGACAGCAAAAAGCTGTCGAAACACACTCCGAAACTAAGTCACCAAAACGCAAGAATTTATAATCAGCGAAAACAAAATGTCATACAATATCGCAATACTGACCTGAAAAAGAACTATAAAAGATATAAAAAGCAATGAACAAATCACTCAGTCAGTTGATCAGTAGTCCGTCAGTCAGTTAATAAGTACCTGTAAGACTCAACTCCGTACACACCGGTCCGACAATTGATGATCATTTTACTTAATAAACTCGCGACTGTTACAAAGTAATATCGCGCAAGTATTATTCCACAACCTATCCTATTCAATTCAACAAGCAGTTAGAGCCTGCTACATTTATTCAATTCAACAAGCAGTTAGAGCCTGCTACATTTATTCAATTCAACAAGCAGTTAGAGCCTGCTACATTCATACAATTCAACAAGCAGTTAGAGCCTGCTACATTTTATCAACAATTAAAGGCTACGATTATCAAGGTAGTATAATTATCAGACATACATTTCCACATATATTTATTATAAGTGAGACATATCCGACCACTAGTCAACATATTAGAACGTCTCATTCATTAGCTATTCGTAGTTGATGCACGAGACGTAACACCTTTATAATTAGGAGCCACCTTCAAGATTTCTTCCATGCTCATCGACATTGTAGTGAAGTCTGCAACTTTGCTAGGGTTCGTGAGTTGAATCTAACTTGTCCAAAGGGATTAACGACGTGTTAAGACTCTATTGTCTTTCAGACACCAGTTCTAATCCTAAACTAGGAGAGAGAGAGAGAGAGAGAGAGAGAGAGAATAAGCTTTATTATGCCGTGGGGTATAACCCCGTAGGCTATAAGCAGAATACAATGCAGATACATTAAATTAGAGCGCAGTAATAAGCGATAAAGTTATACAAATAAATATTAATTTAAGATGAACATAGGTTAAACAAGGCCAGAATAAACACTAAATAAAATCACCGGCCAAAGAGGGTAATTGGAGCCAGCAAACAAGTTAACAAGCATGGTGGTCAAGCAGATTCAAAACTAAGAACTAACTAGTAAAGCCTGGAGAGATGACGAAGTGACAGTGAAGGTAGATTGTGGATCAGGGTGGAAGTGTCGGTCGGTGTTACAACTTGGAATTGAATGGGGGAAAATTACAGACCAGGTAGCGACCAGGTGATAGGAGGTACTCTGATGAGGAAGTGAAGGCGGAGGCGTTGAAAGGTAGAGGGATAGAAGGAAGTTTCAGGAGCAAGGGAAGATTTGTGAGGTGTTCGGTGTCCACCCTGTGGCGAAAAATGAGCTGTTCGATCACCATAAAATACTCATAGAGCCAGCGCCTGAGCTCTACATAGCGAGAAATATCAAACTCAGTGATGGCCAGCTGGTTGAGAAGATAAATGCCATAGGCCGCCGCCGAGAACCTCCAAGCCTTAGTTCTTGGAGCGGGATAGGAGAAGGCCATCGGGGGATTGCGGGAGTGCTTAAGATTAGGAGGATTTGGGGTTTTGACATAAGTCGTAAGGTAGCACGGGTGTTGACAGCATACGGTTTTGTATGTACGAAGGATGAGAGAGATGTTGCGCTGACTCTCAAGAGATAGCCAGCCCAGACGCAATCTATGGAAGGACACATGGGAGTTAATGTTTGGTGTGGGGATGAAAGGTATAAAGCATGTGATAAATCGGACACAGGCATTGAAAGCTGTTTGAAGGGCCAGGGTTCTGGACTTATCAAGGTGCATGAAAGCTATGGAGGCGTAAGAAAAGTGGGGAAAGATCAATGTTTGAACCAGGTATTTCCTTGTTTCAATGGTGAGTGATTTTCTGTAAAATTTAAGGGAATTTAGACCAAGGTGAACTCTCTTAACAATGTCGGAGATGTGGGGTTTCCATTGAAGGGTCGAGGTGATAGTAAGTCCAAGGCTTTTGACCGATGATGAGAATGGAATCTCAACATCATCAATCTTGAGCCTGGACAACGAGTTTAGGTCAAAGGCGAGGACGTGAAGTTCGCTACCAACGATCATGACCTTTGTTTTGGCGACGTTGAGTTGGAGACCGTTCGCTCGCGCCCAGTCCGCCACCGCCTGTGCATCCAATTGGACCTTCTCAAGCCCCTCAACAATCTAGGAAGAGACGCAGTGATGGTAAATCTGAGTATCATCAGCATAAATTAGATGCTTGCAGAAAAAAAGAACTCCCCGTGTATTTGTGTGTGTGTGTGTTTCCCCGTGTTTCTTGTTTTGATGTTAGCCCCGTGTCTGCGCTTAGCGCTTTCCTTACCGTTTGGTCTTTATCAACCGTCGGCAAACGTTATCCATGAGGATATCTTGTCGTTCGGTAGCGGATTGGAACCTCTTATCATTAAGAAGTGGTGGTAAATTTCGCCTCGTATTCCTGGTTTCGTAGCATTGCTCGGTCATTAACCATCTAGCGTCAGGAACTGCATTACGATCTGGAGCCAAGCATGACCAATTAAGGTTGCGTGCAGTTAGATTGTCTCCTTGATCAGCGCTCTGTTCCTTCTGTAACTGGAAGCCGGTCATAATCGCACCACCCATCAAAGCAGCTGAGAATGCAGAAGGTGCGAAGCCTTGGACCTCTTTCGATATCCATGACGATACACCCTGCTCTGTCGGCTTAGTTTTGATTATGGTCGTCGGTGCGCCGGAGTCAGTTAAGTTGGAAAAGTTGGTCTTTTCCATTTGGTACGTCTCCATCTTGCCTAAAATATCCGATATCTGTTGGATGTATTTCAGGTTGAAGCGTGTGTTGGCCTTCGTCTCGTGGAACGTTGTCGCAGTAATGCCTTGTCCCATCAAACGTTGTTTTATCTCTATCCTTCGCGGGCCTATTGGGCCTAAGTCTCCGCATAGGTTTGGAGTTGTGGTCGATCCTCGTGGGATGCCGAATCCATGATGTGGTGTGGGTGTGGGTTCGTCGGCGCATAAGGCCATGACGTAATCACCTGCTACACCCAGAGATGGAATCTCCTCGAATGCATTGTGCGTCTGGATATTGATGTCCGCAGCATGGTAGCCAGATAGTCCGTGCTGGGTTGTGATTGGTAGGGGTGGGATGGATAGCTGCGTTGTCTTTTTCATTTGGTCGGTATAGTTTCCGATCGATGTCAAATATATGAACAACGGCTGTGGCACGTTGAATACTTCCGTGTCAGTGAATTTTACGAGATCTTTCTCCTGTAACAGCTTGATCTTTCTGCTTGCGTTTGATATTAAACAATCGTAGCCATAAGAGTGCGGTCGCATAATACGAGTAGCTCTTCTTTTACAATCACTTTGTCTAGTGAGTGCGTGTCAGGTCTAAGATTGTCATATATCTCATGTGCTACTGCAGGAGTCTTCGCCAATACGACAGTGAAATACTGCCGAGGGTTTATCTTTCGTGCTGACATGCCTACGCCAAATATCGCATCTTCATACAGCTCGTGCGTCACTTGTGGTGTTGGAGCGGCGTTGTGCTCTATGTGTAATGGTGGCGGTAGCGTCTTCGTGCTCGGTCCCATTCTACTCACCTGTGGAGCGGGCCTACCTCCCCGTGCTTGCTGCTTCTTCATCAGCTTGTTAGCTCTAAAGTCGGGCTTAAAATTCTCGGGCTTGCCTTTATAATTAGGAGCCACCTTCAAGATTTCATATATTATATATATATATATATATATATATATATATATATATATATATATATATATATATATATATATATATTTATTTATTTATTTATTTATTTATACTTTTTGTTTGCCTTTGAGAATGGGGTTACTAATGGCATCATGGAGAGGATCTTCAAACTCTGATGCATGAGGAATAAATCGTCGATAGAAATCCATCATTCCGAGAAAACGTCGTAAGTCCTGCACAGTTTCCGGTAAAGAAAAATTTTGAATTGCCGTGATGCGCTCTTCAGGAGCTTGAATACCATCAGAAGATACAATATATCCGAGAAAATTTAGTTTTGGCACACCAAAGATGCATTTTGATGCGTTAACCACAATTCCGTAACGAGAAAGACGTTCAAAAATAATTTTGAGATGTTGTTTATGCTCATCAACAGAATGAAAGAAAACCAAAATATCGTCAATGTATACTAAGCAAAAATCTAAACCGGACAAAACTTCATCCATGAAACGTTGGAACGTTTGACTAGCATTACGTAAACAAAATGTCATGAAAGGGAATTCAAAAAGTCCGAAAGGTGTAGAAATAGCAGTTTTGCGAATATCGTCTTTAAAAACAGGAATTTGATTGTAAGCTTTTACGAGGTCTATTTTTGAAAAAAAAATATTGCCGGCTAAATTGCACGTGAAATCATGTATATGCCGAACCGGATATCGATCTGAAATAGTGCGACGATTAAGAAGACGATAATCACCGCAAGGCCTCCAGTCCGACTCGCCTTTCGGAGCTAAGTGCAACGGCGACGACCAGCAACTCGATGAGGGACGAGCTGAGCCAGCTTCGATCATATCGTTGAATTGCTGCTTGGCGATCTTGAGTTTATCTGGAGCTAAACGTCGAAACGTGCTGGAGACTGGAGGACCTGGAGAATTGCGAATATAATGAACAGTTTCGTGCTTTATGTCACGATGTTTACCGCAAGGACGAGTCAAATCAGGAAATTTAGCGAGTATGTGCGAAAATTCAGGTGAAGAAGATAAATCAACCGTCTTGACACTAAGCTGAAAAACGTTCCTTACTTGAGCATCTGTTTTTAAATTAGTAGTACCATCGAAAAGAAGCTTCATACGACAATCAGGTAGCAAATGGAAGTGCGACAGAAAATCGGACCCGATGATTGGCACATCAACGTCAGCGATGACAAACTTCTATTTAAATTTCCTACGCAAACGAAAATTAAGATTAAGCGGGAGGAAACCGTACGTCTTAATTTTACTACCGTTTGCTGCAATCAAGTCAAAATTAGAGGCTGAAAAACGCTCACGACGAAAACGACGAGGATAACAACAAATATCAGAGCCAGTGTCAATAAGAAAACTTCGTTTGGAGGTCTAATCCGTCACAAAGAGACGGCTTCCCGGAGACAAACAGTTCGACGCCGTCCTTACGAACTGCCGTCGGCGTTTCCCGATTTCCAACTGCACGGGCTGATGCACTTCTTAGCCTTGTCATGGAACTTGTGATGGTACCAGCAGAGTCGTAAAGAATCAGAGCCTGAGTCTTGCCTAGAGTGGCTGCGTTGACGTCGTCTACGATTGTTGCTGCGATTCTCATTTCTGCAAGAATCGCGCGTCGAAAGCTCTGCAACTTGTTTGCTCAGAGACTCGATGGCGCAAATCAGCGCGCTATGCAACGACTCTTGCTCGACAGAAGTTGATGAAGATGCAGCTCTGACGGATAGAGGAGTTGCCGGTGATACCTCGATAATTTTGTCAGCGATTTCGGATTGATTATCGAGGGTCAAAGCAGGTTGGGCAGTTATTTGGGCAGTGACGATCGCCTGGACGTAAGATGGAAGGCGCTGGAGCCAGAATTGACGCAATAGGTTATCCGGAATAATCGTTGTGCCAATGAGCGTGCGAAGATAGCGAAGGAACTGCGAGGGTTTGCGGTCGCCGAGTTCCTCCTCACTGATCAGACGCTTCACACGCTGCTCTTCTGAAGCAGACAAACGCTCAATGAGTTTACTGCGCAAATATGTGTATGGAGTCTCGTTAGGAGGATTGCTTATGATATCCTCGACTTCCACAGCAACGCGCGTCTCCAATTGCGAAATAACATAATGAAATTTCGTTACTTCATTATTGATGTTTGAGATGAAAAATTGGGAATCCGCTTGCGCAAACCACAAGCTTGGTCGATCGGACCAAAATGGCGGTAGCTTGACAGCAACCCGATTAACTGCTGGCGCGGGGATGAGGTTAGCCTGGGCGAGCGCACCGCTTGCTGTGAGGCCTGCTGAAAGCGCTCCATTCTGCTGCTGCTGTTGTTGCTGCTGCTGTTGGGCGAGTTGCTGAACGAGCCGCTCGTTGTCGGCACGAAGTTGATCGAGTTGCGCACGAATGTTGGCTGCTTCAACCTCGTCATCACGTGGTTGAAGCCATTCTTCTTTTTTGTAGTATTTATTTTTTTTTGTAGTCGGAGTCACCAATGAAGTGAATTAATGCAAATATATTGATGTCGATAATTAGCTTTTATTATAAAGTTTTATACGGAGCTGTCAAAACAACGACTATTGAGAAAACAATTTTAACACACACTTTTATGCGATCGTAATAAAAGAAACATGCTGCGGCAACTTCAGCTTCGAACAAAGAATTCGCATTCGAACATAGAATTCAGTTCGTCAAGCTCGCCACACGGTCATCCTCATCATCGTCGCTCTCTACTTTTCTTGAAGCTGGATCATTGGGCCGTTTCATCATTTTTTGGGTGATTCTACGTTTCCGGGAGATGCCGGGTTGAGGTCTAAACATCCCTTCACTATAAACCAACCGATAGGATAAGCCATCACCACTTGGAAATGCAAGCCAATCTTGATCAATAATTGGCTTAGACGAGAGAAATCCTTTCTTCCTACAATAATAGAAAACAGGTAAGTATTATAATAAACATGTAACGAAAAATGAACAACTATATACAAATACTTACTCAAACATGCAGAAGTAGAAACGCATTTCATGAATATTCCAGAGTGTTTCATCAAGGCGCCACACGTCTTGCGTCAAAAGGCATTTCATTTCCGATTTGGCGGTTTGCAATGCCTGCAATACCGCATTCACCTCCAAAGATCGCCACTTGACACCTGACATTCTGGCCATGATATTCTCTACCGCAGATCTCGTAATCGTGCCACATTCTCACACATCTCAATGTAAGCCTTCGCCGCCCTTCGGCAATAGTCTTTATTCATTGGTGATAACTTCAATTGCTGCTTCGCCTCTCCTCGCAACAAATTTATTGCAGAAATACCTCTGTAAAAATTTTTATGATTACTATACGTTCATTTCTTGGACCTCGAGATCTCATTCCTCATTTTCGGACAGAAAATACAGACTAGTATTTTCAGGCAAAGAATAAGGAATGTCAGTTCGAGATCTTATTCCTTATTCTTAGCATGAAAATACTAGTCTGTACTTTCTATACAAGAATGAGGAATGAGATCTTGAGATCCAAGAAATAAACGTTCTCTATAGAATTCATATAAAATTGTTCATTAATAATATTTTTCGTATTCCAGATCGCGTCAGCAGCAACAGCCGAAGAGGCAGCCTCAGCAAAAACCGTCGACGTAAGTAAAATATTTGTATTCCGACTTTGGAAATCGTTTATTTTATGGATCTCGAGATCCTGATCTCCATTCTCGGACAGAAAGTACAGACTAGTAATTTCAGGCAAAGAATAAGGAATGTCAGTTCGAGATCTCATTTCTTATTCTTGGCATGAAAATACTAGTCTGTACTTTCTATACAAGAATGAGGAATGAGATCTTGAGATCCAAAATATATCTCCTAAATAATAGAAATAATAATAAAACTAATATTTGACTTACTGTTTGTTGATCATTAAAGCAATATAGAGTAGCGGCGAGAGATGGCACGGGTCTATGCGCCTAACTTCCGCCCCCTCGAATGAGGTCACGAAATTGCACATCGCCACGCCCTTGGGCCGGTGTTTCAAACGCGGCTTCGGGTCGCCGTCAAAAATCGGCCTCACGTACTGGTCACAAAGGGCCTTGATAGTAAAGTCATTCATTCGACTTCCATGTCTAACGTACAGATATCCTTCAGCGGTATATTGCAGTGCATCCACCATTCTGCAGGATACTAGTGGATGGCTCCGCAAAGTTCTGCCATCGAAGACTGTACATTGATCATTTTGTCCTTCTTTGGGAAAATTATGCCTACTAATGGGCCGAAGAGTTTTCACGGAAGGCGTCTGCTTCGTTGCCAAGGCTGAAAAATTAAATTAGAACGAAATAAATAAATAATATGCTTGGTGGCACAAAGAGACGGGGAGGCCCCATGCCGAGAACTCAGATTGGCTGTCTCGATCATGTTGCGCAGGCTTACTTCTCGGCTTGGTCGATACGACATTTAATCGTCATTCGTTTTTACTTTACTTCACTTCACTTTCCTATCTGTTCACTCTAGGGCTATACTGTAAAATCGAATGAGGAATAAATGTCGTATCGACCAAGCCGAGCAGTAAGCTTGCGCAACATCATCAAGGCTATCATTCCTGGTTGTCGGTATGGGGTCCTCCTCGTCTCTTTATGCCACCATTCATATGTGTATTTTCATACCGAGGTATTTGGAACATTTATGCAAATTCTGCATTTACCTTATGTAGAGGATGTAAGCGAAACCAAAGAGCGACGATAGGATATAGGGCTTGATGCGGGATACCAAAGCCCCGTTCAACGACGTAACAAAATTGCACATGGCCAAATTTTTTGGCTTATTGCGAAGTCGAGGGTACTCGTCCGTATCGAAGATTGGCCGATAATACTTCTCGTTCAGGGTTTTCAAGGTGAAATCGTTCACCGAAGAACCATGAGGCACTACATCTCGGCCCTCTGCAGTAAAAAGCAGAGTGTCGACCAGTCGAGCGGAGACGACAGGGTGGCTTCGCTTCGTCGTGCCACCGAACATCGTTGACTTGTTGATTTGCCCGGTCCTTGGAAAGTTTTTGCGGGAGATCTTCATAAGCGGCTTCGGCGGATTCTTATATCGAGTCGCACGCTTCTTTACCTCATCCGCAAAATTCCTCAGTCCCGTTTGGACTATTCTTTTACCGATTCCACCTGAGAAATAGATAGAGATTAATGTTTTTTATTAAGATTGATTTCAATAGATAATTAATAAGAGGTACACATAAATCCTGTTTAATAATTTTACCAAACATTTTGTTAACGCCAACTATGTTGAGCGCCGTAACGAGGCACGAAGTAATTCCCATCCCTCAGCACGAAGTGACCCGTATCGTCCTGTCATGCAAAAGGTTCTGAAAAATTGCAAAAAAAAGAGAAGGTGAGATCGAGGGCGAAACGAAAACCGAGATGCGGCTTCACATTCCTATCACTTCACTCTAAAGCTGCAAAGACAGAATGAGAAACAAATGGGCGCAACACCATGAAGACTACCATTTTTTAGAGAGGAGATATTCTAAGCCTACTTTTTCTCATAAGAGAGATAGTCTTATGAGTTGAGCGCTTAGGTATCGTAGGGAAAGGAATTAGCAGGCTAATCACTGAATAATGAAATTAGTCTCAGGAAATTGCTGAGTCTTTATTGCGATTCAATGCTCGCGCTGCTAAGCAAGGTAGGATAGTGAATCCTCTTGCCGCAGAGACGAGCGAATTTATACTTGCGAAATTGGCTCCTTTCTACACTTGGTAGCCCCTACACGCTATTTTTGATATTAGCATAAACTTTGTACATGTTTTGTTGCAAAATGGCTCAATCAAAATTGAAATTTAATGATTTAAAAAATCAAGTATGAAATAACAAATTTTTTAACATAAATCGTTTCTCAAGGAAAAATCGCCTTTTAAAGTTATAAGTGATATAATTTAGATATTTAAATAACACAAAATTTACAATAAATTTACGGAAAATTTTTACATAAAAAAATCGATTGTAATTAGTGAAACATTCTTCCAAATAAAAACGATTAACTTAACAATCCAATTTTGAATAATAATTAAAAAACGAATTTGTAAATTTCTTTTTTAGCCATTATAAAATCAGCAAATGGGTTACAATCGTTATCATTAATTTTATAGATATATACAGTCGAATAGCTATCTAACAACGCAATTATAATTGTTTAAATAAATTATAAATTTTTTATTTATTAATAACTCAGTCAAAAATTAGTTATCAAAGTGTCAAATTCTTACTTCTCTGTTTTAATACGTTACGATCGCAATTGTATATTCGAATTTGCAATATACTTATTTGTTGCAAAATAACTAACACTATTTACTTGTAAATTAAATTAAACTAACAAATACATATTTAACGACTGTAATAATTTGAAATTCGAGAACAGCGCATCAAAATTGATTAAAAAATGCTTTTGTTCATTAGAAAAAACATTGCAATTGTCAATTTTGCATTTTTTTTCTTTATTATTTACATTTTATTCTTCTTGCTCCTGGTGCTGGTGGTCGCTTCCTCTCTCAACCTTTTAATTTCATCTTCCTTCTCCGCTATCCTTGCCCCAGTCTACCGATCCTTATTCTGCGCAGCTGCTGTTTTGAGATTTTTTTCTCCTCTGCAGCAGGCTCAGGGTTGACGGGTCGTGGGACGCTGGAAGGCAGAAAAGTAAGGGGTGCTTCTTTCGCTACTCGTTTGGGAGGTTTGGTAAGGGGCAAGTCAACCTGGGAGAACCTGGCTGGAGTCTGCGTTCGTTTGCACTCCAGCTAAAGCACCAGGTTACTCGAAGGTATAAAAGTCCGACTCTTCCGCTGAGGGTTAAAATCCGTTAAATCCAAGAGGTCGGTCTGGGTGGCTATCTCTTTTTTGTAAAAGGCCATAGCCAAAAATTATCTGGTCTTACTTTCCGAATGCACTAATATATAGGCACAAGTATACGGAGAATTCAATTAAAAATAATCAATCGACCTCTAGCGACTAACTATGATATGGTTTTAATAACGAGGTGTAAAATTTTCCTCGAATTCTTCCATTCTTGTAGCGGAGCAAATATGTATCCAAACCTATTATTGATTGTATTATGTATGGTCCTTCGTACAATTTCATGAATTTTTTAAATCGTTTTTCCGATTTATCCGTTGAAGTAAGGCTTTTTAATAATACAGCGTCGTTTATTTCGTATGGTTTATGATTTGAATTAATATTATGCGCTAGAGCTCTCTTGTTTAGTTTTTCATGGACCTTTTTACGAAGATCCGTGATTTTGTTAGATACAGTCGGATCACTTGGGGATGCCAAAAACGATCTGGCTTCTGTCCTAGGTGGATTTCCATAGGAGCAATTTCGGTTGTATCATGATAAATAGAGTTCATTATGTCTTGTATTTTTGATATTAGCGAAGCCCAACTTTTGTGGGATTCGTGAGCATATGCTTTACTAAAGTATGTTACTTTGCGGATAGCGTATAATAGAGAATATTAAATTGATGTTCATAGATGCCAGCTTTTCTTTCCAACTTTTCGACGTGAATTGAGTGCCATGGTCATAAATGATAGATTTTGGCATTCGATATTTAGGCACGTAGTTTTCAAAAATCTTTTTAATGGTTGTGTACGTGGTAGCACGTCTTATTGGATACATTACGACGTATTTACTAAAAACATCGATGCTAGTCAAAATATATTTGACTCCTCCAGTTGAAGTTGGCAGAGGACCATAAAAATCAATTGATAATAGTTAATTAGATTGATTTACTAAAATGGTTAATTTAATTGCATAATTGTATCTATTTTTTGATTAAAATACTTGGTACGTTGGCACAAGTCACAGCGTCAAATTACGCTCCTAACTTTTTTCCGTACTTTCGTGATATAGAAGTCTTCTTGTAAGATTTTGAAAATTTTGCGACATCCTATATGCCCGTACATTTCATGAAGTTCAGTAATTAAATCGTTAATAATTTGTTCTGAAAGCACTAGTTTGGTTTTACTATGTTCCTTTTAGAACACCAATTTTTCTTGGACCACAAATCGGTTGGGAAAGCTTTTTTGTTTTTTAATTTTATTAATGAAAGTATCCCGTTCTTGGAGATATGAAAGGTCGATAAAGTTTTTTCAAAGATGGTTCGGACGCGAGTTTTTCAGTATGTCCCGTGAAAAGGTAGTCCGGAGGCTTATGCGCTCGTGAGCCCTGCGAAATGATGATCCGGGCACGAATATCTTTGTCTGCCCCGCAAAAAGGTAGTCCGGACGCATATACGTTTACGTGCCCCGGGAAATGATAGTCTGGTCGCGAGTTTATTCGTCTGCCCCGTGAAAATCTTTTTCTAGATTATTCGGCCATCGCCTTTAGCTTCGTTTCTCCATGTTCGTGGCATCTATTGACGTTAGGGTGTCGGTATCACCACGATGTAACCGTATTCGTAAAATTTGTAATTAGAAGACTTTTACAATCAACTACAATGTGAAATAAATTTAATTTTGTTTGACTCGCGCTCATAAGAGATCACGATTGCACGCAAAAATACCAATTATTGCCACGATTGTCTTAAATTGGAAGCCTGATACTTGCGAGCGCAAATGCCTTACCCGAGCACACAAACAAAAGAAGAACACGTGTTAATATTTTCGAGGAGTTGTTGTTGTTCGAGGAGTTTTCGGCACGTGTTCGGAAAAAGACGTCCATAGGTAGGTATTCTTTGTTACGCCGGATTCCTATTTCTTTGGATAGCCGACACCCGATTATATCTTGTGTTTTCGAAATAGAGCTCTGCTGTTGCTTGGCTTACACGTTCGGCGCACATGCCACAGGGCACGCGCGGGAACTTCCGATAACAACTACAGTCCAAGGATCTAAAATTTTTAGAAATTTATTCCAACCCTAAATTAATTGTGAAAGTTTCTTATGCGGTCATGAAAATTGTTTTAATTTAATTACCTATATACTGGCAAAATTCGTTCGTAACGTATGGTCTTACTCGGCGGCAGCACGAGTACCTAATGATGGGGGGTGATGCACTTGTGCTTGTGTTTCCGGTTGCCCTGCTAAAAGGTAGTCCGGACGCATTTACGCTCATCAAACCAACCCAACCCCGCGAAATGATAGTCCAGGCGCGCTAGTTTTCCGTTTGCCCCGTGAAAAATTAGTCCGGACACATATACGCTCACGTGCCCCGCGAAATGATAGTCAGGGCGCGAGTTTTCCGTTTGCCCCGTGAAAAATTAGTCCGGACGCATTTACGCTCATGTGCCCGACGAAATGGTAATCCCGGCGCGAGTTTTTCGTTTGCCCCGCGAAAAGGTAGTCCGAACGCATTTATGCTCATCAACGCCGCGAGATGATGTCTTCGTCTATATGTACTTCACGACTGCATTAAATTGATAATTTAATTTTTACAAGCGATTTTTTGACATAAAAAATATGCTTTCTCATCTTCGAACATATGACGGACCTGGGATAAAAGTGATAAAAACTTTGCCAATTTGTATTTCATAACTCATTGCAAGCCCTATCTGAATCATTCATTAAAAAATTTTTTATTATAAATGACGCGCGTACAAGCATTTTTTCGTTTCATGGACAGTGAATAGATAGTTAAAACATTTTTATTATAGTATAAGAAACTTTAATATTTGTAAGAGAATAATTGGAAGAGAAAAAAACGATTCGTCCCTTCATCCATTAATGACCAATGACCTTATTTTGTGAATATGTTTTTGATCCTAAAATTCTTTGTAAAACCAAACAATAAATTGTTCCAAGGTTCCGTCCCTAATGTTTTTGGTCGTGCTGAATCCGAATTTGGGCTTCAAATTGTGACGGTGTAGGCCTGTCATGGCCTGCACCGTGTGCTTGCCTCCCTCTCCTTCCTAGGCAAAGGCGCACGGCCGGCATCAAGCGCACGTTGTTATCACGTGCCTGATGCCTGCCCTTTTATTTTTCAGCAACGCACGAGAGTGGAAGGAGAAGCCGTGGACGCGACGACGCGTTCGAGTATTGAGTGCGAGAGAGAGAGAAAGAGAGAGAAAAACTATAGTTTAAGTTGGGCTTGGCGCACGGCACTTGTCGCGACCGGCATTGCCGCGTGCCGCCGATTAGGAGGCGAGTGGTGGGAGAAGGCGTGAGAAGCCGGCTCTCATGCACTCGCGAGTGAGTGACGCGACGCACGCGACAGCAATCAGTCTTACGAGTCGTACGAGAGCTGATGACCATCGCTGCCTGCCCTTTGTCCGGAAGAAGTCAGCATCCCTCAGCAGATCGGCCGACTTCCTCTGCCAGCGACGCAGCAGTTGCCCTGCAAGAAGCCGTCATCGAGGCAGAACCCGACAGCCTTTTCTGCCAGGTCGCCGGCCACGCAGCAGCGAGGGGTTTTCCAGCCTAGTCGCCGGTAGGACACCTTCGAGGCCGCCAGCAACAGCGACGTCCACCAGAATTTGGTCAGGTCACCGATTCCTCTCTCTCTATATCTCTTCCTTTCCTCGGCGATTCTCACGGTTCGCGTTGCTACGCCAGGCTTTTCCGAGCCGACGTAGTTTTCGGCAGTGCGTAATTTAAGTGATTGTTTGAGCCGGTTAACGAGGTGACATGGCGCTAACGTGCCGGTCATCTCGTTTAGACTAAGTTTCGCGTGTTATTAGTAATAAGTGATTTGTACTCTCGTCGGCACTCGAGGTAGTGCATTTGTAATAAACGGTTTGTCAACGAGTTGTGTGTGAAATCATTTGCCCGCTGTTCTCCTTCCTGCTTTGCCTGGAGCGATACACCGCCTCCCTTGCCTTCCCCCTTTATAAATAATTGGTAATAGTAGTGAATATATCGGCATTGCACGCCGACGCTATTACATGGCATCCCTTGTGGGGAGATTAACAATCGGGTAATAATAGAGAGAAATGGTCAAGCGGTAATGGTATTTTTTTTTTAAGAAAGGAAAAATAATTTGTTAGCTAAGGGCAAAACGCGCGTGCTATGAACTTTTTTTTTAGAAGGAATTTCGTCGTTGTTCTCTCGGATTGTTTTGTTTTGGGCCTACCGGCGACCTTTTCTTATCGGGGAATCGGGTAGCCACGCGTGCGTCATTGAGCCGTTCGAGCGTTAGAGTTCGACACATTTTAAGTTTCCTATTTCTTAGAAAGTAAAACTTTGCCTTGCTGTTTTGTTTTGTTTTGTGATATTTTCTAGTAAGTGGACACATGTATATATTTACGGTTTCTTTCTTTGGCTTATGCAAGGCGATTCCTCGCCGGCTCAGAGCCTAGAAAGAATCGGTCTTATTATTTGGCAGTAGTGTCGAATTACATGGATCGTAGTTGAGACACGTTCGTTCTTGTAGCTCGCATTTCAGTCTCTTAAAAAAAAAAATTAAAATTTTTTTTTTTCAGACGCAAAATGTCATTAGCGTGTAGAGATAGAATCGTCTTACGCAGAATATTACGCGATGCGCACGCGAAAAGATTAAAACGTAAAATTGACTCAACAGAGCCGGCCGTTCTGTTAGAGTTGATGCGCTATCGCGGATTGACTTTGTGCGGCGATTTAGAAGAGTTACGGGACCGGTATTTTCGATTTATGTTGATGAAAGAACGACCAGATTTGCGGCCGCCGTTGCATTCTAATGGCCAAATCCCGGACTTGCTATGCGACGAGCAGTAAGAAGCAGCGGCAGACAGGGCGCAGAGCGCAGATCTTGGCGATGAGCTCGCGACGGCTGTGACGCCCTTGGCGACTGAATTAACGCGCGCGAGAAAGCAGGCGACGCAGGTAACTGCTTGTGTTGCCGCTCCTCGCGAGCGGGTTCGGTCGCCGGGCGAGAGCGCAGCCGCGCCGGTTAACGAAAACGCGTTGCCACCGGCGACATGCCTGCCGTCGGTTAGCGCGACCGGACGCGCTCGCGAGCAAGAAGCCAGAGATCGGGGAGAATGTAGCACTGGGGCGCTAAGCTAAATCTGGGGAGCTTTAACTGCTGTTTCGCGTTGGATTTATAGGCGCGAGGTTAGACAGGGCATCACGGATGGTGTGAATGCAGTTTTTAGGGTCGAAAGAGAAGCGATGCACAGTAGGTCGGCCCAGGCCGAACAGCAGGCTTCAATGCCGTCTCAGGCCAGGCCGTCCGGCAACCGTGCGGCGCTAAACGTGCTCGCGGCTGGAACTGAGCAATCGACACATGTGAGCGCATCAATTAATAGAGCAAGTAGTACGCTTTTGAGCACTGATTTAAGCAAATCAGTGAGCACAAGGTACCAAGCGCCAAGGATAAATTCGTGAGTGGAAAATTGGAAACGCGATCGTTTTTAGAGATTGCCCTACTTGTAATCAGGCCAGGCAGGGAAACATCTTGGCGGGAGCCGTCGACCGCTCGACAACTTCTGCCTAAGATGGATCGAGCGGGCCCTTCAGGTAGAGAGAGTGCTTTGCGCAAGAGGCAAGGGTACCGTGGTTGAGGCGAGAAAGGAAGGCGAGAACAAGGCAAAAAAATTGCCAGTTCTTCGCATCTTTTCTCGGATAGCATATTCGATAAGCGTGAAAATGAGGATGTGAAAGTCAAGTGTGTATCTAGAGTAGAAGGTAAGAGTTTAGCAGAGGATAGAAATGAGATTGTAGATTCGAGAGGTTTGCGAAATAGAATAGGGAAAGTTGCGTTTGAGAGTGAGCTGCCGAGTTTGACTTTAGACAGGAACCGGGCGCAGAGTAGCGTAGCCGTGGATTTCCCCAGTAAGACCAGCAATGGTCCCGAACAGGTAAATTCTCGCGACTCGGTACAGGAAGGTGCAGAAGGTTTCTGCAATAGTCAAAATACTAAAATACAGAAAGTTTTACCAGACACAAATGCGCGAGATGCGATCGATCATGGTAGAAATTCTTTGGCGGGTAGTTCGCTCGAGAAGTGCCTAGCGAGGCAAAGTGAGTTGCCGTCGCTGCGCATGAACGCGAGAGAGACAGGTTCAAGTATTTCGCCCACGGTTGGGCAGGCTTCGAAAAAGGCCGTTAGGAAATCAGGGTGAACCTGTGAAAGAATCAGTTGGTAAGGAAGCGAGCTCAGGTGCTGCGCTCCCGTCGGAGCGGGCTGCGACAAAGGTCATGGTCATGCGCGATAGAAGTGGGCTTGTTGATACTAGGGTTTTGTTGTTTGGATGTTCGGTCGTCGGTGCCGACGTACCTTCCGTTTTAGTGAGGGGAGGGTCTGAGTGGAACTCAGAAATCCCGAAGAAAAACGGCAGAGGAATCAGATGCAGCGTTAGTCGCAGTAGTAGAGAATATGTTCTTTATTAAGGTCGACATAGGCGGGCAAGTCTATACAGCGCTGCTTGATTCAGGTGCACAGATATCAGTGGTAGGGCCGAATCTTGGCTTACGGTTTAAGGACCGGTTAAGGCCACCTACGATATTCGTACAGGGTATCTCAGGTAAGAAACCGCGAACGTGGGGGACTTAAAGCTAAGTATGGAAATTGGTGGCAGGACTGATTGTTTGATTGCGATGGTAGTATCTACACTTAGGCACGATTTGATTTTAGGTGCAGATTTTTGGAATAAATGGGATATTAATGTCAACTACGGTAATCGCGCTTGGCGGGCAGGTGACCAAGGCGATTGGGTTTAGTTAGCAGAGTAGGATAGTAGAGAAGTAGATGTTTACGCCGAATGCGCGGGTTTGAGTAAATACGAGAAGGCTCAGAAAGAGACAATCATGGCGCTCGTTCGCCGGATTGTCTCGGAACCTGGCGAATCACCAGCGGTCATCAGGGTTATCGAGCACATTATCGACGTAGGCGATGTGCGCCCGATAAAGACGCCGATGCGCCGAATGTCGCCTCCAATCTTAGCATTTACGCTGAAAGAAACCATGCGGCTATGGAAAGCGAAAATAATTAGGCCATCGAATAGTCAATGGTGTAACGCGCCGGTGATCGTGCGTAAACAAGACGGTGATTATAGGTTTTGCCTCGATTTTAGACCTGTAAATAAGGTGACGAAAGTAGACGCGTATCCGATGCCTAGCATTGACGCTATTTTAGATAGGTTGCGCGGAGCGGTTTACCTGTCAAAAATAGATCTGCGAGCGGCGTTTTGGCAAATTCCGTTATTTGAAAATAGTAAACAATATACAGCGTTCGCGGTCCCAGGTCTTGGTTTATGGGAGTTTGAGCGAATGCCGTTTGGTTTGGTAAATGCGCCGGCTACTTTCACGCGCCTTATGGATGCACTTTTCGGTCCAGAGTATGAGCCGCATGTTTTTCTGGTATCTTGATGATTTGTTGGTGGTTAGTGCAGATTTTGAGAGCTATATGTTAGGGTTAGAAAAGGTTTTGAAGCGATTGGGTACAGGTTAGACTGTGAGGGCTTGCGTCCGGATGGTGATAAGGTAAAGCAGATAGTTAAGTTGGATACAAAGGCATGGAAGATAGGCTATTACGTTTGAATGCGTTGCGCGACTTAGTAGCCAAGCATATTGACGAAGCACAGGAAAAGTAAAAGAAGTACTACGATAAAGGTAAGCGACGAGCTCTTTTTCAAGTGGGCGATTTGGTTTGGCGCGAAGTGCATATGCTTTCGAATGCAGCGGCGGGCAAGAACGCGAAACTTCATCCGAAAAATGACGATCCGTTTAAAATCGTTTTGGTAATCTCGCCCGAGATTTATGAATTGGCCACGAATAGCAAAAATATCGTACCACTAGAGTACATGTTTCGGAGATTCGCCACGGAAAGTAAACGCGTAATTTTTTTACGAATATTTATTATTTTAGAGTTGGATTGCTATGATGGCGTGCGGGGTTGGTCGATTCTTCGGTGAGAGAAGTTTGTTCACTTTGTTGTAAGGGTTTTAAGTTTAGATTTTGGGGATGAAGAGTTTGCCCTTGGTTCTATCTGGGTGTTATCAGAATAAATTTAAGTTATAGCCTAAGTTATGATTAAGAAATTAATTAAGGTTATTATTTTGTTTAGCGTTTAGCGCTGGCTGCAAGTTGCCGGTCGAGAGAGGAGAAGGGGGAAGAGAGTCAGGCCGCAGTGAGCTTTGGCCTTGGGAGGGGATGTGACGAGAGCAAGCAGTACACTTGCTCCTCGTCTGCCCTTCTTCTCTCTCTCCCTCTTATCACTCGGCATGGCGACGTGGTCAGCGTTCGGCGCATATATTTATTGCGCCTAACCACTGGCCTTTATGTTTTTCCAGCCGCCGAAGATTGCCGAGCAAGATTGAGAGCGCCCGAAGAAGCAAGAGCGCAGCGACTATGAGGTAGAGAGAGAGAGAGAGAGAGAGAGAGTGCGCGTCTATGCACGCACTATGCAGGTTTAGGCCGGCGTGTGACGCGCGACCAATTAGCGCTTTTGTCGCACGCCGCCTAATGAGTAGGCTTGGTGGGAGAGCCCGGCGAGAGCGCGAACGCTGACCATGCGTCAAGTCGCGTGAGGTAGTTCCCGGAAGAAAGTTGAGGAGAGAAGTTGGAAGTAGCAGCGCAATGAGAGAAGAAGTACACGTGCAGCAGTGACCAGACCAGGGCGAGCCGAGGCAACGTGTGGCGGCAACACCTGCAGCAGGGCATTCAGTGTCGCCCTCGCCGCCATGCACGGCATGACTTCCAGGGGGTTCACCACGGGCTACGCCGAGGAAGACGTCCAGCCAGCGGCCAGGTCAACTCCCCGTTGCCGGCTCATCGCCAAGGACAAAGGTCAGGTTATCTCTCTCTCCCGGTATTTCTCTCTCTCATGGTGATGCGCGGCCGCGTAGGAACGATACGTAGCCAGGCGATCACTTGCCGGCTACGCTTATCGTAATGCGGTAGAGAGGTTTCAACGTATTCTTTCCTTTGTAAGGAGGTAAATGGCCAAGGCGATTTAGTCGCCGGGCCATTCGTCCTCCCGCGTTAGTTTAAATTGTTCTGTATATGTGCGCGTGGTGTAAACGTTATTGTAACTGATTTTGTATTTGTTTGTCTGAATAGATTTAAGTTGTATGTTCCAAGTAAAGAAAATTAATTATTCGTTCGACCTATCCTCTCGTTTCCCGATTGTTAAAGAGTAAGTGCCTCTCTTACTCTCCCCTTAATAAATTAGTGACGTCAGTGCCGAATAAGGCGCTGCCCCCGTTACATAATAAATCTGATAGTGCTACGTATATGGAATTTATGACAAAAGAAAGAAATGATCGTGTAATGTTACTTCAAAAAGTAAAATGTATACTACGAATTAATGGAATTTCAAATGATTTTAACAATGATTTTTAATGGGCGTCGTCCAGGAGAAACAGAGCGTACAAGACTGTGGAGTTTTCAACGCCGTTTAGATGTTGATAAAGACGACGACTACTTCCAATCACTCAACCCGTCTGAACAGTTACAAGCTACTAAATATTCTGTAATTATTGGTCAAGGGAAAAAAATTGATGGCATCGATTGTACTTTTTATTTAACTACTGAAGATGTACAAGCTCTGAAATTACTAGAAAAATTTAGAAAAGAAGCAAAAATCCATCCTAAAAATCGCTACCTTTTTGCTATGAAAAATGACTCTGATGATGTACGGATGAAGTATATGAAAGCCAATCAAACTAACAAGAGATTAGTTAATCTTTGCAATAAAACGTACAAGAAATTAAAAAATCCTGAAATAATATTAGCTACAAACAACCGTAAAACTATTGCGACTGACTTCGCTAATAATCAAAAAGCTGAAGATTTGGCTTTAATAACAAGCCATTTGGCCCATACTGACAAGATTCATAAAGGTACTTATCGCCAAACGACAGTTAATCGTCGAGTTAAGGTAACGACTATTTTAGAAAGACGAAGTCAACTGCCGCCAAATGAATATTTTACTGCTTCAAATGGTTCATTCCCTGAAAATGATGATCTATACGAGAACAATAACGAATCAATTAAAGACTTGGTTGTGAAAAGCACAGATAAACAGCCAGCAAACTTTTCTAAGTTAAAGGACAGAAAACGAATACTTAAATTTGAATCTTCATCTGAAGATGAAACTCTTGCAGGACAAGATAATAAAGTATTAATTACAGAAAAATCAAATGAAGATCCAAAAAAAAAGCACAAAGGTGAAGGAACAATTAAAGATTTGGTTGTGAAAAGCACAGATAAACAGCCAGCAAATTTTTCTAAGTCAAAGAACAGAAAACGAATACTTAAATTTGGATCTTCATCTGAAGATGAAACTCTTGCAGGACAAGATGATAATAAAGTATTCATTACAGAAAAATCAAATGAAGATCCAATAAAAAAGCACAAAGGTAAAGGAAACTAATTTTTGTTATAATTTAGTCAGTTGCTTATTGTAGTTTATTTTTAACAAAAATATCTGTAATAATATTAAAATAATTATGGTGCTTTAATAATCTGTTATTTCATCAATGATATTTTCCATTTCAGGAAACAAAAGGTATTCGTTCTGGTCTGATGATCAACAGCAAAACTTTGCAATGGCTTTTACAAAGCAATTGAAAAAAGGAAAATATGCAAGCGCTACTGAAATGCGAATCGCATTTAAAAAGTTCCCCAGTTTGAAAGAAAAAGGTGAAGAAGCAGTTAGGACCCGTTTTAGCAATCTGTTCAAAAGAAAGTCTGTGAAAATTCAAAAAGAAATACGCGATTAAATTTAAAATGTTTAGACGCTGTTAGAGCAAATTCAGCAGAATTTGTATTTGAAAAAAAACGAAAGCTTTAATTATAGTTTTAAATTCTTTCTTAGAATATTATTATATTTATGTTTATTGAAGAAAAAAGTTATCTTATGTTTATAAAACCTATCAGTGAAAAAAACACTGAAGCAATCATAAAAAATTAAAATTTTATTTTTATATTTTAAAGATTCTTGAATGGAATACATGTTTCATTTCTTTAAACTTGCACCATGTACAGTTAGTACTTACTTATTAAAAAAAATTGTTTATTTTGTTTTAGCATTACAAAAACAGTTGCTATAAAGAATATTTCTATAATTTGATGTACGATGTAATAAAAATAAAAAATATAGAATTACTTATAACATTTTAATATCATTTCAATTTATTTACTTATAAAAATAATATACAAGTTCCAATTTTACTAACTTTTAGATGACAATATACAAGATTTACAGTCACTAAATATAACCACTTGCAAACATAAATTATGTTTTTATTCTATAATCTATATTATAATTTTCTATTATAGTAAATTAAAACAGTCGAATTCATAAATATTTGAATCCATTTTTTCAAACACGATGAGTAATCGCTTAAAATCATTTATATATTTTTGATAAACTCATCTCTTGACAATACTTACGGTGATGCCATAAGGTTTTTTTAGAAAAATAAGCCCAACAATTATTACATTGAACTTTATCAACCTGCTGAATTGCATCAATTCTAACCTTCATTGCTGGAATCACTATTCCAGTTAATTGTTGGTAGTGTGCAAGGCCTTGATTGCGTATGAAGTTTATAACTAACGTTTGAAATTTGCTGTTATGACTATTCATCAACTTATCTACGAGGTCCATTTCTTGATGTGAAGTTTTTAAATGTCTTGTGAATTTTGTAACAAACTTTTCACTTAACAAACAAAATATATATCCATTTCTATATTTTATCTTATAATAATCAACTATTAATTCTAACTATTTTCATATGTATGCACTATTTAGTTTATAATCTGTCATGACAATTAGCGAGTTATTATTTTGTAAAGAGCTGAGTTTCACACAACAAATAGTTTCCATACTACTGCCATTATTTATATCTTTATCTATCATTTTAAAATGTTCCAATTTTGTTTTCTCGTATGTAAGAGGTAATGCAACATCTAATCTATTATTGTATATATTGGAGCTGTCCCCATTTACATTATTACTATGAGAAATCAAACTTACACCAGCTGTAACCAATCAAAAAGTTTATAAATTTTTTAAGTCACATTTAAAAGGAATAAAAGACAATGAACATGTACTCACATGGACTAGTCAATTCCTTAATACTTGTAGAGGCTTGGAAATTAATTTTTTTATCGTTCAAATTAGATTTTCTTGGTGTTAATAAATCTTTATTAACTATTAGGTTGACAGGCTCATTGTTAACATTATTTACAATTTCTAATTCTTAAAAATATTAAAATAATATGATGTTTTTTGTTATAGTTACAATATTAAATCTGATAGTTACAATAGAAATACCTTCTGCAAAAAATCCAATTCCATTCTTTTCACATGTGTAACATTCACAGTTTTTATTCTTTTGTCCAAAATAATTCTCACCATAGTAATGTGATGTTCGTATCACTTATAAATAAAAATAATTCGAACTCTTGTAATGTAGCTAATGAGTAAGAATTTGTTTCCGATGACTTTACTCTAATTTTCAAGAAAATAGATAAATGAAACAAATATAATAATTAAGTAAATCAAATACATATAAGTAATTGCAAAATATCGAGGAAAGTCAGACAATGCCCTAGTTTCTTATGGTGCGAGTTGTCCCATAAGCAGAGCTAGAGTCTTTCTTGGATAGGATATAATTCGGCCCAAGTTTCTTATAGCGCGAGATGTTCTATAAGTCGAGCTCAAATTATAAGGAAAGGTTAGTCTTGCTTAGTAAATCACAATGAGAGAAAGAACTTAGGTGTTAATCCAAGTTTATTCAGACTCATGCGCTCACTTTGCAAGGCTAGAAGTGAATGAATCTAGCCTGTGCAAAGGTGGGCCTATTTATACACAGATTTTCCCGCTTATTATTGCAGGAGAGATTTCATCGAAAATTCGAGAGACATTCGCGAATTTTGAGAAATGATTTTTCTTAATTTACAAGTAAATAGCCATTAATATTAAGTTTTTAACACATGTAAATTTTACAGAATTAGTTATTTGTTGATTTTATACAGTATACAATTATCGCCAATAGTGTCGTCAAAAGTTATTAACTAATAAAGTTAATTAACGTGATATTACATTATTTACAATAGAAAATTATTAAAATTTCATATAACTTTATAGTTAATTAATTTTGGAAGTATTTTCCAAAATTAATTATTTAAATTAATTAATAACATTTGAATTATGACTAATTTTTCATATTTGTAACGATTTTCTTTTAATCTTAATATGCGATTATTAGATTAATTATCTAAGATTTCTAAATCATAAAATTGTCATTATCAAGTATTAACTTAATATTTTCGTTCTATATTTAGCTTATTGTTTAAATAAATTATTAGTTGTTTATTTATTAATAACAGTTGTTATTTAGCTGTTATTAATGAAACCAATTCTTACTCATGTTCTATGCTTATTCATTTTACATATAAATTATTTATATTTTTCTAATATTTCATATGTTAATAAATAAATTAACTTTACATATCGATATTCGTTATAAATTTATAATTGAATGAGATATTGTGAATCTGTATGTTAAAATCTATATAATTGATACTTTGTTATATTCAAATTATCTATAATTAACATATTTTTCTCAATATTATGGTACATTATATCTATGTCTATTATTTGTGACGTCACGCTATTTGTTTTGACTCGACTCTTATTTGTATACAGTCGCGTAAACAGTGAGGTAGCGCCGCTTAATGTATTGTTTTGACTAACAGATAAATACGTTAGACTAGTTGCAGTCATTTAATAAACAGCTCATAAATAGGACCGTTACAGTAACAAAATAGTTCTTGTCCTTTACTGATATCCGTAATTGTTTTGATTATAAGTAATTTCTTTGAACATACTAAATAAGTGCAATTAGGTTGACAATCGTGATTCAAAAAGGCTGCTGTTCCTAACATGAGAACAGGATTTTTCAATCTTGAACATTCAATGATTGAGAAATTAAAATTTTTTTTCTTCAACAACTCTTCTCTTACAGGATCCATTACTTTACATATACCTGATAAGCATCTTAGTTGAACACCTTTTGGTATATCATTTTTAGCAACAACTTTGAGCCCATTATTCTCACTCTTATATGTGCTACATTTTTCAATTCTTACTGGAGATTGAATTGAAATTGTTTGAAGGTAAAATCGTATAGCCTCATTAACCCAAGTAGAATATTTTATATTGAAATGGTAATATAAATTTTGCTGACTGAGTAATGTTTTTAGAGATTGTGAAACATTATTAATCTCCTTTTCATTCCATAACATATTCTTGAAAATGATCTTATCAACTGCTATTTTATTATGTTGTGTAAAATTATTAATTGGGTGGATTTTACGAATCGTAAAACCCAAATATGGATCTAAAATTAAAAACTTCATCAAGTCATCGACTTGCATTAGCGACCAACTATTCATCCCAATTTTTTTTTGCGATTCAGTTTTTAGTTGTACTTCTGACATCATAACTATTCTTAAAAAACTTATAACAATCGTATAGCATAGGTATATTTGAATAAAAAAATATGAAACTAAATAAATACTTCATGATATTAATTTAATTACAATTAAAAATTATTAACTCCTTGAGGTTATACCTTTCAAATCTCAGGATAGGTTGAATCAACATATGCAAAAAAAATTATATCATCACTACTATTACTGATAGTTATTTCTAAAAATATAATTACGATCAAAATAACATTGATTGAAAATGACTTATACCTATAAAACGTAGGTAAAAACGAATGCTTACCCTAGTACATTGTAGTGTATTATACAGTCTACTAAAAAGTTCAAGAGTATATTTTATTTCAACTAAGTTAATACATAGCGAGAACATAATAAAAATCTACGAAAAAAAAATACAAAAGGATTGTGCATCGTTAGCATATTAACGAACACTCATGTTTTTGGTTCTAAAACTTAAGTATCATTAATAAAAAAATCATAAAAATGGTTGTAATTATTTTTTTACGTACATTTTCCATCAATTTTGTGAACAGGGCAGTATCAATTATTGAGAAAAATCATGTGCAAATTTTCTATGTAACAAATTTTCCGTTTTGAGAACTGTTAACATTAAAAATTAATAGATTACTATGACATACTTTTATCGTAGCAGCGGCAGAAGTACAAAAGCGCGAATGACTGAGAATTGATCCCTTGAATCTTATCTTCCAGCCGAAGAGATCTGAGATTGTTACGGCTATTAAAAACACAATAAAATTCGATTCGATTGTTGAATTCACATATCCTGTTGCAAGCGACAAGAAAAATGAAAGACAGAAAGATATAAATAATCTTTTCTAGCAATATCAATTATTGATATTAGAATTTATAGAACGACAAAAACGAGTATAGTCATTTTATTTGATGTCCTTGAAATCTCATCCGCTGGGGTAGTTTATAATTAAACTCATATTACAGATGAAATGATGTTATGGCAGCTTGAATAGACTAGACCAATAATAGGTATTATGACGCTCACCTCTAAAGTTGGAATCGGTAGAATATCTATCTATGACAATAAGGTGTTATAAAATATTATGAGTTGTTATCTTTGAAATCCGGACAACTACTAAAGCTTGTGATCTAAGAAACGTTCCTTGGAATCTGTGTAATTCAGTTTTTACTATTTTGGTAGGAAAAATATAAACAAAAATAGGAGGGTAACAAAAAAATTAAGATCATTTCTAGGTATTATCAACCTGACCACTGATCTCAGAAACTGTAAAATATCGATGATTCTCAAAGAGACTAGTGACCTGAGATACTGTCCTCGAAATCCGGTTAGCTACAGTTTTTACTATTTTCTATAGAAGTTATGGTGGAATGATAAGATATCAGCTGGATATTTCATATGACAACAAGCTTTTAGGAAAATCAACCAATGTGATAGAATCGCTTAAACATCGATATTTGGCTACGAAGCCAGTATCTTAAATATCCGTCCGTGAAATCCGGTCTGTTTCAGTTTACTCACTTTTCTATGAAAATCATCATGAAATGATACAGTATAACCATGTAAATCCTGGATCAGTTCTAGGTATTATAAACCTGACCACTGATCTCAGAAACTGTAAAATATCGATGAATTTCAGGGACTAGAAACCTGAGAAGCTAATATCTTAAATATCTAACCGTTAAATCCGGTCTGTGTCAGATTAATCGGTTTTCGATGAAAAATATAATGGATTATTAAATCATAACATTGAATGACCTAGATCATGTCTAGGTATTATCAACCTGACCACTGATTTCAGAAACTGTAAAATATCGATGATCCTGTAAGAGACTAGTGACCTGAGATACTGTCCTCGAAATCCGGTTAGCTACAGTTTTTACTATTTTCTATGGAAGTTATGGTGAAATGATAGGATATCAGCTGGACATTTCATATAACATCAAGCTTTTAGGAAAATCAACCAATGTGATAGTATCGCCTAAACATCGATAATTGGCTACGAAGTTAGTATCTTAAATATCTGTCCGTTAAATGCGGTCTGTGTCAGTTTAATCGGTTTTAGATAAAAAATATAATGGAATATTAATCCATAACATTGAATGACCTATATCATGTCTAGGTATTATCAACCTGACCACTGATTTCAGAAACTGTAAAATATCGATGATCCTCAAAGAGACTAGTGACCTGAGATACTGTCCTCGAAATCCGGTTAGCTACAGTTTTTACTATTTTCTATGAAAAATATGGTGGTATGATAGGATCTCAGCTGGATATCTCATATGATATCAAGGTTTTTGGAAATTCAGGCAATGTGATAGAATCGCTTAAACATCGATAATTGGCTACGAAGTTAGTATCTTAAATATCTGTCCGTTAAATCCGGTCTGTATCAGTTTAATCGGTTTTCGATGAAAAATATAATGGAATATTAAACTATAACATTGAATATCGTAGATCATTTTTTGTTGAAAGTTTATATTTCTTGCTTCATGTTCAATTTGCTAGTTGCCAATATGACTGCACTTAGTAATTAGTTAGTATTGTTTACTGAGATTACGTTGGGTCTGCTCATGCATGATATAGTCTGCGAACGTAGACGTATTCTCGGTTAATAACTTCTAAAACGGTTTTTCTGTTGGTAATCAACTCATTTCGGTACTGAGTTGCAGTGCCCAAATTTGTATAATACAAAAAACTTCATAAACACATTTTGAGATAAGTTTGAAAAAGTAAAAAGTAAAAACATAGAATTGATTCCCATAACAGTACTTTGCATAATTCAATAAATATATCTTATGCTAAGTTAAAATTGATATATTTTGCTTCATGAGTAAATCCCTACTGGTCAGTTTTTGACGATAGTTATAAATATCGACCATTAAAATATTTAAATGATCTCAAACGTTATTTACAAGCAAGTAATTATAATACTGCGCAATTTTTATGTCTGTTATTTTAATCTATGTCAGGGATAAATTCTTCTTGATATGACTTAGTACAGCGTGAAATTAAAAATTTTGAAGATTTTGAAATGTTATTTAAAGAGAAATTTTGGAACGCTGAAATACGTAGAAATATTACTCGCGAAATAGAATTTGGAAAATATTTTGGTGGAAAATTATCACGTTATTATTATGCTATATGTAAAATTAATTTAGCATTTGATATAAATGATAATCTAGATGAAGAAGAATTAATAGATAAATTATCTCGACATTTTGATAGAGATGTACGTTTATTAGTTCAAGCTAGACATATAAAAAAGATATCAGAATTTATTAAGGTTTTATCTTCTTTGGATAATGATGATTATATTAGTTCACATCATACACAAAAAGATAACGGCGGAGAACAACAAATTAATAGCATAACAATTGAAAATAGTAAGTCGAATAATAAGAATAATAAAGTAAATAAAAATAGAAATATTTCAAAACCGATTTTACAAGATGTACCAAGTCGGGAAACGAGTAAATGTTGCTTCTCGGAAATCGGATAAACGCAAGAGCTTGCAACGAGTTGCAACAATAAAATCAAGTAACAATTTATTATCGAAAGAATTATTGACTATTTTTGAAGATCCTAGACGAGAAATTAATGGTGAATTATGAAATAATGATAGTAACAATGGGGGCAGAACCTGTTCTGAAATATTTTTTTTATTAGAAAACATTCTAGTAAAGGCTCTACTTGATTCGGGTAGTGAAGTTTCTGCTATTTCAGAGGAATTTTACAATCAAAACTTGAGTAATTTTAAAGATAAACTCTTCCGATTAGTGGACACGTTATTAAAGTAGCTACTGGCCAAAAATCGGTGAGATTGAAGAAACAAATTTATTTGAATGTAAAATGGGGTAGTCAATATATTGTATTATCTTCATAATTATTCCTAGATTAATAAAAGATTGAATTATCGGTTATGATACTATGAAAATTATAAAGCTTAAACTTGACACTGTAACGGGGTATGACCGTTTAATGATTATATCGCGCGATTATATTAATGGGACACGCGTAAATCGTCAATGCTCACTACTATTCCGGGAGAGCACGAGAAAATATGCGCCAGTCAACCGATAATCGTTTATAACCTAAACTAAATTGAGTGGAAGCTATGTGAGATGAGAGAATCAATGAAAACACTTGTTAGTAAGGTAAATCGGATCTTTTATTGTCCCTTAAAACTCACAAGAGATCGACCCGCGCGTTTGTTTACATGCACGCTCACTCATCGACAACACGCTTTGCCGGTACGCTCGCGGCTCCTTGTTACTAGAGCTTTACATGCATGCATCGAATACCGAAAGTTATTTATCAGTCATGCAATTCCGACCGCGTAATTAAGCTGGCCAGCTTACCTTATAATTGCAGGCGATCGGAGAAAAACTATTACAGGTCGCACAGCACGGAACAGTTTTGATATTGTTTTATTGTTCGCGAGTCGCGAATGCGCGCACACACCGGTTTCGCCCTCGATGGCGAAACCTCACACACTCTCTCTCTTTCTCGCTCTGGCCTCTGGTTCGTAGCTGGACAGCACCTTGGCGGCTGCAATCCTGGATCACTGGCTGCTGCTACTCTGTCGCGTCGTATTCGTCGAGGATGCGTAACTTGGCGGTGATAATAGCGATAGCGGGCGGACACTACGATGGTCTATGCTTCACTGGTTCGAATTCTACCGCGTGCGTTCCGTCTGCTCGCGTGTCGAATTCCTTCGTTACGTATTTTTGTCCCCCCGGGAGGTGCTGCCCTCACGGACAGCAATAAAGTTAAATAGTTAGCGCTAACTTGACGTTTACCGTCACAACACATATAATGTGAAAATTTATTTTGAAATTAATAATACTTTAGAAAACATGAAATATAACGATGCATTTATGGATGAAAGTACATATCAAAGGTTAACTATTCAGTATGATACTGTCTCGGATTTTGGGGATGACATACCATCACTCATTGATCTAACTCGTAATGAAATAGATGTAGGCATCAAAAATGATGATTTTGTGAATCTAACTCGAGGGGAAATTGATGAGAAAATAGATGAAAGCTCTAACCTTACCGATGCTCGAAAAAATGAGATAGCTTCGCTTGTGTATGAATTCAGAGATGTATTTCGTAAAAAATTAGGTTTATTGAAAGTATATACTCATAAATTGATTTTAAAAGATAAAGAGCCATATTTTTCAAAACAGTATCCTATACCGTTTAATTATCGAGAAAATGTTTGAATTGCAATCAAAGAAATGCTAAGAGATGACGTTATTCGTCTATAGATAGTTATATCTATAGATTTTTATGGACCATTGCCAACTTCACGAGGAGGAGTCAAATACATTTTAACAACAATAGATTGTTTTAGTAAATTTGTAGTTATGTATCCTATAAAAAGATCAACTACATACACTACTATAAAAAAGATATTTGAACATTACATACCAAATTATGGAAAATCATATGTGATCATGGAACACAGTTCACAGCTAAAGCATGGAAAGAAAAGCTTTTAGCTAACAATATAAAATTAATATTTTCTAGTATTCGTCATCCATAAAGTAATATCGTGGAGAGAATTCACAGAGAACTTCATTGACTTCAATTTGCACATTTTCGTGATTTTCAATTTCAGCACCATCAACATTAGAAGCAATTTCAAGTGGAAATTCATCGAGAATGTTGGCGTCTTCTAACAAAGATTGATCTAAATCAAGGATTTCATGCTGCAGACGTGGTTCTTTAACTGATACCCATCGTCGGACGTACTCGGTAACAAGATGTGGATAGCTATAAAAGTCGTCTTTCCCACCAGATGCAATAATTCCACTGAAAAAAGTAATAATAAAATAAGAAGAACATTCATAATATTTCAAGACAAGAATATGGAAATCACCATATTTTCGTACGATAAACGAAAATATGGTAATTTCCATTATCTTGTTTTAAGAAATTTATTTGTACTTACTCAATGTCCAGCGTTCCAATCCTCAGAACCAATGCTGCAGCTGCATCCTCCTCTGGATTATGGTGATACTGCCTGAAAATTCTTCTCCTCAGTGGTTGAGCCATGACATCACGGGGAATGTCTCGCTCACTAAAAAAAAATTAAAATCGATTTAAACATTCTTGCTCGTCTATTATTAGCAAAAATAACATATTATACTCACTAAAAAATCCTTGTAAAATAAGCCATATCTGCAACATCATCTTCTGTTACTTGCCCAAAGAAATTATTTGGATGCAGTAACATATGCTGCATTTGTACTTTACATTTCTTTCCTTGCATGTTGCGCTTGATTTTTTGGATTGTCTTGAGAGGTAGAGCTGAATTCAAAGTAGGATCCTGACCAGCTGGGCAACAATTTTTGCTATCGAGTTGCAGGACATACTTGTTGACAATTGTTTTCACCTCATCTTCAGTGACATTTGGAGGTTCTTTTTCTCCTGCATAGTTGTCAATATCACAAATTTTGTCGAAAATACTTGACATATCTGCTTCTTCACGCCTTCAAAATAAAACAAATAGACATTTTTGTTATTAATAACGTATACATAACATATTATTTCTTCCATACAAAAAAATTGAAATTCTCATATTTTTGTTTGATTCGAAAATATGCAAATTTACATATTTCCGGATGAAACAAAAATATGAGAATTTCAATTTTTTTGTTTAACAAATAAATACTACAGATAATTACTAAATTTCTTTAAAAAATTATACTTACTTAGCATACACGTGATACATAAAAGCCCAAACTGGGCAGTGATGGTAGGGCTTTAGTAATGACAGTCTTGCTGTTGCAAAAACATTTACAAGATTGTGCATACTTGCATTTGAAGGTTTGGTAGATCTAAGTTTGTAAGCCGACGTAAGTTCTTTTATGTAAGTAAACTTCAAAATTTCCAAATCAATAGGCTTCAGCATCGAATGACCAGGTATAATGACATGACTTCTGAGCAAATACTTAAAACAAGCAATAAGGTCATCCAACAACGCAGGATCTGACTTGAAACTGTTCATGTGAAAATTGACAGTATTTGTCACTTTCAATATAGCCAATCGTAACATTTTATGGGCAAAATGCTCCGACAATTCGTCTTCGTCAGCATTTACCACACGCCTAAACTGACGACCCATACCCCGCTTGTACTTTACAGGCTTGAGTGCTGATTTACTGTCACCTTCTCCATCTTCTCTCTTTCTCTTGCCTGAAACACTTTTCTTTTTACCAGCAACATTTTCAGTCACTACACTATCATTCTCACCGTCACTCGAAGATTCACTGCCCGAAAATTCACTGCTACTCGACATCTTCAACACTGATCTGTTATAAAAAAGTTTAATGTTGAACAATCTACGTGCAAGGGATACCATCACGTGACGACGCTCAGCAGTAAACTGAGCACACGACGATGTTCGCTAGTCGACTAGCCTGAAATATAAAAATTTCAATATGGCCGTGCTGTAGGTAACTACTGCGCATGCGCGTCGCTATGGATGTATAACAAACTGATATGCTTTTGTCACATTCCAAAATATTATAGTACCAATCTTCTATAAACATATAGTATACGTTACAAATGACGTCATAAAAAACAAACCATACACATATTCTAAAAAAGATTTTGACGGTTACACGAACAAAACTAAACACAAAAATTCCGAAAAAGATATACAAAACAGCACAATGTTAAATATACTACAGGAAAAGTTCAAATTAAATAGTTTCAAAGAGAACCAAGAGGAAATCATTTCAGAAAATTTAACAACCAACAATGTAATAGCCATGCTACCGACTGGTGCAGGCAAAACCTTAACATTCATATTACCACCAATGTGTGACAGTGGTTTATACATAGTAATTTCGCCATTATTAGCTTTAATTGATGATCACACAAAGCAACTGCAAGATTTAAACGTAAATATAATACTTTTCATATAATTGTATAAACTATTTACATTGTAATTTTGCAGATTCCATTCCTAAAATTATGTGGAGACTTAGACCGACTGAACAAAGGCATCATTAGCGATCCAGACGTACATACAAAAGTGCTTTCAGAAACAAAATTAATCTACGTTACACCAGAAAAACTGAATGAAAATTCAGACATGTCAAAGTTTCTATGCTATTTACAAAGCAAAAAATTGTTGAAACGAATTATAGTTGATGAAAGTCACGTTATAACTCAATGGGGAACAACATTCAGAAAGGCTTGTCGGGATGTTATAAAGAAATTGATAGAAGAATACGGCATTAAAGTACCATGGTCATTTTATTCAGGCACCATGAGCTTGGAAGACATACAATTCATTCAAGAGGCATGTACAAATGATCTTCCATTTACAATAATAAATGGTAAGTTTATTATTTTTTATGAGCACTATACAAACAATAATCTGCAACGATTACCGAAAATCGTAGACTCGCGCGAGGTTAGCGAGCGGCTAAACGAGAGTAGCCGCGCTCGGTTCGCGAGAGAGAGAGAAAGCGTAGGGGCAATGTCCGGGAGGGGAGGGTCCGACCGGTAGTATGACTGTGCCATTCAGTCTGTTCGCCGGCCGATCTAACCTCCGTCCTTCCCGAGTTTTTTCGTTCGTGCTAACTGACATTGCGACTTGCGTGGGTGAGTGCTAGCAGCAGCAGCAGCAGCAGTAGCAGCAGCAACAACTGCAGTAGCAGCGGCAGCAACAGCAATAGCAGCAGCATCAGTAGCAGCAACAACAACAGCGGCAACAGTTAAGAGGCAGCGCAGCGAGCATCGAAGCGGCGTAACAACTTGTTGTTCGGATACGGTTGGCCACCGTATCCTCATCGATATCGCGGTAGGTGCACCTTAATTCCCGTTGTTAATCATTGTATTAATTTTGCGTGCGAATCCGCGCAGCGAGCGCGAAGAATTTGTTTATTGCGTGCGAGCAGGTAGATCGCGGTAATCGCGGCTTTTTTTCTCTCTCTCTCGATTAGCGTGTGTTGTCATTCACGCGTGCGTGCGTGAGTCTCTCGGCCAATTCCCCGTGTAATTTAATTACCTAAATAAAGAGCATCTTAATCGTTATATTCGAGTTAAATAGTCGTTATTTTGTCATTCCTTTGTCCGGAGGTCGCGCCAGTGTTTATTTTCAGGAGATTCGAATTCGCCGGTTGCGAAACACGAATCGTGCAAGTATCGATAGACGCGAGTCGATAACTTAGATTCCGGTGGCGTCCGCACGAGCGCTACTAGTAAGAGCGACAGCGCCGCCAAGCGGCGAGTTGGGGGAACCCAACTCGGAGAAGTAGAAGACTCTGCGCAGGCGCACTTCGGGGCAAGGTAGGTTACTGTGCTTCAAGCACATAGATAACAAGGCGTCATTTGGTCGCATTTAAAGGTACGTTTGCGTGATTTTCGACTAAACGGCAGCCTGTTACAAATCATAAAGGTTGGGCTCCATTAATTTCCAAACTACAACAAATAATGAATTGTATGTATCATGAAACGATTGAAATAACTCCTATAGAAGCTCACCTCCATATAAAACCAGATAGATTTGGGCATCGATGGATACCTGATATCAAAACAAAGGTACCAACAAATTACAGTCAAATAGAAAATATAAAGAAAAAATGCACTCTAAACTTATAACACGTGCAAATAACATTAATAAAAATATACGTCATTATCAATATAAAGTTAATGACTATGTATTATTGCGGAGTCAGAACATAAGTAATAAAGAAGAAGAAATTATTAAGAAATTCTTAAACTTATATGAAGGCCCGTATATAATTAAATCTATAATAGGCTTGGATACATACCTATTAAAATACAACAACGGTAAGGATAGAGGTATAAATCATACTTCTCTACTAAAGCCGTACCAAATTTAGCCACTAGGGGATACATTCTCTCTCCAAACAAATTTGCATATTAATCTGATATACAGGGTGTCCAAAAAGTTCCGGGACACACCAGTAAGTCCTCAGATATAACTATTTCCGAGGAGATTAAGGTCATTCCTGTAGTAACTTTGAACGAGGAATCCAGTGGTGACCTTGGTTTTGACCTTGAGCTTGACCTTCCAGGTCATTTCAAGGTCAACTTTTTTTTTTCAAGTGGGAACCCCTATTTTTAAAACGGTAATCGAAAGAGCGGGAAATTTTACGTCCAAAACGGTATTTTAAAATTTTTTTTCATGGTCTTGAGAAGGTCGATTTAAGGTCAAATGCTTGAAAAACTACCTAAAAGTGTTTTTTTAATTTTTAAGATATCGAAAAATGACCTCTACAAAATTTGTTCAGAACAGGGTGGGCCACCCAATGCACCAAAAACCTTTGATCTTTAACCTCATTTTGAAGGTCATTTCACGGTCGAAGTGTTTTTTGTAATGGAACCCCCTATTTTTGACTCCGGATTCGCACATAGCGCGAAATCCGACGTTTGTATAAGGTATTATGTTGAGTTTCGATTGATCCACAACGTTCATCGCTAAGGTCATGTAAAATGTAGATCCAATATTATACGCGCCAAGTGGTACCACATCTCTCGGCCCTCGACACTCCATGTGTTGTTGGCATCCAACCGAAATCCGAACGCACGGATGAAATCCTGTCCCATGTCGACGTGAGACGAACCAAGGCGCGTCCGGAGAGGTTGGGCAAACCCAGACCTCGAGGGCGGAGCCAGTTCTCCCCGAAGGAGTGAACCCGGATAAATCTGGCCCCGTGGAGGTGGAGAGCCCTGAGCTGGTCTCGACCCCGAGGCTGGAGGTGGCTGGTGGTGAGCCTGCAGTCGGAGAGGAGGCATCGGGCCAAACGCGCTTGTGGCGCCCATTCATCGACGACGACGGAGTCTTCTTGAAGATATATCCGGATGGCCGTCGCCGCCGAAGAACACGGGCTGGAGTCAAGCGCGTCCCGGCCAAGAAGAGGGTCCTTCTTGCCGCCAACTCGGGCATGTCGGAGACACCCCTTCCCGCGTCGACGCAAGAACCCGCCACCCAGCATCCGGAGCTCCAGCCGGAAACCGCAGCAGAAGCGAAGGTCGGACTGGCACCAGGCCGACAGGCCGGGACCGGACCAGGCCGAACGCTATGCCAGATCCTTCCACGATACCAAGCGCTGGAGCACTACGCCACCAGGATGGCGGGAACCATCCCCTCAACGTTGTCGACACCGGCGTCGACGAGCACGTCGCCACCACTATCGGCGACGTCGGTGCCGCCGTTGCCGATGCTCTTGGCAGCCATGCCGACGGTGGCATCGGTAACCGTACCATCTTTGGCGCCACCGGAACCGTCGGCGCCGTCGCCGTCCTCTCTTCGGTCGATCGCCCTGGCATATCTTGCCGGACTGTCGATCGGGGACCGGCTGCGTCTCGTCGCTGAGGCGAGCGAGCTCTCGCAGCCTCCACCCCGTCACGAAGATCGGTAAAACGGGGAAGGGACGAGGTAAATAGTGTTTGGTTCGCACATAGCGCGAAATCCGATGTTTGGATAAGGTATAATGTTGAGTTTCGCGCTATGTGGGAATCCGGGGTCAAAAAGAGGGGTTTCCATTACAAAAAACACTTTGACCTTGAAATGACCTTCAAAATGAGGTTAAAGGTCCAAGGTTTTTGGTGCATTGGGTGGCCCACTCTGTTCTGAACAAATTTTGTAGAGGTCACGTTTCGATATCTTAAATATTAAAAAAACGCTTTTAGGCAGTTTTTCAAGCATTTGACCTTAATCGACCTTCTCAAGGTCATGAAAAAACATTTAAAAATACCGTTTTGGACGTAAAATTTCCCGCTCTTTCCGAATTCGATGTCAAAAATAGGGGTTCCCATTTAAAAAAAACAATTCGACCTTCAAATGACCTTGAAAACGTTGTTCAAGGTCAAAACTAATTATACAGATAGATCGCCCCCTTTGTCGTAAACAACTTTCATCTGAAACATTTTTCACAAAAACACGAATTTTCGATTTTAAAATGGCTGTACGGATGGTCTGGAACACCCGGTAGATATTTGGAGCTGTGCAAATATATATTTCCAATACTGTTAAATTTTCAAATAAATATTTGTATACAAATTGCAAACCATTCGATGTCCAATTACTCAAACAACCGTAATTCGAAAAAAATGGCAATTGATTAAATTGTTCGTTATCGTAAAATTGTAATTTTCCAAGTAAAAATTTATGAAAAATTTGAAATGAAATATATTCATTATTGAAAAAATCTTTTAAAACGTTCCACGCTTGTTTTATAATAAAAACTGTATTAGTTAAATCAACATTTATAGTTTTAAAGTTGATATTTTTTAAAATATCTATACAATTACTGCAACTCTTCTCGCATAAAATTAATTGATCACTTTGTTTCATAACATGTGATAACAATCCATGCCAACAAATTAATTTATTCGATGCAACGATTACCGAAAATCGTTCGACTCGCGCGAGGTTAATGAGCGGCTGAACGAGAGAAGCCGCGATCGGTTCGCGAGAGAGAGAGGGCGCGTAGGAGCAATGACCGGGAGGGGAGCGTTCAACAGGCAGTATGACTGTGACACTCAGTCTGTCAGCGTCGAGCTAACCCTTTTCCCGAGCCGTGGGTGCGTTTTCGTTTGGTGATGCTAACTCGGACAGTGCGAACGTTGGTGCGGTGTGCTGGCAGCAGCAATAGTAGCAGCAGCAATAGCAGCAGCAATAGCAGCAGCAATAGCAGCAGCAGCAATAGCAGCAACAGCAGTAGCAGAGACAGCAACAACAGCAACAGTAATCGAGGCGGTGCGGCAAGCAGCGAAGCAGCTTATTAGCAGCGTGTTGATCGGATACGGTTGGCCACCGTATCCTCATCGTTCTCGCGGTAGGTGCACCTTCCTCTATTATTGTTAATAGTGTGCGATCCCGCGCAGCGTGCGCGAAGAGATTAATTGTTGCGAGCGAGCGGTTAGTTCGCGGCGAACGGGTTTTCTCTCTCTCTCTCTCATTTAGCGTGTGTTGTCATTCGCGCTAGCGTGCGCAAGTCTCTCGGCAAAACCCCCGTGTAATTCAATTGCTTAAATAAAGTGAACGTTAGTTTTTACTAAGTCTAGTCATCGTTATTTAGTCTTTCCTTTGTCCGGAGGTCGCGTCTATATTTGTTTACATTCGATTCGAATTCGCCGGTAGCGTAGCACGGATCACGCGGATACCGGTAGACGGGAATCGTCAACAGAGTTTCCAGCAGCGGCCGCGCGAGCGCCACTAAGCAAGGGCGACAGCGCCGCCAAGCGGTGAGTTGGGGGAACCCAACTCGGAGTATCGAAGAGACTCTGCGCAGGCGCACTCCAAGACAAGGTAGGTTGATGTGCTTCGAGCACATAGATAACTAGGCGTCGTCTAGTCATTATAAAGGTACGTTCAAGAGATTATAGACTAAACGGCAGCCTGTTACATGGGCCTGGCCGGAGTCCTGGCCGCGGCCCTATCAGTTGATGCCGTCGGTGGTAACACCGCCGGCGGGCCCGCGGCCGCTGGGGACTCCGGTCCCCGGTCTACGCGCAGCAGGGCCTCGCCATATGCCCTCTGCCGCCGAACCACAGGAGCCCACTCCCCTAGCATCTCTTGGGCGCCGCGGAAGTCGAGGAACTCCCCCAGGTGTGCGTGCACCCGGCGCTGAAGTTCCCCGACGAACTCCCATGCGTTTTCTAATTCCTGGAGGCCCAACCTCACGTGCCTCCAGGAATTTTCAAGCCTAACCTGCTGGGGGACCCGGGGGTGGTTGCAGACCCACTGCCCCTGGCCACAGGCCTCTTTCGGCCTGGGGCACTGCGTTGAGCCGTCAGCCGTCGTCGGCTTGTTCGGCTCTGGGGTCTGCACCCCCTGGTCCGTCGTGGACTTAGACCGACGGCTCTCTTCGGACGGGCCGTCGGTCTAGGTGGACGCTTCCCGGGTCTCAGGCCTCCTGGTCTGAGCCCTCATACCTTCCCGGAGGAAGTCGTCCACCCGCTGGCGCGAGCGGCCCTCTCTGGCGGCCACCTCGACCTGGGCCCGGACAAATCTCCTAACGTCGCCGATCAGCCGATCGGCGTCCGGACCCAACCTTAGGTCGAGCAACATCTGGGTGGCCGTCTCGAAGGCCTCCTCACTCACTACCAGCTTCCTCTCTATCTGTAAAAGAAGAAGAGAGGAGTAAAGGGATGTCTCAGGTTCAGCCCTTAACCTAACCGTCGCTGCGTCACGCTCGACGCTATTGTTTACGAGGACGTCCCGGTCCCCTGCGCTTTCCTCGCGAATATGGCCCATTTGCGGGGGTAGCTGGCAGGACCACCTTCCGCACGTGCTGAGTGGTTCTACGGGGCCTGCCTCTTCCCCTTGCCGCGTTGCCATTCAGGTCATCTCCACCTGGTGCCTGATATTCGCACGCAGGGTTCTTGCGCGGCCTACCACGGCCTCGCTTAGCCGGCGCCTCGATCGGTACCTTTGGGGCCGCCACGGGTTCCTCACACTCGTTCGCGGGGGCTGCAATCGCGACGCGCTCACATATCGGATCCTCGCTGGATTCCTCAATCTTCGCTGGCGGGTCGCCTACGCCCTCCTCTTCCTCCAACGGTGTTGAGTCCCCTTCTCCTGGCTCCTCGTTGTCCTGATCCGAGAATGGACCGAAATAGGGCTTGAGATCCTTGGCGTGGATCAGCTCGGCCAACTCTTCCTGCTGGTTACCGAGACGGTAGGTATTAGTCCCACATACCTCCTGAATTACATATGGATCAGCATACTTCGGTGCCAACTTCGCCGAAACGCCCTGAGCTGCGGAAGACAAGATGCGGTTCCGCTTCCACACCCAGTCCCCAACTCTAAAATCGGCCTGGCGTCTCCTCCGGTTGTAGTAGACCGCCTGATGGTCCGCCTCCTCCCTGGACTTAGAGCCAGCGCGTTCCCATAAATTGGGTAACTGGCGCATGTGCTCACCCCATTCGGTCAGTTCTTGGCCCTCGGAAGCTTCCCGAGCCAACTGATCCTGGGCTCTCCTAAAGGTCGAGGGGGGAGTGGGCTGTCTACCGAAGACCAGCATAATATATGTTCTACGGTGTCAGCCAAATGATTCAAATCAGAGCTCATATTTCTCAAACTAGTATCAAATAATTTCATGTTCTTTTTGTAATTATTGCCTAAATTAACAAACGATTCCGCAAGTTCCATATACAATGTACGCAGTTCACTTATTTCTTTTTCCAGTGACGCATTTTTACATAGTACTGCTCGCATATGTTTGTTTCTTTTCGGCATAATAAAAATTTACAATTAAATCACAAACTTATATAAAATAAATAACAAATACTTAACAATAACTAACGTAACAAGAGTCCTGTCACGGTCGCCATATGTGATGTTCGTATCACTTATAAATAAAATAATTCGAACTCTCGTAATCTAGCTAATGAGTAAGAATTTGTTTCCGATGATTTTACTCTAATTGTCAAGAAAATAGATAAATGAATCAAATATAATAAATAAGTAAATCAAATATACATAAGTAATTGCAATATATCGAGGAAAGTCAGACAATGCCCTAGTTTCTTATGGTGCGAATTGTCCCATAAGCAGAGCTAAAGTCTTTCTTTGATAGGATATAATTCGGCCTAAGTTTCTTATAGCGCGAGATGTTCTATAAGTCGAGCTCAAATTATAAGGAAAGGTTAGTCTTGCTTAGTTAATCACAATGAGAGAAAGAACTTAGTTATTAATCCAAGTTTATTCAGACTCATGCGCTCACTTTGAAAGGCTAGAAGTGAATGAATCTAGCCTGTGCAAAGGTGGGCCTATTTATACACAGATTTTCCCGCTTATTATGCGACTAAACCTTCAATACGGTACCCCGACCGTGTCACCGAATGGATCGCGTCTTTTCTGATAATATCCGAAGTTCGAGCTTGCGAGGGGACAGCAGGAGTAATTGAGTAAGCAAAAAGGGAAGGGGCTTCGGCGGTTTTCTTAAATGAACTTACACCGGCGTGTTATATAGGTTTATGTATATATATATATTTTAATACGTCTAATGACACTTCTAGTAATAATATTCCGTTACTATATGCTTTACGGTTTATTATATAAATATTCGCGCGGTGAGTGGCGCTTAAACACTTGGTCCCGGTACGCAATCACGTGGATTCGCCAAAGAGGCAACCTTGATTATGCTTAGTAGTATTAGAGCGGAGAGAGAGAGAGAGATAATAAAATAACGATAAGGAAGAGATTTCAACTTATCGAGGATAGAGCTCAAAAGTACTCACTCTGTTGTCTAGGTCCTTGGTATTGTTAGGTTCGTTTTATAGTTAATCACTGGTTTCGAATTAATTCAATAAGCAGGTCCAATATATTTTCTTTATCCAATAGGATTCCAGTGGTACTCCAATATTATTCCAATAGTATTCCAATAAATAAAAGATCGTAAGAAATAACGATACTCGGGACTTCGATATAATTTTTAATATTCTTAAACTCTTGCAGGGGCTCTTGGTCGAGCGCTGATTCCTGACTGACTAAGGATTAACTTCGTTGTTTACGCCGGTTCGTTTTATATCTTTTGTCCCTCGCTTTTCGTCTCTCTCTCGCACATATACTTTAAACGTTTACGCTTCTCGTATCGGCTCGTTTTACCCAGCTAAGCACGCTGACCGAAGCATGCCGTCGCAGCATGCTGGCGCAGCGTGAATCAGCCTCTGCCGCACGTTCCCATCGAGTCGCGCACACGAATACTGCTGACTATACTATGTTTGAACGGAAATCTCGGGTTTGAAATATTATTTGACAAAATAAAATGAAAAAAAAAAATAATACAATGAAGCGTCACGTAACAAGTCATTACAACAAAATGATGGTTTTATACAAAATTTAAGAAATAAAGAAAATTTCAACCAGAGATATATAGTTTATAACAATTTAGTATATAAAAAAGATAAAATTAACAATAAATTATTACTACCAGAAAAAATTGTTCAAGAATTAGTCCAAAAAATACATGAAGTATATGATCATATTGGAAAAAGAAAAATTACAAAGATGTTACAGGAAAATTTTTATATCTACAAACTTCGTAAAAAAGTAGCTGTAACAATAAATCGTTGCGATGTATGTCAGCACACGAAGTATTACACAAAACAGATATTACCTGTAAATTCATACCAATTTTAGCTACTAGAAGATTTATCTTCACTCCAAACAAATTTACAATATATGTAAATATTGGAGAAAATGTGCTAATAATTTTGAGACAAGGAGAGATAAAATCAACTTGGATGGCTGTCCGATGTAAAGAACTTTATCTTCCTCCCTCAATATAAATTTTAAAACACATATATAATAAAAAGCTCATAAGGAACTCATTCATGAGACTTCTTATCAGAAATCATTCAGTCTCAAGAGGGGGCTATGTAACGGTCCTATCTATGAGCTGTTTATTAAATGACTGCAACTAGTCTAACGTATTTATCTGTTAGTCAAAACAATACATTAAGCGGCGCTACCTCACTGTTTACGCGACTGTATACAAATAAGAGTCGAGTCAAAACAAATAGCGTGACGTCACAAATAATAGACATAGATATAATGTACCATAATATTGAGAAAAATATGTTAATTATAGATAATTTGAATATAACAAAGTATCAATTATATAGATTTTAACATACAGATTCACAATATCTCATTCAATTATAAATTTATAATAAATATCGATATGTAAAGTTAATTTATTTATTAACATATGAAATATTAGAAAAATATAAATAATTTATATGTAAAATGAATAAGCATAGAACATGAGTAAGAATTGGTTTCATTAATAACAGCTAAATAACAACTGTTATTAATAAATAAACAATTAATAATTTATTTAAACAATAAGCTATATATAGAACGAAAATATTAAGTTAATACTTGATAATGACAATTTTATGATTGAGAAATCTTAGATAATTAATCTAATAATCGCATATTAAGATTAGAAGAAAACCGTTACAAATATGAAAAATTAGTCATAATTCAAATGTTATTAATTAATTTAAATAATTAATTTTGGAAAACACTTCCAAAATTAATCAACTATAAGGTTATATGAAATTTTAATAATTTTCTATTGTAAATAATGTAATATCACGTTAATTAACTTTATTAGTTAATAACTTTTGACGACACTATTGGCGATAACTGTATATTGTATAAAATCAACAAATAACTAATTCTGTAAAATTTACATATGTTAAAAACTTAATATTAATGGCTATTTACTTGTAAATTAAGAAAAATCATTTCTCAAAATTCGCGAATGTCTCTCGAATTTTCGATGAAATCTCTCCTGCAATAATAAGCGGGAAAATCTGTGTATAAATAGGCCCACTTTTGCACAGGCTAGATTCATTCACTTCTAGCCTTGCAAAGTGAGCGCATGAGTCTGAATAAACTTGGATTAACACCTAAGTTCTTTCTCTCATTGTGATTTACTAAGCAAGACTAACCTTTCCTTATAATTTGAGCTCGACTTATAGAACATCTCGCGCTATAAGAAACTTGGGCCGAATTATATCCTATCAAAGAAAGACTGCTTATGGGACAATTCGCACCATAAGAAACTAGGGCATTGTCTGACTTTCCTCGATATATCGCAATTACTTATGTATATTTAATTTACTTATTTATTATATTTGTTTCATTTATCTATTTTCTTGACAATTAGAGTAAAATCATCGGAAACAAATTCTTACTCATTAGCTACATTACGAGAGTTCGAATTATTTTTATTTATAAGTGATACGAACATCACATTTTTATATTTTCCAGTCTATAAAAACACCGGACTATATGTAGAATTTTTTTTTCGTCAGTACCAAGGGAAAAAAGGTTTACATATAAATTGAGTTCATAGGAACCCAAAATTTATAAAACGGGAGTGAAACGATTCATTGAAAATTATTTTACGATAGTACAATGCAAAATAATTCAAGGATAGTTCCTCGGCGGGGGATTTTGGATAAGCTATAACTATATAATGCCTTGGTCGATTTAAAAAAAATTGTTCCATACAACGATTCAGTCTATAAATGCACAACATTACTAGAACTGGAATGAAAGAAACAATGTAAAATTTTTTTTCGGACTATGTACAAATTTTTTTTCGATAGTAGCTAGTGAAAAAAATTGAAAACAAAATATTACGAAATATATTGTAAACCGAACGATTTAGAAAAAAATTTCGTCAGTATGAAGCCAAAAAATACAAGGTTAGTTTCTCGGCTGGGAAGTTGAATGGTGAACTATAATTATTGAATGTCTCGTTCGATTTAATAAACGTAGTTAACTAATGAGTTTTGAAAAACTGGAGTAACGTATAAAATGAATATAAGAAGAATTTGAGGTATCTGATAAGCTAGAAAAGAAACAGTATTTTTTTCTGAATAGGTGAATAGGTAATATAACTTATTTTTAAAGGGCAGTAATTTGAATTTTTTAGCCGAATTTTCGAAGAAAAAGAAGAGGTTTCGACGAGTAAGTTCTTCCGTACATGAGAAATACATTGAACAAATTTTAACTTAGTCTTGCTTACGCTAATACGTGATCAGGCAGAACTAAGGATTCATTGATAAGCGAAGACGACAGTGCTTCGTCGACCAGCGAGATAGTGGTCGAGTTCGGGTCCTCTGAGCGCCTAAAATATATGAATAGTTTATAGGTATTGCATATTCCTTAAAAATAAATTGAAGTATTTACCTGTATTCTGTCAGCCAAGTACATCCTGTTTCTTTAGGGTTGCCTTGTCCAGCATAATAATTGTACGAGAGCTCATCAAGGCGACGTATATCTTCTGCTGCAACAAAGCCTATCTTAGGCCTATTTTGATCGTCAACATACAGACGAGCTTCCAAATTTGGGTCGACAGCATGGTTTACAAATTTTGAGATATTTCCATTTATGTGGGGATCAATCCTTTAAAGAAATATTTCTTGTTACATTATGCGATCAATGATATGTAAATTAATAAAATAAGTTCATGCATACACGTATTTCGTATTGTTGAATTTGATAAAAAACTCCATCGGAGTTATCCTTTGTTCACTGTAGTAGGCAGATCGATTTTTAAATTCAGATGCAAGTATCAGGTCACCCTCATATGTCAATATGACATCGCCCTTTTTTATGTTTCTCAAACAAACAACACCGTAACCTTTGTGCAATGTTTTAATTAACTGAAAGAAATAAATATCATTATTGAACAGTCCATAAGTGCGAAATATCTCATAATAAAAAATACTATCACTTACAAGAAAATCGTTATGATCGTAAGTGATCTCAGGTAATGGTGGGTAGGGGCCAGTGGAAATCTGATAAAAAAAGCAAATGTTGGTTGAAATGGAAATCATGGAAAAAATATGAATAAAATTAAAAACACTCACCGGAAGTTTGGCGCTAACGCGCTTCGTGCGCTGTGGATTATCATGCATGACCTAACAAAGAAAGAAAATGAATCGTCAACCTTTAAAAGCTTCAGAAAGACATGTTATACAGAAAAATATGGTTATTGTGTTATATCCGGTTTGCTAAATAACAAAAGCGTTTGAGAGTTTTTGATTCTTCCGAAAAAAAAATTGCACGAATGCAAACCTAAGTAATCAAACGCGTTATTAGTGCGGGTGGATTAACAAAAATGCTAATATATAAAAAAAATTTAGCTCGCCGGCTGGAGACTTACATAAACTATAATTAATGAATGACTCGGTTGATCATTCCAGAAGTTGGTTTGCTTATGAATTCAGTTCATAGAAACCCAAAATTGATGAAACGGTAGTGAAGCGATCTATTGCAAAATTTTTTTTTTACAGTACAATTACAAAAAATAAAAGGTTAGCTTGTCGGCACAAGTTTTTGATGTTGTATAATTAATTATTGCCTCTAATAAATAAAAAAATAAAACGTATTTTATTTATATATTTGCTCTATAAAAACAGAATATGACAAAATATGTGGTAAACTGGACGATTAAAAAAAAATTTCGGCCAGTATGAAGCCAAATATACAACCAAGCACGGGGGTGTTGGTCCGCGCACCTTGCACACTGCTCGACACTCAATTGCGTGGCGGGTCTCACACGAGCACGTGAAAAAGTCGGTTGACGTTTCAAATACGTCTTGTCGCGGCGACGGTCGCTCTCTCACTGCAAGCATGGACCTGCCATAGCGGCGACTGTCTCCCCCACTAGCTTCTTCGCGGCGACGCGTGTTGATCACGTGACCAGCCCCTTCTAGTCCGAGCGCGCATATGTCTCTCTCTCTCTCTCTCTCTCACTCTCTCTCTTTCTAAAATCTACGGTGATGCGCTGAACGCGCGCGTACAAACAGATATTATACGATATATATACACATTTTAAACACATTTAAGCAAAGTCCTTGTCCGACGACCTAACTTTGTGTTTTTTGGCTTCATACAGACGAAAAATTTGTTTAAATCGTTCGGTTCACCATAAATACAAGGTTAGCTTCGGTGTCAGCCAAATGATTCAAATCAGAGCTCATATTTCTCAAACTAGTATCAAATAATTTCATGTTCTTTTTGTAATTATTGCCTAAATTAACAAACGATTCCGCAAGTTCCATATACAATGTACGCAGTTCACTTATTTCTTTTTCCAGTGACGCATTTTTACATAGTACTGCTCGCATATGTTTGTTTCTTTTCGGCATAATAAAAATTTACAATTAAATCACAAACTTATATAAAATAAATAACAAATACTTAACAATAACTAACGTAACAAGAGTCCTGTCACGGTCGCCATATGTGATGTTCGTATCACTTATAAATAAAATAATTCGAACTCTCGTAATCTAGCTAATGAGTAAGAATTTGTTTCCGATGATTTTACTCTAATTGTCAAGAAAATAGATAAATGAATCAAATATAATAAATAAGTAAATCAAATATACATAAGTAATTGCGATATATCGAGGAAAGTCAGACAATGCCCTAGTTTCTTATGGTGCGAATTGTCCCATAAGCAGTCTTTCTTTGATAGGATATAATTCGGCCCAAGTTTCTTATAGCGCGAGATGTTCTATAAGTCGAGCTCAAATTATAAGGAAAGGTTAGTCTTGCTTAGTAAATCACAATGAGAGAAAGAACTTAGGTGTTAATCCAAGTTTATTCAGACTCATGCGCTCACTTTGCAAGGCTAGAAGTGAATGAATCTAGCCTGTGCAAAAGTGGGCCTATTTATACACAGATTTTCCCGCTTATTATTGCAGGAGAGATTTCATCGAAAATTCGAGAGACATTCGCGAATTTTGAGAAATGATTTTTCTTAATTTACAAGTAAATAGCCATTAATATTAAGTTTTTAACATATGTAAATTTTACAGAATTAGTTATTTGTTGATTTTATACAATATACAGTTATCGCCAATAGTGTCGTCAAAAGTTATTAACATATGAATTCATCATTAACTTCTAGCCTTGCAAAGTGAGCGCATGAGTTTGAATAAACTTGGATTAACACCTAAGTTCTTTCTCTCATTGTGATTTACTAAGCAAGACTAACCTTTCCTTATAATTTGAGCTCGACTTATAGAACATCTCGCGCTATAAGAAACTTGGGCCGAATTATATCCTATCAAAGAAAGACTTTAGCTCTGCTTATGGGACAATTCGCACCATAAGAAACTAGGGCATTGTCTGACTTTCCTCGATATATCGCAATTACTTATATATATTTGATTTACTTATTTATTATATTTGTTTCATTTATCTATTTTCTTGACAATTAGAGTAAAATCATCGGAAACAAATTCTTACTCATTAGCTACATTACGAGAGTTCGAATTATTTTTATTTATAAGTGATACGAACATCACATTTGGCTTCAATGTCATCATTCACTATCATTAACATAGTGAATGATAGTTGCAGTCATTTAATAAACAGCTCATAAATAGGACCGTTACAAAGAGGAGGTGGCAGGCATATTCCCGTACCAGCTCTCCTTTCTCCTGGTACCGTGCTTGGGCCTCTTGCAGCAATCTTTGTTGCTGCAGCTCACTCGACCCAAACCAACGTCGAGCGCCAGCCACAAAGTCGGCGTAACTCCTCCACTTATACTTGTTAAGCTCGTACCAGGTCCTCGCAACACCTTCGAGGAGCTCTGATACCGAGCACAAGATTTCGCCGTCCGTTAGCCCTGAGCCCGCGCGTAGATCCTCCAGTCTTGACAAGAAGGTGTCTACGCACTCTGAAGCCGTGCCTGAGTATCGCAGCTTCCATCCTCGGACTATCCTACCCGCATCCCGAGTCGCATAGTACCCTGACGCCACGTTGGCGTCATACCAGGTGGATCCTTCAGGGATCACCTGCTCTTCCCCTACGTCGGCGTCTCTTGGTCCTCTGCGTAGCGGCTGCTCCGTCCGTAAAGGCGCCTGCCTTTGGGGAGCCTCCCGAGATTCGCCAGGGGTTGACCTCTGGGGTTCCGGGGTACTTCCCGGCACTCCTGGGTCGTAGTGGCACGTATACGTGGACTGGAAGTCCACGGTTCTCCTGGGCCGCTCTGGTATGACCGTTCGTCGATTGGTGGGATCCCTGCTCCTCAGCTGCTGGACTTCCACCTGCAGGGCGGTCACCTGGTCGCTCCACCGCGCGCATACCTGATCGTGCCTTTCCAGCATCTCAAGTATGCGGTTAATCCCGACACGGTTGCGCTCGATCTCTTCTTTTAATCGTTCTGTCACGCACCATTCTTCTTCTTCTTCTTGAGGTTGTAGCTCCTCATTTTCGAAGCGTCGAGCTCTTCGCCTATCTGGCGATCCGGTGGAGCCCTTGTGCTCACTACTGACCCCCTCCGAGGGCCCCTTGACCTCGCCGGTCACCCCTTGCTCTGCGGGCTCTCGCTCCCCCGTCTCGCTCTGACTCTCCTCCTCTAGGTTGTTGTAGACCGCGAGAGTCCGCGTCAGGTTCGCCTCTACCACCTCATCCCTATATAGCAGCATGAGTGCTTGGGCGACAAGATCCTCAGCATCAGCTGCTTCTAATTCTTGTCGCCTGGACTCCAGCCACCTCTCTCGGGTCCTTCGCCTGCGTTGTGTCGCCTCCCTATCCAACGCCGCTCCTTGGAAGTCTAGGTCGATATATTCGCCTAACAACCAATACGCTAGTCGAACTGTCTGCATCAGCTTGGGACCGTCTGTACGCAACTCCAGTTGCGTCAGGTATCTATCCAGCTGTGTCGAAGGCAGTTCCGATGCCCACCGGGTTATCGCGTCGGCGGTATCCTCCATATCGCTTATGCTGGGGCGTAGGTGACGGTTGAGGTTAATTTACCTAGTCGACCACTACCGCCTCCTATCGCCCAAGGCGCGAGCGGGGTGTTGCGATTTTTATCGGCAACTACCCAAATACGCCTTTAATTCCAAGGCAACAATACACGTGGTTTGTGGGTGTGTGCAGGTGCCGCGTACTCTAAGGAAGTGCGAACTTCCACTTCGCAACTACCTGCCTATAGGTGGAGGCTAACTGTTTGCTAGCTTCACCGGGTTAGTAAATCTAACCCTACACACACCCCAATTACGCGCTCTGCAGGTACTGTCGCTTGGTGACTAACCCCCACTTAAATACTTTAACGTGTATGTAACCACTTAAAAAGCAAAAAGTAAACCAAAATACGATTTGTCACCTTTTTTATTCACGTTAGAGCGACTCCGGACGTCTCTTCGACCCTTAGGGTTAGTGTGCTCTCGGCTCACAAAAGCAGGTGTTATTGGGTCGGAGAGGCGTCTTTTCCCTACCGCAGAGCACGTACCGAACGAGCTACGCGTTATTTTACCCGCTCGCACCTTATTACGCACGCGCGCAAACGTCTCTCTCTCCCGCGCGTCGCTCTCTCTTTTTATGCAAATTCCCTAGTGTGTGAGTCCTAATTTTAGTTGGGCATCGATAAAAATAAAAACATATTATATAATTCACGTTGTCTTCGTTGATGTTCAATTTTATCTACTTGTTGTTTTTTTTGACTAGCTATATTAAGTGCTTTTAAACTGAAAATTAAAATAAAACAAAAATATTAATTTTATCATATTTAAATATTACAAAAATATACATTTATATATATTTTTGTTTTGGATAAAAATATTAATAATAAGATATTTTTGTCTTGGAAAAAAATATTAATAATAAGATATTTTAATATAATACATTCAATAAAATTAAACTTAACATACCTTAAATAATCATTGTAGTCCAAAAATTGAATACAAATCGCTGGTTGACCTTGTCTACCAGCTCGTCCAATTTGTTGAACGTAGTCAATGATAGTTGGAAACATATTAAATTGAATAATAAAATCAACACTATCTCTATGGACTCCTAATCCAAATGCCGATGTAGCTATAATCATATAGCTGTTGTTAAATGTTTTCCATAAATTACTAATTAAATCTTTAACTAATGATTTTGTTTCTGATGTATACGTGTCGACATTGAAAATGCCATGTTTTTTTAAAAAATATTCTAAATAATAACACTGTTTTATAGTCATGCAGTATATAATTCCAGATTTGTTTTTAAAAACTGATTGTAATAATAACAAGGTAAATTGTAACCGTATATCATCCTCATTGGAATAATTATGTGTATTTATTTTATCTTCAATTTGTTTAATTTCTATTTCAGGCTTATTAAAAAAATTTTGAATATTTATTTCTTTTATAATTGTCTTGATATCTGTAATTTCTCGTATATTAAAAATAAGTAATTTTAAATTTAATCTATTACTTAAATTTATTATTTGATCACATTGTCCATCGTTTAAATTTTGTAATATGATTTCTTTATCTTCAGGATATAAAGTCGCTGAATATACAGTTGCAGGAATATTAATTTTCAGTTCTTTGTAAAACATACTAAAAATGTTAGCACATGCTTTGCGAAAAGTATTGCCCCATTGTACACATGTATGCACTTCATCAACTATCAGTCTATTTAAATAATTATTTAAATATAAATATTGTAAAAAATCTTCTATTAATTTTTTATTTTGTAGTTTTTCAGGAGTCATAAAAATTATATTAAGATTTTCAATCAAATTTTTATATTGATCTGGATTTTGTATGATACTTAATGTTTTTTTATTTAACTTTTTAGATATCGTTAAATAATTTATCTAAAAATTATACAGTTATTTAAATCAAGTATTTTTATATCAAACAAGTAATAAAAAATATAATTTTATCACATCAAAAAAAAAATATAAAGTTACCTGCTTCTCCTTACAATACAGTGCTTGATCTTCCATCAATGCAATTAATGGTGAAACTACTACGAAAATTCCGGCAGTCATTACTGCCGGTAATAGGTAGGTTAAAGTCTTCCCACCACCCGTAGAAACATGTACAATACCATTTCTTTCACTTAAATTTGTTTCAATAATTTCATTTTGAAATGGCCTCAATTCCCGTAAGTTAAATTTATTTCTCAAACACTCATTAATATTCATTATGACTTTAAGAAACAATAACAGTTAAAAAAAAATACGTAAGTTATATTACAATATGCGCAAATTTCTTTGTTCGAATAATTTTAACCGTTAACTGTCAGTCGGCTATTCAAAATTTAACAGATAACATCATGCCTCGCACAACGAGACAAAAACCGTCACGTACAACAAATCGCTTCACAAACGAAGTTTTATTTGAAAAAAAATACTTTGCATATTTACCGGTAACGGCTCATCGAATAGTTGAACAATTAAAATTTCAGTTTAAAGCGGGAAACCGCGTACCAATGGCCCAAAATATGTGCCGTGAAGAGCACAAGATTTTAGCACTACAATACAGCAAACCGCTGTTAAAGGATATAACTTGCCACGGACCTCTGGGCTCAAAATCCATTATAAATTTAATAGGATTTTTTTCGGGTGCACACCTTCAAAACATGAAGCCATGGGTATTTTCAACAGCACACATTATAGGATACTTTTTATACCAACAGTAAGTATTTCTTTTTATCGATTGTTTTTAGTGAAGATATTGTAGGTACGGGAAACATCAAAAGTATTGATGTCGGAGGTATTGATAGTGAGGAAGAGGAGGAGGATGAAAAGGAAGAGGAGGAGGATGAAAAGGAAGAGGAGGAAGAGGAGGAGGAGGAGGAAGAGGAGGAGGAGGAGGAAGAGGAGGAGGAGGAGACAGTGGGTGTACAAGAGGAGGAGGAAACAGTAAGTGTACAGGAACAGGAGATAGCGGGTGTACAGGAGGAGGGAGAAGAGGCAATAGATTTTCAGAAGGAGAAAGAGATAGAAGATGAGTTCATTTCTGCTTCCACTTCTATTGATTCATCGTCGCCGACTGATTTTGTACCTGCTGCCGTAGAATTACCTGTCATTGCGAAAGCAGACAAGAAAAGAAAGAGGACAGAAAGGAAATTAACTACTCGTAAAAAATCGAAATTACATCTTCCTCCATCTTACGAACCGGTTGTTGGAGAGTATGTGTTGATTAAGCAAAATAAATATCCGTTATGGCCAGCTCGCTTTCTGGGGGAGAATCCGTGAACTAGGAAAAGATGTTTTTCTGTTTTTGGAGGTGCTGGTTTAGCAAATCATATTGAAACTGTTCCAAAAAATTTTGTTTTCCAATATGTTAAAAATGTCGCATTGACTTACGTGTTAGGGTATCATCGACGATATGCTGTATTGTTAGAAAATGCGATTTATGATTGTGAACAAGAAGCGCGGAATAGATAATGTGTATTAGTGTAAATAAATATATGTATTGTAACAGGCTGCCGTTCAGTCTAAAACAACGGGAACGTACCTTTGAATGCGACTGAACGACGCCTTGTTATCTATGCGCTCGATGCGCATTGACCTACCTTGTTTCGGAGTGCGCCTGCGCAGAGTCTCTTCGATGTTCCGAGTTGGGTTCCCCCAACTCGCCACTTGGCGGCGCTGTCGCTCCTCGCTAGTAGCGCTCGGGCGTCCGCCACCGGAACCTAAGTTATCGACTCGCGTCTATCGATACTTGCGCGATTCGTGCTTCGCAACCGGCGAATTCGAATCGGAATGTAAACAAATATATGCGCGACCTCCGGACAAAGGAAAAATACAATAACGGAAACTCGTTTGAATAAAAACCAAGGGATGATTTATTTGATAAAATCAATTACACGGGGAAATAGCCGAGAGTCTAACGCACGCACGCGTGAATGACAATACACGCTAATCGAGAGAGAGAGAAAGAAAACCGCGATTGTCGCGAACTACCTGCTCGCACGCAAAACAAACAAACTCTACGCGCTCGCTGCGCGGATTCGCACGCAAAATCGTTATGACAATCAAAAGGGGAAGGTGCACCTACCGCGAGGATGATGTAGATACGGTGGCCAACCGTATCCAGACGACGAAACGTTAGAACGCCGCTACGCTGCTCGCCGCACCGCCTCTGATGCTGTTATTACTGTTGCTGCTGTCGCCACTGAGGTTGTTGCTGTTGATGCTGCTGCTGTAGCTGCTATTGCAGTTGCTGCTACTGCTATTGCTGCTGCTGCTGCTGCTGCTGCACGCCTCACCAAAGTCCGCACTCTCACCAGGAATCAAAACGCACGGAAAACTGAACGGCTCGGGAAGACACGGAGGTTAGGCGCACGAACTGACTGAGTAGCACAGTCATACTGCCGGTTGCTACCTCCCCTCCCGGTCATTGCCCCTTACGCGCTCTCTCTCTCGTGAACCGAGCACGGCTACTCCCGATTAGCCGCTCATTAACCTCGCGCGAGTCCTACGATTTTCGGCAATCGTTGCAGTGTATATATTTATATTTTTCTCTTATTCCATTGTATTATTCTTCGTCCGTTCTCAAAAGAGGAAATCATTTCTGCGTTTGCACAACTCTGAGTAAGAATCAGACGAGAATGTCGAGTTTTCAATATTCCCGTCCCAGACGAGAATGTCGAGTTTTCAATATTCCCGTCCATCCGCTAGGGGGCGCAAGAAAGTGATCGAAAACGGCATGTATAGGAATGGTTGCTTCTCTTAGTTTTTAAATGTTTTCGAGAGAGAGAGAGATTAGATTAGTTCGTTTATTGCGCCAATGAGGTGGAACCCCGTCTGACAGTTTGGAAATGTACATAACAAAATAATAACAAAATTTAAACATGACAAAAAAGGAGATGCAAGGATAAATAGTGACGCATTTAAATATATGAAGAAGATGAATTACATGAAAATGCATGAGTAGTATATACGGTGAGCAGCGAAATTCCGATGGCGTTAACAGTGAGCACTAAGAGTATATATATAAAATTAAAGTAGAATAAAATATGTGAAAATATAGTAAAATAAAGTATATAAAGAACAAAGTAAATGAATTATCAGATAAAACAACAAAATTAACAATAATAAAAGATGAAAGATAATAATAAAATAATAAAGACAATAAAGGTAATAGAGCATAATAAAAGTAATAAGAACAACAAAATACTAAAAGTAGTAAAAAATAATAAAAGTAGCAAAAGTAGAGAAGACGCGAATGGCACTTGTTTTACAGAAGGGCGGTCTGAAAAGAGGAGAGGTATAAAGGTGGATCGACGTGCGTTTGGCCAGAAAATAACCGTTCAATTAGCTATTTCATGAACCATAAGTCGATAGCGGGGTAAGTGTGGGACGATGGGTAATTTTGGGAGAACGCGACTGGATTGACTCTGTTTGGTATGCGAGTGTAATCGGACAGTGCCGGTACCGGCATTAACTTCTCGCGAGTCGCCCTCTCAATCCATGCTCTAGCCTCGTAGTTTAAGAATAGATCACGGGTCCAAACCCTGAAGTTAGGGATCCGATCGGTGGAGAACAGGGTCACGCTCAGTGAGTTGAGTATTCTCTGAGCAAGAATAGCAAAGGAATGGTTCCATGCCTCAGTTCGAGGAGCCTTGTATTCAAACGCCGACGGTGGGCGGCGACCCGAGCGCCGGATAATGACACCATCGAGGAGGACAGACAGGTTTTTAGCCAGGTAGTGCCGCGATTTTCTGGACACGACAGAGTAGGCCAGAACGGCAATGGATCTATACCTATTTGGGGTGAGGGATAGCCAGCCCAGGGCTAGTCTATGGTGCGTGATGTGGCTGTTTAAGGATTGAGAAGGTATAAAAGGGATCCATCCTATTATGAAGCGTACGCAGGCGTTTTATGCAACTTGAAGCTTCGACGAGCGCTCTCTATCAAGCTGGATACAAACCACTGAGAGGTAATCGCAATGTGGGAAAACGAGTTGCTCGACAAGAACTTTTCTGAGGGTAGTCGAGAGAGATTTCCTGTGGAAACGAAGTGAAGCCAGACAGCTGTATGCCCTCCTCGTCACGCTTCTCACATGTTCGGACCAGTTTAACGTGGGAGTAAGTGTCACACCCAGATTACGAGCACTAGTAACATAGTCGAGTGGAACCTCGTTGATGGTGATCTTCACGATGTCATTCAAGTTGATAGCCCTAACGTATTGTTCGCTGCCTAGTATCATGACCTTGGTCTTGGTGAGGTTTAGGGAGATACCGTTTCCTAGTGCCCAATCCGCTATAGCCTGCACATCAAACTGCACCCTCCCCAAAGCCTCCGCAAGGCTGCTAGGATGACAGTGAAGATAGACCTGCGTGTCGTCGGCATATAGCATATAGTTCATGAAGGAGAGAACAGAGGGCAGGTCCGAGATAAAGATTGCAAATAGCAATGGTCCCAGGATACTACCCTGCGGTACACCAGTAGCAACCCTTAGCCAATCCAACTCCCTGCCATCCTCCCCCATAACAGCCTGAAACCTGTCAGTCAGATAGCTAAAAAACCATCCCAGGACAGAATCAGAGAGGCATAGATCCCTGAGCTTGACCATCAGACGACCATGGGGGATAACGTCGAAAGCCCTGGAGAAATCCAGCAGGACGAGGATTGTAATTTTACGCTCCTCAATAGCCCTGCGGACGTCATCCAGGACACCCAGGAGAGCTGTCTGGGTGCTGTGAAACCGCACAAAACCCGCCTGCCGTGGATCACGTAGCTTGTGGCGGTTCAGGTAAGACGAGAGTTGTAAATGAACGAGCCTCTCAAGCACCTTTGATACCTCAGATAACCTTGCTATCGGTCTGATGTCCGATAAAAGAGCGGGCGAAGGTACTTTGGCAAGAGGGGTGATGAGAGACCGTTTCCAGGAGGTAGGGAAGACGCCGCACAGTAATGATTTGTTGACAAGATGCGTGAGAGATGAGAGACAAGAAGAGGAGACGAGTTTAAGCATCTTGACAGACAAACCATCAGGACCGAATGTTCTGGATGTGGACGAGTTTAGTGCATCCATGACCTCCTGGCAAGTGACCTCATGAAAATTGAATGAGGAGTGGACGTGAGGAGCGTTTGGGGGACTCGCTAAAAGGGCGTCCAAAAAGTCACGTGTCAATGGAGGGGATGAGTTGACTATGTTGGCAAAGTGGGTGTTTAGTACGGCTGGAGGAAAAAATTGAAACGGGGATGGAAGAGCGCGCCTAGTGACTCCCAAGTTTCGTAGCTCTCTCCATCTGGCCTTGCTGGTGGCTGCGGAAGACAGTCTGCCTGAAATGCAAGAATTTTTTGCAGAGTCGAGGGCATTTGAGACATCGTTGCGCAGCCTTCGATATCCAGCGACGTCACTGCCCGAGCGGGAGGAGGATGCCAGTTTATAGGCAGCGTCACGCTTTTTCATAAGCGCAAGAATGCTCGGAGTCACCCAGGGTTTACGCCTAGAAGACAACTTGATGCACCTAAGAGGGGCTACCTCGTTAAAGGATTTTATGAGGACTTCAGTGAGAGAGTGCACCAAGTTGTCAAGGGGATGCACGTCGGCTTCGATCGACGGGTCGAAAGAGTGCTGCAGTCGTGTTGAAGAAATGTCGACCAGATTCGAGAGGAGGCCCCTGAGGGTCCCATTTAAGGCTGCCTCGTCCACCCGATTCAAACCGCGGGACCTAATGACTCTGGTGATATGATTGTTAGAAGTGAAGCGATAGGTGAGCGAGATGAAATCATGGCCAGCAATAAAAGGAGTATCAGACTTTCCAAATGCCTGGATAGCATTTGGGTCTTTCACGAAGAGGTTAAGAGTAGTATGGGAAGGGGGATTTGTATCAAGACAGTGATGTGTGGGAGCAGTGGATACGAAGTGAAGGTTGTGCAGGTCAACGAGAGATCTCAAAGCTCGAGCATCCGGCAGAGAGCTGGAATCTAGGTCTGCGTTAAAGTCACCGGTGATGATGACATTTCCGTACAGAGGGAGGTAAGTGGCCAAGCAGTTGAAAAAATGTGTGGGAGAGCAAGCAGAGGGACGTCTGTAAACCACCGCCATTAAAAGCTTGGTGTTGTCGGACTTTATTTCACCTAGGATGAATTCAGGCGTGTTATCAAAAACTGGATCTGAAGTGGCTAGGAAGCTGAATTTAAGGTGAGATCTGACGTACAGACCAACGCCGCCACCCTGCTTTCCAATTCGGTCAAGCCTGAAAAAATTGAAATCGGAGAGAGAGAGGTGGGAGTCAGAGATATCAGGTGAGAGGAAAGTTTCAGTAATGGCTATGACATCAAAATGTGTAGAAAGGGCTTGTGCTTCGAGAAGAGCAAAGTGACAGGGGGAATTTAGTCTGTTGATATTGATGTGGCCGACAACGAAGGAAGCAGAGGGCGGGGTATGGTCCCGGATTAGTTGGCATCATGGACCAGAAACTGGAGGAGATGAAGTTGGGATGGCTTGAGATAGCTGGGCCGGAAAGACAGACACAGTCGGGCTGAAACAGCCGTCTGTTTTGCTAAGTTGCGGAGCCGGATTTTTTGGAATGGAGGTAGTAGGTCGCGATTTGACAACCTGGGGCGCGAAGTTCAGGTTGAGTGGAGCATGTCTGCGAGTGCCGATCGGAGTGGCAGCCACTGACATGGCACCAGAGCGCGGAGCGGCCTGGGCAGGAGGCTGACCAGGAGGTAAAGGCGCGCAGGTGTCAAGGTCACTCTCCGACGTGATTGGGATAGGGGTGGAACGTGTGTTCTCCCGCATATGGACGACCATGCCCGAGACGAAAGGGCGCGCGAAACCCAGCTCACGACTGCGCGCGAGTGCCTTTACAAAGGGATTGTGGATGGGCTACGGTAACAGCTGGCGGATGAAGACGGGATTTCCGTGACCGCACTTAAAAATGTCCCTCGCCGTCTTCCCAGCGAGCTTGCCCGAGCGCTCCAGTATGACATCACGCACCACCGTTGAGTCGATACGCACGACGAAAGTGGACGTAGTATCGGTCGGATTTGGACGAGAGCGAGTGGCAGTCCATCTTCTGGTGGCCACTATGCGACCACCAGCGTTTGGACAGCCAATCGCCTCAAAAAGCATCCCGGCGGCATCCTCCAGCGAACCCTGGAACCCCTGCGGTAGGCCCATAATAAGGAGCTCGGAACGATCCTTGAGACCCACCACTGACTTGAGGCTCTTCACCTCGTCGGCAACACGATTTACTTTAGTTAGAATGGAAGTCTGGGTGGCTCTGATCTCGTTCCGAAATTCAGTGAATTCATTATTCACGAAGCCAGAAAACCATGCTGGTGGTTTGTCGGCCGTGGTAGATGCCATACTATCCAGCAAGTGGGTTTGGTCCTCACTGGAGGGAGAAGCAGTGGGAAGGACGACCGATCGGTCAGCACTACGAGATTCCACTCTCAACGTCTTCGATGGGAAAAGCTGGTAAGGAGATGCCTGTCTCTTACGGCCTGAGGTTTCGATAAAAGGCAAAGTACCAGCAGAAGCAGAGTCAAATTGGGTAGAAGAAGGGGATTCCAAAAAAACGCCACCGGACTGACGAGAGTTGGCTAAAACCGCGGACTGAAAAGAGCAGGCACGACAAGTAAAGGTCGCAAGATCAGGATTTGAGGTTAAATGGAAACAGTGGCGATGGAAAGATCTGACACAGGACTCGCACCGCAAGACATTAGCACCCAGATCACTCAGCGCTTCACCACACTCGGCGCATGAAGACAAGACCATTTGATAAAAGTGAAAGGTTTGAAAATTTAAAACTAGTTAAAACAAAAAATAAAAATTCATAGATTGTGTCAAAAAGTTTCCCATATCTCCTCTCCGGATCTCAAACCTACGCAAGAAACTGTAACAAGTGAGATAGTTTAAAGGACCGATCGACACGACAAATTAAGCAGTTTGAATTTCGCGCGAAAATTTGAGTCACTGACCAGTCAATAAACGGTAGTTGTGAAAAGTCTGGATTTAAAAGATTTGAAAATTGGCGCCTCAGTGGCACCAACTCAGTTAGTTAAGGATCAAAATTGGCGGGAGACACGGGAGTAAAATGATGCCATTTACAAGAGACGGTAAGGGAATTCGCAAATTAACCTAGAGATGATTGAAACGCAAAAATAAATGAGTAACTTAGACGCAAGAATGAAATGAGAGAAAATGATTGATGACGCGAACGCAGAAAAATTACATTACAAATTACGTGAAAAAGCAAGAAAGTAAACGCGATTTGACACAGTCGATAGAATAAAATTAAAATTAAGATTAAAAATAAAATTGTCTAGCGTGTAAATAGCGCTAGATGAAAATACAACAGTATTAAACTAAATAAAACAAAACAAGATGTTGTAAAATAAATATAAATTAAAATAAGCTTAAAATTAAAACAGCCATCGCGATGACTCAGCGCAAGACACAAATTAAGTGAAGAGAAGTGATGCGGCGAAGAAATAGCACCGGCTATGAGGAGTCTCTCCGAGAAGATTCAAATATGTGGATAACGGTAAAAATAGTTGACACTGGTACTTAGCAGCAAAAATGTTGGAAGTGTTGCATTCGGTGAGATGTGTAGTGTGTAGTGTGTAGAGTGTAGCGGTCCTGGAGTGGAGGCTGTGTTGTTGTTTGTGTTGTATGCAGAAGTGTATAGATCAAAACTCGTTCAAATTTGGAGAATTGATGAAGGTTATGTTGTAACCAGGCAGGCGGTTTTTTTCATCCACTGGCCAAAAAATTGACTAAGAGCCAAGAATTTTTAGCAGGAAGCGCAGTGGCCAGCTGGACGAACTCGCCTGCAAAAATATGCCGCTCGAGGAAGTGGCAAAATTGAGAAAAATGATTATTAAGGAAGAGAGCCTCAAAGACCAGTGTGTCGCTACTCACCGAGAGAGCGAGAGAGCGAGAGAGCGAGAGAGAGAGAGAGAGAGAGCGAGAGAGCGAGAGAGCGAGAGAGAGAGAGAGAGAGAGAGAGAGAGAGAGAGAGAGAGAGAGAGCGAGAGAGCGAGAGAGCGAGAGAGCGAGAGAGCGAGAGAGCGAGAGAGCGAGAGAGCGAGAGAGCGAGAGAGCGAGAGAGAGAGAGAGAGAGAGAGAGAGAGAGATATTGATTTCACTTTATTGCACCTTGGGGTTGAAAAACCCTGTCTGGTGTTGAGATAATGTACAGAATGAGTTACAAATTTTATAACTTAATGCTAAGTGTTTAGATATTGCCATGGCAATTGCACAAGATACTATTACTAAGGGCCCATAGCGAGTTAACCATCTGCTGGTCCGCGTAACCCGGCGACCATAACCCGCAATGAGAGATCATGAATGACATGTGAGGAGTATAATCAGTTTATTAATAGTTGGTAGACATGACTAGGATGCTGGATTGATCGCAGGCCGGTTCGGACCTACAGTGGCACACGAGAGAGAGAGAGAGAAGATAAGCGCAGGCCAGGGAGGCGTCGGCAGACCTACTGCGCATCTCGCTGGCTAGGAGAGGAAGAGGTAGTACCAGTTGAGCAGCCGCACGGTCCACCGCTCGCACTCGAATTTTCTGTTGGGTCTTGCCCGTGATTTGTGAGTCCTCGCGCCCTCGCCGACGATTTATGATTTCGGAAACACGTGGCCGGTGCGCGGAGTTTGTGTATTTGAGAACGATCTGCGGAGGTAGCGGAACCGGCACCGGTGCACGTGGGCGACCGGCGAGGTGACGCGGGAGTGCGGGCGCGTGCGGCTATCTTAGAAGTGGTGAGCGGAAATTCCTTTGCTGATCTGGAGCGTGAGGCGAAACACGGGTCGACACAGATACACGTACACATACACACATATACAGTCACGTCCAAAGGGGGTCACCAACTCACCAACACGCCAACACGTTAACAACAACAATAGCAATAACAACAATAACAACGATAGCGAGCGCAGCAACGATAACAGGGATACAACAATAACATCACTAACAACGAGGACGGGGACAATAACAAGAACAGCGACAATAACACCAGCCTCACCGAGAGAACATTCGAGGAGCAGAAGGAGACCTTTCACCTAGCCGTTTGCCTTGTTTTTCTTTTCCAGAGTATTTCGCCTTCGACAGAGACAAGGACGTTGGCAGAGAGTCTAAGTCGACTCGAGTCAAGGTCGGTGCAGTGTTTCTCTTTCTCTCTCTCTCTCTCTCTTATCCGAGGCGCCGAACAGACACCTCGCAGTTCGGCAGCTCTGCCGATTGCGAGGTCGCGCTTGTTGTGTTCAGGCGGTCGTTGTTCATACGCGGCGAAATCTTCTTTTATTTTATAATTTTCTTTATTTTGTATTTTCTATCATTTTGTTTATTTCGATTATTTTGTAATTTTCTTTTATTTTGTATTTTCTACCATTTAGTTTATTTCGATTATTTTGTAATTTTCTTTTGTTTCATATTTTCTACCATTTTGTTTATTTTGATTATTTTGTAACCTAGTTTATTTAAAATTCTCTTCCGTTCTTATTCGCCAATTATTTGATTTTAATTTGAGTTTTTTTTTGTCCGTTTAGTTTCTTTTCCGCGTTTAAGTTTGTTTATTGCTACTCTATTGTTATTATTATTAAAGACCATTATTTCGTTCAGGTTCAGCCTCGTTTATTTACCCTCACAGTCACTCCTGTTCCCGTGCAATAGTCCGCGTACGATTAACGCGTGCGCTCGACGCGTTATTTAGCCGTGGGAACGATTCTTGCTTCCCGAATCCCTGATTAAACAATTCGTACGGGCAGTCGCGAGCTATCCGAAGACGGACGACTGAGATTCCTCGTTACAAAATAAAAAAGTTATAATTTATTTAAACAATTAAAATTGCTTTGTTAGATAGCGAGTCGACTGTACATATCTCAAAAATTAATGACAATGATTGTCACTAATTTGTTGATTTTTAAATGGCTAAAACAGAAATTTGCAAATTCGTTGTTTAATTATTATTGACATGAATGACTTAAGTAATTCGAATTAACTTTTCAGACTGCAAAACAATCGAATTTCTCGAAAGCCCATTCAATTTTGTTGAATTCAATCATGCTCTTGACTCGCGTAGCTCTACCTCAAAAAGCATCCAAAGAAATACAGGCTTATATTCCTCAACATCTACAACGAAATGTACAGCAGCACTGACTTTCCGTTAGACTGGAAAAAATCTTACGTGCATTTCATTCCCAAACCTTATAATAAAGGCAAGGCTTCAGGTCTATTGCACTCACTTCAGCACTTTATAAATCATTCGAAACTCCAATTAAAAACAAACTAGACTGGTAGGTCGAAACACAAAATATTCTACCACAAAGCTAAAGCGGGTTTCGTAAAGGGCAATCATGTCATGACTATCTGCTGAATTTAACCATTAGTATACAGTCAACTCTTTGCAAAAACAAAGACCTTTCTTGATGTCAAGGGTGCGTTTGATAATGTCAACATTAGGAAATTACTTGAAAAGCTTGCAAAAAGCGGTTGCCTGCTAATCCTAATTAAATTTATCAGTTTCATCACGATCGAAAGATATATTTATAGCAATGAAAGCCTTGTTCCTAAATTAACTTGTAAAGGGGTTCCTCAAGGAGGAGTTTTGAGTCCACTCTTGTACATAATCTTTGTTCCTGACATTATCAAATGCGTCTTAAATCGAGACTCCATATCTTAATTTGCAGATGACATTGCAGTCTACACTAATAATTTAAATTTGCTACAAAAAACTATTTCCACAATTAAAAAAAATCTCTCCAACATTAAACTTTCTAGAAAAAACAATTTTTATACATTTTAATAATCGATATATCGACGACTTTGTAATCAAATCAAGTGAATCCACCAGATTCCTTGGCATTATCTTCGGTTCTAAACTTTTTTGCAAATTAAATAAACATGATTAAATCACGATGCGAGAGTGCTTCGAATATTATTAAATATTTGGAAGGAATATGGCGGGGAGCTGATCCTGCTACCCTCCTTACGCTATACAAATCTTATGCAAGATCTATAATTGACTACGGAATTTTTGCGTACTACCCCACAAAAAAAGCTCAAAAAAAAAATTAGAGACTATTCAACATAACGTTATTAGTCTTACGCTTGGTTCCCGTAAAATCATGCCTATCAAAGTACTCCTCGCAGAATCGAAATTGTCATCAATTTTTGAAAGGGTTAAATGTTTGTATAATATTTATTTTACTAAGATCTTAACAATGAAAAATTATACATAATCCAAACTGTTAACAAATTTTATACTCAAATCAAGAAGAGACAAAGAAAAAAGAAAAGACTATTCGAATCATGTACTGAGAATGTAATGTGTGTTACACAAACTATAGTAAAGGCTCTAAATTACAATATGTACATCTACGAGTATGAATATAATGTAATTAATTCTAGTCTCCTTCAAAAACCTGGAAGACCTCAATAATACACATATAATCCCTCTAGAATTTTTTAACAATCTTGATTCAACTAACTTAAAAGTACTTTATACAGACGGAAGTAAAAGTCTATACTCTCTATCCACTGGTACGGCTTGCGTTAATATTAAAGAAAGTATTATAATCAGTTATAACGGGGTTTTGACCCAGCGCGGGTCACTCGTTATATAAATTACGAGGGGAATAAACAGCTCGGTGTGGGCCTCGTAATAGGCTGCGCAAAGCCTAGCCCAGCGGCAACAGGAACGTCGTGGTGCAGCGTCTGTTACCTTGGCCCGCGGAGAGCGTCGTGTAGTCCTATGGGCGCTTTGGAATAATCACGAAATTTGGGTGCGAAAGCCGGACGGAACGGGATTGATTACGATAGGTAAAAGGAAGCGCAAAAGAAGAAAACAGATATACAAATAGCATCGAGTTTACTACGGAGAGTAATACAAAATTAATACGCAGCGTAAGCGGGAGAGAGAGCGGCGAAAAGCTAGCGAGAGAAACATGTATTCGAGAAGGTACTTACAATAACGTCTCGGCGTTAGCCCTGCAGGCGATATCCTCAGCCTCGCACGTGGCTCGCGATGACGCGCAGTGTACAGCTCGGGTGCAGTCAAGAAGCGGGCGACCTTAAAGGCTCGCACGCGCGGCCGCAGGAACTGGCCCGCCAAAGGCACTAGGGGCGACCTCGGCACCGATATCTCACACCGAGTGGACACTCGCGTATTCGCAGACAACCGAAAAGTCAGTCACAAAAGGTTAGTCGCGTAAAGTCGGACAGCAAAAGATCGCAAGCACAAGTATAGCCGCTCGTCACACGTCCGCGTGCTTCGAAGTCGCCGGTACAAGAGCGAGTCCTTATCGCGCGCCTCTCCGAACTCTTCTACTCGCGCGCGTCGCGCCGGCCTCCCGAATTCTCTCTCTCTAGCTCGCCCTCTATTAGCGCTCTCTCTGACTTACCTTTGGCTGCCATACATGTGGGATAATTATAAGACAATTATATATATAAGAATAATTATAATTATGTATAGGGAGAGTGAGACATAACGAGGGTCTGGCCGCTCGTTATACAGTAGAAGCCTAAACAAAAGGATCTCAGTATTCACAGTGGAATACATTGCGTTGATAGACGCGCTTGATTTATCTCTCAATAATACAGACTTTTTTCAATTCACTTTTCAAAGTCAATACAAATCCCTCCTTATATAAAATTAAATCTATATCTGAATATAATATAATATAATATAATATAATACAATATAATATAATATAATATAATACAATATAATATAATATAATATAATATAATACAATATAATATAATATAATATAATACAATATAATATAATATAATATAATATAATATAATATAATATAATATAATATAATATAATACATTATGTTTCAGATATAATACCTGTTATAATACCTTCAATAAAAACCGCCGCTGCGATTATAAATTTTGGGTAATCAAAAGTTATGATAAATAAACATGTAATGATCACGGAAAAGTACTGTTAAGAAAATATACTAATTTTTATGTTTTTTTATAATTAAATATGCACTAAACTTGCTTTCGTTCGATATTAATATCAACAATAGATTTCTGTTCCATTGTAAAAGCGAAAAACTTTGATACATTATGAGTAAGTGGAAACCGACCTTAATTCGCCGAGCGCTTATATTTCGTTGGAGTACAACGTTGCGAACTTCAGACGAATAATATTCATCGATTTTAGTGGTTTTTAATTATTTAAACAAGATTTGCTATTTTTATTTACCATTTAGATTCTTAGTATGAAAAATAATTCTAAAATACATTTATAGAAATTTTCCTGATGGTTGGAAAATCATACTTCTTTCGTCTCAGGGGGTGAGAATATCTTGTATTGTAAATGTAGCGAAACAACCTATAAACGGTAAAAATGCCGAATACCGCAAAAGACGCGCAGCTTTCATTCCCTGGACGAAGGGAAGCTATCATTCCGGAGCGCCGACAAAGTCAACGTAGCTTCACATTAGCAATTAGGTTATAAAATAAAATTAAATATAAAGTCCGTGCAAAGTCAGAGAGAAGGCGCTACTAGTGCGTATCAAGATTATTTTCAGTTAGTGGCATATCTTGGAAGAGCATATACCAAGTTTCAGCCAGTTCGGCCAATTACTTGGCGTTTTACATTCGTTTCAATCAAAGAAATCGAGTGGTTGTAAAAAAATGGACGAAAAAGAATTTCGTGTTTTGATTAAACATTACTTTTTCAAAGGCAAAACGCCTCAGGAGATTAAACAGAAGCTTGATAAACATTATGGTGATAGTGCACCTTCGATTAGAATGGTTTATAAGTGGTTTCAAAATTTTCGGAGTGGCCATATGAGCACAAAAGACGCTGAACGTTCTGAACGCCCTGTTGAGGTTACCACTTCAGAAATCATTGATAAAATCCATGATATGGTGATGGCTGACAGAAGAGTGAAGGTGCTTGAGATTGCTAGTACTGTAGGCATCTCGAGCGAACGGGCACATAATATTTTGCACCAACATTTGGACTTGAAAAAGCTATTCGCTAGATGGGTGCCGCGATTGCTCACGATTGAACAAAAACGAGATCGTGTGAAGTGTTGCAAGAATGGTTTGCAGCTGTTCCAGCAAAATCCGCAAGACTTTAAGCGTCGTTTCATCACTGTAGATGAAACATGGATACATCACTACACTCCTGCGATCAAAGAATAGTCTAAACAATGGGTTACCAAGGGGGAATCTGCTCCGAAAAAGGCGAAGACAATTCCTTCGGCCGGGATAGTTATGGCGACTGTCTTTTGTGATTCGCAAGGAATAATCTTCATCGATTATCTGGAAAAGGGTAAAACCATTACAGGCGAATATTATTCATCGTTATGGGATTGTTTGAAAACCGAGTTGCTAGAGAAACGTCCAAGATTGGCCCACAAAAAAGTTCTATTCCACCACGACAATGCGCCAGCTCACGCCTCAGCAATTCTGGCCGCAAAACTAATGGAGATAGGGTTCCAACTCGTTTCACATCCCCTCTATTCTCCGGACTTGGCTCCGTCGGACTACTATTTGTTCCCTAATATGAAAAAATGGCTGGCGGGGAAAAGATTTTATTCAAACGAGAAGGTGATTGTAGAAACGAATGCCTATTTTACAGACTTGGACAAATCCTATTATTTGGAAGGGATTAACAAACTAGAGCAGCGTTGGATGAAGTATATAAGCCTAAAAGGAGACTATGTTGAAAAATAAAAAAGATTTATTAAAAAAAATCTGGTAGTTTTTATTTTTGCACTGACTTTTCAAACGACCCTCGTAGTTATAGACAGTAGTGATGATGACTGTATGGTGATAAATCCATGTCATATTAAAAAGCTTCTGAAAACATAGTGCTATTGAAAGAACTATACCTAAATCTAAGAGAGTTGTAATAGATGTGGAAAATCCTCTATCATATTCTGCAATTATTACTTCTATTCCATTAAAATCAGTTGATGTACTCGTAGCTAAACTGAATGATTTGAATAAAGTAAGAACGCCATTCGTTAAAAGTTGAAATTATTTTCAATTTTTTTTTGTTTTCTGTTCTGCCAGAAAAAAGCGGGACCTTAATTTACTCTCCCAACAATTTTTTTCGCGACATCAGATGACAATCTTCCGAATGCCCTTGGTTTTTATCGAAAATTTTGATTGGACAGGAAAATATGGTGATAAAAATTTATTCAAGATGCTATGTAACCTCAAAAATAGCAATAAACGGTATTTTTTGCACTCTTAGGTTAGAATAGGGTTGGGTTGATGCCTCCGGATTACCTTTTCGCGGGACAAACGGAAAACTCGCGCCTGGACTATCATTTTGCGGAGCACGTGAGCTATGCGTCGAAAATTTCATTTGGTACGAACCGCGAGGCCCGTACTATATTGCATAGGAATTTGTACTATTTTTTTGTATCTATATCAATAAATATCTCTTAACTTTTTATCGTCGAGATCATTGGAGCTATCCTCATCAATGTCCTTTCCAAGATATAATTAAATCAAGTATTATGGAAACTTAAAAAATAGCTTTTAAGAAAATAAGAAGTTATGTGAATGCTTTATTTATAATGTTATTGGTTTAATCGGTTTGTTGGATTAATTAGGTTTTCGTTTTATGGTAAGGGGTTTTACTTTAGCTCGGTTATTTCAAGTTTCTGGGGTTGAGTTATGGGGTGGCTTTTCGAAAGATGTATTAATATATAAGGATACCTGAGCTCTACGCCGTTTCCTAACTTTTGAGATTATAATTTTTTAGAAACAATACTTAACGATTAATACAAATAATTTTAAAATCTTTACACCTACAGGTGATTTACCAAATCTTTCCACTTTAAATATCTATAACTTTCAGAATATAAGCGAGTAAATTTGTTGAAACGCTTTTTTCTTTGTGCAGTGCCCCCTCTTGGCTCCTCGCCCCCACTCCTTAGCAACGTACGATTGGTTAACACAAAGAAATCAAAATATTCCCCTTATATATGGTTTGACGAGTGGTAGGGGGCAGAGCTATTGTCGTATGGCAATTCGCTTTAGTTCTTATTTGATTTATAACGGAGAATCACGGCTCGACTGTTGCTCTCCGTCAGGCTCTCACTGATCCCCGTGCGCCTTGCCGAGCTGAGAGTGTGCGCTAGTTGAGCACACTCTAATCGACTGTCTTTTTTGCTCCCTTTCTAGAGGTACGACGGCGGCGACGGTGATTAGAGGGAGTCGACGAGAAGATCGCAGTGAGAGAGAGAGAGAGAGAGATAAACTTTCTGCGAGGCGTCGAGTGAACATTACGCGGTTCAGCAGCTTTGCCGGCCGCGAGATCACACATTAGATTTGCTCGAGCGATTTGTTTTCCTGATTTGTATGCGGATGTGTTTTTCTTTATATTCTTTCTCCTTGATCGGGTAAACAGCGGTTCGGTGAGCAGCCGGCTGCAGGCTTACATTTGTATGTTGATTATAACGGCGGTATTATTTTGTTCTTTTATATTATTTTGTACTCTTTTATTATTTTGTATTTTTCGTATTATTTTGTTCCTTTTTTATATAGTTTCGATTATTTTATTCGCGGATATAAAATTCAGTTATTTTGTTTCCTTTGGTTTGTTGTAATTAAAGTTATTGTTATTTTGAATTTGGCTATAATCTCTATACCCGAAGGCACTCCTGATCCCGTTAGACAATTCGTGTGCGATTAACGTGTGCGCTCGACGCGTTATTCAGTCGTGGGAACGACTCTTGCTTCCCGAATCTCCAATAAATAATTTGTACCGTAAGTCGCGAGCCACCTGAGGAAGGACGACTGTGATTTACCGTTACAGATTTCAAAATAGTAAAGACGTTTGTTGAAAATCTCATAGCTGCATCGATATCATACAATATCATTGTCATATTAGCCTATTACGCCATCCACGAGGATAAGTACACTGCCACCTCATCGTTCACCGTTATGTGGATACTCCTTTTTGTTATAATATTATCGAAGCAACAGTAGAAGGCAATTACAATTACTGGTTAACTGCTAGTGATATTGAAATGTTACAACGATACTACCTTGAGCTACCATATATGTGGATGAAAAATTTCAACGTCATCTCATATCCATTAGATTTCAAGAAATACTAGATCGTATAAAGCCTTCTACAGATTCTTCTCCAACGATATTAATCGTTCATTTAGAAATCCGTCATTATGTGACCGTCGTCGCACCGTCAAACTTTACAAAAGTATATTTGTTAGATAGTTAAGGATGTGATTATAGTGAAGAAATGACGACTGTAATTGAAAAGAATGAAGAAGTCTTCAAACGTTACAATCTAGACTGTGAGATCATCTCTATTCGCCAAGAATCTTACGACAGTTGTAATTGCGGTTTATGGTGCTTATTGAATGTAGAAAAAATAAAGTTATGGTTATTTGCACGTAATTGCAGTGTAGAATTATTGAGACTCGCTTAAGCGGTTTACCTCGGAAAATGAAGAAATGTTATACTTCAACAATAGACGTCGCGATATATGTCTTAAATTTGGATTCCGTCCAAATGATATGCCACAAATTGATTTTCCTGTTCAGTCGGAAGTGTCGCTGTAGCCGCCGATCAAGTTCCAGACGGTGATTTCAAATGAAAGTAGCTCCGCTTCACAAGAGATTGCAGAAACGGTACAGCTACCACTTGAAGAAGAAAAGATTCCGGTGGAAGAAGTAAAAAGGTACACAAATTTTTTCGTTGCGATCAATACCGCCGATAAGACTGAGTTAAAATATCATATATATATATATATATATATATATATATATATATAAAGTTAATCAATTTTCAACAAAGATCGTGTTTTGCCGAAGAAAGATGTAGCGTGCCCAGCAGATAACGAGGCAAATGAAATGGAATCTGTAGGGTCGTGTAAGTATATGTAACTATGTAATCGTATAGCACTCGTTGTAATATTAGACATTATTAATTATATAATCTCTTGCTAGCCGCAATGTTCAATAAATATGCTGCTGCACATGCTATTAAGGAGGTACGGAAGAGAGAAGAAAGTCCCATTGCAACTAGTCGAAACCGCTCAGAAAACGACGAAAAACGCATTAAAAAGTAAATGTAATCAATTTTCTTGGCAGTATATTAAATTTTATAGCATATTATTATGTTATTTTATTATTTTATTATTATTTAATTAAACTATACATCAAAGGCTAATAGAAGAGCCATAATTTTTTTGTGACGGGGCCCTGGCTAGGATAGCCGGCCCTGTCTGGCTCGCTCTCTTTCTCTCGCGCAGCCTCGCTCCTTCGCTGTTACCCTGGCGAGCGTTTGAAAATACGAACCGATACCGATGCTCGCACCGCTTTATTTCAAGAGCAATACCTGAGCCGGGCATCGTCATTTTGAGCCAATTGGGAGCGAGAGCGGCTGCGGCAAGAAGAAGAGAGAGAGAATGACGCGTCACGAGTAGAGAGTAAGCGAGCGCGAGTGACCCGCGGCGATCCGCCTGCGAGAGCGAAGCCGCCGGCGTTTCTCGAGCCGACGCGCGAATGATTAGAGGAGAGAGTTCTAGCCGAGATTCTGAGTTAGATGGATCGTTTGACGGCCGAGCGTGCGCACGCGAAAGAGAACACACCAGATAAAGAAGCAGAGGACGACAAGCAGTTAGCAGCAAAGAGCAGGACTTCCATCGACGCTAGCATCGTGGAAGCCACATCCGAGCCTGTCAGGAGTCCAACAGTATAGCCTGCCAGCAGTCCAGCAGTATTTCCTGCCTACCAGTAACTACCAGCAATAGTTCCTGCCAGCAATTACTAGCGACAGTTCCTGCAGCGGCATTAGCGGCGATTACTGCCAGCAGTCTCACCCGGTCAGGTCGTCTCTCTCTCTCTCTCCCTATCTCTTTCTTTCTACTTCCGCAAGTGTGCGACGCGTCGGTGAAGTAATCGCGATCTTCTACGAATACGGCGAATTCCGTAATTGTAATGAGTCCCTCCTTTATATTTTCTCAAAATCATTGTAACGTGCCCCCGTGCGATTTTCCGCACGAACGCAGGCGTGCGGCTTTGAGAAGAACGCGTGAACTCGCGTCGTTTCTCTTTATTGTTAAAAGTCGAGAATAAATATTGTTAACGGTTATCGCGAGTGATTATTGTGTGTGCCTTACGTTCCTTCCCTCTCAAGCCGAAGCCCAAAACGCTAATTTAATGACGAGGCCCATCGTTATCGTTCAGAGGAGCGAAAGAGCCTCTCTTACCACTTAAAAATAATTTTTAATAAGAAAAATCTTACCATTTAAAAATAATTTGTGATACGACGCTTGGGCACGGGGTCTTGCATGGCTCGTGGGAATTACCATTCCCCATGACGCGTTAGATTTTTAATCATCAGTGTCACAGTTTTACGTTACCCTCTTAAACGGCGTGAATTGTTATACGTGGCCAAGTATTGTCGAGGTGAAAAGCAACGTGGAGACTCGTGCCCGGACATCATGAGACACAGACGCGTTTACTCTATCGGAAACCTCTGTACTTTGCGCAAGCATATAGCCATCTCTTGCTTATTAAATTTCCGCGCAGATTTTAGCTTGTTCTTTTTATGTGTATGCTAAGAAAAACATTAGAAATCATTTTTGAGAATTAAAGTCGAGTGTGGACTGTCTGAAGGAATTGATACTTCGCTGCCAAAACATCGTTACCGGAAAAAAATTTTTCTCCAAGACGTGCAACTAGCTCCTTAGTAGCGGCATGCGCATCTGATCGTAAAAAAAATGTGCTTTGGTGGTCATATTCAGATAAGACATATATATTAGGTGGCTATATTTATATATATCTTAGGGTTGGATTTCTATTTCAAAACTACCGCTGTATTTGAGGAAAGTTTTTGCGTCTGATCGTAATCTCGTACGAGTCTAATTAAAAAAAATTAAATAAGGAATATCGTTTCAATTAATTTCACATTGTATTAGTTGCAAAAATTGCTCTATTACATGTTACACCGACTTGACTACCTCGGCTGGCTCGTGATGATACTTTTGAGAAGCATGGCTGTTATCTATGTAATTTTACAAATCGTCTAACCATAAAGATAACTCTATAGCTTATCATTGACTTTTTGCGAGATTTTCCCACAACGCTACAGTATGGAAGGGAAACATAAATAATGTCACGCCTATTTATTATAATTATTATTCTTTTTATTACTGTTATTATTATTATTATTGTTATTATTGTTATTATAATCATTATTATTTTTTTTTTTTTTTTTTTTTTTTTTTTTTTACAAGGAGTTGCGGAATCCTTTTTGCGGATTCCCCTTAGTCTTGATCTAAGGAGGTATGTGGGACTCCCCAAAAAAAAAAAAAGACAGGCCTACCCACTAAACCGCCATCTCCTTGTTGTCCTTCCCCTAGCCAGGGACTATGTTGATATTACTTCTGACTGGGGGTTCTGTCTGTGTTCCTTCGTTCGTATCGTTTTACCGTGCGTCGTTACGTCGCATCAATCCGTCTGCTCAGTCGTCCTTCAGACAGTCGTCCGCGTTCTTACGTCTTAGTATGGTTTCCGTATAGGTAGCGACTAAACGCCACCATTCAGGTTTATGCAGCATCACCTCTACAATGTTATCGGGGGTGATGTTGCCAACTGTTGTCTCTAGTTCTCGTCTGAGTCTTGTCCAGCGGTCGCACCCGAAAAACGTGTGTTCCGCGTCGTCTCGTTCGTGTCCACAATACTTGCAGTCGGGTGTTCGTACTCGGTTCATATTGTGGAGGTACCGTCGAAAGTACCCGTGGCCCGTCAAGAGCTGGGTGACGTGAAAATTCACATCTCCAAAATTCCTTCCAAGCCACGGTCTCACGTCCCGTATCAGTCGTCTCGTCCATTTGCTACCTCGTTCTTCTGTCCATCGGTCTTGCCACATGTCGATCGTCCTTTCGCGTTCAACGATTGCCGCGTTCTTTCGTCCTATGTCTGCGCTGCTCCCATAGATCCTTTTGCGTTCCGAGGCAAGAAGATCCACGGGTATTACGCTCGCCACCACCAGGACAGCCTGCGCAGAGACTGTTCGGTAGGAGCAAGCGATTCGCAGAGCGCCCTGTCTCTGTACCATCGTCATTGTCTTACAGTACTTCTTTGTCTTCAAGGAATCTGCCCATATTTCCGCGCCGTATAAGAGGATCGAGTGAGCTGTCGCCATTAGCAGTCGCCGCTTTCCTGGTCTCGGTCCCGTCGTGTTTGCCATCAGGCGGCTCAAGGATGTTATCCTCTCTGCCGCTTTTCGGGCTGTCTTCTGTATGTGAGGCCAGAAGGTCATCTTCGTATCAAGGGTTACCCCAAGGTACTTGACTTCCCCTTTGGTCTCCGTTTCGTATGTGCCCACTCTCATGGGTAGTATCGTCTGTATGCGTCTTCTCGTGAGAAGCATAAGTTCCGTCTTTTCTGTTGCGAGTTGCAGTCCGTGTTCTGTCATCCATCGTCCAACTCGTCTCATGGTCTGGTTCAACGTCAGCTGCGCCAGCTCGGGAGATCTCTCCGTGATCACCGCCGCCACGTCATCAGCGTAGGCGACGAGGGTCACTCCGAATGGCATCCCAAGCCGAAGCAGACTATCGTATAGACCATTCCAAAAGTCGGATCCCAGTATCGACCCCTCAGCCACCCCAGCGGTGACCTGTCTCGTTACCTGGCCTTTGATCGTCTCGTACGTTATTTGTCTGTTTCTCAGATAATCCTCCACAACCCGAACCAGGCACGGTGGGATCCGAAAGTTGCTTTTCAGCGCCTCCAAGATATCCACCCACCTGGCCGAGTTGAAAGCATTTCTGATGTCGAGCGTCGCCAGCAGCACAATGGGTCGCGCCGTATGGCAGTGTCTGTCTAGTTCCAGTAAAGAATCAATCACCTTTTGGATCGCTCCAATCGTCGACCGACCCCTCCTGAAGCCGAATTGCAAATCTAAGAGACTCCCTCCGGCCTGTATCGCGTCCGTCAGTCTCGGTCTGAGTAATTGTTCAAAGAGTTTACCAGTAGTGTCAAGTAAACCCAACGGTCGGTAGGCCGAAGGAGTGCCAGGGTCGCCCCTACCTTTTGGAATAAGAACGAGCCTCGCCTCCTTCCACCGATCGCTGAACGTTCCTGTCGTCAAGCACGTATTGTACAGGTCGAGAAGTATCTCTGGCCGTAGACGAGCCACGAGCCGGAGGATCTCGGATGGTACTCCGTCCGGTCCCGGTGCCCTACCCGTCCTCATCGCATTCGTTGCTCTGATGAGCTCTTCAACGGCAAAAGCGGGGGGCATTTGTGCGTCCACGTCATCCATCACGTTTGTCCTAGTCGGGTGCGTCGGAAACAATCCGTCAACAATCCGTCCTGCTGTTTCGGCATCTTTAAGTTCCGGTGAGACTCGGGCCCCTAGTTTCCCGGTCATAATCATGTAGCCGGTTCCCCAGGGATCCTCGTTCACCTCCTCGCAGAGCTTCCTCCAGCATCGCGTCTTGCTGTCCCGTATTGCTTTAGTCAGCGTCTTCTGTGCTGTTTTGTATATGGCCTGAAGGTTTTCCCTTTCGGGGGAAAACCTTCAGGGTCTCGAGGGCCTCCAGCCCTCGTCGCACGTCGTCGATTTGCCAGGTATATCTTGCGTAGCTCGGCTATTTCGTCCGTCCACCAGTATTGTGGTCGTCTTTTTTGTATCTGTCGTCGTTTTGTCATTGTGCTGGTGCACAAGTTGTTTATTAATTTGGTTGTCTCGTCTGTGAGTCTTTCCGCTCTTTGCCGGCCCGTTAGTTCTGGGGGAATTCTCTCCCCTGGAGCCGGTGCCGCCATCAACTCCTCCGAAAATTTTTGTCGGTCAAGTTTGTTAAGGTTCCACCGCGGGGGTTGGTGGATTCTCGTCTGTCTCGTTTCTGTCCGTCCCACCACTTCGAAGACGATGTATTGATGGTCGCTGGCTGTATAGTCCTCGACCACCCGCCACCCCCTCAGCCGTGGCAGGATTCTGTCCGACGTCATCGTCACGTCAGGGATGGAGTCTCCAATCCCTGGTCGTCTGTACGTCGGCGTGTGTCCCGTATTTACTACTGCTAGGTCCAACCTTGCGGCCATTTCCAGCAGCAGTCGTCCACGTCGGTTCGTTTCGTTCATTCCCCACTCGATCGCCCTCGCATTGAGATCCCCCGCAACGATGACATCTCCGGGCAGGTCCCTGATCCCGTCCTCTAACAGCGTCGCCTTCCTTTCGAACTCCGCCGCGGTGCAGTCGGGTGTCAGGTAGACGCTGACATAAGTGACAGCGCCGACTGTAGCCCAGACGTAGTCGTCCCCGACTCCGCGGTTGGAGACTCTAAATTGAGCGGCGCCCCTTACCCAGATAGCAGTGGTCTCTGTCTTGTTTGTAATGTATGTTTGGGACATCCTTTTCCTGTATGGTTCACACAGGATCAGAATATCCGCGTCATGTTCGTCGGCTATCTACGGTAGGAGCATGTCTGCAGTCCTACTTCTGTTCAGGTTTCCTTGTACTACTCTGTCCGTCTTTCGGCACGCCTCCTGCACTCCTCCAGCGCGGCCCGGAACACGGCACACCTGCCGTTTCCGGCGAGGTGGGCGACGTCCCCATGCCCGGCCTCGGAGCACAGTGGGCAGACCGGTTCTCCTTTGCATTCCGTCGCGTAATGTCCGGATGCGCCGCATTTGCGGCAGCATTTCGTCCTGTCCTTGCCCATACATTCGGCCTTCACGTGGCCGAAGCCCAGGCACCTGTAACATTTCGTCACCGTCAGTCTTTTTCGTACGCGGCAGTGCATCCAGCCAATTCTGATCCGATCGCGCCGGAGCAGCGCCTCGGCTTCCCGCAATTCCATTTCGCAGACCGCCATATACTGCTCAGCGCGGTTAGGACCGAAAATGTGGACCCGAAAGTCTGTGTCTCGCCCAGACTCTCGTCTGAGCGCGTCCGTCACGTCTTCCGGAGTCGCAACGCAGTCCAGATCCATGATCTCCAATTGTACCTTGGAAGTCATAGCCCTGACACTGCCCGCTTTCCCGATGGCCTCCTGGATCTGTCGCTCAAACACGTCGCGTCCGTCTGGTTTGTCTGCGTCTACCTGCAGCTTCAATAGGCACAGACCGTTCTTAGTCTTCCTCAGGGTCGTCACCTGTACGTGACTCTCCTTCGGATCGATCGTTGTCCGGATTTTTCGGACGATATCGGAGTACGACGCGTGTGTCCCCGGTTTGACGAGGACAGCGAGTCCCCTTTTCTGGTGGGCCGGTCTGTCCTTGTCAGGTCGATTCCTTGCATCCGTTTTCTTTTTTGTTTTTTTCCGTGTAACGGTCCGCCAGTCTTTGGTCGAATCTGTCGTCGGTGGCCTCTTTTGTGAGGGCTCCGGCGTGGTTCCGGTCAGCGAACGTTTCCGCTTCGTCAGTGTCGTCTCTGTGTTGTTGTTCGTCGTCGTGCTTGTCTTGTTGCTGTCTCGTCGGTGTCCTTCTGGAGCTGTGTCCATCCGCTTGTGCAGCGCAATGTCCACAGTCTCGAGAATTGTCTTGATTCCAGTCTTCACTGTCATATTCATGTTTTTTTGTATGTTTGCTGCTTCGGCCATTTTTGTCGCCGTCTCTTGTATTAGCCTTAGCAGTTCAGTCATGTCTCGTGTTTTGTTTATCGTGGGTGTTCGTCCTGACGTCTGTTCTTGGTTGTCTGTGGCGGAGGCGTAACTCACCCCGCTGCCGCCACTTGATACACTGTCTGCCCTCTGTCGTTCTGGTATGTTCAGTGTATTTTTGTTCGTATCGTTTCGTTTGGTCCTCCTCTTCGCCATGCACAAGGTACGGCCCTCAAAATCCTTGCCGCTGCCCGTGGCCACCGGGGCTTTCACCCGATCGGAACCCGGGGTGGATTCTCCCTGAGAAGGGATTACCACTTGAGGTAAATCAATGTTTTCTTTGTGCATTTTCCATAGTTTTCTGTCCCGTTATGCTAGAGGTCCCTCGTGGTCGCGACTCAACGAACCGCGCTAGGACAACGCACGGCCCCTGAGGTCCCCCCCCCCCCCCCCCCTGTGTGTTTACCCTGTGTGTTCAGTGTTCCCCCCTGTGATATGTGCGTGTATGTAAGTGCCCATGGGCAAAACCGGGCTTCGTTCACGGGGAGAGCCCGTTTAGAGAGATCCCCTTCACTCGCTTTCGGGCGGCTCCGTTTATAGGAGTCCCCTACCATTCACTTTTCGGTAAAGCCCGTTTATAGGGTCACCGAGCATTCACTTCCCCGGTTTACCAGAAGGCGTGTGTGTGAGTGTTTGCGTAGTGTGTGAGTGTGTATGTGTATAAGTGATTAATGGTTGGACACATCGGCAGAATACCATTATCTTTTGCGTCATTTGTGAGCCATATCTTCCTCTTGGCCGTGTCCGTTATGGCGTTGCTGCTCAGAGCATTGACGCGACGGACATCGTTTCCACCGGGCACGTCGTGGACGTTGGAAGCTAGCATTTGCCCAGTGAGGTGTTACCACTCACTGGACCAGCCCGGCATTATTATTATTATTATTATCATTATTACTATTATTATTACAACGTAATCTCTTTTGGAAAGAAATAACGTCGTATAAAAAAGATTAGTCGGAGATTGAAAAGAGTGACAGAGAAGACGTGCTTCTTTTAACTATTATTTTTTTTCTTCTATATGAACATAAGATTATTTACAATTATATAAGTGAAATCAGTGTCGTTCTTCACTCTTTCTTCAGATTCCGCAGTGTATTGATCAATTTTTCGCGATTCATTGTTTCTCGGTGAAATTTTCAGGAGGAAAGATGAATCCTCAGTGTCAATGACCGAAAACGTGATAGATTTTCTGACCCGAACATTCATACAATACTCATACATTTTAACATTCACACACACACGCGTGCACACACACACACACACACACACCGCGATTAAGAATACGAAACTACGATGAGGATGGCTAATTAGCAGGAGGCTTCATCATAATTGTGATAGGTTTCGACGCATCACTTGACGGTAATAGAAAATATCGTAGAATCTCTTTTACACTGTTGAAAGCACGCACGCGTTCATCGTCAGCAATCGCGATGGAGAAAGTCTGATTTTCGTTGACAACGTAGCACTTCCACAAATAATCCATTCTTTTTTTACGTAGCAATTGCCGTGTCCTTCTCATCAACTGCTCAATTGTGCGTGATCGTCTACATTCATTGCTTGATGTTGTTAAAAAATACTTGTCTCGCAAACCTCGATAATACTTTCGATCTATCGGTTTACGATACAGCGGTTTCGTAAAAATATATTCTTATACCTCACTATTCTTATATCTTCATTGAACGAAAAATCATTGCTTTGTTGACGTCGCTCTCGTTTCGCACGAGATTTGTATTGTCGATTCGACAAATGAATAACACAGGCCCACAAAAAAAAATGAACTTGGATGTCCATCGACAAAACCCATGTACTCCTACGTATTTTTGCGCGCTGAGTCCGAATCTGGCATTCGTTTAACCTCAGCACGTCGGGTTCAAGGGCATTTGAAGGTCACATTGCAGAAATCAGCAATAACTAATACAAGACATCTGTCTGTTAAGTTTTTGGGGTCGCTGAGTTTAAATCCGGTATTTGTTTTTCTCCATGAGGTAAGTTTGAAGGTTAGTTCAAGGTCAAAGCCGTTTACTCTAGGAAAAATGAATTTTTGACTGCAGATTCTGAAAGAGCGGGAAATTTTACGTCCAGATACATATTCAATTTTTTTTAATATAACCCTCAAGGTCATGTGAAGGTCACTTAATCTTGTTGGATGGAGGATTCGTATGACAATAAGATAATGGAATTTCATGGGGCAAACTACCATGTCGTTATGTTTTCAGGGTCGCCGAATCCAAATCCGCGGTGTTCGTTTGTCTCCATCAGGCCGCATTGAAGGTCGTTTGAAGGTCAAATCCTCGACAATTAGTGAAATCGAGTCAAGTTATCATTCTAACATATTTTTTGAGCATCTGAACCCAAATATAAAGACCGCTTAATACCTCAGGGTCAAAATCAAGGTCATCCCAAGGTCAAATATACATTTTTTTTATTAAAAAAAGGAAATTTTGACCACAGTTGCATGAAAAATAGAAAATTTCACATATTAGTGAATTATGTGCCATAAATTAGTATTTGAGAAAAATACTGAAGCTGACTAATCGTCGCATGACAAACAGCCACATATGGAGACATGGGTATCATGTATTACAAAACTCATGATTTTCTTATTTTTCTTGTTCTTTTATCTTCGAATGATCTATGTAGGGGATTCCGCTTTCGTTTCTTTCCGTCGATAATATGTTCTCTTTTCAATGTCCAACAAAAGTCCGCTATCATATTTATGTCCCACCGGCCCTGGTATCGCTGTTCCATTACTTTAATATCTTGGTGAAACCGTTCCCCTTGTTCTTCGCTATAATCTCCAAGATTTTGTGGAAAGTAGTCTAAGTGTGAATGAAGAAAGTGTAGCTTGTAATTCATCAAGCAACCCAAACTATTGTAATTTTTAAGTAAGTCTTCAACTAGTTTTTTGTAGTTCTCGCTCTTGTGATTCCCTAAGAAATTTTCCACTACATCCTTGAAGCTAATCCATGCTGCTTTCTCTTTATCGTCCATCTTGTCTATGAATGCTTCATCCTTTAACAATGTGCGGATTTGGGGACCGTCAAATATACCTTCTTTCAATTTAGCGTCAGATACTCTTGGAAATTTTGTTCCCAGGTACGAGAAACATAGCCCTTCTTTATTCAACGCTTTAACGAATTGTTTTATTAAACCAAGTTTAATATGGAGAGGAGGAAGAAGGACCTTGGATGGCTCTACTAATGGCTTGTTAATGATGTTATCCTTACGGGGTTCGAACGTTGATCTATCAGGCCATTCTGCTTTTACATAATGATTCTTACGATCCCTGCTATCCCACATACATAAGAAACATGGAAACTTTGTGAAGCTTGATTGCTGACCTAGCATGATGGTAAGAATCTTGAGATCACCACAGATTAGCCAGTTGTGTTTCTTGTACTGTATTTTATTTAATACCAACTCAACATTTTTGTAATCTTCTTTCAGGGTAACCGAATGGGCCAGAGGTATTGCAGAATATTTATTAGTGTTATGTAATAATACAGCCTTCAGGCTTCGCTTAGAAGAATCCAGAAATAATCTCCATTCCTCAGATTTATAAACATCCTTCTTAAATTCGTTCATCAGATCCTTAACATTGTTGCAAAATACGAGATCATTCTCCGTAGAGAAATATTTTCTGAAGTCTTTTTCTCTATTCCGATAGTAAGAACATTTAGTACCTTTCGCCAGTAAATTTTTTTCCTTCAACCTCGAAGCAAGCAACTCTGCTCCCTCCTTTGATAAGCCTAACTCTCTAACTAGGTCATTAAGTTCTTTCTGATCAAATTCTTCTTTTATCTTTGTTTGTGATCCAGATGGCACATACTCGTCATTACTCTCGTCCGTTTCTTCTCTTTCACTCTCGGCCTCATCAGAACTAGAAATCTCTAATTCAGTAAGTGCAGAAGAAAGGTCACTTTCTACATCTGTATCTCTTTCTTCTGTTGGAGCTATAAACGGCTTGATTACACTAGACATACTCGCGTATACAATTTTGTGGACATTAGATGAGTTAAAACCTATAGTTTTTGTCATACAAAAATAACAATTCTCTACATTTTCTGGCTTACTCCAAACCATAGGTTTGACAAATTTTAATGGAGTTTTGTCCTTTTTGTACCGGCTAAACATCAGCCTACAGCTATTGCATATCAACTGTGGCAGCCAATCTTGCTCACCATCAGTGACTTTACAACCGAAACACTCATCGTATACTAGTTTCAAATCATCTGTGAATTTGCGAAGATCCGACTTTTTCAAAAAGTATTTGCCACACACATAGCAAAAGGAATTCACTTTTTGCTTACAACTATGAGAATTAGAGCGTATTCTTGTATTGTTGTACTCTACAGAGACCAAGTTTCCAACCACTGTAGAGCTGCAGTCGCATGATGACGACGATTGCGGACCTGCTTGCTCATCCTGACCAATCGCCGATACTGGGCATCCGAAACCCTGCATCGTACCTCTTCGTGTGCCAACCATGACGGCATCATGCCTTCACCCCAGGGTTTTGCCGGAAAACAAAAAGCCAAAAAAAAAGCCGTTTTCCGCCGTCACCACGTGGAGGTACCCTGGGTTGCGGCACACGATTATTTCGGGAGTGTGATCAAAAAAATAAGTAACGATCACAGCTAGATGTAAGATTTTCCATTTTCTCTGAATCTGTGGTCAAAATTTTCTTTTTTTAATGAAAAAATGTATATTTGACCTTGGGATGACCTTGATTTTGACCCTGAGGTATTAAGCGGTCTTTATATTTGGGTTCAGATGCTCAAAAAATATGTTAGAATGATAACTTGACTCGATTTCACTAATTGTCGAGGATTTGACCTTCAAACGACCTTCAATGCGGCCTGATGGAGACAAACGAACACCGCGGATTTGGATTCGGCGACGTGCTGAGGTTAAACGAATGCCAGATTCGGACTCAGCGCGCAAAAATACGTAGGAGTACATGGGTTTTGTCGATGGACATCCAAGTTCATTTTTTTTTGTGGGCCTGTGTAATCAATTCTCCTGTCGTCATTTTCGTAGTAGACGAGGTTTATATTGTCCCTTTGAAAGTTAAACTATTAATCTATTCGCTACCTTGGCCATTGTAGTTTGCAAATTTTCCTCCGTCATTGTTATACGTAGTAGTTACAAGTCAATCTAGTTAGAACAAGATTAAATTTATTACTCAACGAATACGCACACAACAGCACACGTCTAGATTTAGAGAGAGTCTGACAGTTTATTCCAAAAACGCTTCGCGTATCCTGAACACGCCCTCCCCCACTTTTAACATCCACGTTTGGTAGGAGAATCGAGGTAAGGGCAAGAAAGAAAAAGGCAGTTCTTTGAAGAATGTTGCCGCGATCGCATGCCTAAAACTTGAACCTTGAGTCGCGTTGCAAGACAGCTCAATTTTTTAAAAACAAAAGAACATTGTTTTGTATTTGAAAGAGACACCAGCTATAAACATAAAAGACCGTAGGCTGCGCCAGTCGTATTCGGTCAATCACAAGTCAAACTAGAACTTGAATATAAACGTAGTTCGTAAATAACTGGATTACCATCATAGCTGTAGAAAAGAAAAATAGTGACTTCAAAATTTGATAATCTTTAACGCTGTTGTAGTTTTGCGATACGAAGGTGAATACTGATTGATATATCCCGCCAATATTTGCAAGTGGTTAATCAGTTATGAAAAAATGAGCAGAAGAACGCAAAATTCTTATCCACATCGATCCGTCCGCATATGACACATTCTAGATTATGGCAATCAGCTTATCAGGGATTTTCTTGAAACTTACTGAAAATGTTGCCTATATAATACATTTACATAAGTATGAATTATTAGATCATTATACAAATTATATTAAAGTTATAAACAATTGAAATTTTTTGACGAAAAATTTGTATCTTCACAACCATTTAAGTTATCGAAACGCAAATTTTTTTTTAGATTACGCGTAAAAGGGTGTAAAAGTCAGTAAGTTCTTTGGCAGCGCTAACCTAGCGCCGACGCACGGCCGAGCGGACGTGAGAGTCCCATATTATTGCTCACTATATCACATCTAATGAGCGCTTGATTAATTTTAAAACGGATTCTTCAAGAAAAAAGGTCGAGGAATTCAATAAAAAAAGAATTTTTGAAATGAAAATAACACTTGTTAAGATATGGCCAATTTAAAAAAAAAATGTAAATAACTTTTGAAAAAATTGATATTAAAGTATTGTTCGCTTAATATCTTTAAAGTACACTCTTTTATGTGTAATATAAAAAAATTCGTTTCGATAACTTCAATGGCTGCGGAGAAATAAATTTTTGAAAATTTTTCATCCAAAATTTTCAATTGTTTATAACTTTTGATATAATAATTATAATGATCTAATAATCCATACTTAAATACACTACCATATATAGGCAATATGTAGACAAAGTTTAAAAAAAATCCGAAACCTACCTCTGATAAGCTAATCGTCATAATCTAGAATGTGTCATAATGTTGTAGTAGTTATTTACGAACTATAGGCGAGACAAGCGCGATTGCGGGCGAAGAATATGTTTAAAGCTCTTATAATCTCGCGATTGAAACATAATCCTTTGGCATAATCTGCACTTGGCTCATCTATAGTGCTTTATAGTACATTTCTTAATGAGTATACGAAAGCTTTGTTGACGAAACAAAAGTCACGAGCCGAAGGCAAACGTTGCAATGAGTTTCGTTAAAAAGCCTTTCCGCATCAGTTATAGGAACAGTACTTTTTTCGCATATTTTAATTTAATTGTTTTCTCTGCTTTACAGGAATAAGAGAAGTGTACAACAAAGACTTGAGACAAATCCAATGACAATGTCTTATAAAATAGTAAGAGAATCGGATGTGAGTAACGGTTATCAGTTCATGAGAGCACAGAAAGAGGACATTGATAAGGAAATGATGGACTATGATTCCATCGCTTTCGCGTCGTACGACCTAAATTTTTACATATGTCCGGCAAAATTCACAATTCACATGTCCAGAACGACCATTAACGTAATGGCTAATAAAAAGCTCGCACGTTGGATCGAAACAAAGGTGAACGAGCGATGGAACAGCGATCGGTACGACAGCAACTTGTATTCATTCGAATTCGACGACTTCGACGAGAAAGCAATTTTTGGGAACATTACTTACTTGGACTTTTAGTTTGGAGGCGATGGTACCGACTCGATGTTATACGTCGGTCTCAGAGTACCAAGCATAATGGCCGAGGAACATAATATCCATTACAGAAAGGTTAGTACAAATTAGGATATTACTCAACACTATCTCAAAGATAAATATATAGGTATAAAACATTAATATGTATCCTTAATATTACATAGAAAAAGTGATTATATTGATTGATTTTTTATTCTTAAGATCTTCATGAACAAGGTCGTAGATACCCTAACACAGATGCCTTATTATACTACGACAAGAAAGAAAGGAGCTGCTCGGCTTTGTCCAGGCACGACTGACGTAGGTTACATTCAAGCAGTGGACTGGCCGGAATTTACAAGACTTTTACTGATAAAGCTCAAAACGGGTTATTTTGTGGACAATAGAATTGAAGTTTTCTTTTATTATTGCTATCACGGCGGTGTGATGAGTTTGGAAACAGCATCAAAACTGATATCAAAGGTGATTAACGTTGATATCTTACACCGTGAAAATGCACTGATTCTGTTGCAAGTACACCTCGGAATCGTGCTAACACTGAGGGATAACGAGATGCTGCTGTTCGGACACGACGCTATTGTTCGCGTATTTCCCGGTCATAACAACAACTTTTACAAGTATCGACCGTATTTTGTGACTGGAGCTGGTTATTTTTCAAATATCACCAGAACTACGAGAGTAGGCTTTCAAAACTTGGAATACGCGCACAATTATACCACATGCACATTATCCGCGGAACAAAATCATGGACATGTGCCTCAATGGCCGTGCGTTCGTTATTCGGATCAAGCCAAACGGCCGCTACAATGGACCTACGACCGTCGCTCGTCGATTACGCTCGGCAAATAACAATTCCAGGTACTTGATAATTTTAATAGTAGTAACGGCATTTTATTCGTCTTGGCGACAACAACATTGAAACAAGATGAATGTTATTTCTGATTCTGGTTACTCTTTAATAAATATATCCATTGTTGTCTAGTATTTAGTTATGTTGATTAAAGTAAAAGAACATTTTGCGCAGAAAGGTACCTTAACCCATTAACGACCAAAATGCTCAATTTTTTTGTCGATTCTCAACGCGTTTTTTTCGGTAGTCATAGGCGTAAGAAATTTTTGTGAACATGTATTTGGATGGGAAATTTAACGCTCTTTCAGAATCTTTTTTCAAAATTGCGATTGATTGCATTATAAAAAAGTTATAGCCAATTAAACAATAAAAAACTGAAAAATGTTGCGATTTTTCTTAGCAATGTTACCGTTAAAAAATCATCAAACAAATATGATCAGAGGTGATCACGACTATCAAAGTATCTCCAGGAATTTTGGTGGAATTTTTGAACCACTTCTTTCAACAAAATGGTGGCAAAATAAAAAAAAATCCATAAAAAACATTTCTCATTTTTTATCTCGGAAACCATTAAGTTTAGATGAAAAGTTCATTGAACAAAAAAGTCTTAGAATTAAAAGAGAAATACGCCTGAATTTTTTCAGAATTTTCCGAGGCGATTTTTGAATTTTCGAAGAATACGAAAAATCCATTTTTCCAAAATCATCTCCAAAAATTCTGAAAAAATTCATGCGTGTTCCTTGATAAATTCTAAGATTTTTTGTTCCATAAACTTTTTCTCCAAACTCAATAGTTTTCGAGATAAAAAGTGAGTTAGGTTATAATCCTAGCAGCTTTAATATTTTTGATACAGAATAAAGAACAGCCATTCAACAATAATATAATAATGTTTTGCCTTTTTATGTGTATACAAGTGCAGTTTGTATAGCGTATACTAATATACACATATCAAAAAAGCAATTCAGAAAATTGTATGAGAGCTCATTTTTATTACTTACTAGTCTCTTGTTATTTTGAGACCATACAGTAAATCGAATCGAAAAGATTATTTTCGCTTTCTAAAGTCTAGGTTTGACAAGAAGCATTGAAAACTGTAGTAATTATTTTCATTAGGTATTTTTATTATTTTATATAACATGTCGTAAAAACGTAAATGACGTTCCACTCGCTCCCATGAAATGTACGAAATTGATACTTCAAAGAAAACTTCCGATGATATAGTTACCCTTCCAAATCCTGACAATTCTGGTTCTGATGGATCAGATTTCGATACTGATTCGGATGATGAAATTTCTAATATAACGTACACAGAAGCTTGTAAAACATATACTGAAACTCAAAGTAAATTAGAAAGAACGCATGAACTCTAGTGGATGGAAGGAGAAAAAAAGTATAATGATAATTTGAAAGACAAAATTTTATTGAAAGACTCGGTAAAAAATAAAATGCAAGAAATGGAGCCAGTAGAACTGTTTGAAACATTTTTCTCAACTGAAATGAAGCAATATATTATAGATGCTTGCAAAGAAAATAATTTTGATTTAAAGTTAAAAAACTTAAATACATTCGTGGGAATAATCATTTTAATTTCATTCAACAAAAGGAAATCTCATAGGGATTACTGGCACGTGATCTCTTTTTATCTTGTAACGTTGTTTCTTCCACTATGTCACGTAATAAGTTTGAAGAGATCAAATCAAAATTAAAATATTCACAAACGAAAGATAAAAATCCAACTGACTATGCTTGGTGTGTCCGTTCACTATTAAACCTATTTGAAATTAATATTATGAAGTTCGGTGTGTGGAGAACTGCTCTTTCCATCGATGAAATGATGGCTAAGTCTTATGCGAGGACGGTTCTAAAACTAAATCCATACGATTTGGTCTCAAGTTCTGGGGTCTTTGTACTTCCGATGGTTTTGTATTAGGTCTTGACTTATACTGCGGAAAAAATTCTACAACGGGAAGTATATCTATGTTCCATCTTTATTTTGATAGTTATTTAACAAGCTTAGATCTCGCTGTGCATTTGAAGAAGCTTGGGCTAAAATGTACAGGTACTATTAGAGAAAATAGAGTCAAAGATAAAAATGTTCTAAATAAAAAAGCTTAAAGAGGTGAGTATGCTGTGAAGCACGATGTAACAAAACTCTTTCCTTTGTTACCAATTCTTTTTCGGGGTAAGTGAGGCACTTTCGCTCATGACAATTGAGAGAGAAGAACGAGGGGAGGTTGATAAATAAATTATAGAACGACAGGAATCAAATCTCACTTACAACCTATTATTATTAATAATTATTCACACTGAACATACGCGCGCATAACATAATCTAAATTACCGACCAACAAACTACAAATAGAACAATAAACTACTTAAGATAATCACAAATAAACATTTCGCATTTCACTAATACTTAATCGCGTGCTTAACCTATTACAAACTTACTTAAAAACTACGCGGACTAATACCGGGTAAATTGCCCGGCACGTGGGCGCCTGGACAATTCACCGGTCGCAACTTACATCACTACAAATTAATCTTAGCGCGAACCTTCGGATAGCCGGCACGTGAGTGCCAGGCTATCTCTTTCAACGCGCACCGGTCGTCGCATCAACAGAGAGAGAGAGAGAGTGTAGAGAGAAAGAAGAAAAGGAAGGCTTGACCTTTTATCTCCTGTTCCTCGCAACGTCGAGAATCCTGAGCGATGCGCTGCCGCAGGAAGTACCGGGTGTCGTCGCTGGTCAGATCGTCGCTAACCGCTGTCGCTGACCAGGTATCCGTAGGCGACGTTGACTCTCCTAGCAGGTGGGCTGGCTACAGTTGCTGGCAAAGCCGTTGCCGGTAGGGTTGATCTTCCTTCCTTCCGGCTATCCCAAACTGCTCTCTCTGCTAGGCTCGGACTTCCGCACTCTAGGAGGACTAGGCTTAGACTCCTTCACTCTAGTAGGGCTCGGCTGCGACTCTCTCACGCACTAATTCTTACGCGCATCTTGCAACCGCTCAGCGGCGCTCGCTCCTCTCCCTACCTTGACCTATTAGTTAGGCGGCACGCGACGCGTCGCTTATCGGTCACGCGTTGCGCGCTTGCCAATCCCTGCATCGGCCTAATACTCTCTTTCTCTCTCTCTCTCTCTTTCTCACTCTCTCTCCGCGCTCTTCAACTTTTCTTGCGCTCAACTGCGCTGGCCCGTCCTTGGCGCTGAAACAAAAGACCAAGTGTTAGGCGCATACTTAAATGCGCCCAACGTTGGCCACCACGCCTAGCCGAGTGGGGGAGGGAGAAACGCGGACGAGAGACCGGCACACGGCCTGCTCTCGTCACAACGATAAGAACAGTGGTATAAATTACATCACTGTGATTGATTCAAAACTAGTTTCGATTATTTGTACTGCTCTGCAGGGGTAACTCCATTATCCTTTTCAAAAAGATACAGTAAGCGAGAAGGAAAAAAAGTTGAAATACCTTTTCCGAGGGCTATTAGCGTCTATAACAGTTTTATGGGTGGCAATGATGTCCACAAATTGTTACAATATCCACGACGGACATTGTAACAATTTACTTCCGAGTATTCGTTTAAAAAAGTGGACGTGGGTAGTTTTTTTAAGACTAATTCAAGCTTCGATTGTAAATGCTATTGTACTATTCAATGCTGTCAATGATGAGAAAAAAAGGGTTGGAACAAAAGATTTTGCACTTTCAATAGCTAAAAATTACATGACGCAGAGACAATGCAAAAAAGAGAAACACAAACAAAACTCAAACTTTGTTCTTATTGTCCCGTAAAAACGAGAATTATCTGTGAAAAATGTGATTTATCGATTTGTGTTGAATGTTTCAAAAAAAACACTGAGAAATTCGTATTGCAGTGAGAGGCAAGGGGACTCACTCAAATCAAGCACCTCGAAAAGTGAGAGGCAAGAGGACTCACTTAAATCAAGCACCCCAAAGGAGACAAAATTCTACTACGTCCTTGTCGTTATCACTGGGTCATGCTAAGAGTAGAACATTTTTTATCTTGAAAACTATTGAGTTTGGAGAAAAAGTTTATGGAACAAAAAGTCTTAGATTTTATAAAGGAACACGCATGAATTTTTTCAGAATTTTTGGAGATGATTTTGGAAAAATAGATTTTCCGTATTCTTCGAAAATTCAAAAATCGCCTCGGAAAATTCTGAACAAATTAAGGCGTATTTCTCGTTTAATTCTGAGACTTTTTTGTTCAATGAACTTTTTATCTAAACTTAATGGTTTCCGAGATAAAAAATGAGAAATTCTTTTTATGGATTTTTTTTTATTTTGCCACCATTTTGTTGGAAGAAGTGATTCAAAAATTCCACTAAAATTCATGGAGATACTTTGATAGTCGTGATCACCTCTGATCATATTTGTTTGATGATTTTTTAACGGTAACATTGCTAAGAAAAATCGCAACATTTTTCAGTTTTTTATTGTTTAATTGGCTATAACTTTTTTATAATGCAATCAATCGCAATTTTGAAAAAAGATTCTGAAAGAGCGTTAAATTTCCCATCCAAATACATGTTCACAAAAATTTCTTACGCCTATGACTACCGAAAAAAACGCGTTGAGAATCGACAAAAAAATTGAGCATTTTGGTCGTTAATGGGTTAAGTTGTATTAGTATTTCAGTCAACGAATTTCTCTAAAAATTTTACATCATACCGTAAAAATCGTTGATTAATATTTTAAAGTGAATATATAAATATATTCATAAATAATTAGTGTCAATCTGTCGAAGCCCTTGTAATTTTAATTTTCTTTTAATTTGATGATTACGATTTTAGTAGTAGTAAATAATCAAACAAATATTGTTGTTCGATTGGCAGGTGAATTGAAGATCAAAAGTTGTCAAGAGTTTGCCAAAGGACTTTAAAACGGTGGAGCGGACTTGCGTGTAGAAATTGTGCTGTCTCTCGATACAAAAAGTATAACTACCGACGATGGAGCGTTGGACCTGTTGCCTATAATTTTGCAAGGTGAATAACTTGTGAAGCATCTACACCACACAAAGGCGATTGTTCGCATGAAGAATTTTCGCGAACACTGCACTGCGGCAATAATGCCGTTGCTGGATAACTGCTCTGCTACAATATCGAATATGCCAGCTGATAAGCGAGCACAGGTAAATTCCTGCTACCGCAACGAGCAGCTGATAAATTATTATTATTATTATTATTAAATTATTATTATAATTATTATTAAATTATTATTATAATTATTAAATTATTATTATTATTATATCCGTTCCAACGTCGCGATGATTTTATTCGTATGGAATTAAATCATCGTAATTTTGAAACGATGAAGCTCGGGATGTCTAATGCCAATTATGTAGCAGAAGTTGCGTTTGCAGCCTATCAATTTTTAAATAAAATAGAAAGTAGTAACGAATCATGGTTCAGCGAGAAAAAATTGCTCGAATTTTATGCGTTTTGGGTATATAAAAAAAACTGCCTAAGTTCGGTAGGCGGCACGAGAGAGAAACTACAACAATGGTGTTTAGTCATATGGATGATACGAAGCATAAAAAAATAAGGAATATAGCAGATTATACGAGCACTATGGACGTAGTTAAATAATTGCTAGATCCGCACAATAGCTTCGGAATTATGGCGCTTTTGATATGTGGTGGTCAACGGGTAATGAACTATGACCGGCTTTTGGAAATTGTCAAAAATACAATTACAGTATTTCCCGCAGCTTTTCTATCGTTCAGGTAAATTATTATCCATTTTTATATATGGATTATTGATTGTTTCTCATTCCTATAGTTCTATAATTTCTCTATCTTGCAGCTACAAAGCGATAAATCCGCCGAATTATTGGCTTCACGTTTATCAAATAAATTTTATAATTAAGAATGCCAATACATTAAATAGAACGAGCAAAGCACACGGCAGAGCTGATCGTGCGAAGCATCTTAATAGACGCCAATATATACCCGGTGCCAATGCTAATGACGGCGTTACAGCAGTGACCAGAGCAGCAGCAGAGCCCGATTTCTGCTGCTGCTGCACACTGCTACGACAGCTAGAGATGGAAAATATTGCTGTTCTGGAGGAGCTTTGCAATATACAACTTCCTCGAGAACCTTCCCCATTTCCTGCAACGGAAGAACCTTAATGTTGGTCGGAAATTAGCCGCCTGATATTGAGTATGACGAGAGTGTTGTGTAAGATGACTATGGTATGAACCATGCGGCCCGAACACTATCGACAGTAACATCAATCGATGATGAAGACAACAACGATATTGCAGACGTAGCGCAAGCAGCATTAGTGGTTGTTGAGGACGACGACGGCTACGATATTCCTCCGGTAGTGAACATCGAGGGAAGAGCGATTGCTACCGATCCAAATTACAAACAGAAAATAATATGGAACAGAGACATGCCTTTGACGATCAGTGGATTTACGCAGCAACAAAAGGATATAATTGTTTTACATGTTAGTCATCCCGAAGCCAGAAGCTCTCTGAAAACCGATGAATTTTACGCTGATATGAGGACTTTGTGGGAAGAATTGAGTCTTTGCCAGATACAAAATTTAGAAAGAGCAGTTACGTCGTCGTTATTGTGCTGTAACCTGCTCGAGATTGCAAACCATGCAAATATCGTCGATATTTTCGAATCGCGAAAAATGAAAAAGTCACAATTCATAAAGATATAGATCGTCAAAATTCCTGAGCATATTAGATGCGCAGATTTAATGCAATTAATGCAAAGTTTCTAAGTAATTTAATAATTAAATATTTTAATAAAGCAAAAGTCTTACTTATAGATTAACTGCAGTACTATCATTCTTATTATTTTACTCACTCAACATTAATTTTACGTTATATGTAACTAAAAATCTAGATCTCATACATCTAAAATAAAGTCATTGTATAATATTGATTCAATGTTATTCACTATTTAATTTATTGAATAGAAATGTGTCGGAGAATTTAAAAAAATCTGAAAATATTATTGAGTATTCTCCGATCAATTAAGTTTTGATCAATCGCATCTTCCACCCTTATATCCAGCTCTCATGCAAAAAAAACTACTGTTTCTAACTTATACGAAAAGGCAATGTAACTTCTTGTGGTTAATTTGCTCATTATTTTGTAAAATTGTTTTAAAAATGAATTTTGTAAATCAAATAATAAAAGATATTGTTGATCATCTAGTATTACATATACGTGAAAAATAATATGTTTGCTGAATTTCATAGCATCTGAAGCGTCTAATACTAATCTATCAATTTTTGCAACTTCAATTTGTAATAATTGTTGTATAAATGATTTAAAGAACTCGATCAAATTGGCCACATATAATTCACCATTATTCAAAGTACTTTGTTTCGTCTGAAATTCAATGTCAAAATAAAATGTAGATGTGCCTTGAATAACCTATAATATATAATTTTTCGGTTTTATTTTTAATTAATTATTCAATATCTAATAAAAATATAAATAAATTAATTATACCTCATAATAATGTTTTTTATACGGGATTGTTAAATAATTATTTATAAACATGTCTATATCTATCACATAATATAATCTTGTACCCTTTTGATTTCGTTCTTCATTAATAATCATCATTTTTCCATTGTTGTTTTTTGCGAGATAAGATTGGGCTTCATATAATTTATAAAATGACTGGAAACAATTACTGCTTGAGTTCATGATTACTATTATACTAAATAAAAACTTATCAACGCTTAGATTATAGGTTATTTTTTAACGCCTTTTATGGATATAAACGACTATGAGGGATAACAATATTTTCGTCTGAGACGGAAAAATTGAATCACGATATATTTTTTTTACGATGAAGAATAAAATATTAAATATATTTGAATATAATCAAAAGTAAAATCAGGGATGGGGAGATTTTTGAGATGTAGATGGATATAAAACATAATAATATTTTCATCTGAGATAAAAATATTGAAAAATGAATATTTTCGTCTGAAAGGGAAATATTGAAACGTCATACTTTTTTTTTTAAAGAGGTTCTCGATATTTATACGAAGCTGTATGGCGGGTCTAAGCTATCATTAATTAAAGCAGCGTTCCAGATAGCGAAAAATGCTGGCGCTTCTGTGCCTGATTTATGATGTAGAACTATATAAATAAATAATAATATTCTTGTACAGTACCAATATATTCTTTTCTACAGACAATAATATCCAATCTTGTATATTCTTGTCTTCAGATAATTATATATAAAGTCATATATTGTTGTCTGTGGACCACATCATGCAAAAGAAAAGAGCATTGGAATTAAAATGGAATAAAAATTCTCAATGCTGTGGTCTATTCGCGAGAAACAATAATCTTCGCGCCGTAATTCAAAAATTAATAACGCACTCTGGCGGATTAGTTACCGGTTTCCAGTGACCTCTAGCGGATTCCCTACCACGTGACCCCAAATCGCGAGTTGTGATAGGTGGTTTGTCTCCCCTACCCACCCAAAAACAGCCAGGAAAGGTAACCATTCTTATACATGCCGAAATGGGACGGTTTCTGGCGCCCTCTGGTGTTGGAAACGATAACATTCTACATGCCATATTCTTGTCTACAGATGATTATATGCAAAACAATGAAAATTCTCAATGCTGTGGTCTATTCGCGAGAAGCAATAATCTTCGCGCCGTAATTCAAAAATTAATAACGCACTCTGGCGGATTAGTTACCGGTTTCCAGTGACCTCTAGCGGATTCCTTACCACGTGACCCCAAATCGCGAGTTGTGATAGGTGGTTTGTTTCCCCTACCCACCCAAAAACAGCCAGGAAAGGCAACCATTCTTATACATGCCGAAATGGGACGGTTTCTGGCGCCCTCTGGTGTTGGAAACGATAAGATCCTACCTGCCATATTCTTGTCTACAGACAGTAATATCGCCTTTCGTATATTATTCTCTGTGGACGACAATATGCAGAGTCGGATATTGTTGTCTACCGACCGTAACAATTTAGGTTTTGAAAGAAGTCGTAGGATCTACCATTAAAGAAAACAAACAAAAAATCAAAATATATTAACATTTATTTTTTTTAATAAATAAATAACTTAATAGATACATATTTGAATACATTATTTCCCTACAGCTACTACTGCCTTCTCACAATCTTCAATTGCCGTTTGCAATAAATTAGCGTATCGTCGATGAAAATTTAAAACGTACGCCAACGCGACTTCTTTGTTAAATTGAAAAACAAAATTCTTTGACACGAATTCGGTATGGTTCGCCAAACCATCACCACCGAACACCGAAAAACACCTTTTTTTGGTGACCGGATTTTCCCCCATAAAACGAGCCGGCCACAAAGGGTATTTATTTTGTTTTATTAACACAAAATCCCTAACAACCGGCTTGTATATTGGGGGAAGAACCAACTTCGATTTCTTTCGTTGTGTCAACTTCCTACCGCCTCTTTTTCTCTTTCTTGAAAAAGAGATGGTCGACCCAACGGAGACAGACGACTCAACTGGGGTTGACTGGAAGTCACTGGCAAGTGGAGACGACGATATGTCAGGAGGTGTAGGTGAAGGAACGGAAAGAGAGTTCGTAGTCACCGCCTCGTCACCCTGTACAGTCTCCTCTTCTTCCTCCTTCTCTTCTTCCTCCTTCTCTTCTTCCTCCTTCTCCTCTTCCTCCTTCTCCTCTTCCTCCTTCTCCTCTTCCTCCTTCACCGCTTCCTTTTCCTCCTCTTCCTCCATATCCTCTGCCTCCTCTTCGGTATCGTTAACATCAATATTTTTGATATTGCCGGTTCCTAAAATGTCTTCCCTGAAAACAATCATCAAAAATATAAAAAATAAAATATGATAGCTTAAGAAAATAATTAATATTCTTAAAAAAATAACAAATACTTACTCTGTAATATCGTTGGAATTCGCAGAGAATATGACGCGGCGCGATGGTTGATTTGCAGGGTCGAGATCAAAATTGTCAACGCTGAAAAAAAATATAAATAATAATATTAAACCACCTCCCCCCCCTCTGATTGTAAATTTAATTACTTTTGTGTTTTAAAATAAATTATTTAGGGGGGGAGTTTACATAAACTAAATATAAATATATTTGAATGTCATTTGCTAGGAGACGAAAATATTATCCAATTGAATGTTTTTATCTGCAGACAAGAATATTCAGTGTCGTATATTTTTGTCTGTAGACGAAAATATACAACTATGAATGTTTTCGTCAGACAAAGAAACTCGCGCCCGGAACAACATCTCGCGGGGTTGATGAGCGTAAATGCGTCCGGACTACCTTTTCGCGGGGCAAACAAAGATATTTGCGCCCGGATCATCATTTCGCAGGGCTCACGAGCGCATAAGCCTCCGGACTACCTTTTCACGGGACATACTGAAAAACTCGCGTCCGAACCATCTTTTAAAAAACTTTATCGACCTTTCATATCTCCAAGAACGGGATACTTTCATTAATAAAATTAAAAAACAAAAAAGCTTTCCCAACCGATTTGTCGTCCAAGAAAAATTGGTGTTCTAAAAGGAACATAGTTAAACCAAACTAGTGCTTTCAGAACAAATTATTAACGATTTAATTACTGAACTTCATGAAATGTACGGGCATATAGGATGTCGCAAAATTTTCAAAATCTTACAAGAAGACTTCTATATCACGAAAGTACGGAAAAAAGTTAGGAGCGTAATTTGACGCTGTGACTTGTGCCAACGTACCAAGTATTTTAATCAAAAAATAGATACAATTATGCAATTAAATTAACCATTTTAGTAAATCAATCTAATGAACTATTATCAATTGATTTTTATGGCCCTCTGCCAACTTCAACTGGAGGAGTCAAATATATTTTAACTAGCATCGATGTTTTTAGTAAATACGTCGTAATGTATCCAATAAGACGTGCTACCACGTACACAACCATTAAAAAGATTTTTGAAAACTACGTGCCTAAATATCGAACGCCAAAATCTATCATTTATGACCATGGCACTCAATTCACGTCGAAAAGTTGGAAAGAAAAGCTGGCATCTATGAACATCAATTTAATATTCTCTATCATACGCTATCCGCAAAGTAACATAGTAGAGCATATCCTCATGAATCCCACAAAAGTTGGGCTTCGCTAATATAAAAAATACAAGACATAATGAACTCTATTTATCATGATACAACCGAAATTGCTCCTATGGAAATCCACCTAGGACAGAAGCCAGATCATTTTTGGCATCGCTGGTTTTCCCCAAGTGATCCGACTGTATCTAACAAAATCACGGATCTTCGTAAAAAGGTCCATGAAAAACTAAACAAGAGAGCTCTAGCGCATAATATTAATTCAAATCATAAACCATACGAAATATACGACGCTGTATTATTAAAAAGCCTTACTTCAACGGATAAATCGGAAAAACGATTTAAAAAATTCATGAAATTGTACGAAGGACCATACATAATACAATCAATAATAGGTTTGGATACATATTTGCTCCGCTACAAGAATGGAAGAATTCGAGGAAAATTTTACACCTCGTTATTAAAACCATATCATAGTTAGTCGCTAGAGGTCGATTGATTATGTTTAATTGAATTCTCCGTATACTCGTGCCTATATATACTAGTGCATTCGGAAAGTAAGACCAGATAATTTTTGGCTATGGCCTTTTACAAAAAAGAGATAGCCACCCAGACCGACCTCTCGGATTTAACGGATTTTATCCCTCAGCGGAAGAGTCGGACTTTTGTACCTTTGAGTAACCTGGTGCTTTAGCTGGAGTGCAAACGAACGCAGACTCCAGCCAGGTTCTCCCAGGTTGACTTGCCCCTTCCCAAACCTCCCAAACGAGTAGCGAGGGAAGCACCCCTTACTTTTCTGCCTTCCAGCGTCCCACGACCCGTCAACCCTGAGCCTGCTGCAGAGGAGAAATAAATCTCAAAACAGCAGCTGCGCAGAATGAGGATCGCTAGACTGGGGCAAGGATAGCGGAGAAGAAGAAATTAAAAGGTTGAGAGAGGAAGCGACCACCAGCACCAGGAGCAAGAAGAATAAAATGTAAATAATAAAGAAAAAAAATGCAAAATTGACAATTGCAAAGTTTTTTCTAATGAACAAAAGCATTTTTTAATCAATTTTGATGCGCTGATCTCGAATTTCAAATTATTACAGTCATTAAATATGTATTTGTTAGTTTAATTTAATTTACAAGTAAATAGTGTTAGTTATTTTGCAACAAATAAGTATATTGCAAATTCGAATATACAATTGCGATCGTAACGTATTAAAACAGAGAAGTAAGAATTTGACACTTTGATAACTAATTTTTGACTGAGTTATTAATAAATAAAAAATTTATAATTTATTTAAGCAATTATAATTGCGTTGTTAGATAGCTATTCGACTGTATATATCTATAAAATTAATTATAACGATTGTAACCCATTTGCTGATTTTATAATGGCTAAAAAAGAAATTTACAAATTCGTTTTTTAATTATTATTCAAAATTGGATTGTTAAGTTAATCGTTTTTATTTGGAAGAATATTTCACTAATTACAAGCGATTTTTTTATGTAAAAATTTTCCGAAAATTTATTGTAAATTTTGTGTTATTTAAATATCTAAATTATATCACTTATACCTTTAAAAGGCGATTTTTCCTTGAAAAACGATTTATGTTAAAAAATTTGTTATTTCATACTTGATTTTTTAAATCATTAAATTTCAATTTTGATTGAGCCATTTTGCAACAAAACATGTACAAAGTTTATGCTAATATCAAAAATAGCGTGTAGGGGCTACCAAGTGTAGAAAGGAGCCAATTTCGCAAGTATAAATTCGCTCGTCTCTGCGGCAAGAGAATTCACTATCCTACCTTGCTTAGCAGCGCGAGCATTGAATCGCAATAAAGACTCAGCAATTTCCTGAGACTAATTTCATTATTCAGTGATTAGCCTGCTAATTCCTTTCCCTACGATACCTAAGCGCTCAACTCATAAGACTATCTCTCTTATGAGAAAAAGTAGGCTTAGAATATCTCCTCTCTAAAAAATGGTAGTCTTCATGGTGTTGCGCCCATTTGTTTCTCATTCTGTCTTTGCAGCTTTAGAGTGAAGTGATAGGAATGTGAAGCCGCATCTCGGTTTTCGTTTCGCCCTCGATCTCACCTTCTCTTTTTTTTGCAATTTTTCATAACCTTTTGCATGACAGGACGATACGGGTCACTTCGTGCTGAGGGATGGGAATTACTTCGTGCCTCGTCACGGCGCTCAACATAGTTGGCGTTAACAAAATGTTTGGTAAAATTATTAAACAGGATTTATGTGTACCTCTTATTAATTATCTATTGAAATCAATCTTAATAAAAAACATTAATCTCTATCTATTTCTCAGGTAGAATCGGCAAAAGAATAGTCCAAACGGGACTGAGGAATTTTGCGGATGAGGTAAAGAAGCGTGCGACTCGATATAAGAATCCGCCGAAGCCGCTTACGAAGATCTCCCGCAAAAACTTTCCAAGGACCGGGCAAAGCAACAAGTCAACGATGTTCGGTGGCACGACGAACCGAAGCCACCCTGTCGTCTCCGCTCGACTGGTCGACACTCTGCTTTTTACTGCAGAGGGCCGAGATGTGGTGCCTCATGGTTCTTCGGTGAACGATTTCACCTTGAGAACCCTGAACGAGAAGTATTATCGGCCAATTTTCGATACGGACGAGTACCCTCGACTTCGCAATAAGCCAAAAAATTTGGCCATGTGCAATTTTGTTACGTCGTTGAACGGGGCTTTGGTATCCCGCATCAAGCCCTATATCCTATCGTCGCTCTTTGGTTTCGCTTACATCCTCTACATAAGGTAAATGCAGAATTTGCATAAATGTTCCAAATACCTCGGTATGAAAATACACATATGAATGGTGGCATAAAGAGACGAGGAGTCCCCATACCGACAACTAGGAATGATAGCCTTGATGATGTTGCGCAAGCTCACTGCTCGGCGTGGTTGATACGACATTTATTCCTCATTCATTTTTACAGTATAGCCCTAGAGTGAACAGATAGGAAAGTGAAGTGAAGTAAAGTAAAAACAAATGACGATTAAATGTCGTATCGACCAAGCCGAGAAGTGAGCCTGCGCAACATGATCGAGACATCCAATCTGAGTTCTCGGCATGGGGCCTCCCCGTCTCTTTGTGCCACCAAGCATATTATTTATTTATTTCGTTCTAATTTAATTTTTCAGCCTTGGCAACGAAGCAGACGCCTTCCGCGAAAACTCTTCGGCCCATTAGTAGGCATAATTTTCCCAAAGAAGGACAAAATGATCAATGTACAGTCTTCGATGGCAGAACTTTGCGGAGCCATCCACTAGTATCCTGCAGAATGGTGGATGCACTGCAATATACCGCTGAAGGATATCTGTACGTTAGACATGGAAGTCGAATGAATGACTTTACTATCAAGGCCCTTTGTGACCAGTACGTGAGGCCGATTTTTGACGGCGACCCGAAGCCGCGTTTGAAACACCGGCCCAAGGGCGTGGCGATGTGCAATTTCGTGACCTCATTCAAGGGGGCGGAGGTTAGGCGCATAGACCCGTGCCATCTCTCGCCGCTACTCTATATTGCTTTAATGATCAACAAACAGTAAGTCAAATATTAGTTTTATTATTATTTCTATTATTTAGGAGATATATTTTGGATCTCAAGATCTCATTCCTCATTCTTGTATAGAAAGTACAGACTAGTATTTTCATGCCAAGAATAAGGAATGAGATCTCGAACTGACATTCCTTATTCTTTGCCTGAAATTACTAGTCTGTACTTTCTGTCCGAGAATGGAGATCAGGATCTCGAGATCCATGAAATAAACGATTTCCAAAGTCGGAATACAAATATTTTACTTACGTCGACGGTTTTTGCTGAGGCTGCCTCTTCGGCTGTTGCTGCTGACGCGATCTGGAATACGAAAAATATTATTAATGAACAATTTTATATGAATTCTATAGAGAACGTTTATTTCTTGGATCTCGAGATCTCATTCCTCATTCTTGTATAGAAAGTACAGACTAGTATTTTCATGCTAAGAATAAGGAATAAGATCTCGAACTGACATTCCTTATTCTTTGCCTGAAAATACTAGTCTGTATTTTCTGTCCGAAAATGAGGAATAAGATCTCGAGGTCCAAGAAATGAACGTATAGTAATCATAAAAATTTTTACAGAGGTATTTCTGCAATAAATTTGTTGCGAGGAGAGGCGAAGCAGCAATTGAAGTTATCACCAATGAATAAAGACTATTGTCGAAGGGCGGCGAAGGCTTACATTGAGATGTGTGAGAATGTGGCACGATTACGAGATCTGCGGTAGAGAATATCATGGCCAGAATGTCAGGCGTCAAGTGGCGATCTTTTGAGGTGAATGCGGTATTGCAGGCATTGCAAACCGCCAAATCGGAAATGAAATGCCTTTTGACGCAAGACGTGTGGCGCCTTGATGAAACACTCTGGAATATTCATGAAATGCGTTTCTACTTCTGCATGTTTGAGTAAGTATTTGTATATAGTTGTTCATTTTTCGTTACATGTTTATTATAATACTTACCTGTTTTCTATTATTGTAGGAAGAAAGGATTTCTCTCGTCTAAGCCAATTATTGATCAAGATTGGCTTGCATTTCCAAGTGGTGATGGCTTTTCCTATCGGTTGGTTTATAGTGAAGGGATGTTTAGACCTCAACCCGGCATCTCCCGGAAACGTAGAATCACCCAAAAAATGATGAAACGGCCCAATGATCCAGCTTCAAGAAAAGTAAAGAGCGACGATGATGAGGATGACCGTGTGGCGAGCTTGACGAACTGAATTCTATGTTCGAATGCGAATTCTTCGTTCGAAGCTGAAGTTGCCGCAGCATGTTTCTTTTATTACGATCGTATAAAAGTGTGTGTTAAAATTGTTTTCTCAATAGTCGTTGTTTTGACAGCTCCGTATAAAACTTTATAATAAAAGCTAATTATCGACATCAATATATTTGCATTAATTCACTTCATTGGTGACCCCGACTATAAAAAAAAATAAATACTACAAAAAAGAAGAATAGTATTCCCACGTGATGAAGAGGTTGAAGCAGCCAACATTCGTGCGCAACTCGATCAACTTCGTGCCGACAACGAGCGGCTCGTTCAGCAACTCGCCCAACAGCAGCAGCAACAACAGCAGCAGCAGAATGGAGCGCTTTCAGCAGGCCTCACAGCAAGCGGTGCGCTCGCCCAGGCTAACCTCATCCCCGCGCCAGCAGTTAATCGGGTTGCTGTCAAGCTACCGCCATTTTGGTCCGATCGACCAAGCTTGTGGTTTGCGCAAGCGGATTCCCAATTTTTCATCTCAAACATCAATAATGAAGTAACGAAATTTCATTATGTTATTTCGCAATTGGAGACGCGCGTTGCTGTGGAAGTCGAGGATATCATAAGCAATCCTCCTAACGAGACTCCATACACATATTTGCGCAGTAAACTCATTGAGCGTTTGTCTGCTTCAGAAGAGCAGCGTGTGAAGCGTCTGATCAGTGAGGAGGAACTCGGCGACCGCAAACCCTCGCAGTTCCTTCGCTATCTTCGCACGCTCATTGGCACAACGATTATTCCGGATAACCTATTGCGTCAATTCTGGCTCCAGCGCCTTCCATCTTACGTCCAGGCGATCATCACTGCCCAAATAACTGCCCAACCTGCTTTGACCCTCGATAATCAATCCGAAATCGCTGACAAAATTATCGAGGTATCACCGGCAACTCCTCTATCCGTCAGAGCTGCATCTTCATCAACTTCTGTCGAGCAAGAGTCGTTGCATAGCGCGCTGATTTGCGCCATCGAGTCTCTGAGCAAACAAGTTGCAGAGCTTTCGACGCGCGATTCTTGCAGAAATGAGAATCGCAGCAACAATCGTGGACGACGTCAACGCAGCCACTCTAGGCAAGACTCAGGCTCTGATTCTTTACGACTCTGCTGGTACCATCACAAGTTCCATGACAAGGCTAAGAAGTGCATCAGCCCGTGCAGTTGGAAATCGGGAAACGCCGACGGCAGTTCGTAAGGACGGCGTCGAACTGTTTGTCTCCGAGAAGCCGTCTCTTTGTGACGGATTAGACCTCCAAACGAAGTTTTCTTATTGACACTGGCTCTGATATTTGTTGTTATCCTCGTCGTTTTCGTCGTGAGCGTTTTTCAGCCTCTAATTTTGACTTGATTGCAGCAAACGGTAGTAAAATTAAGACGTACGGTTTCCTCCCGCTTAATCTTAATTTTCGATTGCGTAGGGAATTTAAATGGAAGTTTGTCATCGCTGACGTTGATGTGCCAATCATCGGGTCCGATTTTCTGTCGCACTTCCATTTGCTACCTGATTGTCGTATGAAGCTTCTTTTCGATGGTACTACTAATTTAAAAACAGATGCTCAAGTAAGGAACGTTTTTCAGCTTAGTGTCAAGACGGTTGATTTATCTTCTTCACCTGAATTTTCGCACATACTCGCTAAATTTCCTGATTTGACTCGTCCTTGCGGTAAACATCGTGACATAAAGCACGAAACTGTTCATTATATTCGCACTTCTCCAGGTCCTCCAGTCTCCAGCACGTTTCGACGTTTAGCTCCAGATAAACTCAAGATTGCCAAGCAGCAATTCAACGATATGATCGAAGCTGGCTCAGCTCGTCCCTCATCGAGTTGCTGGTCGTCGCCGTTGCACTTAGCTCCAAAAGGCGAGTCGGACTGGAGGCCTTGCGGTGATTATCGTCTTCTTAATCGTCGCACTATTTCAGATCGATATCCGGTTCGGCATATACATGATTTCACGTGCAATTTAGCCGGCAATATTTTTTTTTCAAAAATAGACCTCGTAAAAGCTTACAATCAAATTCCTGTTTTTAAAGACGATATTTGCAAAACTGCTATTTCTACACCTTTCGGACTTTTTGAATTCCCTTTCATGACATTTTGTTTACGTAATGCTAGTCAAACGTTCCAACGTTTCATGGATGAAGTTTTGTCCGGTTTAGATTTTTGCTTCGTATACATTGACGATATTTTGGTTTTCTTTCATTCTGTTGATGAGCATAAACAACATCTCAAAATTATTTTTGAACGTCTTTCTCGATACGGAATTGTGGTTAACGCATCAAAATGCATCTTTGGTGTGCCAAAACTAAATTTTCTCGGATATATTGTATCTTCTGATGGTATTCAAGCTCCTGAAGAGCGCATCACGGCAATTCAAAATTTTTCTTTACCGGAAACTGTGCAGGACTTACGACGTTTTCTCGGAATGATGGATTTCTATCGACGATTTATTCCTCATGCATCAGAGTTTGAAGCTCCTCTCCATGATGCCATTAGTAACCCCATTCTCAAAGGCAAACAAAAAGTATAAATATATATATATATATATATATATATATTGTGACGGTAAACGTCAAATTAGCGCTGACTATTTAGTTTAATTGCTGCCTGTGAAGGCAGCACCTGCCGGGGGGACAAAATAGGTAACGAAGGAATTCGGCACGCGAGCAGACGGAACGCGCGCGACCGAATTTGAACCAGTGAAGCCTAGACCATCCTAGTGTCCGCCCGCTTTTCGTTATTGTCATCGCCAATTTACGTGTCCTCATCAACTACAACACATCGAAACAGCAATTGTCCAGTCATCCGAGATTACGGCTGCCAAGGTGTCGTCCAGCTAATAGCTTAAGGACAGGACGAGTGTGTGTGAGTGAGATTTCGCCATCGAGGGCGAAATCATTGTGTGCGCGCATTCGCGATCCGCGAGCAGAACAATAAAAACAATAAACAACTGTTCCGTGCTGTGCGACTTGTCGTGGTTTTCTCCGATAGCCAGCAAGTAGAAGGTAAGCTGGCCAGCTTAATTTCGCGATCGCGAGTATAGAACAATAATTTGATGCTAATATTCGATGCGTGCATGCAACGGCTCTAATAACAAAGAGCAGCGAGCGTACCGGCAAAGCGTGTTGTCGACGAGCGAGCGTGCATGTAAACAAACGCGCGGGCCGACCTTTTGTAGATTTTGAGGGATAATAAAAGATCCAATTTATATTACTAACAAGTGTTTTCTTTGATTCTCTCATATCTTATAGCTTCCACTCATTGATTTCCACTTGGAGAACGTCTAATCGTAAAATGAAATATATTGTGTTTTTACGATTTTGTTTATTTTCAATTGAACAATATGTGCAGTTAGTACCAACAATTGCGACGTTGTTGTTCTTTTTTATACATGTAATGCGACTAGTTGGCGAATGTTCATTGAAATATTGCATTATTGTCGCCGTTGCAACATCAATATTTTCTTTCGACATGTCATAATTAAGTAATGCTCCTTTCAAGTCCAAATTTGCTATTGTGTTATTACATTTTTCCAATGAACCCACTCGACATCCTGTTTTCTTCTTTTGTAATATGTATTTGTACTCCTTTTTTAATATTTGGCTGTTGAGTACAATTACATTGTCATTGTAAAATTGTGTTACAAATGAATTCTGTAGTAACTGCTCTTCCGTCATTTCTGCATATTTGGCGTCACTAGTATTTTGATGGAATTTCAATAATCTCTTTGAATTACAAAGAACCGGAAATTTGCCAAACAACGGGGGACCGAGCGCTACCCGAACTCGTGTTCGCGTTGAATACGGCCGTCCATAGTTCCACCGGGGTCAGTCCGGCCATGCTCAATTACGGCAGACAACCGGGAGCCCCGAATACTCTCCGGAAACGGATGGACGAGCTCGCCGAGCAAGAGGAGAGTTTGCTTCGAATCGGGCAATGGAACGAGCACATGCAGAATAGCCGTTCCGCCATTCAGCAAGCTCACGAGAGCGCCTCGGATGAGTCCCTGAGGCAGTCCAAATACTACAATGCCAAGCACAGGGACCACAGGTTTAAAGAAGGTGATTGGGTGTGGAAAAAGAATCGCATACTGTCCTACGCGGCGCAGGGCATTTCCGCGAAACTAGCACCCAAATTCATCGGCCCCTTTATCGTCACGAAGGTACTCGGTGCCAACTCATATCGCCTCGCCAACCAACAGGAGGAGGTCACGGAGCTAATACACGCTAAGGACCTCAAACCCTATTATGGACGAGATGAATAGTTATAATTTTCGGGGTCGTCCCCTTGTGCGCGTCGCGACATTCGCGTCAAAGTCGACTCGCTTCGCAACGCGACCTATCTCTCGACGCACCGTCGTCACCGATTTCTTTGGCCGGCCGGCGATTTTGTAGTCTGAGTCCATTTACTAATAAATGCCATTGGATTAGACTGAGACCCTTTTCTCTCAATCTGCTGCATTATAGTCTCAGCCTATTAGTGAAGTTATTCAAGGTGCTTGCCTATTACGAAGCTCCGCTGTTTTCGCAGCGATGTAATTGCGTAGTGCTGCTGTATGAACTGCATTTAGGTGAAACGTGTTTCTCGCTTGTTCATTAGTGATGGCCAATATCTGAATGTTTAGGAATCCTGACAGCACAGCCTCATCGCGTTGTATCGTACGTCTCTGTAACACAATTACATTCTTCATATTCATATTATAACTGTGAACATACGAATTACACTTACCAGTAAATCACAAACAAATCGGAAGTTGTCGTTAAGAACGAGATACTGATCGAATAGTCCTGTGTATGCCAATATGTTCAGTATGAATTTTTTTTCATTATTGGTCACACGTCCAAACGTGCCTCGTCCAGTGTAGTATCCGACTATACTGTCTGTCAATACTGTATTCTCCAAAATGAATTGGTTAAAGCGAACAGTCACAAATTCACGTAGCTGTTGTAGATAATAATTATTTGCCTGTCCGTCAGCTGCGTTTGCTCGGTCGTACAACAAACGTAATCGATCACCGTTGGTTATTGGGGCATCGTTGTCGACAATGAGATTTATCATGGCAGTGAAATAATTGTCAGCGACGTCGTACATCGGCGTGTCGTCAATGACGTTGTCCGTATGTCTTACATACGCTCTGTTCAGACGCAATCTACAGATATGATCCAGCTGACGATGACAATCAACCGTTGCGATGAAACTTCCATTCCTCGCAACTGCATTATCGACGATTTCGTCCACGATTACAGCGTATATTTTTTGATAAAAATGCAGTAACAATAATATCAGATCGAGAACAGCCGTTTTAACATCGTCATTGTACGAGCTAAACGCAGTGCCTATAATTGGATGTAGTTCCTCCATGGTAACCGTGTTTACCCATTTTCCGAGGAACGATGCCGTAACGATACTGCCGCGCAAAGCGTGATACGGTTTTTGCAGTATTACGGATAGGTGTTTGCACAGAATTTTCAGTACTCTTTTAACTGTGAAGGTGATGTACACTGTTGTCTGCATATCGTACAAATACAGAGACTTCTTCATTATAAGGTTTGGACCGATGTTGGCATTGTACAGTCTGAATATATTCTGTCTACAAGTATTGATGTCGATCCTGCACAGTACACTGCCGAGTATGTCTTCTATAGGGTCGTCTAAGTACGTTCTGTTCATTGTCTACGTATGATTGCCGTATGGTACGGTTTGGTAATATTTGTTGAACAGGTTGTTGTACAGAATTTTGTACCCAATTACGCTGCGATCATGTATTGAAAAATAAATATACCGAGAGATATTGTTATCACGTCGGTACTAACGTTCTCGCAAAGTTTCATTCGGTGTAATCAACCTAGTTTTTCTTGTATTTTCACGGTAGTTACGCATACGTTATAACAGATTAATTGTATGATAAGTTGGATACAGTAGTCTGAGACCAATACCTCAAAAATTGTAATCATTGCGTCTGAGACTACTTCGTACATAATTGTGTCTTTTACGACTCTAACTGTATGTGCCGTTATCATTGCTCGTTTTCATCGTGAAAGTTAGGTTAATAAATTACAGACCAAATTGAATTAAAAACCAAATTATTTATTTACCTTCTCTGTTCATTAGCATTTATTATTATTCTTTGGCCGGCCCCTCCCTCGGACGCTGGGTTTCGCGGTTGCTCCTGGCAGTGCTACTTTGCGAGGTCGCCCTCGCCCGCGTCGTGGGGATGAGGCCTTCCTGTCCGCGCGTGCCGGATCGTTTTCTTCGCCATCGGACAGGCCCGCACCTGTGATCGTCGCATCTTCGCCCTCGCTGCCGTCGCTCGGCCGCTCGCACGCCTGGGGCGGGTCGCTCTTCGCCACGTTTTCCATCGGTGGTTATTCTTCTTCCTCCTGGTCGTCTTCGGGGCCTTGATAGAAAGGTTTGAGATCTTCCGCGTGTACCGCCCCTTCCAACTCCTCTTGATGGTTTGCTAAGCGGTAGGTGTTCGTGCCCAACTTCTCGGATATGACGTATGGTCCCGCGTATGGCGGGGCCAGCTTCGCCGTGATTCCCTTAGCGGCTGATGACAGCACTCGATTGACTCGCCATACCCAATCTCCTACTTCGAACGGGGTTCTCCGACGCTTCGTGTCATACGATCTGGCCTGTCGGGCCTGCTCTCGTTGCGAGTTCTCGGCCGCTGTCTCTAGCAACCCGGGCAACAGGCCCATGTGGTCAGCCCATTCATGACGAGCCTGATCCTCGAGCCGCCACTGGCTTAACTGTTCCTGTTCTCGCCGAAGGGTAGCGGGCGGCAAAGGTTGCCGTCCATAGTTGAGCATGGCAGGGCTCACCCTAGTTGTGCTGTGTATTACGGTGTTAAGAGCGAACATCAGTTCGCTTATCTTGTCATCCCAGTTCTTATGGTCGTCTTCGATGAATGACCTTATCATCGTCTTCAGGGTCCTGTTATATCTTTCGGTCGGGTTGGCTCGTGGGCAATACACGGGCGTCAGATCGTGCTGAATCCCTTGTTCGTGCAAATACTCATCGATTAACTTAGTCTTGAACTCGGTGCCATTGTCTGAGAGGAATATCTCTGGCGCCCCAAAGCGAGCCAAGATCTTCTCGTGAAATTCTCGCACGATTGTCTTGGCAATAGCCTTCCGAATAGGGATACACTCGACCCATCTTGTGAATAAATCGACGAAGACTAAGATATACTCAAAGCCCTTCGCACTGCGGGGAAAAGGTCCAGTGATATCTCCGGCGACGATTTGCCACGGCTTGCTAACTTGTCTCCTTCCCATTAGCCCATACGGTGGGCGCTGTTCGACCTTACACTGCTGACATATCACGCAGTTACGCACATGACGCGATGTGTCGTCGATCAGCGTAGGCCAGTAGTACAGCCTCCTTACTCTGGCAATCGTTTTGTCACGCCCGAGATGGCCGGCTGTGGGGGCGTCGTGACATTCCTCTAACACTTTCTTTCGGTGTTCCTTAGGTACCACTATATTCCAGTCATCAGCGTCGTCGATTAGTTCTCCAAGTGATCCGCCTGGGCGGTAAGTGTAGACATTACCGCCCACGACCTTCCATGTCGGATGCGCTTCCGGCTCATCCAGTATTTCTTGCTTCTTAGCCAGCAGCCATTCGTCCCTTACCTCTTCGGACCATGACACCGCGCTGATCATCGTTTCCTCTTCCTCCTCGGGTTCATACATTCGTGACAGACAGTCGGGCACGTGGTGGAGGGCCCCTCTCCGATGTTCCACATCGAAAACATACCCCTGCAGCTTCAGGGCCCATCTTGCTAGGCGACTCGTGGGATTCTTCATATTTCGCAGCCACTTCAAGCAACTGTGGTCAGTTATCACTTTGAAATGATAGCCTTCCACGTACTGCCGGAACTTCTCGATGGCCCATACTACTCCGAGACATTCCCGTTCGGACACCGAGAAATTACGCTCAGCCCGGGTGAGGGTGCGACTAGCAAACTCAATCACCCGCTCTTGCTCGTTCACGATCTGGGTCAGGACGGCGCCGATGCCCGTATCACTGGCGTCGGTGTGTAACACGAATTCTCCGTTCGGATCTGGGGGCTGTAATATCGGGGCGGACACCATGAGGTTCTTTAACTCGGAGAAGGCTCTTTCTTGATCTGGGCCCCATTCATATGGCCTTGACTTGCGCAACAACTTATTCAATGGCTCCGCTACTGTCGCGAAGTCGTCGATGAAGCGTCGGTACCACGAGGCCATGCCCATGAAACTACGCAGCTTCTTCACATTCCTGGGTGCTGGGAACTCCAATATAGGGCGCGTCTTCTCAGGGTCGGGCCTGACGCCGTCCCGGTTCACTAACACGCCCAAATATCGCACTTCCGTCTTGCAAAAGGCGCTTTTTTCCAAGTTCACGGAAATCCCCGCACTCCTTAAGGCCTCTAATACTCGTTTGAGGTGTTCTTTGTGTTCCTCAAACGTGGCTGACACTATGATGATGTCATCGAGGTACGCAAAGGCAAAGGTGGCCATCTCCGGCCCTATCACTAAGTCGATTGCCCGCTGAAAGGTGGCTCCGGCATAGGATAAGCCGAAAGGCATCCTGACAAACTGGAAGTGGCCTATCCCTGGCACCGTGAAGGCCGTCAATGGTCGACTCTCCTCTCTCAAGTTGATCTGGTGGTAGGCCGAGTTGAGGTCCAGCGTCGAGATAAACCTTGCGTTTCTCAATCGCCGCAGTATGTCTTGCATAAAGGGGATTGGGTAGGCATCGGGCTCCGTCACTGCGTTCACTTGACGCATATCTACGCAAAATCGCCACGAACCGTCCGACTTCTTGACCATTACTACAGGGCTGGACCATCCACTCTTGGACGGCTCGATCACCCCCGCGATCAACATTTCCTTCACCAGTCGGTGCATTTCTTGTTCTACCTTTGGTGATACTGGATAATACCTTTGCTTAATTGGTCTAGTATCCCCGACGTTAATCACATGCTCTGCGCCGGCAATACAACCCAGAACTTTCCGGTCCGGCATTATCTTCGAGACCATTTCTCTAATTTCCTCACGCTGGGCATCCGTTGCTTCCGCGATGCCCACCGCGGCTGTGCGACTTTGGCCCTCTAAACTTGCTAATGCTAATGGGACTCTGACTTCTTCATCCTTCATGAATAGCACGTCCTCCTCTGGATCCACCATTATCTTAAATGCCTTGATGAAGTTGACACCGACGTAGCATTCGTCCTTCAGATCCGGGATTATAGCCACTCGGATGTCCTTTGTCACTCCACCTACGGTCCAGGGCATGTGAACATGACCTAATACTGTCACGGTTGAGCCGTCCGGCAGGTGGCAAGTACCTGCGTTGCGCGCCTGTAGCTCTAACCCCAGTTGAGCAGCAATCATGATCCCTAACGTGCCCATTGTTATGCAAGACGCACCCGAATCGTATAAAGCTCTGATTCGGTAATCTGCAATATTAATGGGCACGTACCATCTCGTCTCATCTTCGGGTGTATAAGCTCTTCCTCGCTGGCTGCCTTCGTGTTTCCCGTCGGTCGATCCTATGGCTGCGGAAGTCTGCCCTTTGTCGTCGTCTGGACTAGTGTTGGCCAGCACCCCGCTGGTCAACGCCTCTGTGTCGTCCGACGATCTTCGGCAGCACTTCCCTGCCATGTTCTGAGGATCTTCCTGTATCGCACGTCGGACCCTGGGGGAGGAAGTAGCTCCTTCAATCCCGCTCGACGGATTGGTATCTTGACTCTCGGCCACATGTCCCTCCACTCGTAATGTCTGGATCTCATTATCACCATTGCCTCTCACTCTTGATACTTTCTCTGTAGGCTCCCTTTCATCTATGGCGGAGCTTGTTGATATCGGGAGCGACTCGCGCGGAATCTCGTCGCGCTGCCGCCCAGAGTAAGGGATCTCTTTACTACTCGAAGCAACTATGACCCCGTCTAGTTGCTTCCTTTGTCGTTTCCCGATGACGTTGCTCCTTTGCAGTCGGGGCAATACCGGACGCTGAAGCCCAGTTTCCCACATTTGGAACAAGTGAGGGGCTTCGTATAGTCTACGTCGCGCCTGGGCGTTCTTGGCCTCTGTCTTTGGCTGTTTCCGCTGTCCGCTCCATTGGGCTTCTCGCCAGGTGAGGGCTTTGGCAGCTTGCGGTCTATCATGTCCGCGATCATCGTCTCCAGACGTTGCATTGCCGTCGGTGAAGGCTGCTTCTCGTTCAGCGCCGCGATCTCGATCTCTGCGTCATCTTCCTCGACTTCGTCATTGTCGGCTGCTATCGCCGATACCCTAGGCTTGCGAACACTCGCCGCCGTCCCAGCTTGTGCGGGTTGATATGCCCACTCTGGGAATAGCGCCGCCTTCGGCTCCAACAATATTCTCCTCTGTCGTGCTTGGACAATGTCATTTTGTGCCTCCGTTGCCAGCCGGCACAGCTCTCTTACCGACGTCGCATCTCTTCGCTTGACGTTCGTCTTTATTTCAGGAAGCAGGTTCGAGTACATCAGCTCCAGCACTTCTATACTAGGCATCGGAGGTTGTATCTTGTTTACCATGGCCTGTAGCTTGGTCAGGTAAACTTTCACCAGCTCCTGCTCGCCTTGATATCTGGCTTGAGCCTCTCTCTTTAGCCTCTGTTGTTGCTGGATGCTCGTGCCGAACCATTCTCTCGCATCCTGTACGAACTCCTGGTAACCGATCCAATCCTTGTAGTTGTTGATGTACCATGTATGGGCTACTCCAGTTAACACGTCTGGTAGCCCCAACAACATCTCTTCCTCGGATAGCCCAGCCGCTACTCTTTGTGCCTCTAGCTTCTCCAAGAATACATCGACGCTTTGCTCTTCTCCGCCGGAGAACTTCACGCGCCAGCCTCTGACGATCTTGCCGATATCTCTGGTGGTCGACAGCCCTGATGGGTAATTCTGCGTTGAATAGCTTGTTGGTCTTGAATAGGCGCCTACAGAAGAATTCGCGGTGAAATTCTGCTGTCTACCCCCTCCTAAGGGCTGTGCGGGGGGGTCGTCTGCGGGCCACCGGTCCCCTACGGGCGGCTGTGGCCTTTTTGGCGTGCTGCCCGGCACCACCGTGTCGTAGTGAAACGTCAGTGTGTCTTGAAAATTCACTGATTTGCTTGGCTGTTTCTCTTCTTTGGTTTCTGTTATGCACGTGTTGCTCTTTTGTAGTTCGTACATCTCGTTTTCTAGTACTCCTATGCGGTGTAGTGCTTTGGACAAACGAGTGGTTTCCGTTGCCTGTGTTGCGCAAATTGTTTGTGCCATTTGCGCAATTGACAGAACGTACTCCCGTTCTCTCGTCATTGCCCTTTCGATTTTCGTGAGGCGTTTTATCCATTCCGTCATTACCTTGGCTATCTCTGGTGGTACTGTTATTGGGTTGCCCTTTGCATCCTTTAACGTGGGCATCTCCTCCTCTATGTCTTCCATAGAGTCTTGGTGGATCGTTTTACCATCATCCTTAGAGTTCTTCTCTGCTTCCTTTGATAGGGACTTGCCGACTGTCAAGTTCATTTTTATCTTGATTTCATCGTCCGTCAGCAGTCTGTATAGCGGATGGCTGTCCAGGTCCGCTGCATCTTCAAGAGTTTTGCATTCTTCAGAAATAAATGACTGGCGCAGTTCTGTTCTTCTAATTGGGTCTGTTGTCTTATCAACTGCCCTTGTTTGGTCGAAATCTGCCTCGGAGTAATTGCCGAGTAGCCACTTCTGCAATCTGTTAGCTTGCGCGGCTCTGTCACCTTCGCTTCGCAGCTCTAGTTCGGATAGCGTCTCTTTTAGACGTTTGTCATCGAACTCGCTTATCCATGTCTGTATTTCGTCCGACGTGGTGTCTAAGTCGAATAACAGCGTTTGATTTGTTGACTTAGCCATTGTTTACGCACGCTCGTTTTGTTTAAACAGTGGCTAGTCCACAGGAGCGTGAGTGAGAGTGTTTGTATTTTTTTTTGAAGAATCTACGTAAAAAAAAACAAACGGTCTGATCGCTACCGGTTTTATTTTGATTTGATCTAGCCGTACGAAATCGTTGGCTCTATCCCGCGAGGTTGTCTTGGCGCGCCCTTACTACGCAAAAATACAAACAATAATCCTACCTGTCAGCTTTGCTAACTGTTTGTTAGCAAAGCTGTGTTAATTTTTGTTGGGCGCGCCCTCTTCGCTATTGTTCGTCGCTTCTTAGCAGTCGGTTTAATTGAGGCGTTTCCCGGACACGGAAGAAAAAAAAATATTGAGATTTGTTATTTGCAATCAAAACAAAAATTATAGAAAAAAAAGGTATCACTTTTTAATTCGTTTTCTTAATGTAGCCTAAAAAAAACGTAAGTAGCCCTGTACTTCTTAAAATCAAACCTGTAAATGGGCACTTGTTGACTTGTGTAAATATGTGTCGGTGCGTCTTTCTGACTAATTGTGCGCGCGGCAGTATTTACGTTTCGTTTGTCGCGCGCAGCTTTTGCCTCACCGATTGCTGTTCGCCTCTGGCCTTGGCTATCGCTTTGTTAGTATTACTCTCGGCCTTACAAGAGTTTTACAAAATTCAAAATGCCTAGGTCAGAGTATATGCGACGAACAACGCTTCGCTTACCTCGCGGTGTTTACACTCGCACTCACATGTACACGTGTCGGTCGCCGCGGCTCTCTCTCTCAAAATCAAAACAAAACTACAAAACACGCGCGCCCTTGACGCTCTCGTAGGAGGCTTAGTACTCCTGTGCCCAGTCACTTTAAATTGGGCGCCACTGTAACGGTTGTGATTTATCCGGGTGATAAATCGGTATCCGTTGACAAAACAAATCACCGTCGCTCCCACGTTGCGAAGTTAACCGCCGCTTCGTTGAAGGAAGGCTTGCCTCCCGGCTGTGGTGCCGACTGCTTCGTCGAATGCGTGTTCGGCGTACCGCTCACGCGGGGAAGTCGATGGGTTCGGGTGGCTGGGCAGAGGAGACACGTGTGCTTCTGCCCACGTCAATGAATAAGGCGGCCGATTAATTGCAGACACCCTTTATTCGTTTAGCGCTTGGTTTACATTCCATTGAGAAAGAGGCCGAGAGCTTTTCCGAGTGACGCACCGCTGCGTCGCGCAGTTACAACGCGTCGGGTTTTGCCGTAGGAGAGAGAGAGAAAGAGATATACGGGCCTACTCGCGGACGCTTAATCTAACGCAATCTTTCCGCAGATAATTATACGTCGGTGAGATTACTCACTTCTTCTCGCTATAATCCGGCGTGAAACTCAGCTGCTAACTCTCCGGTTGTCGAGCTCACGTGCCGGCTTTCGTCGTCCAGGAGATACTTCCTTCTTTCGGTCCCCGCAACACTTGTTAACTCTTCTGTCACTTGGGCGACGGCACTCGCTCCTCTCGTCCTTGATTCGGTGCTCCTGTTGGATCTCACTTCCGATTCCGCTACCTTTTTCTATCTATTCTTTCTCTCGTACTTAATATCCTTCCCTTGTATCACTCTGCTCTTTTTGCCGGTTTACACGTGAATCTCTCTCCTACCTACCCCCACCCCTCACTGTCCTCTCTCTCTTCTCTCCGCTCGCGCACGGTTTTCTGCGCAGCTGGCCCGCGCATGGCACGCGCTGGTGCTCTATTCAGCGGATTTTTCCCTGTAACGAGCCGGCTCGTTACAGTAACAAATTTCTATGCACCATTTCTTTACATGACATTCAACATTTATATACAATAAAATTAAAAAATTAAGTGGCTAATAACAAATAGGGACGTAAATACAGCGAATTTCCTTGATCGCGTATATTGTTAATTTAACTTAGGGGTAGTTGCGTATCGTTCCGCGCGTTCAATCTTTCTATACCAATTTTTTATGACATTGAACAATGTTTTGCAAATAAATTTAAATATCGAGTGGCTAATAACAAATGGCAGCCTAAAAACTAGTGGTCTGAGACCCATCCATTAAAAAAATGTGAGCTAGTGGTCTGAGACCTATGCATCGAAAAGTGTTCAATAAATTCGAATATCCCGCTGTTAATAACGTCGACCAATAAGAAATTTGTACCCACCACAACTCCCAGTAAGGCGATTTCTGTCTAGTGCGAGGCCTGTGCGTGTCTAAGTTGCCCCCGTCCCACCCAAAATGGCTAACCCTATTAGCAACCATCTCTATACATGAAACTGTTTCTCGCGCCCTCTAGTTGACCAGTCCAATCTTTTAAAAATACACTTACACCCACCACAACTCCCAGCAAGGCGATTTCTGTCTAGTGCGAGGCCTGTGCGTGTCTAAGTTGACCCCGTCCCACCCAAAATGGCTAACCCTATTAGCAACCATCTCTATACATGAAACTGTTTCTCGCGCCCTCTAGTTGACCAGTCCAATCTTTTAAAAATACACTTACAAGTGGTCTGAGACCTATCCATTAAAAACTCTAAAATAGTGGTCTGAGACCTAAATAAAAGAATACGATGGGTAAAAGTCTGAGACCTTTAGTAATAAATATCAAGGAGAGGATTTGTTAAAAATTGTTTATTACTACACGCATATAACAAATGTTGCGCTAATTTCTTTTGCTTCTTGTGCAGCCCGTCTGAAAGTCCCTCTTGTTGTCACATCCATGTTTATTTTTGTTAAGATTTGTTCGACCTTTTCGTCGTCGAATGTGTAGAACGATTTTTTTTGTATACTGTGCTTCTTGTACATACCGTTTCCACTCCCTTCATAAGCATGTACAACTATTTTGCCCCTTTTTATTTCATTTGCAACATAAATACATGGCCAAACTTTTTGGAGGTGCCCAGATAAATGTAGCCAAATTGGCCGAAACTCAACTCTTGAGTCAATTTTGGCCGTTTATTGCCATATACAATCCTTCTCTTTTTTTTTCCTTTTGCCTTTACTTGCTGGCTTTCCTCTTCACCTTCAACTTCATCTTCATCTTCATTTTCTCTATTTTCTGGATCATTCTCATCATGATTATCGTCTTCAAAATTATCTTCTTCTGGATCATCCAAAAGATCACCCTGGATAATCCCATCGTCAATTCCTACATTGTTCTCGTAAGCATTGATCATCTGTGAATTTTTTTCGCTGAAAATAGACCAATAACTTGTAATATGCATTATAATAGTCTCAGTCTGTAATATGACTAAAATGTAAATTATAGACTGAGCAGATAACTCATTTTTTATAACAAACTTTGTTTACTCACGGTTCATCTCCGTTACGGCCGTCATCCCATGTATCTTCAGGATGTAGTTGTAAGTTCAACATTTCAGGGTTTAAATTATATTTCATTGGTTGTGAAATTAACTTAGGGGTAGTTGCGTATCGTTTCCCACGCTCAAACTGTGTACACCTCTTTTCTACGTGACTCTTGACAGTTATATACAAAAAGATTAATAAAAGAAATTGCTAATAACAAATGGTAGCCTAAAAACTACGTATTCCCTAAATTTCATTAGTTATTAAATTAACTTAGGGGTAGTTGCATATCGTTCCGCTCGCTCAGACTTTGTACACCATTTCATTATATGGCATTTAACAATCTTATACATAAAAATTTGAATATTAAGTGGTTAATAACAAATGGGATCATTAAAACTTCAAATTTCCTCGATCGCGTATATTGTTAAATTAACTTAGGGGTAGTTGCGTATCGTTTCACTCGTTCAAACTTCACACACCAGTTCCTTACATGACAATAAATAATTATATGAGAAAATATAAAATAATTTAGTGGCTAATAACAAATTAAAGCTAAAAGATATCAATTTTGCTTACTCACCTGTTTAAATGAAATTATAGGTGGTTCGGCGTAGATCCAAGGGCTCAAAATTTTTACTCATGATTTTACATAAGAATAAATAATTATTGCTAAAAATAATTAATTATTTTGTACTAAATAACATATAGCAATATTCGACCTTGTCTTAATTTTGAAGGGTAATTTTTAGAGGGTGGTAGATGGTTCCAATAGTTTTGTTTTGGCTTTTTATCATTATTGTAATGAATTTTAGCGATTAATTTTGATAAGAAGGCATTTTTCGAAATTTCGATTTTTTCGTTCAAGTTCAACGTTCCGAACTTTAAACTCATATTAGCGGACGAATCCCAAGTTATTTTTGACAGGTTGTACAGGTAAAGGTTTTGATCTTTATTGTTCTTCAGTTGGCAATGGAACATATGGATTTTCTTTGGGTGGGTAGCTGGGTGAAGGCTGAAGTTGTTGTGCTTCAACAACTTGATCAATAGTAATAGTCGTACTGGCTGTTGCTAAATGTAATAGGAAGGTCTTTAAGCTGTTCCAAATTGCTGTTAGCAAATGGTACGACCATCCGTATATGCGATGAAGCGCAATTCCATTGATCAAAATATCAACCAACATCTTGATTCCTTGAATGACGACTAGGATAGCCATTATACCAGCACTTACAGTGCCAAAAGTCAGAAATTTTTCCCACATACGCTCCCAAGTACCAGTGACCAATCTCTCTAATACTTTGTAACATGGTGTTTTGCCGACTAACAATCACCATGGTACTTGGCGTAATCTAAATTACAAGTTACGATAATTAATTTATCAGATTATTGGGCGCCAGGCACTACTAATTAATTAAGCATGATTAATTCTTCAGGGGAGTGCCACCCTGAATAATAATGATTGGTGTTAAGAACTTTAGCTAACACTGTAAGTAATTTTATATAGAGCAGTATAATATTTCGTCAGGCTAATCCCCTTGAACTACGAAGCTAACAAAATATTATTCGCGAATCCATAAGTGTATAAGTTTGTTTATCCGCGATACTTCTCCGCGGCTTAGCTCAATCGAGGCTTGGTCGTGGCTTACCTTGATAGCAAGTAGTCGGATCAAAGTCGGCTGTATGTTTACTAACTCTAATGGTTCTCTATCGAAGTTGGAGCGAAACCCAAGGTCGGATGGATAGAGGACAAGGTGGAAGGTTTAGAACATAGGATATTAAACAAAGAAATTGTGTAAATGTGAAGAGTAAAGAATGTACAACGAAAATAGTGTTATGTGTAAATGTTTGTCTGAGTGTGTAGGCTCTCAGCTTAAAACTACTAATAACAGGATAAACGAGATTTCACAGTATAAATGTAGGCACGACGAGTTTTCGAACGCGAACGCACTATTACGTACTCCTCCTTGCACTATTTATTAAACCAGTAATCTCGCTGATAGGCGGCGCATTTATGCGGACGGTGATGAGTAATGAAATGAAATTGGCAAAAGTCTGGATAACGATAAGTCGTCTCAATTTACTCACTCTAATTTTATATAAAGCTGGTACAGTTGCTCAAAATAATCCCTTATCGCCAGTAATGCATATTCCATTAAGTAACGTGACAATTAATCCTAAAATTTAGGCACGGTGAGCACGAGCAAGCTATGGTGCACATGCACTTGAACTTTGAAAAAATCACGGGGAAAAGATCTGCAAAATGATTCAAAGAAACAGAACTATACGTCTATACTTGACTAAAGCCATCGGCAAACTCCGGCTAATTCTTTCCTTTCCACTTTCTCCTAGTCATGAATATTCTAGTCGCAATACAATTTGATTTCGATGATTTTCGCTCATAACGTTATCTCTCCCTATTGCATCGATCAAGATATTATTCTTTCTCTATCTACTAGACAAGCCGAGTGTGATACGCCGTCCTTTTCTATCTATTAAGCTATCTCGTTCTTTTCGTATAGGCTTAGACGTAAGTGGGCGTGGCCAGCGTAGAATATGAATATGCATATCAAGCAGCATTTAAATCGAGACGAATATTAATAGTAGATTTTCTTATAAGGGGGGAAAACGGAACTTTCACTTTTTGAGTTCCATTTTACCCCCGTGTAAGAAATAGTGTTTTTCTCTATCCTCGGGCGAAAGCGCGCTGATTATTTAATCGCTAAACTGGAAAATCACATATTGTCTACATTCTAACTGCTGTCAAGACTGCGCAGCCATGTTTTTACTTTCGCCCGATGCTTTGGTAGTCGTAGCGCCCTCGTGGTCATCTGACATCGTGCTTTGAACTAATAGGTTATATTTGAAGTTTTTCGCTGATGCCCGCCCAACATTTGCAGCACGAGCGTAGCGAGTGCTGCTGGTTGGGGCGGGCATCAAAAATACATGAACAAACATTTTTTAATAATAACTGTTTATTAATTTTCTTAAAATTATTTTTCACATTTCTTACAAGAATAAAAATTATTTGTAATGTTACCATTGAATGTACAATTTTCATATCTTACATAAGAATTTTTTAGCCATTTAGTAGTATCTGTATCAATTTGTTCGTTTGCAATAACAATTTCTTGCCTTTGTTCGTTTTCTTTTCCAGAGTGTGTTGGATCAACTCTTAATATTTTGCAGGCAGTCGAGCTGAATTATTTTCAAAGATATGAAAATTGTACATTCAATGGTAACATTACAAATAATTTTTATTCTTGTAAGAAATGTGAAAAATAATTTTAAAAAAATTAATAAACAGTTATTATTAAAAAATGTTTGTTCATGTATTTTTGATGCTGTCGCCAGCTTCTTATCGCTTCACAACATATAGGATTACAGTTTATAACGAGCGGCCAGACCCTCGTTATGTCTCTCTCTCCCTATACATAATTATAATTATTCTTATGTATATAATTGTCTTATATTTACCCCACATGTATGGCAGCCAAAGGTAAGTCAGAGAGAGCGCTAATAGAGAGCGAGCTAGAGAGAGAGAATTCGGGAGGCCGGCGCGACGCGCGCGAGCAGAAGAGTTCGGAGAGGCGCGCGATAAGGATTCGCTCTTGTACCGGCGACGACGAAGCACGTGGACGTGTGACGAGCGGCTATACTTGTGCTTGCGACCTTTTGTTACTCGACTTTTCGCGACTAACTCTTGTGACTGACATTTTTCTGATATTCGGTTGCCTGCGAATACGCGAGTGTCCACTCGGTGTGAGATATCGGTGCCGAGATTGCCCCTTGTGCCTTTGGCGGGCTAGTTCCTGCGACCGCGCGTGCGAGCCCTTAAGGCCGCCCGCTTCTTGACTGCGCCCGAGCTGTACACTGCGCGTCATCGCGAGCCATGTGCGAGGCTGAGGATATCGCCTGCAGGGCTAACGCCGAGACGTTATTGTAAGTACCTTCTCGAATACATGTTTCTCTCGCTAGCTTTTCGCCGCTCTCTCTCCCGCTTACGCTGCGTATTAATTCTGTATTACTCTCCGTAGTAAACTCGATGCTATTTGTATATTTGTTTTCTTCTTTTGCGCTTCCTTTTACCTATCGTAATCAATCCCGTTCCGTCCGGCTTTCGTACCTAAATTTCGTGATTATTCCAAAGCGCCCATAGGACTACACGACGCTCTCCGCGGGCCAAGGTGACAGACGCTGCACCACGACGTTCCTGTTGCCGCTGGGCTAGGCTTTGCGCAGCCTATTACGAGGCCCACACCGAGCTGTTTATTCCCCTCGTAATTTATATAACGAGTGACCCGCGCTGGGTCAAAACCCCGTTATAAGTTTCGTGCTGCGCCTCAAACTTCAGGCGAAAATGTTTTCACTCGCGGTGAAACAAGTGGCGCGACTCGCGGAGTGGGTAAAAGTGCAACTTCTTCCACCGTAGACAAGCCGTGAAAACGCGTGCTTTCGCCCGAGGGATAGAGAAAAATAATTTTTATTAAATAATAGCGAGAGGTTAATTTGTATCTCTCGGTATATTTACATCTTTTTATTATCGAAATTTTCGAGTATTATTGCGCATATTAACTAAATTAGGAAAGTTATCGCTAGTGTCCATAAGCAAAATTATAAAATATTTTCTGTGTGTCGATAACATAAAGAAAATATCCGATACGCTTACGCAAAATTAAAATAATTATTTAATGCATGGTATGTATATTTTCGGACGTAGATCTTGGAATTCTATATCGTGTACGTCCAGCATTTGATGACTCCTTATTTTCTTGTATCATGTAGGCGTACATAAGTTGGATTTTCTTTCTTTAGCAGCGTTGATTATTTTCCTGTGCTTGACATTCATATATTGACTTTTCGGAGTAGTCGGTGGAAGAATAGCAGGTATTAGTAGTTAGTAAATTTGTAACGCTGGTGCTCATCGCGTAACAGCATATGAAAAAAAATTAAAATAAATAGTTGTTAGTTGTAAATTATTTTACAATTCGCTGCGCTAGTGCAATTCGGAGTACGGAGAGCTGTCGTTGGCTTTTTGGACCATTCTGCAGTTATTTAAAAGGCTCTTAATCGAGCGACCAGTTACCTTCCCGCCAAGCCGAGGCTTGGGGAGTGAGGAACCGCAAGACTCGTCAACCAGACAGCAAGAAGAAAATTACGGCACCTCCGCAGACCGCATTGCAGCATACAACAGCGAGTAAAAAAAATAAAGCAAAATAAATGAAAAAAATGTAGTAACAAAAAAGTTTTTGTGAAAGGTATGAGCGAATGAAGAGCACTATGCGTGGAAAACTCGGTATTACGATGAATCAGAGCGTTTTAATACCGATTTGGACGTAGGTATAAGGACGGGGTAAGTATCAAAATAGAAGAGAACTGGGGTAGTTAGGCACTTTATTTTGTAATATCTAAGGATTAAGATTAAGGTTTAAGTTCGACGGTTAAAAATGTGGTTTTGGTATGTGGCCCGGCGTCTTTTGTCTGCTAGGGTGCAGGGATCTTGGGGACCGCCGCCACCGTGAGTGGCTATGTAGTTCCGGCTGCAATCCGGGCAGGTCTGGAGGGAGAAATCAAATCTCCCGCAGCGGCGATAAAAGCGGGTGCGGGGATTGGGGCAGTTGGGGTACTGATGGGACAAGTACCAACAGTTCCAGCAGGAACGTGCTGGGGGTCTACTGCCCGAGAGTCGGCCCCTGGATTGTTCCGGCAGGGTTCTCGCCACCGGCTTGGAAGATGCTGGTTGTGACGTTGCTAGTGGTGGTGAGTGCGGTTGAAGCACCCACTTATCCCCCACCACTGTGCGGCTCGATGATGAAAGAGGATTCGTCATTGTGGCCGCGGGGATTGGTGGCAACTGCTGCGTTGGTTGCCGTGGTGGCACTGTTTGTGTGGACGGCACCGTTTGTGTGGACGGCATCGGTGTCGTTACTCGGGGGCTCCATCTATGGCATAGTGTATGGTTTAAGGTCGTTAATGTTTACTTTAACGTGTTTTCTACCCGAGGCATCTGTGACAATATATACGGTTGGTGACAGTATTTTATGTATCCACCAGTCCGCGTCGAACTTAGGTTCCAGTTTTGCGTTAATATTATTTATCGCCGAAGATAGTATGCGTTGTTTGCGCCAAACGCGATCACCTAATTTGTACGAGATCTGTTGTCGTGATTTATTGAAGTATTTAGCTTGTCGTTCTGCGGCATTGTCTAAATTACGTGTGACAGAGTCGTGTAGGTTATTTAATTTGTCTAGACGCAATATCCAATTTTGGATAGGGTTAGGCACTGTAGTTGCTTCGGGGTTGCATATTATGGAATTGTCCGGTAGGCGAAGATCACGACCAAAATTTAGTAGGGCGGGTGAGACGCGGGTAGAACTATGTACGGCTGTGTTGAGTGCTAGACGAAATTGGGGTAGAAAACGGTCCCAGTCTTTTTGAGTGTCCTCTATGAAAGCCGTTATCATAGTTTTTACTACTCTATTAGTTCGCTCTACCAAATTGGCTTGGGGATGGTAGATCGGGTTAGTTGTATGTTTTATGCCATATTTAGCAAGTAGGTTAGAGACCTCTTTATTAATGTATTCTTTTCCGTTATCTGTATGTAAAAAATTCTTATGTTTTCACTCCTGATATTTGATGATTTTATTTTATTAAATTTCTGATCTTAGGAGTTATCCCTGTAAATAATTACACACCTTGTTTTTCTTGTAAACGTTTCGCAATTCAATTTATTGCCACCTCAGTATACATCTGTTAAATATATAAAATGAATAATTTCAAATCAAATATAGTAATAAATTTAATATAAACCTACGTTTTTTAATATGCTTTGTATTGCAATGTTGATTAAAATAAAAATTATTTCCTCACATATATAACGTCAATATAAATTATAACATCAATTAAATAAAACAATAATTTTTTGTCAGTACGGTATAAACACATCATGTCCAAGCAAATTAAAATAAAACTGATAGAATACGTTTGTATATGCTCCTAGTAAGTCACTCACGCTGTATAAGAATAGAAAGAGAAAGATTGAATGGTCTAATAAGAGAGATATGAAAAGTGGGGAATACAAAGAGGAAAAGAAAGATCAGATCATGTTAATCTCATAATACTACTACTAAATAGACTTAATGATGTTAAATATTCTCGAATATTGGTTGCTGAGATATTTTGTATCTTCTTGTGAATTAATGGTATTATCCGTAATTTTAATGTGTACTGATTCTGCGATGCATCTTTTTTAGTAATTCTGTTCTACATGTATAATTTTTGTGTTATCCCAATCAAATTCATGTTTCGGATTATTCACTATATGAGCTGGTATAGGTAGATGTCTAAATCTAGAGTTACTTGGATCTTGAATCGTTTTTTTTACCGAATATTTATGTTCATTGATTCTAGTTTTTAGAGCTCTTTTGCTTTCGCCTATGTAGTTAGATGTACATTGTTTACATTGAACATTATAAACTATACCTGTTTTTTCATATTTTATTAATTTATCTTTGCCTAGAACAATAATATTGGATAACTTGTTAGTCATTTTTGGTATGCAAACAAGGTTACTCTTCTTTAATGTTGATTTACATTTATAGAAAAATTCTTTTTCGAATGGAATTGGAAAGTATATTGTCTGTTTTTTGTTATTGTTTTTATTTTGTGTAATGTTATGACTGTATGTGTATTTTCTAATGCGATCTTTAATGCACGAATTTACAAATTCTTCAGGATAGTCATTATTATATAATATGTTTTTTACAATAGATATATTATTGCTATGGTAACTTTCATCAGACAACAATATCGATCTATCTACCAGGTTATTAACAATGTTCTTTTTTTGTTTTAATGTGTGGTTTGAGTTATAATTTAAAATACGTCCCGACATAGTTGGTTTTTGGTACCAGTTTGTAATAATTGTATTATTTCTTCTAGTAAGCGATAAATCTAGAAAATCAATAGAACCATTAACCTCTGTCTCGTAGGTAAATTTTAAATGTGAATTATAGTCATTAAATGTTCCAAAAACACGATCAAAATTCATGCTCTTAATGCATATTAATGTGTCATCCACATATCGGTAATAAAAAATTAGGTTGATATTAAATTCCTCCTTCAGAAAAAATAAACATTGTGTCTCTAAATCCTCCATGACTAAGTCTGCAAATAATGCTGATAATAGGTCTCCCATCGAAATACCAAATATCTGTTTATAAGTAGTATTATTAAAACGAAAAAATGCATTATTGAATAAGAAATTAATTGTTGTTATGATTTCGTCAAACATAATTATCGATTTCCTGTGTAATTTTTGGAACCTCTTATATATGCTGTTAAGTATTAAATATCTAGGTATAAATGTTTGCATACCAAAAATGACTAACAAGTTATCCAATATTATTGTTCTAGGCAAAGATAAATTAATAAAATATGAAAAAACAGGTATAGTTTATAATGTTCAATGTAAACAATGTACATCTAACTACATAGGCGAAAGCAAAAGAGCTCTAAAAACTAGAATCAATGAACATAAATATTCGGTAAAAAAAACGATTCAAGATCCAAGTAACTCTAGATTTAGACATCTACCTATACCAGCTCATATAGTGAATAATTCGAAACATGAATTTGATTGGGATAACACAAAAATTATACATGTAGAACAGAATTACAAAAAAAGATGCATCGCAGAATCAGTACACATTAAAATTACGGATAATACCATTAATTCACAAGAAGATACAAAATATCTCAGCAACCAATATTCGAGAATATTTAACATCATTAAGTCTATTTAGTAATAGTATTATGAGATTAACATGATCTGATCTTTCTTTTCCTCTTTGTATTCTCCACTCTTCATATCTCTCTTATTAGACCATTCAATCTTTCTCTTTCTATTCTTATACAGCGTGAGTGACTTACTAGGAGCATATACAAACGTATTCTATCAGTTTTATTTTAATTTGCTTGGACATGATGTGTTTATACCGTACTGACAAAAAATTATTGTTTTATTTAATTGATGTTATAATTTATATTGACGTTATATATGTGAGGAAATAATTTTTATTTTAATCAACATTGCAATACAAAGCATATTAAAAAACGTAGGTTTATATTTAATTTATTACTATATTTGATTTGAAATTATTCATTTTATATATTTAACAGATGTATACTGAGGTGGCAATAAATTGAATTGCGAAACGTTTACAAGAAAAACAAGGTGTGTAATTATTTACAGGGAATACTCCTAAGATCAGAAATTTAATAAAATAAAATCATCTGTATGTAAAACCTGAGGGGTACCAAAACGGCATATGATGTTATCTTCTAAGGCTTTAGTAACAGTTTGGGTATTGGCTTTACGTGCGGGTATCAGTTCGACCCATTTCGTGTACCAATCCTGGAATACTAGTAGGTAGCAGTGACCAGCCTTGGATCGCGGCAAGGGACCGACAGTATCGGCTGCCACAACAGTCCACGGCTGTTCTACTATACGATGACCCATTAGACCTACGAGGGATTTCTATTCGACTTTACAGGCTTTACATGTTTGGCACTGTTTTACGAAACGGACTGTATCCTCATAATACCCGGGCCAATAATAATTGGAAGCGACGCGACGGAAACTTTTTTCGGTACCTAAGTGACCTGCCGACGGAGCATTATGAGCGTCCTCAAGTGCTCTTCGTCGTAAGTTTTGCGGCAGTACTAATTTCCATGCCGGCAAATCGTCGATAACGTCTGAATAAGTGGGGTCAGGGTTATGTTTAAAGAGTTTGCCGTCTTCGACTTTCCAATTTGGAAATTTGTCAGGACGAGCAATGACAACCTCAGTGGAGCGTTTAGTATACCATCGGTCGGGGTCATCCGAGAGAGCGGCAAGTTCCGATTCATCGGAGAACATACGTGATAGCGCTTCCGGCACGTGATGGAGGGCACCGTTACGGTGTATTATTTCCATATCATGCTGGGCTAGTTCCATAGCCCATCTGGCGAGGCGACCTTTAGGGTCTTTAATGTTTTGAAGCCATTTTAGAGAGCTATGATCCGTGATAACACGAAATCGGGTGCCTTCTACATAGTGGCGAAACTTTCCGACACTCCATAAAATTGCAAGACACTCTCTTTCGGTTACGGAATAGTTACGTTCTGGGGCAGTAAGGGCTCGTGAGGCGAAGGCAATTACTTTTTCAGTGCCATCAATAGTTTGAGTTAATACTGCCCCGAGACCGGTATTAGAGGCATCGCATTGAATGCAAAAAGGAACATCGAGGTTTGGGAAGGCTAGTATAGGAGGCGATGTCAGTAACTTTTTGATCAGTTCGAGGGCCGCTTTTTGGTCAAGACCCCAAGTAAATTTGGTTTTACCCTTCGTTAGCCTAAGTAGCGGTTCGATTTTATCTGAAAAGTTGTCGATGAAACGACGGTACCATGAAGTCATGCCTATTATTCTGCGTAACTCTTTGAGATTACGAGGTGCAGGAAAGTTTAAAATAGGCATTACTTTTTTCTTATCTGGGGTTAGACCGTCTTGAGTTAGTCGGTAGCCCAGATAACGGACCGAAGGACGACCAAATTCACATTTTTCCAGGTTAACTTCGAGATTTGCTTCAGAGATTTTAATTAGTAATGTTTCTAGGATCTCTAGGTGTTTCTCGAAGGTAGTTGTGACTATGATGAGGTCATCTAGGTATGGAAAAACGTAGGGTTCCTAGTCTGCGGTTATTAGAGTATCCATGAGACGTTGGAAAGCAGCTGGCGCGTTTGGCATGACCACATAATGGTGTAAGCCTCGGCCAGGCACAGTAAAGGCTGTGATTTCCTGACTATCTTTAGCGAGAGGCACCTGATGATATGCGTTACGTAGGTCAATAGTGCTTATATAACGCGCTGACTGAAGTTTACGAAGGATGCTTTCCATAAAGGGAAGAGGGTAGGCATCTTTCTTAGTAATGGCATTGATTTTGCGGAAATCGATGCAAAAACGCCATTTGTTGTTGGGTTGACGTACCATTACTACGGGACTTGACCAAGGACTGGATGATTTGACTACATAACCTTTATCGATAAGTTCGTCGAGCTGTTCGTTCATGCACTCCTCAACTGGTTTAGAGACAATATGATGACGTTGTTTAATGGGTGTATGGCCTTGGACGTCTATGGTGTGCTCCACCAGATTAGTGACAGCAGGATGACCACTGGGAGGTGTTATGTATTTCTCGACCAGTAGTTTAATTTGTTCCTGCTGTATTGGAGTGGCTTCGGATAACGCGGCAATGGGTTCATTTCCTAGTTCTGTATACGAAGTAGGGCGGCAGAACTCGCCGGTTGCGCCACCTGGTAGAGACCAGGTTGTGGCAGCGAAGTCTATACGAAATTCGAAGTTGTGTAGAAAGTCTATACCTAATATACAATCGTATGTGAGGCACGGCAAGAGACGGGCTTGGATTGTGTGGCATCTATCTGCGACAGTAAGGTCCAAAGCTATTTCGCCCTTTGTGACAGCCTCTGTTCCGTCTGCCATTCGTACTGTGGTGGATTGACCAGAGCGCTGGTCTGTAGGCAAGGTTGCGAATGTTTTCTCGCCCAGATAAGTATGCATTGATCCACTATCGATTAGGGCTGCAAACGAGTTGCCATTTATTACGATTGGGAGGTAAAGACGGTTATCCATAGGTCTGGCTGCAAGGGACGCGCAGTAGGTACATATGCATGCCATATCCGACAGGGTTATTGGGTCTGAGACGAGGGGGACGACTTTGACCCGGAGGGAAGTTCCCGTCGTTCGTTTTTTTTCTTTAGACGCTCAATGCAAGATTGATTCTTGCAAGTGCGTACCGTAACGTCAGCTGCTTTGCACCAATATCAGTGTTTTGATTTGGGTGCAGGGGAGGTTGCGGTGCCATCTTGAGTAACAGCGTTATTCGCTGTTATACCCGTGGACGGGACAGCAGTTTTGTCTGGAGGCGACAAAGTGTTAGAGGAAGACTGGATGGGGCCGTTTCCTCTGTTTGTTTGGGCTTATTGTTACGCCCGCGTTTTCCCGGAATTCCTGCAGAAGCTTTTACCGGAGAGGTTTCTTGTGATGCCGCGAGTGCTGTCTTGCCGGAGCTTGTGTCCGAGTAGGCTTGTTCTGGGAAAAGGCACGCGGATTTAGGCGGGGGCGGTTGATAGGACCGATTTAGAAGAGCCGATATTTCGAATTCTTCGCCCGCTATTTCTAAATCATCTAATGAGTGTACGTGTCGTTTATCGATACGCCTTCTGTAGTCCGGGTGTAAGTTGGCGTATGCCAGGTCTAGTTGTTCTTCCGGAGAATACGGAGGTATGGCGTAACGCATAATATATGTCAAACTTACGAGGAAATCGGCAATCGGTTCACCGGGTTCTTGGGTTCGACGGCGCACTTCATCGCGTACTCGTAACTGAAAGTTTGGACCGCTAAAGCGTCGAAAGGCTAGTTGGAAGTCATCCCATGTATCCCATTCTGGTCGATATAGCCGAAACCATTGCAACGCGATGCCCGTTAGCATTACCGGCATAGCTTGAAGAATGTTAAAATGTGATAATTATGTACCAATGCGGCATTCTTCTACGCGACACAAGAATTCTTCGACGCTATGATCGCGTAAGCCACCGAATTTTAGATTCCATTTTCTTACTATATCCCCCGGATTGTTAGAGTGTTTGCCTGATAAATTGGTTTCTCTGACCGGTGCGTGTGGAATGAAATTATGGGGTAAATGTGATACATTTGCCGACCTGATTTCGTTACTGCGAGGGAAAGAATAGTTAGGCACGGGGGGAAGGGGCGCATTATTATACTGGAGCGTGGAAGATAACGCTGCTGTATGTGGAGCGGTAATTGCTATTGTAGGAGATTGTATAGGAGCTGCTACTGAATCTAGAAGAGAGGAATTTGGTAGCATAGACTCGTGATTTTCTATGTCTTGAAAGGGAGGACTTCTCGCGACGTTACCGCGTAAGATCGATAGTTCTGCTGTAGTGTACTCTGGTTGTCTCATGGACGAGTCGGCAGCTGGGTTGGAGGGGCCCATTAGTGGGAAGGTCCCATGTGATTGTGCAAAACCCGTCGAAAAGGTCACACTCGTGGTGCTCATAGTTGACGAGTGTCTGCAAACTATGTGGCTGGGGACCGACGAGACATTTGGACGACTTGGAGGTGTCGACGAGTACGAAGGTGGTGAGGGTGTGGGTTGTGGCATAGTAGTTTGGGGTTGACCCAGGGATCTAGGTGGAGTTCCTAAGAGGGTAGCGCGCAGTAGCCTATAACGTTGTTCTTCAAGTGAGCTTGTGGGTTGCAGGTGTATTGAGCGAAGCGCTATTGACACTTCTACCGAATTCAGGGATTCTACCCAGCTCATGAGGCTGTTAGGGTCGGTGTCTCCCGCGAACATCGTTACCAACGGATCACCAATTCTTTTGAAATTTAAATAAGAGTCGTAAGGATCCAGGGCTACTATTCGCGTGGTTTACCCGTTATATATTTCAATTTAATTCGTGCTATATTATATCAGAATATATAGTGTAAATAAAGAACCGGTAATCAAGCAAAAAAGCGGTGTTTATATAACGAGAATTTAAAACTATCGGTATCGAAGCTTTATCTTCCTAAATTGACCACCGATAAATTAAAGTTTCTCTATTAAGAGCGCGATTAGGCAGCTTATCTTTTGCTTTTGTGAAAAGAGAGAGAAAAGAGAAAAAAAAATTTTTTTTTTTTTTTTTTTTTTTTTAATTTATGTCCTAAAGTCTCGCCCACTTGCGTATTATAAGAGAAAACAAAAACGGGCTTTCCAAAGGACTGTTGGTTTCAAGAGCAAAAGCAAAAAAAAAGAGTAAAAAAAATTTTAATTAATTTATTAGAGTATGACTTTAATAAGTTTAGCACTGTCCGTTATTATAAATGCAGATGGTCAGCCAGTTGCATCTGTGGTTTTTGTTGCCCTGCATACACAATTATACAATTAAAGGCAAGTATTAGTATCACTTCTAGTAATACCAGCAGTTGTATGAGAACACAAAAAAAGGTTAAGTAAGTTGAAATAGTTAAGTAAATAGTATGGTGCAAAAGGGGCAACCATCTGTACACTTTCAGCCGTTCTTAAAAAATTATAATATAATTGGGTGATGAAGCTGAGGTCAGCTTCTCTCAAGTGTAGGCCCAAGTTGTACGTAAACATATATGTATGTTTATATATACATATATATACTTATATCTGTCTACGTATCAGGTATAAGCCACAGCTATAATTCAGGGAATTATCCACACAACAAAAAAATTATTTGTCACAGGGAATGATACAGCATATTTGTTCAGGTGTGCCTTAGTGATAAAAAGTAGTTTTATTAAAAAATTTTTGAAATTTATTTAGGAGTGACAAAAGTTTGTATTTAAATATATATAATAATTTTGTTTGTTAATAGAAGCTTATATAACGTATTATTTAAGTAATACTGTACTAGATTATTATCAATTTTAAATTGAGGCCCAGTCTAGGCTGTTATTTAGCTTGAAGAGAGTTGAAAAGAAAAAAACAATTTAATTAATTAGGTCCTATATTTATTAATAAGTAAATATATGGAATTGTTTATATTATTATATCGTTTATTATTTGTTGTTATGGGCACTTTTTTGTTTTATAGCCTGATATTTTATAATATAAGTTAAGTTTGACGTATAGGGAGCACTACAAGCATGGTCGAGCAAAGCTGTAATTAGTTAAAATAGCTTAATTTGTTGAAATTTATGACAGCAGGTAGGTGTGAGATAAGAACTTAATTTTTATAGTTATGTTAAGGTATTTTAGATAATTATAAATTAGCAGGGACTAGAAAATTAATAATTTTTTGTTGCTGTCATAAGCAGCCTGTATTAACTATATGGGGGAACAGCTGGACTTGTCACACCAATGAAAATTAGTAAATATGATCTATATTTGAATTTCTAATTTTTGTATAAAGTAGTCACGGACTACTTAATTATGCACTAATTTTTAAGTATATAATTTTTTATTTACGGCCTGAAAAAATTTTTTGAAGTTGGGCAATTATCTATGCACTATTTAGCAGACCGACCATTGTCACTGATGCCTCGTAGTTGTACCGCGGTGAATCAAAATTGACAAGAAAGAGACGAAAAAAAATCGAAGCTAGCACAACAATAAAGTTATGATTAGCAATAATAGAGTAATAAATATTTACCAAGCAGTCAGTTGATTCCATCGAGCCGATGAGATGGTTTGTGATAAAGGGCCTCTGGCTAGCATTTCCATGCGAGACGTGCCTCTTTTTCGGAACATTTCTTTTTTTTTTTTTTTTTGTGTGTTTATTTGTTGTGTTTATCTTCTTTTTGTTAATTGCCAATTCACTTCTAAATTGATATTGTGAGACACGAGGTAGTAGGCACTGATAGAGAAACTGAAATGGCCGAGGGACATATGTGAACGGCACATCGGCTGCCGTCGGGCCGCGTCGGCTGTTTCCGTAAAATCAACTTTTTCAAGTTTATAAAATCCGTAGTTATGTCAAAAAAATCACAGAATTATAATAATTATGCCTAAAAATAGCTAGCGCTTGTAGGCTAATTGTAAATTTTAGTTCATAATTTTAGGATCTATATTCGCTTTTAAAATAAATTTTTAAAGTTTTAATTATATAAGGCTGATAAGAGGCCTTTTAGTAAGAGAGAGAAAAAAAAAGACTAATTTATTATCTCGCGTTTATTTCTTACCTTTATTAATGGGAGGGGTAAGAAAATTTATTTACCAAGCGTAATTCTAATTTATTGTATTAATAAGATTTAATGATTTATTTTCTTGAAATATTTATACACGCCAATTTGTAGTGCTTATAGAATATACGAGCGAAAATTGCGTGTTGATCAATGTGATTTAGGTAAAGTTATTATTTGCCAGTATTTAATGGCATGTTTCAATAATTTTTGTAAGATAACAAAAAAAAATCCCAAGAACATAAAAATTATGCTTAAATGTAGTTGAAATTTGTGGAATAAATGTAGCATTTGTTACATATTTTTAGGAATATATTTGCCTAAAAGAAAAATATTTATTTATTTAGGCACAGGATATGGGTGTAGATAAGAAAATAAAAATTTCGCTATCAATTACCATAAACGTCAGGTGCCAGTTTGTAACATGGTGCTTTCACTGACTAAATGATTACCATGCTACTTGGCGGAATATTAAGCAGGATTAATTCTTCAGAGGAGTGCCACCCTGAGTAGTAAGGACGGGCGTTAGGAATTTTCAACCCGCACTGTAAATAAGTTTATAGAGAGCAATTTAGCATTTCGTCAGGCTAATCCCCTTGAACTATGAAGCTGACAAAATATTATTCACGAATCAATAGATGTACAGATTTGTTTATCCGCGATGTTTATCCGCGGCTTAGCTCAATCGATGCTTGGTCGTGGCTTACCTTGATAGCAAGTAGTCGGATCAAAATTGGTTATATGTTTACTAACTCCGCTGGTTCTCTATCGAAGCTGGAGCGAAACCCAAGATCGGATGGATAGAGGACAAGGCGGGAGGTTTAGAATATACCATACAATTAGGTTTAAAATTAATTGAGCCGATTTATTAAACAAGGAAATTGTGTGAATGTAATGAGTAAATAACATACAATGACGATAGTGTTTTGCGTAAGTGTTAGTCTAAGTATATAGGCTCTTATCTTAAAACTAGTAATAACAAGATAGACGAGATTTCGTAATATAAAGATAAGCACGACGAGTTTACGAACGCGAATGCGCTATTACGTACTTCTCCTCGCACTATTCATTAAGCCAGTTATTTCGCTGGTATACGGCACATTGATGCGGACCGAGATGAGCAATGAAATGAAATTGGCAAAAGTCTGGGTAACAATAAGTCGTGCGGTACTCACTCTAATTTTATATAAAGCTGGTATACGCTCAAAATAATCCCTTATCGCCAGTAATGCCTATTCCATTCAGTATGTGACAATTAATCTCAAAATTTAGGCACGGTGAGCACGAGCAAGCTATGGTGCACAGGCACTTGAACTTTAGAAAGTCACGAGGAAAAGATCTGCAAAATGATTCAAAGAGACAGACCTATACGTCTGTACTTGACTAAAGCCATCGGCAAACTCTCGCTAATTCTTCCCTCTCCACTTTCTCCTAGTCATGAATATTCATAGTCGCAATACAATTTGATTTCGATAATTTTCGCTCATGACGTTATCTTTTCCTATCGCATCGATCAAGATATTCTGTCTCTATCTACTAGGCAAGCCGAGTGTGATACGCCGTCCTTTTCTACCCATTAAGCTATCTCGTTCTTTTCGCATAGGCTTAGACGTAAGTGGGCGTGGCTTATCGTAGAATATGAATATGCATATCAAGCAGCATTTAAATTGAGACGAATATTAAAATGAATTTTATTAAATAATAGCGAGAGGTTAATTTGTATCTCTCGGTATATAAATTCGAGATAAACATCGAGACAATCTTTACATATTTTTATTATCGAAATTTTTGAGTATTATTGCGCATATTAACTAAATTAGGAAAGTTATCGCTGCTTTCCATAGGCAAAATTATAAAATATTTTCTGTGTGTAGGCAACATGAAGAAAATATCCGATACGCTTACGCAAGATAAAAATAATTATTTGAGGCATGGTATGTACATTTTCGGACGTAGATCTTGGAGTTCCGTATCGTGTACGTCCAGCATTTGATGACTCCTTATTTTTCTTGCATCATGTAGGTGTACATAGGATGGTTTTTCCTTCTTTAGCAGCGTTGATTATTTTCCTGTGCTTGAATTCATATATTGACTTTTCGGAGTAGTCGGTGGAAGAATAGCAGGTATTAGTAGTTAGTAAATTTGTAACGCTGGTGCTCATCGCGTAACAGCATATGAAAAAAAATTAAAATAAATAGTTGTTAGTTGTAAATTATTTTACAATTCGCTGCGCTAGTGCAATTCGGAGTACGGAGAACTGTCGTTCGCTTTTTGGACCATTCTGCAGTTATTTAAAAGGCTCTTAATCGAGCGATCAGTTACAAGGTATAAGGACAGGGTATATAATAATAAAATAGAGGAGAACTATAGTAGGTAGGCACTTTATTTAATAAAATATAAGAATAAAGATTAAGGTTTAAGTGTAACGACTAAAAATATGTTTTTGGTATGTGGTCCGGTGTCTCTTATCTGCTAGGGGCAGGGATCTTGGGGGCCGCCGCCACCGTGAGTGGCTATGTAGTTCCGACTGTAATCCGGGCAGGTTTGGAGGGAGAAATCAAATCTCCCGCAGCGGCGGTAAAAGCGGGTGCGGGAATTGGGGCAGTTGGGGTATTGATGGGACGAGTCCCAACCGTTCCAGCAGGAACGTGCTGAGGGTCTGCTTCCCGAGAAATGGCCCCTGGATTGTTCCGGCAGGGCTCTCACCACCGGCTCGGAAGATGGTGGTTGTCGCGCTGCTGGTGGTGGTGAGTGCGGTTGGAGCACCAACCTATCTCCCACCAGGTTATATACCACTTTGCGGCTCGATAATGAAGGTATATGAGTCATTGGGGCCGCGGGGATTGGTGGCGACTGCGGCGCTGGTTTCCGTGATGGCACTGGTTGTGTGGACGGCACCGGTGTCGTTACTCGGGGGCTCCATCTATGGTATAGTGTATGGTTTAAGGTCGTTAATGTTTACTTTAACGTGTTTTCTACCCGAGGCATCTGTGACAACGTATACGGTTGGTGACAGTATTTTATGTATCCACCAGTCCGCGTCAAACTTAGGTTCTAATTTCGCGTTAATATTATTTATCGCCGAAGATAGTATGCGCTGTTTGCGCCAAACGCGGTCACCTAATTTGTACGAGATCTGTCGCCGTGATTTATTGAAGTATTTAGCTTGTCGTTCTGCGGCAATGTCTAAATTACGTGCGACAGAGTCCTGTAGGTTATTTAATTCGTTTAGACGCAATATCCAATTTTGGATAGGGTTAGGCACCGTAGTTGCTTCGGGGTTGCATATTATGGAATTATCCGGCAGGCGAAGTTCACGACCAAAATTTAGTAGGGCGGGTGAGACGCGGGTAGAACTATGTACGGCTGTGTTGAGTGCTAGACGAAATTGAGGTAGAAAACGGTCCCAGTCTTTTTGAGTGTCCTCAATGAAAGCCGTTATCATAGTTTTTACTACTCTATTAGTTCGCTCTACCAAATTGGCTTGGGGATGGTAGATCGGGTTAGTTGTATGTTTTATGCCATATTTTGTAAGTAGGTTAGACACTTCTTTATTAATGTATTCTTTCCCGTTATCTGTATGTAAAACCTGAGGGGTACCAAAACGGCATATGATGTTATCTTCTAGGGTTTTAGTAATAGCTTGGGCATTGGCTTTACGTATGGGTATCAGTTCGACCCATTTCGTGTACCAATCCTGGAATACTAGTAGGTAGCAGTGGCCAGCCTTGGATCGCGGCAAGGGACCGACAGTATCGGCTGCCACAACAGTCCACGGCTGTTCTACTATACGATGACCTATTAGATCTACGGGGGATTTCTGTTCGACTTTACAGGCTTTACACTTTAGGCACTGTTTTACAAAAGGAACTGTATCCTCATAATACCCGGGCGAATAGTAATTGGAAGCGACGCGACGGAAACTTTTTTCGGCACCTAAGTGACCTGCCGACGGAGCATTATGAGCGTCCTCAAGAGCTCTTCGTCGTAATTTTTGCGGCAGCACTAATTTCCATGCCTGCAAATCGTCGATAACGTCTGAGTAAGTGGGGTCAGGATTATGTTTAAAGAATTTGCCGTCTTCGACTTTCCAATCCTACGAACCCCTAAGCAGGCAACCCACCTAACCCTGGGTAGAGCGAGTTCAATCGACTGTTTTTTGAAAGAATTTAACATCTCAACCAAATATTTTCTGCCAATTTCCAAGCAGGATAACCTATCTAATCCTACATTTAGCGTTACCCAGGAACAACGACGAGGACGTAGTAGGTTATTGTTCCCTTTGGGGTGCTAGATTAACATGAGTCCCCTCGCCTCTCACGTATGATAGATTTCCGTGAATTCCCTAGCTTTTCACGTATTTCTTGCAATAATGAGAACGATTCTCGTCAGTGATAGAGAAAAAATGCTGTATGCACAGAGGATTAGTACACCAGGCGCATTTTATTATTGCAATATTACATACTTTACAGTAAGCATCAACATTTTTAAAACAAAACTCAACAGGAGTTTGAACCTTTTCTGGTTTTTCTGTAATGTACCCACTTTTCCATCATGCATACTAAAACATATTTACAAATCGCGGTGATGAAAATTGGTTGTGGATTAACGATTGAATTTTAAGGATATTATTTCTTAAATGTGAGTTTATGTCATATCTATTTAAAAGAACTAGATCTGAAAAGTGTTTTAAGAAGTTTTTCCATGGTCTGAATCCATACACGTCTAGTGGTTGTGAAAATCCTGTGGCTCCAGCTGGTATCGTACACACTTTTACTTTTTTAGTCCCTTTGTTAGAATTAGTGAATATTTTTTCTTTCTGTCCAGTCCATGAATCCAGGCACAGCGTACTTTCGTTTCCTGCAATACGTAAAAAAATATCTTCAAACCATTTGATAGTTAAATTTGATGTTGATTTTCCTGAATTCGAAGCATATGCAACAATATTTTCAGCTTTATATATTATTTTTTCTATCATTGGACCAAATTGGCCGTCTTTTTCATGCAAAATTATTAGTAAAGGTGATTTTAGAGTACCAACGGCAGAAATGATTGGCTGTATTGTATAGCTATGAGTTAATGAATTCAGAGATTGAGCAAGACATTCAATTTTCAAAGTACTTGTAATAGCGAGTGTACGACCAGCGTGGCATTCAAGATTGAATCCTGACTGATCCGAATTATAAACGTTGCTTGGTCCTATTCGAGAAATTTCTAATTTGACTTGTTCAACAAAACTTGATGTTGTTTGTAATAATTCTGCTTTATTTGATATTTGCGCTTGAGTAATAAATTTATTTATTTTTCTCGAAACTATACCATTCTTTTTTTTTAAATTATGAATCCATTTAACCAAACCTGTAAATAATTTAGCGGATAATCCTATTTCTTCTCTAGCTTCCAAAGCCCATCTTTTCAAATCTATATCATGAATAGGAAGACATTGATCTGTTGCTCTTTGAAAATGTTGAAAAACCTTATTAGAAATAAACTGTAACTTCTCTATTCTTTCGCCATTATTACTTATTTATTGTTCCCATCTGTACAATTGTTTTAAATCTTTCACTTTCCTGTGTTTGCTCTGAACACTGCGTAAACTTCTCCGCGCCTTGGTTGACGAAAGCCAAAAGTTAACAGCATTCATTTTGTACTCTATATCAATATTTTCAGTAACTTCATTCTCTTCTTCAAATGTCTCATCAGATTATTATCATTAAAGCCTCATCAGCAATTACACTAATTTTATTTAAACATAAGGTATCATAAGTCTCTAAAAATACATCATTATCAATAGCATCTTTTATATCAACTATATTTGCTGCAAAAGTGGTTTCTTCATCAGTAATTTTTGACTCTATGTTGTACATTGGATGTTGAAAAGCAAAGTTTAATAGTTTCAAAATATTTTTTGAATTCATAGTAATCCTTATTAACAGCTAAAAACTTACTCAAAATTTTTTAAATAAATTAAAACAAGATAAGCTTCAATTGTCTATACGATTAGTAAATTAAAAAAACAATAGGTGTAAATAATTTCATAAACGCTTACATATTATCACAAAATTAATGAATAGCATACAAATTTTAAAAAAAAATTTTAATATTTCCCTATATATTACATCGTTTAAAAGAAAAAAAATTATAGGGCACACTAAAGCAAAATATTATTTTAAACACTGTTAGTTTTCTATGTAATGCGTCACTTTCATATTACTTACAAAGAATAATGTTACATATTACTCCGACAACGAAATCTGAAGTTGTTCCAAAACGCTAATTATAATACTGATTTCTCTGCTGACAAAATTATGAAAAATATAAATTTCATAATAATTGGCAAATCATTAAATAATCTTTCTTTCTGATTCAACGGTTACAAGGAAATCAAAAATATTTAGCCTTATATGACAACTCTTACAAACGAACTCAATATGTGAACAAAAATCTATTACGTCCTCGTCGTTTTCCTGGATAACACTAACAATAGCTTGAAAAAGATGGGTTTTGAGGATTGCATATAGCTTTGGGAGATAAAGTAATTATAAGATGATGGTGCAAGCAGATCAAGCTATTTAGAGCCAACGAACTCATTTTCTAATACAAAAATAATTGATTAAACTTACTCCACCTAGAGTTAAGTGGGTTAGCCTGCTTAGGGGTTCGTAGAGATGGTTTATTACGGTTGTGAGGGTTTGTTGAGGTAAAGTATATCAGGGTTAAGATGGATTCGCCTATTTATGGTTAAGATCTTAAATTCTTTTAAAAAACAGTCGATTGAACTCGCTCTACCCAGGGTTAGGTGGGTTAGCCTGCTTAGTGGTTCGTAGAGGTAGTTTATAAGGGGTTGTAAGGGCTTATGGGGATGACGTATGTCAATGTTACGGTGGGTTAACCTCTCCATGGTTGAGATCTTAAGTTTTTTATAGAAAGCAGTCAATTAAACTCGCTCTACCCAGGGTAAGGTGGGTTATCCCGCATAGGGGTTGGTAGGGGTGGTTTCTACCCCTAAAAAGTGGATTCCGCAAAAATAAAAAAACATGGGTTCAATATTTTTTAGTGTTCTAACGATGTGCCAAGTTTGGTTGAAATCGGTGAGTGGCACTTGGGTAGTGTTACTTGTTAGCTACATCCTGCCTCATAAAGAATTTGTAATTCAATGTGATGCATTGGAAAGAGGAATCGCCGGAGTTTTGTTCCAGGTTGATGATAAAGGAAATCATAGGATAATATCATTGGTTAGTCGTTGCTTGTCAGCTCCGGAGTCTCGTTTTACGACTACAGAACGCGAGCTTTTAGCAATCGTTTATACGATATATAAAAATCGCCATTATTTGATTGGTGTAAGATTCAAAATATTAACAGATCATAAAGGGTTGATATTCTTATCCGACACGAAATATCATAATAGTCGATTGATTCGGTGGAGTTTATTGCTGCAGCAGTTTTCATTTTGTATAGTTCACTGTCGGGGAAAGGATAATATTGTTGCAGATTTGTTTAGTAGAAATCCGGATGGGAAATTTCGCGAAGAATCGGACAATATGTTGAAAATTGCTACTTTACATGAGTTAACTCCGATTGAATGTGCAGACGAAATCGATTCGTTAATTATATGTGCTATAAATGAAAACTCGAACGACATAAAGATAATTTTTAAAAATTTAGAGAAAAAACAAAGACAAGATAATAGGATTTCTAGAATAATCGATCTAATAAAAAATAAAAAGATAAATTATCCTGACTATCAAACATATATGGATGTGTTATTTCATAAGGGAAAAAATGACATTAATTGGCGACTAGTTGTTCCACAGATTATTCAAAAAGATTTAATAATCGCAACTCATGAACGGTTAGGTCATCCCGGGATTTATAAAACAGAAACATATTTAACAAACTTTTATTATTGGAGGTCTTTACACAGCAAGATTAAGAAATATATTTTATCCTGTGATTTATGTCAACGCGTAAAATATTTATCGAGACCGATGGAAGGAGAATTGCAGTTTGTATCCTCCTCCGAACCGAGTGATCTTGTTACGGCTGATTTTTTTGGACCTCTTCCACGTGCTCGCGGGGGGATGCAGTACATATTAGTACTGGTTGACGCGTTTTCCAAATTGATACAACTTTTCCCAATGAAAGCTGCGACGACGGCGGCGTCATTGAAACGTATTTTTGAAAATTATATTCCCGAATGTGGAAAATTTAAACGAATTCTGACGGACAATGGCACTCAGTTCACATCGCATGCATGGAGAAATAAGTTCGAAAGTGAAGGTATGGTTTTGTATAGCTCGATAAGACATCCACAGAGTAACCCCACTCAGAAAGTGATGCGAGAGATAGGTCGGTTATTTCGGACATATTGCCGCGACAAGCATACGGCTTGGGCAAACCATATTAATAAAATACAAATGCTTTTAAATATTACAACGCATTATAGCATGCGATTTACACCGCATGAATTACATTTTGAAATACCTGTTCATGATGAAATTGAAAAATTAATAACATTTCCCAATAGAAATCTCACGGATCGATCAGTGATGTTACGCTTGGCAAAGGAGAATTTGAAAGCGAGTTTTGAGAAACGTAAGAAAGGGAAAAAACCATCGACTGTCGTTCTTAGCGTAGGCGATCGAGTGCTGTTGAGAGTTCGTCATTTATCTAATGCATTGGATAAAGTAACTCAGAAGTTCTTTCATTTATACGAAGGTCCATATAAGATAACACGGAGAATTGGTCAGAATGCGTTTGTGTTGAATAATCCAAGAAATCAAGTGGTTATTGGTACCTATAATCGTGCGAATTTACGAAAATATATCGATGACGTATCATCCTGATGGATCACCTCTGTAAATATTATGTAAATATTATTTTTGCGCTGTAAAGTTAATTATCGCCATGTAATTTTGTAATAGAAGAAGACTTGTTTCGACGAAATTCGATTTGATGTATATTTGTATAGATTGTGTGTGTGTGTGTGTGTGTGTGTGTGTGTGTGTGTGTGTGTGTGTGTGTGTGTGTGTGTGTGTGTGTGTGTGTGTGTGTGTGTGTGTGTGTGTGTGTGTGTGTGTGTGTGTGTGTGTGTGTGTGTGTGTGTGTGTGTGTGTGTGTGTGTGTGTGTGTGTGTGTGTGTGTGTGTGTGTGTGTGTGTGTGTGTGTGTGTGTGTGTGTGTGTGTGTGTGTGTGTGTGTGTGTGTGTGTGTGTGTGTGTGTGTGTGTGTGGAGATAGGTCGACCTAAATAGTGTGTAGATAGTAGGGCCCGAATTTAGTGTAATAAGATACGAAAATAAACGAATAAATATAAGATTGTATGCATATATGGTATAAATACGAATGGCATGAGTGATTGAGTGTGTGGTTAACGTTGGTTTTCAATGAGACTATGTCTATATCAAATGTTAATGAATGAATTGAGAGGAATGTAGAGTTTGACGGAGTTCGACGTTCCATTGGTTGCCGGGTTTTCCTTGGGATCCTCGTGTTACTGGATTATTGCATATGCACGGATTATCATGCGCGGCACACTCGACGCTGGGTTTCTGAAGTTCTTATGCACAGTCGAAAAGGGGAGATTGTAGAGAGAGAAAATCATGTTTCCTCTTGAGCTCAATATTGGCGCTTTCGACTGTGTGAAGGCCGGGGTGTCAACCTAACGGCCGGTTCTGTAAACTATCTGCCGGACGGTTGTGCAAATTGAGAAGAGCTCGGACACTCGCAAAAGGTTCTCCGAGCAATCAACACCACAGCCGCCAATCTCCGCTTGTGTTCAGTGGCATTCGACTTTATACCGAAACCAAGATAAGGGGAGCAAGATCATAGAGGCCCCGAAGAAACGAATTAATACGCTTCGCATCGGAAGGAATCCAAGGGAGCAAAAATCAGCTGTTCCACCTCCTAGCCCCCCTACAAGTTCTCACGAGGGGACATGGGAGAGGGGAGATCCGGCCCTGGTACTATTTGATGGGTACCCGCTATGGGGAGCGATCTTTATTGAGTACCTCGAGGATGATCAAGTTAAGATCTTAACACCAGATGACCTCTTGGAACACGAGGTCAATGTAAACTCCCTTCAGATTTATAATCCTAAAGTTCAAGCATCCGACATTAAGAGGTACAAGGATGTCACAATACGGAAAACAGCCAGAGCAGCGGCCAAAATAATAGCTGATTACGCTACAAGATGCGTAAAGCAAAAGGAGCTGGACAAAATCTTACAGGAGAAGATAGAAAAGGAGATGAAAGAAAATGAACAAACATCGAAGAAGAGAAAATGGAAACCGGGGCGAGCGTACCCATACCGTACCGTAGCGAGCATAGTACTGCTCCATCGTAACAATAGCTTTCTCAGCCAATTTTTTGTTTGCTTTAGACCCCTTGAATTTCTTTAAACTCTTTGTAATCTCGCCGTAATTATACGGCGCTATTGATTGTATGGGCACCTCGCGCAGCTCCCGGTCGTCAATAGTCAAAACTGTAACATTGGAGTTTCTACGTTCCTCGACGTAGATGGCTCCCCATAAGGGATATCCCTCGAAATGTGCCATCGCCAGGTCACCGCGCTTCCAGCTATGGCCATCGTCGGAATCCTCTGCCTCAGATCTGTTAACACATAGGCATAAGGTAAGTTATATAATATAAATGTTAATATATATATATATATATATTATAGAGAACGTGTATTTCTTGGATATCGACATCTCATTCCTCATTCTCGGACAGAAAGTACAGACTTGTATTTTCATGCAGAGAAGGAGGAATGAGATCTCGAGATCCAAGAAATAAACGTGCTCCAAAAGTCGGAATACAAATATAGTACTTACAACGATGGTTCTTGCAGAGGCTGTTGCTTCGGCTGCTTTTGCTGCTGTTTATATTGTCGGTGGCCTTGACCATTGCCTAATGAGGCTTTCATCATAAGGGCTTTCAATAACTTTAATTTTTTATTCGACGAGGCATCTAAAATACTGGAACATACGGTATAAGATAAGTTTGATATATTATATAACGTTCTCTTTAGTATACATATACACATATATATATATATATATATATATATATATATATATATATATATATATATGTTTAACTGTTAGTTCTGGGACTTTTTTTATTTGTATAAGTGTTACTTCCGGGACCTGTATCTATGCCTAATAGTTATTTCTGGGACTCTTTGTATATACACACGTAGGGAAATTTTTGGCTATTTCAAACATTTGAAAACGTTCAATCATCAATGTTATTGAACGTTAGTAAACTTATTATTTACACAGAGGTCAACATGTGTGCATAGTGTTAGATCTGAATATTGACAAGGGGCCGACTTATCAATTGTGAAAAAAATATGAAACTTTTTTTATTAATAAGGTACAAACGATATTAACCTAATTGTTGATTTAAATAGTGAGCGCAAAATGCAGTGACACAATTTATGATCTTTAAATGAAAGTAGAGAATGATTTACAAAAGTGCAAATCGATTACAAAATCATTAAGCATTTCAACATGTTTTTATAAAGATGGTAAGTACTATAATTAAAATTTTAATTGCAATAAAACTTAACATTTTTTGATTTTTTAATTCAGATGATATTAATTATTTAGAAAATATGAAAATGCAATTAAGCTCCAAAATTAAAATTGTAATTAATGTTAATAATAAATATGATTTTTCAAAGAACACTTCAACTGTGCTGAATAACAGTTGTAATAATTTGCAACAAATATCAATGCTCTACGCCTCATCAAGCGAGTATTATTCTACTGGTGATCTTAATATCGATTCCACAGTAAATTCATCAAAAATTGACCACCCCTAAATCAGCACCGAAAAATAGTCTAAATAAAAAAAAATAATAATTTTCGATAAATTGGAATTTTCACGGTTTAGCTATGGTAACTAAATAATTTGCTCGTATTACCTTTTCCAAAAAAAAATATCACAATGCTTTTTTTACGCCAACTTCAAACGATAATATCTTGCCGAAAAATAAATATTTGTTAAATCCTTAAATCTTAAAAAATTGCTCACTATCACAAAAATTTTGGTCCATAATAATACATTTGATAAGTGCATTACTTTTTATAAAAAAAATTGAATAATGTAATTCGTATCGTAGCAATTCAAACAGTCGTCTTGCGCATGCGTCAATTTACGGAGGTGGCTGCGGCTGCTATTAATAGTGTATGTAATGTAATCAGTGTATGTATATTATTTAACTTTCTTTCTAAAAAATAATGTAATTTGTGAATATATTATAACGGGGCAAATTTCTTCTAATAGTGAGCAATTTTTAAAAATGTTAGGATTGAACAAATATTGATACTTCGGCAAGGTATTATCGTTTAAAGTTTGCGTATAAAAGAAACACTATCAAATTTTTTTTTGGAAATTTAATGTGAGCATATTCTTTTACCAACATAGCTAAACTGAGCAAATTCGATTCAATTAAAAATTATTTTTTCTTTTTATGTTGAGATTTACTGAGGCTAATCTGGGAATGGTAAAAAATTGCAAAACACAGCAAATCAGATGGTCTTATAAGTTAGCACCCAAAAATTTTTAAAATGATATAAAAAAAAGTAATTATAACATTCGTTTGGATGTACCACGAACTATTGTCACCCATAATAAAATCCACACTTAGGTGATTAGAAAGCGATTGAAATTCAAATAAATGTTAACGCTGTTATAAACGATTTGCCTGCGCACATGAGACACTGCGCCGGCGCAGCTTACCGTACCATATGCAACGATGGGTGCTGCAGACAGTAGATCGCTGGCGAAAATTCTTACAACAACCTTTATTTTGGAGGAGTATTCACGAATTGCGCAGGCGCAATCAAATAAAGCCTCGTACCGGAAATATTTAACAACGCAGCTATTTTTCATATCATATTGGATGGTAATTTTTATCACGTTTATTGCGCATGCGTAGCAGTTGAACAGGCAAAACTTAATTTTAAGTCATTAGTAAAGCACTATCATTATTAGGGCGAAGACAGAACTTATTTTAAGTCTTATAATTTTCAATTTGGTTCACTCATGTAACTTATGTGTTCAAACCTGAAAATTGTAAAACCGAGAGAACGTTTTTTGACCTCCCCCGGTCCAGTCTGCAAATTAATGCAAAAAAAAAAAAATTATTTAGACATATAAGCCTATAGATTTTTAATTGCCCAATTCAACTGCGTTATTTTTTTTATTTGCTCACTTTCACTTTATTTACAAAAATTGATAATTACATCCGGTATCTCTGCAAACTTCAAGCGTCAATATCTCGATAATTAAGTAATACTTCTTAATTTCTGTAAATGCAAAAAATTGCCCTTGAGATGATTAAATTTTCCCAGCCAATTGAAATGACAATTCATCAATTTTTCTTGTAACAATTATTAAATAGCTATACCATTTATACGACACTCGTATTGCGCAGGCGCAGTCAAATCAAGCCTGTATCGTACCGGAAATATTTGACAGCGACGCTATTTTTCATATCATATTAGATGGTAGTTTTTAAGGTCTGTGAAGTGGACACCCGAGTATGGATGAAAATTTTTAGAAAATATTCATCAATTTGTGTAGAAGCTGCGCGTTCAGAACCCGTGATCAAATAATTTGTGCAACTTTTAATTACGCCAGTATTAATTAATTAAAGTCGGGTGCTGGCTAAACTTCGATTGCGATTTTCTCGTGGAAATACTGAAAATTTCCGAATTCTGACGACTCCATTGAGTTGCGCGTAATTTGTGCATCAAGAATATGTGGTCCTAATTGAAAAAAAATCAAAGGGTGCGGAAGGAACGATAAAAAATATAATTGGCATTTGATCAATAATCATTGCGCGCGGCACATGCGCACAACGTCGTTCTAACTACCAGCGAGCGGCGCTGACTGTCAGTACAGCTGTTATTGCAACTGCAACTGCTCTAATTTAATTTGCTAGGAGTGTCAGGGAGACAATACGCTGATGGCTGTTGTAAATTTGCCAGAAGAATCTTTTAGAGTATGTATTCTTTTTAATTTAATAACTTATCAATCAATTAATCATTAACTGTACACTGAAAAAAGTACATTGAAATTGCGCCAGCAAGCTATTTTGAAACTACTTCATGTACTCAGAGCATGCCTGTAATGACTTTACTTGCGTATAAATGTAATTTTTACACAACATTAGTATTGTATTAATGCTTAGTATCCAGATAAACATTATATTCACATGAGAGTGTTTGATATTTTTAGAAATGAAAAAAAAAAAGAAATGATACGTGTGATTTATAACCAAGAATATTAATATTTTCACTACCAACTCAAGGTTTCTGATAACTATAGTTGCAACTCATACCTAGGAATGAATACTGAATTTTTTACATCATGTTTTTAATCAACAGTTCAAGAAGATTCCACTAGGCCCGGACATCCAGCCTTAGTCAATCAGTGTACCCAACAATGAAGCAATGATTCCAGGACAATCACATTTGCTGCACCAAATCCAAGAAAAAACAGAATTTCCATAGAGCCGCTCGAGTATTGATAGATTTTTATTTAATTTACTTAGCGTACATGTAGCTACATTAACAAGATAATTAATAGTAATGAAGTTGCTTATAACTATTTTCGAAATTTGCATTTGGATAAGGATACTGATTTATTTATACCAATATATGTGTCTCAATTTTCAGAATCTAAGAGTTTCTGCATCGTAGTTATTCTCCCCAGTTGCTGCAAATGGAAATTGAATGGATCAACTCATCAGCCACTACTTGATACCTGAAAAAAGAAACCAGTATGAAATGAATTATGTAAGACAAATTTCATTCAAGAATCGCTACTCATATACTTTTTCAATTGATTTTTCGTACACCTACGCGTTCACCTTTGCGTACACAACCATTGATAGTTTGATGTTGTCAGGTAGATGAACAATGTATTTCGCTGATGTAGATAAATCATCTTTTCTGATCCATCTATTGTTTACCAGGCAGTAGGCCCTATAATGGTTCAAATCTTTGTTGATTTCTTCGATTTCTACGACACCTATTAATTTATATCTACTACGACGTATCAAAATGGTTTCAGGGCATGAACTGTTGATAGTGTGGTGTAATTCTGAGCTAGTGAAAATAAATTCGGTTTCGAGAAACAGAATGTCTCCAATATCGTAGATTAATTTTTTTGTAATTTTCTGACATTTTGGACAGGCATCTAACTCCGGTTCATCAAAAATATCATTCAAACATTCTTGCAGATTTTGCATTCCGTCTTTCCTATTTATAATTTTTGCAGCCTCTCTAAAAGGGAACACTAATGTATTAAAGTTTTTCGGTGTATTTCGATATCCACATTCGTCACATTGTTTCGTAGATGTTATCAAAGAAGTTTCACTGTTTTTAAGTAGAATCTGAACCAAATCTATGACATTAATCTGACAGTCAATTATACTTCCATCAAAATTATGTAAATTAGGGTTGTTTCGATTATAGATTGAATTGATCACGCTTGGGTACAATATATTTGCTCTATTTTCATAAAAATCATTCAGCAGAGAAACATCTTTATTAAAACTTGTAAGAGCTTCTAAATATTCACATGATTCCCCTTCAGATAAGATCTTATATACACTATCGATACTTGCAGAACAAATCAAAACTTCTGAAACACTGTCGAAGGCACATATATTTATGAATTTCCTTTTTTTGTTATCATATAAAACCGTATCATTAATTATTCCATTTAAAATAAGAAAAGAGAGTTCTTTCAATTGCCTTACATTATTTACCGAATTTTTATCAGTTTCAATTGTTTCCATTTTTATTGGCATTTGTACTTGTGCTACAATCTTGTCAGATTCAGTCGACAATTTAGTCCATTGTTAAACGACATGGTTTTCGTTTCAAGCTTTCGCCCATTAAAATTTTGTGGCTAGTATCTAAATAATTTTTGTACGGGCAATCGTTGAACGCCATGCTTGTACCATTCAACATAGCTAGAGAACCATCTGTTGAAGCTTCATCTGGCAAAGGAGCACCAAGAGAGATAGGTAGACTCAGAGCATATTGGATCGTATTGGTGTCATGTGCATCGCTCAACATCTGCCACAGTGGTGCAACTTTGGATTCGTGATCTGTAACCATCCTGTAGAGAAATATGTAACCAGATGTTTCATCTGATGCTACAATTACTTTTTTGGCATATCCACCAGATGCATCGATTGACACCCTAAGCTTCTTAACTTTTTTTAGATCTTTCCATAATTGTATTTGATCATCAGTAACAAAATTCACGACAAATGGTTTCTTACTAACTTGTCTGATTTTGGAAAACCCATTTTCACTCAAATACAAGAGAGAATCAAAGACTGCACTAGGACCAGTTAGTTTTAAAGCTTCATCAATTGCTTCCTGTCTCAATTTTCTGATCGTAACTGAATTATTCAAGTAAGCTGGTTTTAAATCAGAATATTCCAATAAATCATTCGCAGCCTCAAGACGAAAAACACCAGCTTTTACATATCGTGCTTTTAGTTTAGCTTTTTTCCTTCGCGTGTTCTTGAGTTGGCGTTTCCTTTTGTGAGCAATTGTTGTACTGTCAAAGGTATGAATATCGATAGAAATACTTTCACTGTCAAGAGAAAAAGTACGAGCACATTCTCCTTCAATATCGTTGAAACATTCCGTACACTTGCCATAAAATTTGAAAAAAGGAAAATCATTTCCAACATAAAATTGATGTTTTGTAAAAGCATAATTACAATTAATTTTTGTATCATTACACACTTTTTCAACTACCATATCCGTCCAATCTTTCTTCAAGACTAGATATTCTCTACCATCTTTGTAAAAAACTCTGTCTGGCTTTATTTGTGCCCACTCTTTTTTATCCAAATGTATTTTCATATTTACTGGTTGGAATTTACCAGAATTGGAAATTTTTCTTGGTATATACTCCTCATCCATCATTAAGTCATCAGTTTCACTTTTTTCGCTTTCAGAAAAATCATCTTTGGGCAGTACATAATTGTAAGATTGATTTACTACTTTAATATTGCCCTGAGCTTTCAAATCATCTTTTAAATTATGCTTATTTTGTTGCACATCAATGTATATCGTATGAGCTGTTTTTTTTAAGCCTATTTTATCTGAAACTTTTTGCCACACTCCACTCTCATCATTCTCTTTTAACAATTCTCCTTTTTCGTTAAAAACGTCAACCACTTTCAAAACTTCCAATAAATCTTTCCATGGAACTGCCGGTTCCATAATATTAAATACAGCCAGACACAAAATCAAATAGAACACTGCATCCCAGCATGCACTTAACACGTTTACAAAAATCAACTGCACTCGTTTAATTCACCGATATAAATAAAAAACGGCAAAAAATCTAATTGAAAAGCTCTTGAGTTAAATTACTATTAATACTATTTTGTTAACTGAGATTTCACGTTTTCTCGGAATTATAATATTTACAACGGTATCTCGTGTGTTACAGACAGAATGCAGACTCTTTCAATTTCATTTCTGTTAAACCACAAGCAGTTATTTAATTTTTTCATTTGCCATTCCTCTATGGTATCATTTTCTCTCAATCCGTACATTTGATGTAAAATGTATTTTTTCACAGTTGCAGAAAGTTTGTCGTCAGGATTTTGCATAAACCTTTCAACGCACTGCCTTATACTTGGTAAACAGAGACATTTCCCCAGGCTCTCTTTGTAATCCAACCAGCTTTGTAGTGCAGGCGCATTAACTAAATTGGCTTGATTTTTTAACTCTTAAAAAAAAATTATGATTAATTATTTAGGCTTCAATATTGTGGAAAAAATGTAATCAATTACAAAGATAAAAGCTCACTTGGAATATCTGCTGCAACAGCTTCAAAATAGTATTCTAAAAATAATTTGACCTTATCTTGATAGGCTTTTCTTTTTCCATAAATAGGAAAAACTGCTTCGCTCCATTTGATTAATAGCTCACTAGAAATACAATGAGTGTTGGCGTCTACTGACACATTCTCCTGATCAATAATTGTAAGGAGTTTGAAATACAAATTATTTTCCCAAGCTAATCCTTGTCTTCTATTAGAATCTGTTTTATTTCTAGTCATAATAGTAATTGTGTGTAACAACGTTTCTAAAGATACATGAAGCCGTTTAACTAAATTAATACATCTAAACCCTGTAAAAAATTAAATGACTTATTAAAATCAAAGATGAATTACATTATAGACTAACAATCAAAGATTTGTCAATTGCTAACTCTAACCACAAAAATACTTACACAAAGATACTGCAGTTTTCCTCTCTTGAGAGGAAGGAGCCTTCGTATATAACTATATAAAAATCAATTAGTATAAACTACTTTACATGGGTTAAAAGCAGCACTCATTTATATATCAAATTCAATTAAAAAATTTGGAATGAACAAAAACATAAGAACTGAAAAAAACATTACTATTATAAGTTTTTAGCGCGTGTAATAGCAGTGTATTCACTTAGATTTTGATCGTCTGCTTTTCTTGTTTGATTGGCTTTATCTGCTGTCAGGTTACCGCGTAACTTAAGCCATTATCACGTAGCAATGACGGGCTTGGAAAGGTAGAAGGAAAAGGAAAATAAAAGGAGAAAAGGGAAAAAAGGAAAAATGGAGCAGTATATAAGAGATGGGAAGAAAGGAAAGAGAAAAGACGATTGAAAAAAATGGAATAATATTTTTATCAATATTATATATATATATATATATATATATATATATATATATATATATATATATATATATATAAATCATTACTTATGTGGACACTAAAAAATTGAATAATTAGATTAATAAACGGTTAGAAATATATTTGTTGTAACCGTATATCAAAGAAAAATACGTTTATATCTACAATAAACTGAGAAATTCATCGTTTTGCAAATTATCTACGCGCGATCACTTATGAAGACACGGCCACATAAGTGCGATGAACATTATGTAGACTGTCTGCATAAGTGATGTTAAAATTATGTAGACTGTCTGCATAAGTGATGTTAAAATTATGTAGACTGTCTGCATAAGTGATGTTAAAATTATGTAGACTGTCTGCATAAGTGATGTCAAAATTATGTAGACTGTCTACATAAGTGCTGTTGAAACTATATTATTTAAATATTATTGCCATGAACATGATATAGACTCTCTATTATATTATATACATATATTATAAGTCAATAGTCTATATAAGTTTGATATTATGACATATGTCTATACAATTATAAGTATCTATATATTTTAAAATAAAAAGTAATGTTCTCTGATTGATTCATACTTGTGGATATATAGTTATATATTATATACTAATATTCTTATTAATTATATTTAAATAATCAATTTATGATTATAATATCATCTTAAATATGAAAAAGAGTTTCAACAAATTTGATAGCTCTGTATTATCAGTTTTTGATAGTATAGCTAAAAAATTAATTTTAGATAACTATTTAAAGTTTCCTTGCATGCAAATAAATTTATTAGACCCAATGGATTACTTGATTGGTTTAAACAATTCAAGTTTTATTACTTTGAATGATATTGTCAATAAGTCAGTGCATTTGAAAAATTATTCTAGTATTTTTTCTGAATTAACTAGTTACATAAATCAAGAGAAAATTTTGTGTATTGTGGATGATGACAAAAAACTGTTTGAATATATCGAAATTTATTTAAATTTGATCAATAACAGTTCTATTGTTAGTGTTGAAGAAACTACAATATATAATACTCCTCAAAGACAAATCAAAATTGTGGCAAAGAAAGATATTCCTAAGAAGACAAGAATTGATAGTGTTATTGGTTTCTGTGCATGGCTTACTAAAGAACAGATTGAGCATTTAGCTAAAAACCAGATGGACTTTTCTCTTATGTACAGCTTACGCAAAAAAACTACATATCTCCTTCTAGGACCCATATCACTTATCAACCATGACTGCAATGCCAATTGTAGATATATAAATTATAATGGATCTGTTTTTGTAGAAACAAAACAATCTATTAAAGCTGGTGAAGAATTAACATGCTTTTATGAAAAAGAATATTTTGGTGATAATAATGAACGTTGTCAGTGTCAGTCGTGTAAAAAAAATTTGCAAGGTGCTTTTCGTATTGATAAAAAAATATCAGATTCTCAGGTAATATTATTTATTACTTTTAAAATTAAAATTCATTTTAATAATTTCTATAATATATATGTTATAGAAATTATAAATAAAAACATACTAATTTTAATACAACTTTATAGATACTATATGACATTTACATTTTAGATCAAACAAACATTTACAGAGGCAGAGATATTTTCTCTACAGTTAAACAAATATAAGGACAAAGTTGACAAATATATCAGTCAGCAGATAAACTATGATGAACTAAAAAATCAGAGAAAAGCTAATGGACAAATAAAGAAAGGCCTTAAATATGATACCAATCTTTATAGAAAATTAGTGTATTATATTAGTACTAAAAAATTGATAAAATCAGATATATTAGTTCTAGAAGATGAACAAATACTGGAGATTGCAAGTCATGTATATAAAAATAAGCATTGCTCAACTTATAAGGCTTTAAAACATTTTATTAAAAAATATAACAATACAATTATCAAGGATGTTCAAGGTAAATATTTTTATAATACTAATTTTTTATACAATAAATTTTATCGATAAATTTCATGCATGATACTTTGTTTTAGAAGTTAAGCAGTCATAACATTCAAAAAGTAAAATTATTTTTTCCAGTTATAGCCTTCTTAATATGGAATTACTCTTTTTAATTACTTTCATTTTTATATTTTATTTTGTATAAAATTATTGTATACTTTGCACTTAAAGTATTCAATTCTCCACAAATATAAACTGTAAAATATTCTAGACTAAATTATTATCTTGAATTAAGCTATGATTTAGTATAATTTTCAAACTGATTTGAGCTGATTAACTGAAAACAAAATAATAATATGATGTAAGGATTATTCCTCTAATTTTCATTTTTTTTATTTTATGAAATAAAATTAATTATAGAGTCAGCTATAGATCACTCAATACTTGATCACAAATACTCAGATAAAGTAGATATTATATTAAAGTAGTTGCTCACCTAGCATTTTTATATATTTTTGTTCGATGGATTACAATAGTGATTTTAATTAGTTTATATATTCTAAAACAGATAGTGCAGTGTACGTATTACATTGAAATAATTGATATGCTGACCTGTTCTTTTTATAAAGATTTTCTTTAATTATTAATTAAAATGTCACTAGTAATGATATATTTATCATAATATTTTATATTCTTTTCTGCCACGATTTATTTTGTTTTCATCTCCCTAAAACAAAAAATAATACATAAAGAATTTTGTCCTTTTTTTAATGCAAATTATAGAGTACTTTAAAATTTTAAAAATATTGATATATTAATGGTATGTGAACAATTGTACTTGTCTATCAGTTGGTTATTCGATTGGATGAGCAGATCTTTTTTAAATAATTGTTTCCTTTTTGTCTTTAAATGAAAATGAATTTGTAATCATAAATTCGTGTATGCAAAATTATGCTAGTAATTATACTTTATACTTATTTTACTTATTTACTTATTTACTTATCCATGCTATAAAAATACAGATAAAAAAAGCAATATCTATTAGGCTACATTTAAAGACAGTATATATATCTATAAACAGTATGAATGAACAACATATCATAGCAATTATGAACCTAATAACCAAAATATTTCTTAAAAATGTGTAAAACTAAAATATATAGCAATTGATAGCATTGAAAATGCTCATTTTGAAAATCCCATCCATGAATTTGCTTGTTTATAATTAGGAAAAATATTAATGAAAATCCTTGCTACAAAATTCATTTATTTAACATTTTTTTTCACGACTAGTATTCTTCAATGACTCTAAACCTATATAATATCTCAATCCAACTTTTTTATTAATCGACCTAGAAAGGCGTATGATATCTCAAAAAATTGCTCCCGAAATGCTCCGTCCCAAAAAATAGTTGCTCCCTTAATGAAATTTATTAAACAAAAGTTATAAACAATTTCCACTTTTGTTGTTGAATTGTTGCTAAACGACGTGAGATTTTATATTCCTAAAGTATTATACTATTTGACTAGATACTAATAAAAAATGCTCCCAAGTTTAATTTGATAAATATTTGTTCAATATTTATTCAATATTTGGCAATTATTTAAGAAAAAAGTTTATATCAATTAAGAAAAAAATTAAATATAAAATAAATTACTTGTATGCTTAAGCTCTGTACTAGGATCAACTAAATCCATTAAGTTGGATTAATATCAGATCTTAATATGTGTTTTTATGTACTTCTTAAACTTCATTTTTTTCCAGGAACAATAAAAAATCAAAATATAGTCATATTTGCTCCCGGTGATATTACTCTTCAAAATTATCACAGTCAAATTGCATATGCATCGATAAATTTATATCCTATCGAGTTAGCTGAATGCCTGTACGAAGAAAAAATGATGCCTTTGATTCAGAGAAGAAATATTTTAGCAAAAGTATTACAAATAGATCCTACAATGATTCTAAAAGCTGATTACCAAAAAATTTATAATGAGTTTCGTATGTACAAAATACATTTACAACGAGTTTGCCAGACACTATTAAATGCAGGTATATTTCTCTGACTGGTCATAATTTTTGAAACTTATTTTTTGTCGAAATTAAAGCTAATAATAATGTAAAAAGTGAAATGAATATATGTTTTGATTGTATTAGTTACGTTTTGTGTTCATTATCTTTATATGTTTTAAATTCCAAGTTCAGTAATACATTAAATAAAATCAATACAGAAGTTGAATGTCTTAATTGAAACTATTCTTGATTGTGTTAATGACATTAGACTTAGCAACCCTATTAAATAATATGTTCATTTTTTCAATTGCTTAGATACATTTTTCTTATCCTTGGCGGAAAGCATTCGTAACACGAAAAGTTGATATTATACATAAATAAAAATAATTTTCATGATAATATTTACGATTGCATTAGGCATATATAGGTATGAGTAGTTGTGCAAGGCGGTTATTGAGTTATTTCAGTAAGAATTACGTCAGTTATGTTACTATCGTTTTATTATCTTATTATTTGGTATTACGAGATGAGAGTAGAGATTTGAATAGTTATATATATAATATCGATTCTACTTTTTCTCCCTTGGGAAGGAAGCTTTGTTTTAGTTTGTTTTTTTATTTATTGGTACTGACTTTTATTTTTGTTTTTATCATTATAGCTACCAAATTTGAATATGTGTGATTCCTATACGTTAATATCTGTTGTCTGATTTTGTTACGTGATGGATTTCAGTAACTATTTGAGTTCATTAAAACTTGCTGAAAGAAAAGAGGGAAAATTTTCTTAATAAATTGTTCACATCGTTAGTTACTTTTCTGACAATAAATTGATTTTTTAAACTTCTTTTTGCCTTTTGATGAATTGTATATTATTTTATTTTTATCGTGACTTTTTTCAACCTAATATGTCTCTTTCATCTTCGTATTAATCAAAGGAATAGAATGAATTTCAGAGTTATTTTTCGCGAATATCTATTTGTACCTTTTTAACTTCTTTTACTTGTTACAAATTTTATTATATTTTAAAATTTTAATATTGCACATTTCAATTATGATTTTTTGTTATATTTTGATTTCCATATTTAATGATATATTTCTTCATTCATTGTATGCGTGTGTATGTGTGAACAGAAAAATATTTAGAACTTTGCTTAAATATAGCTTTTTTTTATTAGATTTTTGCCTTTGTACATAATCAATGTATAAAAAAAATGTTGCCAATTGATTTGCATAGAAATTTTCATTTAGTTATTATTATTGTTAGTGTATTTAGTGATTATTTTTTCAGAAATTCTATGAAAGAACATCTTTCTTTTTTATATCGTAGTTTTTCATTTTATCTAAAACCTATTAGAATTTCCAAGTAAAAAAATAATTCCCAATTATTACATTACATAACTAAAAATAAAAACCACAACCTCTTATACATTTAAGAAAATACATTGGCAGTTGAGATGGTAATGTTTTTTCATTATTTTGTCTAAAAGTACGTACTAGGCTGATCTATGATACAATCTTATATGTATTATGTACATAATGAAGTGTATTTTGCCGCCAAGGTATAAGAAAGCAATTGTTCAGTAACTAAAATTAATAGAAAACTATTGAAAGATTTTCTCTGCGTAATTTTTTATATTTTTTGTTGCAGAGTTTACAATAGATTCAAATCAACTTTCATCTTTAAAAGAAGTGAATATTCTACTAATACGTCTCACCGAAGATGAAATCAATGCATGGAAAAGTAAATCAATCTCAACATCATTGGAAATTGAAATATCTAATGAGATTACTTCTACCACGATAACACAGAACTGTGAATCAAGTTGTAAGTGATCTGAAATGATTTTTATATTCATTTAGATTTATTTTTATTAAACATTTTTCCAAGAAAATAATTATGTCACAGTGTCCATCATTCAGAGTTTTGATCGCGAACAGCAGGTGAGTAGGTAAACAGTAGCCACGAAGTTGTGGTTGCATGTGCTACTCTATGCTGTAAGATGACAGTTCCGTGCTTCACCGAAATTCATTGACTTTTTTCTTGTTTCCACGTATTTGATGTCAATATTTTTATAAGTTAAACTCAAAATATAGATTGCTTATCATTTTATCACTCGAAAAACAATTTAATTTGATTGATGTAGTTTTGATAAAGTTATTTTTAAATAAATAATTTTAGATTGTTCGTTTTCGTGATTTTTACATTCCAATTTGTAAGATGTTTTTCTGACGTAAATAAAAATGACACGCTAAAGTAATATGTCAAAGAGTAACATTATATAGCTTGTTGAAAGAACAGTAGTATATTTATTATATTTATCTCTATCCTCTCTTACACAGCAGTACAATATACCTACCAGCCTGTTTTTTCTTATCTTACTTGAAAAGTAGAGTTCATATTTGTGTATTATACTGAAAATTTTAACATTCTGTATGGATAATTTTTTGTAATTATAGGTGAATTGTTGCCTTTTTCATCTATTCACAAAGCTCAGGTCGATATATTCGAACCAAAAAAAAGTGTCAAAACGAGTTATCAAAAACAAACCAAAATGCCGAATCCATGGACAACAAAAAAATACCAATTATTTCAAAGTATGTATAAAAATTTAATTTTTGTGCAGTTTTCATTCCTAAAATTATGAATTTATCACAATTTTATCAAATAAATAACTTCATTTCTCATAAACATAAACTGTGCAACTTCGTTTCCAAAAAATGCACTTAATTTCATCGCTTCTTAAGAATTAATATCGACTACTGATGATTAATTATTAATGTTTTCTTATTTATACATTACATTTCTTCTATACTGATGTGATGTACTCTTATAATGATAACAACAAAATTACATAAACTAAATATATTTATCTTATTATATTATATAACTGCCTCAAATGATATCTAATAAAGTATATTTACAGTACTTATGACTAGAAAAATTATTAATGAATTTTTTCATGAAGTTTGGATTTCATTCAAGTTGTATTAAACCAATCAATGCTTTCAGATCAAGTAGAAGTGGAGATAAATAAAGCTCTTCTTGTAGGTCTCAAGTATGATGGTAAATTTCTATAATTTTTTGTTACGAGAAAACGTATAATATAAGTATTAATGTATATATATATTTATATAAATATTTTGTTCAATATTTCAGATGACAATGAACAGATCATCATGTTAAGAAAGCTAATTATTTTTTATTTTACTACTGATCGAAATTATGATTTAAATGTATACATGAGCTGCAGTAGTATGCAAACATCTAAAAAGGTGAAAGAAAATATCGTAAAAACAATGTATGGAGAAGTGAAAACCTATCTCATTTCTCTATTAGATATTAATAAACCATATAGGTACATAATAAAAAAAAAAGTGATCTCTTTGAAAAATTTCTTTGGTAGCCATTACGAAAGTTTTGTATATTCCGCTCTCGAACATTGCCGTTTTGAAGACATTGAAAATAGATTTTATAAAGGTAAGACTCTACGTAAACTAAATTTTTTTGTCGTATAACTATACAGACTATGTGCTTGCATACATATAAAATATTTAATCTCTTTTTAATTTCCAAAAAATTCGATTACTTTCGATATGTAGTTTTATCATTCCATGCTTTATCATTCTATTATATTATTTATTTATTTTATATTATCATGTCATTATTAATTATTATTATTACTAATTAATATAATTAATTTTTCAGTTACAAATCAATTGATCGAGAAACAGAGAAAAAGTGGAGAAACTCAATGAATATTATTTGAATAAGCATTTTATTTATGTTTATGAATAAATCTTGTAAAAAGTAAGGAGCCTAAAATCTGTTATAACTTTTGCGCCTTGACAGTAATCGACATATAGACTAGCTTTGATAAGAGTTCAATCATGTCTATTTTTATACACTAGAATTAGACAGCGCGCTTCGCGCACTCTAAGTTTTATTTTGAATTCAAAAGCATTGGAAACTATTGTTTTTGTATTTTTTACATTGAAAACGCTTACGTTAAATAATTATACCCTTTCTATGAATTCTTAAGAGCTTTAATTATATTGAAATATAAACTGTCTATAAACAAATCATTTAAAAAATAAATAAAATACAATGTCAAAATCCTCATGTATGAATTATTCTTATCTGTATACGTCTGTTTCCTGACGCTCACATAATCCTGAAACTCATGTTTTGTGACATCGTGACATTACCTGTAAAAACTCATTGTTGTAAATAAATTCATTTTAATTACAAATTCATTTAAATCTCTCTTATATTCAAAGTACCTTAAAGATTTCATCATTCTTAATTATGTAACATGGGCGCTGGACGTTGTTGTTCCGCGCCGTGTTTGTCGCTCAAACGATCCGCCAATGCAGTCAAATATTAGATTAGAGTCGAGGCTAATCGGTTCGTATTTCTGCTTTTAGAGGTGACGGCGAGAACCGATTAGAGAGGAGCGAGAGCGAGAGCGACGCGGCGGGAAAGCGTGTGCGAAAGTGCGCGGGTGAGAGCGGTGCGGGGTAGGGGCCGTGGGGCGTTGTGCCGGCCGAGGAATCTTGAGTAAAAGTGGGCAGTCGTGTGCGACACGTGTGAAACACGCGCACTCGAGATCGGCCAGCACTGCGAAGGAAAAAGGAAAGGAGGGCCTTGAAGGAGAGATCCGAGACAAAATCCGCTGAATTCCCAACCATCTACGGGAGAAGAGGTGTCGACTGGCCGACATCAACATCCCTTTTCGTTCTCGCGATACATCCGCGTCGTCGGGCTTGATGGAGCCCGAAATTGCGCAAAGACGTTATCCGTTCCGAGAATCAGGGGGATATCTCGAAGCGCGGTTGCGTTGTTATCCCCTTGTGTTGTGAAAGAATCACGGTATGTCATCCGTGGAGTGTCGTTGAGCGTATCTAACGCCCTTTTCTCTCTACGGCTATCGCGACGTACTTGCAAGCGTCAGATCGGAAACTTGTAACGATGTGTACGGAATACTGTAAACAAATGTATTTATGTACCAAGCTGTTGCCAAACGCGTAGCGCAGACGATAGTGGATAATAAAGGCAGGTACTAATGTAAATAAAAGAAACAAAGTACAAAATTATTTCAATAACCTTCCCGTAGATGCTTGCGTTCGCTGATCAAATTATAAAATAATAAATGGGGATCGAAATCTGCGCGGATAGGTAGCTCTGTTCACCTCGAGTCACCATTTTGAAATTTTAAATTAATTAATAACACGGCCGAAACTCTAAGGAAGATTAGGAGACACGGCAATCGCGATACAATTAACAGTTTTTGATTAGGTTCATTATGCACATGTAACTGAACTTTTGGATAAATGATCCATACTTTAAATTTATTCAAATAGAAACGAATATATTATATATTCACATAGTACAGAATTGATTAAAAACACTAACAAAATATATGGAAATATCAGTAACTATATAGGTATCAGTAGAGACTATATCAATCACGTTTTAATAGTAACTATCAATATAATTATAGTATTTGGATGAACATCTGTAGAAAAAGAAGCAAGTTATAGCACTATATCAAAATAAATTCAACATTCGTATTCATTATATAAGTACAAAAAATCAAATTTAAAAAGATGTTATTATGATCCCTAAACGATAAAAAAAACTACATATGTAAATATAAAATTGTACTTAATAATGTTATTTTATTTTGAGCCAATACAAAATAATATATTAATTATACTAGTATAAAAAGTTATAAACGATTATATATAAAATAAATATGAATATTTCTTATTTTTGTAAATAACCAAAGTTATGGAGATGAGCTCTGATTATTTTAATACTACGATCTGCTAAAAGATCTTTATGAGAATCTTTCAATTTTTGAATAAAATCTGTGCTAGCTTTCTTCGGTTTCCCATGCACCTCTATAAAATTTTTTACAGCGGCCTTTTCTTCGTCACTCCAAATGACTAATTTTCTAGCTGTAACATAAAATAAAAATATAGACATATATACGAATAACTTTATTGAATAGCCTAAGTAGTCTAACAGCAGGAATTAAAGTTTATGTTTAAATTGCAGCTATCAGAATAAAATGAAACATTAGTAACTCATCCTACGGAATAGGCTATATAAAAAAAAAATAAAGCGACAGTCTAGCGTTGCATGATTTCGACATTATTGAATATAAAACGTGAAAAACAATGATTATGCTTCAAAAAAGGAAACTTTCCTTTTCATTTTTAACTATAGTAGAAATATTACCACCAATTCGTTGTTTTCCCGAGATAGACGTATAAGCACTCCCTTTTCTACTCAAACGGAATTTCAACTACCACATATCGCATGCCTATTGGCAGTAATAACTCATTTGTTTCATTCGTACAGTGAACGTGGGGAACGGAGGAGCTTTTAACAAACAATTTGCACAGGAATTATCAGAATAAATTGATAAGCTATTCCTCGACGGCAGTTTCAATTTTGATTTGGCTATGAGACGATCGGAAATCCATGAGGGAGTGGAAATTTATTAAATATACAATATACCAAGTAATATATTCGCTACGCCAATATACCTATTTCGCATATGCTCATGCGAAACTACTGTCGTAGAATCAAAGTACTAAAGAATTGCCAACCAATAGGTGAGTTTCTATCCAAGGACTAAAAGTTCTGAACGTAGAGCGAAGAGACCGTTGCAACTAGCAACACCACCAGTTCTTATGGCGTCAATTCATATCAATTGAAAATCGATTCGATCATTATGGATTACTCATTCAAATAAGTCACTTTTCTACTGTAAATGTAATTTCAACTACCACGTACCAGTAATGACTAACTTATTTCATTCGTACAGTGAACGTGATGAAAGAAGAAGCTTTTAGTAATGAATGTGTACAGGAGTTTTCCGAAAATATTAATAAGCATTGTCTTGATAGAAGTTTCAATTTTGATATTTTCTCTTTTAAATAATCAAATTCTTCAGTTATTATGCTGTCAATTAATATCAATTGAAAATTGATTCCGCCATCAATTCCGGCTCTCATTCAAATGACTCACTTTTGGACTGTAAATGGAATTTCAACTACCACATATCGCATGCTTATAGGCAGGAATAATTCATTTGTTTAATTCGTACAGTGAACGTGGGGAATGGAGGAGCTTTTAACAAACAATTTGCACAGGAATTATCAGAATAAGTTGATAAGCTATTCCTCGACGGCAGTTTCAATTTTGATTTGGTTATGAAACAATGGGAAATCCATGAGGGAGTGGAAATTTATTAAATGTACAATGTACCAACTTACGTTTTCGCTACACCATTATAGATATTTCGCATATGCTCATGCGAAACAATTGTAGTACAATCTACGTACTGAAAATTTGCCAACCAATAGGTGAGTTTATAGCCAATGACTGAAAGTTCTGATCATAGAGCGAAGAGACCGTTGCAACTATCAACATCACCTCTTATTAGGCGTCAATTCATATCAATTGAAAATCGATTCGATCATTATGGGTTACTCATTTAAATAAGTCACTTTTCTACTGTAAATGTAATTTCAACTACCACGTACCAGTAATGACTAACTTATTTCATTCGTACAGTGAACGTGATGAAAGAAGAAGCTTTCAGTAATGAATGTGTACAGGAATTTTCCGAAAATATTAATAAGCATTATCATGATAGAAGTTTTAATATTGATATTTTATCTTTTAAATAATCAAATTCTTCAGTTATTATACTGTCAATGAATATCAATTGAAAATTGATTCCGCCATCAATTCCGGCTCTCATTCAAATGACTCACTTTTGGACTGTAAATTGAATTTCAACTACCACATATCGCATGCTTATAGGCAGGAATAACTCATTTATTTAATTCGTACAGTGAACGTGGGGAATGGAGGAGCTTTTAACAAACAATTTGAATAGGAATTATCAGAATAAGTTGATAAGCTATTCCTCGACGGCAGTTTCAATTTTGATTTGGCTATGAGACAATCAAAAATCCATGAGGGAGTGGAAATTTTTGAAATGTACAATGTACCAAGTTACGTTTTCGCTACACCAATATACCTATTTCGCATATGCTCATGCGAAACTACTATCGTACAATCTACGTACTGAAAATTTTCCAATCAATAGATGAGTTTATAGCCGATGACTGAAAGTTCTGAACATAGAGCGAAGAGACCGTTGCAACTATCAACATCATCTGTTATTAGGCGTCAATTCATATCAATTGATAATCGATTCGATCATTATGGGTTACTCATTCAAATAAGTCACTTTTCTACTGTAAATGTAATTTCAACTACCACGTACCAGTAATGACTAACTTATTTCATTCGTACAGTGAACGTGATGAAAGAAGAAGCTTTCAGTAATGAATGTGTACAGGAATTTTCCGAAAATATTATCAAGCATTGTCTTGATAGAAGTTTCAATTTTGATATTTTCTCTTTTAAATAATCAAATTCTTCAGTTAATATACTGTCAATTGATATCAATTGAGAATTGATTCCGCCATCAATTCCTGCTCTCATTCAAATGACTCACTTTTGGACTGTAAATGGAATTTCAACTACCACATATCGCATGCCTATTGGCAGTAATAACTCATTTGTTTCATTCGTACAGTGAACGTGGGGAACGGAGGAGCTTTTAACAAACAATTTGCACAGGAATTATCAGAATAAATTGATAAGCTATTCCTCGACGGCAGTTTCAATTTTGATTTGGCTATGAGACGATCGGAAATCCATGAGGGAGTGGAAATTTATTAAATGTACAATGAACGAAGTTACATTTTCGCTACACCAATATACCTATTTCGCATATATTCATGCGAAACTACTATCGTACAATCTACGTACTGAAAATTTGCCAATCAATAGGTGAGTTTATAGCCAAGGACTGCAAGTTCTGATCATAGAGCGAAGAGACCGTTGCAACTATCAACATCACCTGTTATTAGGCGTCAATTCATATCAATTGATAATCGATTCCATCATTATGGGTTACTCATTCAAATAAGTCACTTTTCTACTGTAAATGTAATTTCAACTACCACGTACCAGTAATGACTAACTTATTTCATTCGTACAGTGAACGTGATGAAAGAAGAAGCTTTCAGTAATTAATGCGTACAGGAATTATCCGAAAATATTAATAAGCATTGTCTTCATAGAAGTTTCAATTTTGATATTTTCTCTTTTAAATAATCAAATTCTTCAGTTAATATACTGTCAATTAATATCAATTGAAAATCGATTCGATCATTATGAGTTAATCATTCAAATAAGTCACTTTTCTACTGTTAATGTAATTTCAACTATTACGTGCCAGTAATGACTCATTTATTTCATTCGTACAGTGAACGTGGTGAATGAAGAAGCTTTCAGTAATGAATGTGTACAGGAATTTTCCGAAAATATTAATAAGCATTGTCTTGATAGAAGTTTCAATTTTGATATTTTCTCTTTTAAATAATCAAATTCTTCAGTTAATATACTGTCAATTGATATCAATTGAAAATTAATTCCGCCATCAATTCCGACTCTCATTCAAATGACTCACTTTTGGACTGTAAATGGAATTTCAACTACCACATATCGCATGCCTATTGGCAGTAATAACTCATTTGTTTCATTCGTACAGTTAACGTGGGGAACGGAGGAACTTTTAACAAACAATTTGCACAGGAATTATCAGAATAAATTGATAAGCTATTCCTCGACGGAAGTTTCAATTTTGATTTAGCTATGAGACGATCGGAAATCCATGAGGGAGTGGAAATTTATTAAATTTACAATGAACGAAGTTACATTTTCGCCACACCAATATACCTATTTCGCATATGCTCATGCGAAACTACTATCGTACAATCTACGTACTGAAAATTTGCCAACCAATAGGTGAGTTTATAGCCAAGGACTGCAAGTTCTAATCATAGAGCGAAGAGACCGTTGCAACTATCAACATCACCTGTTATTAGGCGTCAATTCATATCAATTGATAATCGATTCGATCATTATGGGTTACTCATTCAAATAAGTCACTTTTCTACTGTAAATGTAATTTCAACTACCACGTACCAGTAATGACTAACTTATTTCATTCGTACAGTGAACGTGATGAAAGAAGAAGCTTTCAGTAATTAATGCGTACAGGAATTATCCGAAAATATTAATAAGCATTGTCTTCATAGAAGTTTCAATTTTGATATTTTCTCTTTTAAATAATCAAATTCTTCAGTTAATATACTGTCAATTAATATCAATTGAAAATCGATTCGATCATTATGAGTTAATCATTCAAATAAGTCACTTTTCTACTGTTAATGTAATTTCAACTATTACGTGCCAGTAATGACTCATTTATTTCATTCGTACAGTGAACGTGGTGAATGAAGAAGCTTTCAGTAATGAATGTGTACAGGAATTTTCCGAAAATATTAATAAGCATTGTCTTGATAGAAGTTTCAATTTTGATATCTTCTCTTTTAAATAATCAAATTCTTCAGTTAATATACTGTCAATTGATATCAATTGAAAATTAATTCCGCCATCAATTCCGACTCTCATTCAAATGACTCACTTTTGGACTGTAAATGGAATTTCAACTACCACATATCGCATGCCTATTGGCAGTAATAACTCATTTGTTTCATTCGTACAGTTAACGTGGGGAACGGAGGAACTTTTAACAAACAATTTGCACAGGAATTATCAGAATAAATTGATAAGCTATTCCTCGACGGCAGTTTCAATTTTGATTTAGCTATGAGACGATCGGAAATCCATGAGGGAGTGGAAATTTATTAAATGTACAATGAACGAAGTTACATTTTCGCTACACCAATATACCTATTTCGCATATGCTCATGCGAAACTACTATCGTACAATCTACGTACTGAAAATTTGCCAACCAATAGGTGAGTTTATAGCCAAGGACTGCAAGTTCTAATCATAGAGCGAAGAGACCGTTGCAACTATCAACATCACCTGTTATTAGGCGTCAATTCATATCAATTGATAATCGATTCGATCATTATGGGTTACTCATTCAAATAAGTCACTTTTCTACTGTAAATGTAATTTCAACTACCACGTACCAGTAATGACTCATTTATTTCATTCGTACAGTGAACGTGATGAAAGAAGAAGCTTTCAGTAATTAATGCGTACAGGAATTATCCGAAAATATTAATAAGCATTGTCTTGATAGAAGTTTCAATTTTGATATTTTCTCTTTTAAATAATCAAATTCTTCAGTTAATATACTGTCAATTAATATCAATTGAAAATCGATTCGATCATTATGAGTTAATCATTCAAATAAGTCACTTTTCTACTGTTAATGTAATTTCAACTACCACGTACCAGTAATGACTAACTTATTTCATTCGTACAGTGAACGTGATGAAAGAAGAAGCTTTCAGTAATTAATGCGTACAGGAGTTTTCCGAAAATGTTATTAAGCATTGTCTTGATAGAAGTTTCAATTTTGATATTTTCTCTTTTAAATAATCAAATTCTTCAGTTATTATGCTGTCAATTAATATCAATTGAAAATTGATTCCGCCATCAAATCCGGCTCTCATTCAAATGACTCACTTTTGGACTGTAAATGGAATTTCAACTACCACATATTGCATGCCTATTGGCAGTAATAACTCATTTGTTTCATTCGTACAGTGAACGTGGGGAACGGAGGAGCTTTTAACTAACAATTTGCACAGGAATTATCAGAATAAGTTGATAAGCTATTCCTTGACGGCAGTTTCAATTTTGATTTGGCTATGAGACAATCGGAAATCCATGAGGGAGTGGAAATTTATTAAATGTACAATGAACCAAGTTACATTTTCGCTACACCAATATACCTATTTCGCATATGCTCATGCGAAACTACTATCGTACAATCTACGTACTGAAAATTTGCCAACCAATAGGTGAGTTTATAGCCAAGGACTGCAAGTTCTGATCATAGAGCGAAGAGACCGTTGCAACTATCAACATCACCTGTTATTAGGCGTCAATTCATATCAATTGAAAATCGATTCGATCATTATGGGTTACTCATTCAAATAAGTCACTTTTCTACTGTAAATGTAATTTCAACTACCACGTGCAAGTAATGACTCATTTATTTCATTCGTACAGTGAACGTGGTGAATGAAGAAGCTTTTAGTAATGAATGTGTACAGGAGTTTTCCGAAAATATTAATAAGCATTGTCTTGATAGAAGTTTCAATTTTGATATTTTCTCTTTTAAATAATCAAATTCTTCAGTTATTATGCTGTCAATTAATATCAATTGAAAATCGATTCGATCATTATGAGTTAATCATTCAAATAAGTCACTTTTGGACTGTAAATGGAATTTCAACTACCACATATTGCATGCCTATTGGCAGTAATAACTCATTTGTTTCATTCGTACAGTGAACGTGGGGAACGGAGGAGCTTTTAACAAACAATTTGCACAGGTATTATCAGAATAAGTTGATAAGCTATTCCTCGACGGCAGTTTGAATTTTGATTTGGCTATGAGACAATCAAAAATCCATGAGGGAGTGGAAATTTTTGAAATGTACAATATACCAAGTTACGTTTTCGCTACACCAATATACCTATTTCGCATATGCTCATGCGAAACTACTATCGTACAATCTACGTACTGAAAATTTGCCAACCAATAGGTGAGTTTATAGCCAAGGACTGCAAGTTCTGATCATAGAGCGAAGAGACCGTTGCAACTATCAACATCACCTGTTATTAGGCGTCAATTCATATCAATTGAAAATCGATTCGATCATTATGGGTTACTCATTCAAATAAGTCACTTTTCTACTGTAAATGTAATTTCAACTACCACGTACCAGTAATGAATAACTTATTTCATTCGTACAGTGAACGTGATGAAAGAAGAAGCTTTCAGTAATGAATGTGTACAGGAATTTTCCGAAAATATTATCAAGCATTGTCTTGATAGAAGTTTCAATTTTGATATTTTCTCTTTTAAATAATCAAATTCTTCAGTTAATATACTGTCAATTGATATCAATTGAGAATTGATTCCGCCATCAATTCCTGCTCTCATTCAAATGACTCACTTTTGGACTGTAAATGGAATTTCAACTACCACATATCGCATGCCTATTGGCAGTAATAACTCATTTGTTTCATTCGTACAGTGAACGTGGGGAACGGAGGAGCTTTTAACAAACAATTTGCACAGGAATTATCAGAATAAATTGATAAGCTATTCCTCGACGGCAGTTTCAATTTTGATTTGGCTATGAGACGATCGGAAATCCATGAGGGAGTGGAAATTTATTAAATGTACAATGAACGAAGTTACATTTTCGCTACACCAATATACCTATTTCGCATATATTCATGCGAAACTACTATCGTACAATCTACGTACTGAAAATTTGCCAATCAATAGGTGAGTTTATAGCCAAGGACTGCAAGTTCTGATCATAGAGCGAAGAGACCGTTGCAACTATCAACATCACCTGTTATTAGGCGTCAATTCATATCAATTGATAATCGATTCCATCATTATGGGTTACTCATTCAAATAAGTCACTTTTCTACTGTAAATGTAATTTCAACTACCACGTACCAGTAATGACTAACTTATTTCATTCGTACAGTGAACGTGATGAAAGAAGAAGCTTTCAGTAATTAATGCGTACAGGAATTATCCGAAAATATTAATAAGCATTGTCTTCATAGAAGTTTCAATTTTGATATTTTCTCTTTTAAATAATCAAATTCTTCAGTTAATATACTGTCAATTAATATCAATTGAAAATCGATTCGATCATTATGAGTTAATCATTCAAATAAGTCACTTTTCTACTGTTAATGTAATTTCAACTATTACGTGCCAGTAATGACTCATTTATTTCATTCGTACAGTGAACGTGGTGAATGAAGAAGCTTTCAGTAATGAATGTGTACAGGAATTTTCCGAAAATATTAATAAGCATTGTCTTGATAGAAGTTTCAATTTTGATATTTTCTCTTTTAAATAATCAAATTCTTCAGTTAATATACTGTCAATTGATATCAATTGAAAATTAATTCCGCCATCAATTCCGACTCTCATTCAAATGACTCACTTTTGGACTGTAAATGGAATTTCAACTACCACATATCGCATGCCTATTGGCAGTAATAACTCATTTGTTTCATTCGTACAGTTAACGTGGGGAACGGAGGAACTTTTAACAAACAATTTGCACAGGAATTATCAGAATAAATTGATAAGCTATTCCTCGACGGAAGTTTCAATTTTGATTTAGCTATGAGACGATCGGAAATCCATGAGGGAGTGGAAATTTATTAAATTTACAATGAACGAAGTTACATTTTCGCCACACCAATATACCTATTTCGCATATGCTCATGCGAAACTACTATCGTACAATCTACGTACTGAAAATTTGCCAACCAATAGGTGAGTTTATAGCCAAGGACTGCAAGTTCTAATCATAGAGCGAAGAGACCGTTGCAACTATCAACATCACCTGTTATTAGGCGTCAATTCATATCAATTGATAATCGATTCGATCATTATGGGTTACTCATTCAAATAAGTCACTTTTCTACTGTAAATGTAATTTCAACTACCACGTACCAGTAATGACTAACTTATTTCATTCGTACAGTGAACGTGATGAAAGAAGAAGCTTTCAGTAATTAATGCGTACAGGAATTATCCGAAAATATTAATAAGCATTGTCTTCATAGAAGTTTCAATTTTGATATTTTCTCTTTTAAATAATCAAATTCTTCAGTTAATATACTGTCAATTAATATCAATTGAAAATCGATTCGATCATTATGAGTTAATCATTCAAATAAGTCACTTTTCTACTGTTAATGTAATTTCAACTATTACGTGCCAGTAATGACTCATTTATTTCATTCGTACAGTGAACGTGGTGAATGAAGAAGCTTTCAGTAATGAATGTGTACAGGAATTTTCCGAAAATATTAATAAGCATTGTCTTGATAGAAGTTTCAATTTTGATATCTTCTCTTTTAAATAATCAAATTCTTCAGTTAATATACTGTCAATTGATATCAATTGAAAATTAATTCCGCCATCAATTCCGACTCTCATTCAAATGACTCACTTTTGGACTGTAAATGGAATTTCAACTACCACATATCGCATGCCTATTGGCAGTAATAACTCATTTGTTTCATTCGTACAGTTAACGTGGGGAACGGAGGAACTTTTAACAAACAATTTGCACAGGAATTATCAGAATAAATTGATAAGCTATTCCTCGACGGCAGTTTCAATTTTGATTTAGCTATGAGACGATCGGAAATCCATGAGGGAGTGGAAATTTATTAAATGTACAATGAACGAAGTTACATTTTCGCTACACCAATATACCTATTTCGCATATGCTCATGCGAAACTACTATCGTACAATCTACGTACTGAAAATTTGCCAACCAATAGGTGAGTTTATAGCCAAGGACTGCAAGTTCTAATCATAGAGCGAAGAGACCGTTGCAACTATCAACATCACCTGTTATTAGGCGTCAATTCATATCAATTGATAATCGATTCGATCATTATGGGTTACTCATTCAAATAAGTCACTTTTCTACTGTAAATGTAATTTCAACTACCACGTACCAGTAATGACTCATTTATTTCATTCGTACAGTGAACGTGATGAAAGAAGAAGCTTTCAGTAATTAATGCGTACAGGAATTATCCGAAAATATTAATAAGCATTGTCTTGATAGAAGTTTCAATTTTGATATTTTCTCTTTTAAATAATCAAATTCTTCAGTTAATATACTGTCAATTAATATCAATTGAAAATCGATTCGATCATTATGAGTTAATCATTCAAATAAGTCACTTTTCTACTGTTAATGTAATTTCAACTACCACGTACCAGTAATGACTAACTTATTTCATTCGTACAGTGAACGTGATGAAAGAAGAAGCTTTCAGTAATTAATGCGTACAGGAGTTTTCCGAAAATGTTATTAAGCATTGTCTTGATAGAAGTTTCAATTTTGATATTTTCTCTTTTAAATAATCAAATTCTTCAGTTATTATGCTGTCAATTAATATCAATTGAAAATTGATTCCGCCATCAAATCCGGCTCTCATTCAAATGACTCACTTTTGGACTGTAAATGGAATTTCAACTACCACATATTGCATGCCTATTGGCAGTAATAACTCATTTGTTTCATTCGTACAGTGAACGTGGGGAACGGAGGAGCTTTTAACTAACAATTTGCACAGGAATTATCAGAATAAGTTGATAAGCTATTCCTTGACGGCAGTTTCAATTTTGATTTGGCTATGAGACAATCGGAAATCCATGAGGGAGTGGAAATTTATTAAATGTACAATGAACCAAGTTACATTTTCGCTACACCAATATACCTATTTCGCATATGCTCATGCGAAACTACTATCGTACAATCTACGTACTGAAAATTTGCCAACCAATAGGTGAGTTTATAGCCAAGGACTGCAAGTTCTGATCATAGAGCGAAGAGACCGTTGCAACTATCAACATCACCTGTTATTAGGCGTCAATTCATATCAATTGAAAATCGATTCGATCATTATGGGTTACTCATTCAAATAAGTCACTTTTCTACTGTAAATGTAATTTCAACTACCACGTACCAGTAATGACTAACTTATTTCATTCGTACAGTGAACGTGATGAAAGAAGAAGCTTTCAGTATTTAATGCGTACAGGAATTATCCGAAAATATTAATAAGCATTGTCTTGATAGAAGTTTCAATTTTGATATTTTCTCTTTTAAATAATCAAATTCTTCAGTTAATATACTGTCAATTAATATCAATTGAAAATCGATTCGATCATTATGAGTTAATCATTCAAATAAGTCACTTTTCTACTGTTAATGTAATTTCAACTATTACGTACCAGTAATGACTCATTTATTTCATTCGTACAGTGAACGTGGTGAATAAAGAAGCTTTCAGTAATGAATGTGTACAGGAATTTTCCGAAAATATTAATAAGCATTGTCTTGATAGAAGTTTCAATTTTGATATTTTCTCTTTTAAATCATCAAATTCTTCAGTTATTATGCTGTCAATTAATATCAATTGAAAATTGATTGCGCCATCAATTCCGGCCCTCATTCAAATGACTCAGTTTTGGACTGTAAATGCAATTTCGACTACCACATATCGCATGCCTATTGGCAGTAATAACTCATTTCTTTCGTTCGTACAGTGAACGTGGGGAACGGAGGATCTTTTAACAAACAATTTGCACAGGTATTATCAGAATAAGTTGATAAGCTATTCCTCGACGGCAGTTTGAATTTTGATTTGGCTATGAGACAATCAAAAATCCATGAGGGAGTTGAAATTAATGAAATGTACAATGTACCAAGTTACGTTTTCGCTACACCAATATACCTATTTCGCATATGCTCATGCGAAACTACTATCGTACAATCTACGTACTGAAAATTTGCCAACCAATAGGTGAGTTTATAGCCAAGGACTGCAAGTTCTGATCATAGAGCGAAGAGACCGTTGCAACTATCAACATCACCTGTTATTAGGCGTCAATTCATATCAATTGAAAATCGATTCGATCATTATGGGTTACTCATTCAAATAAGTCACTTTTCTACTGTAAATGTAATTTCAACTACCACGTGCAAGTAATGACTCATTTATTTCATTCGTACAGTGAACGTGGTGAATGAAGAAGCTTTTAGTAATGAATGTGTACAGGAGTTTTCCGAAAATATTAATAAGCATTGTCTTGATAGAAGTTTCAATTTTGATATTTTCTCTTTTAAATAATCAAATTCTTCAGTTATTATGCTGTCAATTAATATCAATTGAAAATTGATTCCGCCATCAATTCCGGCTCTCATTCAAATGACTCACTTTTGGACTGTAAATGGAATTTCAACTACCACATATTGCATGCCTATTGGCAGTAATAACTCATTTGTTTCATTCGTACAGTGAACGTGGGGAACGGAGGAGCTTTTAACAAACAATTTGCACAGGTATTATCAGAATAAGTTGATAAGCTATTCCTCGACGGCAGTTTGAATTTTGATTTGGCTATGAGACAATCAAAAATCCATGAGGGAGTGGAAATTTTTGAAATGTACAATATACCAAGTTACGTTTTCGCTACACCAATATACCTATTTCGCATATGCTCATGCGAAACTACTATCGTACAATCTACGTACTGAAAATTTGCCAACCAATAGGTGAGTTTATAGCCAAGGACTGCAAGTTCTGATCATAGAGCGAAGAGACCGTTGCAACTATCAACATCACCTGTTATTAGGCGTCAATTCATATCAATTGAAAATCGATTCGATCATTATGGGTTACTCATTCAAATAAGTCACTTTTCTACTGTAAATGTAATTTCAACTACCACGTACCAGTAATGAATAACTTATTTCATTCGTACAGTGAACGTGATGAAAGAAGAAGCTTTCAGTAATTAATGCGTACAGGAATTATTCGAAAATATTAATAAGCATTGTCTTGATAGAAGTTTCAATTTTGATATTTTCTCTTTTAAATAATCAAATTCTTCAGTTAATATACTGTCAATTGATATCAATTGAAAATTGATTCCGCCATCAATTCCGGCTCTCATTCAAATGACTCACTTTTGGACTGTAAATGGAATTTCAACTACCACATATTGCATGCCTATTGGCAGTAATAACTCATTTGTTTCATTCGTACAGTGAACGTGGGGAACGGAGGAGCTTTTAACAAACAATTTGCACAGGAATTATCAGAATAAATTGATAAGCTATTCCTCGACGGCAGTTTCAATTTGATTTGGCTATGAGACGATCGGAAATCCATGAGGGAGTGGAAATTTATTAAATGTACAATGAACGAAGTTACATTTTCGCTACACCAATATACCTATTTCGCATATGCTCATGCGAAACTACTATCGTACAATCTACGTACTGAAAATTTGCCAACCAATAGGTGAGTTTATAGCCAAGGACTGCAAGTTCTGATCATAGAGCGAAGAGACCGTTGCAACTATCAACATCACCTGTTATTAGGCGTCAATTCATATCAATTGAAAATCGATTCGATCATTATGGGTTACTCATTCAAATAAGTCACTTTTCTACTGTAAATGTAATTTCAACTACCACGTGCAAGTAATGACTCATTTATTTCATTCGTACAGTGAACGTGGTGAATGAAGAAGCTTTTAGTAATGAATGTGTACAGGAGTTTTCCGAAAATATTAATAAGCATTGTCTTGATAGAAGTTTCAATTTTGATATTTTCTCTTTTAAATAATCAAATTCTTCAGTTATTATGCTGTCAATTAATATCAATTGAAAATTGATTCCGCCATCAATTCCGGCTCTCATTCAAATGACTCACTTTTGGACTGTAAATGGAATTTCAACTACCACATATTGCATGCCTATTGGCAGTAATAACTCATTTGTTTCATTCGTACAGTGAACGTGGGGAACGGAGGAGCTTTTAACTAACAATTTGCACAGGAATTATCAGAATAAGTTGATAAGCTATTCCTCGACGGCAGTTTCAATTTTGATTTGGCTATGAGACAATCAAAAATCCATGAGGGAGTGGAAATTTTTGAAATGTACAATATACCAAGTTACGTTTTCGCTACACCAATATACCTATTTCGCATATGCTCATGCGAAACTACTATCGTACAATCTACGTACTGAAAATTTGCCAACCAATAGGTGAGTTTATAGCCAAGGACTGCAAGTTCTGATCATAGAGCGAAGAGACCGTTGCAACTATCAACATCACCTGTTATTAGGCGTCAATTCATATCAATTGAAAATCGATTCGATCATTATGGGTTACTCATTCAAATAAGTCACTTTTCTACTGTAAATGTAATTTCAACTACCACGTGCAAGTAATGACTCATTTATTTCATTCGTACAGTGAACGTGGTGAATGAAGAAGCTTTTAGTAATGAATGTGTACAGGAGTTTTCCGAAAATATTAATAAGCATTGTCTTGTTAGAAGTTTTAATATTGATATTTTATCTTTTAAACAATCAAATTCTTCAGTTATTATACTCTCAATTAATATCAATTGAAAATTGATTCCGCCATCAATTCCGGCTCTCATTCAAATGACTCACTTTTGGACTGTAAATTGAATTTCAACTACCACATATCGCATGCCTATTGGCAGTAATAACTCATTTGTTTCATTCGTACAGTGAACGTGGGGAACGGAGGAGCTTTTAACTAACAATTTGCACAGGAATTATCAGAATAAGTTGATAAGCTATTCCTCGACGGCAGTTTCAATTTTGATTTGGCTATGAGACAATCGGAAATCCATGAGGGAGTGGAAATTTATTAAATGTACAATGAACCAAGTTACATTTTCGCTACACCAATATACCTATTTCGCATATGCTCATGCGAAACTACTATCGTACAATCTACGTACTGAAAATTTGCCAACCAATAGGTGAGTTTATAGCCAAGGACTGCAAGTTCTGATCATAGAGCGAAGAGACCGTTGCAACTATCAACATCACCTGTTATTAGGCGTCAATTCATATCAATTGAAAATCGATTCGATCATTATGGGTTACTCATTCAAATAAGTCACTTTTCTACTGTAAATGTAATTTCAACTACCACGTACCAGTAATGACTAACTTATTTCATTCGTACAGTGAACGTGATGAAAGAAGAAGCTTTCAGTAATAAATGCGTACAGGAATTATCCGAAAATATTAATAAGCATTGTCTTGATAGAAGTTTCAATTTTGATATTTTCTATTTTAAATCATCAAATTCTTCAGTTATTATGCTGTCAATTAATATCAATTGAAAATTGATTGCGCCATCAATTCCGGCCCTCATTCAAATGACTCACTTTTGGACTGTAAATGGAATTTCGACTACCACATATCGCATGCCTATGGGCAGTAATAACTCATTTGTTTCATTCGTACAGTGAACGTGGGGAACGGAGGAGCTTTTAACAAACAATTTGCACAGGTATTATCAGAATAAGTTGATAAGCTATTCCTCGACGGCAGTTTGAATTTTGATTTGGTTATGAGACAATGGGAAATCCATGAGGGAGTGGAAATTTATTAAATGTACAATGTACCAAGTTACGTTTTCGCTACACCAATATACCTATTTCGCATATGCTCATGCGAAACTACTATCGTACAATCTACGTACTGAAAATTTGCCAACCAATAGGTGAGTTTATAGCCAAGGACTGCAAGTTCTGATCATAGAGCGAAGAGACCGTTGCAACTATCAACATCACCTGTTATTAGGCGTCAATTCATATCAATTGAAAATCGATTCGATCATTATGGGTTACTCATTCAAATAAGTCACTTTTCTACTGTAAATGTAATTTCAACTACCACGTACCAGTAATGACTAACTTATTTCATTCGTACAGTGAACGTGATGAAAGAAGAAGCTTTCAGTAATTAATGCGTACAGGAATTATCCGAAAATATTAATAAGCATTGTCTTGATAGAAGTTTCAATTTTGATATTTTCTATTTTAAATCATCAAATTCTTCAGTTATTATGCTGTCAATTAATATCAATTGAAAATTGATTCCGCCATCAATTCCGGCTCTCATTCAAATGACTCACTTTTGGACTGTAAATGGAATTTCAACTACCACATATCGCATGCCTATTGGCAGTAATAACTCATTTTTTTCATTCGTACAGTGAACGTGGGGAACGGAGGAGCTTTTAACAAACAATTTGCACAGGAATTATCAGAATAAATTGATAAGCTATTCCTCGACGGCAGTTTCAATTTTGATTTGGCTATGAGACGATCGGAAATCCATGAGGGAGTGGAAATTTATTAAATGTACAATGAACGAAGTTACATTTTCGCTACACCAATATACCTATTTCGCATATGCTCATGCGAAACTACTATCGTACAATCTACGTACTGAAAATTTGCCAACCAATAGGTGAGTTTATAGCCAAGGACTGCAAGTTCTGATCATAGAGCGAAGAGACCGTTGCAACTATCAACATCACCTGTTATTAGGCGTCAATTCATATCAATTGAAAATCGATTCGATGATTATGGGTTACTCATTCAAATAAGTCACTTTTCTACTGTAAATGTAATTTCAACTACCACGTGCAAGTAATGACTCATTTATTTCATTCGTACAGTGAACGTGGTGAATGAAGAAGCTTTTAGTACTGAATGTGTACAGGAGTTTTCCGAAAATATTAATAAGCATTGTCTTGATAGAAGTTTCAATTTTGATATTTTCTATTTTAAATCATCAAATTTTTCAGTTATTATGCTGTCAATTAATATCAATTGAAAATTGATTGCGCCATCAATTCCGGCCCTCATTCAAATGACTCACTTTTGGACTGTAAATGGAATTTCGACTACCACATATCGCATGCCTATGGGCAGTAATAACTCATTTCTTTCATTCGTACAGTGAACGTGGGGAACGGAGGAGCTTTTAACAAACAATTTGCACAGGTATTATCAGAATAAGTTGATAAGCTATTCCTCGACGGCAGTTTGAATTTTGATTTGGTTATGAGACAATGGGAAATCCATGAGGGAGTGGAAATTTATTAAATGTACAATGTACCAAGTTACGTTTTCGCTACACCATTATAGATATTTCGCATATGCTCATGCGAAACAATTGTAGTACAATATACGTACTGAAAATTTGCCAACCAATAGGTGAGTTTATAGCCAAGGACTGCAAGTTCTGATCATAGAGCGAAGAGACCGTTGCCACTATCAACATCACCTGTTATTAGGCGTCAATTCATATTAATTGAAAATCGATTCGATCATTATGGGTTACTCATTCAAATAAGTCACTTTTCTATTGTTAGTGTAATTTCAACTACCACGTACCAGTAATGACTAACTTATTTCATTCGTACAGTGAACGTGATGAAAGAAGAAGCTTTCAGTAATTAATGCGTACAGGAATTATCCGAAAATATTAATAAGCATTGTCTTGTTAGAAGTTTTAATATTGATATTTTATCTTTTAAACAATCAAATTCTTCAGTTATTATACTGTCAATTAATATCAATTGAAAATTGATTCCGCCATCAATTCCGGCTCTCATTCAAATGACTCACTTTTGGACTGTAAATTGAATTTCAACTACCACATATCGCATGCTTATAGGCAGGAATAACTCATTTGTTTAATTCGTACAGTGAACGTGGGGAACGGAGGAGCTTTTAACAAACAATTTGCACAGGAATTATCAGAATAAGTTGATAAGCTATTCCTCGACGGCAGTTTCAATTTTGATTTGGCTATGAGACAATCAAAAATCCATGAGGGAGTGGAAATTTTTGAAATGTACAATGTACCAAGTTACGTTTTCGCTACACCAATATACCTATTTCGCATATGCTCATGCGAAACTACTATCGTACAATCTACGTACTGAAAATTTGCCAACCAATAGGTGAGTTTATAGCCAAGGACTGCAAGTTCTGATCATAGAGCGAAGAGACCGTTGCAACTATCAACATCACCTGTTATTAGGCGTCAATTCATATCAATTGAAAATCGATTCGATCATTATGGGTTACTCATTCAAATAAGTCACTTTTCTACTGTAAATGTAATTTCACCTACCACGTACCAGTAATGACTAACTTATTTCATTCGTACAGTGAACGTGATGAAAGAAGAAGCTTTCAGTAATAAATGCGTACAGGAATTATCCGAAAATATTAATAAGCATTGTCTTGATAGAAGTTTCAATTTTGATATTTTCTCTTTTAAATAATCAAATTCTTCAGTTAATATACTGTCAATTGATATCAATTGAAAATTGATTCCGCCATCAATTCCGGCTCTCATTCAAATGACTCACTTTTGGACTGTAAATGGAATTTCAACTACCACATATCGCATGCCTATTGGCAGTAATAACTCATTTTTTTCATTCGTACAGTGAACGTGGGGAACGGAGGAGCTTTTAACAAACAATTTGCACAGGAATTATCAGAATAAATTGATAAGCTATTCCTCGACGGCAGTTTCAATTTTGATTTGGCTATGAGACGATCGGAAATCCATGAGGGAGTGGAAATTTATTAAATGTACAATGAACGAAGTTACATTTTCGCTACACCAATATACCTATTTCGCATATGCTCATGCGAAACTACTATCGTACAATCTACGTACTGAAAATTTGCCAACCAATAGGTGAGTTTATAGCCAAGGACTGCAAGTTCTGATCATAGAGCGAAGAGACCGTTGCAACTATCAACATCACCTGTTATTAGGCGTCAATTCATATCAATTGAAAATCGATTCGATCATTATGGGTTACTCATTCAAATAAGTCACTTTTCTACTGTAAATGTAATTTCAACTACCACGTGCAAGTAATGACTCATTTATTTCATTCGTACAGTGAACGTGGTGAATGAAGAAGCTTTTAGTAATGAATGTGTACAGGAGTTTTCCGAAAATATTAATAAGCATTGTCTTGATAGAAGTTTCAATTTTGATATTTTCTATTTTAAATCATCAAATTTTTCAGTTATTATGCTGTCAATTAATATCAATTGAAAATTGATTGCGCCATCAATTCCGGCCCTCATTCAAATGACTCACTTTTGGACTGTAAATGGAATTTCGACTACCACATATCGCATGCCTATGGGCAGTAATAACTCATTTCTTTCATTCGTACAGTGAACGTGGGGAACGGAGGAGCTTTTAACAAACAATTTGCACAGGTATTATCAGAATAAGTTGATAAGCTATTCCTCGACGGCAGTTTGAATTTTGATTTGGTTATGAGACAATGGGAAATCCATGAGGGAGTGGAAATTTATTAAATGTACAATGTACCAAGTTACGTTTTCGCTACACCATTATAGATATTTCGCATATGCTCATGCGAAACAATTGTAGTACAATCTACGTACTGAAAATTTGCCAACCAATAGGTGAGTTTATAGCCAAGGACTGCAAGTTCTGATCATAGAGCGAAGAGACCGTTGCAACTATCAACATCACCTGTTATTAGGCGTCAATTCATATCAATTGAAAATCGATTCGATCATTATGGGTTACTCATTCAAATAAGTCACTTTTCTACTGTAAATGTAATTTCAACTACCACGTACCAGTAATGACTAACTTATTTCATTCGTACAGTGAACGTGATGAAAGAAGAAGCTTTCAGTAATTAATGCGTACAGGAATTATCCGAAAATATTAATAAGCATTGTCTTGATAGAAGTTTCAATTTTGATATTTTCTATTTTAAATCATCAAATTCTTCAGTTATTATGCTGTCAATTAATATCAATTGAAAATTGATTGCGCCATCAATTCCGGCCCTCATTCAAATGACTCACTTTTGGACTGTAAATGGAATTTCAACTACCACATATCGCATGCCTATTGGCAGTAATAACTCATTTGTTTCATTCGTACAGTGAACGTGGGGAACGGAGGAGCTTTTAACAAACAATTTGCACAGGAATTATCAGAATAAGTTGATAAGCTATTCCTCGACGGCAGTTTCAATTTTGATTTGGCTATGAGACAATCAAAAATCCATGAGGGAGTGGAAATTTTTGAAATGTACAATGTACCAAGTTACGTTTTCGCTACACCAATATACCTATTTCGCATATGCTCATGCGAAACTACTATCGTACAATCTACGTACTGAAAATTTGCCAACCAATAGGTGAGTTTATAGCCAAGGACTGCAAGTTCTGATCATAGAGCGAAGAGACCGTTGCAACTATCAACATCACCTGTTATTAGGCGTCAATTCATATCAATTGAAAATCGATTCGATCATTATGGGTTACTCATTCAAATAAGTCACTTTTCTACTGTAAATGTAATTTCAACTACCACGTGCAAGTAATGACTCATTTATTTCATTCGTACAGTGAACGTGGTGAATGAAGAAGCTTTTAGTAATGAATGTGTACAGGAGTTTTCCGAAAATATTAATAAGCATTGTCTTATAGAAGTTTCAATTTTGATATTTTCTCTTTTAAATAATCAAATTCTTCAGTTATTATGCTGTCAATTAATATCAATTGAAAATTGATTCCGCCATCAATTCCGGCTCTCATTCAAATGACTCACTTTTGGACTGTAAATGGAATTTCAACTACCACATATTGCATGCCTATTGGCAGTAATAACTCATTTGTTTCATTCGTACAGTGAACGTGGGGAACGGAGGAGCTTTTAACTAACAATTTGCACAGGAATTATCAGAATAAGTTGATAAGCTATTCCTCGACGGCAGTTTGAATTTTGATTTGGTTATGAGACAATGGGAAATCCATGAGGGAGTGGAAATTTATTAAATGTACAATGTACCAAGTTACGTTTTCGCTACATCATTATAGATATTTCGCATATGCTCATGCGAAACAATTGTAGTACAATATACGTACTGAAAATTTGCCAACCAATAGGTGAGTTTATAGCCAAGGACTGCAAGTTCTGATCATAGAGCGAAGAGACCGTTGCCACTATCAACATCACCTGTTATTAGGCGTCAATTCATATCAATTGAAAATCGATTCGATCATTATGGGTTACTCATTCAAATAAGTCACTTTTCTACTGTAAATGTAATTTCAACTACCACGTACCAGTAATGACTAACTTATTTCATTCGTACAGTGAACGTGATGAAAGAAGAAGCTTTCAGTAATTAATGCGTACAGGAATTATCCGAAAATATTAATAAGCATTGTCTTGATAGAAGTTTCAATTTTGATATTTTCTCTTTTAAATAATCAAATTCTTCAGTTAATAAACTGTCAATTGATATCAATTGAAAATCGATTCGATCATTATGAGTTAATCATTCAAATAAGTCACTTTTCTACTGTTAATGTAATTTCAACTATTACGTACCAGTAATGACTCATTTATTTCATTCGTACAGTGAACGTGGTGAATGAAGAAGATTTCAGTAATGAATGTGTACAGGAATTTTCCGAAAATATTAATAAGCATTGTCTTGATAGAAGTTTCAATTTTGATATTTTCTCTTTTAAATAATCAAATTCTTCAGTTATTATGCTGTCAATTAATATCAATTGAAAATTGATTGCGCCATCAATTCCGGCCCTCATTCAAATGACTCACTTTTGGACTGTAAATGGAATTTCAACTACCACATATCGCATGCCTATTGGCAGTAATAACTCATTTGTTTCATTCGTACAGTGAACGTGGGGAACGGAGGAGCTTTTAACAAACAATTTTCACAGGAATTATCAGAATAAGTTGATAAGCTATGCCTCGACGGCAGTTTCAATTTTGATTTGCCTATGAGACAATCGGAAATCCATGAGGGAGTGGAAATTTTTTAAATGTACAATGTACCAAGTTACGTTTTCGCTACACCAATATACCTATTTCGCATATGCTCATGCGAAACTACTATCGTACAATCTACGTACTGAAAATTTTCCAATCAATAGATGAGTTTATAGCCAATGACTGAAAGTTCTGAACATAGAGCGAAGAGACCGTTGCAACTATCAACATCACCTGTTATTAGGCGTCAATTCATATCAATTGAAAATCGATTCGATCATTATGGGTTACTCATTGAAATAAGTCACTTTTCTACTGTAAATGTAATTTCAACTACCACGTACCAGTAATGACTAACTTATTTCATTCGTACAGTGAACGTGATGAAAGAAGAAGCTTTCAGTAATTAATGCGTACAGGAATTATCCGAAAATATTAATAAGCATTGTCTTGATAGAAGTTTCAATTTTGATATTTTCTCTTTTAAATAATCAAATTCTTCAGTTAATAAACTGTCAATTGATATCAATTGAAAATTGATTCCGCCATCAATTCCGGCTCTCATTCAAATGACTCACTTTTGGACTGTAAATGGAATTTCAACTACCACATATCGCATGCGTATTGGCAGTAATAACTCATTTGTTTCATTCGTACAGTGAACGTGGGGAACGGAGGAGCTTTTAACAAACAATTTGCACAGGAATTATCAGAATAAGTTGATAAGCTATGCCTCGACGGCAGTTTCAATCTTGATTTGGTTATGAGACAATCGGAAATCCATGAGGGAGTGGAAATTTATTAAATGTACAATGTACCAAGTTACGTTTTCGCTACACCAATATACCTATTTCCCTTATGCTCATGCGAAATTAGTGTTGTACAATCTAGTCTGAAGATTTATCAACCAATAGATGAGTCTCTGGCCATGTTATGAAATTTGTGACCGGACAGTTCCGAGTCCGGTGAAACAATCAATATCACCTGCTTTTATGGCGTCTATTCATATCAAATGAAAAGTGATTCCACCATCAATTCCAGCTCTCCTTAAAATTAATTACTTTTCGATTTTCATTTTTTTCATTCGTACAGTGAACGCAGTGAAAGAAGATGGTTTCAGTAAATAATGTGTATAGGATCCATCCAAAACAGTTATAAGGTTTCGTCGTATGTTTACATTAATTTTTTTGTCCAAAACAGAGATTTATATAGATTTGGAAATGTAGTGACTTGCCGAGTACGAATTAATTTTTTTAATAATGTACAGTTACATTGATTGACATATTTTTTAATATGTAATTTTTAACAAGATTTATCAAGAACTGTTTATTAAAAGAATTATTTAGTTTATGCCTATCAGTACGGTAATTTTTGGAAACGTATTGTTAAAATCAAAGATTAATGGCAACAATTAATATCATGTGGTATTGTCGACTATTTGATTTGAATTTAGTGTTGAAAAGTGGATTACCATGGTATAGTCTGACTGAAGTATTGTTTTCATTTATCTCTGATAGAAATATGAACTTAACCTAATTTATATGTTTGTGGAATAATTTATACTTAATTCTCTCACCTTCGGTAACAGAACATTTTTTTGTAGAAGTCGATTTTTGTGTAGATCTCTTGCTTTTTTTATTCCTTTCATCGTATAATGTTTGGAAAAAACTTTCGTCGCTACTCTCGTTTACCTCCATATCGTCAGGTTCACTGATTTCGTCATCAGGTTTATATTCCGATGATTCGGAATTCTTACGGGATAAATGGGTTGTTTTGGTGCGTTTTTCTGAGGGTGCCTCTGCATTGTCAGAATAGTCTTCATAGGATACAGTTTTTACTGTTCTTTTCCTTTTTTTGCTATGATTCTTTGCTATTGATTCTTCCGGAATGTCTAGTTTTTCGACGTCAATATCGTTAATCGATTCTACTGTTACGTCATTAAGTTCATCTTCGTCTATTTCATGATTTTCGCCATGATAATCTTGCTGTTTTTGATCAGCTATCGATAAAACAAGATATTTTTCTATTATTATATCAATTAATAAATACATTTCAAGATGAAATCCAAAAGAATAAGATTAATTAAATTAACTACAACACATCAATTTTATGTGGTGTATTCTTCAAAACACGTTTAATTCCGTTCTTTATAAAATATCTTGTAGATAAAAGTACGTAACATGTACAAAAAAATTGTTTTATGTTACTTTACAATTATTAGTATGTAAACTGTAATATTATTAATAAATTATGAATAAAACTTTTTATTCATTGACTAAAATATGGTCAAGTAGGATATGTAACTCCGTTAGTTTCAAATTTCCAAATTACAAAAATACGAGTGTATTGAAAAATTTTTAGGATTGAAATTGATTGATACAGGATTGAAAAATTTTGTTGTTGCCTGTGAACTCTATGTAATCCTTCATTAACTTAAAATACTTCTTTCATGGTACTGAACAGTACTTAAGCTCTATATTCGTTTCAACGATTATTCAAGTAAAATGCAATATATAACACAAATTATTTTAATAATTTCAAATAGTAACATTAAACTTTGTTTCTTTTGCAATTAGCGGATTTTTGAAGAATTTACCATAGACAAATACAGAAATACTTCATACACACGCATTATATATCGACGCATTCGCACATACATAGAGATATATAGACGAACACAAATCTATACATATACATGCAATACATAAATTAATAAGACATATTTTAACTGATCACATTTATACCATTGTTAGTATATTGGATAGATTCATTCAATTTCTCAATTTGAAGGCTGATGTACTTATTGTATTCTTATTAGGGAAATTTCACGTCCGCTGATCATTGGCCTTGAAGTTCTATGTGAAGCTAGGACACAACATATAAAGCAGGAGAGGAATGGAGGAAAAACAAAATAATAGTTTATGCAATAAAACAAACAAAAAATAAGCAAACAGTAATAATAAATAGAAAACTAAATGTCTTCTGTATTAAACGTCATGTACAAAATTCGGGTTTTAACATGATGTATTTTTCTAATTTGATTAATTGCGTTTGTTTATTGTTATGACAAAAAGTACTATTATTGATTGAAATAAGCAAGAGAGACAACACAAAATAAACTGTTTTGCAACAAAATTAGATCGATAAAGAAGGAAAAATAAGGAATTTAAAGATAGGAATACTGCAGAAAAGAGAAATCATAGGATACAAAGGATAAACAAAATTAATATTTTATATTATTTGATACATTGTAATGAAGCCTGAAGTTCAGACTGAAACTACCGCTATCCCGTGCACTTGGCACGACTCATGTAATTGACATTAGTAGCTTTAAATTTGGCGATCTAGGTTATGATTTATTCTTGAAACCCTTACTATACAAATTAAGTTTCCATATTTGTTATTGTGCGTGCGTGCAAAGTTAGATCGCGACCTATTAACTTTCTCTTCTATCACGTGGAGCGTTTTATTTTTAATTTAGCGAGCGTCAGACTCTTGGATTCAAATGAGTCTGTTTGTTGATCAGAATAAAAGCGTTAAGATTAAATTATATATGGCGCGAGTGAACATTGCATTACCCTTTTTCCATTTGCATGCCTTTACAGGTGCGCGTGAGGTAAGGCAAATCAACAAAAGCAGGGAACGTGGAATAACGAATGACAGAGTATTTCTTTAAATATTCCCGCGTTACATTATTTATTGTTCATGAAGAATTATATCCCTGAACAATAGTTAGAATTTGATTTGCGTGTATTAAAAGTTTCTCAAAATAAATCCAATGAACATTTCGACCAATTTAGATCACGAATTGTTGCGGGCTTGGTAATTAAGACTCAAAAGATGTAATCACGAAAACTAATAATTTGTCAATGAATTATTTTCAGTAATTATACATTTTAGGTTGTCGAAACTTCAGGCTTATAATATTTATGGCATATAATATTTTGTTAACATACCTTCATCTGCTTCTTGATCGTAGTAATCAAATGCTTGGTTATCTGCTGCATCAAGTCCTCCTTGTCCTTGGACAAATAGCGGTGTTAATTGTATAATTTCCCGGAATGGAACTTCCAACCTATAGTATTCCTCATGTATTTTATAATCGTGGCCAAGAAAGTTAGCCAATTGCTTGCTGATACCGACGCCGGCATCCATCGCGTACAGCATCGTAGCAATATGCTTACGAAGGAAAGTACCTCGCAGTAGTTCCGGATTTTCGGCTCCACATTGCATGGCATACTTCCTCATAATGATGTATGCTTCGAAGTAGGTTTCCCGTTCTGCTAGTGTGTTATTTCTTTTTGCAAATAAATATCTATTATTTTCTGCGATACCAGCATCCTTTCTTAGTTTTTCAATTAAATGTATACTACTAAGTAGTCTTTTGTGAATCAATAATCCACACCGCCTCTTTTGCAGTTTATTTTTAATGGAAATTCGTACATATTGTTGTGCTATTTTCTGTTCTTCATTTGACAAACTAGTGAAAGCTTTGCCAGTACAATGATCATCGATATTGTACATGCATTTTTCGTTGAGATCTGATAGTTGCAGACGAGACAACTCACCCTGTCGTTTTCGATTAAAAATTTGCAATATCAGGAGAGTGCTCTCATTCAAGTCGACCCAGTCCTCGTGAGAAAAATTTCCTTCTCCTTTGTAAAAGTAATTGCTTAAATTTTTATAAGCAGAAGATCTTTTGCGCTCAGTAAAAGAATATAATTTTTGAATAGATTTCGCTTTGGGGAGCTTCTGCGGAGCTTTATTTTTCTCGACTTCAAGTAACCGATCTCGGGCTTTCTTGTTTAAATTTTTAAATGTTTCTTCTAATAAATTTTTCAGAACACTAATCTCTTCTGTATGATTTATTCGATTTTTTTGACAATACCTCTCATAAAATAATATTGCTTTCTTCAGTAAAATTGTAAGCTTTTGCAATTTATTACCTTTCGATACTGTTTCAGTCATAGGATCATGACCAGATATATCTAATAAAGTTTGTTCTATTACGTTTAGATTATCTCTGGTAGAAAAGACATCCATTAAAGTTACTATTTTAGAGTCTTTTTCTCGACAGAGAATTAAAATCTCAGCCAGCTGTCGAAGGGATGTACTTATCATTGACCAATCTTGAACATTGGTATGATAAGAGGCCATGGCATTACCATACAAAATGATAAGCTCATCTTTTGTAGCAACATACTTTTTATCATCCTTTTTCATACTAGCTATAACAACTTTCCTCAACCGAAGAGAAGCTTTTGGGTGAACATCTGGAATTAACGCATCACACAGTTGCTTTATACCTCGATTTGTAAGACGATTATCCATTGGACACTTATGTCTAAACAGTAATTTACTTTTCAAGCACTTAAAGCATGTAATACAATAAGTGTATTCCCTGGATTCTTCTACCTCCGGTAAATTATAGTTATATATCACTGGATACTTATTACCTTTTCTATCTGTTCTATGTGAAATATTGGAAACATTGAAACCTTTATCGAGTAATCGTTGAGGTATTACGTAATCGCCATTTTCATTTACAATAACTCTAATAATCTGGCGTGAATTTGGCTTTCTCGATACATGCAATTCTGAATCTGTAGATTCATTTCGCATATCTGCATTGTAGTCACCTAAATTTGTAAGCACGCGAATCACTTTATTAAGCTCACTCTGCCCCAATGAATTGATTTTGATGATCAATTCATGATTCCTGTGAACTTCTAACAGGTGTCTCTTTATTTTGTCCGCAATTGGCTCATTGCAAATATAGCACACGTGGATCTTAGCTATTCTGTCTTGAGAATCAGAATCTCCTTCAGTTACCAAGTTTCTTTTAATAAATTTGTTTTTGATAGAAACGGTAGGTGTACCGGGTACATTTAGATTACACTGTTCGAGATTCAAAGTTCCTGAACTGCTAATTGTCAACTTCACTAAAAAATAAAAGAACAAGTGTAAGTATAATATAGATTACTTACGCATATTGGTTAAATAATTTTATCGACGATTGGTTTTACAACAGAAATTTATAAAAAAACTACCACTAACTTAAGATATAATTAATCTTTCAAATTATATATATATATACATATATCTTTATAGGAATAGGTGACATTCGACATTTTGCTACTTTACATAGATAAAATTTTCTATATCATAGATGGGTCTATAACTAAAATATATGAGCAAATTCATTCAAATAGACATTTATAAATTTTCATCTATAATGTGGCCTTTCTATACAATACAATTTTATATCGGAATTATTAATTCAATTTATTATGTAGACTAGGCGGGGGGAATATAATAACTTCCCAAACTACATGATTCCGAAAATAAATTGGATTTCGTAACCTTTAATTTTCAATTATCTCAAACGATTTATTTGCTACGTATTTTTTAGAAATACTCATAAGAGAAAGCCTTATAAAGAAACGATTCTCAAACATCTCATTGTCATTATACCATCGATCAGTAGGGGATAGACACGTAGTCTCCTACAAAACCACTAGTAATTTAAAGCCAGAATAAGAATCAGAAAACACCATTTCCTAGTTGTCTAAATGCAAGGCTGCAGTATGACTGATACTGTATTATCAGAATAACATTCAGAAAATAAAAATTTTTAAAAAATCCTACAGTCCATCAAATTAAAATGCTAGCGTCCAGTAAACGTTGGTCAGAAAGCAGTAGGCGATAAGCGCACAATGTCTTGCATATCGGATTGTATTGAGTTATCAGAACAAGATGAAGAAAACACACATTTTCTTTGCAGATGACGAGCATGTCTCTGTCATAGAAATTCCGCGATGAATATGTAGCTATCTAATAAACTATTTAAAATGTATTTCTACTCTACTAACAAGTCATTTCGAAGAAATTAGCTTTTCATTTTTATAAAAATTATTAATCGTGTTAAGACATTGTTTAATAATGTTCTGCATCTCTTCTGTGAATATTTACTTTTACTGATCAGTACGCGCTAATAATAGCGCTTTTATAAGGTATATGAGAATCTAATTTAAAAATTTTGACTAAAAGCAATGCCTCCAACCATGTCAAGATAATTGAATGCAAAGAACCTGTAGTATATGAAAATATACTCGTAAGTCGTATAAAAATGACAATACTATATATGAAAAAGAAGTGAAGATTTTACTTTTTGTGTCGTATAAGCTATATATACAAATATATATATTTATATAAATATAAATATAAATATATATATATTTATATATACATGGATTTTAACGATAATCTGAAATAGATGTCTTTTTTTTGACATCTACTAAATAAAACATCGCTAGCAAAATTTGTTAGTCCATTTATGCAGAGTTGAAAAACTACTAGAATGACCTATATGTATATATATATAAATAAAAGTAAAATAAATGATATGTATATATATATATATTACCATTTTCTCGGTTAGCTTCAACTGCCATCAACGATTTTTGAGCATTATGTTTGCTTCTTTTTTTTGCATAGGATTTTTTTTTATTGGTAGAAGAATTTTTGTACGAAGCGCTACCTATAAACAAATGTTTTAATAAGTTTTTTCAAGTGGTATATTTGTTTTGTAAAAAATGACAAATAGAGTTAATTAAATAGAATAAAATGGATAGGAATATTGCCTATTGAGGACTGGACAAGGCACTCAAAGAATTTGAAAAGAAATAGAACGATATAAAAATAGGAATCAATGGCTAATTTACGTAAATGCTATCAGTCAAATGGAAACAATTTATGTATATTATAAATACATTTTAGATACATGAGAAGAAACGCAAAATAAGAAATAAATAGTTTATCTTTTAAAACTATCGAAGTTTTTTACTTTTAGATATTAAAACTAGTTAACAAATTGAAAAAATTAAGTTACTTAGAACACACTAACTTGCACAATGCGACCCACGTCAAAATGATAGAAAAACAGCCGCGGAAAGTTATTAATTTCATATAGGCAGTGGTGAAAAGAATAATATATACTAAAATACAGACTACTATCAAGCTGTAGTACTAAGTAATTGAATAACAATTTAGGCAATATTTTAGCAAGTAAAATAATCGAGTTAGAAATGTTCTCCCAATGCACTTATGAATCTATCACAGTTATAAGTTCTCGCTTTTGTACACATTCTATTCCTTGTACGAAGAAGAATTCACTGGTTCGATTACGGGTTATATAATTAATTTAAATTATATATGTTCGTGCACCTTTCAGAACCTTTAGTACACACGTCGTTTTACTGAAATGAAAACAATTGATAGCACGAAGCGTCAGTTAGCCATACGCTGATGGATATAGCCTGGAAGATTTAGTTTCGGAGTATATACGTGTTTAAGAGACAGATAAACAGCAGGTAGTAAATTAAAAATGAAGAAAAACAGTTGACAAATTGAAAAAAAGAATAGAAAAGGAAAAAACGATTCTTACCACATGAAGAACTTGCAGTGTTGTTTGGAAGGGCTTCGTTTAAGTCAAGTTTAGGTTGGTCAAAGTCTAGCAAATTTTCATGATGGTCCACGTTATTCAGTTCTTCTGAAATAGATATACTGACTCTTCTTTCGTTATTAGAAGCCTCATCATTTTCTATATACACTTGAAAGTGCTCAAATGTTTCTTCGTTAACTTGATTTTCATTTTCATCTCCAACATTAGGGCTATGCTCATAATTAATAAAAATTTCATTATCTAATTCTACATTCGATTTTTCATCAGTCAGAACGGTATCAACTTTGGTCAAGCCTGCGGGTTCTATTGTAAAATACAATCATATTATTATGTAATAAAAATAATTAATACCATATAATGACATATGTCAATTCAATCGACAGTCCTAATTAAAACTAACACGTTTCTGATTTACGAACACTAGCATATTTAGACTTTTTGAATTAAAAATATTTCATATTCTATCGAAAAGAATAGATTTTAATTAGTTTTTTCCATGAAGAAAATAGAAAGAAATTTTTCCCGCTGATAGTTGAATCGTTACTTTTTCAGTGAAAATTTAAATCAATTAGTTTTCGTAATTCCTTTGAAACTTGTTTATTTTTGTAAAAATCATTATAGCGGCCTTTATTATCTAACACATGGATATTGGCTATGCAGTAAGGGATTTTCATAAAATTATCCTTGACAATCATTTCGATCGAAATCGTATAATAATCAAATAACAAGAAAGAAGATAAAAATTTTATTTAGGATAAAAATATACAAATTCTTACTACACTTTAACTATTTGTATTGCGTATTTCAAAATAGTACTACCAATTATGGCAACTAAGATAGTAGCTTCTATGGCAAAGGTTATATGCAGCCAAAGGATGTCATTTTTTTATTACTTAATCTACAGCTTAATGTAAGATCTGAACCTCTAAAGTAACAGTGTCTGTTTTTTATTAAATGGATCAAGCACAAGTCTACGTGTATATAGATCCAACCAAACAACTCAAATGTAATGTAGGATCTAGACATTTGAAGTTATAACTATAAATTGGCAATACAAAAGCTTTCGTAAGAAAATGTAAGTGTACGTGTATGGAGCGACTTACTGTCGCATTGATATGCACTCTGCGCTTATGCAAGTAGGTTCCTTTTTCGCGATCGTTATTGCAACGCCGCATTATTTCGTATCTCGAAATAACGTGCTTTAATTTTATTTTTATTATCAATAACTCCTTTTGTTTGAAACACCACGGCCCTAACTAAATTCCTAACAATATGTTTTGTTTAAAAACAGTAAGATGTGATAATACATACCTTCACTAAGTAGATTAGTTTGGTAGAAAGTACAATTATCTTCAGTATCTAACTGATATATATTTACGGTATCTTTAACCTCTATCGGTATTGATGAAATATCAAATGATTTAGACTGAATCTTACGTGGCGTTATTTTAATAACAGATGTATATGCTACAGTCATCTTTTCTGCTACAAAAGAAAGAAGAAAGATAAATATGATAGATCATAGTTTTTGCCAAAAAATTTGAAATTCCGAACGTTCTTAATGAACGATCTTACCACTGCGACGATTAAGATTGTTTTGAATAACAAAATACAAATCAAAATTTATTTTGTTATCAATGTTATGATTTAAATTATTTATGAAGAAATATGTGCATCTCCAATGAACGATGACCATATTCTAACTATAAAAAAAACAAAAATCGATTACACAAAGTTAATTGGAATTACGTGGAATTTTTATCACAAGCGCACATTCTTTATATGATTTATATATATTAACAGTTATGATATGCCCAAAAAATATCGATTAGAAGGGAATAATTTTATTCCCATGATACAGAGAAGGTATGAAAAATTTCATCGCTCTGCGAAATCTTCGAACCACCACTACAGCCATTTTAATACGTTATTAGAAAAACTTTGTAGAGATCAGCAATGGAAAGAACAATAACCACCCTTACAGCCAATTAATTTTAATAAACCTAGACTTGTTAATATAATGACACCCTCTTCCAGAAAACAATTGGTCAAGCGTTAACTTTTTTCTAATAACACGTAGAAGTAATACTTCGCATTTTATTAAAATTCAGTGTTCAAAGTGCCTTTAGAGGTAGTTTTTATTATGAAACTTTGTCAGTAGTTTAGTATTAACATTATCTACAAGATAAAGATTTAGACGAGATGTAAAATTTAGCATTACGTTATTAACGCCAAAAATATTGATTTGCATTTTGTAAATGAAAATCTACCTAGCTGTCGTAGCGCAATATATCGTATAGAAACGAGTAAACTAATTTTCATCATATCATTAAAAAATTCAATTGGTGTAGGATAGTCTGGGAATAATAATAGTCTTGGAAAGTTTATAAAGTAATGATTTTTAAAAATTGTGATCATTTTCAGATTCATAAATGCAAAAATCCTTACCAAATCTCTATTTATCTGAAAGGATTGTAAGAAACTGTAAAAAATGACTTTAAAAAAGTTTATCCATTCAAAATTTTTAAAATGCACATTGCTTGTATTTATACGGACGTTTATGAATATTTTCTCTAGCAATTGATTAACATTTAAGTTTTTAAAAAAAATTAATTTTAAAATTGAAGATTTTATAATACTTACAACTTTCATTTGCATAGCTTGATGAAAGTACATCACTATGGATCGAAGTATTTAGATCTTCTAAATTGAGATCTGGCAAATTTTGATTCAACGCTTTGGCAATTGTATCCAATATACCTCGGTTCTCTATTGAAAAAAAAATTACATGATAAATTAAAAGAATGCATTAAACATAATACCCATAAGCACAGATACATACATAAAAGGCAATCAACATAAAGTAATTTTTTCATTTATCTTTTTGTTACTCGTTATAATAATCAAATTTCTTAAACATGATTGTCATAAAAAAGCTTAAATATACAAGTCATTCTAGTACGAAAAAATAATTCGCTCCATATTTTGCCCGAACACTGCGTTGTTTTTTATTTTTACCACGGAATAATGTCTACATAGTATGAACAAATAGTTTAGTCTCGTGAAATATGTCGAAACATTGTTTATTATTAATTTTAATGCAGAAAAAGTGATAAGTAATTTTTTAAGTTATATTATTAGCTTTTAATTTTCTTTCTAATTATGATATCGAAACGAGGCTGACAAAATTAGATTTCTGATTAAATTTTACATAAGGATCAATATATAATAAAATTCATTAATTTTTTTAATAATACTTTCAAATGATTATATAATTATCAATTTTTGAATGTGTATCGATCTTTTCAAAATTAGTACACCTTTCTGTAGTGAATAATATAAAATTCATCCAATTTTGCCAATATTTAAAATCTTCAGTTGAGGTCTCATTTGAAAAGTCATGGAAATTGCGGACCTCTTTACATCAAACGAACTTCGTAGAGATGAATGCATGATTTTGACCACAAAAAAGACAATTTCAAATTAAATTATATTGTTAAATACTAGGAACAGGGTAAACAAAATAAACTTCTCAATAACTCCTGAACAATAATAATGTTTACTACAATAATCTACCAACGTTTCGAAAGTATAATTAAACTGTTCCTTCAGGATTACGAAAAGCATTTATTATACTGTTAAAAATAGATAAAACGCAGAAAAAACAATGCCAAATTATAAAAAATACCTGTTAGTTAATAAACATTAATACAGTTTAGTCCTATTGTCAAAGTAATCATTATCTGTCAAGTAAAAAGAACAAAAGTCAAAAATCAAACGAAGGCTAAATTATTCAAACACAATAATTATAGTCGTATCCATACTCCTCGTTCAAATTCGGATCGAAAAAATTATGCAAACAGAAGATTGTAACGGCTTTCTATAGCGTGGTCATGATATCTGTCCGTCTATTCAAAACATTAAATTTCTCAGCAAAAATACCAAAGGAAAAAGCCTTTCGTATGAGAAATTAAACTGTAAGGATGTCGAGAGTCAGGAAGTTCGACGAGTGCTACTGTGGATGTGGCAATTACGATCACTTTGCCAAGGCTTATTCGAATCCTGGAAATAAGATTTTTTACAAATGCAACAGGATCGATCACATTGCCTGTGACTGTCAATCAGGTGAGAGTTTAAATAAACCTGCCTATATAACTTTAATAACTTTACTTTTCGTTGTGAAAAACTGTGGATACAATTGGATATTGTAATAATCACATGGGAAGAAAGTTTATGGGTATATAGGTAAAAACACTTTGAGAGGTAGTACTAAACAGTACTAAAGAGCAAAAGTATTTTTAAAAATCGACAAGGGTCTTTCTCTCAGACCAAGAATGAAAATACTGAAGACAGAAATGAAAATAATAACCATAGAGGTGAGTACTCGGAAAAACTAACTCATCTTAATATACATCAACTTAATATAATAATAAGTACAATGTGTTTCAATCTTAGAAATTAATTGTATTGATGCGAATGAAAAAACATTTTTCACTAAAACGGAAAACGTAGGTCTAGATAAATATTTATCAAAGTTTTTATCTAATTCAGGTGCCACTTATCATTTAATAAACTCCAAATTAGTTTCTAAAATTTTTTATGAACCTGATAGAGGTATGATAAAATGCACCAACAAAAAAGATTCAGCTAATTTAAAATCAGAAGGAGCTAGAAGTTTTGAAATTGTTTTGAAAAATGCAAACACGTTAAATATAAATAAAGTTTCAAATGGATAAGATTTCAAATGAATTATTATTTAGACGTATGTACAATAGTCCCTATTAGATTATAGAATTGAATATAAAATTGAATAATCAATATGACAATACGAGATTTAATGAATGTAGAAATAGGCGAGTATTTGTGAATTTGACAGAAATTAATGACACGATAAACTTGCAAAAGAACAAATTGATACTGCTGTTATAAACATAAACACTCATGATAAGTTATTTGAGAGTATAGCAACGAACAAGGAGATAAACGATAACGATTCTAATACGAAAAGTGAATTTTTATAGTAACAGTGTGAACTTTATACCTCATGAAATATCAAACTTTGATATAAAAATTTGGAATTAATAAATCTATAAAATTGAAGATGCCGCAATTATTCAAATAGATAATATAAAGTCACTATTTACAAAACAATATAAGAAATTTCAAAAGAATAATAAAACCAAGTTATGGCATATCCTTTTTGGCCATGCCCACTTGCTTATCTGAAAGCATTGTAAAATACATGTTCCGAGAACAAAAAATTAAGCGTTGGGTCTATTTTATATTGTGAGATGTACTAGTTAGCTTAATTCAAAAGATTGACGTTTAATATATTACGCAACAGAGCCACTGCTGCACTTCAAATTATTCATTCACACTTAATAGGACCTATTTCACCTGCAACTCATTCCATAGGATACACATTGATTTCCATGTTTATTAGCGATTTTTCACAACTGGCCATGGCTTACTATGAAAAATAAAAATGAAATTTGACACGATTTTGATATGTTATAAAGAGTACGCGAAATTTGTTAGGCTATGGTAAAAAAGTATGTTATTTAAGGTCAGATCAAGGCAAAGAATATACAGGTAGATAGATATATATATATTTATATATCATTGAAATTCTTAATAAATTAGTTGTCGAACTCTAACTGGGACAACCTAAAACTCTTCGACATAGAGATGTGAGTGAAAAGTTTAATTTAATATTATAAAATAGATTAAAATCATATATTTTTTATTCTAAATTATCTGAAAATTTTTGGGACTCATAATGAATGCGACCGTTCGATTACGCATATAATCAAACACCGCATAACTCTAACAATATGATCATATCTTTACAAAAATTCGCACCTAATCACTACTTGGATATGAAACAAATTAAAAGGTTTAGAAAGCATCATATTAAAGTACATGGAAAAGTGTGACCTTAATTTCGAGAGGAAGTAAGGAAAGTAATTCTAGTGGGTTGTGTTCCCATTGGATATCAATTCTTAAAGCCAGAAGATGGAAATCTACATGAAAGAAGAAATGTACATTTTATCGAAAAATTAGTATACGTGATAAATATGAAAAGAATTCATTTAAATTCTTACGTCTTGCACTTGAAAAAATTGAAAAAATAAATTGTTTGTTCAGTTCGATTGCGACTAAAAATCATTACGAGGGATTGTTTGAAAGAAAGCAATTGTGCGAAGGTGAGATAGACCAAAGAAAGTAGTAAATGTGCAGAAAGAACAAGAAGACAAAATGAATAAAAATCCTGAACTTAGAGACAAAAAGATCCTGTTGAAATATGAATGTGTTCAAGCTATATCTGAATTTATGCTTATACATGTAAGAATAATTGAATGTGTGTATGAGTATGCTCAGAGATTGGTTGAGATTTGGAATAGTATGTTTATCATACATAGTGTATATGTGTCTCTCTACTGCTCAAATTGGAGCACTGTTATTGTGTAGTCTAGTCAGATTTTCCGTACAGGTGATATCGCATTCTCGAACTATACTTCGTATTCTTTTTATTTATTCGAACCATTCTTTACTTAAATAAAGATCACCTCATTGCACAATATTGACTTGCTCATTAATAAGTGTATTTTCTCTGCTCCAAAAATATATCCTAAAAGATCCTTTCGTCAATAGTTTTTCTGAAATGAATTTAGATGATAAGGTAAGAGTTAATGTCATATTCTGTTGCCCTGTTGAAAGTGAGTTAATGGCAGAAAAACAAAGTGAAACAGGTATAAATATAAAAATAGATAAATCTAATGAGTGTAAAGCTTAAACAAGAAAATTATGTCAACAAAATTTTGGAAAAATTTGGATTTAAACAAATCTGAGACAAAGGTGAGAGAAAAAGATGTTGATGAGGAAATATTGGCTAAAACTCGAAGCCCTGAAAATACTTCATTAAGAGCAGCTGTGAGTACTCTATTTTATTTAGCAGGTTCGACGAGATGCGATACCTCGTACGCTTTTAATGCCCTGAGCAGATATCAAGTTGATCTTGAGGATATTTATCATACAATTTGATAGAGTACTCACAAATAATCATATGATAACCTTAGCTACTAGAGGTGCCGAATATGTAGCTATGAGCGAGGCAAGCATGGAAATGTAGTCAATTTTTAATTCCTTAAGATTCATTTTCAACGATGCGGATAAACTACTTCCAATGACTTTGGTGTGACAATAAAGCTGCTATTGCAAAAGCAGAAACTAACAGTAAAAATAAGAAACGTCATATGTTAGAAGTTACCAAACATTTTTTAAGGAATGTGTTAGGAAGTAGGAAAAGTTTCTCCACATGTGCGCCAAATGGTGTCAGTGACAGCATCGAGTGTGCGTGTGCGACTTGTTACTCGCGCTTACGTAAAAGCAAACAAGCTTTCTCTGTTAGTCCAGTGACAGTGCAGCCTGCCTAATCGGCGCGCAAAAACAAAGTGTTCGCAAGTGCAACGCTATGTACAAAACGAAAGATGTTCAATACGCCGCTAGCCAACGACCAAGAGCAAGTCTTGACTGATCAGCGCTTGAGTGGCTCGATTTTAAATAAAAACGAAGATCTTTTAATTGCTAATCAAATCTATTTTGTCATTATTTTATATACTTATTCCTTCATAGTTTAATTCTATTTTACAAATAAGTATTTTCGAATTTCGGCTTTATTTTATAAAATATTCATAGAAAAATGATGGAAAAGTCGATAGATAAATAAGTTATACGTCTGCTAAAGTAGTGGTTATTGCGTTATAGATGAGTTCTGCATTATTAACTACAAAAAGATGTACTAATTTCAAGAAGATCAATAACATTATTTAAAAATTTGAAAAATTTTACAATGAAGGCCGAGTGTTGTTATTAAACAAAATAAATTAATTATAATAAATTTAATTCTGCCGCAGTATATGAATAGTTTTGAAGGAATGAAATTAATTCAAATAAGTTTAAGACAAAATGTGTCTAAATTGGACATAAAGTTTTAATTAAGTAAATAATATTAAATAATGTTACATTAATATTAAAAATATTTTAAAATAATAATCATGAGGTTTATTAAGATTCTATTGTGAACAAAATTTAGCTATTAAAACTAAATAAATCATCGAAGAAAATGTTATACATAGTAATCAAACTTACATAATTTAATAATGCATAATATGTAATATTTGTGTCTACAAAATAGAAATTGTTTTAAAATCAGTTTTCTTAAATTTAAGACATGTAAATATAACATTTCTATATAAAGTTTGAACTTATAAGTATATATTATTTTCTGATTTCTTACGACAAGAAGAAATCTGATTTTGACATAATTTCTATTTTGTAATTACAAATATTACTTTATGCATTATTGAATAATATAAGTTTGATGGCATTAGACCATACGTATAACATTTTCTTGTACAAAGATTATATTGTAAAACATATATCGATGAAAATTTTATACCCAAGATCTAAAGCTATATCAGAAGAATAATTCAATAATTTAATAGTAGACATTCTTACACTCTCTTCATATTCAAATATTAATTATTGGTACCCAATAGGTTGGCTCTCAAAGTTGGAATAACAATTACTATTTCAATAATTTAATCTTAAGAACATGAAAGAATATTTAGTTATTCAAGTCTTAAAAATAACAGAAGAAAATTATATCCATAAGGACTAAAGCCAAGAAACCTACATAATTTAATAATACACAATGTAATGATTCTGATTAAGAAGTAAAAATAATTTTCAAATTAGATTTTTTAAATTTATGACAACATGTGAATAGAATATTTCTATATAAAGTTTGAACTTACAAGTATAAATATCTGATTTTCTAAGACAATAAGTTTCTCTTTAGAACTAAATAAAGTTATTCCAAGTCAACAATTATTAATCGATGAAAATTTTATACCTAAGATCTAATTAATGAATTAATTTTCATTTAAACATTTTTAAATGATAATCGCAAGCCTTATTAAATTTCTCTTTAGAACTAAATTATTTTATTCCAATTAAACAAATCAGCTGTGAAAGTTTTATACTGAAGGTCTAAAGCCATATCAAAAAAATAATTGAATAATTTAATCATAATAACATTAAATAAGTAATATTTCATTCACACTATAAACATTTTTTAATTATAATCTGTTAAAATAATAATTTTACTTACCGTTATTGCATATCAATTTGCACTCAGTGATTTTGCCTGAGTTCACGCCAAATCGAAATGAAAAATTATCTTTTCCTTTTTTTTTGTTTTTTTTGAGAAATTCTGTCCTTAGCACAATATAAATTTTATTATCATCTAATTGAACCATCGAATACATCTCGTTGCGACTACTGGAATTGTCAACGATTCAAAGAGAAGACGACATTAAAAAATATGTCGATGCAAATTTCAAATGCAAAACTTTAACGGTCAACCACAGAAAGAAAGGTTTTTTTATAATTTAAAGTTAGGGGGTTTCCCTTCTCTTACTCTTGGACTATTAGGATTATCACACATCAGATATGACATACTAATAATTCAATTCCTTAAAATTATTATTGCATATATGAATGTATAAATAAAATGTTTTATCATATAATATTAGCTAATATTTCAATCTATTTAGATTTATCTAAATTTATTTAGATTTATCTAAATTTATTTAGATTTATCTAAATGGTGTCCACCTAATCATTAATTGCGTAGACTAGTCTGAATAAGTGACATTGGATAAGAAGTAGTAATTATGCAGACTGTCCACATAAGTGTTCTTCTATGGGCAAACTTTCAAAAGGAATTATGTGGACGTCCGCATAAGTGAGGTCTGAGTCCACGTAAGTGATAGTAGACTAGTAGTTGAGTCCGCACAAGTCATATTCTATGTACATATATATATATATATATATATAAAGAACAAGCTTTATAAAATTGAATATAATTTTACAACTTTTGATACAGGGATCTTCTAAAAGTTTTTCAACAGAGCATGGTTCAATAATTGTTGCCTTCTTAAGTCATTTTAACATAGTTTCTTTTAGTAATATAAATCATGGACAAATCCATAATATGCGATGATCGTCAGCTCATTTTGAATAAGACATCACGGCGCTAGCAATAAGCTAGTAGTTAGAATTATGAGTAATCAAAATTAATGAAAGTATTAAAATGTAAACTCAATAATTTTCAGACATCTAAGACAAATTTTTGCAAAAAATAATTATTTCCCGTGTTAGAGAGAATTCAAATAAAATATCAAAATTTGAGTGTGAATGCAATTTTGATTTTCGGTAAGAGTACAAAATCTCTTGATTTTCAAAAGTCAATCTAACAAATAATTTTATATTTCGCTCGATTTAAAAAATTATAAAATAGCACTTTTTTTCAATCGAAATGTCACATAGGATTACTTGAGGCCCTTATAAAATGTCAGGAAAAACATGAATATTTTATTCTTGAACTAATCCAACAAGAATTATAGCTGAAATTAAAGAATTTTCAAGCGAAAAGTTCTCCAATTTCACATATATAAATTATTTTAGACAATTTTTGTCTAAGAAATGACTAATTTCAATCAATCCATTGTTCATTTTAGCAACCGGTTCACCCTTGAAGTCTGGAAAACTGCATGAAAGAATTCCATTTCCAAAAAATGTGTTCTAAATTAATGAGCAATCTCCAGAAAACGCAACAAAAAAATTCTTGTAGGTTTTTAGTCATTTACAAGCATCTTATGTCTTTCTTAATGACTTTCTGATTTCATGACACCCAGACCTGCCTCGACTCCGGCCTAACCACTTATGTATGGATATCTGAAAATGCGTTTACTAAACCGCTGAGAATTGTTCAATGGATTCTCGAGAATAGTTCTCATAGATTTAGTCGACAGAATAAACCGAGATTCCACACGGCCACCGGACTAGCCACCCGTGTCGTTGGAGCTAAAGGGGAAATTCATTTTCCCAAAAAACTGACTACTAAATGTGTGATAATTGTTCAGTGGCCTATAAAGAACAATTCTCACAGATTTAGTAGTTAAAAAAAAATATCTTTCATTTTGCTGTGACAGAATAAATCGAGATTCCGCACGGCCACTGGACTAGCCACCCGTGTCGTTGGAGCTAAAGGGGAAATTCATTTTCCCGAAAAACTGACTACTAAATGGGTGAGAATTGTTCAGTGGCCTCTAAAGAACAATTCTCACAGATTTAGTAGTTAAAAAAAAATATCTTTCATTTTGCTGTGACAGAATAAACCGAGATTCCGCACGGCCACCGGACTAGCCACCCGTGTCGTTGGAGCTAAAGGGGAAATTCATTTTCCCGAAAAACTGACTACTAAATGTGTGAGAATTATTCAGTGGCCTCTAAAGAACAATTCTCATTGATTTAGTTGTCGCAAAAAAATTTATTTCATTTCCTACGGAAAAGCGATAGCGCATTCTGTTTGGACACCGGCGTAGCCACCTTCGTCGGGAAAGCTGAAAATGAAATTATTGTTCGGAAAACCCGTTTACTAAATGGATGAGAATTGTTCAGTGGACTCTCGAGAACAGTTCTCATAGATTTAGTCTCGTAAAAAAGAATCTATTTTCTTTCAATGCAAGCCATAATACCGAATTCGGGTTCGACGCCGCGTCGGCTTCGCTACCTGTGTCGGGAAAACTACGAGGGAAGATCATTTTCTCGAAAAGCTTTGTACTAAATCGATGAGAACTCTTGAAAAGAATTCTCATAGATTTAGTCGTCGTAAAATATTCTATTTTATTTTCTTCGCAAGCACGATTCCCCCTTCTGCCTCGACACCATATATAATAGCCTCCTGTTTCAGGAAAACTAACTACCAAGGAAAAATCAATTTCCTAAAGACTTGTGTATGTCGATGAGAATTGTTGTGTGGACTATAAATATTCTTTTTCGTGTTGCTATGGCACTGTAATACACCATGCTACCGTTCTTCCGCGCGTTCGTAGGTCGGAGGCGCCGCGCCGCGCGCCGTGAGCGTTTGCGCATGCGCGGCAAACCAAAGTTATTATAAATCTAATTATTATCGTTCCTTCCGCACCCTTTGATTTTTTCTCAATTAGGACTACATATTCTTGATGCACAAATTACGCGCAACTCAATGGAGTCGTCAGAATTCGGAAATTTTCAGTATTTCCACGAGAAAATCGCAATCGAAGTTTAGCCAGCACCCGACTTTAATTAATTAATACTGGCGTAATTAAAAGTTGCACAAATTATTTGATCGCGGGTTCTGAACGCGCAGCTTCTGCACAAATTGACGAATATTTTCTAAAAATTTTCATCCATACTCGGGTGTCCACATCACAGATCCTAGTTTTTATCAGAGAAACCAATCATAAGTATGTAGCTATTAAATTATCATTATTCTGATTCTATAAATTAAAACATTAATTAACCTCATAAGTCACTGTCCAATGAAACTCTTCTGAAATAATTTTCAAATCAAATAAAATTACCTTCATTGTAGTGGAGGAAATAGTTAAAAATCGTTTACATATAATAAAGATAAATAAACATTTTATGATTATTTGCTTTTTATTATAGATAATGATAGTGGCGTATTCAAATCTGAAACGATACCCTTGATTTAATTGCGCATGCGCAATGCGCAAATCGCATAAACCTTTAGTTTTTTAATATTTTTTATACGAAAAATTTATTAATTGTCATTACAAACTACTAGATTAATGAAATTAGCTCCAATTTTCTGGATTTTCAGGATTAAAAAAGTACTGCTTAATTACAAAGATATTGTTGCTTGATGTTTACAGAGATACAAGATATAATTATTAATTTTTATAAAAAACTGAAAGGGGGCAAATAAAACAAATAATGCAGATGAATTGTGCAAATGAAAAACTATGCATTTACATATCTAAATTTTTTTTCCATTAATTATGCAGGCTGGGTAACGGAGGGTTCAAATAATGGGGCTCATAAAATCTGTACTGAGAGCAATTTTTTAGCAGATTTTGAAAATTTCGTAAATCACGGTCTCGGTACATATTAGTATGACAGGTGACAATAAAATAAATAATTATCTTAAATCCTATGTTTGAATAATTATAATGATTATTTCAATATTTAATTATATTCTTGTAAATTTCATTTTTTTATATATTTTTATGTGTTGGCTACTGAGAGTAATAGTGAGGTTTATTAAATTTATTAGAAGGTCTCGTATTTTTCCTCTCTATTGAGTGAATTGATATTCCTGACAATTTTTCTTATCTGTTCGTGTAATAATGATTTTAAAAATATCTTATTAGATTTATCTAAAAATATTTTTCTTGCCATGTTTTTCAATATTATTAATCATTTTCTAAATCCAAGCTATTCTCTAATGTCTTTTAACAAATACACCCATATGAAAGTTTGTTTTTCAGTAGATTTATTTGCCTCATCAATTTTTTCCTTTTAGTAGTACATTGAATTTATATTTGGATAAAAATGATATCTGTTTATTCATATAAAATATTATATCTCATCTCATTCCTTTTCTTTAATGACTGTTCATTTAGTTTAGACGCTTAAAACATGTAGTATTTGTTGATTCTTCTCAATTCAAGGAATTACCACCATTGTCATATAATTATACACGTATACTCTATGTTTGCTGTATAAAAAAGCTAAATGGGCAGTTATGGAGATTAAATATGCTGTTTTTTCTAATGTTATTCAATATTTGTTTGCTCTGGTCAATAAGAAACACAAACGAGTATGTCTTCATAATTCAATATAATTTCTATTTTGCCTTTTGTAAAACTATATTTGATTACAGTAATGCAAAATTCCTACTACTTACAAATAAAGTAGTATCCACATATCTTCAAATAAACAAGTATACGTATAGATGAAAAACATTGAGATAAAAATTCTATAACAATAAATTTTCTTGTACCAAGATCCAATTTTAAATTTACATAAAATCTAAGCATATATAGTTTACCAAACACCACATAATTATATTTTTATGATTTAATACAAAAAAATTCATGAATTAAAAACACCACAATTATTTAATACGAATTCACAGTCACCTTAATTAATATGCTAATAAAAATTGAACTACATAAAATCTTTTTTTATAATTAATAATTTATAATTTTTTATATCATAATCACAAAATTTTATGTAAGCATTTTTTTATGTACTTCAAAAAACAAAATAAAATCTGAAAAAGTATAGATAACGATTAACTTCAAGATTATGAGAATTATTTTATTTAATTTTATTATTTCTAGTATTCCTAACTCTATCGACTAAAGACCTATTTTATATATTTTTTATATGCACAGGTTACTTACCTACATTACAAATGCATAAAAAAAATGTTTATAAACAATATATAACTTTAAAAGCATTAAAATCAGATGAATTGAATTAAGGTGAAAATTAAAATCTTACAATTTTATAAGCCGTATAACATTAAACTTATTATGCTTCATACAAACACTTATTTTCATTTATTAATAAAATTATCAAAACATTGATCATTCATTCACAAGAAACACAGTCCACAGAATATTAATTTTTTTGAAAAATCTATCATCACTTTATATTTTTAATATTATATTATTATTAGATATATTCATCCACCTGCAAAATAATAAAACACAAAGTATTTAATTTATAATAATAAAATATAATATAAAAGATAAATAAGAAACTCATCTAATCATGCAGTTTTTCTCCTTTTACAACAAATTCCTTTTTCTGACTTGTCAAGCAAAATCTTATTAACCCATTAACGACCAAAACCGTCAATTTTATATCATGATTTCGATACAAAATTTTATGCATGTAATCGAGACCCTTGCGAAGACAGCCCGACAAACATGTAATGTAAAAAAAGAAAAAATCATCATATCTTATTTATTTTTAATTGTACATGATAGAAAACTAGTTATTTTTAATTGTACCATTTTAATTTTGCCAAAAATTAGCAACAAAGGGTATTGAATATTTGCCTTCAATATATTGCCTTTGGAAGGAAAATATTTAAAAAATGAAATGGCAGAAAAATTGTACCTTCTGTAAATTAAATTGTACCATCCGTAAAATAGCATAAATTTACTTAGAAAATAAATAATATGAAAACAACCAATTGACATTTATTATGAGTAACGTATCCGGAAGTACACTGTGCGCATGCAGTCAATTGGTTGTTTTCATATTATTTATTTTCTAAGTAAATTTATGCTATTTTACGGATGGTACAATTTAATTTACAGAAGGTACAATTTTTCTGCCATTTCATTTTTTAAATATTTTCCTTCCAAAGGCAATATATTGAAGGCAAATATTCAATACCCTTTGTTGCTAATTTTTGGCAAAATTAAAATGGTACAATTAAAAATAACTAGTTTTTTATCATGTACAATTAAAAATAAATAAGATATGATGATTTTCTTTTTTTACATTATATGTTTGTCGGGCTGTCTTCGCGAGGGTGTAATCGAGTCATAAATGGGTCTTACACATGATTTCTTATGTATTTTTGTCTGCAGAATCCGAATATGTGGAAATTTTTTTCAGAATTTTTGGAAACAAATTTTTTTTTCATAAATCAGAAAAATTGAAATTTAAAAAATTTGTCTCAAATCACTTTGGAAAAATTTTCTAGTATTCTTTCATTAATTTTAAGACATTTTAACTTGTTGAAAATTTTTACTAAAGTCAATAGTTTTCGAGAAAAAACATGATAAATATTTACGGTGACGTTTATGCGGTTTTGGCCCTGTAGCTGCCATTTTGTAAAAAAAATCGTACTTATAAAAATTGACCATTAAACTTCAGCAATTTTGTGCACCGATTGTTGAAAGCAACTTCACATATCGTCGCGTTTTATGTCTGAAAAAATATCGTAAACTTTTAGAATGACTGATTTTTTGCTATTTTTTTGCAAGAAACAGGGATATTTCTTCTAAAGGCAAAATTTTTCAATTTAGACCACATATTCGGATTCTGCAGACAAAAAACATAAGAAATCATGTATGAGACCCATTTATGACTCGATTACATGCATGAAATTTTGCATCTAAATCATGATGTAAAATTGACGGTTTAGGGTCGTTAATGGGTTAAAAAATTTGCGAAAAAATCAATATTCAATGATATTGCACTCGAATGATCATATTCCAAATTTGAAATTAGTGTTTATTATAATTTTATTATCTACATAGTATTAAAATTTCATATATACAAAATATCCTGCTCATTTTAGGTAAATCACAGAAAAACATCAACAAAAACAATAAAGAAAAACAAATTTCTCCAAATGTTAATAATTTGGATAACAATTTTAAAGCACATGAAAGTTTTATAAATGGAGATACTAATACGATAGACAGGTATGAGGATGAAGATAATAATGATAGTCAAGATGAAGATTATGAAGATGAAGATAATAGTGATGATAGTATAGATGAAGATTATGAAGACGAAGATAATGAAGATGAATTTGATGACGAGGATGAAGATCAAGACGAGAAAATTGATGAACATGATGAAGATAATGAAAATGATGAAGTTCGTGAGGATGATACAGATGATGAAGCGCAAATTGAACAAAGACCGTCTTATGGAAATCATTCGTATGATAAAACACCTCCGAAATCGAGTGCAGCTTTTCGGAAAGCTCAGCCTATTATTCCATCTTCTTCAGATGGTGGTAAATATTACTACAAAGATAATTACTGCTGTTATTGTGATAAACCGTTTCGGAGACTAAATAGACATTTATTACGCATGCACGGGGAAAAAAAAACTGTTAAAAAAATTAAAGGACTACCAAAAAATTCATCACTCAGAAGAAGTTTATTCAATCTTTTGACTAATATTGGAAATGAACGTTTTAACAATGATGAAGAAAGGAACTCTGAAAAGAGATGGATTGTTAAAAGGAGATTAGCTAAAAATATTGGTTGTAAGGTAGAATTTTTAAAGAATAAAAAACAAAAAGCTAAAATAGACGATCAATCAATTATAGGCACTGAAATCAATCATAAAAATGATAATAATAAGAAGAAAGCTATAACTCATAGTAAAGATAGTAACCTATTAATAAGTAAAAATTACTTAAATGTTAAGAGAAGAGTAATTTGTTTCGCATGCAGGGGGTATTATTCTAAAAATACTTATGCACGCCATTTTACTACTCAACATGGCGACATGAAATGTGAGGATACAAGAACTTTGTTAGCGGCAGCACAACGCGAAATGAACTTGTACCATCCTAATGCATCAGACGATCTTATAAGGTACGTTTTACCGTCTCTAAGAGACGATGTTATTGGTGTAGCTTGTCGCTTTGATCATCTCATAATTCGATATGGAAATCGATATGTTGAACAGTACGATCCTATTGAGCAATCGGAACTTATTAGAGGGCATATGAGATTAATAGCAAAAGTGTTATTGGCCATGAAAGATCTTGATGGTGCTATCAAAGACCTTCAATCTTCTATACATCCTAATTATTTTCCTATTTTTCTTGGAGCTGCAAGAGTTATATGCAAATATGATACTGAAAGAAAAACTTTGGGCAATGCTTATAATGCGCATACTATACGGGTTTTATGGAACCGGCTTCATATTATATTGAGAGGATATTATAGTGAAAATATAGCTAATAGCGAGTTACGGCGACAGGCTAAAACTGATTTAGAAGATTTCTTTGATCTCTTCAAAGAACAATACCTACCAGTTTTAGGATCAAAAGCTACTAAAGTACAAAATGATCAGCGAAGACAAATGTCTCTCAAGACAAATTTAATTACAAAAGCAGACAGTGCCACGTATATTGAGTTTCTGACAAATGGTCGAGATGAAAGATTAAAATTATTGCAAGAAAAGGGCTTTAGCCTTAATATATACAACGAATTGATGGAATTTCAAATGGTATTAACAATGATATTCAATGGACGCCGTCCTGGAGAAACAGAGCGTACAAGATTATGGAATTTCACGCATCGTTTAGATGTCGATAAAGATGATGATTACTTTCAAATGCTTAATCCGAACGAAAAATTACAAGCTTCTAAATATTCCGTAATTATTGGCCAAGGAAAAAAAATCGATGGTATCGACTGCACAATTTACTTAACTACTGAAGATGTTAATGCTTTAAATGTACTGACGAAATTAAGAAAAAAAGCGGGAATCAATAAGCAGAATCGTTATTTGTTTGCGATGAAAAATGGTCCAGATAATGTGCGCATGAAGTATATGAAAGCTTACCAAAGCAACAAAAAATTAGTCAAACTTTGCAATAAGGAGTATAAAAAATTGAGGAACCCCGATATAATATTAGCAACAAATGTTCGAAAAACAATTGCGACTGATTTTGCAAATAGTAATAAATCAGAAGATTTAGCATTAATAACTAGTCATCTGGCTCATACTGATAAGGTACATAAAGGCACTTATCGTCAATCGACTGTTCACCGCAGAGTAAAAATAACATCTATTTTAGAAGAGCGAAGTAAACTACAAGTGAATAAAGGTAAATTTCCAACCTAATGATTATTTCATAACAAAAAAAATATACTTTTCTCTTTATATTTTCCAAATTCCCTAAATTCTAAACTCATACACCACAAACTAATGAAAAGCAAATCAATCAATCTCCAATTTTATAATACCTCACTAATTATTTGTGTTGCTGAGTAAATATATATGTATCTGCTTACGTATGTTTGTCATGTATGTCTATTTATAAATGTGTCCATCAATCTGCCTATTTGTACTTCTGTTCTATTAAAACTTAAAGGTTATGAGTTTGGGATTTATTAGTTTGCAGTTTGTTTTTGATGCATGGGTTCAGAGTTAATGGATTGAATTCGGCTTTTCTATGTTAGGGATTCATAGATTGGGATTTGGAATTATTAGTTTGTATTGTTTGGATTTGAGGTTTTAGGTCTGGAGTTAATCGATTAGTATTGTATGGATTTAGAATTGATTACTTTTGAGCTTTAATGAGTTTGAGACTTATGCGTGTTGGAGGTATGGGTTTAAGGGTTGTTTTTTCCTTCATAGTTTAGCAGTGAAATTCATTCTCATTAAAATGAGTTGATCAGTGAGTTAAATAGATTTAAGGGGACTGAAAGAAATCATTAGATCTGTAAATAACTGAATTATTTAAATGGTAATGCTATTATTTTATTCACAGAAAAATAAATGGCATAAAAAAACAGATATAGGTGGGGAAAAAAGCCTCGCAACAAGCGCGGCACAACAAGGGTTATGGGTTCTGTGTCATAAGAATTTTTTTCATTTTGATTCACTGTAGTCCGCTACCGCGACCTTATACTAATTATTCACTTTTGTAATTGGAACTATTTTATTCTTCATCTTATATTATACGTCTTACGTACTATATTGCTGTGTAGCGTGGAATACACACATGTAATGCTTATAACCAGTTTTGCAATTTCTCTCTTTTGCTATGATTATTGTTCATTAAGTTTACGTGCAGGATATTTAATATTATTGAAGTTTTGTATCATAATGTGCCATTGCAACATTTATGTGTACTTTGTCGAAGCCAATGATTAGTCAGTAATATTATTTTTAGATTAGGCAATTGCATGAATTATTACACTTTAATGTAATCGACTAATTTCGCTGATATTTTTTAATTTATTTTATTACTTTTTTATAGCATTAAGTAATGCCAGCGACGAGTATTATAAAAATAACGACATTAATGATAATTATTATGACAATATTCTTGTCAGCAGAGAAAGAGCTAAAATAAGCATTCATAATGAAAAGCCTAAGAATCCTTCAAATCCTATCAAAAGGAAACGAATTTTACAATTGGAGTCCTCATCTGAAGATGAAGATATTGTAAATAAAGATGAAATGAACAGAAGACCTCAATCAAATAAAGGTAAACATTTTTTTTATTTAACATACTGTCTTGATTCTCTTATAGTTTTCTTAAATGATGAAATTCATAATATTGGACAATAGGGAAATGGTGAGAGCTGGAAATTCACTTAATTTTCAATGTATTCAGCAACGTTTCGTCAGCACATTTGCTGACCTCTTCAGGCTGATTTATCTCCTAGTCAATTATTATAGGCTAAAACGAATAGTTCGTAGACAGTCACTTTACAATAAACTTTACTATTCGTAGTAACTTACTTACTTACGAGCTATTCGTTTTAGCCTATTATAATTGACTATGAGAGAAACCAGCCTGAAGAGGTCAGCAAATGTGCTGACGAAACGTTGCTGAATATATTAAAAATTAAGTGAATTTCCAGCTCTCACTATTTCCCTTTTGTCCAATATTACAAATTTCATCATTTAATAAAACATTTTTTTTACTTTAAACAAATTCAAATTTAATATACCAGGAAAACCATGGCTACTTGACGTCTCTATTGAAAAAATGCAACTGGAAATCTAGCCTGCATTTCCACATAGATATGCAGCTAGATATCCATATGAAGATCCAGGCTGGATATTCCGTTAGATTTTTTTAATAGGAATATATTTTTAAAAAATTTGTATAGCAAGCAATATTCACATACACGCTGTCTCATTTTAATCTACTCAAGGAAAAATATCCTAAATCACCCCACCGTCAAAAAATTGAAAGTTGACCTTCAAATGACCTTGATAATGAAATCCAAGGTCAAAGGCAAGAGATGATGATATGTTTTTTCAAGATCGAGCAACTTTTATTTAAAGCATTATATATTTATAAATAAAGCATATTGGGAATAAAGTAACAAAATAAAATTCGATGTATAACTCTTTGGAAAGACTCAAAATTTTCTATTCTTCCAACAGGGATGAACAATAAAATAGTAAATATAGATGGACTTGACAACATCGAATACCAATCAAGGAAAACTAAAGAAAATGTAAATTCGAGAAAATACCTCAATTCTATTCAGAATATTAAGAGCACAGATATGGAAGGATCTAGTTTAAGTGATGAAACGTCTAGTCTACAAAGCGAGTCAAATTTAAAAAGCAAGAGTAAGAAAAAGACAACCAGTAAAGGTAAAAAAATCAGTCTTAATAAAATCTATCTTAAAAATTTATTTTATTACTAATAGTTTATTTTTAAGTAAGGATATTAGAAGGAAATTTATTAGTTATTCATTCTCAAATATTCTAATTTTACTAGACGTAATTTACATTTTTTCTCGTAGAATATTTTTCTACTCGTTAGATTCAATTGAACCCTTTTTATATCGTAAGCTTTATTTTATTCAAACTACCTAACATTTCAATAACAAATTAAACTTATTTCTTAAATTGACAATAAGAATTCTTAGAAAAATTAATATAACAATATTTCTAAATATAATATCTACAGAAATCAACAATACTTTGGTTGATAATACAATTTAAAAATTTCTAGTAACATTAAAAATAAAACTAGAATAACCTGCATTTTTTACAAAATAAATTCTCTGTTTCAGGTAAAAGAAAGTATGGTTTCTGGACCGCAGACCAAAAACAGGATTTTATAAAAGCATTTAATAAGCAATTGAAAAATGGAAAATATGCAAGTGCTTCTGACATTAGAATGGCCATAAAAAAATTTCCCTCTCTGAAAGAAAAAGGTGAAGCAGCCATCAGAACCCGTTTTTCTAACATATTTAAAACAAATACAGAAAAAATTAGAAAAGACATTTGCAGTTAAGTTGGTTTGATTCAGTTCCGTTTTTAATAAGCAATTAAAAAAAGGTCAATGTGCTACCGCACAAGAAAGCAAGAACGCTCAGTTAGCATTTCCTTGATTGCAGTTGGAAAATAAGGCTAGTACTTGGTTCCATAAACTTTATAAAAAAGAGTTTCTGGAGTATTAAATGACACAAAGAAGAAGACAGAGTCAAAATAACGTTTTATTTTGTTTTTATTCGTACTTCATGTATGAAAATATTTATTTTATGTATTTATTCTAATGAAAATATTTATTCATTTAGTATAAAAAAATCACAAAAAATTACTTTAAGTACTTTCAAATAAAAAATTCAAAAATGTAGTTAATAAATCTAGTTATTAAAGTAGTTCAAAACTCGTTTTAAGTAGTAACTTTTCTGTGATGGCAGCGGGCCGCATGTTGCGCTGGTTACGCAATTTGCGATAGCAAAAGTATTTTTTCGACATACTTAATAATCAACCGTATATCTTATTTATAAACCTTGCGATTAAAAGTTGTAATCTTTGTTTTTAATATTGTAGTTGATACAATTCTACGATTATTTGAAATAAAAGTTTTATTTGTAAAGTTTGTTAACGAAAGTTGTAAGCAAGTAATAAAATAACATAATAAAAATATAGACATTTTATCAAACACTTGTATGATTTTCTTATTTATCTTCAATATCTGCTACAAAAAATAAAAGGTTCTGGAAGATGTCAACCCTATTTTTTCAAGCATTTTTTGCATTCAAAATCTGATATTACCGGACCGAAAATCGATTTATCGGTTTTTAATTATAAAAAAAAATTATTTAGGTCGAATATTAACCAATTTTAATGTAACCACATTTTAATTGAATATTATTTCATTCAATGAACAAAAGAATTTTTAGGTGATTTTTTTGGAAGGAGCATTAAAATTCCTTTCCAATAAGATATTTTCTTGTTTATTTTTACAACAATCTTAGGTGCTAGGTCGATGAAGCTTTGGTTCACATTATTCTGAGACTCCGATCGCCAGAATGCATGCTCTTTCGTTCACATATTTTGCATTGAGGATAAAAGGTTAAAAAATTTTCTTAATTATGGCATCTACGTTGGGACATATAAATAAGCTCGGCTACGCCGAGCTTTCAAAAATTGATGACGTTGCTAAACGTCTTGTAATAGATCATTTTTTAAATTTAGTAACTGTAAAAATGACCGATTTAGATGACAATTATTTATTTAAATCTCCAGCTTTGTTAGCTACAAATTTAGAAAATATATTATCTCAATATGTAACCTCAAATGATTCTATAACGGCTATTGAAGAAATTTTTCAACTTATTATTTATGAAAACCTTTATAGCATTTTGAATGATGTTACCATTTTGAAAATTTATTTAGAATTCTATTTAAAACTTATTAATCCTATTATTACGATAAAAGTCATGGAAACTACCCGGTATAATACTTCAAGCAAGCAAATTAAAGTTGTAGCAACTCAGAATATTAAAAAAAATTCTGTAATAAATGAATTAATTGGATTTACTGTATGGTTAAGTAAAACTGATGAAGAAAATTTGAAGCTAGCTAAAAATGATCATTCCATTATGTACAGTGAAAGAAAAAAAAAGTCAAAGCTTTTATTCGGTCCAGCATCCTTCATCAATCATGATTGCTTAGCTAATAGTCAATATTTCCAAAATGGAAAAAATATTTATATAAAAACAATAAAAGATATTTCAAAAGGGAATGAAATCACATGCTATTATGGTTCAAACTTTTTTGGAGATAATAATACTAATTGTGAATGTGAAACTTGTGAAAATAAAATTTTACTTGAATTCCAAAATAAGGTGAACGCTGTTATATAATTTACAATCAATGCAATCAATACAATAGCTAAATAATAATTATTAACAAATTTCTTTAATTGTAGCTTGAAATTGATCCAGGAGAGTTAGATAAATTTCTTGATAATCTTATACTATTTAAGAATATTGCCCAGAATAAAAATTCACATAACATAGATGCATCTTTTCAAAGAAAAGCCAAAGGTCAAGTTAACCGAGGTTTGAGACATGATGATGAAATATATCATAAATTTATTAAATACATAGAAAGAGAAAAGATGATTAAGTTTAATAACTTTGACCCTAACGAAAAAGATATTTTAAACATTGTCTCAAATGTTTACAAAAATGAACATCATTCAAGTGTGAGATCAGTATATTCTTTTGTTAAAGAGTATAAGGAATCAATTATTCAGGATGTTCAAGGTAATATTATAATATGTAAAATAAAATCCTTATTTTGTAATAATCTTTATTTTTAACATACTCGTATAAAAATTTATAATATACAGGAATTACATCTTATGCTATAGACAAATATGTTAGGTCTTAAAGATATTAATGGCTATTATACAGAAAATTCTTGATAAATTATTCATAATCCATATTTTAATGTAGTACTAATTTTTCTATTTATAATAATAATTAATTTAACTTTAATAATAAAAAATACTTTTACAAAGATTTATATTATTTGGATGGTTTAACTAAAAAAATCATTCATTTACTAAATATTTTATAACACTTAGATGTTTTTAAACAATATTGCTTTAATAAGTCTTTACAAATGGTTTTATGTTTTAAATGCTTAAATATATTAAAATTTTTATCAGATCTTGAATTTTATCATTCTTGATTTAAAGTCTCAAAATAATTTTATCAAAATTAAATATTAATTTGTTTAAAATTACTCTATTATTGATCTTAATCAGGTAAACACTTTTTATATAAAACTTGATAAAATCACTGACTATACGAGATCAGTTTTATTTAAAAATAACATTTATAAGAGAAATAACTTGCACTTAATTTAATAGTTTTGTGTTTTTGTATATCACTATATAATATATGTTTTTCAGCTCTTAAACAAAATAAAAACTTGCAATTATTAGCACTAGAACACAAAAAGATGAAAATATATATGAATAAATTAATATCAGCTTGTATTCAATTATGCCCTGAAAGTTTTGCTTATTGTTTGTACGAAGGAAACAGTATTGCTACAAACTTCAAAATGAAAATTCTACTAAAGATTTCAAATAACGTAATCACAAAAAAAGAAAAAATTAAATTAGATAACTACTTAAATAAATATAAACGTCCACTAGCAGAAGTATGCAGTAAATTTATTGGTAAAGGTAAATACATTATGGACTTTCAATAAATATTTATTTATAACTTAGCAATGAACTATTTCTTATCGTTAATTTTACTTATTGATTTTTAATGATTTTTATTGACTGAAAATTATTATATATTGAAATAATTACACTCTTTTTCAAAATAGTGGATAAACTCATTTTTAGTATATTTTACTTGTAACTTTAGTGACATTAATTATTTACTTAATTTATATACACACAATAGACCATTTTTCACTCAAGTTTAGATTTTGTTAAGATAACAAATATTATTAGAACAATTTTTATTAAATGCTTGTACCAAGGATGAGTTTGCTTGTACTTATGATACTTTATGTAAAATGTACAGTAAAAAGGACTAATAAGTTAAAGCCTATAATTGATTTTTCTAAGATAATTTGATGAATAATTATATCATTAAATTGCTCGTTAAATGAAGAATCAATATTTTGATTGACATTTGATTATTTATCAATAATAAACCGTCATTAAAAGAAAAAAATAAGTTTAGACGTCAACTGCTAATCGTCGAAATATGTTTTTGTGTGTAAAATCTGTTTTAAATAAAATTAAAAAACTGCTAACCGATAGTTCACACCACGGAAAAAGGTGCCTGTAATAAAATATGTACTAAAATTTTAACAATATTTGTTAATTAAAAAACTACAGTGGGAGCTTCGATGTAATAAAGCACCCTAGTGAACTTGACTAATTATCCTAAAAAATCAATTGTTGGTACTATCTGGTAAAACCTAGAGTAAATCTAGGTAAAGCTCCCTAAATTCTTGGTTGTGTATCTGAGGCTACCATTTTTTAGCATAAAGCAAACTACTTCTCTGGTTTTGCGTGTATAGACTCTTATAAAAGTATAAAAAATTACTTCGTTCTTTTATTTTATATGTAGTTCGAATTGATGTGCATACATTTTTAAATATTTTTCATTTATTATTAATATTTAATATATAATTGACTTTATTTAATACATAAAATAAAGGTAGTTACTTTTTAAAAATTTTCTCATTTTAATTTGTCGATTCGGTTGCAACTAATTTCTTGAAATAATTAAAATTAGATTATTGCTCTCAGCATCTAAATGTAAATCGAACTTGAATATTATAAAAACTTGTGAATGAATAAATTCATAGCGCCTGATCCCGAGAACTAACGGCTTCCAGAATGAAATTGAATACAAATTAATTATTATGAAAGTATTAAGATATAAATAAAAGCTGTGTCGCGCAACAGTTTAACAATCGAAAATAAACTGATAGACCATACTATATTGCTATCAGTGATGAGAATCTGATTACGCCACAAAAAAATTTTATTTTCATGAAGTTGTATCGTATCTATATTGTTTATATAACTACGTTCAAGATTTACAGCCGGCATTCCCATAGCATCTCGGTCATAGCTGTATAAACGATATAGATGTGATACGATTTCGTGAAAATGAAATTTTTTGTAGCGTCATCGGATTCTCATCACTGATTAGTATTAGGGATGCCTATTTTCTGGTCTAAGGCTCAGACGCTATCATGCTAAGACGCATGCATATTTCAATTTCTTTGCTTTCATTATTCGTTTGACTAGTTCAAATTTGAATGCTGGGAGCAATGCTTAATATTTATTTTATTTATATTGCGACAGATTAATTGTAGACAAATTGAAAAATGAAAAAAATTAAAATTGCTATTTTTTGGTCTAAATAAAAGTATTACTATAATCAACACATTACATTAATGGTACATGTATTTTTTGTTTTCATTATAATGTAGCTTCGATGCTGAAGTATTATAGGTTGAAACAATTAGATGAAAAGACTAATTATGAAAGTATTATAGTTCAACCGCTAATAAATCGAGAATTACAGAATTCTCCAACCCAAGAATCTTCAGAATGTCTTTCAAATATGATTATGACCGGTGGGTATATATTAAAGTAACAATAACTTAGGGGTTTAAGAATCAAATTGATATTTTCTTTATTACTTTTAGTAATCTGTTCAAACAAAAAAATTTGACAATGTATATTTACGAGGGTATCCGTAAGTTTTAATAAGTTATAATACCCCGTAAGGGTATTGATAAGTTTCCGGCCTGACCAAGAAAAACAACGTTTTTAAGAATTTTTTTTTATTTCTCAACATAATCTCCTCCAAGGCTGATACATTTCTCATAGCGGTGTTCTAGTCTAGTAATGCCATCTCTATAAACTGATTCGTCAGGCTCCTCAAAATACCCATTTACAGCTTCGATTACTTCTTTATTGTCCGCAAATCTCTTACCGTCAAGCCATTTTTTGAGGTTAGGAGGGTGCGGCATCAATTCAAACTTCAGATCGTTGATTTTAGCCATCACAACGATTGAATTGTGTGCTGGTGCGTTATCGTGATGAAACAAGATTCTTTTCTTCGCCAGATGAGGTCGTTTAATTTTCACCTCGTGGCTCAAACGTTCCAATAAGTCTACGTAGTATTGACCAGTGATAGTTTTACCCTTTTCAAGGTAATCAATGTATATAATACCTCTTGCATCCCAAAAAACAGTAGCCATAACCTTGTTCGCCGAAAAAATTGTTTTTGCCTTCTTTGGAGTTGGTTCCCCTGGTCCAATCCACTATTTAGACTGTTCTTTGGTTTCAGGAGTGTAGTGGTGGACCCAGGTTTCGTCAATGGTTACGAACCGACGCAAAAATTTGCTTGGATTACGCTTATACAACGCCAAATTGGCGGTAGAAATGTTTTTTTGAATCAATTTTTGGTCGACTGTTAGCAAACGTGGCACCCATCTTGGACAGAGCTTTTCCATATGCAAATGTTGGTGCAAAATATTTTGCACACGTTCATATGACATCTTACAGGTCTCAGCTATCTCACACACATTTAATCTGCGGTCTTCCAGCACTATTTGATGGATTTTTTCGATCATATCTGGAGTTGTGACCTCAACAGGGCGTCCTGAGCGAGGCTCATCAGAGGTGCTCACACGACCCTTTTTAAACTCGGAAACCCACTGCTTAATGGTTAAATATGATGGGGAGGATGTCCCCAGTGTTGAGTCCATCTCTTCTTTGATTTCCTTCGGCTTTAATCCCTTCAAATAGAAGTATTTGATGACAGCACGATTTTCCAGCTTTTTCATTTTTAAGAAAAACCCAGAGGCGTCTTGTCCAGTGTGCTCTCAAACCTAAACTAACATGGCGATCGGGCTGAAACTATAGCTACAAGCTATCTAAGGATAGTACTATAGAACGCCACCTCAAGGTAGGCCGAGTGGCGCCATCTCTTGGTCAAGCCGGAAACTTATCAATCCACCCTCGTATACTGCTCAAAATCTCATCATCTGTATATCGCCAATCCGATTTTTGTTTAGACGAAATCCGTTGAAGTTTTTACAAAATTGTATGGTTAATTATTCATAAAACAAAAACAATAGAAAAAACTTAATATGTTAATTATAAACGATACTAAGTAAGCTTAAGTATTTTTTTGAAATATCACAAATCTGTAGCAGTTTAATAACATGACAATTTATAGTTCAATATTAAGAAAATACTTAAAGAAGTTATGTTCTTATACTTTTCTTTTTTTATATTTTTTGGGAACATATTTACTAATTAACTCAAAACTGTACAATTGCTAACTCATATATAAACTAACTACTACTATTACCTCATACAGGGCAAAATAATTCAACGTCGCAATCGCCAACTCTGAAAATGACTGTAATGTGTAAAACAATAAGTAATGATCCCGATTCGAAATCTATAACAACAATAAAAAACAAACTACGTTTCAAAGGTATGTAAAAAATATATTTGCTAGTACTTATAGTGTTTTAATTTTCTTATAATTTTTAACTCTAGTCCAAATTTATCTGACAGTTTAATTTTAAATTTCTTTTGTTCCTCCTGAAGTATTTTTATTATTGATGATTACATTATTTCATTCTCTTTTATAAAATAATTTATATTATACCGTGCAAACATAAAACTGTATCCGAAATATTTTTATTTCATACACAGTTACTTTAAATTGCAAAAAAGAATTATGCTTTACACCCAAACAAAATGATAAAAGTTTCTTTAACCGATTAATTAATAAAGATTAGCACGTAATTGAAAATGCTATTAACTACAACTCTAGCAACCTGTTATCACCTTTCAAACTTTTTTTAATATTAACATGCCGCATTTTCATTTATTGATGCTGAAAGAATTTGCATTTTTGTGATATATCTTTTATGTTAGGCTAAGTTAATAGTTAATGTTTAAAATGATAAACTTTTAAAATATTCCACTTATTTTATTAGTAAAAATTTCATGATTGATTACAGATCAGGTGGAAACAGAATTTGAAAAGGCAATTTGTTTGAGTTATGCTTATGGTAAATTGTTATGAATAATATAGCATACTAGTGAATCATTTATTTAAGCTTGTAATACATTTTGTAGACTGTAACGAACAGGTTATTCAGTTGAGAAAATTGGTAATATTTGGATTGGTGAAACCACATGATGAAAATTTGATTGCATATTTAACAGGCTTTAAATTGTCAATGAAACTGAAGAAAGAAATATTGAAAGTTATATATGAAGAATTTAAGACACATTATTGTACATTATTGGAACTAAACCAACAGTTTCGCTGGCTCATAAAAAAAAAATCGTTGATTATAAATCATTACTGCACACACATCAGCAAAAGATAGAACAAATGTGTTCTTTTGAAGATACTGAAAATATGTACATCGAAAGTAATCATCTATTATTATTTGTTTTCTTTATCAATTACTAATGATCTAGTCATATTAGAATTAAGGTAGTATGTGATGGGATCATGGTATATTTTTGTTGCAAATTGACTCATTTTTCGGCTTATTTTCACATTTTTTTCAAAAACAATAACGTACTATAAGTAAAAACAAATAAGGTAAAAAGTGACAGTATCTTCGCGTCAACAATTTCAATTGTAAATATTAAGGATTATAAAAACTTGCTTAAACAAAGTAATTAGATGTTTTCTTGGACGACAAGTCAATAATTCCCTGGGATTTCTTAATATTCAAAATTCGAAATAACTAACTTAAAGTTGGAAAAATAAAAGTTTTTTATATTTTATATGTGAATTATATTCATTATTTTACAAATTATTAAATTACAAAGTCAATTGTTAATTGGGAACGTAGAAAAAAAAATTTAACGAAAATATATTTGTCGTGTAGACTTTTTCGCGTGTTTCTATATTTTTTTTGATACAATAGTTCTGCTACAAATGTATATTGTAAAAATTAAACAGTCGAAAAATATGTGGCGTTCATGGATTAATTATCATTCTCTATCCTATTATCGAGCGATGGCATCAAAAATATACAACAAATTATCATATATTAAAAAAAATATAGTCCCGCCAAATCCATATTTTAGAATATTTAAAGCTAACAAGTTCTACTATAAGAATAATTTATTCTCTTTCAATTCTAATCATATTTAATATTAGAGTAATATACAAAATAATACAGTTACTAATATTCAATATTAAAAATTTTACTGGAAATACTTGTTTCATATTCCATGTTACACTAATTTAAAATATTTCAGTTTTAGGAAAAATAATGAAAACTGAAGATGCTGAGCGAATCTGCGGATGATGGAAGTACAGAGTATATAAAAAGAATAAATAATGAGTGAATAATATAATTTAACTTTTCAATAAAATTTTATACAAACATAAACTGTAATAATTATTTGAAATGTTATCAATTCATTTACATTTGGTATGTATAAAATATAAGATTCACTTTTCCTTGATGGCCATAGAACATAACTTCTATATGTGGACCATTACAGACTAGTACATTCAGCTTGGAAGGTGTAGGTGATCGATTTTTTTAAAACTTGGTGGGATTGTTGTCTATGTAATAAGGAATTTTGATACAAAATTTGAAGTGATTATAACAATTGTATCAAAAGTTACGGGCAATTAAAAAATTTTGAGAAAAATTAAAAAAAAATTCTTATCTCGATAACCATTGAATCTATCGATACTACGGTTGCGTTAAAATATGCATCAAATCATAAACCTTTACGATAAAATTATGAAAATCACATTTTTATAATTTTTCAAACAATTGTTAAATTTATTCGTCAACTAATGGCTATATCTCAAAAACCGTTGTTTTTATTTCAAAATTTATTAGACCATTCGATTTCTTGTCGGATTTCCTACAAGAATCAATTTTCAAATTGACTGACCAGTAATTAGGTACGATGTACGAGCAATAAACATGGTCGTTCCCCTTATGCACACAGCGCGGCACAGCTAAGCCGACTGTTGGAAGCGCGGCAGACGGACGTTTTCTATTTGCCGGGTTTGAGGGCTGGTGTCAAACCCGTACAATAATAATATAGAGTACCCGTACAATAATACGATTAAGTATATTATTGCAATATTTTTTGTGCAATAATTTTTCACTTTTGCAATGAAGGTTTTGTTATAACTATGTTCCTTATGTTGCCTTGTCAAATTCCATAATTCCAATACTATTATAAGATGTTCGAAATCTGTACGAAACTGATTATTGCCAATATTAGAAATAAAAATAAACATCATATTGTTTAACATCATTGATCAGACTAAAACCATACACACAAAACAACTGTACGTAGAAAAATTATCTTCTTGCTTTACTTTTCATTTGCGAAAATGAATATGGAATAGACGAATTACGCTTTTACACGTTATCATCGATAACTAACGATATTGAAATAAGAATACCACAAAGATGCACTAAACGTATTGCGAGTCCCAAGTTAGTACGAGGTGTGTTCAAAAACTAAGATGACTTTTCAAATTTCACGGGCAACGTACTTTCGATTATCGATTGTTTTCTTTTATTATGTTGGTACACTCTTCCCGAATATCTGTACCAAGTTTCAAGTGTATAGCATTTTTTGTTTGGTTGTGAGAGGCCTAAAGGTTATAAGTGTTTTGCGTGCTCGGCGATTTCTTGCTATCAAAAAATATGGATCAAAGGATTTGCATCAAATTTTGTGTAAAAAATAAAATAAAGTGCTGCGAAACACTTGAAATGTTGGCGGTGGCATACGGTGAAACTGTTCTGAGTAAAAAAAAATGTTTACAAGTGATACAAACTCTTCCACGATGACCGGGAAGATGCCAATGACGAGCTTCGCTCTGGACGCCCAAGCACGTCAACAACTGATGAAAACGTTCCAGCAGTGAAGAAAATTGTTCTGGAAAAACGTCGAATCACTATCAGCGAAGTTGCTGAGGATATTTCTATATCGCTTGGCTCGTGCTATGAAATTTTTTCTAACGTTTTGGGCATGAGACGTGTGTCAGCGAAGTTTGTTCAGAAATTGCTAAATTTTGACCAAAAGAACCGTCGCATGAACATCGCTCAAGAACTGTTGAATGACGTCAACGACGACCCAGATTTACTCAAAAGGGTCATAACTGGTGACGAATCATGGGTATATGGTTATGATATCGAAACCAAAGTCCAATTGTCCCTATGGAAGAGCCCAGATGAGCCAAGACCGAAAAAAGCACGCCAAGTTCGATCAAATGTCAAAGTTTTGCTCACTGTTTTCTTCGATTACCATGGCGTGGTGCATCAGGAGTTCTTACCATATGGACGTACGGTCAATAAACAGTATTATCTTGAAGTTATGCACCGTTTACGACAAGCAATACGAAGAAAACGCCCAGAATTGTGGAAAAACAATTCATGGCTTTTGCATCACGATAATGCCCCTGCTCACTCATCTTTGCTTGTGAGAGATTTTTTGGCCAAAAACAACACCATAATCATGCCTCAGCCACCATATTCACCGGATTTGGCCCCATGTGGCTTTTTCTTGTTCCCAAAACTAAAGAGACCTATGAAAGGACGGAGATTTGCAACGATTGAAGAGATAAAGACTGCATCGCTGGAAGAGCTCAAGGCTATACCGAAAAGTGCTTATGAGAAGTGCTTTGAGGATTGGAAAAACCGTTGGCATAAGTGTGTTGTCTCTGAGGGGGATTACTTTGAAGAGGACAACATAAATATTGATAAATAAATAAATATTTTTTCTTAAAAATACAAAGTCACCTTACTTTTTTAACACACTTCGTATATTGCCAATTTCATTACATAAAATGCCGGATATAACTTTCAACATAATACGGAATTATTATTCACTTCGTCCACTTAAACGCCAGCATGAGGAGACGCAACGGTAACGTCATTCCACACCACATCAATGATAGGCTAGATGTTGAAAGAAATGCTATCTCACATTTCAATAGCAGTCTTTATGCTTATTATACAGTATTCTGTTCAAATAACCAAATATGTGGGAACAATAAGAAATACTGTATTATCATATTTTAGACATTCCTGTAATGTTGAACAATAATATTCACCTCCTTTTATGGAAAATCGAGTAAGTCCCAGTTTCAACTGATGCCCTCGTGAACATCACATCAGCCAAGAACAGAGATGGCCCAACGTATTTCGATTTCGTAAGTTCATATACTGCTACGTTCTGTAAAATTGAATATTGAAAATGCCTCTTATTATTAACATGCGGTTTCATTACAAACATCCTTATAGATATTGCGGCAATCATTATAAGCTAAGGCAGCATGCTCCGAAAAACATGAACATAATCGATTTTTTATAAAAGGAGGGGATAATTATTGTTCACCATTACAGCAAAGTCTAAAATACGATAATACACTATTCCTTATTGTCCCAACATATTTGGTTAATCGATCAGAACACTGTATGATAAGCATAAATGCTGCAACTAGGATCTTAGGAAGCAATTCTATGAGGATGTAGCCAACCGCTGGTGTGGCGTGGCATCGCCATACTGTACCACCTGTTCACTCGGGCGGTTTAATTGACCATGTTAAGAATAAATGCGGATAATGTTCAAAACGAAATTGAGTATTATTTTCATAGAAATTAAAACTATACTGAATTACTTCATAGTATTTAGCATATAGTAGCATAGAACAGTATTTAGCATATAGTTGATGTGATATCGGAGCATGCTGCCTTAGCGTATAATGATTGCCGCAATATCCTTAAGGCCGTTGGTCATGAAACCGCATAATAATAAGAGGCATTTTCAATATTCCATTTTACAGAACGTAGCAAAGTGCGAATTTATGATCTCGAAATACGTTAGACCCTCTCTATTCTGGGCTGATATCATGTTCACGAGGGGTTCAGTTGAAACGTGAACATAATCGACTTTTCATAAAAGGAGGCGATAATTACTGTTCACCATTACAGCAATGTCTAAAATGCGATAATACACTATTCCTTATTGCGCCCACATATTTGGCTAATCGATCAGAACACTGTATGATAAGCATAAATGCTGCAGGCCGTTTTCTTGACCGTATTAAGAATAAATGCGGATAATGTTCAAAACGAAATTGAGTATTTTTTTCATAGAAATTGGCACTATACTGAATTACTTCATAGCAAGAGCGTTGGCCATCCTAGCGGTACTGTCATCTTATGCATGATAATGAACTGCTGCAAAGCGACACAGGGTCGAATAGTCACAATAGGTATCCGAATATTATTGGTTACAATTTATGTTCTCGCTACCGTTCCATAATACACTATTCCTTATTGGTCTCGAATGACTGACTCATCGACTAGAATACTGTATGGTATGGATAAATAATGCAACTGGAATATTGGGCAACAATACGAACAGTATTTAGCATATAGTTGATGTGATATCGGAGCATGCTGCCTTAGCGTATAATGATTGCCGCAATATCCTTAAGGCCGTTGGTCATGAAACCGCATAATAATAAGAGGCATTTTCAATATTCCATTTTACAGAACGTAGCAAAGTGCGAATTTATGATCTCGAAATACGTTAGACCCTCTCTATTCTGGGCTGATATCATGTTCACGAGGGGTTCAGTTGAAACGTGAACATAATCGACTTTTCATAAAAGGAGGCGATAATTACTGTTCACCATTACAGCAATGTCTAAAATACGATAATACACTATTCCTTATTGTCCCCACATATTTGGCTAATCGATCAGAACACTGTATGATAAGCATAAATGCTGCAGGCCGTTTTCTTGACCGTATTAAGAATAAATGCGGATAATGTTCAAAACGAAATTGAGTATTTTTTTCATAGAAATTGGCACTATATTGAATTACTTCATAGCAAGAGCGTTGGCCATCCCAGCGGTACTGTCATCTTATGCATGATAATGAACTGCTGCAAAGCGACACACGGTCGAATAGTCACAATAGGTATCCGAATATTATTGGTTATAATTTATGTTCTCGCTACCGTTCCATAATACACTATTCCTTATTGGTCTCGAATGACTGACTCATCGACTAGAATACTATATCTTATGAATAAATAATGCAACTGGAATATTGGGCAACAATACGAACAGTATTTAGCATATAGTTGATGTGATATCGGAGCATGCTGCCTTAGCGTATAATGATTGCCGCAATATCCTTAAGGCCGTTGGTCATGAAACCGCATAATAATAAGAGGCATTTTCAATATTCCATTTTACAGAACGTAGCAAAGTGGGAATTTATGATCTCGAAATACGTTAGGCCCTCTCTATTCTGGGCTGATATCATGTTCACGAGGGGTTCAGTTGAAACGTGAACATAATCGACTTTTCATAAAAGGAGGCGATAATTACTGTTCACCATTATAGCAATGTCTAAAATACGATGATACACTATTCCTTATTGTCCCCACATATTTGGTTAGTCGATCAGAACACTGTATGATAAGCATAAATGCTGCAGGCCGTTTTCTTGACCATATTAAGAATAAATGCGGATTATGTTCAAAACGAAATTGAGTATTATTTTCATAGAAATTAAAACTATACTGAATTACTTCATAGTATTTAGCATATAGTAGCATAGAACAGTATTTAGCATATAGTTGATGTGATATCGGAGCATGCTGCCTTAGCGTATAATGATTGCCGCAATATCCTTAAGGCCGTTGGTCATGAAACCGCATAATAATAAGAGGCATTTTCAATATTCCATTTTACAGAACGTAGCAAAGTGCGAATTTATGATCTCGAAATACGTTAGACCCTCTCTATTCTGGGCTGATATCATGTTCACGAGGGGTTCAGTTGAAACGTGAACATAATCGACTTTTCATAAAAGGAGGCGATAATTACTGTTCACCATTACAGCAATGTCTAAAATACGATAATACACTATTCCTTATTGTCCCCACATATTTGGCTAATCGATCAGAACACTGTATGATAAGCATAAATGCTGCAGGCCGTTTTCTTGACCGTATTAAGAATAAATGCGGATAATGTTCAAAACGAAATTGAGTATTTTTTTCATAGAAATTGGCACTATATTGAATTACTTCATAGCAAGAGCGTTGGCCATCCCAGCGGTACTGTCATCTTATGCATGATAATGAACTGCTGCAAAGCGACACACGGTCGAATAGTCACAATAGGTATCCGAATATTATTGGTTACAATTTATGTTCTCGCTACCGTTCCATAATACACTATTCCTTATTGGTCTCGAATGACTGACTCATCGACTAGAATACTGTATGGTATGGATAAATAATGCAACTGGAATATTGGGCAACATTACTAACAGTATTTAGCATATAGTTGATGTGATATCGGAGCATGCTGCCTTAGCGTATAATGATTGCCGCAATATCCTTAAGGCTGTTGGTCATGAAACCGCATAATAATAAGAGGCATTTTCAATATTCCATTTTACAGAACGTAGCAAAGTGCTAATTTATGATCTCGAAATACGTTAGGCCCTCTCTATTCTGGGCTGATATCATGTTCACGAGGGGTTCAGTTGAAACGTGAACATAATCGACTTTTCATAAAAGGAGGCGATAATTACTGTTCACCATTATAGCAATGTCTAAAATACGATAATACACTATTCCATATTATCCCCACATATTTGGTTAGTCGATCAGAACACTGTATGATAAGCATAAATGCTGCAGGCCGTTTTCCTGACCATATTAGAAATAAATGGTATAATGTTCACAACGATGTTGAGCATTTTATTCATAGAAATTAGCAGTATACCGAATTACTTCATCTCAAGAACGTTGGCCATGCTAGCGGTACTGTCATCTTATGCATGATAATGAACTGCTGCAAAGCGACACACGGTTGAATAGTCACAATAGGTATCCGAATATTATTGGTTATAATTTATGTTCTCGCTACCGTTCCATAATACACTATTCCTTATTGGTCTCGAATGACTGACTCATCGACTAGAATACTATATCTTATGAATAAATAATGCAACTGGAATATTGGGCAACAATACGAACAGTATTTAGCATATAGTTGATGTGATATCGGAGCATGCTGCCTTAGCGTATAATGATTGCCGCAATATCCTTAAGGCCGTTGGTCATGAAACCGCATAATAATAAGAGGCATTTTCAATATTCCATTTTACAGAACGTAGCAAAGTGCGAATTTATGATCTCGAAATACGTTAGACCCTCTCTATTCTGGGCTGATATCATGTTCACGAGGGGTTCAGTTGAAACGTGAACATAATCGACTTTTCATAAAAGGAGGCGATAATTACTGTTCACCATTATAGCAATGTCTAAAATACGATAATACACTATTCCATATTATCCCCACATATTTGGTTAGTCGATCAGAACACTGTATGATAAGCATAAATGCTGCAGGCCGTTTTCCTGACCATATTAGAAATAAATGGTATAATGTTCACAACGATGTTGAGCATTTTATTCATAGAAATTAGCAGTATACCGAATTACTTCATCTCAAGAACGTTGGCCATGCTAGCGGTACTGTCATCTTATGCATGATAATGAACTGCTGCAAAGCGACACACGGTCGAATAGTCACAATAGGTATCCGAATATTATTGGTTATAATTTATGTTCTCGCTACCGTTCCATAATACACTATTCCTTATTGGTCTCGAATGACTGACTCATCGACTAGAATACTATATCTTATGAATAAATAATGCAACTGGAATATTGGGCAACAATACGAACAGTATTTAGCATATAGTTGATGTGATATCGGAGCATGCTGCCTTAGCGTATAATGATTGCCGCAATATCCTTAAGGCCGTTGGTCATGAAACCGCATAATAATAAGAGGCATTTTCAATATTCCATTTTACAGAACGTAGCAAAGTGCGAATTTATGATCTCGAAATACGTTAGACCCTCTCTATTCTGGGCTGATATCATGTTCACGAGGGGTTCAGTTGAAACGTGAACATAATCGACTTTTCATAAAAGGAGGCGATAATTACTGTTCACCATTACAGCAATGTCTAAAATACGATAATACACTATTCCTTATTGTCCCCACATATTTGGCTAATCGATCAGAACACTGTATGATAAGCATAAATGCTGCAGGCCGTTTTCTTGACCGTATTAAGAATAAATGCGGATAATGTTCAAAACGAAATTGAGTATTTTTTTCATAGAAATTGGCACTATATTGAATTACTTCATAGCAAGAGCGTTGGCCATCCCAGCGGTACTGTCATCTTATGCATGATAATGAACTGCTGCAAAGCGACACACGGTCGAATAGTCACAATAGGTATCCGAATATTATTGGTTATAATTTATGTTCTCGCTACCGTTCCATAATACACTATTCCTTATTGGTCTCGAATGACTGACTCATCGACTAGAATACTATATCTTATGAATAAATAATGCAACTGGAATATTGGGCAACAATACGAACAGTATTTAGCATATAGTTGATGTGATATCGGAGCATGCTGCCTTAGCGTATAATGATTGCCGCAATATCCTTAAGGCCGTTGGTCATGAAACCGCATAATAATAAGAGGCATTTTCAATATTCCATTTTACAGAACGTAGCAAAGTGCGAATTCATGATCTCGAAATACGTTAGGCCCTCGCTATTCTGGGCTGATATCATGTTCACGAGGGGTTCAGTTGAAACGTGAACATAATCGACTTTTCATAAAAGGAGGCGATAATTACTGTTCACCATTACAGCAATGTCTAAAATACGATAATACACTATTCCTTATTGTCCCCACATATTTGGCTAATCGATCAGAACACTGTATGATAAGCATAAATGCTGCAGGCCGTTTTCTTGACCGTATTAAGAATAAATGCGGATAATGTTCAAAACGAAATTGAGTATTTTTTTCATAGAAATTGGCACTATATTGAATTACTTCATAGCAAGAGCGTTGGCCATCCCAGCGGTACTGTCATCTTATGCATGATAATGAACTGCTGCAAAGCGACACACGGTCGAATAGTCACAATAGGTATCCGAATATTATTGGTTATAATTTATGTTCTAGCTACCGTTCCATAATACACTATTCCTTATTGGTCTCGAATGACTGACTCATCGACTAGAATACTATATCTTATGAATAAATAATGCAACTGGAATATTGGGCAACAATACGAACAGTATTTAGCATATAGTTGATGTGATATCGGAGCATGCTGCCTTAGCGTATAATGATTGCCGCAATATCCTTAAGGCCGTTGGTCATGAAACCGCATAATAATAAGAGGCATTTTCAATATTCCATTTTACAGAACGTAGCAAAGTGCGAATTCATGATCTCGAAATACGTTAGGCCCTCGCTATTCTGGGCTGATATCATGTTCACGAGGGGTTCAGTTGAAACGTGAACATAATCGACTTTTCATAAAAGGAGGCGATAATTACTGTTCACCATTACAGCAATGTCTAAAATACGATAATACACTATTCCTTATTGTCCCCACATATTTGGCTAATCGATCAGAACACTGTATGATAAGCATAAATGCTGCAGGCCGTTTTCTTGACCGTATTAAGAATAAATGCGGATAATGTTCAAAACGAAATTGAGTATTTTTTTCATAGAAATTGGCACTATATTGAATTACTTCATAGCAAGAGCGTTGGCCATCCCAGCGGTACTGTCATCTTATGCATGATAATGAACTGCTGCAAAGCGACACACGGTCGAATAGTCACAATAGGTATCCGAATATTATTGGTTATAATTTATGTTCTCGCTACCGTTCCATAATACACTATTCCTTATTGGTCTCGAATGACTGACTCATCGACTAGAATACTATATCTTATGAATAAATAATGCAACTGGAATATTGGGCAACAATACGAACAGTATTTAGCATATAGTTGATGTGATATCGGAGCATGCTGCCTTAGCGTATAATGATTGCCGCAATATCCTTAAGGCCGTTGGTCATGAAACCGCATAATAATAAGAGGCATTTTCAATATTCCATTTTACAGAACGTAGCAAAGTGCGAATTTATGATCTCGAAATACGTTAGACCCTCTCTATTCTGGGCTGATATCATGTTCACGAGGGGTTCAGTTGAAACGTGAACATAATCGACTTTTCATAAAAGGAGGCGATAATTACTGTTCACCATTATAGCAATGTCTAAAATACGATAATACACTATTCCATATTATCCCCACATATTTGGTTAGTCGATCAGAACACTGTATGATAAGCATAAATGCTGCAGGCCGTTTTCCTGACCATATTAGAAATAAATGGTATAATGTTCACAACGATGTTGAGCATTTTATTCATAGAAATTAGCAGTATACCGAATTACTTCATCTCAAGAACGTTGGCCATGCTAGCGGTACTGTCATCTTATGCATGATAATGAACTGCTGCAAAGCGACACACGGTCGAATAGTCACAATAGGTATCCGAATATTATTGGTTATAATTTATGTTCTCGCTACCGTTCCATAATACACTATTCCTTATTGGTCTCGAATGACTGACTCATCGACTAGAATACTATATCTTATGAATAAATAATGCAACTGGAATATTGGGCAACAATACGAACAGTATTTAGCATATAGTTGATGTGATATCGGAGCATGCTGCCTTAGCGTATAATGATTGCCGCAATATCCTTAAGGCCGTTGGTCATGAAACCGCATAATAATAAGAGGCATTTTCAATATTCCATTTTACAGAACGTAGCAAAGTGCGAATTCATGATCTCGAAATACGTTAGGCCCTCGCTATTCTGGGCTGATATCATGTTCACGAGGGGTTCAGTTGAAACGTGAACATAATCGACTTTTCATAAAAGGAGGCGATAATTACTGTTCACCATTACAGCAATGTCTAAAATGCGATAATACACTATTCCTTATTGCGCCCACATATTTGGCTAATCGATCAGAACACTGTATGATAAGCCTAAATGCTGCAGGCCGTTTTCTTGACCGTATTAAGAATAAATGCGGATAATGTTCAAAACGAAATTGAGTATTTTTTTCATAGAAATTGGCACTATACTGAATTACTTCATAGCATGAGCGTTGGCCATCCTAGCGGTACTGTCATCTTATGCATGATAATGAACTGCTGCAAAGCGACACACGGTCGAATAGTCACAATAGGTATCCGAATATTATTGGTTATAATTTATGTTCTCGCTACCGTTCCATAATACACTATTCCTTATTGGTCTCGAATGACTGACTCATCGACTAGAATACTATATCTTATGAATAAATAATGCAACTGGAATATTGGGCAACAATACGAACAGTATTTAGCATATAGTTGATGTGATATCGGAGCATGCTGCCTTAGCGTATAATGATTGCCGCAATATCCTTAAGGCCGTTGGTCATGAAACCGCATAATAATAAGAGGCATTTTCAATATTCCATTTTACAGAACGTAGCAAAGTGCGAATTTATGATCTCGAAATACGTTAGACCCTCTCTATTCTGGGCTGATATCATGTTCACGAGGGGTTCAGTTGAAACGTGAACATAATCGACTTTTCATAAAAGGAGGCGATAATTACTGTTCACCATTACAGCAATGTCTAAAATACGATAATACACTATTCCTTATTGTCCCCACATATTTGGCTAATCGATCAGAACACTGTATGATAAGCATAAATGCTGCAGGCCGTTTTCTTGACCGTATTAAGAATAAATGCGGATAATGTTCAAAACGAAATTGAGTATTTTTTTCATAGAAATTGGCACTATATTGAATTACTTCATAGCAAGAGCGTTGGCCATCCCAGCGGTACTGTCATCTTATGCATGATAATGAACTGCTGCAAAGCGACACACGGTCGAATAGTCACAATAGGTATCCGAATATTATTGGTTATAATTTATGTTCTCGCTACCGTTCCATAATACACTATTCCTTATTGGTCTCGAATGACTGACTCATCGACTAGAATACTATATCTTATGAATAAATAATGCAACTGGAATATTGGGCAACAATACGAACAGTATTTAGCATATAGTTGATGTGATATCGGAGCATGCTGCCTTAGCGTATAATGATTGCCGCAATATCCTTAAGGCCGTTGGTCATGAAACCGCATAATAATAAGAGGCATTTTCAATATTCCATTTTACAGAACGTAGCAAAGTGCGAATTCATGATCTCGAAATACGTTAGGCCCTCGCTATTCTGGGCTGATATCATGTTCACGAGGGGTTCAGTTGAAACGTGAACATAATCGACTTTTCATAAAAGGAGGCGATAATTACTGTTCACCATTACAGCAATGTCTAAAATGCGATAATACACTATTCCTTATTGCGCCCACGTATTTGGCTAATCGATCAGAACACTGTATGATAAGCATAAATGCTGCAGGCCGTTTTCTTGACCGTATTAAGAATAAATGCGGATAATGTTCAAAACGAAATTGAGTATTTTTTTCATAGAAATTGGCACTATACTGAATTACTTCATAGCATGAGCGTTGGCCATCCTAGCGGTACTGTCATCTTATGCATGATAATGAACTGCTGCAAAGCGACACACGGTCGAATAGTCACAATAGGTATCCGAATATTATTGGTTATAATTTATGTTCTCGCTACCGTTCCATAATACACTATTCCTTATTGGTCTCGAATGACTGACTCATCGACTAGAATACTATATCTTATGAATAAATAATGCAACTGGAATATTGGGCAACAATACGAACAGTATTTAGCATATAGTTGATGTGATATCGGAGCATGCTGCCTTAGCGTATAATGATTGCCGCAATATCCTTAAGGCCGTTGGTCATGAAACCGCATAATAATAAGAGGCATTTTCAATATTCCATTTTACAGAACGTAGCAAAGTGCGAATTTATGATCTCGAAATACGTTAGACCCTCTCTATTCTGGGCTGATATCATGTTCACGAGGGGTTCAGTTGAAACGTGAACATAATCGACTTTTCATAAAAGGAGGCGATAATTACTGTTCACCATTACAGCAATGTCTAAAATACGATAATACACTATTCCTTATTGTCCCCACATATTTGGCTAATCGATCAGAACACTGTATGATAAGCATAAATGCTGCAGGCCGTTTTCTTGACCGTATTAAGAATAAATGCGGATAATGTTCAAAACGAAATTGAGTATTTTTTTCATAGAAATTGGCACTATATTGAATTACTTCATAGCAAGAGCGTTGGCCATCCCAGCGGTACTGTCATCTTATGCATGATAATGAACTGCTGCAAAGCGACACACGGTCGAATAGTCACAATAGGTATCCGAATATTATTGGTTATAATTTATGTTCTCGCTACCGTTCCATAATACACTATTCCTTATTGGTCTCGAATGACTGACTCATCGACTAGAATACTATATCTTATGAATAAATAATGCAACTGGAATATTGGGCAACAATACGAACAGTATTTAGCATATAGTTGATGTGATATCGGACCATGCTGCCTTAGCGTATAATGATTGCCGCAATATCCTTAAGGCCGTTGGTCATGAAACCGCATAATAATAAGAGGCATTTTCAATATTCCATTTTACAGAACGTAGCAGAGTGCGAATTTATGATCTCGAAATACGTTAGACCCTGTCTATTCTGGGCTGATATCATGTTCACGAGGGGTTCAGTTGAAACGTGAACATAATCGACTTTTCATAAAAGGAGGCGATAATTACTGTTCACCATTACAGCAATGTCTAAAATACGATAATACACTATTCCTTATTGTCCCCACATATTTGGCTAATCGATCAGAACACTGTATGATAAGCATAAATGCTGCAGGCCGTTTTCTTGACCGTATTAAGAATAAATGCGGATAATGTTCAAAACGAAATTGAGTATTTTTTTCATAGAAATTGGCACTATATTGAATTACTTCATAGCAAGAGCGTTGGCCATCCCAGCGGTACTGTCATCTTATGCATGATAATGAACTGCTGCAAAGCGACACACGGTCGAATAGTCACAATAGGTATCCGAATATTATTGGTTATAATTTATGTTCTCGCTACCGTTCCATAATACACTATTCCTTATTGGTCTCGAATGACTGACTCATCGACTAGAATACTATATCTTATGAATAAATAATGCAACTGGAATATTGGGCAACAATACGAACAGTATTTAGCATATAGTTGATGTGATATCGGAGCATGCTGCCTTAGCGTATAATGATTGCCGCAATATCCTTAAGGCCGTTGGTCATGAAACCGCATAATAATAAGAGGCATTTTCAATATTCCATTTTACAGAACGTAGCAAAGTGGGAATTTATGATCTCGAAATACGTTAGGCCCTCTCTATTCTGGGCTGATATCATGTTCACGAGGGGTTCAGTTGAAACGTGAACATAATCGACTTTTCATAAAAGGAGGCGATAATTACTGTTCACCATTATAGCAATGTCTAAAATACGATGATACACTATTCCTTATTGTCCCCACATATTTGGTTAGTCGATCAGAACACTGTATGATAAGCATAAATGCTGCAGGCCGTTTTCTTGACCATATTAAGAATAAATGCGGATTATGTTCAAAACGAAATTGAGTATTATTTTCATAGAAATTAAAACTATACTGAATTACTTCATAGTATTTAGCATATAGTAGCATAGAACAGTATTTAGCATATAGTTGATGTGATATCGGAGCATGCTGCCTTAGCGTATAATGATTGCCGCAATATCCTTAAGGCCGTTGGTCATGAAACCGCATAATAATAAGAGGCATTTTCAATATTCCATTTTACAGAACGTAGCAAAGTGCGAATTTATGATCTCGAAATACGTTAGACCCTCTCTATTCTGGGCTGATATCATGTTCACGAGGGGTTCAGTTGAAACGTGAACATAATCGACTTTTCATAAAAGGAGGCGATAATTACTGTTCACCATTACAGCAATGTCTAAAATACGATAATACACTATTCCTTATTGTCCCCACATATTTGGCTAATCGATCAGAACACTGTATGATAAGCATAAATGCTGCAGGCCGTTTTCTTGACCGTATTAAGAATAAATGCGGATAATGTTCAAAACGAAATTGAGTATTTTTTTCATAGAAATTGGCACTATATTGAATTACTTCATAGCAAGAGCGTTGGCCATCCCAGCGGTACTGTCATCTTATGCATGATAATGAACTGCTGCAAAGCGACACACGGTCGAATAGTCACAATAGGTATCCGAATATTATTGGTTACAATTTATGTTCTCGCTACCGTTCCATAATACACTATTCCTTATTGGTCTCGAATGACTGACTCATCGACTAGAATACTGTATGGTATGGATAAATAATGCAACTGGAATATTGGGCAACATTACTAACAGTATTTAGCATATAGTTGATGTGATATCGGAGCATGCTGCCTTAGCGTATAATGATTGCCGCAATATCCTTAAGGCTGTTGGTCATGAAACCGCATAATAATAAGAGGCATTTTCAATATTCCATTTTACAGAACGTAGCAAAGTGCTAATTTATGATCTCGAAATACGTTAGGCCCTCTCTATTCTGGGCTGATATCATGTTCACGAGGGGTTCAGTTGAAACGTGAACATAATCGACTTTTCATAAAAGGAGGCGATAATTACTGTTCACCATTATAGCAATGTCTAAAATACGATAATACACTATTCCATATTATCCCCACATATTTGGTTAGTCGATCAGAACACTGTATGATAAGCATAAATGCTGCAGGCCGTTTTCCTGACCATATTAGAAATAAATGGTATAATGTTCACAACGATGTTGAGCATGTTATTCATAGAAATTAGCAGTATACCGAATTACTTCATCTCAAGAACGTTGGCCATGCTAGCGGTACTGTCATCTTATGCATGATAATGAACTGCTGCAAAGCGACACACGGTCGAATAGTCACAATAGGTATCCGAATATTATTGGTTATAATTTATGTTCTCGCTACCGTTCCATAATACACTATTCCTTATTGGTCTCGAATGACTGACTCATCGACTAGAATACTATATCTTATGAATAAATAATGCAACTGGAATATTGGGCAACAATACGAACAGTATTTAGCATATAGTTGATGTGATATCGGAGCATGCTGCCTTAGCGTATAATGATTGCCGCAATATCCTTAAGGCCGTTGGTCATGAAACCGCATAATAATAAGAGGCATTTTCAATATTCCATTTTACAGAACGTAGCAAAATGCGAATTCATGATCTCGAAATACGTTAGGCCCTCGCTATTCTGGGCTGATATCATGTTCACGAGGAGTTCAGTTGAAACGTGAACATAATCGACTTTTCATAAAAGGAGGCGATAATTACTGTTCACCATTACAGCAATGTCTAAAATACGATAATACACTATTCCTTATTGTCCCCACATATTTGGTTAGTCGATCAGAACACTGTATGATAAGCATAAATGCTGCAGGCCGTTTTCTTGACCATATTAAGAATAAATGCGGATTATGTTCAAAACGAAATTGAGTATTTTTTTCATAGAAATTGGCACTATATTGAATTACTTCATAGCAAGAGCGTTGGCCATCCCAGCGGTACTGTCATCTTATGCATGATAATGAACTGCTGCAAAGCGACACACGGTCGAATAGTCACAATAGGTATCCGAATATTATTGGTTACAATTTATGTTCTCGCTACCGTTCCATAATACACTATTCCTTATTGGTCTCGAATGACTGACTCATCGACTAGAATACTGTATGGTATGGATAAATAATGCAACTGGAATATTGGGCAACATTACTAACAGTATTTAGCATATAGTTGATGTGATATCGGAGCATGCTGCCTTAGCGTATAATGATTGCCGCAATATCCTTAAGGCCGTTGGTCATGAAACCGCATAATAATAAGAGGCATTTTCAATATTCCATTTTACAGAACGTAGCAAAGTGGGAATTTATGATCTCGAAATACGTTAGGCCCTCTCTATTCTGGGCTGATATCATGTTCACGAGGGGTTCAGTTGAAACGTGAACATAATCGACTTTTCATAAAAGGAGGCGATAATTACTGTTCACCATTATAGCAATGTCTAAAATACGATGATACACTATTCCTTATTGTCCCCACATATTTGGTTAGTCGATCAGAACACTGTATGATAAGCATAAATGCTGCAGGCCGTTTTCTTGACCATATTAAGAATAAATGCGGATTATGTTCAAAACGAAATTGAGTATTATTTTCATAGAAATTAAAACTATACTGAATTACTTCATAGTATTTAGCATATAGTAGCATAGAACAGTATTTAGCATATAGTTGATGTGATATCGGAGCATGCTGCCTTAGCGTATAATGATTGCCGCAATATCCTTAAGGCCGTTGGTCATGAAACCGCATAATAATAAGAGGCATTTTCAATATTCCATTTTACAGAACGTAGCAAAGTGCGAATTTATGATCTCGAAATACATTAGACCCTCTCTATTCTGGGCTGATATCATGTTCACGAGGGGTTCAGTTGAAACGTGAACATAATCGACTTTTCATAAAAGGAGGCGATAATTACTGTTCACCATTACAGCAATGTCTAAAATACGATAATACACTATTCCTTATTGTCCCCACATATTTGGCTAATCGATCAGAACACTGTATGATAAGCATAAATGCTGCAGGCCGTTTTCTTGACCGTATTAAGAATAAATGCGGATAATGTTCAAAACGAAATTGAGTATTTTTTTCATAGAAATTGGCACTATATTGAATTACTTCATAGCAAGAGCGTTGGCCATCCCAGCGGTACTGTCATCTTATGCATGATAATGAACTGCTGCAAAGCGACACACGGTCGAATAGTCACAATAGGTATCCGAATATTATTGGTTACAATTTATGTTCTCGCTACCGTTCCATAATACACTATTCCTTATTGGTCTCGAATGACTGACTCATCGACTAGAATACTGTATGGTATGGATAAATAATGCAACTGGAATATTGGGCAACATTACTAACAGTATTTAGCATATAGTTGATGTGATATCGGAGCATGCTGCCTTAGCGTATAATGATTGCCGCAATATCCTTAAGGCTGTTGGTCATGAAACCGCATAATAATAATAGGCATTTTCAATATTCCATTTTACAGAACGTAGCAAAGTGCTAATTTATGATCTCGAAATACGTTAGGCCCTCTCTATTCTGGGCTGATATCATGTTCACGAGGGGTTCAGTTGAAACGTGAACATAATCGACTTTTCATAAAAGGAGGCGATAATTACTGTTCACCATTATAGCAATGTCTAAAATACGATAATACACTATTCCATATTATCCCCACATATTTGGTTAGTCGATCAGAACACTGTATGATAAGCATAAATGCTGCAGGCCGTTTTCCTGACCATATTAGAAATAAATGGTATAATGTTCACAACGATGTTGAGCATTTTATTCATAGAAATTAGCAGTATACCGAATTACTTCATCTCAAGAACGTTGGCCATGCTAGCGGTACTGTCATCTTATGCATGATAATGAACTGCTGCAAAGCGACACACGGTCGAATAGTCACAATAGGTATCCGAATATTATTGGTTATAATTTATGTTCTCGCTACCGTTCCATAATACACTATTCCTTATTGGTCTCGAATGACTGACTCATCGACTAGAATACTATATCTTATGAATAAATAATGCAACTGGAATATTGGGCAACAATACGAACAGTATTTAGCATATAGTTGATGTGATATCGGAGCATGCTGCCTTAGCGTATAATGATTGCCGCAATATCCTTAAGGCCGTTGGTCATGAAACCGCATAATAATAAGAGGCAGTTTCAATATTCCATTTTACAGAACGTAGCAAAGTGGGAATTTATGATCTCGAAATACGTTAGGCCCTCTCTATTCTGGGCTGATATCATGTTCACGAGGGGTTCAGTTGAAACGTGAACATAATCGACTTTTCATAAAAGGAGGCGATAATTACTGTTCACCATTATAGCAATGTCTAAAATACGATGATACACTATTCCTTATTGTCCCCACATATTTGGTTAGTCGATCAGAACACTGTATGATAAGCATAAATGCTGCAGGCCGTTTTCTTGACCATATTAAGAATAAATGCGGATTATGTTCAAAACGAAATTGAGTATTTTTTTCATAGAAATTGGCACTATATTGAATTACTTCATAGCAAGAGCGTTGGCCATCCTAGCGGTACTGTCATCTTATGCATGATAATGAACTGCTGCAAAGCGACACACGGTCGAATAGTCACAATAGGTATCCGAATATTATTGGTTATAATTTATGTTCTCGCTACCGTTCCATAATACACTATTCCTTATTGGTCTCGAATGACTGACTCATCGACTAGAATACTATATCTTATGAATAAATAATGCAACTGGAATATTGGGCAACAATACGAACAGTATTTAGCATATAGTTGATGTGATATCGGAGCATGCTGCCTTAGCGTATAATGATTGCCGCAATATCCTTAAGGCCGTTGGTCATGAAACCGCATAATAATAATAGGCATTTTCAATATTCCATTTTACAGAACGTAGCAAAGTGCTAATTTATGATCTCGAAATACGTTAGGCCCTCTCTATTCTGGGCTGATATCATGTTCACGAGGGGTTCAGTTGAAACGTGAACATAATCGACTTTTCATAAAAGGAGGCGATAATTACTGTTCACCATTATAGCAATGTCTAAAATACGATAATACACTATTCCATATTATCCCCACATATTTGGTTAGTCGATCAGAACACTGTATGATAAGCATAAATGCTGCAGGCCGTTTTCCTGACCATATTAGAAATAAATGGTATAATGTTCACAACGATGTTGAGCATTTTATTCATAGAAATTAGCAGTATACCGAATTACTTCATCTCAAGAACGTTGGCCATGCTAGCGGTACTGTCATCTTATGCATGATAATGAACTGCTGCAAAGCGACACACGGTCGAATAGTCACAATAGGTATCCGAATATTATTGGTTATAATTTATGTTCTCGCTACCGTTCCATAATACACTATTCCTTATTGGTCTCGAATGACTGACTCATCGACTAGAATACTATATCTTATGAATAAATAATGCAACTGGAATATTGGGCAACAATACGAACAGTATTTAGCATATAGTTGATGTGATATCGGAGCATGCTGCCTTAGCGTATAATGATTGCCGCAATATCCTTAAGGCCGTTGGTCATGAAACCGCATAATAATAAGAGGCAGTTTCAATATTCCATTTTACAGAACGTAGCAAAGTGGGAATTTATGATCTCGAAATACGTTAGGCCCTCTCTATTCTGGGCTGATATCATGTTCACGAGGGGTTCAGTTGAAACGTGAACATAATCGACTTTTCATAAAAGGAGGCGATAATTACTGTTCACCATTATAGCAATGTCTAAAATACGATGATACACTATTCCTTATTGTCCCCACATATTTGGTTAGTCGATCAGAACACTGTATGATAAGCATAAATGCTGCAGGCCGTTTTCTTGACCATATTAAGAATAAATGCGGATTATGTTCAAAACGAAATTGAGTATTTTTTTCATAGAAATTGGCACTATATTGAATTACTTCATAGCAAGAGCGTTGGCCATCCTAGCGGTACTGTCATCTTATGCATGATAATGAACTGCTGCAAAGCGACACACGGTCGAATAGTCACAATAGGTATCCGAATATTATTGGTTACAATTTATGTTCTCGCTACCGTTCCATAATACACTATTCCTTATTGGTCTCGAATGACTGACTCATCGACTAGAATACTATATCTTATGAATAAATAATGCAACTGGAATATTGGGCAACAATACGAACAGTATTTAGCATATAGTTGATGTGATATCGGAGCATGCTGCCTTAGCGTATAATGATTGCCGCAATATCCTTAAGGCCGTTGGTCATGAAACCGCATAATAATAAGAGGCATTTTCAATATTCCATTTTACAGAACGTAGCAAAGTGCGAATTCATGATCTCGAAATACGTTAGGCCCTCGCTATTCTGGGCTGATATCATGTTCACGAGGGGTTCAGTTGAAACGTGAACATAATCGACTTTTCATAAAAGGAGGCGATAATTACTGTTCACCATTACAGCAATGTCTAAAATACGATAATACACTATTCCTTATTGTCCCCACATATTTGGCTAATCGATCAGAACACTGTATGATAAGCATAAATGCTGCAGGCCGTTTTCTTGACCGTATTAAGAATAAATGCGGATAATGTTCAAAACGAAATTGAGTATTTTTTTCATAGAAATTGGCACTATATTGAATTACTTCATAGCAAGAGCGTTGGCCATCCTAGCGGTACTGTCATCTTATGCATGATAGTGAACTGCTGCAAAGCGACACACGGTCGAATAGTCACAATAGGTATCCGAATATTATTGGTTACAATTTATGTTCTCGCTACCGTTCCATAATACACTATTCCTTATTGGTCTCGAATGACTGACTCATCGACTAGAATACTGTATGGTATGGATAAATAATGCAACTGGAATATTGGGCAACATTACGAACAGTATTTAGCATATAGTTGATGTGATATCGGAGCATGCTGCCTTAGCGTATAATGATTGCCGCAATATCCTTAAGGCCGTTGGTCATGAAACCGCATAATAATAAGAGGCATTTTCAATATTCCATTTTACAGAACGTAGCAAAGTGGGAATTTATGATCTCGAAATACGTTAGGCCCTCTCTATTCTGGGCTGATATCATGTTCACGAGGGGTTCAGTTGAAACGTGAACATAATCGACTTTTCATAAAAGGAGGCGATAATTACTGTTCACCATTATAGCAATGTCTAAAATACGATGATACACTATTCCTTATTGTCCCCACATATTTGGTTAGTCGATCAGAACACTGTATGATAAGCATAAATGCTGCAGGCCGGTTTCTTGACCATATTAAGAATAAATGCGGATTATGTTCAAAACGAAATCGAGTATTTTTTTCATAGAAATTGGCACTATATTGAATTACTTCATAGCAAGAGCGTTGGCCATCCTAGCGGTACTGTCATCTTATGCATGATAATGAACTGCTGCAAAGCGACACACGGTCGAATAGTCACAATAGGTATCCGAATATTATTGGTTACAATTTATGTTCTCGCTACCGTTCCATAATACACTATTCCTTATTGGTCTCGAATGACTGACTCATCGACTAGAATACTGTATGGTATGGATAAATAATGCAACTGGAATATTGGGCAACATTACTAACAGTATTTAGCATATAGTTGATGTGATATCGGAGCATGCTGCCTTAGCGTATAATGATTGCCGCAATATCCTTAAGGCTGTTGGTCATGAAACCGCATAATAATAAGAGGCATTTTCAATATTCCATTTTACAGAACGTAGCAAAGTGCTAATTTATGATCTCGAAATACGTTAGGCCCTCTCTATTCTGGGCTGATATCATGTTCACGAGGGGTTCAGTTGAAACGTGAACATAATCGACTTTTCATAAAAGGAGGCGATAATTACTGTTCACCATTATAGCAATGTCTAAAATACGATAATACACTATTCCATATTATCCCCACATATTTGGCTAATCGATCAGAACACTGTATGATAAGCATAAATGCTGCAGGCCGTTTTCTTGACCATATTAAGAATAAATGCGGATAATGTTCAAAACGAAATTGAGTATTTTTTTCATAGAAATTGGCACTATACTGAATTACTTCATAGCAAGAGCGTTGGCCATCCTAGCGGTACTGTCATCTTATGCATGATAGTGAACTGCTGCAAAGCGACACACGGTCGAATAGTCACAATAGGTATCCGAATATTATTGGTTATAATTTATGTTTTCGCTACCGTTCCATAATACACTATTCCTTATTGGTGTCAATTGACTGCCTCATCGACTAGAATACTGTATGGTATGAATAAATAATGCAACTGGAATATTGGGCAACATTACGAACAGTATCTAGCATATAGTTGATGTGATATCGGAGCATGCTGCCTTAGCTTATAATGATTGCCGCAATATCCTTAAGGCCGTTGGTAATGAAACCGCATAATACTAAGAGGTATTTTCAATATTCCATTTTACAGAACGTAGCAAAATGCGAATTTATGATCTCGAAATACGTTAGGCCCTCTCTATTCTGGGCTGATGTTATGTTCACGAGGGTTTCAGATGAAACGTAAACATAATCGACTTTTCATAAAAGGAGGCGATAATTATTGTTCACGATTACAGCAATATCTAAAATACGATAATACAGTATTCCTTATTATCCCCACATATTTGGTTAATCGATCAGAACACTGTATGATAAGCATAAATGCCTCAACTAGGATCTTAGGAAGCAGTTCTACGATTTTGTAGCCAACCGCTGGTGTGGCGTGGCATTGCCATACTGTACCACCTGTTCACTCGGGCGGTTTACTTGACCATGTTAAGAATAAATGCCGATAATGTTGATAAATAAATTCTATATTCAATTCATAGAAATTAGCTGTATACTGAAGTAATTTATCGCAAAGAGCCGTGGCCATCCTGAGACCAATAAGGAATAGTGGATTATGGCACGGTAGCAAGTACATAAATTATAACAAATAATAGTCGGATCTCTATTTAGTCAATTCCACCATGTTTCACTTTGCAGCAGTTCATTATCATGCTTAAGATGACAGTATCACTAGGATGGCCAACGCTCTTGCTATGAAGTAATTCAGTATAGTGCTTATTTCCATGAATAAAATACTCAATTTCGTTTTGAACATTATTTGCATTTATTCTTATGATGGTCAAGTAAACCGTCCGCGTAAGTAGGTGGTATGGTATGGCGATGCCATGTCACATCAGCGATTGGCTACATGCTGATAGAATTGATTCCTAAGATCCTAGTTGCAGCATTTATGCTTATCAATAAGTGTTTCGTTCTATTAACCAAATATGTGGGGCCAATATGTAATACTATATTATCGTATTTTTGACTTTGCTGTAATAGTGAACGACAATATTCGCCTCCTTTTATAAAAAATCGATTATGTTCATGTTTTAACTGAACCCCTCGTGAACGTGACATCAGCCGAGAATAGAGATTGCTTAATGTTTTTCGATTTTAGAAGTTTACATACTGCTAGGTTATATAATATTAAATAATACTGAATAATATTAAATAATATTAAATAATATTGAAAATGCCAAGCCTATAGTATTTGAACAAAAATCAACTTCAAAGATTATTATAAGTTGTAGATAATACTCGAAGATTAGATTTTAATATTAGATAATTTTTCTTAAAAGACATTATTTATACTTACTTAGATTTCTATATGTTTAATTAAAATATCCAATGTCTTTTAATTCACATGTTCTATATGTAGACTCATTATTTTGGTTACCAAAATAATTAGTTGCATAGTAACACATGAGCTCTTCGCCAGCTTGAATGTCTTTTCATGTTTTATGATATTGGTATTCGATGAATATAAAATCTATTCAGTGTTGGGACTGCAGTCATGATTTAAATAGGGACCAAGCTTGATCATAATCAAATTGGAATTATTTCTCCAACTTTACATAATTGAATTGTCCAATTTTTGTGATACTAAGTGAGTCTTATTGTTTATATACTGTAGTATCCTATTAAGTGGTAAGGTTTTTTCTTCTTTGTTATATCATATTTGGTTTTCACTATACATCCTTTATAATTGTCAGATTCAAATCTGTTACATACGACTATTGTTATAACTGATTCTTTAAAAAATAGTTGATAATATGATTCGAATAATAATTCTAATAAAGACTAAGGCTGAATGGAACGGAACGTATAGTTTATTATTTTCACAATAGCAGTTAACTTCGTCATGTTTTCTTTTATGTTGATTTTTGTGACAGGAGAGTAATTTTTAAGTATTTCATTTATTTGAATCTGAATACTAACTGAAATACTAATATTTTTATGTAACTTACGAGTTTGAAAGCCTACAAAGTAGTCCAGTATTAAAGGTCTGGCAAGGTCATCATATTTTATGAAGTCTGAAGAGCAGACTACATGAACTTCGGTTTATTTACTTTCAATTTGCATATTATTATATCTTGTTTTCTAAATTAGGACTATTTTTTAAATAATCCATCACAAGCAGATTAGAGTAAGATTTTCTGAGATGTTTGAAATCCTAACTAATTATTCAATAGTTTTTTATTAGAGCAGTAATTAGTGTATTAAATGTATTAAAATACTATATTTTACTTTTTCATTCAAACATTGTACCAACTAATATAGATGCTTATTTATATTCATTGATAATACTGAATAGTACATAGTATACATAGACTAGGTGGATGAGGCGAATCCCGGATTTTAAGAAGAGAGAATGCGCATGCGCATTTAAATCAAGAGTATCGTTTCGGATTTGATAACGCCACTATCATTACCTATAATAAAAAGCAAATAATCATAAAATATTTATTTATCTTTATTATATGTAAACGATTTTTAACTATGACCTCCACTACAATGAAGGTAATTTTATTTGATTTGAAAATTATTTCAGAAGAGTTTCATTGGACAGTGACTTATGAGGTTAATTAATGTTTTAATTTATAGAATCAGAATAATGATAATTTAATAGCTACATACTTATGATTGGTTTCTCTGATAAAAACTACCATCTAATATGATATGAAAAATAGTGTCGTTGTCAAATGTTTCCGGTACGATACAGGCTTGATTTGACTGCGCCTGCGCAATACGAGCATCGTATAAATGATATAGCTATTTAATAATTGTTACAAGAAAAATTTATGAATTGTCATTTCGATCGGATGAGAAAATTTAATCATCTCAAGGGCAATTGCTTGCATTTACAGGAATTAAGAAGTGTTACTTTATTATCGAGATATTGACGCTTGAAGTTTGCAGAGATACCGGATGTAATTATCAATTTTTGTAAACAAAGTGAAAGTGAGCAAATAAAAAAAATAACGCAGTTCAATTGGGCAATTAAAAATCTATAGGCTTATACGTCTAAATATTTTTTTTTTGCATCATTTGCAGGCTGGACCGGACCTCCCCCGGTTCAGCCTGCAAATTAATGCAAAAAAAATATTTAGATGTGTAAACCAATAGTTTTTTAATTGTCCAATTCAACTGCCTTATTTATTTTATTTGCCCACTTTCACTTTACTTACAAAAATTAATAATTATATCCGGTATCACTGCGAACTTCAAGCGTCCATATCTCGATAATTAAGTAATACTTCTTAATTCCTGAAAATCCAAAAAACTGCCCTTGCAATGATTTAATTTGCCCAGTCGATTGCAATAACAATTCATCAATTTTTCATATGAAAAATATAAAAAACTAAAGTATGTGTACGATTCGCGCATTGCGCATGCGCAATCAAATTAAGGATATCTCATCGGCTTTGATAATGCCACGATCATTGCCTATAATAAAAAGTAACTAATCATAAAATATTTTTCTTTATTATATGTAAACGATTTTTAACTATTTCTTCCACTACAATAAAGGTCATTTTATTTGATTTGAAAATTATTACAGAAGTTTCATTGGATAGTGAAATATGAGGTTAATTAACCCATTAACGCTCACAGGACGGTTTTTCGAGACTTGAGTTTGAACTATTCTCATGTCATGAATTCTCGTGGAAAAAATTCAGGAACCATTGTTTCTTATGTTTTCGAGTGTCCTCTTTCCAATGATGCTGGTTAAAATTGTCGCTGAAAAACTTTTACGGTCCAAAAATCAAAAATAAATAAAAAAAACATGATTTTCTGATTTAATTTTTTTTTTAAATCGAATTTTCGTTCCCTAAGCATTTTTTTTAATGCCTAAAACCCTTATAGATCGCGGCCTCGAGGTTTTAACTACAAGTTACTATGGTTCTCCGGATATGAAAATTTTTCGTATAAACAAAATGGCGGCCGAAGTGAAAATATTTATCTAAAACTTTACAAATTTTTTTCTCGAATACTATAGATTTTCATGAAAATTTTTAAAGAACAAAAATGTCCTAGAATTAGTTATAAAATACTCTCAAATTTTTTCAGAATCATCCGAGAAAATTTTGGGATTTCGGAAAAGTCTCTGAATTGAAAATTTAAAAATTATGACGGAAAATTTTGAAATAATTTAAATAAAACTTTCGTAAAGTGCATGGTTTTTGGTAAACAAAATATTTGTTTAGCAAACTTTAACATTTTTTTTCTCGAAAAGTATACTCTTTAGGAACATTTTTTTGAGAATAGAAATGTCTTAAAAACAAACAAAGAACGCTCTCAAATTATTTCAAAATTTTCCGACATAATTTTTAAATTTTCAATTCAGAGACTTTTCCGAAATCCCAAAATTTTCTCGGATGATTCTGAAAAAATTTGAGAGTATTTTATAACTAATTCTAAGACATTTTTGTTCTTTAAAAATTTTCATGAAAATCTATAGTATTCGAGAAAAAAATTTGTAAAGTTTTAGATAAATATTTTCACTTCGGCCGCCATTTTGTTTATACGAAAAATTTTCATATCCGGAGAACCATAGTAACTTGTAGTTAAAACCTCGAGGCCGCGATCTATAAGGGTTTTAGGCATTAAAAAAAATGCTTAGGGAACGAAAAGTCGATTTAAAAAAAAAATTAAATCAGAAAATCATGTTTTTTTTATTTATTTTTGATTTTTGGACCGTAAAAGTTTTTCAGCGACAATTTTAACCAGCATCATTGGAAAGAGGACACTCGAAAACATAAGAAACAATGGTTCCTGAATTTTTTCCACGAGAATTCATGACATGAGAATAGTTCAAACTCAGGTCTCGAAAAACCGTCCTGTGAGTGTTAATGGGTTAATGTTCTAATTTTATAGAATTAGAATAATCATAATTTAATAGCTACATATTTAGGCATTGGCTTCTCTGATAAAAAATACCATCCAATATAATATGAAAAATAGCAGCGTTGTCAAATATTTCCGGTACAATACAGACTTGATTTGATTGCGCCTGCGCAATACCAGAATCGTATAAATGATATTGCTATTTAATAATTGTCACATGAAAAATTGATGAATTGTCATTGCAATCGACTGGGCAAATTAAATTATCTCAAGAGAAATTTTTTGAATTTTCAGGAATTAAGAAGTATTACTTAATTGTCGAGATATTGACGCTTGAAGTTTGCAATGATATCGGATATAATTATTAATTTTTGTAAGTAAAGGGAAAGAGGGCAAAGAAAATAAATATCGCAGTTGAATTGGGCAATTAAAAAACCGTAGGTTTACATGTCTAAATATTTTTTTTGCATTAATTTGCAGGCTGGACCGGTGAAGGTCTGGACCGGGGGAAGTCAAAAAACGTACTTTCGGTCTTACAATTTTCAGGTTTAAACACATAAGTTACATGAGTGAACCCAAAGAAAATTGTAAGACTTGACATAGGTTCTTTGTTTTCGGTCTAATGCTGATAGTGCTCTAGTAATGACTTAAAAGTAAGTTTTGCCTGTTCAATTGCTACGCATGCGCAATAAATGTATAGCTAAAATAGTAAGTTAATCAACTCGACAGTAAATAAATGTTTAAAAACATTATTTATGCTTGATTGTAGTATGTTCGTATGTTATTAATAATAGCACTAATTAATTTTTTATGAAAAACGTGTATGTGGGTACGTTTGATTTCACATTTGGATTGAGTATATCTCAATTTAATAAATAACATTTTCAGTTTCTTTTTTACATCAATTATAAAAGGCTGGACTGGGCCGATTTTGTGCTAAGGATCACCTTAATAAATCCATTGCACGACCAAACATACTTTTAGCGATCTCCCTGAACCAAGCCTTTGCAATCTCAGTACTCATTTCTATCTTAGATCTATCATGTTTATGTTTAACAAAACCTACACTGTAGTCATATATGGGAGATATTAATTTTATATTCTGTAACTTTTTCTATTAAACATTTTGGCAATATATCTATGTATTTGGAATAAGCACAATAAAAGAACTCGGCAGTATTTAAGCTTATAGAACGTTCCTATCGGATGAATGCCATTATGCAATTGTCCACTGCATATCTTATACAAGGTGACCGAATTTAAACGGGCACCGCAAATAGCTCGTCGGGGACGGCCCCAATCAAAAAAATGGTAGAGACCAAAGTTGTAGGTTATCGAGGGGGAAGTCAGTTAGTGGCCTTGGATTTTTCTTTGAACGCGATTTTCAAGATCATTTGATAGTCAACTTGGAGTTTTTAAATAAGAACCCTACTTTTTTATTGCGAGAATGAAATGAACGGAAAATTTTACGTTTAGAATAGTATGTTTAGTTGTGGTACCGGAGGTCATCTCAAGGTGAGTGAAGAATTCAACTATGTATTAGAAATCATGGAGGGATTTTTGAACACTTTATTAGATAAAGCTTTAACTTCATTTTTTAAATGATTTTCTTATGGTCTAAAACTTTGGTCTTTACCATTTTTTTGATTGGGGCCCTCACAAAGGACATGTGCTGGTGGGGTTTAAAACTGGCTGCATAACCTTGAGATGACCACCGGTATCGCAACCAATCATACTAACCTGAACGTAAAATTTTCCTCTCTTTTCATTCCCGCAATAAAAAAGTAGGGTTCCTATTTAAAATCTCCAAGTTGACCTTCAAATGACCTTGAAAAATCGCGTTGAAGGTCAAATCCAAGGTCACCATCTGACTTCCCTCTCGCTATCCTACAACTTTGGTCTCTACCATTTTTTCGATTGGGGTCGTCCCCGACGAGCTATTTGCGGTGCCCGTTTAAATTGGGTCACCCTGTATAGTACTATAAACAGATGATACCTTGATTTTTAAGATAAACTATAACAAATAACAACAAATTTAACAATACTCATTATTATATGTCTAAAAGAAATTTCTGGGACGTCCTAGAAATAGCGCTACTATGTAGGAGAATTCCGGGACGTCCCGGAAAAAACAGGTGCGTCCCGGAAATAACTGTTGTACATATAAAACGTCCCAGAAATAACTGTTATATATATATATGTGTATATGTATTATAACGCGGTTCCTGCTCAGCTTCGCTCGAGCGGGACACGCTATATAAAAGTAACCGCGGAAAAGTGGAAGAATGGCTCTCCAGAGCAGATCGGCACTCCTGCACCGAACGTCCTGGGTCCAGCAGCTCAGTTGCCTCCTTCTCGAGTCGAAAATTTGGCCCGCGGAGAGTGTCGTAGGCTACGCGTGAAGATGCGCGACGTCCAAGAAGAGAGACTCGCGCGGGTACAGTCGCATACACAATTACGGTTCGAGGAACGGGGAGTCGGCGGACAATAAGCACTCAAATAAGATTAATAGTGGATGCGTGTAAATTTTAATTAGCAACAAGGAATACATAATATCAAAACGCGTCGATATAAACAAAGTCAATCGTAACGCAAGGAAACTCGCAATAATTTGACGGTGAAGCGGACGAAACTGCGCACGCGCTGTGCGGTTATGGTCGCGCAAGCACTCGCTCTGTTGTGAGCTGTGCACAATGACGACAGCGAACCGGCGCGCACCGTTCGAACGAGGAGGCGACAGCGCTTAACCTTGTCGGATCAAGTAGCAGCAAAATCGTCTCGCAGGAGCCGGGTGTTCACGAACGGCAAGCCGCACTTATTCGGTTAAAGTACGACGAAAATACAAAAGCGACAGCACACTCGCGGAGAGAGAGAACATGCCGGTATCAACGGTGGCCGCGGCGCAACGCGTACAAGAGAAGAAGGCGAGCGTAAACGCGCAGCTTAATTAACGTAATAAAAGGGAGAGAGCGGTATAGAGAGAGAAGACAAGCGCTAGACCTGGTACTTACAGTATCGCCGCTTGCACGCTTAATCTAACCCGCTGACCAAGAGCGTTAAGTAGCGGACTCGCTTCCGTTGCGTATTCGCTCTTGTCGTCGATGAATTGACGATGACGCTTCTCCCCTGATAGGAGCGGTGCTGATCGTCCGTAGTAGGCCTCTGCTTCAGCCCCGCTGTAGCGATATCCTCTGCTACCTTCTAACGCTAGTTCTTCGCGAAGAAAAGCCAGAAAACTTGTGGTGACTCGTGCGAGAAGTCTTAGCCGGTCGCGGATTCAAAGCCAACTGTGTCAATTTTCGAAACTCTCTCTCTTTCCTCGCAAGGAAGCGTCTCTCCGCGAGGTCCGCGCCGCGAGTCGATATCGATTATCGTACGCTAGTCGCGTCGCTTACCAGTTCGCTGACGTCCGCAATGCTGTAACTATTCAAACGATATGATAATTTATAATGTTTATTAAATATATTAGTCACTGGCTTCTTGGGGAGAGAGAGACATAACGAATATACAAGCGATTCGTTATAGTATACTAAAGAGAACGTTTATATTCCGGATCTTGAACAGATATTTCTTATTATCGGCATGCCAATACTGATTTGTATCTTGATGCTGACAGTAAAGAATAAGAGAAGAAATTGAAATTTTCACTTACGATTGTGTGCTGTCCTCCGAGTCTTCGTCCCCGGAGGAGTTCTCCTTGTCGGAGTTCTTGTTCCCGGTCTCAGTGACAGCTCGGAGTCGGCTCGGACTCGGAGTCGTGGAATTCTTCGGCATCAGCTGTCGGTCTTCCAATAACCATAATCTGAAATATGAAAAATATTATTAAGGAAAAATTTTGTATGAATACAATAGAGAATATTTATTTCTTGGATCTTGAGATCTCATTCCTCACTCTCGGACATAAAGTACAGAAGTGTATTTTCATGCAAAGAAAAAGAAATGTCAGTTAGAGATAGCAATCCTTAATCTTGGCCTGAAAATGCTAGTCTGTACTTTCCGTCCCTGAATGAGTAATAAGATCTCAACAAAAAATATAAAATTATCACTTACTTATGTGCCCCGAGCTCACGGGCACCAGCCACTATGTCCTGGATTTCTGAATGAGATACGTTGATTCCTGAATTCTCGTTCTCCGTCTCGTCATCGCTGCTTATAGGTGATTCTTTTTTTTGGTACCCTATCGCTTTGTATCTGGAATAATAAATACATATTAATAATTATAAGGAATCTCGAACTGCCATTACTCAATATCGGCATAGAATATTTGTATATCGATAGCAAGGAATGCAGTTGTCGTTCTCTTATTCCTATTAATTAGAATGAAAATACTTACGTTGCCTTACGTTCTTCAATTCTAATGAAAAGATTTTCGATCCTCTCTGTCGTCAGCTCCTCATTGGACTCTTTGGTTAGAACATGGACGTCAGAGTCTTCGTCGGTACGGTTGAAGTGAATTAATGCAAATATATTGATGTCGATAATTAGCTTTTATTATAAAGTTTTATACGGAGCTGTCAAAACAACGACTATTGAGAAAACAATTTTAACACACACTTTTATACGATCGTAATAAAAGAAACATGCTGCGGCAACTTCAGCTTCGAACGAAGAATTCGCATTCGAACATAGAATTCAGTTCGTCAAGCTCGCCACACCACCCCCCTGCGGAGTAAGAAGGTTCAGGGTTGAAAAAGATCTGGAAATCGCACTCTTCTTCCAGATCGTGTGGTAACCACTTTTTCTGATGCTGGCGGTGTAGGTGAAAATGTAGGCTTCGGCGGCGATATAAAAACTGTTGGTAACGTTGAATCAGCTATATTTGTCGGTGGAGGTTCTTGATCGTTCAAAATAAAGGCAGGCTTCACTCTGTCAATTGTAACAGTGATTGGCTTGTTGTAGATCTTAAGAGTCATTGTTTTATCGTTACGTTCAATAACTTCGTAAGGGCCTCTATATGGTTGTTGAAGAGATCGTAGTTCTGGCCCTTCACGTAACAGAACATGTGTGCAGTGTTCGAGATCTTTGAACACAAATATGCCAAGTTTCGAGTGTCTAGAAGTTGGTACAGGTCGGAGACGAGCCACGTGCTCACGAATTGCAGGAAGAAAAGTTGGAATATCTTCGGAATTAGGGACGCTGGATGAAAACATCTCGCCTGGGAGACGCAAGGGTTCCCCGAACACAAATTCAGCAGATGAAGCTCCAATATCTGGCTTGAACGCAGAACGAATGCCAAGGAGGACAAGTGGAAGAACATCAACCCAATTGATATCAGCATGAGCCATGATAGCAGCCTTGAGGGGTCGATGAAGACATTCAACGAGCCCGTTGGCTGGAGGATGCCAACTGGTGGTATGCTTATGCTTGATGCCGAAATAGTTGTCAAAAACATGAAATAAAAATGAAGTAAACTGTGAACCTCTATCTGATGTAATAATTTCAGGACAACCAAAACGAGAAATCCAACAGTTAAGGAATGCTTGAGCGACGGTTTCCGCAGTGATGTTCTTAAGAGGTTAAACTTCCGGCCATCGAGTAAAACGATCGACGACTGTCAGGCAGTACCGAAGAGAACGAACAGAAGGCAAAGGACCAATGATATCGACATGTACATGCGAAAAACGGTGAGCTGGAAGGTCAAAAGTGCCAATAGATGACTTCACATGACGTGAGATCTTAGAGCGTTGACAATCCAAGCAAGCTCGAGCCCAATTGTGACAATCCTTACGCATGGAAGGCCAAACAAAACGATCGCTAATAAGTTTAACGGTCAAATTGGCACCTGGATGACTAAGGCTGTGGAGCTGTTCGAAAACTTGACGACGAAATGGAGCAGAGAGAAAAGGTCTTGCTCTACCTGTAGAAACGTCACAATATATTAGTGTTTGACACCCAGGAACTTCGATCTTTTTAAGTTCGAGAGACGTAGGTTGGCATAGAAAAGTCTTGATTTCTTCATCCATTTCTTGAGATCTTGCCAGCGCCTCGTAATCCAAAGGTTTGGAAATTGCCTCAACGCGAGAAAGTGTGTCTGCAACAATGTTGCTTGCGCCGCTAATATGCTGAATATCTGTGGTGAATTCAGAAATAAATACGACCTGATTACGTTGTACAGGAGGTAATTTATCACGTTTTTGTTCAAAAACATAAATTAGAGGCTTGTGATCAGTGAAAATGGTGAAGTGATGACCTTCAAGAAAATGACGAAAATGTTGAACTGATTCGTAGATAGCAAGGAGTTCCCGATAATACGCTGGTAACTCTACCTGTTTAGCAGTCAATTTTTTTGAAAAAAATGCGAGGGGCTGCCAAAAACCAAACAAATTGATGAAGACCTCCGCCAATAGCAAAACCCGAAACGTCAGTAAATAAAGCAAGAGGTACGTCAATTCGAGGATGGACTAAAAGAGTGGCCGAAGAAAGACAATCTTTACAAGCTTGAAAATCTTCTTTAAGTTTTTGAGTCCACGTTACTTTTTGTTTACTTTTGAGAATGGGGTTACTAATGGCATCATGGAGTGGAGCTTCAAACTCTGATGCATGAGGAATAAATCGTCGATAGAAATCCATCATTCCGAGAAAACGTCATAAGTCCTGCGCAGTTTCCGGTAAAGAAAAATTTTGAATTGCCGTGATGCGCTCTTCAGGAGTTTGAATACCATCAGAAGATACAATATATCCAAGAAAATTTAGTTTTGGCACACCAAAGATGCATTTTGATGCGTTAACCACAATTCCGTAACGAGAAAGACGTTCAAAAATAATTTTGAGATGTTGTTTATGCTCATCAACAGAATGAGAGAAAACCAAAATATCGTCAATGTATACGAAGCAAAAATCTAAACCGGACAAAACTTTATCCATGAAACGTTGGAACGTTTGACTAGCATTACGTAAACAAAATGTCATGAAAGGGAATTCAAAAAGTCCGAAAGGTGTAGAAATAGCAGTTTTGCAAATATCGTCTTTAAAAACAGGAATTTGATTGTAAGCTTTTACGAGATCTATTTTTGAAAAAAAAATATTGCCGGCTAAATTGCACGTGAAATCATGTATATGCCGAACCGGATATCGATCTGAAATAGTGAGACGATTAAGAAGACGATAATCACCGCAAGGCCTCCAGTCCGACTCGCCTTTCGGAGCTAAGTGCAACGGCGACGACCAGGGACTCGATGAGGGACGAGCTGTGCCAGCTTCGATCATATCGTTGGGTCTTATCGAGGGTCAAAGCAGGTTGGGCAGTTATTTGGGCAGTGATGATCGCCTGGACGTAAAATGGAAGGCGCTGGAGCCAGAATTGACGCAATAGGTTATCCGGAATAATCGTTGTGCCAATGAGCGTGCGAAGATAGCGAAGGAACTGCGAGGGTTTGCGGTCGCCGAGTTCCTCCTCACTGATCAGACGCTTCACACGCTGCTCTTTTGAAGCAGACAAACGCTCAATGAGTTTACTGCGCAAATATGTGTATGAAGTCTCGTTAGGAGGATTGCTTATGATATCCTCGACTTCCACAGCAACGCGCGTCTCCAATTGCGAAATAACATAATAAAATTTCGTTACTTCATTATTGATGTTTGAGATGAAAAATTGGGAATCCGCTTGCGCAAACCACAAGCTTGGTCGATCGGACCAAAATGGCGGTAGCTTGACAGCAACCCGATTAACTGCTGGCGCGGGGATGAGGTTAGCCTGGGCGAGCGCACCGCTTGCTGTGAGGCCTGCTGAAAGCGCTCCATTCTGCTGCTGCTGTTGTTGCTGCTGCTGTTGGGCGAGTTGCTGAACGAGCCGCTAGTTGTTGGCACGAAGTTGATCGAGTTGCGCACGAATGTTGGCTGCTTCAACCTCGTCATCACGTGGGAATACTATTCTTCTTTTTTGTAGTATTTATTTTTTTTGTAGTCGGGGTCACCAATGAAGTGAATTAATGCAAATATATTGATGTCGATAATTAGCTTTTATTATAAAGTTTTATACGGAGCTGTCAAAACAACGACTATTGAGAAAACAATTTTAACACACACTTTTATACGATCGTAATAAAAGAAACATGCTGCGGCAACTTCAGCTTCGAACGAAGAATTCGCATTCGAACATAGAATTCAGTTCGTCAAGCTCGCCACACGGTCATCCTCATCATCGTCGCTCTCTACTTTTCTTGAAGCTGGATCATTGGGCCGTTTCATCATTTTTTGGGTGATTCTACGTTTCCGGGAGATGCCGGGTTGAGGTCTAAACATCCCTTCACTATAAACCAACCGATAGGAAAAGCCATCACCACTTGGAAATGCAAGCCAATCTTGATCAATAATTGGCTTAGACGAGAGAAATCCTTTCTTCCTACAATAATAGAAAACAGGTAAGTATTATAATAAACATGTAACGAAAAATGAACAACTATATACAAATACTTACTCAAACATGCAGAAGTGCATTTCATGAATATTCCAGAGTGTTTCATCAAGGCGCCACACGTCTTGCGACAAAAGGCATTTCATTTCCGATTTGGCGGTTTGCAATGCTTGCAATACCGCATTCACCTCAAAAGATCGCCACTTGACGCCTGACATTCTGGCCATGATATTCTCTACCGCAGATCTCGTAATCGTGCCACATTCTCACATATCTCAATGTAAGCCTTCGCCGCCCTTCGACAATAGTCTTTATTCATTGGTGATAACTTCAATTGCTGCTTCGCCTCTCTTCGCAACAAATTTATTGCAGAAATACCTCTGTAAAAATTTTTATGATTACTATACGTTCATTTCTTGGACCTCGAGATCTTATTCCTCATTTTCGGACAGAAAATACAGACTAGTATTTTCAGGCAAAGAATAAGGAATGTCAGTTCGAGATCTTATTCCTTATTCTTAGCATGAAAATACTAGTCTGTACTTTCTATACAAGAATGAGGAATGAGATCTTGAGATCCAAAATATATCTCCTAAATAATAGAAATAATAATAAAACTAATATTTGACTTACTGTTTGTTGATCATTAAAGCAATATAGAGTAGCGGCGAGAGATGGCACGGGTCTATGCGCCTAACCTCCGGCCCCTCGAATGAGGTCACGAAATTGCACATCGCCACGCCCTTGGGCCGGTGTTTCAAACGCGGCTTCGGGTCGCCGTCAAAAATCGGCCTCACGTACTGGTCACAAAGGGCCTTGATAGTAAAGTCATTCATTCGACTTCCATGTCTAACGTACAGATATCCTTCAGCGGTATATTGCAGTGCATCCACCATTCTGCAGGATACTAGTGGATGGCTCCGCAAAGTTCTGCCATCGAAGACTGTACATTGATCATTTTGTCCTTCTTTGGGAAAATTATGCCTACTAATGGGCCGAAGAGTTTTCACGGAAGGCGTCTGCTTCGTTGCCAAGGCTGAAAAATTAAATAAGAACGAAATAAATAAATAATATGCTTGGTGGCACAAAGAGTCGAGGAGTCGCCATGCCTACAACTGGGAATGGCTGTCTCGATCGTGTAGCGCAGGCTCACTACTCGGATTGGCCGACACGACATTTAATCGTCATTCGTTTTTACTTTATTTCACTTCACTTTGCTATCTGTTCACTCTATGGTTATACTGTCAAAACAAATGAGGAATAAATGTCGTGTCGACCAAGCCGAGTAGTGTGCCTGCGCAACACGATCGAGACAGCCATTCCCAGTTCTCGGCATGGGGCCTCCTCGACTCTTTGTGCCACCAAGCACAATTATTTGGCCGATCGTGCCCGGCCACCGAGCAGTGGAGTCTTACCATCAGATCACATTTTCTCACGAGGAACATCAAGTACTCGCCACTAGCATTTACCGAATCACGAAATACCGACATCCGGAAACGAGACACTTGTATTCAGCAATGTCGCGAGAGCTCGGCGCGACGCTCTGGCGTGGCTAACTTTGCCCGAATACAAGTGTCTCGTTTCCGGATGTCGGTATTTCTTGATTCGGTAAATGCTAGTGGCGAGTACTTGATGTTCCTCGTGAGAAAATGTGACCTGATGGTAAGACTCCACTGCTCGGTGGCCGGTACGATTGGCCAAATAAATGTGCTTGGTGGCACAAAGAGACGGGGAGGCCCCATGCCGAGAACTCAGATTGGCTGTCTCGATCATGTTGCGCAGGCTCACTTCTCGGCTTGGTCGATACGACATTTAATCGTCATTCGTTTTTACTTTACTTCACTTCACTTTCCTATCTGTTCACTCTAGGGCTACACTGTAAAAACGAATGAGGAATAAATGTCGTATCAGCCACGCCGAGCAGTGAGCTTGCGCAACATCATCAAGGCTATCATTCCTAGTTGTCGGTATGGGGACTCCTCGTCTCTTTATGCCACCATTCATATGTGTATTTTCATACCGAGGTATTTGGAACATTTATGCAAATTCTGCATTTACCTTATGTAGAGGATGTAAGCGAAACCAAAGAGCGACGATAGGATATAGGGCTTGATGCGGGATACCAAAGCCCCGTTCAACGACGTAACAAAATTGCACATGGCCAAATTTTTTGGCTTATTGCGAAGTCGAGGGTACTCGTCCGTATCGAAGATTGGCCGATAATACTTATCGTTCAGGGTTTTCAAGGTGAAATCGTTCACCGAAGAACCATGAGGCACTACATCTCGGCCCTCTGCAGTAAAAAGCAGAGTGTCGACCAGTCGAGCGGAGACGACAGGGTGGCTTCGGTTCGTCGTGCCACCGAACATCGTTGACTTGTTGCTTTGCCCGGTCCTTGGAAAGTTTTTGCGGGAGATCTTCGTAAGCGGCTTCGGCGGATTCTTATATCGAGTCGCACGCTTCTTTACCTCATCCGCAAAATTCCTCAGTCCCGTTTGGACTATTCTTTTGCCGATTCCGCCTGAGAAATAGATAGAGATTAATGTTTTTTATTAAGATTGATTTCAATAGATAATTAATAAGAGGTACACATAAATCCTGTTTAATAATTTTACCAAACATTTTGTTAACGCCAACTATGTTGAGCGCCGTGACGAAACACGAAGTAATTCCCATCCCTCAGCACGAAGTGACCCGTATCGTCCTGTCATGCAAAAGGTTCTGAAAAATTGCAAAAAAAAGAGAAGGTGAGATCGAGGGCGAAACGAAAACCGAGATGTGGCTTCACATTCCTATCACTTCACTCTAAAGCTGCAAAGACAGAATGAGAAACAAATGGGCGCAACACCAGGAAGACTACCATTTTTTAGAGAGGAGATATTCTAAGCCTACTTTTTCTCATAAGAGAGATAGTCTTATGAGTTGAGCGCTTCGGTATCGTAGGGAAAGGAATTAGCAGGCTAATCACTGAATAATGAAATTAGTCTCAGGAAATTGCTGAGTCTTTATTGCGATTCAATGCTCGCGCTGCTAAGCAAGGTAGGATAGTGAATCCTCTTGCCGCAGAGACGAGCGAATTTATACTTGCGAAATTGGCTCCTTTCTACACTTGGTAGCCCCTACACGCTATTTTTGATATTAGCATAAACTTTGTACATGTTTTGTTGCAAAAAGGCTCAATCAAAATTGAAATTTAATGATTTAAAAAATCAATTATGAAATAACAAATTTTTTAACATAAATCGTTTCTCAAGGAAATATCGCCTTTTAAAGTTATAAGTGATATAGTTTAGATATTTAAATAACACAAAATTTACAATAAATTTACGGAAAATTTTTACATAAAAAAATCGCTTGTAATTAGTGAAACATTCTTCCAAATAAAAACGATTAACTTAACAATCCAATTTTGAATAATAATTAAAAAACGAATTTGTAAATTTCTTTTTTAGCCATTATAAAATCAGCAAATGGGTTACAATCGTTATCATTAATTTTATAGATATATACAGTCGAATAGCTATCTAACAACTCAATTATAATTGTTTAAATAAATTATAAATTTTTTATTTATTAATAACTCAGTCAAAAATTAGTTATCAAAGTGTCAAATTCTTACTTCTCTGTTTTAATACGTTACGATCGCAATCGTATATTCGAATTTGCAATATACTTATTTGTTGCAAAATAACTAACACTATTTACTTGTAAATTAAATTAAACTAACAAATACATATTTAACGACTGTAATAATTTGAAATTCGAGAACAGCGCATCAAAATTGATTAAAAAATGCTTTTGTTCATTAAAAAAACTTTGCAATTGTCAATTTTGCATTTTTTTTCTTTATTATTTACATTTTATTCTTCTTGCTCCTGGTGCTGGTGGTCGCTTCCTCTCTCAACCTTTTAATTTCTTCTTCCTTCTCCGCTATCCTTGCCCCAGTCTAGCGATCCTCATTCTGCGCAGCTGCTGTTTTGAGATTTTTTTCTCCTCTGCAGCAGGCTTAGGGTTGACGGGTCGTGGGACGCTGGAAGGCAGAAAAGTAAGGGGTGCTTCCCTCGCTACTCGTTTAGGAGGTCTGGTAAGGGGCAAGTCAACCTGGGAGAACCTGGCTGGAGTCTGCGTTCGTTTGCACTCCAGCTAAAGCACCAGGTTACTCGAAGGTACAAAAGTCCGACTCTTCCGCTGAGGGATAAAATCCGTTAAATCCAAGAGGTCGGTCTGGGTGGCTATCTCTTTTTTGTAAAAGGCCATAGCCAAAATTATCTCGTCTTACTTTCCGAATGCACTAGTATATAGGCACGAGTATACGGAGAATTCAATTAAACATAATCAATCGACCTCTAGCGACTAACTATGATATGGTTTTAATAACGAGGTGTAAAATTTTCCTCGAATTCTTCCATTCCTGTAGCGGAGCAAATATGTATCCAAACCTATTATTGATTGTATTATGTATGGTCCTTCGTACAATTTCATGAATTTTTTAAATCGTTTTTCCGATTTATCCGTTGAAGTAAGGCTTTTTAATAATACAGCGTCGTTTATTTCGTATGGTTTATGATTTGAATTAATATTATGCGCTAGAGCTCTCTTGTTTAGTTTTTCATGGACCTTTTTACGAAGATCCGTGATTTTGTTAGATACAGTCGGATCACTTGGGGATGCCAAAAACGATCTGGCTTCTGTCCTAGGTGGATTTCCATAGGAGCAATTTCGGTTGTATCATGATAAATAGAGTTCATTATGTCTTGTATTTTTGATATTAGCGAAGCCCAACTTTTGTGGGATTCGTGAGCATATGCTCTACTATAGTATGTTACTTTGCGGATAGCGTATGATAGAGAATATTAAATTGATGTTCATAGATGCCAGCTTTTCTTTCCAACTTTTCGACGTGAATTGAGTGCCATGGTCATAAATGATAGATTTTGGCGTTCGATATTTAGGCACGTAGTTTTCAAAAATCTTTTTAATGGTTGTGTATGTGGTAGCACGTCTTATTGGATACATTACGACGTATTTACTAAAAACATCGATGCTAGTCAAAATATATTTGACTCCTCCAGTTGAAGTTGGCAGAGGACCATAAAAATCAATTGATAATAGTTAATTAGATTGATTTACTAAAATGGTTAATTTAATTGCATAATTGTATCTATTTTTTGATTAAAATACTTGGTACGTTGGCACAAGTCACAGCGTCAAATTACGCTCCTAACTTTTTTCCGTACTTTCGTGATATTCTTGTAAGATTTTGAAAATTTTGCGACATCCTATATGCCCGTACATTTCATGAAGTTCAGTAATTAAATCGTTAATAATTTGTTCTGAAAGCACTAGTTTGGTTTTACTATGTTCCTTTTAGAACACCAATTTTTCTTGGACCACAAATCGGTTGGGAAAGCTTTTTTGTTTTTTAATTTTATTAATGAAAGTATCCCGTTCTTGGAGATATGAAAGGTCGATAAAGTTTTTTAAAAGATGGTTCGGACGCGAGTTTGTCGGTATGTCCGTGAAAAGGTAGTCCGGAGGCTTATGTGCTCGTGAGCCCTGCGAAATGATGATCCGGGCACGAATATCTTTGTTTGCCCCGCGAAAAGGTAGTCCGGACGCATTTACGCTCATCAACCCCGCGAGATATTGTTCCGGGCGCGAGTTTCTTTGTCTGCCCCGCAAAAAGGTAGTCCGGACGCATATACGTTTACGTGCCCCGGGAAATGATAGTCTGGTCGCGAGTTTATTCGTCTGCCCCGTGAAAATCTTTTTCTAGATTATTCGGCCATCGCCTTTAGCTTCGTTTCTCCATGTTCGTGGCATCTATTGACGTTAGGGTGTCGGTATCACCACGATGTAACCGTATTCGTAAAATTTGTAATTAGAAGACTTTTACAATCAACTACAATGTGAAATAAATTTAATTTTGTTTGACTCGCGCTCATAAGAGATCACGATTGCACGCAAAAATACCAATTATTGCCACGATTGTCTTAAATTGGAAGCCTGATACTTGCGAGCGCAAATGCCTTACCCGAGCACACAAACAAAAGAAGAACACGTGTTAATATTTTCGAGGAGTTGTTGTTGTTCGAGGAGTTTTCGGCACGTGTTCGGAAAAAGACGTCCATAGGTAGGTATTCTTTGTTACGCCGGATTCCTATTTCTTTGGATAGCCGACACCCGATTATATCTTGTGTTTTCGAAATAGAGCTCTGCTGTTGCTTGGCTTACACGTTCGGCGCACATGCCACAGGGCACGCGCGGAAACTTCCGATAACAACTAAAGGATCTAAACTTTTTTCCAAGGATCTAAAATTTTTAGAAATTTGTTCCAACCCTAAATTAATTGTAAAAGTTTCTTATGCGGTCATGAAAATTGTTTTAATTTAATTACCTATATACTGGCAAAATTCGTTCGTAACGTATGGCCTTACTTGGCGGCAGCACGAGTACCTAATGATGGGGGGTGATGCACTTGTGCTTGTGTTTCCGGTTGCCCTGCTAAAAGGTAGTCCGGACGCATTTACGCTCATCAAACCAACCCAACCCCGCGAAATGATAGTCCAGGCGGTAGTTTTCCGTTTACCCCGTGAAAAACTAGTCCGGACACATATACGCTCACGTGCCCCGTGAAATGATAGTCAGGGCGCGAGTTTTCCGTTTGCCCCGTGAAAAATTAGTCCGGACGCATTTACGCTCATGTGCCCGACGAAATGGTAATCCCGGCGCGAGTTTTTCGTTTGCCCCGCGAAAAGGTAGTCCGAACGCATTTATGCTCATCAACGCCGCGAGATGATGTCTTCGTCTATATGTACTTCACGACTGCATTAAATTGATAATTTAATTTTTACAAGCGATTTTTTGACATAAAAAAAATGCTTTCTTATCTTCGAACATATGACGGACCTGGGATAAAAGTGATAAAAACTTTGCCAATTTTTATTTCATAACTCATTGCAAGCCCTATCTCAATCATTCATTAAAAAATTTTTTATTATAAATGACGCGCGTACAAGCATTTTTTCGTTTCATGGACAGTGAATAGATAGTTAAAACATTTTTATTATAGTATAAGAAACTTTAATATTTGTAAGAGAATAATTGGAAGAGAAAAAAACGATTCGTCCCTTCATCCATTAACGACCAATGACCTTATTTTGTGAATATGTTTTTGATCCTAAAATTCTTTGTAAAACCAAACAATAAATTGTTCCAAGGTTCCGTCCCTAATGTTTTTGGTCGTGCTGAATCCGAATTTGGGCTTAAAATTTATAAAATTCAAAAATTTTACTTATCAATTTAAATATGGTGGATTTTTTATAACAAAATGGGGAAAAATTAAAATGTTCGTTTTAGGTAGATCAGAGTACACACACTCGCGCGTGCAATTACTATAGCATGCCCAATAAACTACTTGTAGATATCTCAATAGGCTCTATCGGTAGAGTGTCCGACTTGTAATCCGGTGTTCCCGGGTTCGATTTCTTAGTCTCTACCGATTAACACAAGAACCACTGAGTTATCTTGTGAAATGCATTGCAGGCCTTCTTCGTGGATTTCGTATAATGGAGAAAAAAAGACATTTAATAAAAAAAAAATTTTTTGCTGGGTTAAAAAAGAAATTTTTAGAAAAGACTAGACTAATTTAACGAAAAAAATTTAAGTCTGTTCTCTGAAAAGTCTATTTCTTGAACTTTATGGTGTGGATTTATAGTACATTTCGTAACGTGTGCGCAGACTTTTTTGACAAAACGAGATGTAGATAATAGCATGAGCTGAAAGAGAGTGCTGTAAGGAGTTTCGTCAAAAAGCCTTTTCGTATAAGTTAGAAACACTAGTTTTTTTTGCATGAGAGCTGGATATAAGGGTGGAAGATGCGATTGATCAAAACTTGATTGATCGGAGAATACTCAATAATATTTTCAGATTTTTTAAAATTCTATTCAATAAAATTTCATTAGTATTTTTTTTACATTCCGTTACTACTATTAAAATTATCAAGTACCTGGAATTGTTATTTGCCGAGCGTAATCGACGAGCGACGGTCGTAGGTCCATTGTAGCGGCCGTTTGGCTTGATCCGAATAACGAACGCACGGCCATTGAGGCACATGTCCATGATTTTGTTCCGCGGATAATGTGCATGTGGTATAATTGTGCGCGTATTCCAAGTTTTGAAAGCCTACTCTCGTAGTTCTGGTGATATTTGAAAAATAACCAGCTCCAGTCACAAAGTACGGTCGATACTTGTAAAAGTTGTTGTTATGACCGGGAAATACGCGAACAATAGCGTCGTGTCCGAACAGCAGCATCTCGTTATCCCTCAGTGTTAGCACGATTCCGAGGTGTACTTGCGACAGAATCAGTGCATTTTCACGGTGTAAGATATCAACGTTAATCACCTTTGATATCAGTTTTGATGCTGTTTCCAAACTCATCACACCGCCGTGATAGCAATAATAAAAGAAAACTTCAATTCTATTGTCCACAAAATAACCCGTTTTAAGCTTTATCAGTAAAAGTCTTGTAAATTCCGGCCAGTCCACTGCTTGAATGTAACCTACGTCAGTCGTGCCTGGACAAAGCCGAGCAGCTCCTTTCTTTCTTGTCGTAGTATAATAAAGCATCTGTGTTAGGGTATCTACGACCTTGTTCATGAAGATCTTAAGAATAAAAAATCAATCAATATAATCACTTTTTCTATGTAATATTAAGGATACATATTAATGTTTTATACCTATATATTTATCTTTGAGATAGTGTTGAGTAATATCCTAATTTGTACTAACCTTTCTGTAATGGATATTATGTTCCTCGGCCATTATGGTTGGTACTCTGAGACCGACGTATAACATCGAGTCGGTACCATCGCCTCCAAACTAAAAGTCCAAGTAAGTAATGTTCCCAAAAATTGCTTTCTCGTCGAAGTCGTCGAATTCGAATGAATACAAGTTGCTGTCGTACCGATCGCTGTTCCATCGCTCGTTCACCTTTGTTTCGATCCAACGTACGAGCTTTTTATTAGCCATTACGTTAATGGTCGTTCTGGACATGTGAATTGTGAATTTTGCCAGACATATGTAAAAATTTAGGTCGTACGACGCGAAAGCGATGGAATCATAGTCCATCATTTCCTTATCAATGTCCTCTTTCTGTGCTCTCATGAACTGATAACCGTTACTCACATCCGATTCTCTTACTATTTTATAAGACATTGTCATTGGATTTGTCTCAAGTCTTTGTTGTACACTTCTCTTATTCCTGTAAAGCAGAGAAAACAATTAAATTAAAATATGCAAAAAAAGTACTGTTCCTATAACTGATGCGGAAAGGCTTTTTAACGAAACTCATTGCAACGTTTGCCTTCGGCTCGTGACTTTTGTTTCGTCAACAAAGCTTTCGTATACTCATTAAGAAATGTACTATAAAGCACCATAGATGAGCCAAGTGCAGATTATGCCAAAGGATTATGTTTCAATCGCGAGATTATAAGAGCTTTAAACATATTCTTCGCCCGCAATCGCGCTTGTCTCGCCTATAGTTCGTAAATAACTACTACAACATTATGACACATTCTAGATTATGACGATCAGCTTATCAGAGGTAGGTTTCGGATTTTTTTTAAACTTTGTCTACATATTGCCTATATATGGTAGTGTATTCAAGTATGGATTATTAGATCATTATAATTATTATATCAAAAGTTATAAACAATTGAAAATTTTGGATGAAAAATTTTCAAAAATTTATTTCTCCGCAGCCATTGAAGTTATCGAAACGAATTTTTTTATATTACGCATAAAAGAGTGTACTTTAAAGATATTAAGCGAACAATACTTTAATATCAATTTTTTCAAAAGTTATTTACATTTTTTTTTTAAATTGGCCATATCTTAACAAGTGTTATTTTCATTTCAAAAATTCTTTTTTTATTGAATTCCTCGACCTTTTTTCTTGAAGAATCCGTTTTAAAATTAATCAAGCGCTCATTAGATGTGATATAGTGAGCAATAATATTGGACTCTCACGTCCGCTCGGCCGTGCGTCGGCGCTAGGTTAGCGCTGCCAAAGAACTTACTGACTTTTACACCCTTTTACGCGTAATCTAAAAAAGAATTCGCGTTTCCATAACTTAAATGGTTGTGAAGATACAAATTTTTCGTCAAAAAATTTCAATTGTTTATAACTTTAATATAATTTGTATAATGATCTAATAATCCATACTAATGTAAATGTATTATATAGGCAACATTTTCAGTAAGTTTCAAGAAAATCCCTGATAAGCTGATTGCCATAATCTAGAATGTGTCATATGCAGACGGATTGATGTGGATAAGAATTTTGCGTTGTTCTGCTCATTTTTTCATAACTGATTAACCACTTGCAAATATTGGCGGGATATATCAATCAGTACTCACCTTCGTATCGCAAAACTACAACAGCGTTAAAGATTATCAAATTTTGAAGTCACTATTTTTCTTTTCTACAGCTATGATGGTAATCCAGTTATTTACGAACTACGTTTATATTCAAGTTCTAGTTTCACTTGTGATTGACCGAATACGACTTGCGCAGCCTACGGTCTTTTATGTTTATAGCTGGTGTCTCTTTCAAATACAAAACAATGTTCTTTTGTTTTTAAAAAATTGAGCTGTCTTGCAACGCGACTCAAGGTTCAAGTTTTAGGCATGCGATCGCGGCAACATTCTTCAAAGAACTGCCTTTTTCTTTCTTGCCCTTACCTCGATTCTCCTACCAAACGTGGATGTTAAAAGTGGGGGAGGGCGTGTTCAGGATACGCGAAGCGTTTTTGGAATAAACTGTCAGACTCTCTCTAAATCTAGACGTGTGCTGTTGTGTGCGTATTCGTTGAGTAATAAATTTAATCTTGTTCTAACTAGATTGACTTGTAACTACTACGTATAACAATGGCGGATGAAAATTTGCAAACTACAATGGCCAAGGTAGCGAATAGATTAATAGTTTATCTTTCAAAGGAACAATATAAACCTCGTCTACTACGAAAATGGCGACAGGAGAATTGATTATTCATTTGTCGAATCGACAATACAAATCTCGTGCGAAACGAGAGCGACGTCAACAAAGCAATGATTTTTCGTTCAATGAAGATATAAGAATAGTGACATATATTTTTACGAAACCGCTGTATCGTAAACCGATAGATCGAAAGTATTATCGAGGTTTGCGAGACAAGTATTTTTTAACAACATCAAGCAATGAATGTAGACGATCACGCACAATTGAGCAGTTGATGAGAAGGACACGGCAATTGCTACGTAAAAAAAGAATGGATTATTTGTGGAAGTGCTACGTTGTCGACGAAAATCAGACTTTCTCCATCGCGATTGCTGACGATGAACGCGTGCGTGCTTTCAACAGTGTAAAAGAGATTCTACAATATTTTCTATTACCGTCAAGTGATGTATCGAAACCTATCACAATTATGATGAAGCCTCCTGCTAATTAGCCATCCTCATCGTAGTTTCGTATTCTTAATCGCGGTGTGTGTGTGTGTGTGTGTGTGTGTGTGTGTGTGTGCACGCGTGTGTGTGTGAATGTTAAAATGTATGAGTATTGTATGAATGTTCGGGTCAGAAAATCGATCACGTTTTCGTTCATTGACACTGAGGATTCATCTTTCCTCCTGAAAATTTCACCGAGAGACAATGAATCGCGAAAAATTGATCAATACACTGCGGAATCTGAAGAAAGAGTGAAGAACGACACTGATTTCACTTATATAATTGTAAATAATCTTATGTTCATATAGAAGAAAAAAAATAATAGTTAAAAGAAGCACGTCTTCTCTGTCACTCTTTTCAATCGCCGACTAATCTTTTTTATACGACGTTATTTCTTTTCAAAAGAGATTACGTTGTAATAATAATAATAATAATGATAATAATAATAATAATGATAATAATTCGGTGGAAGGAGGCGAGGCTCGTTCTTATTCCAAAAGGTAAGGGCGACCCTGGCACTCCTTCGGCCTACCGACCGTTGAGTTTACTTGACACTACTGGTAAACTCTTTGAACAATTACTCAGACCGAGACTGACGGACGCGATACAGGCCGGAGGGGGTCTCTCAGATTTGCAATTCGGCTTCAGGAGGGGTCGGTCGACGATTGGAGCGATCCAAAAGGTGATTGATTCTTTCCTGGAACTAGACAGACACTGCCATGCGGCGCGACCCATTGTGGTGCTAGCGACGCTCGACATCAGAAATGCTTTCAACTCGGCCAGGTGGGTGGATATCTTGGAGGCGCTGAAAAGCAACTTTCGGATCCCACCGTGCCTGGTTCGGGTTGTGGAGGATTATCTGAGAAACAGACAAATAACGTACGAGACGATCGAAGGACAGGTAACGAGACAGGTCACCGCTGGGGTGGCTCAGGGGTCGATACTGGGATCCGACTTTTGGAATGGTCTATACGATAGTCTGCTTCGGCTTGGGATGCCACTCGGAGTGACCCTCGTCGCCTACGCTGATGACGTGCGGCGGTGATCACGGAGAGATCTCCCGAGCTGGCGCAGCTGACGTTGAACCAGACCATGAGACGAGTTGGACGATGGATGACAGAACACGGACTGCAACTCGCAACAGAAAAAAAGGCGGAACTTATGCTTCTCACGAGAAGACGCATACAGACGATACTACCCATGAGAGTGGGTACATACAAAACGGAGACCAAGGGGGAAGTCAAGTACCTTGGGGTAACCCTCGATACGAAGATGACCTTCTGGCCTCACATACAGAAGACAGCCCGAAAAGCGGCAGAGAGGATAGCATCCTTGAGCCACCTGAAGGCAAACACGACGGGACCGAGATCAGGAAAGCGGCGACTGCTAATGGCGACAGCTCACTTGATCCTTTTATACGGCGAGGAAATATGGGCAAATTCCTTGAAGACAAAGAAGTACTGTAAGACAATGACGATGGTACAGAGACAGGGCGCTCTGCGAATCGCTTGCTCCTACCGAACAGTCTCTGCGCAGGCTTTCCTGGTGGTGGCGACCGTAATACCCGTGGATCTTCTTGCCTCTGAACGCAAAAGGATCTATGGGAGCAGCGCAGACATAGGACGAAAGAACGCGGCAATCTTTGGAACGCGAAAGGACGATCGACATGTGGCAAGACCGATGGACAGAAGAACGAGGTAGCAAATGGACGAGACGACTGATACGGGACGTGAGACCGTGGCTTGGAAGGAATTTTGGTGATGTGAATTTTCACGTCACCCAGCTCTTGACGGGCCACGGGTACTTTCGACGGTACCTCCACAATATGAACAGAGTACGAACACCCGACTGCAAGTATTGTGGACACGAACGAGACGACGCGGAACACACGTTTTTCGGGTGCGACCGCTGGACAAGACTCAGACGAGAACTAGAGACAACAGTTGGCAACATCACCCCCGATAACATTGTAGAGGTGATGCTGCATAAACCCGAATGGTGGCATTTAGTCGCTACCTATACGAAAACCATACTAAGACGTAAGAACGCGGACGACTGTCTGAAGGACGACTGAGCAGACGGATTGACGCGACGTAACGACGCACGGTGAAACGATACGAAGGAACGAACACAGACAGAACCCCCAGTCAGAAGTAATATCAACATAGTCCCTGGTTGGGGGAAGGACAACAAGGAGATGGCGGTTTAATGGGTAGGCCTGTCTTTTTTTTTTTTTTTTAGGGAGTCCCACATACCTCCTTAGATCAAGACTAAGGGGAATCCGCAAAAAGGATTCCGCAACTCCTTGTAAAAAAAAAAATGATAATAATAATAATAATAATAATAATAATAATAATAATAATAATAATAATAATAATGATAATAATAACAATAATAATAATAACAGTAATAAAAAGAATAATAATTATAATAAATAGGCGTGACATTAGTTATGTTTCCCTTCCATACTGTAGCGTCGTGGGGAACTCTCGCAAAGAGCCAATGATAAGCTATAGACTTATCTTTATGGTTAGACGATTTGTAAAATTACATAGATAACAGCCATGCTTCTCAAAAGTATCATCACGAGCCAGCCGAGGTAGTCAAGTCGGTGAAACATGTAATAGAGCAATTTTTGCAACTAATACAATGTGAAATTAATTGAAACGATATTCCTTATTTAATTTTTTTTAATTAGACTCGTACGAGATTACGATCAGACGCAAAAACTTTCCTCAAATACAGCGGTAGTTTTAAAATAGAAATCCAACCCTAAGATATATATAAATATGGCCACCTAATATATATGTCTTATCTGAATATGACCACCAAAGCACATTTTTTTTACGATCAGATGCGCATGCCGCTACTAAGGAGCTAGCTGCACGTCTTGGAGAAAAATTTTTTTCCGGTAACGATGTTTTGGCAGCGAAGTATCAATTCCTTCAGACAGTCCACACTCGACTTTAATTCTCAAAAATGATTTCTAATGTTTTTCTTAGCATACACATAAAAAGAACAAGCTAAAATCTGCGCGGAAATTTAATAAGCAAGAGATGGCTATATGCTTGCGTAAAGTACAGAGGTTTCCGATAGAGTAAACGCGTCTGTGTCTCATGATGTTCGGGCACGAGTCTCCACGTTGCTTTTCACCTCGACAATACTTGCCCACCTATAACAATTCACATCGTCTAAGAGGGTAACGTAAAACTGGGACACTGATGACTAAAAATCTAACGCGTCATGGGGAATGGTAATTCCCACGAGCCATGCAAGACCCCGTGCCCAAGCGTCGTATCACAAATTATTTTTAAAGGGTAAGATTTTTATTATTAAAAATTATTTTTAAGTGGTAAGAGAGGCTCTTTCGCTCCTCTGAACGATAACGATGGGCCTCGTCATGAAATTAGCGTTTTGGGCTTCGGATTGAGAGGGAAGGAACGTAAGGCACACACAATAATCACTCGCGATAACCGTTAACTATATTTATTCTCGACTTTTAACAATAAAGAGAGACGACGCGAGTTCACGCGTTCTTCTCAACGCCGCACGCCTGCGTTCGTGCGGAAAATCGCACGGGGGCACGTTACAATGATTTTGAGAAAATATAAAGGAGGGACTCGTTACAATTACGGAATTCGCCGTGTTCGTAGAAGATCGCGATTACTTCACCGACGCGTCGCGCACTTGCGGAAGTAGAAAGAAAGAGATAGGGAGAGAGAGAGACGACCTGACCTGGTGAGACTGCTGGCAGGAATCGCCGCTAATGCCGCTGCAGGAACTGTCGCTAGTAATTGCTGGCAGGAACTATTGCTGGTAGTTACTGGTAGGCAGGAAATACTGCTGGACTGCTGGCAGGCTATACTGTTGGACTGCTGGCAGGCTCGGATGTGGCTTCCACAATGCTAGCTTCGATGGAAGTCCTCTCTCTTTGCTGCTAACTGCTTGTCGTCCTCTGCTTCTTTATCTGGTGTGTTCTCTTTCGCGTGCGCACGCTCGGCCGTCAAACTGTCTAACTCAGAATCTCGGCTAGAACTCTTTCCTCTAATCATTCGCGCGTCGGCTCGAGAAACGCCGGCGGCTTCGCTCTCGCAGGCGGATCGCCGCGGGTCACTCGCGCTCGCTTACTCTCTACTCGTGACGCGTCATTCTCTCTCTCTTCTTCTTGCCGCAGCCGCTCTCGCTCCCAATTGGCTCAAAATGGCGATGCCCGGTTCAGGTATTGGTCCTGAAATAAAGCGGTGCGAGCATCGGTATCGGTTCGTATTTTCAAACGCTCGCCAGGGTAACAGCGAAGGAGCGAGGCTGCGCGAGAGAGAGAGAGCGAGCCAGACAGGGCCGGCTTCCTAGCCAGGGCCCCGTCACAAAACAATTATGGCTCTTCTATTAGCCTTTGATGTACATTTTAATTAAATAATAATAAAATAATAAAATAACATAATAATATGCTATAAAATTTAATATACTGCCAAGAAAATTGATTACATTTACTTTTTAATGCGTTTTTCGTCGTTTTCTGAGCGGTTTCGACTAGTTGAAATGGGACTTTCTTTTCTCTTCCGTACCTCCTTAATAGCATGTGCAGTAGGGTGGTCGTTAATTTTTTTTTTGTTCGGGGAGTTTGCGCCGGGCAAAAATCCTCTTCTATATGCTCCAAAAACTCTGCGCAAACAGAAATTAATTTTTTAAAATCGATTTAACACGTGCCTCAAAGCACCTCAAATTTCCCATGTATTTTAAATGGGAAAAACGTCTTTTTCCGTTCATCCTTATATACACCTATTAACATTCCGGATTTTCGTTATAGAACCTATGTTTCCTTATGTATTTTGAGCAGCCAAATCGAATGGTGCCACCTGTTTTTCTGTAAACTGATCCAAAAAAAAGTTATAAGCGAAAAACCATGAAAAAATTGAAAAATTAGTAAAAAGTAGTCATTAAACTCGCTGGTATCGGCAAAAAACATTCAATTCCGTTTCTTATTATATATATTTCCATGTAATTTTACTTGCTGAATCGAATGATGCCACCTGTTTTTCTCTAAGTTGATCCAAAAAAAAGTTATAAGCGAAAAACCACGGAAAGACGGAAAAATCAGTAAAAACGAGACATTCAACTGGCTGGTATAGACTAAAACAGTCAATTTCGTTTTCAATTACATATTATTCCATGTAATTTGAGTTGCTAAATCAAATGGTGTCATTAGTTTTCGGCTAATTAGCGTCGAAAGAATGTTACAAGCAGAAATTGTCAGAATACACAAAAAGTTAATGAAAAAACGGCAGATTCTCTTCCAGTTACTTATAACTTTCTTGATGTAATGTGGAATAAAATAAACAACTAGATAAGTATAAGTATAAATTAAGATACATAAGTTTTTATAATCAAATTGTTTTGAAAAGATTAATAAACAATAATTCTGAAATAAGTAATAAATGATAAGAAATTACAATTTTTATAGAGTTTATAGATGATGAATTTTCGCAGTTGATAATATATAAGACCGATAATTAATTAATTACAGTAATAATTATACTCGATTAACTTTACTTGTTAAATAGTACATCGTTATATAATTATTTTCAGTATGCAATAGCAAATATGAAATTGATGATCTGTGACTCATTTGAATTTCCAAAGATAAGAAAGGTCGCATGGAAACGCGGCTTTTAAACCTTTCTCGTGGCTCATAATTCTGACCGATAGGAGCGCTGCAGGTTGCAGCGCACTACTTTCACAGTTCTCACTTACTTTCTCAGTCTATTTTTATCTACGTTTATTTCCGTCGCTCAGTCTCAGATGAATTAAAGCCTTTAAACACATTTTTATCTAGTTCTACCTTCAAAAGCTTACGCAGTATTTGTGAAATTTCATCAAATATGGTTTTATTAATAGGTTTAATTGAAGGTAATATTTATATTGATTATTTGTATATCATTATGCGGAATAATGAAATTGAAATTATAGTATAGTGAATCTGAAAGTTAAATATTTATTTGGAAATTTCAAATGTTTGCTCTTTATCTCGGAAAATTCCAATTGTAGAATAAAATTTACTTGGAAGAAAATGCTCTATTTTGTGAAGAGAATACGTGAACGAAATTTCATAATCATATGAAAAGACTTTTTACAGTCATAATATCAAGTAGCCTAATTTTTTCAATATTTAACTTTGGTATAATAAAACAGATCATTTATACTTGAAGCTATTCTATTAATTGTAGACAAATTTTAATTGTAGGCAAATCTCGATCAACGAAAAATCTAAGTAGAAAAATTAATCTAATCTATTAAAAGTAACATAACTAGTGATTAGTGAAAAAAATTTTTTTTAAATCTTGTTCTAATCTTCTAAAAAATTGTTTACAACTGCGTTCATAATAAAAACCTTGTTTGCAGTACTCGCAACTCCCTGTCTTATCGGTTCTAGTAGGATTCAAATCAAATCTTTTGATGCATAGTATTCATAAAGCTTGTAATTCAAAACAATATAATTTGCAAAATCAATAAAAATCTATTCAAGAAAAATTTTTCCATCAAATATATTTTTTAATTTTTTACAGATTTCCAATCATGTAGAAAATCAGATATAAATAAGAAATGTTATCTGTAGACTGTGAAAAATTAAATAGCTAGTTATCTGAATTACCATGAAATACTGTAATTTGTAAAAAATGTATCTCACCTGGAGTATTCGTCCAGCTATATCCTGTTGACTCGAATAATTTATCTCATTCTTTTTTGGCATCATGGAAGAGACTTGATATTAGCAATAACATTTTCATTTTGAATACTTCTGTTACAAGATAATAAGTATCATTTACAAATGATACAAACTTCATCTTGAAGAGTGGACTGCCGACCATAACATTTACAGTCATGTCTTACACCTTACGTGAGAAAGTCCAGCATATTGGATATTGTTCAAATCAAATAATCGCAATAAGTAATTTACCTACTATCAGACAGGTACTAGCTGTCTTATTCTATAATCTTCGAAGATATTCAAAGACAGTCCACGAATCTGCTAAATTAACAATTGAAGAATGTATTATTATTTGGAAAAAGGCTCGAATACCTACACAAAAACAGGAAAGATGTATTACTAAATTAGAGGCAGAGTATAATAGACTGAGAAAATTACAAAAAAATACCACATGTCCGTCCGTCACTCAAAAGAATCATGAAAAAGAATATGAAAAAAGTATTGATAAAATATTTGATATTGCTCATGCCAAAGCGCTGGAGATGATGCAAGATGAAGATGACAAAATATTTCTGCTTGATCAAAGGGGTAATTATACTTGTGTTGAAATATAAAGACTGTTGTCTCTCTGCTAGTAATTGGAATACAAATTCTTAAAATTCTGACTCTTTAAAATGGTTCAAAATGCAAGACGCCACAGTTTTTTTTACAAGCGAAATAAAAAAATTTGAAAGTAACCTGCGTATATTGAGCTTCTTTTTAAAAACTTTAGTTCCGAATATTTACAAAATATATCTATTTTTAGCACTGCTGGTATATGAGAACACCGAAATTGATATTAGTAACGCCGACACGAATGAACCTTTGCCGATGGAAATAGAAAAAGAAGGTTCCACTAATGAGAAAACTAAAAATTTGACTGATGACCATGATAAAGACGCTGAAGAACAATCTGAAAAATTAACTGGCGTCGAGAATGATAAGGTTGCTGATGCTCCCCGAATATTGCAGCCAGCGCCAACAGGTATTTTACAATATATAATCAGTTGAATTGATTTTTTTATAATAAAATTAGAAAATAAAATTTCACTAAATTAATTTACATTTCATTTCACAAACTCTTTCTCTTTTTGTATATGTTCTGATAGAGATTTTAATTTATCAAGTTTTTCTTTAAAATTGTCCCACTTATTTTACAGATATATTAAATGAATTACTTGGACCAGAAACTGAATCTCCACTTTCTCAAAGTACACCACCTATGAAAAGACGAGCAAGTGAATTATTTATTACTGAAAAACTGGCAATTACATTGGACAAATGTAAAATTAGTAAAAGGGATGCAATGCATTTATTGATGGCAACAGCTGAAGCACTTGGTGTTGATACGCGTCCTTTAGTGATAAATACTACATACATTTACGAAGCTCGCCAAAAATTTCGTAAAAAGCGTTTTGGAGCCATTAAACAATTGGTTCCTGACCTTTTCTCTGACCTAGTCAGTACGATCCACTGGGATGGAAAATTGCTATCAGAGTTTTTGCGCAAAGAAACCGCAGACAGACTAGCGATCATTATCACTGGTGGTGGAATGGAGCAACTTTTGGGTGCTCCAAAACTCTCGTCGGGCAGTGGAGAAAATCAGGCTAAAGCTGTCTTCGATAGTTTGACTGAATGGTCTCTAGCAGACAATATTCAAGCTCTCTGTTGCGATTCCACTTCTAGTAATACTGGTTGGAAAAATGGTGCTTGTGTGATATTAGAAAGGTTACTTGGAAGAGATCTTCTATATTTAATCTGCAGGCATCATATGTACGAGCTTGTACTCAAATGTATCTTCGAAATAAAATTTGGGAAATCTACTGGCCCCGATGTACCACTATTTAGAAAATTTAAACAATTTTGGAAGTCCATTGATCAAACAAAATACGAGTCAGGCATTAGTGATGAGTTTGTAAATGAATCCCTTCAAGATGTAAGAGAAGAAATTTTGGAATTTTGTTCAGAATATTTAAAACAAGATTTGGCTAGGAGTGATTATAAAGAATTTTTAGAATTAGTAGTCATTTTTCTTGGAGGCAAATCAACAGAGGATGTAACTTTTCATCCACCTGGACCAATTCACCATGCTAGATGGATGGCGAAAGGGATTTATAGCTTAAAAATGTTCATTTTCAGGAAACAATTTTTGTTGGATAAGGGAGATCTGATAAAGTGTAGAGATGTGTGTATTTTTCTAATAAGAGTTTATATCCAAGCTTGGTTTCGTGCTCCATTGGCTGCGCAAGCCCCTAATCAAGACTTGCATTTTCTAAAGTGCTTAGACAACTACAAACGCATTGACAAAAGTATATCTGAGGAAGCCGTCAATAAATTTAAGAACCACTTATGGTACTTGACTCCAGAATTGACTGCATTATCGTTTTTTGATGATGAAATTTCAACTAACGAAAAATTGAAGATGTCCAAAGCCCTGCAGTTAAGTTCTAGCACTTTTGTTCACAGAAAACGAATTTTAACTAACGAAAGAACTATGACTGATTTGGTTAACTCCAGTATAAGTGATTTTATATGTAAGGATACATACAAGTTTTTTGAGCGCTTTAAAATCAATGCAAATTTTTTGAAAAAAGATCCAACAAAATGAAAGAAAGACAGAGACTACATTTATGGCTTGAAAGTTGTTGAAAAGCTTAAAGTTGTCAATGATGTCGCTGAACGAGGAGTTAATTTAATGTCTGACTTTAATAAACTTTTGACCAAGGATCCTAAACAAATACAATATCTCTTACCAGTGATAAATGATTATCGTAGTTTATTTCCAGACAGCAATAAGACTACATTATTAAAGACCTATGAATGAATGAATTATTGAATTGTAAATATTGAATTGTAAATATTGTTATTGTATATAATGAATGCTTTAGTGTATATTGAAAAAGTGAAATGTAGTTAGTAAAATTAAAGAAATCTATGAATTGTTAACTGTATACGTTTTATGAATTTTTTTCATTTACTTCTTATATCATAATGGATGATTATCTTGTTACAAAATGTTAATGAAAACTTATTATCCTTTTTGATATTGAAAAGAGTTAATAATTATAATTAATATTGTTGTTTAAATTGAGATATTGAAAAATATTGCACATCGGATATTTTATTCCACATTACATCAAGAAAGTCATAAGTAACTGGGAGAGAATCTGCCGTTTTTTCATTAACTTTTTGTGTATTCTGACGATTTCTGCTTGTAACATTATTTCGACGCTAATTAGACGAAAACTAATGACACCATTTGATTTAGCAACTCAAATTACATGGAATAATATGTAATTGAAAACGAAATTAACTGTTTTAGTCTATACCAGCCAGTTGAATGTCTCGTTTTTACTGATTTTTCCGTCTTTCCGTGGTTTTTCGCTTATAACTTTTTTTTGGATCAACTTAGAGAAAAACAGGTGGCATCATTCGATTCAGCAAGTAAAATTACATGGAAATATATATAATAAGAAACGGAATTGAATGTTTTTTGCCGATACCAGCGAGTTTAATGACTACTTTTTACTAATTTTTCAATTTTTTCATGGTTTTTCGCTTATAACTTTTTTTTGGATCAGTTTACAGAAAAACAGGTGGCACCATTCGATTTGGCTGCTCAAAATACATAAGGAAACATAGGTTCTATAACGAAAATCCGGAATGTTAATAGGTGTATATAAGGATGAACGGAAAAAGACGTTTTTCCCATTTAAAATACATGGGAAATTTGAGGTGCTTTGAGGCACGTGTTAAATCGATTTAAAAAAATTAATTTCTGTTTGCGCAGAGTTTTTGGAGTATATAGAAGAGGATTTTTGCCCGGCGCAAACTCCCCGAACAAAAAAAAAAAATTAACGACCACCCTAATCCACATCCTGTTACCGAGTACGTCCGACGATGGGTATCAGTTAAAGAACCACGTCTGCAGCATGAAATCCTTGATTTAGATCAATCTTTGTTAGAAGACGCCAACATTCTCGATGAATTTCCACTTGAAATTGCTTCTAATGTTGATGGTGCTGAAATTGAAAATCACGAAAATGTGCAAATTGAAGTCAATGAAGTTCTCTGTGAATTCTCTCCACGATATTACTTTATGAATGACGAATACTAGAAAATATTAATTTTATATTGTTAGCTAAAAGCTTTTCTTTCCATGCTTTAGCTGTGAACTGTGTTCCATGATCACATATGATTTTCCATAATTTGGTATGTAATGTTCAAATATCTTTTTTATAGTAGTGTATGTAGTTGATCTTTTTATAGGATACATAACTACAAATTTACTAAAACAATCTATTGTTGTTAAAATGTATTTGACTCCTCCTCGTGAAGTTGGCAATGGTCCATAAAAATCTATAGATATAACTATCTATAGACGAATAACGTCATCTCTTAGCATTTCTTTGATTGCAATTCAAACATTTTCTTGATACTTAAACGGTATAGGATACTGTTTTGAAAAATATGGCTCTTTATCTTTTAAAATCAATTTCTGAGTATATACTTTCAATAAACCTAATTTTTTACGAAATACATCTCTGAATTCATACGAGGTGTGATCAAAAAGTAAGGTGAATTTTTATTTTTCTCAAAAAATTTTTATTTATTCATCAATTTTTATTTTATCTCCTTCAAAGTAATCCCCCTCGCATATAATGCACTTGTGCCAACGCTTTTTCCAATCCTCAAAGCATTTCAAAAAATCATTTTTTGTGATCTTGTTTAGTTCATCCTTCGATGCCGTCTTTATCTCCTCAATCGCGGCAAAACGCCGTCCTTTCATGGGCCTCTTCAGTTTTGGGAACAAGAAGAAGTCACAGGGGGCCAGATCTGGGGAATACGGTGTTTGTAGCATCGTTACTGTGTTGGTTTTAGCCAAAAATTCGCGCACAAGCAACGATGTGTGAGCAGGGGCGTTATCATGGTGCAAAAGCCAATTTTTATGTTTCCACAAATTCGGACGTTTCTGGTGGACTGCTTCGCGCAAATTGCGCATAACTTGCAGGTAATATTCCTTATTTACTGTTCTACCCTGTGGCAAGAACTCATGATGCACCACGCCCCTGCAGTCAAAGAAAACTGTAAGCAAAACCTTTACATTTGATCGAACTTTTTTTGGCGTGCTTTTTTTGGTCTTGGTGATCCAGAATGCCTCCACTGGGACGATTGAGTCTTAGTCTCGACGTCATAACCGTATACCCATTTTTCGTCACCTGTTATAACCCTGTTGAGTAAATCTGGATCATCGTTGACGTCATTCAGTAGCTCTTAGGCGATGCTCATGCGACGTTTCTTTTGGTCGAAATTGAGCAATTTCGGAACAAACTTCGCTGACACACGTCTCACATCTAAAACACTCGTCAAAATTGATTGGCACGAACCAAATGAGATGCCAATATCATCAGCAATTTCTCTAATGGTAATTCGACGATTTCCCAACACTATTTTCTTCACTTCTTCAACATTCTTATCAGTTGTTGATGTGCTGGGGCATCCAGAACGAGGTTTGTCGTCGGTGTCTTCTCGACCTTCTTGGAAGAGTTTATACCACTTGTAAACATTTTTTTGGCTTAAAGTAGACTCACCGTATGCCACTTTCAGCATTTCAAGTATTTTGGAACATTTGATTCCATTTTTCACACAAAATTTAATGCAACCTCTTTGATCCATGTTTTTAGACAGCAGCAAATCGTGGAGCACGCAAAACACTTCTAACCTTGATGCCTCTCACAAACAAACCTCACATACTACAAAGCTGAAATTTGGAACGTATGTTCTAGACGAGTGTACCGACATAACCAAATAAAAAAGTCGAAGATCGAACGGACGTAGCCCGCTAAATTTCAAAATTCACCTTGCTTTTTGATCACACCTCGTACACAAGCGAAGCTATCTCATTTTTTCGAGCATCGGTAAGGTTAGAGCTTTCATCTATTTTCTCATCAATTTCCCCTCGAGTTAGATTCACAAAATCATCATTTTTGATGCCTACATCTATTTCATTACGAGTTAGATCAACGAGTGATGGTATGTCATCCCCAAAATCCGAGACAGTATCATACTGAATAGTTAAGCTTTGATATGTACTTTCATCCATAAATGCATCGTTATATTTCATGTTTTCTAAAGTATTATTAATTTCAAAATAAATTTTCACATTATATGTGTCAAGTTTAAGCTTTATAATTTTCATAGTATCATAACCGATAATACAATCTTTTATTAATCTAGGAATAATTATGAAGATAATACAATATATTGACTACCCCATTTTACATTCAAATAAATTTGTTTCTGCAATTGTTACGTGACAGTTTTGATGTCTCTTCAAAACGGGCACGTGTTAGACCGTTTTTAGCTCCGAGTGGTCCTTACTCGGGCGGACTACACCTTCAGTACGGTACCCCGACCGTCTCAGCGAATGGATCGCGTCTTTGCCGATAATATCCGAAGTTCGTCCCCGCGAGGGGTAGGCGGGAGTAATCGGGAAGGAAAAAGGGAGGGGGCTTCGCCGGTTTACTTAAATGAACTTACACGGGTACGTTGGATAGATTTATATATTTTTTTGATACGTGAGATAACACGTCTAGTAATAATATTGGCCTACTTTCTGGTTCGCGATTTATTAAATAAATATTCTAAATTGCGCGGTCAGTGGCGCTTACACACTTGGTCCCGGTACGCAATCACGCGGATTCACCAAAAGGGGAACCTTGAATATACTAAGTAGTATTAGAGCGAAGAGAGAGAGATAATAAAAAAAACAATAAGGAAGAGATTTCACCTTATCGAGAATAGAGCTCAAAAGTACTCACTCTGTTGTCTAGGTCCGAAATATTGTTTGATTCGTTATATGCGTAATCACTGCTTTCGAATTTATTTAATTAACTGGTCCAATATATCTCCTTTATCCAATAATATTCTAATAGCCAATAAGGTGAATCCTGGTATGATTTTCGTTCACGCAAAATCGTTAGAAATAACGGCACTCGGTATTTCGATTATGTAATTTTACTGTTATATTCTCAAACTCTCGTATTTAAGTAGGAAGATTGCAGGCTTCTTAGTCGAGCGCTGACTCCTGACTAACTGAATTCTGTCGCTCTGCTTTCGCTGGTTTATTTTATAGCCTTTGTCCCGAGCATACCGTCTCACTCTCGCGTATACGCTTTGGATGTTTGCGCTTCTCGTGGCGGGTCGTCTTACCTAGCTAAGCACGCTGACTGCAGCGTGCTGTCCCAGCATGCCGGCTCAGCGTGAATCAGCCTCTATCGCTCATTCCCACCGAGTCGCGCACACGAATACTGCTAGCTATGCTATGTCCGAACGAAAATCCCCAGAGCAAGGTTTTATTCGATAGTATATTTTTTTGTAACATAATAAGACGTCACCTAACATCAATCTCACCGATTAAATTTAAAATTACTTAAGTTTTGATTGTAAAATTCCTCTGAAATAGCAGAAACTTCACTACCCGAATCAAGTAGAGCCTTTACTAGAATGTTTTCTAATAAAAGAAATATTTCAGGACAGATTCTGCCCCCATTGTTACTATCATTATTTCATAATTCATCATTAATTTCTCGTCTAGGATCTTCAAAAACAGTCAGTAATTCTTTCGATAATAAATTGTTACTTGATTTTATTGTTGCAACTCGTTGCAAGCTCTTGCGTTTATCCGATTTCCGAGAAGTAACATTTACTCGTTTCCCGACTTGGTACATCTTGTAAAATCGGTTTTGAAATATTTCTATTTTTATTTACTTTATTATTCTTATTATTCGACTTACTATTTTCAATTGTTATGCTATTAATTTGTTGTTCTCCGCCGTTACCTTTTTGTGTATGACGTGAACTAATATAATCATCATTATCCAAAGAAGATAAAACCTTAATAAATTCTAATATCGTTTTTATATGTCTAGCTTGAACTAATAAACGTACATCTCTATCAAAATGTCGAGATAATTTATCTATTAATTCTTCTTCATCTAGATTATCATTTATATCAAATGCTATATTAATTTTACATATAGCATAATTATAACGTGATAATTTTCCACCAAAATATTTTCCAAATTCTATTTCGCGAGTAATATTTCTACGTATTTCAGCGTTCCAAAATTTCTCTTTAAATAACATTTCAAAATCTTCAAAATTTTTAATTTCACGCTGTACTAAGTCATATCAAGAAGAATTTATCCCTGACATAGATGAAGATAACAGACATAAAAATTGAGCAGTATTATAATTACTTGCTTGTAAATAACGTTTGAGATCATTTAAATATTTTATTGGTCGATATTTATAACTATCGTCAAAAACTGAACACGTTAAAGCAGGTTGCTTAATTGTTTCAATAATAGTTTCATTAACAATAGATCATTTTGATTATTATTCTTAATTTTATCAATATTCTCACGAAGTACTGAAAATGTTTCATTCATTTCCATAGTAACATTATTTTTCGCTTGAATAATATCATTGAAATTATCTTCACATCTATCTTTTAAAATAGAAATAATCTCATTTGACTTTTCTAAATTTGATTCTAAATTCTTAATTATTTGATCTTGTTCAATTATTTTATTCGTCAACCTATCAACTTTATTGCTTAAATTGTTAATAGTTTCACAAATTGTTTTAAAATCATTTTGTAACTTAAACTGATCAGTATGAAATGTCCTTAATTCATCTACTACAGCTCTTTCACATTCATGCGTTCTTTTTTGCTGCACGGTCAATTCCTCACCAATTAGTGATTCACTAAGTTCGTTTAGAATTGTTTCGGGAGCACATTCAGTAGAGTTATTCATTGGACGTTTTTCGTTTGACATTGTAATATCAACTAAAAAAAAATCCAAAGTATATAATTAATTCCAAAATAATATATGGATGATATCAATCAATTAATTTTAACAATATATAGGATTTAGACAAATAATCAAACAAATTCAAATTGTATATTCTAGTTAACAAATTTATTACATAAATAATAATACAGATTAAACGCCTGGAGCTGGCCTAGGGCTAGGGATCTGCCGTGATGGGTGAAGCTAAATAGCTACTCAGCTCGTTGCAGGCTTGGTATAGGGTTACGCGGAACCCAGCCCAGTGGCTCAGCTATGCCACTTGAAGGCATCCTTGCCTTCGGCTCGCGGAGAGCGTCGCAGGTCAGGTAGTTGCTGGTGGTACGAGTTAGCACGTGTATAGCGCGGGAGGGGAGGACGCCGAAAGGAAAGACACAGTGGTTAAGAGAAATAGCATTTACTAAAATGAAGGAAATAAGGAGGCGTACAAATGATATGCGCCGCGAGAGAGACAAGCAGGAAGCGAGATAGATAATCGAGCAAGTACTTACACGTCGGCTTCGCAGTAGCCTAGAGCTCGCTTCCGAAACACACGAATATTCGGCCTCGGGGCAGCCTTCTTGGCACGATCAACATCTTGTCAGCACGCACGCACACAGCACGCAGTCCGCAGGATGCACTTCGGTGCCACGGTCTTTCACGCGGTCACGCACACTCTGCACTCTCGGTACCTAACGACAAAAACGCAGGCTACGTAGCACAAAGGCATCTACCGATCGTGCGTTGACGGTTAGGCTTGCGTTCCTCGTGGAAGCGGGCAGCTAATTGTTTTTCGCACGCGGAAGAGGTCCCTCCTCTCTCTCCTTGGCTATTCGGCAGCGGCACGCCTCAGCCAATTATGCAACGCGCGGGACACTCATGCGTCCACGCACTCTCGCATACACGCGGTTCTCTCTCTCTCTCTCTCTGCTCGGCGCTCTCTCACTTACCTCGTGCAGTGTCAGCAGCTGCGGCTAGGTAGGGAAGGATACATAAGAGAGTTATTAATAAATTACAATTGACTTAAGGGAAGAGAGAGACATACCGAGACTCAACTCGTTATAGTGCTCTACTGTATCAGCTAAATGATTTAAATCAAAACTGATATTTCTTAAGCTAGTATAAAATAATTTCATATTTTTCTTATAATTATTTCCTAAATTGACAAATGAATTCGCAAGTTCCATATAAAAAGTACGCAGTTCACTTAATTCTTTTTCTAGTGACGCATTTTTATATAATATTGCTCACATTTGTTTGTTTCTTTTTGGCATAATTAATAAAAAACGTATAATATAATTACAAATTAATAACAAATTAATAATAAATACTGAACACTAACTAACGTAATAAGAGTCCTGTCACGGTCGCCAAATGTGTTGTTCGTATCACTTATCAATAATAATAATTCGAACTCTCGTATCCAGCTAATGAGTAAGAATTTGTTTCTAATAATTTTACTCTACTTGTCTATAAAATAAATAAATAAATCAAATGTACTCTAATAATAATAAATAAATCAAATATATATAAATAAGTACAATGTTTCAGGGAAAGTCAGACAATGCCCTAGTTTCTTATGGTGCAAATTGTCCCATAAGCAGAGCTAAAGTCTTTCTTGGATAGGATATAATTCGGCCCAAGTTTCTTATAGCGCGAGATGTTTTATAAGTCGAGCTCGAATTATAAGGAAGGAACAGTCTTGCTCAGTTAATCATAATGAGAGAAAGAACTTAGGTATTAGCCAAGTTTATTCAGACTCATGCGCTCACCTTGCAAGGCTAGAAGTGAATGCTAGCCTGTGCAAAGGTGGGGCTATTTATACTGCAACGATTGCCGAAAATCGTTATGACTCGCGCGGACCGTCAAGCGTGGCTAAGCGTAATAGTCGTGATCGGCTTAGGTTAGAGAGAGAGAGAGAGGGCGCGCGTTAGGGGCAACGACCGAAAGGGGAGAGTTAGCGAGTTAGTATAGCAGAATTCATCAGCCGAGCTGCATCGTTTTCTTCCACCAAGCATATTGTTTTCGTAGTAGTGTCAAGCGAGGTTAAAGAGATTTCAAGTCAAAAATTAAAAATTTTTCGCCCGTATGAAGAAAAAAAAACACAAGGTTAACTGATCGAACGGGGACTTCGTTGAACTATAACTAATTAAAGCCCTAATCGATTGAAATGAAACTTGCTTTATCTATGTATTTGCTCTATGTAAATAGAACGAAATATATGGCGAATCGAACGATCTAAACAAAGCGAAAAAATTGAAGGTTAGTTTGTCCGCTGGGTTAGTTTGTCAACATTGCTGCGCGAGCGGATTCCGGGAACTATACTAGGAACAAGGAGTTTGTAATACCATAACAAGAATGTCTTGACAAGACTCAGCATTATCTGTCTCTCTTTGTTTCTAAAAGAATCAGACAAATAGACATAGATTTACACACATACACGATGATTTCTAGTCTATGCTATGAGAAATAGAAAGAGAAAAAAAGGAGACAGAGAGAGATACCGAGTGAGAGAAAGAGAGAAGGCATCATGGAGGCTTGTGACACGAGCACATACGCATTTAATAAATACATAACCTACTTACGGCTGGCAATCGAATCCGCATCAACAACCAAGCACGGGGGTGTTGGTCCGCGCACCTTGCACACTGCTCGACACTCAATTGCGTGGCGGGTCTGAAATAAAGACATAATACGATTTTTAAACACAAAAAAATACAAGGTTAGCTTGTCGGATGGGAACTTGTTGAATATTAATTAATTAAAATCTCGATCTAATTAATTAAAACTTGCTCTATCTGTGTATTTGCTCTATAGAAATGAAAGATTACGATTTATATGGTGTACCGAACGATTTAAACGAATTTTTCGATCGTGTTGAGCCAAAAAATACAGTTTTGTCAAAGTTCGGTAAATAGACATTGAGAGTTCGGTCAAAAAAAAGGTTCTGTCAAAGTACGCTAACTGAATCAAGAGGCAACAAAGACGTAACGAGAGATTATAGCTTGTCAAAGGTGCCAGCCGACGAACTAACCATGAAATATTTTTTTACAGTACAATTACAAAAAATAAAAGGTTAGCTTGTCGGCACAAGTTTTTGATGTTGTATAATTAATTATTGTCTCTAATAAATAAAAAAATAAAACGTATTTTATTTATATATTTGCTCTATAAAAACAGAATATGACAAAATATGTGGTAAACTGGACGATTAAAAAAAAATTTCGGCCAGTATGAAGCCAAATATACAAGGTTAGCTGGTCGGGCAGATACTTTGCTGAACTATAATTAATTAAAGCTTTGATCTATTTAGATAAAACTTGTTCTATCTATGAATTTTCTCCATAGGAATGAATGATTATGAAATATATGGAAAGTCGAACGATTTAAACAAATTTTTCGTCCGTACGAAGCCGAAAAATACAAGGTTAGCTCGTCGGCTGAGGACTTTCTTGAACTATAATTACTTAAAGCCTCGATCAATTTAAATAAAACTTAAACTTTGTTTAAACCGTTCGGTTCACCATATATTTCGTGATATTCTGTGGCAATATATATACAGAATATCTCGGAATATAAGATAAACTGAACGATTTTAAAAAATTTTTCGCCCGTATGAAGAAAAAAAAACACAAGGTTAGCTGATCGAACGGGGACTTCGTTGAACTATAACTAATTAAAGCCCTAATCGATTTAAATGAAACTTGCTTTATCTATGTATTTGCTCTATGTAAATAGAACGAAATATATGGCGAATCGAACGATCTAAACAAAACGAAAAAATTGAAGGTTAGTTTGTCCGCTGGGTTAGGTTGTCAACATTGCTGCGCGAGCGGATTCCGGGAACTATACTAGGAACAAGGAGTTTGTAATACCATAACAAGAATGTTTATGTCTTGACATTCTTGACAAGACTCAGCATTATCTGTCTCGCTTTGTTTCTAAAAGAATCAGACAAATAGACATAGATTTACACACGTACACGATGATTTCTAGTCTATGCTATGAGAAATAGAAAGAGAAAAAAGGAGACAGAGAGAGATACCGAGTGAGAGAAAGAGAGAAGGCATCATGGAGGCTTGTGACACGAGCACATACGCATTTAATAAATACATAACCTACTTACGGCTGGCAATCGAATCCGCATCAACAACCAAGCACGGGGGTGTTGGTCCGCGCACCTTGCACACTGCTCGACACTCAATTGCGTGGCGGGTCTCACACGAGCACGTGAAAAAGTCGGATGACGTTTCAAATTCGTCTTGTCGCGGCGACGGTCGCTCTCTCACTGCAAGCATGGACCTGCCATAGCGGCGACTGTCTCCCCCACTAGCTTCTTCGCGGCGACGCGTGTTGATCACGTGACCAGCCCCTTCTAGTCCGAGCGCGCATACGTCTCTCTCTCTCTCTCACTCTCGCTCTCTCTCACTCTCTCTCTTTCTAAAATCTGCGGTGATGCGCTGAACGCGCGCGTACAAACAGATATTATACGATATATATACACATTTTAAACACATTTAAGCAAAGTCCTCGTCCGACGACCTAACTTTGTGTTTTTTGGCTTCATACAGACGAAAAATTTGTTTAAATCGTTCGGTTCACCATAAATACAAGGTTAGCTTCTCGGCTGATAACTTTATTAAACTACATCCAATTGATGCCTCTATCTATTCAAGTGAAACTTGCTTTATTTATTCACTTACTCTATAGAACCAGAACAACACGAACCATATGGTAAACCGAACGATTTGAACAAATTTTTCGTCCGTATGAAGTCAAAAAATACAAGGTTAGCTACTTGGCTGGGGACTTTCTTGAACGATAATTAATTGATGCCTTTCTCAAATATTGTCGCAAACAATTTCATAAAAATATTGAATGACAGTTTTGCTCATTTTCAATGCCTATTTGTTCCTCAACAACGGAAAAATATATAATCAATTACATTCATTTGCAAATCATAATCAAGTAACAGTCAAATAATATGATATATACTAATATTTGCGCCACAGAAAGAAATCTATTATTATTTTGTGCATTATATAGCGGATGCCGATTGAAAAAATTAGTGCAGCACGTAGTTTAATTGACTAATAATAAATAATAAGTGGCAACAAAATAATCACAAATAAGATGGATGTTTTTACCATTGCGCTAATGTTAGTGTATGTACATAACGAATTAAAAATGCTTTTATAACCAATTTACGTAAAAAACATCATATTTTCATTATCTTTACTCTCTCGAAATTATTATAATTTCATTATGGTTAGCGAGCCAAGGTTATTGCTTATATTACTACGTTGTTCAGAAAAAGAAAGATATAAAGTCGACGATAAATATTGGATCGGGGTGATTGTATATCTATCCGCTTATAATCTCGCATACTATACAAAATTCTGAAAAAAAGACATAATACGATTTTTAAACACAAAAAAATACAAGGTTAGCTTGTCGGATGGGAACTTGTTGAATATTAATTAATTAAAATCTCGATCTAATTAATTAAAACTTGCTCTATCTGTGTATTTGCTCTATAGAAATGAAAGATTACGATTTATATGGTGTACCGAACGATTTAAACGAATTTTTCGACCGTGTTGAGCCAAAAAATACAGTTTTGTCAAAGTTCGGTAAATAGACATTGAGAGTTCGGTCAAAAAAAAAGGTTCTGTCAAAGTACGCTAACTGAATCAAGAGGCAACAAAGACGTAACGAGAGATTATAGCTTGTCAAAGGTGCTAGCCGACGAACTAACCATGGAGTTTTCTGGGGACTCCTATATCAGCTCTGCTAGATACATGTTCAATGTTCGCACATTGCGATACGGACATAACGATCAGTCCTTGAAAAGGCTGATTCCCAGTCGCAAGGACAAAGCGGATAAAGTCAGAGCTCCCGTGGGGGTAGACCACTCTCTCTTTCACTGGCGCAAAAACGCCCTACATTTAGAGAACAGTGTTTGTAAAGCAAATACTGAGAATCACGTTCAAGTCGATACATGACCCCGGTATTGACATAAATTTCGCAGAAGTGTCCTTCTTGAGAAGCGAAAAAAGTAGCTGCTCGAATGTTTCACGGAGGAAGGTGTCAATCGCCAAGCACATATATCTAGTGGTTAGGTTTGAAGTCCACGGCGTTGACTCGCTTCCACGTCCCCTCGGCCGGCGGGGGAAACACACAGTCACTCTTTCCTCTCCCTCTCCGTCTCTCTGTCTCTCTTTATTTCAGAAACAATAAGAGGAATGTCCAAAGATTGCAAGCAATCAGTACGTAAACGTTTGATTCTAGTCTCTACGCTATAAGAAAGAGGAAGAGAGAGAGTGAGTGAGTGAGTGAGTGAGTTCGTTTATTTGCCTTGGGGTAGTACCCCGTCTGGCTACAAAGAAAAATACAAAAGTTTATCAAGGGTTGCAGACAATTTAACATGCAACCATTAACCGTATGTAGGCGATATGCAGGTATACAGGGACAAGATATCCCGTATAGGATTAAAGTAGTAATAACAGTGAGAAATTAAACTTAACAATTTGCGCGATCAATTAAAGACTATACACAACTTAAAACTAATAAAATATGGATCAACAGTATGACAACGCCTCATGAGACAGACCACAAGTAAGGATTATAGCCTTGCGAGCATAACTGCTGGGAGTTGGGAGGGATGAAGCAAGTAGATATCGAGATAGCGACCACGGACTTCCAGGTGGAGATTGGAGGTAGTAAATTGCGAGGCGTGGAAAGGTAGTATGGGAGCAGGAAGGTGGTAGAGGGCTTCAAGTGGGACAAAATTTTCGAAACGAGCAAAAGTACTCCAAGCAGAGATTTCGAGCGTGAACAAAAGTGAGCGAAACCAATTTTTAAATTCAGTTAGGCGATCGGAAGAAAAATCTGTTACACTGAGACGATTTAGTAAGCGAGAGGCACTGATGGTAAAAGAGTTGTTCCAAGCCTGGGTGCGGGGAGCACCGTAGTTAAGACAGGAAGGAGGATTCCGTTTTGACCTATTTGAGAACGTGACACAAAATGGGTCTGAGAAATGATTCAGGAGCTGAGAAGGAGTTTTATGGGAAATAGCTTTGTACGCAAGAGTACCAAGAGCTAGAAGTCGCTTGTCTGCTAATGAAAGCCATTTTAGTTGAAGCCTGTGGTAGGTGACATGAGAGAATATACTGTTTGTAGGAATAAAAGGGATATGACCGACTACGAAGCGGGTACAGGCATTTTGGGCGATTTGGAGTTCAGAGATCCGAGTTTTATCAAGGTCCAGCAGGAGAGTTGAACAATACTCGAAGTGGGGAAAAACAAGGGACTCAATAAGTTGTTTACGGAGGGGCAGATGCAAGGAGCGTTTGTAGTGCTTGAGTGAGTGAAGGGAAGAGTAGACTCTGCGAACGGTGGTCGCGGCATGGAACTTCCAGTCAAGGGTACTGGCTAACGTGACACCAAGATTTTTGATAGTCCTGGAGTAGGGAATGGAGGTACCAAGCACGGAGATACGTGAGAGATCAATGAAGTCGATGCGCGAGATATAGAGTTCACTGCCAAAGATAATGACTTGAGTTTTAGAGGGATTAATGGATAGGCCGTTTGAGAGAGCCCATTGGATAACCTCATCCGCATCGTACTGAACTTGCGCAATCCCTTCGGCAAGATTGTTGTAGTCACAGTGCGCGTAAATTTGAAGATCATCCGCGTACAACATATAATTTGCATAACGGAGGACACGGGGGAGGTCGTTAATGAAAATGGCGAAAAGAAGGGGACCAAGGACGCTGCCTTGCGGCACACCGGTAGCAGTGCGCAGCCACTCCGAAACTTTTCCACCAGCATCCACTACAGCCTGAAGTCTATTAGCGAGATAGCTGAAAAACCACTTAAGTGTAACGTCACTGGCATTTATGAAGCGCAGCTTCCTGATCAAAATGGTATGTGATATGGAATCAAACGCTTTGGAGTAGTCAAACATAACCATAATGGTTAGTTTGCGCTTGTCAATGGCGTGACGAATATCATCAACAACTGTAAGGAGAGCAGTTTCGGTGCTGTGACCACGACGAAAACCAGATTGACGAGGGGACAAAATATTATGGGATTCAAGGTGGTGAGAGAGTTGTGCATGTACAAGACGTTCAAATATCTTGCACAATTCACAAATTTTGGCGATCGGACGAGTATCAGAAGGAGATAGGGGGTTGCATACCTTTGAGAGGGGACAGATGAGGGTGCGTTTCCAATCGGAGGGAAAGGAACCAGAAGTGATGGACTTGTTAAAAAGTGAAGTAACATACGGTGCAATTACAGGTGCAACAAGTTTAAGCATTTTGGACGAGATACCGTCCAGTCCTTGGCCAGGAGACACGCTATTAAAGAGCGCATTCTCAACTTCCTTGACGGAGAAGGTACACAGAGAAAACATGGGAAGGTTAAAAGTATGAGGAGGGGGTTCAGATAGGATGGCTTGAAACTCATCCGGGGTGATAGGAGGTAGTTTATTGGCAACAGACGCATAATGCCGATTAAGGGCATCGGCATCGAAGAAAAGAAGAGGAGAGGGATGGGAGGGTTTGCTCACTCCAAGGGCATTTAATTCACGCCACTTAGATTTAGAATCAGCAGCAGAATCAATTCTAGATTTTATAAAAGAGTTTTTTGCAACAGATAAGTCGTTAGAGACTTTCGAGCGAAGCGATTTATAAATACGAACATCAGTGGGATGTTGCGTGGATTTTGCGATGCTATATGCACAGTCACGTTTACGCATGAGGGAGCGGATTTGGGGGGAGACCCATGGCTTAAGCTTGGATGATAAAGCAATAGTGCGAAGAGGAGAAACAAGGTCAAAAGACGAGGAGATGTTCTTTGTAATCAAGCGTTGAAGATTGTCAACGTAGTCTAAAGATGGAGATAGGGGATGACAGGCGTTGGTAGAGGGTATAGGAAGGGAGTTGAAACTCTCATGCATGGTACCTAACAGAATTTCAGTATTTATGGAGGAAAGTTGTCGTGTGCAAATGGTTTTCTTGAAGTGTTCAGCACGAGCGTAAGCAAGGTGTAACTCAATGAAGTCATGGCCCGCGATAAAGGGCGCATGCGATTGTGAGAACCGTACGACCTTGCTTATGTCATTGGTAATAAAAAGATCAAGCGTGGTGTGGGAGGGAGGAGACTTGTCAATGATATGGTGAGTAGGTTCAAGAGAGACTACACTTAGTCCGCTGTTTGCAATCAGAGTGCGGAGTGTACAAGTATCAGAAAGGGAGGAAGATGATAAGTCCGCATTAAAGTCGCCAGTGATTAAAACGTTTTGGAAATGAGGAAGATAGGCAGATAAACAATTGAAAAAGTGAAAAGGAGCATGAGCATGGGGAGGTCGGTAAAGGACGGCAAATAGCAGTTTATAATTGGCATACTTTATTTCACAGAGGATAAATTCAGGAGTGTTATCATACTGTGGGTCCGAAGTGACAAGAATATTGACGCTGAAATGATTTCGCATATATATCGCAACCCCGCCGCCTTCTTTGCCGACACGATCGAGGCGGAAAAATTTGAAACCCTCGATGGCTAGATGAGTATCGGGGAAATCAGGTTGTAGAAAGGTTTCGGTTATCGCAATGATGTCGAAGTACGTGGAGGAACATTTAGCTTGTAGTAAGGAAAAGTGAGTGAATGAGTCCAAACGATTAATGTTAATGTGACCGATGGAAAGGTGATGTTGTACGCGTGGAGCCGGTTTGAGTTCAGACTGTCATGAAGACATAGTATCAGATGGTTCATTACTCGTCTGCTGTAGTGGGTTAGCCAGGGAGGCTTCAGGTAGATGTTGAAGTGGAGCAGCAGAAGAAGTGCGATTTACTCCAGAATTTGAGGTACGAGATGGGAGGAATCGTGGAAAATCATCGGAAGACAAGATTGGGATGGGCGTAGCACGACGATTCTTCCGCATGCATACACGAAGATTCACGACTACTGGGCGACCAAGGATGTGCTTGTTGCTAAAAGAGAGGGCTAACGAGAATAAATCAAATACAGGCTTAGGCCAGAGCGGACGGATGTAAACTGGCGAACTGCCACCACAACCAAAGACATCCAGAGACGTCTTGTCTTTCAACTTTGAAGAAGACTTGACCACTTTGTCTCGCAGCAGTGGGCTGCCAAGTTGAAATACAAATGCGGAAGTATTTGACCGATTTGAATTGTTAATTTGAGGTGCTGAGGAGTGGGTAGCTATGGTAGCCGAGTTACGAGGAGGCAATTGAGTTTGAGTGTCTTGGCGAGTGGCCGAAATCCACTCCCGACAGGCGTAGATGGAAGGACAATCACAACCTTGACCAAAGCCAAGGAACGATAAGAGGGCTTTGGCAGCTTGGTAGTGTGTGCCTGTGAACGTTAATGGAAGGCCAAAAACAAGAATTTCACATTCGTCGGCAAGCGATGAAAACATGTCTCGACGTTGGTTGTCAGCGGCATTTTGAGAGACAGTATCGTGGATCGAAGACATGAATTCATTTTGAAATTTCTCATTTGCTTTTCGGTCTCTCATATCAGCGAGAAATTCCTGACGAAAGCTGACGAACCACGGTGGAGGAGCAGATGAGTCCGCCATGTTTACAGGGGTAACAAGCGGTGATGGCTGAGTAGAGCAGAATTGCTTCACGTTGCGAAGTAGTGGAGATTGAGGAGATGTTGCCGTGCGTTTTTTTGATGCGAAAGACGCAACAGGAGTAACGGAGGTCGCGTTTGATGTAGCGGGTGGCGAACAAGTTATAGCAAAAGACGGAGAACGTGATAGGGTATTCCTAGGAATAATGTTTGACGCAGGGCGACAACCGCTACAGATGATAGCGCCCGCCGACGCAACCGGGCTAACACAATGCAAGTGGAACAATTCGAAACAAATAGTGCACTGAACTGAGTGGTCAGTCTTACGATTAATAGATGAGTTACAGAATGCGCATAATTTAACCATTAAAGGCGTCGATAACAATTAGAGATACGCAGATTTTCGTAATAAGCAGTTTGAAATGCGCGCCAGTAATAAGACAACGCACGCAGTGGCGACAGAGAGAACTGATGAGTTGCGCAATTTGACAGTCGGTAAACCCAGATAACTAAAATGCATCAGTCGATAAAACAGGGCTACTAAGAAATATACAATGATGGAATTGAAAATAAATGCCCTTGAAAATACAAATTAAATACAATAATTAATTAGAGACCATTGACACGCGCTGCACAAAAATTGAATAAGAAAACTCTCTCGCTTAATAATTAGAAATTAGTACATGCACACGCTGACAATAGACAGAGCGAAAAACCGCAATAACACGCACAACCGCAGACAAAAGTCAATTTTCAGCAGTACGAGACCAAGATGAGAACACCAGGGGATGTAGCGTTGACCAAATTAAAGTTGAGGCTCGATGTCAAGGCTTGTAGAAGATGCAGCGACAAAGATTGTAGGCGTAGGTGTAAGACGTTGTTTGCGTTGACGTGTGTAGCGTTGATTGTGGTGTTGTGTGAGGCGTAGTTTGGAGGTTAGGTTGTGTAGCCAGGTGTTTAATCGCAACTGTGGCTCGAAAAAGGCAATAAAAATTGCGATTTATTGCCCAAGCATGAGAGCCACAGTTAGCGACCGCCCTGCAGAATGAGTTTTCACTCCGAGGTGGAAAAATTAGATGAATAAAATAAAGAAACAGCGGAACGAAAAAAAGAAGGCGCTGTACGTACCAGAGAGAGAGAGAGAGAGAGAGAGAGAGAGAGAGAGAGAGAGAGAGAGAGAGAGAGAGAGAGAGAGAGAGCGTGTTGCAGAACGCGACAATCAAGCGTGGTGAGCGTGGCACACGAGGAACGATGTTTTAAATAAAAAAATAACATACCAAAAAGTAACAATAGAGAACAGCGCGCGGCGACGTCCAAACACGCTAGCAGCCGGGGCACGTCCCCGCAAGCGAATGTCAGACTCAACTGTTTCTTGGAGGGAGCGCCGCATTGCTGAAGACCCACTGCGTGACTCGCTCCCCCCGCCGCCAACGCTCGATAGGAAAGTTCGAGTATTGGGCACTGATCGAGAGTCGCGACCCCTCGTGGCGTGGAATAGAGCCTTCTGCTCAACGCGGACTTTCACTGGCAGCATAGGGAAGATTATGGTTTTTATTTAATGTTTCAATAATTAAGAGAAAAATCAGCAAATAAACATATGCCAATCAATGTATCAGATATTATACCATTTTTAACCACATTTTTCAAAACTTTTATAAAAAAAAATTTTCTTTTGTTTATTTTTATTCAATTATATTTCATTTACATTGCTAACCACCCGCATGCTAATTTTTTTATTACAATAAATGTTCTAATAAGAAATATTAGTTCGCCCTATGCTGCCCGTGTTAATGCGATACGTTTTACGATAAAAAAAATAATTCTTTATTGATTCGGTCTATAAAAGCACCAAATTCCAAAAAACTGGAGTGATACGAACGATTGAAATTTATTTTTCGGCAGTACAATGCCAAAAATACAAGGTTAGTAAGTCGGCTGGTGATTTGGATAAACTATAATTAATAAATGCCTCGATCTGTTTAAAGAAAACTTGCTTTATTGATGTATTTGCAAAGTTCGGTAACTGGATCGACGGGCAACCGAGAAGTAACGAGAGTGTTTAAAATACGAGCAGCGCGGATCAAGCGGCAAGCGGATGACAGTTTTCGAGCTTCGAAAACTCACACATGGCTGCTGCTGTTTTGTACTCGCGACTGGGAATCGGCCAATTCGGGGACTAGACTGCGCCATCGAGTCGCGATAACAGAACCCCCGCGAATACTCTTGGAGAACGAGCTACGCGTCGTTCGAATAACCGTTATGGCTGTATTACAAAGTGTCGAGATTAAGCAATTTCTTCGCCAGCACGAAGAAAAAATACTAGGTTAGCTGATCGGCTACAGAACTTGTTGAACTATTATTATTTATTGCCTCGGTCTATTTGAATAAAACTTGCTCTATCCGTGTATTTGCTCTATAGGAACAAAAAATTACGATGTATATGGAAAATCGAACGATTGAAACAAAGTTTACGCCCGTATGAAGCCAAAAATTACAGTTTTGTCAAAGTTCGGTAAATCGACATTGAGAGTTCGGTCAAAATAAAGGTTCTGTCAAAGTACGCTAACTGAATCAAGAGGCAACAAAGACGTAACGAGAGTCTATGAAATATGAGCAGCGCGGGGATGCTCTCGGAGAACAAGCTACGCGTCGTCCGAATGATCGTTATGTTTGCACCGCTACGAGCCGACATTAAGCGTGTGTTTAGCAGGACGGATATGGGACTCGTTCTTGCCCTACGGCGGAAACTTTGCGAGCTTGCCAGAGAGAACGTGAGAACTTTCCGCAAGTGCCAGGAGCTTGGCTACCTTCGTTGCTCGAGCGAGGAACCCCCTAGCAAGTTTGGATCATCGCTGGCCTCGTTGGACAGAATTCTCTAGGCGTGACACCCTACGGATACGCTATGAAAGGGATAGCAACTTGTGCACACTCTGGATAGGATGTCACGCTTAGGAGGGTCCCCCGCAATGCAAGCTCTTGCTTTAAGATGCAATAGCTCATCAGAAGGGGTTGCCCCGAGAGTCTTGGAACCACTGGCCGGACCTCGACGACCGCCGCAACCGCGCGACACGTCAACACCGATCGGAGCTTTGCTCATCGGCAAATTGTTCGGTCCGTCGGGCTAAACTGTCGGGCGATTGACGCGTCAACAGTTTTCTAGCTGCACGGCCAGAATCTTCTGTCAAAGTTCGGTAACTGAATCAAGAGGCAACAAATACGTAACGAGAGTCTATGAAATATAAGCAGCGCGGGGATGCTCTCGGAGAACAAGCTACGCGTCGTCCGATTGATCCTTATGGCTGTATTACAAAGTGCCGAGATTAAGCATGTATAATGCAGAACAGATATGGGACTCTAAACTAAAACTCTAAAGTTAGCTCGTTGGCTGGCAACATTTGGCAAACTATAATTATCTAATGCCTCGGTAGATCTTTCCACAGATTGATTTACATGTAGATTGGGATTGTAAATAGCCTTAATTAATGAAACCGCGGTGGGCCACTCTAATAAAAACATATTTTTTCGGTCGAAGGTATAAAACATCATAGTTTGCTCTCGGCTGGCTATATCGATATGAAGGGGACCAGCCAATGTCTATCGTTCAAATTGCAAAGTTTCGTTTATTGCGAACTGAAAATAATTCTGATAAAAATATCGATGTGGAACTTTTTCTAGCTTAAAGTACCTGGAATTACAATTGATCGAAATCGCCAGCCGACGAGCCAACTATAATTTCTTATATCGTCCACCGAAAAAAATTTATTTTGTCCGTTTGGCTAGAAGAATGCTCGACTTCAGGTATTTGAGCATTCAAAACAATCTATTGAGTGAACATGTTATATTTGCACGACTTATTTTTTATTGATTATAACAATTTCTTTCCTTTTTGATGTTATAATTAACTAATTACTGATCTAATCTTCACCATAATTAATCACATGTAAGTAGTTCCTAATTACCATTTTCATTTCACCATAAAATAGTCTTAGGGTGTTCACATTCAAATCATCTTGTATCAAAAGATGTGTAATAATCATATCCTCAAGCAAGCTTTGCAATTGATATTTATAAGCGAGGAAAGGATGCTTTATTCTATCCATGAACAAGTTTTGCAGAATAGATTCGATCCAAAACTCGGTAGTTTTTTCACGTTTTATTCGCTCCTTGTAACTACGATAAAAAGGATATCGTGATTTTTTTCAACTCGTTTAAAGATATTGATGTCGTTAGTGATGAATTTTCAAACACTACTTACAAATAAATGAGTAAATACAAAGTGGCCGGGACACTTTTTAAGAACACCGCGTTTGGTCCTATGAGCTCCTCCTTGTCATGAGCGTCCATGAAAGCTCGTATGCGGTTTAAAGTGTCTGATAGATAACTTGCATTTGATGAGGCACTGAGAGGCATCATTTTCTTTTCGATCATATTAAGTACCGATTTCCCAGACGTTATATTTTTGTAAAAATATAAATTACCATTCCTTTCAAAATTCCAAAACAAATGGTATTTGCAATCGAAAAGATGTGTTATTTCATTTTCGTTGAACCTTGCAAATAAAAAAATTCGATATGATTAGGACCTAGGACACATGGTTATAACAGCTCTATGGTGTACCGGGTTTTTGAGTCTGCAACTTTTACTAGTTTTTTAAATACATATATGATAATATAGAGAATAATAGAAAATACTTCATCTCTGAAACAAGGATCTTTTTTAATATTAAACCTATATTTACAAAATTTTAACGGGACTTAATGTGAAACTAGTTAAGAAATAAGCAACAACAGAAAAGGAATATAAGACTACAAATAAGTCAAATATTGATCGGAGGAAGGAAAAGAAAGCAACAAATAACGGTCGCATTGAGATCTCTTCTATTTTGAAGTTAGTTAAAAAATGCCTCAAAATAATCGTTTTCAAATTAAAATAGCGTAAGACTTGCAGTTGGTATTAACATAATAAAAAGTGAATGTGGTATAATAAACTCTATATAATTGTTTACTCACAGTTTACTCATAAGTAGGCCCGTCAGACTTTCATAAAATGACATTTCATTTTTTTCTTCAGCTGTCCATCTTTCCAAATCAAGTTCGATCATTTTTTCTACAGCAGATTTCTCATCGCTAGAAACTGTTAAGGCAGACAGGGCAAGGTCGATGACTCTTTTTTCTACGAAATGCGTCCCAAACAATAACATTATAAATTCTGTACACTCTTCCTGTGTAAGATCAATAACCTTCTTCTTGAGATTCATCAATTCTATACACCTGTATTACGAAGCAAGGAATTATTTAAATATACGTTGTCATTTAATAATAGTGCGTACAATACTCACACTTTAAAAACAATGTGTATGAGGACATTGAGGCTGAGTTCGAAGAAATGTTTTTTCAATAAACTACATCCGTCATGAGGTTTACAATGCAGAAAGTTCTGCAAGTTGCTCAGAGAAGTTGAGTTAATTTGGTGATCATAACCAAATATTGATGAGACTACTTTCGAAAAACTTTCGTTTGAATTTACAAAATTATGCTGTTTACTACAAATTTTTAGTAAATGGACTGGACGGGTGAGAAAAAAGCATTCATCGAAATCTAAATGAGAGATCAAATGTGGAGCTGAAATATCAAAAAACCATTATTTTCTTACATCCCTTATACAAGAGAGACAGTGATATTATTTCTGAATCGCTTTCTAGTTCCGAAACCGACTGACTTTACAATGACTATAATTCAAGTTTTATTTGATTTTAATGGAAAATGTTAAAATTCTTTGAAACCGTTTTGAAAAAAACTGCGTTTTAGTTTTGAGATATTTAGGTTGAACAACCTAGTACTCTATATATGCCTGAATAATATGAAATAAGTCATAATTCCGATGAAATGTTGGGCGAATGTAATAAAACCAAGTTGCTAAACGAATTTATTTCTCAAAATAATGCGTGCGTACAGTCAACGGTTTGGCTATCCCAATGCATGAGTCAGTTACTGAATTTCTAGCGAGTTGGACAAAACTTTTACTGAAATTAACTGATTTTGTATAGGAGGGATGAAAATTTAAATGATTTTGTACAGGAGGGACAATAAGATATTCTGTGCCGAGTATGTGAGTGAGTGTGTGTCTTGCACCTCGTGCACAGCAACAAAGCCTGCAACAACAAATTCGCAGCGGTATCCGCAGCGTAACCCAGCAACAGCAGCAAGAGTAGGTTGCAGCGGCAGCTCATCGTTCTTGTAGGCGGATACGGTTGGGCACCGAATCCTAATCATCCCTGCGGTAAGTGCGCTGCACTTTTGAGTTTGTTTGGCGTGCGATCCCGCGCAGCGTGCGCGGTGAATTTCGTTATTGTTGCGCGTGCGATTAGTTAGCGGCGTCCGCGAAGTTAATTCTCTCTCTCTCCCCGTTAGATTCATTTTGTATATACAGCGTGCGTCCAAGACTCTCGGCAACTCATCCTGTGTATAGGATTTAGCTAGTTTAATAAAGTGGTTCATAAATAATAAGAGACGATCTTATTATTTCGTCTCACCTTGCCCGGTGTCTGTGTTTATGTTTACGTTTTGATTCGAACGCGCCGAGAATTCAACATAGGTCGCGAATGCAATACACGGAGCTGTTCATCAACTGAGTTATCTACTGCGGCCAACGGAGCGCTGGTAAGCAAGCGCACCAGCGCCTCTAGTGGTTAATAAGAACATCGAAGTTGGATCGCTACGAGGACTCGGCGCATGCGCACACCGGCATAAGGTGAGTTAGTGTGCTCTAAGCACGCAGTTAGCAGAGCACCGGTTGGCCGTTACGGCAATTACAATTGCCTGGGATTAACGACTAAACGGCAGCCTGTTACAATACACAGATTTTCCTGCTTATTTTTGCAGGAGAGATGTCATCGAACATTTGAGAGACATTTGCGAATTTTGAGAAATGAGTTTTCTTAATTTACAAGTAAATAACCATTAATAGTAAGCTTTCAAGTTCAACTGTTACGTCTCAAGACGCATCTTTACTCATTCACATTCTTTAAAAAGTGCAATCCCGAATTTCGTAAAATCAAAACTATGTACACATCCACCAGAAAACCACACGGCAGCAAAATACAAAGACCATACTCAGCATTTCACAACACACATTGAACTCAAAAGGAAAAATTACCCAACTACACAGAAACATCAGCGATTAATTGAGCACAAATCTATGTATATAAGACGAACCACCTGTAAAGAGTCAGTCATCTTTTATTGTTACTCCGTACACGTCAGTTCGACAATTGACGAATAAACTCTACGTATCGACGCTACAGTCGCGTGCAAGCCTGTTCGACAATTTGGCTAACTATTCAATTATTACCTGTCAAACTATATTATTTGATCTCAATAAATACGCGATACATTAAAAGTGAGAACGTGCAACTTCATTATTGAACCTATCCTAATACAGAGATCTACGATACTGAAAGTACTTTAGAAACTGTAAGTACAACAAAATAATAAAACACATTCATTCTTATTCCTATATCGTATATTCCTCATTACTTGTGAGCCTCAATCAGCCACTAGTACTATATTGGTACGTTTCGCACATTCGCTATTCGTAGTTTATGCACGAGACGTAACACAACGTTCCGAACTTCAAACTCATATTAGGGGACGAATCCCAAGTTATTTTTGACAGGTTGTACAGGTAAAGGTTTTGATCTTTGTTTTTCTTCAGTTGGTAATGGAACATATGGATTTTCTTTGGGTGGGTAGCTGGGTGAAGGCTGAAGTTGTTATGCTTCAACAACTTGATCAATAGTAATAGTCGTACTGGCTGTTGCTAAATGTAATAGGAAGGTCTTTAAGCTGTTCCAAATTGCTGTTAGCAAATGGTACGACCATCCGTATATGCGATGAAGCGCAATTCCATTGATCAAAATATCAACCAACATCTTGATTCCTTGAATGACGACTAGGATAGCCATTATACCAGCACTTACAGTGCCAAAAGTCAGAAATTTTCCCCACATACGCTCCCAAGTACCAGTGACCAATCTCTCTAATACTTTGTAACATGGTGTTTTGCCGACTAACAATCACCATGGTACTTGGCGTAATCTAAATTACAAGTTACGATAATTAATTTATCAGATTATTGGGCGCCAGGCACTACTAATTAATTAAGCATGATTAATTCTTCAGGGGAGTGCCACCCTGAATAATAATGATTGGTGTTAAGAACTTTAGCTAACACTGTAAGTAATTTTATATAGAGCAGTATAATATTTCGTCAGGCTAATCCCCTTGAACTACGAAGCTAACAAAATATTATTCGCGAATCCATAAGTGTATAAGTTTGTTTATCCGCGATACTTCTCCGCTCAATCGAGCTCAATCGAGGCTTGGTCGTGGCTTACCTTGATAGCAAGTAGTCGGATCGAAGTCGGCTGTATGTTTACTAACTCTAATGGTTCTCTATCGAAGTTGGAGCGAAACCCAAGGTCGGATGGATAGAGGACAAGGCGGAAGGTTTAGAACATAGGATACAATTAGATTTGAAATTAATTGAGCCGATTTATTAAACAAAGAAATTGTGTAAATGTGAAGAGTAAAGAATGTACAACGAAAATAGTTTTATGTGTAAATGTTTGTCTGAGTGTGTAGGCTCTCAGCTTAAAACTACTAATAACAGGATAAACGAGATTTCACAGTATAAATGTAGGACTTGCACTATTTATTAAACCAGTAATCTCGCTGATAGGCGGCGCATTTATGCGGACGGTGATGAGTAATGAAATGAAATTGGCAAAAGTCTGGATAACGATAAGTCGTGCGGTACTCACTCTAATTTTATATAAAGCTAGTACAGTTGCTCAAAATAATCCCTTATCGCTAGTAATGCATATTCCATTAAGTAACGTCACAATTAATCCTAAAATTTAGGCACGGTGAGCACGAGCAAGCTATGGTGCACATGCACTTGAACTTTGAAAAAATCACGGGGAAAAGATCTGCAAAATGATTCAAAGAAACAGAACTATACGTCTATACTTGACTAAAGCCATCGGCAAACTCCGGCTAATTCTTCCCTTTCTACTTTCTCCTAGTCATGAATATTCATACTCGCAATACAATTTGATTTCGATGATTTTCGCTCATAACGTTATATCTCCCTATTGCATCGATCAAGATATTATTCTGTCTCTATCTACTAGACAAGCCGAGTGTGATACGCCGTCCTTTTCTATCTATTAAGCTATCTCGTTCTTTTCGCATAGGCTTAGACGTAAGTGGGCGTGGCTAGCGTAGAATATGAATATGCATATCAAGCAGCATTTAAATCGAGACGAATATTAAAATAATTTTTATTAAATAATAGCAAGAGGTTAATTTGTATCTCTCGGTATATTTACATCTTTTTATTATCGAAATTTTCAAGTATTATTGCGCATATTAACTAAATTAGGAAAATTATCGCTGGTGTCCATAGGCAAAATTATAAAATATTTTCTGTGTGTCGGTAACATAAAGAAAATATCCGATGCGCTTACGCAAAATTAAAATAATTATTTAATGCATGGTATGTATATTTTCGGACGTAGATCTTGGTATTCTATATCGTGTACGTCCAGCATTTGATGACTCCTTATTTTCTTGCATCATGTAGGCGTACATAAGTTGGATTTTCTTTCTTTAGCAGCGTTGATTATTTTCCTGTGCTTGACATTCATATATTGACTTTTCGGGGTAGTCGTTGGAAGAATAGCAGCTATTAGTAATTAGTAAATTTGTAACGCTGGTGCTCATCGCATAACAGCATATGAAAAAAAATAAAAATAAATAGTTGTTAGTTGTAAATTATTTTACAATTCGCTGCGCTAGTGCAATTCGGAGTACGGAGAGCTGTCCTTGGCTTTTTGGACCATTCTGCAGTTATTTAAAAGGTTCTTAATCGAACGACCAGTTACACTCCCCCAAGAAAATTACGGCACCTCCGCAGACCGCATTGCACCATACATCAGCGAGTAAAAAAAATAAAGCAAAATAAATGAAAAAAATGTAGTAACAAAAATATGCTTGTGAATAGTATGAGCCAATGAAGAGCACTATGCGTTTTAAACCCGGTATTACGATGAATCAGAGCGTTTTAATACCGATTTGGAAGTAGGTATAAGGACAGGGTATATAATAAAATAGAGGAGAACTATGGTAGGTAGGCACTTTATTTAATAAAATATAAGAATAAAGATTAAGGTTTAAGTGCAACGACTAAAAATATGTTTTTGGTATGTGGCCCGGTGTCTCTTATCTGCTAGGGTGCAGGGATCTTGGGGGCCGCCGCCACCGTGAGTGGCTATGTAGTTCCGGCTGCAATCCGGGTAGGTTTGGAGGGAGAAATCAAATCTCCCGCAGCGGCGGCAAAAGCGGGTGCGGGGATTGGGGCAGTTGGGGTATTGATGGGACGAGTCCCAACAGTTCCAGCAGGAACGTGCTGAGGGTCTGCTTCCCGAGAAATGGCCCCTGGATTGTTCCGACAGGGCTCTCGCCACCGGCTCGGAAGATGGCGGTTGTCGCGCTGCTGGTGGTGGTGAGTGCGGTTGAAGCATCCACCTATCCCTCACCAGGTTATATACCACTTTGTGGCTCGATAATGAAGGTAGATGAGTCATTGGGGCCGCGGGGATTGGTGGCGACTGCTGCGCTGGTTGCCGTGATGGCACTGGTTGTATGGACGGCACCGGTGTCGTTACTCGGGGGCTCCATCTATGGCATAGTGTATGGTTTAAGGTCGTTAATGTTTACTTTAACGTGTTTTCTACCCGAGGCATCTGTGACAACGTATACGGTTGGAGACAGTATTTCGTCCGCGTTGAACTTAGGTTCTAATTTTGCGTTAATATTATTTATCGCCGAAGATAGTATGCGCTGTTTGCGCCAAACGCGATCACCTAATTTGTACGAGATCTGTCGCCGTGATTTATTGAAGTATTTAGCTTGTCGTTCTGCGGCAATGTCTAAATTACGTGCGACAGAGTCGTGTAGGTTATTTAATTCGTTTAGACGCAATATCCAAATTTGGATAGGGTTAGGCACCGTAGTTGCTTCGGGGTTGCATATTATGGAATTGTCCGGCAGGCGAAGATCACGACCAAAATTTAGTAGGGCGGGTGAGACGCGGGTAGAACTATGTACGGCTGTGTTGAGTGCTAGACGAAATTGAGGTAGAAAACGGTCCCAGTCTTTTTGAGTGTCCTCAATGAAAGCCGTTATCATAGTTTTTACTACTCTATTAGTTCGCTCTACCAAATTGGCTTGGGGATGGTAGATCGGGTTAGTTGTATGTTTTATGCCATATTTTGTAAGTAGGTTAGACACTTCTTTATTAATGTATTCTTTCCCGTTATCTGTATGTAAAACCTGAGGGGTACCAAAACGGCATATGATGTTATCTTCTAGGGTTTTAGTAACAGTTTGGGCATTGGCTTTACGTACGGGTATCAGTTCGACCCATTTCGTGTACCAATCCTGGAATACTAGTAGGTAGCAGTGGCCAGCCTTGGATCGCGGCAAGGGACCGACAGTATCGGCTGCCACAACAGTCCACGGCTGTTCTACTATACGATAGCCCATTAGACCTACGGGGGATTTCTGTTCGACTTTACAGGCTTTACACGTTAGGCACTGTTTTACAAAACGAACTGTATCCTCATAATACCCGGGCCAATAGTAATTGGAAGCGACGCGACGGAAACTTTTTTCGGCACCTAAGTGACCTGCCGACGGAGCATTATGAGCGTCCTCAAGAGCTCTTCGTCGTAATTTTTGCGGCAGTACTAATTTCCATGCCTGCAAATCGTCGATAACGTCTGAGTAAGTGGGGTCAGGATTATGTTTAAAGAATTTGCCGTCTTCGACTTTCCAATTTGGAAATTTGTCGGGACGAGCAATGACCTCAGTGGAGCGTTTAGTATACCATGGGTCGGGGTCATCCGAGAGAGCGGCAAGTTCCGGTTCATCGGAGAACATACGTGATAATGCGTCCGGCACGTGATGGAGGGCACCTTTACGATGTATTATTTCCATATCATGCTGGGCTAATTCCATGGCCCATCTAGCAAGGCGACCTTTAGGGTCTTTAATGCTTTGCAGCCATTTTAGAGAGCTATGATCCGTGATAACACGAAATCGAGTGCCTTCTACATAGTGGCGAAACTTTCCGACACTCCATAAAATTGCAAGGCACTCTCTTTCGGTTACGGAATAGTTACGTTCTGGGGCAGTAAGGGCTCGTGAGGCGAAAGCAATTACTTTTTCAGTGCCATCAATAGTTTGAGTTAATACTGCCCCGAGACCGGTATTGGAGGTATCGCATTGAATGCAGAAAGGAACATCGAGGTTTAGGAAGGCTAGTATAGGAGGCGATGTCAGTAACTTTTTAATCAGTTCGAGGGCCGCTTTTTGGTCAGGACCCCAAGTAAATTTGGTCTTGCCCTTTGTTAGCCCAAGTAGCGGTTCGATTTTATCTGAAAAGTTGTCGATGAAACGACGGTACTATGAAGTCATGCCTATTATTCTGCGTAACTCTTTAAGATTACGAGGTGCAGGAAAGTTTAAAATAGGCATTACTTTTTCCTTATCTGGGGTTAGACCGTCTTGTGTTAATCGGTAGCCCAGATAACGGACCGAAGGACGACAAAATTCACATTTTTCCAGGTTAACTTCGAGATTTGCCTCAGAGATTTTAACTAGTAATGTTTCTAGGATCTCTAGATGTTTCTCGAAGGTAGTTGTGACTATGATGAGGTTATCTAGGTATGGAAAAATGTAGGGTTCCAAGTCTGCGGTTATTAGAGTATCCATGAGACGTTGGAAAGCAGCTGGCGCGTTCGTGAGACCGTACGGCATGACCACATAATCGTGTAAGCCTCGGCCAGGCACAGTAAAGGCTGTGATTTCCTGACTATCTTTAGCAAGAGGCACCTGATGGTATGCGTTGCGTAGGTCAATAGTACTTATATAACGCGCTGACTGAAGTTTACGAAGGATGCTTTCCATAAAGGGAAGAGGGTAGGCATCTTTCTTAGTAATGGCGTTGATTTTACGGAAATCGATGCAAAAACGTCATTTGTTGTTGGGCTTACGTACCATTACTACGGGACTTGACCAAGGACTGGATGATTTGACTACGTAATCTTTATCGATAAGTTCGTCGAGCTGTTCGTTCATGCACTCTTCAACTGGTTTAGAGACTATGTGATGAAGTTGTTTAATGGGTGCATGGCCTTGGACGTCTATGGTGTGTTCTACCAGATTAGTGACAGCAGGATGGCCACTATGAGGTGTTATGTATTTCTCAACCAGTAGTTTAATTTGTTCCTGCTGTATTGGGGTGGCTTCGGATAACGCGGCAATGGGTTCATTTCTTAGTTCTGTATACGAGGTAGGGCGGCAGAACTCACCGGTTGAGCCACCTGGTAGAGACCAGGTTGTGGCAGCGAAGTCTATACGAAATTCGAAGTTGTGTAGAAAGTCTATACCTAATATACAATCGTATGTGAGGCACGGCAAGAGACGGGCTTGGATTGTGTGGCAACTACCTGCGACAGTAAGGTCCAAAGCTATTTCGCCCTTTGTGACAGCCTCTGTTCCATCTGCCATTCGTACTGTGGTGGGTAGACCAGGGTGCTGGTCTGTAGGCAAGGTTGCGAATGTTTTCTCGCCAAGATAAGTATCCATTGATCCATTATCAATTAGGGCTGCATACGAGTTGCCATTTATTACGATTGGGAGGTAAATACGGTTGTCCGTAGGTCTGACCGAAAGGGACGCGCAGTAGGTACATACGCACGTAATATCGGACGGGATTATTGGGTCTGAGACGAGGGGGATGACTTCGACCCGGAGGGAAGCCCCGTCGTTCGTTTTTTTTCTTTAAACGCTCAATGCAAGGTTGATTTTTGCAAGTGCGTACCGTAACGTCAGCTGCTTTGCACCAATAGCAGTGTTTTGATTTGGGTGCGGGGGAGGTTGCGGTGCCGTCTTGAGCAACAGCGTTATTCGCTGTTATACTAGTGGATGGGAGCGCAGTTTTGTCTGGAGGCGACAAAGTATTAGAGGAAGCCTGTATGGGGGCCGTTTCCTCTGTTTGTTTGGGCTTACTGTTACGCCCGCGTTTTCCCGGAATTCCTGCGGAAGCTTTTACCGGAGAGGTTTCCTGTGATGCCGCGAGTGTGCTGTCTTGCCGGAGCTTGTGTCCGAGTAAGCATGTTCTGGGAAAAGGCACGCGGATTTAGGCGGGGGCGGTTGATAGGACCGATTTAGAAGAGCCGATATTTCGAATTCTTCGCCCGCTATTTCTAAATCATCTAATGAGTGTACGTGTCGTTTATCGATACGCCTTCTGTAGTCCGGGTGTAAGTTGGCGTATGCCAGGTCTAGTTGTTCTTCCGGAGAATACGGAGGTATGGCGTAACGCATAATATATGTCAAACTTACGAGGAAATCGGCAATCGGTTCACCGGGTTCTTGGGTTCGACGGCGCACTTCATCGCGTACTCGCAACTGAAAGTTTGGACCGCTAAAGCATCGTCGAAAGGCTAATTGGAAGTCATCCCATGTGTCCCATTCTGGTCGATGTAGTCGAAACCATTGCAACGCGATACCCGTTAGCATTACCGGCATAGTTTGAAGAATGTTAAAGTGCGACAATTGTGTACCAATACGGTATTCTTCTACACGGCACAAGAATTCTTCGATGCTATGATCGCGCAAGCCACCGAATTTTAAATTTCATTTTCTTACTACATCCCCCGGATTGTTAGAGTATTTGCCTGTTAAATTGGTTTCTCTGACCGGTGCATGCGGAAAGAAATCATGGGGTAAATGTGATACATTTGCCGACCTGATTTCGTTACTGCGAGGGAAAGAATAGTTAGGCACAGGTGGAAGGGGCGCGTTATTATACTGTAGCGTGGAAGATAACGCTGCTGTATGTGGAGCGGTAATTGCTATTGTAGGAGCTTGCATGGGAGCTGCTACTGAGTCTAGAAGAGAGGAATTAGGTAGCATAGACTCGTGATTTTCTACATCTTGAAAGGGGGGACTTCTCGTGACGTTACCGCGTAAGGTCGACAATTCTGCTGTAGTGTACTCTGGTTGTCTCATGGACCAGTCGGCAGCTGGGTTGGAGGGGCCTATTAGTGGAAAGGTCCCATGTGATTGTGCAAAACCAGTCGAAAAGGTCACACTCGTGGTGCTCATAGTTGACGAATGTCTGCAAACTATGTGGCTGGGGACCGACGAGACATTTGGGCGACTTGGGGGTGTCGACGAGTACGAAGGTGGTGAGGGTGTGGTTTGTGGCACAGTAATTTGGGGTTGTCCCAAGGATCTAGGTGGAGTTTGTAGAGAGAGAAAATGATGTTTCCTCTAGAGCTCAATATTGGCGCTTCCGACTGTGTGAAGGCCGGGGTGTCAACCTAACGGCCGGTTCTGTAAACTATCTGCCGGACGGTTGTGCAAATTGAGAAGAGCTCGGACACTCGCACAAGGTTCTCCGAGCAGTCAACACCACAGCCGCCAATCTCCGCTTGTGTTCAGTGGCATTCGACTTTATACCGAAACCAAGATAAGGGGAGCAAGATCATACAGGCCCCGAAGAAACGAATTAATACGCTTTGCATCGGAAGGAATCCAAGGGAGCAAAAATCAGCTATTCCACCTCCTAGCCCCCTACAAGTTCTCACGAGGGGACATGGGAGAGGGGAGATCCGGCCCTGGTACTATTTGATGGGTACCGGCTATGGAAAGCGATCTTTATTGAGTACCTCGAGGATGATCAAGTTAAGATCTTAACACCAGATGACCTCCTGGAACACGAGGTCAATGTAAACTCCCTTCAGATTTATGATCCTAAAGTTCAAGCATCCGACATTAAGAGGTACAAGGATGTCACAATACGGAAAAGAGCCAGAGCAGCGGCCAAAATAATAGCTGATTACGCTACAAGATGCGTAAAGCAAAAGGAGCTGGACAAAATCTTACAGGAGAAGATAGAAAAGGAGATGAAAGAAAATGAACAAACATCGAAGAAGAGAAAATGGAAACCGGGGCGAGCGTACCCGTACCGTACCGTAGCGAGCATAGTACTGCTCCATCGTAACAATAGCTTTCTCAGCCAATTTTTTGTTTGCTTTAGACCCCTTGAATTTTTTTAAACTCTTTGTAATCTCGCCGTAATCATACGGCGCTATTGATTGTATGGGCATCTCGCGCAGCTCCTGGTCGTCAATAGTCAAAACTGTAACATTGGTGTTTCTACGTTCCTCGACGTAGATGGCTCCCCATAAGGGATATCCCTCGAAATGTACCATCGCCAGGTCACCGCGCTTCCAGCTATGGCCATCGTCGGAATCCTCTGCCTCCGATCTGTTAACACATAGGCATAAGGTAAGTTATATAATATAAATGTTATATATATATATATATATATATATATATATATATATATATTATAGAGAACGTGTATTTCTTGGATCTCGGCATCTCATTCCTCATTCTCGGACAGAAAGTACAGACTTGTATTTTCATGCAGAGAAGGAGGAATGAGATCTCGAGATCCAAGAAATAAACGTTCTCCAAAAGTCGGAATACAAATATTGTACTTACAACGATGGTTCTTGCAGAGGCTGCTGCTTCGGCTGCGGCTGCTGCATCGCGTCCTCCGCAGTCGTCGCGTCCTCCGCGGTCTTCGCGACCTCGGAGGTCTCTGCGACCTCCGCGGTATTCGCGACCACCGCGGTCTCTGCGACATCCTGCTGCTGCTGCTGACTCGATCTGAAATAAGAAATATATTATTAATGAACAATTTTATATGAATTCTATAGAGAACATTTATTTCTTGGATCTCGACATCTCATTCCTCATTCTCGGACAGAAAGTACAGACTTGTATTTTCATGCAGAGAAGGAGGAATGAGATCTCGAGATCCAAGAAATAAACGTGCTCCAAAAGTCGGAATACAAATATAGTACTTACAACGATGGTTCTTGAAGAGGCTGTTGCTTCGGCTGCTTTTGCTGCTGTTTATGTTGTCGGTGGCCTTGACCATTGCCTAATGAGGCTTTCATCATACGGGCTTTCAATAACTTTAATTTTTTATTCGACGAGGCATCTAAAATACTGGAACATACGGTATAAGATAAGTTTGATATATTATATAACGTTCTCTTTAGTATACATATACACACATGTGTATATATATATATATATATATATATATATTCATATATCGGCACTTATGCAGACTCTGAAAAAGGTAGTTTAATAACATTATACATTGATAAATTAGATGTTCCTTATTCCATGTAAACATACAAAAGCACTCAACACTCATTATTTATAAATTTATGAGCAGTAATACATTTTTAAGTAAATCGGCACATATGCTTACATGTCCGCATAAGTTTAGAGAAATTGTCTGCATAAATATTATTACTTATGCTGACAGTTCACATAAGTGTAGTGACTTGAGAAGACATACACTGGAGTTGTGCTTACGAAATATATATTTTACAATTATACGTGGCCATTTAGTTGAAGTTTTGTAACAAATGATAAATAATAGCCCTGCCATTTATTGATCTTCGATTTCATGATGGGCGTTGACAAAATACAATGTACTTAATTTGAGCAATGGTCTCTTATGCAGTTATTGCTGCATTGATTATAACAATCAATTTCGCTATTCTTTATTCTGTTTTGCGTGTTGACCCTTACACTGCTTCTATCTAAGTCTGTCGAGATATCGTGTAAAAAGCTTAAGAATTCATAAAATTAAAACATATTTTTTTAAGTACAATTTCGTTATTCTTTATTCTGTTTTGCGTGTTGACCCTTACACTGCTTATATCTATGTCTGTCGAGGTATCGTGTAAAAAGCTTAAGAATTCATAAAATTAAAACATTTTTTTTAAATACAATAAAGAAATTAATGTAACAATTTTACACACTACACAATCCTTTGTTATTTGATCTTCAGTTCTTAAGTAGACTCATTATTTTATATCACTAGTACAATAAATTATATGTATTTTATAAGTATAAATAGAAATTTTTTTTTTAATTTTAGAACTAAATAGGTTACAAAACTAGAAGGAAATTTGGGATCTCTTAACTGAAAATAGTTTCAAAATTGATAGACTTGATAGAGATAACATTAGGTGAAACCTCAATTAATAGAACATTATTAAACATTTAAAAAAATGTCAGATGTAAATATACTCCAAAGCTTAAGAGCAATTAAAAAGACGCCTAAAATGCAATGTTGGAATTTAATGGTAGTGGATGATTTATGCAAGTTTCTAGTTGTAGATCCTTATTTAAAATTTGAAATTAGAAAAATACATCCAGATAGTACCATCTCAGATGATGTCAAGAAAGAATGTTTGAAGATTCTACACAAATATTCACCTTTATCATCTGAAAATATTAGAAAGTTGGAAGATGAATTGTGGGAAATAATGAAATTACATAAATTACATTTCTATTTTAACATACCATATTTGGATTGGATTCATCCGATACTGGATGCTTATGTTGAAATGATTTGTACAGAAGCTCCTTTTATTATTACTGAGTGCAATCGTTATAGAAATGATAATTATAAAGGTTTGAAGGTGATAGCAAGAAACGATATTTCAAAGGGAACAAACTTAAAATTTATGGCAGGATTTTATCAGATACTAAATGATAATATAAAGTCATTTTTAAAAACTCATAAATCAGATTTTTCTGTTATGAAAAGTAACAGAACTGGTCATGATGTACTTATATTTTAGAAATAAAAAAGAACGTAAGTCTCCATCTATTGTATCATATATATGATAAATAATATTATTTAAATTAAATATTTACAACTATTTGAATTTTTGGTGCTATTTCATGTAATATTAAATCAACAAGCAATTTAATTAATTGTAATATTTTATAATTTATAACGGGGTTTCTGCTCAGCTTCGCCTGGACAGGAACAGTTATATAATTTATAAGTCGCGGGAAATAAATTAGGTTGCTCTCCAGAGCAGCACGGTGCTCCTGCACCGGGTGTCCTGGGTCCAGCAGCTCAGTTGCCTCCTTTTCGGTCAGAAAGCTTGGCCCGCGGAGAGTGTCGTAGGCTACGCGTGAAGATGCGCGACGTCCAAAAAGAGAGATTCGCGCGTGTACAGTCGCATACACAATTACAATTCAAGGAACAGGGAGTCGGCGGACAATAAGCACTCGAATAGGATTAAAAGTAGATGCGTATAAATTTTAATTAGCAACAAAGGAATACATAGTATCGAAACGCGTCGATGTAAACAATATTAATCGCAACGCAACAAACTCGCAATAGTTTGACAGTGAAGCGAACGAAACTGCGCACGCGCTACGCGGTTAAGGTCGCGCAAGCACCCGCTCTGTTGTGAGCTGCGCACGCTGGCGACAGCGAACCGGCGCGCACCGTTCGAACGTGGAAGCGACAAAAGAAAAGGCGAGCGTAAACGCGCGGCTTAGTTAACGCAAAAAGGGAGAGAGCGGTATAGAGAGAGAAGCCAGGTACTAGAACTGGTACTTACAGTATGGTCGCTTGTACGCCTATTCTAATCCGCAAACCGAGGGCACACGATAGCGGGCTCGCTTCTGCTGCGTATTCGCTTCCGCTGGTCGGCTGACTCGCAATAATGCCTCTCTTCTGGTGTGTGCAGCGTATGTAGGTGCGTGTAAGGCTTGATGTTCGCGGTAGGCCTCGGCTCGCCAGAAGGAAGTCGGAAATACTCTTGACGACTCGCGCGAGGGACGTTAACCCGTCGATCGTCGAAAACGGACTATATCAATATTCGAAACTCTCTCTCTCTCCTCGCAAGGAAGCGTCTCACCGCGAGGTCCGCGCCGCGAGTCGATATCGATTATCGTACGCAAGTCGCGTCGCTTACCAGTTCGCTGACGTCCGTGATGCTGTAACTATTCAAACAATATGGTAATTTATAATGATTATTAAATATATTAGTTACTGGCTTCTTGGGGAGAGAGAGACATAACGAATATACAAACGATTCGTTATAAATTTTAGAAAGTGATTTAAACCAGAATCCAAGTAAAGCATGTGGTACTCAATCAAATCATATTATTGATACGAATGAATATAGTGGTAAAAAATCTGGCAATGAGATGCATGCTAACAATAATAGTTTGATGAAATATTTGCCCGAACAATTCATTTCAACTATTAGTACTTTAGAAATATCTGGAGAAATTGACAAAATCTTGAGATTAAAATTTACAAGCATAGTTATTTCAGATCAGTATATAGCATTAAATATTGCTAAAGTATTTCCAACGAATATTTTTTGTGTCAATATTAAAAAGAAAGTATGTTTGACCCTCGATAAATTCTTTTGTGCAAATCAAGTTATTGTTAAAACATCACAAGATGGCTCTGAAATTCTTCTAATAACCAACAAATTATGTGTCAAATTTGAAGTTCAACAACTATATTGCTTAGATTTACTACTTGAAACATATGTTCAAAATGATTCATCAGATTTTCATGATTTTATTAACCGCTACATTGAAAACAGAATTTCTATTCATTCAAATTTACGTAAGTACACACATAAAATTATACTAATTGATTAAAAAGCAAATCTATATTGAAATTAGAACATTAAAATTTTCATGCATTTTGTCTCAAATGAATAAGAGGACCAGCCAGTGTCAAAACTGAAAATAGAAAAACAGTCAAATTAAATATAAGCAACTAGAATTATATAATTACAAACTTTTACTTTCAAAGCAGCCTGTAAAAACAATTATTTTATATACTCTCATATATATGTCCAATTGCTATCAAGTAGTTGAGAGAGGTCTATAAATTTTACCCAACAAAAATTGCTTTACTTCATTTCACATGGCGTATCTTACAATTAGTGCTTAAAAGAGAGACAGATGGGCGGCCTCTTATAGCGGGGCTATTTCTATTTAACTATCATTTACACCATCTGGCAATTTTTGAAAGTAGACAAATATTATTTTAGAATAACGTATATAGCTTTTTATGGCTTGGGATGTTTTAAAAACAGAAAATAGGATTTCATCCTACGGTAAATTTCCTCAAAAAGTTTATTAAAACAGTTCATTTTTGCAACCATAAACCTTGGCTGGTGCTTTCCAATTGGATATTTCAGCAGGAATATTATCTTTTTCAATATCAATTTTACTCCTTGTCTAAATAACGTCTTTTTTGTGATCTCGGTATACCTTGATAATAGAATTTCTGTTATCTAAGTACGCCATTGATCCCTGTTGGAAAATTCAATCCAATAGTCATGTTTATCTGGACAAAATCATACTACACAAAGTCATACCACTTATGCAATTGATTTATTTATGAGAAAGTATGTCTATAGTATTTTAATATCATTAGACTTGACAGTTAATTCAACATTTATAAAAGAAGCCATTTCAAAGAAAATATTATGTAGATGTTGATCTAGTTTTACAGTATGTTATTTAATCTAGTATTTATTGCAGTAGATTTTGATGTTTTGGTTTTTTTTCAGAAATCGTGCAGAACCCACAATTTTTATTTTTTATTGACCAAAGTCTGAATGATAAAAATACAGATGGTAAAGTAAATTCAAAATTATTTCAATCACAATTGTTTTGAAGCGATAATAAATTCAGGTTTTGTTGCAGATTATCACAAATTTTCAAATGATATTCAATTGGATAAGAAACTTCTGCATGCTTATGTCAAAATGGAGGAAATTCATCCACTGATAATTCAAAAATACAAGCAAAAATCAAAAGATGGGAACACATTCTGTATCTTCTGTGAAAAGTTTGTAATTAAATTTACAAGACATCTGGTAAATAATCATTTTGATAAAGAAGTAGTTCAAAAGAATGTAATTGACTGCAAAGACAAATCTACTGCAAAATTAGCTACGAATTTTATACGAAGAAAGGGGCTGGTCCGTTTTTCAGAAATAACTGGATTAGAAATGCCAGCGATGGAAATTAGAAAAGATGCAATCAAGAAAGTCACGAAAATTCAGTGTCAATATTGTTATACTTTATTCTCAGAAAGGAATGTGAAAACATCATGCATATTGTAAAAAATTTTCTATATCTGATATACGCCGTTGCCTATAAATAGTAAATGGAATAATAAATTATTTGATACGAGAATGAGACTATATTTTTAGAATTAATAATATATTAAAATTGATAATATATTTAAAATTACAATATATTAAAAATGTTTTGAACTTGAAAACATTTTTTTTTTAATCCTATTACAATGTATCTATGGTTACTCAAATGATATATATTGTGCTTATATGATTCGCTCAATTTAGAGAATCGTTTAGAATCCACTAGAAATATCAAAGAAATAGACATTGGCATATTCTGACATAGAGAGAGTTGATTGTTCTTCATGTGGCACGCGACGAATGAGACCTCCGCGACTACGGAACCGTATCAGTTAGTTTGATATTGATATTCAGAATCTATTCAGAGCTCTAGTTACGAACGTAGAATCTAAAAAGCGCGGTGATTGGATAATTCCCTGAATTTGGGAAATCGCTAATCATCCACTAGAAATCTCAAAAAATAAAGTGAATAAATAAATGAAACCGGATTTTCCGGACACTACTTATACCGTCGGCTTCAGATCCCCTATACCTTGAGAAACGTTATTCGTACATATTGAATAGGATGGTGTGAGAATGAACAATGGCATATTCTGCCATAGATAGGTTTAGAAGATTTTTATTTAGCAGGCGGGGATTGAGACCCCCGTCTCTAGGGAGGCGCATCGGTTAATTTGATATTGACTTTCAGATTCTATTCAGTGCTCCAGTTACGAACGTAGTAACTAGAAAGCGCCATGTTTGGATGATTCTCTGAATTTAGAGAATCGTTTAGAATCCACTAAAAATCTCAAGGAAGTCAAGAGAATGCATAGTCCAAAACCGGATTGCCCGGACACTTGTTACAGCGTTCACTCTTTTCAGATAATAGATTTTATTCCGCTAGCTATCTTAAAGTAGTAAACTGAATGCATGGTTCCAAACCGGATTTCGCGAACACTACTTCGAGCGGCTGTTGCAGGGCCTCTATACCTTAAAAAACAAAAGATGTAGTAAGTTAGAATGCTGTGAGAATTGACATTGGCTTTTTCTGACATAGAGAGTGTTAATGGTTTTTCATACGGGACGCGACAATCGGGAACTCCGTGACTACGGAGCCGAAGCAAATTGGTTGACATTGAGACCCCGAATCTATTCCTTGCATGACGGGCATTGGTACGAATGAAATCGCACGGTTTTTGGATAATTCTTTATGTTTCATATAATCGGATATAAATATAACATTGATATTCAGAATCTATTTAGTGCTCGAGTAACGAACGTAATAACTAAAAAGCGAGGTGTTTGGATAATTCGCTGAATTCAGAGAATCGTTTAGAATCCACTGAAATTCTCAAGGAGATAAAAGTGGATAGTCCAAACCCACAATTCCCGGACATGTTTTACAGCGACGGTTGCAGACCCTTTATACCCTGAAAAGCGTTATATGTAGTGAGTTAGCATGCTGTGGCGATAGCCAGGCATCTCCTGCTATACATAATGTTGAATATTTTTCATAAGACACGCGACACTCTAGAACTTCGTGACTAGGGAGTCGTATCAAAAAGATTGACATTAAGACCCATAATTTATTCTTCGCTCTACGGACGTTGGTGCGAACGCATTCGCACGTTGCTTAGATAATTCTTTCTTTTCAGATAATCGGTTCTATTCCGCTAGCTATCTTAAAGTAGTAAAGTGAATGCATGGTTCCAAACCGGATTTCCCGGAGTCTACTTTTAGCGACGGTTGCAGGGCCTCTATGCCTTGAAAATCGTAATATGTATTGAGTTAGGATGCTGTGAGAATAGACATTGGCTGATTCTGACATAGAGAGAGTTGAATGTTCTTCACGTGGCATGCGACGGACGAGACCACCGCGACTACGGAACTGTATCAGTTAGTTTGACATTGATTTTCAGAATCTATCCAGTGCCCTAGTTACGAACGTAGTAACTGAAAAGCGTGGCGATTGGATAATTCTCTGAATTTGTATGATCGCTAATGATCCGTTAGAAATCTCAAATGATAAAGTGAATAAATAGTCCCCTACCGGATTTCTCGGACACTACTTATAGCAATGGTTGCAGGGCGTCTATCCCTTGAAAAGCGTGATAATTAGTGAGCTGGGATGTGACAGAATAGACTTTGGCATCTTCTGCCGTAGAGAGTGTTAATGGTTTTTCATATGGCACGCGACGATCGAGACCTCTTTGTCTACGGGGCCGTATGAGTTCGTTTGACAGTGTTATTCAGAGTCAGTTAAGTGCCCCGATTACGAACCTTTTAACTAAAAAGCGCGGTGATTGAATAATTCTCTAAAGTTAGAGGTTCGCTAATAATCCACTAGAAATCTCAAAGGATAAATTTAACTAATAATCACCTACCGGATTTCCCGGACACTAATTATAGCGACGGTTGCCGGGTCTCTATACCTCCAAAAGCGTGATATGTTTATAGTGCATAGGTTGCTGTGCGAATAGACATTGGCATATTCTGCCATAGAGAGGGTTTATTGACTTTCGTATGGAAGGCTACGATCGAGACACTCGTGTTTACGTCGCCGTGTCAGTCAGTTTAACACTGATATTCAGACTCTATTTAGTGCTCGAATAACGAACGTAATAACGAAAAAGCGAGGTGTTCGGATAATTCGCTGAATTTAGAGATTCGTTTAGAATCCACTCAAATTCTCAATGAAGTAAAAAGGATGCATCGTCCAAAACCGGATTTTCCAAACACTTTTTACAGCGATGTTTGCATACACTGAAAAGCGTTAAGTGAAGTGAGTTAGGATGATGTGAGAATAGACGTTGACATTTTCAGCCATAGATTGTTGGTGGTTTTTAAAAATCCGATTTCAAGACAGATGCATATTACTAGTATTTCTTAGTGTTAGTAATAAAACTTAACAGACAACTAGCTCCAGTTTAATCGATATCTGAGGGACCGGTTATTGTTATTCGACGACCCAACCGCAATATATAAATACAGTTAATTTATTTCTAGATTTTTATTTCCAAATAATGCATAATTTAGGTTTTACATACTATCAGTCAAAACCCTTCTTTATCGTTAAATAGTAATATTATGACAGTCTATCAATTATCTTTATGGCACACATTTCATAATTATATAATCTTTATTTGGAAATTAAATTTCGTCGTCAAGGTCATCCTGTTCTTCTAAAGAATCATCCTCAGAATATGACTCGCCAAATTCTGAATGCTCATCAGTTTCAGAGCTTTCACTTTTTTCTTGAAACTTGTCTCTAATTCCGTTTTCTATTCTTTCACTCTTACTTCCATACCGATTATTGATATGAGTCCTGATCAATGTGTCTGCTCTTCTATTCAATTGGCTACACCTCAACCTCATAGAAGCTATATATTCTTTCGAGATTATTAATGGGATGCCGTTCTCATTCACGTGATCAGATACTGCTTTTTTTTCGGCTTTACTCCAAGCAGTGTGAACTGAAATGAATAAATATAGTTTTGTTGTTGTTGCAGATTATACCGCTCGGTCTCATATACCTTGCAGGTAAATCTACCATGCGAGTAGGCTGCAGAGATTGGTTGGATAACAATTTTTAGAAGACAATCAGTAAGGCAAGGAAGTTTGTAGAAATTCATCTCCATTATGCCTACGACGCGCAAATTTTGAACTTTTGAACTGAAAATACGTTTAATTGATAGCACATAGTGCCACGTGTGTGCACTTCCCGACACAATGTGACCATAGTATATAAGTATAGTGCATAAGAATAAATGACGAGTAGCTCTGATTACAATAAGCGCGCAGTGGCGGCCGTGGTCGAGTGGTCAAGAAGTCAGACTTGCAAGTCCGGGGCCGTGAGTTCGAGTCTCCGTCTCGTCACTTTTTATTTTAGATTCAAGGATTTATTCACATGTAACAATAGCAAAATAAATAAAAAAGCGTTTCTCATGAAGTTTACTTGCATGGAAGATTTATCTGAAAGGTATATGAAGGGGGGGGGGGAGACATTGTACTCAAAAGATCATAAAATTCACATGTATAATTCACAGGGTGATTCACAAACATATGTAAGTATGGATACCATTGGATTCGCCTCGAAAAATTATTTAAGATCCCGTTATTATTTTTTTTCGGTAATTAGTTACTTAGATATTGAGCTACAAATAGCGGCCAATGAGCAAACAGCTTTAGAGATGTGGGCGCTCGGTGGCGAGCGAGGAGCGGTGAATGGAGCATGTAAACTCGCGTGCCGGCTGAGCGAAAGCGGTGCTCAATTGGATGCGCGACATGATCACTCCACACCGACTAAAGTATATTTCGGAACCGTTTGATCAACTGCGTATTAATAAAATTACTAGGATATGACCGTAATTAATACATCGATTTATTGGGAAATTAGACAAAAATCAGCGAGTGCATCATACACTTGAAATATTGAAAAAATACAGCGGTTAACTTACAAAAACTTTTTGAGGACTTTATGAGGACTTTTTGAGTACTTTTTGAGCATTTTTAGAAGACTTTTTGAGGACTTTTTGAGGACTTCATGAGGACTTTTTGAGGACTTTCTGAGGATTTTTTGAGGACTTTTTGCGGACTTATTGAGGACTTATGGAGGATTTTTGAGGACTTTCTAAGGACATTTGAATGGATTTTTGAAGTTTTCAGAGTTCTTAAAAAGTCCTCAATATAAGTCATCAGAAAGTCCTCAGAAAGTCCTCAGAAAGTCCTCAAAAAGTCCTCATAAAGTCCTCATAAAGTCGTCAATAAGTCCCCAATAGTCCCAATAACCCAAAAAGTTATTGTAAGTTAACCGCTGTATTTTCTCAAAATTTCAAGCGTATGATGCACTCGCTAGTTTTCCTCTAATTTCCCAATAAATCGATGTTTTAATTACGATCATGTTATAGTAATTTTTATAATATGCCGTTGATCAAACGGTCCCGAAATATATTTTAGTCGGTGCGGAACGATCATGTCGCGCATCGAATTGAGCACCGCTTTCACTCAGCCGGCGCGCGAGTTTACATGCCCCTTTCACCGCTCCGCGCTCGCCACCGAGCACCCAAACCTCTAAAGCTCTGCACTCATTGGCCGCTGTTTGTAGCTAATTATCTAATTACCTATTTACCAAAAAAAAACTAATAGCGGGATCTTAAATAATTTTTCGAGATGAATCCTTGCTTTCTTAGTGAATCGCTTGCTTTTCGACGCGAATGATCGCTTGAATACGACAGCTTTGGCACTTCTTGTTTCTTGAGCATGTTCATCGCAGTAGGGAATATAAAATTCTAAAAAACGATTCATCACATTACTAATGTCCTTTGGTTTATTAATTTTTCCAAGCATACCAGTTTTTTCATCCTTTTCACTCAATTGATAAACACTCTCCACAACTACTGGCATAACCGTAACATCTATTACATCTTTAAATTCAGTAATAGAATCGACGATGGTTTTATTTTCTGCGTTAGTATTCGATTTGATTGTTATGTATAAATCTGCTAACGTGCGGGCATAATGACTTATCATATTATAGTTCTGGTCACTGCAGTAATGATCAAGGCAATCATTTATGAAAAGCACAATTGCTTCATCAGTCACTGCAACATCGCGTGTTCTGTCCATGTGCATATTTGAAAAAACGAGATCGCGAGCTCTTTGAGAAGCTGATTGATGGACGTCTGGAACCAGAAGTTGGCACGTAGGCAAATAGTCTTTAGTTCCTGGAATTCTGATAACATTTACGAGATTGCATTTATGCCTCTTCATAAGGGTTTTCCTGATCACTTTGTAACAATCTTTACAAGGTAAAAAATCTCCACCGTTCATTGAAGGCAAGTCGTATTTATGAGCTATTTCTAAATTGGTTTTAGGATCTTGAACAATTTTACATCCTTCTATATCTTCAGGCCATTTGATTTTGCTGTCATCAGTTTTTATAGATTTGATAATTCGTCTCTCGCCACGATCATTTCATCATCATCTTTTTTTATTGTATAATTGTAAAGGTAATACCCATAGTTAACGTGGTATTCGATAGTACAGTTAAGAACTACTTTACCGCGTAATGATGCTTCTTTAATCACTTCTTCATTGCTATGAACATTCATCATGTGTCTATGCATCTGGTCAACAACTATTGTTTTGCAAAAATGACAGTAATGACGTTTAGAAGTTCTATTTTTGTCAATTTGTGGTCTATCAATAACAAAATTCTTCACTTTAGACTGTGGGGTCCCAGGCTTGTTTACGTGGTCAACATTTTTTTTAATTCTCATTATTTCTTGCTCATTCAAAAGAATCTTTGGAGCTGGAATAATAAATGTTTAATGAAAGAATAAGCAAAAAAATGGTATGATATGATATATTAAAAATCGCAAAAACGAAACGTGCAACTTTTCGCAAGGGGCCCTCGTATTACTAGATAACGTAAACTATATGTGCTATCGCTATTTTCCCAGAAGAATCAGTTAAAAAAACTACAGATGAATATATGAAAAGAATTCAAGCAAGAAGCTGTAATAGAGACAGAGATTCGAATCTTGGAACGCAGTAATTTAACAGGAATTAAATACTTTCAAACGTTTCATTCAAAAAATGGAAAACAGTGGTTCGCAGGTGAAAATCTGGAAAGAGAATTTATAGTCAGTACTAACAGAGCACGTGCCAATCATTATAATGTGGCTGAGTTCTTCGACGTCTGGGATGCACTGACTATCCCAAGTGCAAATGTAAAAAAGAGAACGAAAATTTAAACCATGTACTTTGGAAATGCGAACTGTACAACAAACAAAGAGAAAAGCTATATCCACTTTACGAAAACGTAAAATTTTTGTGCACTTGCCTTGTCATCGATTGCGTTTTAAATATTGATTTGAAAACAGTCTCTAAAGTTAGGGTATAGATCTGAGCGAACTGATGAGAAGAAAGATCTAGCGGTAGGAAATATAAAATTTGAAAAAACTGATAAATTTTAATACTTATGTACTATTATAATAAGCGACTAAAATGGAAATTGGTAAAAGATTGAATGCTGAAAATGGATATTACTGGAGAACAAATAAGCTACTAAGATAATGATTACTATTTTGTAATATAACAGTAAGAATTTAAAAAACAATAATCAAGCCTGTGATTCAGACTGTTTTTCTGCATGGTGATCTACACGAAGAACCGTATTCGCAAGTGCCTGAAGGTTTCTGCACCAAATGAATAGCTGGAAAAGTGTTGACTAAAAAGCGGTCTTAATCGGACTTGGACAGGGCACATGTTACCAGAGACTAGATAGCACGTTAGCACACGATACCACCGCCTAGTGCTAACGACACAGTCTGTCGACATACAAAGCGCGACGCACACGAGCCGAGATATTAAGACGAGTGCTTTGTCAAAGTTAAATAAAGACTATTTTATATTTTACTTTTCGCTTTGTCCTTTCACACACCTGTCCTCGCGCCTAAATATATCGACAATTCCCAAATAAAAAAAAACTTTTTAGGCTCTATAGGCTCAGTTAAGGGGTAACACCTATGTAGAAATTTCAAAAAATTGATTTTTTTTTAGTTAAAATAATAAATAAATATCTTAAAAATAACGTCCTAAAGTGATTTTATGAAAAAAAATTTTTTCACCGAGCTAGGAGCATTAAACGCCTAGGTATCACACTGTGCGCTCGGGCTCTCGCGACGCGCCTTTCGCTCCGAAATGCTTACCTACCTGAGATATCCCTTTGTGAGCCAGCTGTGTGTACTATTTATACTAGTAAATAGTACACACAGCTGGCTCAGAGAAAAGCAATGAAAGTGAAAGTTTCAATGTACTTCTGTGGTCGATGGCGCGAAAACACGTATCGAGTGGCATGAGTATGCTCACTGTACGCTCTGATCTCCCTGTTTGCCTTTTGAACGAAGGTATTTCAACTGTTATTGACGTTATGAGTGTATTGGAACTCACAATTGGAGAAAACTGCTATAATTATTGCACGAATTTTGACGAGAAGCGGATCCAGTACTCCGAGCGTTCACTGACTGTCGCGGCGATGGTCGCTCGCTTGGCTTTAAAATCATCAAGAAGAGAAGAAGAGCAAGGACATGCCAACTTAGAAGGTCAACTTTATGGTGCTGGTATTGCAGACTAAAGGTAAAAACAGTTAAAAGTTAAAATTGTTGATGTTACGTAAGATTTTTCCCGTTTTCAAACTTTAAGCGCGTTTTTCTCGAAACTACTTTTTTTTTAACGGCCAGCAAAATTATTCAGCCAATTTTGATCCGATCGATTTAAAATTTTGAAAGAAGCTTTATAACATCATTTTCTAGGATTATGGTCGATTTTTCATGCTTTTTATAACGAAGAAAAAAATTTTTTTTCAAACATCCGTCAACTTTCCAAAATTTGATACTTTTCAAAATCCCTACGTACTTCCTTTGTTTTTAGTCCAAACAATAAGAAAAAATTATATTTTTGTGTTTCAGATCAATAGCGACGACGAAAAGTTGGTGGCCGTGGAGGCCCTTCTCAAAATTCTTGTGATGCTCATAGCTCTGCACAGACGCCATTTTGTTTTTAAATACTTTGTAAAAATTAATGTATGTACTTAAAAATATGTATAATAAAGTCATCTAATTAGTTTTTGCATCCAGTATAATGTCTTTCTGAAAAAAAAATCCAAAAATAACCTTCAAAAACGGGCGTCTACATAGGTGTTACCCCTTTAGTTTAGATATTTTTTACGAAAATTAATAGTGAATAATAAAAAAAATATTGTACTCACGCTGTGTTTTCTTAGAATTGTTTGTTTTGTTTTTCATGTTGTTTTGTTTACTTTTCATGTCTTTTTTTGTGCATTTAGATTCATTCAGAACTTCAGATGACTTATCAAATTGGACGTCCATGTTATTATTTGGTTGGTCGATCATTTTGTCATCAATTAAATTTTGTTCAGTAAAATTATCAAATAAATTGTTTACTTCAGAATTTTTGTCAACTAAATGATTCATTTCTATTTTTAATAAATTCTGGACAATATAGATAGTATTTTAATTGTTATAAGAATCATTAGATGAATCTATATCCTCTATATCCTCGATCGATACTGAAAGTGATTCAACATTTTCAAATTCATCGTTGATATGGTGTACTTCAAAATGTTTAAATTGATCTGAATCATGTAGCTCTGAAGGAGAAGCAATTGTTTCAATAGAACCAGCTACATTATCAACAAATAAAGCTTCATCTGTAATCATGTAAATATAAAATGAAAAGGGGTGGATAAAAATGTATTCCCTACAGTCCGGGCGCTGGTGACACTTGAGTATTTTTTGGAATGTGCACGAGGTTTTATAGTATAACGAATTTTATTTTATCTCGTTATGACTCTCTCTTCTCATATCTATCACATACAAATTATGTTATAGAGCAACAGCAGCCTACACCGAAATACAAGGTAAGACAGAGAGAGCACTATATCGGCTACTGGGCCTATAGGCATAGAGAGAGAGAGAGTCGCGTGCGCGCGTGTGTATGTATGTATGTGTGGTCGCGTCCGAAATTGGAAGGGGAAGGAGTGAAAACTCTTCCGGTGGCAATTGACTGGCAGACGCAAGACAAGCAACTCACGTGTCGAAACTCGCGCGATCGCTAAGATTTTATACGGCCGTGCCTTTTTCTTTTGTGATACAATTCGAGAAACGATATTCGGCAGTGCCTTCGTTATTCCATGTGCGTGCAGTGGTGATTAACGATAAACTCTAAAACTGACTGTGAGTGCACCGCGTGCAAATACTCGTGCTACGCACACCATCGCCACTGCAGCGAGCACCCAGGGCTATGAGGCAAAGCGAGCGTGCCGATTAGCGAAGTCGACGCCGATCACGAGAACATGGCGGAAAACAATGTAAGTACCGTCTCGTGATTCGTCTCTCTCTCTCTGTGACGAGGGCAACGGCTATGAGATAGCCGGCCCTGTGTTATTCTCTCTCTATCACGAGACTCTGCCTAGCTGGTGCCAACGTCGAGCATGTATGTCATTAATGTCAAGTTTCATATGCTCGATGATTTGGTTTTGTTTTGAGGTTGTAAGCCTGCTGCGCGCCAAGACTGCTGCTTCCCGCCAGCGAAGATATCCAGCATGAGCATCAGCAGCAGCGAGAGCAAGCAAGATGGAATGAGAGAGAGACACGCAGTCGACGCTAAGAGGGCGCGCGTGATTTCCGGCATATCCGCATGCAAATGCATTGCCGCGCGAGTGCGAGAGAGCACGATAGTGAGAATGAAGGAGATAGAGCGAGTATGAGAAAGTGTGGAGCGCGCGAGAGAGAATCGGCGGCATTCGTCGCGACGAGGATCGCGAGTTAGTTCAGATCCGGCCGACGCTGAGGGCAGAGCAGAGAGGATTTTGAGGCAGTGGAGGACGCTACTCCGAGAAGCTAAAGACAGGAAGTGTGCGGCCTCGTGGAAGGCCTTAGCTTGGATTCAGCATCCAGTATAGAGGAAAGCCTGCCCGAGTCAACGAGTCCAGCTCTCGCTGTTGCTACTCTCCCAGGGTTACGTATCTCTTTTCTTTCCTCTCAAATTCGCCGTAGGAAATCAGCGTTGTCTTATTCGCACGACACGGAGATTTGGTACTTTTCTCTTTCTTTGTCTCTTCATTTGATTTTCATGATTCATTACTATTTGAGATTTGCAGTGAGGAAATTCAGGTGCGTTCATCCGCACGGAATTCGGCACGTGGCGATGGTTGCTTGATGCGTGGAATTCGCATTCGCCATTTGAAGACGCTTGAGTTTATTTGTTCGAACGAAACGTACGTTGAATAATTGGTATGTATATATGGAAGAGAATTAGACTGTGGTATTTGCAAGAATATACGTTCGACATACAGGGTGTCCAAAAAGTAACAATACACCTGAGAAATTTTCTAAGCCGGTTATTTTTTTAACCGTGTGAAGGTTGTTCTTGAAGTAACTTTTTACGAGGAATCCGATGGTAACCTTGGATTTGACCTTGAACCTCATTTTCAAGGTTATTTTGAGGTCAACCTCATTTTTTAAAATGGAAACCTCTATTTTTTATGGCGGAATCGGAAAGAGCGGAAAATTTTACGTCCAGATATGTATTGAGGTATGAGGTTGAGGTAACCCCTAGGTCAACCGGAGGTCAAAGTATGAATTCTTAAAAATCTCGCGAATTCAGTGGTTAAACAAAACAAACAAAAGGATAACCCCAGGTAACTTTCAACGGTGCTCTTTAATTTATCCATGAACCTCATTTTCAAGGTTATTTTGAGGTCAACCTCATTTTTTTTAATGGGAACCCCTATTTTTTATGGCAGAATCGAAAAAAGTGAAGACTCTCACGTATGGATGAGTTGAGGTTTGAGGTTAATGTGACCTCTAGGGGTCAGATGAAGGTCGAACTGTGGCTTTGTAATAGTACCGGGATTTTAGTGGTACAAGGAAGCAAATAAAGGTCATGGAAACCCCCATTTTCGAGAGCGGCAATCGAAAGAGCGGAAAATTTCACATCCAAATATCTACTTAGATCATAAGTCAAGGGCGAACTTAAAGTTTAAGGTCAGTCGAAGGTCATCCAAACTTAAAGACGCCCTAAAATTTTTTAAAGTTTTTTTCATAATGGAGAAGGGTATTTATTTAGTAATTGCCCATCGGAGATCCGTGACCTTGAATTTAACCTTTAACCTCATTATCAAGGTTTTTTCAAGATCAATTTTTTTTACATTTAGCGTTACCCAGGAACAACGACGTGGACGTAGTAAAATCTGTCCCTTTGGGGTGCTTTATTTTCGTGAGTTCCCCTCGCCTATCAACAATGATTTTTTACGCTTATTTTCTTAATAACTTGATTACCCGGTTAAACTTTTTAAGGTTACTATCCCATACCTATTCATTGAAAATCCACTAACAATTTCACTTGATTCTATCCTTAGGAAATGTACTATGCCTAACTTTATAGTTTTGAGCTTATTCTTCGGGACAATTGCATTTTCAAAAATTAATATTTAAAAAAGCAACATATTTGAAAAGATTTTACCATTCGAAAATCTCCATAAAGCATTAGTGCATTAGTCGAACTGTAGTAGAACTTTTTTGTAAAAGTACTCAAATTATAATTTTCATTTTTTGAAAACATTTATTTGGGTTGCAAACTTTTTGTTTTTAATTCTGATTGATTTTTGAGTAAATTTCGATTCGCTGACTTAAAATGGAACGCCTCACTGAACGAGAAAGAATATCACTTCTTATGATGAGAGGCTGGGGTGGAGTAGAAAGATCTTACAGGGCAGTGAGAAATCTTTTTAATGAGACATTTCGGGTTAATAGAACTCCAATTGCTGTGTCTACTGTTCAGAATACTATTTCAAGGTTTGTAAATTTTGGCCATGTCAGAAATCTACCTAAGTCAGGCAGACCACGCTCAGCAACAAATGAAGAGAATTTATTAAATGTTCTATTATCATTCACTGAAAATCCACATAATTTCATCCGCAGAGTTGCTCAAGAGCATGACATAAGTACATCGTCCGTACATATCATTTTAAAAACAGCAAAATTCCATCCGTTTAAAGTACACCTGGTTCACAAGTTGAATGAAGACGATTTCGATCGTCGTGTTGAGTTTTGTGAAGATATGATGGCACGCATAATTGAAAATCCAAATCTTCCATCAAATATAGTTTTCTCTGATGAAGCAACTTTTCAACTTGACGGAACATTAAATCGACATAATTGCAGGTACTGGGCTGCGGAAAATCCACACTGGATGCGAGAAGATAAATCGCAATATCCGCAGAAGTTGAATGTTTGGGCTGGAATAGTGAATAATCGAATCATAGGGCCATTCTTTATTGATGGTAACTTAAACGCTCAAAATTATGAAGAGATGCTTCGTAATCAAATAGTTCCAGCAATTAGAGAAATAGTCGGAGACAACTTCGAAAATACATGGTATCAGCAGGATGGTGCTGCAGCTCACTATGGACGAGACGTTCTAATTTACTTAGATGAGGTGTTTGATAATCGGTGGATAGGAAGGAGAGGCACAATTGAATGGCCAGCTAGGTCCCCCGATTTGACGCCTTTAGATTATTTCTATTGGGGTTATCTAAAGGATCGGGTATACAAAACTAAACCCCAAAACTTGGACGAATTACGTCAAAGGATCATAGACGAATCAGCTCTCATTCCCACTGAAATGATCCAAAATGCTGTTGATGCTTTTTACCACCGATTAGCTTACTGTCAAGAAGTGAACGGTGAACAATTCGAGCACTTAAAATAAGATGTGCTGATGTAAGATAAATCATACGTGAGAGGCGAGGGGAACTCACGAAAATCAAGCACCCCGATCGTGAGAGGCGAGGGGAACTCACGAAAATCAAGCACCCCGATCGTGAGAGGCGAGGGGAACTCACGAAAATAAAGCACCCCAAGGGGACAGATTTTACTATATCCACGTCGTTGTTCCTGGGTAACGCTAAATGTAAAAAAAATTGGTCTTGAAAAAACCTTGATAATGAGGTTGAAGGTTAAATTCAAGGTTACGGATCTCCGATGGGCAATTACTAAATAAATACCCTTCTCCATTATGAAAAAAACTTTAAAAAATTTTAGGGCGTCTTTAAGTTTGGATGACCTTCGACTGACCTTAAACTTTAAGTTCGCCCTTGACTTATGATCTAAGTAGATATTTGGATGTGAAATTTTCCGCTCTTTCGATTGCCGCTGTCGAAAATAGGGGTTTCCATGACCTTTATTTGCTTCCTTGTACCACTAAAATCCCGGTACTATTACAAAGCCACTGTTTGACCTTCATCTGACCCCTAGAGGTCACATTAACCTCAAACCTCAACTCATCCATACGTGAGAGTCTTCACTTTTTTCGATTCCGCCATAAAAAATAGGGGTACCCATTAAAAAAAATAAGGTTGACCTCAAAATAACCTTGAAAATGAGGTTCAAGGACAAATTAAAGAGCACCGTTGAAAGTTACCTGGGGTTAACCTTTCGTTTATTTTGTTTAACCACTGAATTCGCGAGATTTTTAAGAATTCATACTTTGACCTCCAGTTGACCTCTAGGGGTTACCTCAACCTCATACCTCAATACATATCTGGACGTAAAATTTTCCGCTCTTTCCGATTCCGCCATAAAAAATAGGGGTTTCCATTTAAAAAAATGAGTTTGACCTCAAAATAACCTTGAAAATGAGGTTCAAGGTCAAATATAAGGTTACCATCGGATTCCTCGTAAAAAGTTACTTCAAGAACAACCTTCACCCGGTTAAACAAATAACCGGCTTAGAAAATTTCTCAGGTGTATCGTTACTTTTTGGACACCCTGTATATTAATAATAAATGTAAGCGAGATACCAGGATCTTGACCGGTGAAGCCTACAATCGTACTCAAGGCTCTGATGAGCCTGTACTATAGTATATGGTCTCCTTGCTTACTATTCTGAGACAATTTGATCATCCGTGGAGTGATCGAGACCAAATCAACTTGATTATTGACAATTTGTTGCCGGAACTTGAAAGGAAACTAAAATTCTTCAAGGATGTTCCTATTACATTACAGCTTCTCCTAGAGAAAGCTGAGGAGGTAGAGGACGACGAAAAGGGGCACTGTAGGCCACCTCCGTGTCCTGATCAGAGTATTTTGCCCGAGACTGCCTACAAGCCTCGCAGCAAATTAACAAAGACCAAGACATCGAATCTGTCGTCCTTTGCTGAGAAAGCTTCGTCAGCCGACGAAGCCGAGCTGACGAAGATGATGACGAGGATTCTGGACAAGAGGGCCAAAGAATCAGGCGTCTCCAGACGACCTGCCTCGCCGGCAAATAATAAAAATTCTGGAGGAAAACCAGAAGCGACTACTAAGGAACCTCAGAGTGACTCTACTAACCAATCATCTCGAGGCAACTACCGTGGTCGTGGCCGAGGAGGTAAGAGAGGTGGAGGGCGCCCCGGAGGCAATCGCGCTTTGACGATCACTCTCAAGTCAGAAAAAATAAGGACAAAGAAGCTGGTCCTGACGTCAACAAAATCATTTGCTGGGAATGCGGTTGGCCCGGTTACACTGAATGACTGAATGCTCGCCCAAGCAAGTGAAAAATGAAGAGTCAAAAAACACAATCGATGGGATGAGCTTGTCGACGAACACGCGTTTGCCTACAACACGGCCATCCATGAAGCTACACGCTCTAGTCCGGCCTTTTTGAACTGAGAAAAGTACTCTTGCAATTTTTTTGTAAAATGCGTCGTTCAAAAGTTATTAACGTTCAAACATAACAAAAATCGTCTAATTTGCAACATTCAAAAATTTGTAACTTTTGAAAGACGCATTTTACAAAAAAATTACAAGAGTATTTTTCTCTATAAAATAGCATATATTTATTGCAACGGTAGTCGATTCAATTAATCGAACCGTTCGCGATTCTGATTTTCGCGCGTTAGTTCTAAGTATTGAGAGAGAGAGGGTGCGCGCGATCTTTTGAATTAGCAGTTACGTCTCAGCTGTTACTTGGATAGTACCGCCAAAATAGTTTAGCACAGTGTTTCATCGATTTGCCAATAAATAGTTTACTTGGATTTTGGATACGTGTGCAAGGGTGAGCGAGGAAGCAGCAACAGTAGCAGCATCACGAAAGCAGCAGCAAAAGTGACAGCAAATATACAGCAGATTTGCGAACGAGGCAGCACAGCTGATTCGGAACTGAGGAGCACCTTTAATTTGCTTCAACAATTACGGCTGATCACCGTAATTGCACCGCAGGGTAGGTGCACCTCCCTTAATTATCGCGTGACAAAATATATTTGATATTTTGTCCAACGGTGTTAGCGTTAATTTTTTGTATTCGCGCCGAGCGTTAGATCGCGCCAATATTCGTATCTTCTCTCTCTCTCTTTCTCGCCGAAAGTTATTTAATTGTAAATCCTATTCGCGTGCGTCAGTCTTTCGGCCCGACAAAGACTGTAGAGATTTTTATTAATAAAATCTATTAAACTTATTCGCCGATTTCGTCATATAATTCTTCCCAATAGTTTAAACAATTGAAAAAGGCTTAGGTTTTAATCCGATTATAGCTAGGGGATTAAGTGGATTAGGAGCAAAGTAGATTACACTTAAAACTCATCGAGTATCACAAGGCACGTGACTTAAGGTGAGTTCAACTCTGCTTGATCGAAGACAACTAAGTTAAGGCAGCTGACGTTAAGGTGAATACACGTATTAACATACGTGTTAACGGAGCGGCGGTTTGCTCTGCATCGTGGGAGTTTGCTCTTAAATAAATTTCTCATTTTTGCAGCTTATCCCCCCCGTTACATTATTTAAAAAAATCGTATTTTACAAAAATAACATTTTTTGTAATTTGTTTAACCAGCCGGAATTTCAGGTCAAAAGAATCGATTTTTTTAAAATCAACTATTCTTACAGAAAATTTAACGGGGAATACGATGCCGTTGTCCGTTTTTGAAAATATTCATTCGTTCAAAAGTTATACGCGATATTGCAAAGTAGATCATTTAGCTGTAATTTTCTAAATTATGAAAAAAAAAATTTTTTTTTTTTGCTAGAACAATTATGTTTATTGTTAATTAATCTAAGGGTTTCTATTTATAACGATAATCAAGAAGATAAAACATTATTGAATATGTGATGGCATTTTTGTTGTTTTGTAAATATGATACGCAGTTGAATTATTTATTATTTATGACTTTTATTGAGTTCAATCGATTTATATTACCCAAGGGTCACACTTAATTTATTTATATTGGTGAATTTTTGTATCATTTAATTGTTTTCGAAAATTGATTTGAATATAGCTTGGAATATAAAATTATGGGCCCTTAGTTCCTCAGATGGATATTTATATGAACTGGATATCTATACAGGTAAAGCAGGACTCGATGAACGGAACCCTCTAGTTGCTGTTTGTTTGAGATCGAAAGTCATTATCAAGTTACTATCGCCTTTACTACAAGTAACTAATAAAGATCTTACTAAGTATCATGTGTATTTTGATAATTTTTTCACCAATCTAGATCTTATGGTATATTTGGAAAAAATTGGATTATCAGCAACTGGGACGGTCAGACAAAACCGCGTCAAAAAAAAAGTTGAAATGCCGAAAAAAGCTGAGAGGGGAACAACTATCGCTCTTCACGATCAAAATTCTAAACTGAATTATATAACTGTGATGGATTCCAAACCTGTATCAGTGTTATCAACAAAATTTGGGGATGAACCGAAAATTTAAGTGCAGCGATGGCATGAAAAAGCTAAGAGGTCCATTCTTTTCCCTCAAGCGTTTTCTTCCTATAACCAAAACATGGTAGGGGTTGATTTGCATGATCAACATTGCAATGCTTTGATGCCTTCAATTAGCAGTAAAAAATGGACATGGTGTCTGTTCTTCCGACTTATTCAGGCTTCATTGACTAATGCTACTGTGATTTATAATAAGCTGCACCCAGACTTGCCTAAAGGTTCAGAAGATATTGTGCAAGAAGTTAGTGAATTTTATCTTGAGAAATTTGCGAATCAACGTCCTAACAAGCGAAAGGGATCAAGTGACACATCATTGCATAAACACGTAATCAAACAAGGTATGTACAAAACATGTGGGGTATTATCGTGTGAGATGAAAACTGAATTTTATTGCCAATAATGTGCTATACCCTTGTGCAAAAGACACCGAGAAGATCACGAAAATAAAACTGAATAAAAATTCAATCGAATTACATGATCAATGTTTGATAGCTGTTTTTCATGAGAAATTGAAGTCCGACAAAAAACTGTTACATATATTTTTTTCATGTATTCTCCCGTATAATTGATTCCCGCAATTAGATTTCAAAAAAAATTACTTTTTTGGTAATTTGTTTAAATAACTTTTTATAAACAATTGCAAATGGCAAAAGAAAAAACACGGATATTTTTTTTTCGATTTACCTATGAATGGCATAGTTAGTTTGACGCTATCTTTTCCAGTTTTGGCCTGGGCCTTAATGGGTTAACTCAAAAAATTGTTGCAGGCAAATTTTTATTACTCTTTTATTATTATTATTTAATTTTTAACATAGATTAATAAGCTATTTATTTATCAAATTGAATAGCTACTATTGAGAGTAGTAGAGGTATAACTCCTCTGAATAAATTACTTACATCAATAAATATCCCACCGATGTCCAATTCTACATTTACACGCTGTGAAAAAAAAGTAGGTGTTACAGTTGAATACTTAGCAAAGAAAAGCTGTTAAGACAATTTGAGAGAACAAAGGGAGATAACAATTGAAAAGGAAGGCCTTCGTTTGAAGGAGTTAGCATAGAATTTAATATAATTTATAAACAAATAGTAGTTTAAATACTTTAAAATATTCATTTGAATTGTATGATTTTTTTTTCGTTTTGAGGAATGCAATTGCATTTTTATATTTTACAAATAATTTTTTATTATTAATTTAATTTCTTTTTAATTAATGAAATAATTAAATTGTAAACTTTTTTTAATTAACTGTAATTCTTAAATTAATATGTTTTATTTGAATTATTTAAAATTAATCAAGAAGATAAAACATTATTGAATATGTGATGGCATTTTTGTTGTTTTGTAAATATGATACGCAGTTGAATTAATTATTATTTATGACTTTTATTGAGTTCAATCGATTTATATTACGCAAGGGTCACACTTAATTTATTTATATTATAACGAGCGGCCAGACCCTCGTTATGTCTCTCTCTCCCCATACATAATTATAATTATTCTTATGTATATAATTGTCTTATATTTATCCCACATGTATGGCAGCCAAAGGTAAGTCAGAGAGAGCGCTAATAGAGGGCGAGCTAGAGAGAGAGAATTCGGGAGGCCGGCGCGACGCGCGCGAGTAGGAGAGTAGGGCAGAGGCGCGCGATAAGGACTCGCTCTTGTACCGGCGACTTCGAAGCACGTGGACGTGTGACGAGCGGCTATACTCGTGCTCGCGATCTTTTGTTATCCGACTTTTCGCGACTAACTTTTGTGACTGACATTTCGATTGCCTGCGAATATGCGAGTGTCCACTCGGTGTAAAGTATCGGTGCCGAGATTGCCCTTAGTGCCTTTGGTGGGCTAGTTCCTGCGACCGCGCGCGCGAGCCTTTAAGGCCGCCCGCTTCTTGACTGCACCCGAGCTGCACGCTGCGCGTCATCGCGAGCCACGTGCGAGGCTAAGGACATCGCCTGCAGGGCTAACGCCGAGATATTATTGTAAGTACCTTCTCGAATACATGTCTCTCTCGCTAGCTTTTCGCCACTCTCTCTCCCGCTTACGCTGCGTACTAATTTTGTATTACTTTCCGTAGTAAACTCGATGTTATTCGTATATCTGTTTTCTTCTTTTGCGCTTCCTTTTTACCTATCGTAAGCAATCCCGTTCCGTCCGGCTTTCGCGCCTGAATTTCGCGATCGATTCAAAGCGCCCATAGGACTACACGACGCTCTCCGCGGGCCAAGGTAACAGACGCTGCACCACGACGTTCCTGTTGCTGCTGGGCTAGGCTTTGCGCAGCCTATTACGAGGCCCACACCGAGCTGTTTTAATTCTCTCGTAATTTATATAACGAGTGACCCGCGCTGGGTCAAAACCCCGTTATAATATTGGTGAATTTTTGTATCATTTAATTGTTTTCGAAAATTGATTTGAATACAGCTTGGAAAAGTGTTTAACCAAATTAAAATCTAATATTAAATAATTTATATAAAATAGATTTTCGAAATATAGTGTCATAATGACAGTATTCACTATACACTAGCCGAACTCACTTTGTAAACTAAACCGTGTACCCACCAACACATATATGGTTAGCTTATGTGTTTTCAGTCTTCTGCTAGTGTCTACTAAGCCTGTTGTTGAGTGCAACAGACATAAGTTATGAGTGTATGATGCTACAAAGTCTTTTATAAAAAAAGTACTGAGATATTACCAAGGAATACATCAACATTTAGCAGTTTCATCAGATAAGTTGCCACTTAATTTTACTACCCAGGAGGCGAAAACAAATTTCTTTGTGGCTCTTTTTATTGGTTTATAGGTCGAGACTGAAGAAAAATATAGGAAGTGCAGTTACAATCAGACAATGTGGCTTGGAACTAGAAATGCTGTTTATGTCAACATAAAATAATACATGAAGAAAATAGGTTTTCTCATTGTTAAAAAATACTCAAGTGTCACCAGCGCCCGGACTACTAGTTTTAGATTCAAATCTACTTATTATTTTATTTAACTGAATTTAACTGAAATGAATAGTGCTGGATGAAAATGTATTATTGATCAACCGACTTCATAAAAATAAGAGTAAATACAAATATTACAAATAAATAATATAACAAATTAATAATATTTACAAATATTGTATGTTACCTTTAGAAGTAATCTCAATTTGATTTTGAATTGTATCACCCACAGAATCATTTTAACTCTGATTTAAATTTATTGAAGTTGATAATAAATTGCTGTTTAATGATGTATCTAATTCAATTTCTACAACTGGAATTTGTTCGTTCAAACTTTCAGCAAGTCTCGAAAATAGAGTCTTATCATCTAAAACATAATTGAATAACAAGAATTATAATAATTAGTATTGTAGTAATTGATATAGAATTGTAATAATTCAATAAAAATTACCGTTGTATCCAATTATCTCACACTCAGTTGCTTTTTTTGAGTTCTTGAATTTGAAAAATCCTAAACTTTTGTTTTTTATAGATAAATGATCTGTCGATATAGAAAAATATCTCCCACTTTTAAGTTTTACAAGAGCTGCTCTGATACGATCCATTTTACAGACTTCAAAAAGCACTGCCAAAATATAAATGTATTATTATATAAAGAACTTATTTAGAAGTTTTCTATAAACCATTCATTAAGCAAAAATAAAAGCATGCTCATTTTATTCTATTCAGTAAGCCTAATTCTAAATGAAAAAGTTTCATTAAATAAATAGGAAATACAGTTCACTTATTTTGATCAAGGCGAAATTTATAAAAGTGACTGTAACACCTTCAATATTTACATTAATAATGGATTTTCAAAAATTTAGTAAAATAACAATTTCTAAATACAATACTCATCCCTATAGAAAAAAATAACGTTATAAATAACGTTATTAAATGACATCATTTATAACGTTATCTATAACGTTATTTGGTGTTACGATTTGGAACATTTAATAATGTTATTTTTTTATCTAATAACGTCATTTCTATTAAAAAAATAACGTCATTTTTGGAATTAATAACGTAATTTACAGAAAATGACGTTAATTTTAAAAAGGTTGTGTGCTTTACGAATGGAATAAAGTTATTTCTCGGGCCAATAACGTTATTTAAAGAAAATGACGTTATTTCAAAAAAATATTTTGTGCTTTACGAATGGAATAACGTTATTTCGCGGGACAATAACGTTATTTACAGAAAGTAACGTTATTTTCAAAAAAGATTTTGTGCTTTACGAATGGAGTAACGTTATTTTGCCGGACAATAACTTTATTTAAAGAAAATGACGTTATTTAAAAAAAAATAATTTGTGCTTTATTTTTATACTTATTTTTATACTTATAATAAATACAGTATCTTTAATATCGTTACATAATAAATAAAAATAAAATGATTTTTAGAACTTCAATAAATGCAGTTATGAAATGATAACAAAAATTATAAAAGGATTTCTTCATCAAACGATTAGAATGAGTTTTGAATTTCAAATTCATCTTCGGCTCGATCTTTATGGTTTTCATCTTCATCTTTATCTTCTTCATTTTCTTCTTCATCTTCTTCATTTTCCTCTTCATCTTCTTCATTTTCTTCTGAAGTTGTTCTATACCTCTCATGACGTACTTCCTCACAGGAAGAAAAATATTTGATTCGTTCTTGAGCAATTAGAATCCCCAGATATCTTCCAAATTTCTGAATAATCCGATTCTTTTCTTTTACGCTTGCGCTTTGAGAGATCATTTTGCGTTCGAATAAATATTGGGCATATCCCCCTGTAAATAAATACAAAATAAAGTAACAAATGGCTTGAAGGTACAATGAAAATAATATACATTACTTTTAAGAGCCTCGAATTTCTTGGGTTCAATAGCAACTCTGTTTTCAGTGTCTGCGGTTCGATTTACTTGCACCGCTAACTCAATAAACTCATGAGGTTTCCATACATGAAAAATAAGTTCTCTTAGAAACTTGTAGACTGTTGTTGCCCGTTTGGCTTTTTTCCAAGCTTTATAAGGTACAGACACTCCGAAGTGGAGATGAAACATGGTTTTCTGAAAAATTAAAGAATTATAAGATTTTATTGTCAAACAGTACAATAATAATATAAATATTTACCTTTTCATCATCATTTATGTCTTGTTCCCAGGTACTCAACTTTGCTTTTAGCTTTCTGACATATTTCTTTTCTTTCTTCTTCTTATTCAGTTTGATCTTTTTTTTCAAAAATTTATCCTCGACAGCAGTTCGTTTCAACGGGAGTCTCTTAGCAGGCATGTAGCTGGTCGACGGTCTACTTTCTGCATCTGCACTGGTACTTGCATGATAACTACGAAAATTTTTTGGCAAACCTGTAACATACAAATATTTCACAATGTACTCGTTACACTGGGCTTTTCATTTTATACACACACACACACACACACACACACACACACACACACACACACACACACACACACACACACACACACACACACACACACACACACACACACACACACACACACACACACACACACACACACACACACACACACACACACACACACACACACACACACACACACACACACACACACACACACACACACACACACACACACACACACACACCTTCCAATACTATCTTGCATGGTGAATGCGGGTACCGTCTCGAGTAATTTGCAGAAACTGGAGAAGTCACATGGTCAGGAGTTTTAACATCTTCAACAGCATTCATATGTACTGAACAACCAGGACTATTATATGTACTATGTGCTTGTGACTGCTTCTGTAATTCCTCCAACTTTTTCTGCAGCTCTTCTATCAGTTTATCTTTATCTACTTGTTTAGGTTTGCAGCTGACTAATTCTTCATGAATATCAACGCTAAAATTTTCTTCCAGAGCATTTATTCTGTCATTCATAGACAATTTTGCCTCTGATATTGATGGTGGAAGACCCTGATTTTGAAAAATAAAATGTAAATCGTAACTGCTATATATATACATGTGTGCGTGCGTGCGTGCGTGCGTGCGTGCGTGCGTGCGTGCGTGCGTGCGTGTGTGTGTAAACAAAAATTTTACAGTGATTAGATAGTCATGCAATAAGTGCAAGGGTCTGGAATTTTCATTAAATGAAAAATGAAAATAATTATTACACTGAGATACCTATTAACAACCATTTCAGAGTTCATCAAACAAAGTTTGTCTTACCCAAGGGTTCTATTATTATGAAAGTTTCAAATGTTCTTCGAAGAAAGAATTTTGACTTTCAAATTTTCTTCGAAGAAAAATTATCAAATATTATTATTAAAATTAAATTATTATAAATTGATGATGAATTATTAATAAGTCAATATAGATACGAACTACATTAAATTAAATAGATTATATTGCATATAAACCTTGTTTGACGATTTCACTACAAATGTCTTCTTTCTCCCTTTTCTTTTAGACACAGGTGAATTTGTATTTGATTTGGTGGTACGTTCCTTATTTGCTAATTCATGGACTACAACACTGAGCCTTTTATTTGGTTTAGGCCATCTCGTCTTTCTTGCTTGTAAAGTTTCTTTGTCATCATTTATATCTAAAATTACTGCAGGTTCATATACTTTATGGCCATCAGCATCTTGTCCATTTGCAACGTATGCATCATAGGGAAAGTTTTTATCACTTGGATCATAACATCGTATATTTTGAACTGGAACAAATTTTACTTTTGCATTGTCTACATAGAATCTCACAGCAGCATAGCCTACTACATCCCCTAAGTCTGACATGCCACTGTCGTCATCACTCATTGTGGCTTTAGAAAATCTGAAAATAATATTTTTTATGTGACAGTATACCTATATATCTTTCTATATTACTTAAGCTCAGGAAAAGTAGATGTATTTGAAAATCTCAATTGAATATAATATTTGAATATTACTTCTATTCCCCCCTAACTATTTGTTGGAGATGATATCCAATATAGTCAGACTACTAAAATCCAGTTAAAAAGTACCATGTAACATATTTCATGTGTAAAGAATCAATTAAAAAAATTGGAACTTAATTTTGTGCAATATTATTTCAACTTTAAACTTTACCCAACATATATGAAGGAATCAAGCTATGTTCTACTTCTATTACTTGTACTTAGAATTTTTCATGCAAACCAAGGAAAAATTTCTCTATTTAGTTTGATAATTTAGTATAAAAATTTGTATGCTTCAATTTTGAACAATAAAAATAATTAGTTGGAAAATTGCAGCTAAGATTTCACAGGTTGAATCTTACAATATTTAAAAAATAAATGCATGCAGTTTATGATAATGATAAGAAATAATTATATATAATACATACCTTGATAATGGTTTCTTAAGTAAAATAACTGCAGCTCATAAAGAGCACTTGTCAATAAATAATTTACTACAATAGAATTTTAATTTTTAATTCAAAGAAACATCCAGACCGAGCACGAAACAAAGAAAAAAATCAACAAGCATATATATCATAGTTCACACTATGTGTGACAAAGAAATTATATTCGATGGCGCGATACACCCTATTATCGTTGGTATCTAAGATTCACTTTTTGAAATAAATTGAAAATTGAATTATGATTTCGATTGTTCTTTGAACAAGATATAAATGTTATCTTACTATTTGTTAGTTTTTTTTACGACAGCTCCTTTAAAAGTGTCGAATTAATAACACTCGTGAAACACTTGTAAACTGCAGCCAGTCATTTACAATTCAATGCGGAACAAAATACATATTAGGCCTTGACATGTATGCTATCCTGGAAGTGACCTGCGCAGGATGGCTGCGCAGAAGTCGGTTGCCAGTTTATATGTATTTTATGATATACGATACGGTGGTTATATGGTTATGTTTTATGTTATAGTTTCATGATCATGACCAGGTGACAAAGGTAAGATGAAAATATTGATTTATAAATATATAGAAATACTATTTAAGTTTCTAACAAATTTACTGAAATATTATAGTTTTGTCTGTGAAACAATGGCTAACAATCGTAGATACAACCTAGGCAGAATTAATGTTGATATTAAAACGCCGAGAACTACACAATATAACAGGAAGAGAACAGTAGAGAGGAACGATTCTTCTTCAGATTCCAGTGTTGACAATCAAAGATGGCGAGAGAATTATGCTGTGAGTATTCAATTAACTTTTCAATTAATGAATGCATATAAGCCTAGATAGCATGTACGTAATTCCAAGCATGTATTAATTTATGAACTTAACAACATGTCTCATAAATATATTTGTTATGGTTTTATTTCAGCAAGTTTCAAACATTTTGCATGAAATTAATAATATTTCAAGCAATGATGAATCTACAACATCTCAATCATCTCCAGTATCATCAGAAAATGAATCAGTAAGTAGACTGATACTTAAATTCAGTGTATTATTCACTGCGATTATTATATCATAATTTATACTTTATAAAATTAATTAATATATATTTTATAGGAATGTAGTTTGTCATCTGCCAATCAAGTAATTGATGCTTTTTCTGGATCAACAGATGACGATGGTGTGAGTATAAATTTATTACATAAATGATCCACTCATTATTGAAAAAAATTTGGAAACTAAGAAAACAAATCCTATACCTTAATGTAAATGTAACCAAATGACCCTCAATATCGTTTTCTTAAATTCATATTTTTCATGAGTGGCATTAAGTGCAGTGAATTGTGTATGGTCAGTATACTTGTATATGTAAAGATTTAAAAATATCTTGCTAGTGTTCAAGCATTCATATTAAAAGTATATCTTCATTAGAGTATTGCTGTGATAGTATACTGTAACGGTCCGCGAAATAATCAAATTATTTTAGTAGTCCGTTAAAGATCTTAATTCAACTGGTCGGTGCGGGGCTCACCGCCGCCCCGATCAGCTGGCCGCTTGCTGGCGTTCCGCCGAATACGGGCGGGCACGCGCTGCCCTGAAAAGGGATCGCGAAAGCACGGCTAATGCACGAGAGCGTGCGTGAGTCTCAATCACGGGCGTAGGAAGGGACAGAGGTGCCTCCCTAGGTACACTCAACACAACGTCAACACATAAACGGGTTAAACCAGGCTTTATTTACGTGAATTTTCTATACAAATTCGCACGCCGAGATTTCGCTTCGCACAACAATGTAAAGAGAGAGAGATACACGCTCGCTCGCGGGACTAAACGCACGCAAATTCGGCACTTATTAACAGAGAGGAACTCACCGCGAAGTAGCTGCTGCAGCCAGACTATTTCCTATTTGTAGCTTACGTCGTCGCCCTTGCTCGGGCGGGCAAGATCTGCCCCTGGTGATTGCCCGCTTTAAACGACTGTCCGCAGCTTGTGACGACCTTTGGGGATCGGCCTTCTTTCCTCGCGCACTTGCACTTTTCTTCTTTTCGGACGCTTTCCTTTCTCTCTTTCTTTTCTCTTTCTCCACACTTTCGCTTTGTGGTTCGCGCGCGCACGTGGCAATCAATCTCCCTTGCCGGTCCCAGTCGAAGTGTCCTCAAATCGTTTTTCTCCCCCCACTCTCCCGCTACGGCACGCGCCTGCTCTAGTCTCGCTATTTCTCTCTCTCCTTCGCTCCTCGCTCGCTTGTCCGCTTGGTCGCGCTCGGACTCGAGCGCGACCGATCCTCCGCGAAAACGGCCCCGGCCGTTATAGCCCCCTCCTAGTCGGATGATACCCGGGGAAATATTCGACGATTATAGCGCGGAGTGACTATACGAGGGTAAGGACTAGCGAGGTGAGAGGGGTGAAGTGTAATGAATGTGGCAGTGATATGAGGTGAAAATCATTTATTTCGTTGTCCCAGTGGGCAGTTATCAGTGGCGCCGGTGACTGCGGTCGCGCCGGAATTCGCCGTGGCGGGTGAGATTCGGGCAACGTGAAGATTTGGAGACGCCGGGATGCCCACAAACGTAGCATCGCTCGGCGTCTCGGCGTGATTGGCCCTCCCGGCGTCCCTCCGGGTCGACGATGTTGGGGTTTGGGGCGCGGCTCGCGCTCCTCGCGCGACTCCGCTCCCTTCTCCCCAGGGAATGGGCCCTTTGCGGATGATGGTGTTCCGCCCAGCGCCCGTGACGCTGGCTGATGTTGACCGTCACCGTGCTTCCCCCGGAGGAGTTGGCGTCTACATTCACGCGACCATGATGGGCTGGCTCCGGGGCCGGTGTGTCCTCGCTGTCCTGGTCGGGCGTCGTCCGAGCTGTGGGCCTAGGGGCTCTAGGCCCTTGGGGGCGCTGGCCTTCCGTGCCGGGCGCCCGGCGGAACTCCGGATAGGGCAATACTGGAGGGGGCGCCGAGAATGCGGGTGACTGCCCTCGTTATATTGCCCGGACCGCTAGCTCGTAGCGCTGCCACCGCTCGAGTTTGTCGAGCCATGGGTCGAGGAAGATTCCTGCACCGGGTAACTCCAGGAATTGCGCCGACCTGGTTAGAACTCGGCGTTGGAAGCTCATAACGAACTTCCACGCGTTCCCGAGTTCGGCCAGCGCTCGCCCGATGGTCGGCCAGTCCTCCTCACTTGACTGGCTCGCCCACTTGCTCAGCGGGGAGGTGGGCCAATCTGTACTCTCATACGGCCGGTCGATGCAGGGATACACGCGGGCGGGCCTCGGGGTATTTTCGGGGCTGCCGCCCATGTCCCATGGCCTCCGACCGCATTCGGGGGGTGCGTCCCTTCGGTTCGGGGTCTCCTCTCAGTGAGTCGCGGCCCCTGGCGCGCCCGTGGATGGCCAGGTTTGCGAGGCCACCTCTTGCTGGTCGGGATAGGCCTGCGTCGATCGGTCCAGACGGGTCGGCGTCGCCTGTGTGGACATCGCCCAGCGGATTGGCCTGACCTGGATCCCACGGTGGACTGCAGAACGGAGGGTCTGGGTAGCCGCGTCCTTTTTCTCGCTGGTGGTCTGCGAGGAGGCGTCCTGGACCTTGGGCGTGGGGCGACTCGAACTTGGGGCGGGTCGCCCAGTGGGTATGCCCTTGGACGCGTATCGCCCGTACACCCACGCGTGTACCGAGGTCTTTGGTGGCGGGGCGGGATGACTTATGTGCCCGCCACGAGTCGGCCAGCCCTCCGGGGTCTCACGGATCTCCTCCAGGGTGAGCTTTGGGCGCGGCCTTGGGTGTGGTGGCGCGATGACGCCCTCCTCCTGCAACTGCTGTACCCGCAGGATGAGTCGGGCTCGGGCGTCATCTAGCCGGCGGAGCACGGTGTCCTGCGCGACGCCTTCCCGGATCTGGCAGGTGACCCGGTCGAAGATGCGGGCGAACTGAGCGTCCCTCTTCTCTCCGACCTCCAACTCGAGGGCGTCGACATGCATCCGCTCGGAGGTCTTGCGAGCTCTGAAGAGGGTTGCCTTCTCCGATCGCTCGAGGTCCTCATGACGGGCGTGGCCGAAGAACCAAGCGGCGATTTCCATGACTGCGTCTTCCATCTGTAATGGGGTGACGATAGATGGTATGAGGAGGATGAATGATCATGAATGCCGGGGATAATGATTGCGAATGGTGCGGGTGCGGTCGTTAAGTCTTTTTCGGCCTTCCAGGCTTTCGCCTGTTCGTTTTGACGGTTCGGTTCAGATTCGGTATGGCCCGCGTCGCTGTGCGCAGTACCAGGTGTGCCGTTTTCCGGGGCCGGCCCCGAGGCTTTCTCGCGACCGCGGGCTGTGGGCTCGCCGCTTGGACCTTGCGCGGCCGCCCTGGTCCCCGCTTCGCTGGCGCCGGCGCGGGTGTCGGATCCGAAAGCTCGTCCTGTTCGTCGGACTCGCGCTCGCTCGCTTGGTCGCATGCTTCGGGCGGGTCACCGTTCGCCCTTACATCCCTCGGCGGTCGAGTCGCGTTTTCCCCATCTTCCGGCTGGGTTTGGTCCTTGCACTCGGGTGAGTCGTAGAACTGGCGGAGGTCTTTGGCGTGGACGAGGGTGTCTAACTCTTCTTGGTGGTTAGCCAGTTTGAACGCGTTGTTGCCGCAAACTTTCGTGATAACGTATGGTCCGGTATATTTCGGTGCTAGTTTTGCTGCCACGCCTTGGGCCGCCGAGGAGAGGATCCGATTCCTCTTCCACACCCAGTCTCCGACCTTGAACTTATGCTGCCGGTGCTTTTTGTCATAATAGGGTGCCTGGCGCTCCCGCTCGTCCTTCGTGCGTGCTGCGGCCTCATCATACCAGTCACTTAGTAGCCCCAGGTGTTCGGCCCACTCTGCCCTAGCTTGCTCTTCTTCGTTCTCAGCGCTTGCGGAGTCTTGTTGGCGGCGCTGAGTGCCGGGCGGGATTGGTTGTCGACCATAATTCAAAAGAGCCGGACTGACTCTAGTGGTGCTATGTATTGCCGTGTTTAGGGCGAAGGACAATTCGACGAGCTTTTCGTCCCAATTTCTATGGTGGTCTTCGAGATAAGTGACGATCATCGTCTTGAGAGTTCGGTTGTATCTCTCTGTCGGGTTGGCGTGAGGGCTATACGCGGGGGTTAGCCCGGACTTTATGCCTTGCTTAGCCAGGTAGTCTTCGACGAGTTGGTTTTTAAACTCCGTCCCGTTATCCGAGAGGAATTGTTCCGGCGCTCCGAACCTCATTACAATTTTATCGTTGAGCTCTTTGACGATGGTCTTGGCGTTGGCTCGGCGGATTGGTACGCACTCCACCCAACGCGTAAACAAGTCGACAAAGACCAGGAGGTATTCGTGGCCCCGGGGGCTGCGCGGGAACGAACCGGTAATGTCGCCGGCCACTACCTGCCAAGGGCGCTCAACCTTGTGTCCCCCCATAAGTCCATAAGTGCGTCACTGCTCCACTTTGCACTGCTGGCAAATTTGGCAGCCGCGTACGTATTCTTCTACGTCGCGCTTAAGTGCCGGCCAAAAGTAAAGGCGGCGCACGCGGGCGAGTGTTTTGTCTCGCCCCAAGTGCCCTGCTGTCACTGCATCGTGGCACTCGGCCAAAACTTTCCCCTTCTGCTCATGGGGGACCACTAGCTTCCACGCCTCATCGTCCTCAAGCAGTTCGGAAAAAGCTCGGTCGGGGCGGTAAGTATACAAGTTACCGCCCGTGATTTTCCAAATCGGATGGGCACCGGGTTCATTCTTGACCTCTTCGATTTTGGAGAGGTACCACTCGTCTTTAGTTTCTTTGGACCACGTGAGGGCACATATCGTGGGCCCATCTTCGTCGTTGTCCTCGAACGCGCGTGACAGTGCGTCGGGGACCGCGTGCAGGGCTCCTTTACGGTGCTCGACCTCAAATTGGTATCCTTGGAGTCGTAGGGCCCACCTCGCTAGACGGTTCGTCGGGTTTCTCATGCGTCTTAGCCAGCGTAGAGAGCTGTGGTCCGTTACCACTTTGAACTTGTAGCCCTCTATGTAGTGTCGGAATTTTTCAATTCCGTACAGCACTGCAAGGCACTCCCGCTCCGAGACCGAATAGTTACGTTCTGCTCTCGACAAAGTGCGGCTCGCGAATTCAATTACGCGCTCTTCATCGCCAACCGATTGAACTAGGACGACTCCGAGCCCTGAGTCGCTGGCGTCTGTGTGTAGTGCGTAGTCTCCCTTGGGGTCTGGTGGCTGTAGAATTGGGGCTGACATCATCAAGTTCTTGATAGTTTCGAACGCTTCTTGCTGTGCGGTTCCCCACACGAATGGTTCGGCCTTCCTGGTTAGCTTGACGAGGGGCTCAGAGATCGTGGCAAAGTCTTCGATAAATCGCCGGTACCACGAGGCCATGCCCATGAAGCGCCTGAGCTTCCGAACGTTACTGGGTCTCGGGTATTCTGCAATCGGCCGGACTTTTTCTGGATCCGGTCTGATTCCGTCGCGATTAACGAGTAATCCGAGATATCGCACTTCCGACCTGCAAAACACGCTCTTGTCCGGGCTCACTGTGAGCCCTGCCTCTATCAAGCGGTTCAGAACTTTTGTTAAGTGGAGCTTGTGCTCTTTAAATGACGAAGAGACGATGATGATGTCATCTAGGTACGCGAACGCAAAAGGGTTCATGTCTGGGCCGATGACGCTGTCTATCAGGCGTTGGAATGTCGCCCCCGCGTATGCAAGGCCGAAGGGCATCCTCACGTATTGAAAATGCCCCAAACCCGGTACGGTGAAAGCTGTATACGGGCGACATTCCTTTTTTAGCGGGATTTGATGATAGGCGAGGCTCAGATCGACTGTTGATATGTACTTGGCGTCGCGTAGCCGCCTCAGTATGTCTTGCATAAAGGGAATCGGGTAAGCGTCTGGCTCCGTAATCGCGTTCACCTCGCGGAAATCGATGCACATCCGGTACTCTCCTTTATTGCCACGCGGCACCATCACGATTGGACTTGACCAACCGCTTTTCGATTTTTCTATTACTCCGGTCTCGAGCAACTTTGCGACTTGTTTGTGCATTTCTTGCTCGATCTTAAGTGAGACCGGATAATATCTCTGCTTGATTGGCCTGGTGGACGTCAGCTTGATGTCATGCTCGACGTCCCTCGCCGCCCCTAGAAGTTTGCTGGGCGGTGGCAGCATACTTTTCACCAGGTCCCCTATCTCGGTACGCTGTTCTTCCGTCGTGTCAGCGATACCGATCGAGGCCATTTCGGCGGCTCCCTCCAGGCCAGCCATCTCCATTGGTACCGTCACGTTATCGTCTCGCAGGAGAATGGTATTATCGGTGTGGTCAGTCACTGCCTTGAACTTTTTCATGAAGTTGACCCCTACATAGCATTGATCTGCGAGCTCTGGGATGATGGAGACGCGGACATCTTTGGTCACGCCTCCGGTTGTGAAAGGCATCTCTAGATGGCCTATCACGGGCACTGATCGGCCGTCCGGCAACTTGCACGACCCAGCCTTGGTTACCTTCAACTTAAGTCCGAGTTCAGCGGCGATAAGCAGACCTAACGCTCCCATCGACGTGCAGGAGGCTCCTGAATCGTATAGGGCACGAATTCGGAAAGTCCCGATCTGCACGGTGAGCCACCACCTTGACTCGTCCTCCGGCGCGTATTCTTTTTCACGGCTTACCGTATGGCGTTCCTTTGCGACCGCGGCAGTCGCCGAAGACTCGCCGCCCAAATCACAAGCTCCAGTAGCTGCAGTGAGCCCCTCGCTCGCTGCCTGCTCCGTCTGGGCTTGCGTAGATGCGCGGGATCCTGAGATCTCCGGGTTCCCTAGTGCCGAGGCCGATACCTTGCCATTGCTGAGAAAAGAATGTCCGTCGCGCTCGTCAGTGAGGACTAAGTCGGCGCTGCTGGGTCCGCTGACTCTCGTTTCCTGTGTTGTAGCTAAATCTTCGCTACTTGCCGTAGTCCCACAGCCGATGTTACCGTCGTCACCGCTTCCTCGCCCTTGTGTCGGCTGGGCGCTCGCTGGCTTCAGCGAGTCGTCGTTGCCCGCCGATTGCGGGTTTATCTTGGTGACCGGCATCGGGGGCGTCGGGCGATCCCTATCGCCCGGAGCTTGCCCTGCCTGTGGGATCTGGGGTTTGGGGGGAGCGGCAGTGATCCCTTCTAACCGCTTCCCGCACCGTTTCCCGCCGGCACTGGCGGGTTACAATCGGGGCAATACTTGACACTGAAACCGAGCCTGCCGCACTTGGAGCAGCTCAACGGTTTCGAATAGTCTATGGTCCTTCGCTGACCTCTTGGCCTGGGTGCCGTCTCGCCCTGGGCCTGCGGCTTGGGAGGTGCTCTTGTCATGGAAGGAATCTGGGCGAGCTTTTCATTAATCTTATCCATTATGGATTTCTCCAGCTTCTCCATCCACTGGCTCGATGCCCCTTTCTGAGTGACTGCCGCGATCTCTGCCTCGGCCGGTTCTTCTGCTTTTTCGGGCTGTTCGGCACTCAATGCGGATACTTTTGCCTTTTTTGCCCCCGCCCCCGGTGGGGTATAAGTCCATTCCGGGAACAGGGCGGCTTTTGGCTCCAGCATCACTCTTTTCTGGCTCGCGTGGATCAGGTCGTTCTGGACCTCTGTGGCCAGACGGCATAACTCCCGCACCGAGGTTACTTCCGTGCGTCTGATGTGGCGCTGAATTTTTGGCAGCAAGTTGGCGTATAGTAGCTCGAGTTCTTCTGACCCGGGCATGGGTGGTTGCACTTTTCTCACCATGGCTTGGAGCTTGGTAATGTAATCCCTTACCGGCTCATCTTGCCCTTGGTAGCGCGCATGCACTTCCCTCTTCAACCTCTGTTGCTGCACGATGCTGGTGCCAAACCATTGGCGTGCGTCCTCGAGGAAGTCTTGATAGCTGACCCAATCCTGGTGGTTGTTTAAATACCAGGTTTGGGCCGCCCCCGTTAGGACGTCGGGCAAGCCCATCAGCATCTCTTCCTCGGAAATTCCGGCGGCTATCCTTTGCGCTTCCAGCTTATCTATGAAGACGTCCACGCTTTGGCCTTCACTTCCGGCGAACCTAACCTTCCATCCTCTCACCATTTTTCCCACGTCTCGAGTCGTGGAAAACCCGCCGGTCGTATTTTGGTGCGACCCTGCCGACGGTCCCATGCTGTACCTGGGCAGATTGGTGCTGTTGAACCTGTTCTGCCCTGTACAGCGTCCCAGTCTGTCGGTGCTGGTCGGTTCAACCTGCCCAAAATTCCGTCCGACTGCGGTGCTATGGTGAATCCTCGGGTGTCCTCCTGGGTTCGGTACAGTGGAATTCAGATGGGGATTCCGCTGTCCGCCCCCTCCTGAGGGCTGCGCCAGGGGTGGTTGGTGCGGCCATCGCGCCCCGGGCATTTGATTGCCCCTCAGTGGCGTGCTGCCGCCCGTATCGTTCTGGTAGTGAAGCGTAAACGTATCTTGGAAGCGCGTGCCTGGGCGCGGATTGTCGGGTGGCGGGGCATCTTGTTCAGCATGTGTTTGTACTTCATGCGCTTCCTGCAGGTCATCCATGTCATTTTCTAGCATACCGACTCTGTGCTGGAGTGTCTCGATTTGGCTGACGATTTTGGCTTGTGCTGCGCACACTCCTTGCATCAGCTGCGTCGCTTCCCGAACCCTCTGATTGTTTAGGGCTACGGACTTTTCCACAGCTCGGAGTTGCTTCAGCCAGACTCCTATCGCTTTTATGAACTCCCGTGAGACCTGCACTGGGTCTCCTCCGGTATTCAGCAATTCGTCGGCCTCATCTGCAGGTTGCTCTGGCCTTGAGGGCGATGTTGGTGCTTCGCCCGAGTGCATCGACTCCTCCAGAATCAGCCTCGTTAGCTGCATATCCATTTTTGATATGAGCATGTCATCGGTCAATGCTGATTGCAGTGGATGTTCTGCTACGCCTGTTGCTTCCGCTAACGCTTCTTGCTCTTGCAGGATAAACGTTGTCCTTTGTTCCATCCTGGCTCGCATAGCCGACGCTGGTGACGCTTGCATCGTCTGCCGAAAGTCTGATGCGGTATAGTCTCCCAGTATCCATTTTTGCAGGCGGTTCTTCCGTATTACTATGTCGCCGTCTTCCTTTAAATCTAGGGCTGCCAGTGTCCTGTGTAGCCCCTCCTCTTGTAACTCGGCGATCCATTGCTGAACGCTTAATTCCGGGTCTCGTCGCGTTTCCATTATTAATTGGTTGCGAGCGCTGTTGTAAATGTCAATCGTCTCCTAGTACGGTTTACAACCTCGCTTCGACAACCTAGCGCACGTGAGTGTATTTTGACTAATTGGTGGCCAACCAACAACAAACTAATTATTCGCGTCTTAAATTCGCACGAGTTCAATGCTCCAACGCGAGTTTTTCTTTTAATGGCCTCTCAACACACGGCTTAGGGCGCGCCGTTTTACGCAAAAAAAAACAATATTCCTACCTATCAGCAGTACTAACTGTTTGTTAGTGCCGCTGTGTTATTTTTCTTTTGGGCGCGCCCGGTGTTGTAGTTCGTTGGGGTTACTATGTGACGATAGCTAGAATTCGAGAAAAGTTCGATTCGCTTCGTCTTTTATAAGTTCGGCGTAGCAAGGCGGCTTACGACGAGTCAAAACAAAATGTTGAGAAAAAAAAAGAAAATTCTCGAAGCAAAAGCAAAAACAGAAAAAAAAATATATATCGACCGCTGCGAGGAGTCACACACTACTACTCAAAAAAAAAAATCAACGGGGAAAATCAGAGAAAAAAAAGGAAACAAGTAAAGTCAAAAAAAAACAATGGCAGAGAAATAAAAACTTCTCGCAACTGTCGGTTGCCTTGCTCGCGCGGGCGGCGGCACAATTTTCGCTGTCCGCGCGACTGCCGTCGAACCTATCTAGCGGCGTTGACGACTAGAAATTTTAGTAATCGCGATACTCGGCTACAATGATAAAATTTTGAACGATCTAAAAGTCGTCAAGGCCGCTGTTTTCCCCACGAACTCTAACTCAAGCCGCGTGTTTGTAAACACTCACGCGCGCCTGACACAAAGACTCTCTCTCTCTCTCGCGCCGGTTTCGACCTGTCGAAGGTTGCCGCGCGCCGGTCAACCGTTGTTACCCGTGATTTTAGCTAGTTGGGCGCCACTGTAACGGTCCGCGAAATAATCAAATTATTTTAGTAGTCCGTTAAAGATCTTAATTCAACTGGTCGGTGCGGGGCTCACCGCCGCCCCGATCAGCTGGCCGCTTGCTGACGTTCCGCCGAATACGGGCGGGCACGCGCTGCCCTGAAAAGGGATCGCGAAAGCACGGCTAATGCACGAGAGCGTGCGTGAGTCTCAATCACGGGCGTAGGAAGGGACAGAGGTGCCTCCCTAGGTACACTCAACACAACGTCAACACATAAACGGGTTAAACCAGGCTTTATTTACGTGAATTTTCTATACAAATTCGCACGCCGAGATTTCGCTTCGCACAACAATGTAAAGAGAGAGAGATACACGCTCGCTCGCGGGACTAAACGCACGCAAATTCGGCACTTATTAACAGAGAGGAACTCACTGCGAAGTAGCTGCTGCAGCCAGACTATTTCCTATTTGTAGCTTACGTCGTCGCCCTTGCTCGGGCGGGCAAGATCTGCCCCTGGTGATTGCCCGCTTTAAACGACTGTCCGCAGCTTGTGACGACCTTTGGGGATCGGCCTTCTTTCCTCGCGCACTTGCACTTTTCTTCTTTTCGGACGCTTTCCTTTCTCTCTTTCTTTTCTCTTTCTCCACACTTTCGCTTTGTGGTTCGCGCGCGCACGTGGCAATCAATCTCCCTTGCCGGTCCCAGTCGAAGTGTCCTCAAATCGTTTTTCTCCCCCCACTCTCCCGCTACGGCACGCGCCTACTCTAGTCTCGCTATCTCTCTCTCCTTCGCTCCTCGCTCGCTTGTCCGCTTGGTCGCGCTCGGACTCGTGCGCGACCGATCCTCCGCGAAAACGGCCCCGGCCGTTATAATACATAGAACATTTGAAGAGTATAACACCAATTCACATTATACATTTATTTAGATGATTAAATTTTAGTATATAATTTTATACAATTAATCAAAAATTTTTCTATATTTATTAAATATTAAGCTTTCCATTTAAGTTACTTCTAGGCTTACTGTTGGTACATAATTATAATAGTAGATCACTTGAAAAGACCATAATGGATTAAAATCTGAAAAACTTATTGAAATTTGAATAAAATTTAATACATAACCATTATATGGCTGAAAGTTTCAAATATTAGTGTTTCAACTGAAATAGCTACAATATGTACGTTTGATCTGCTCCAAATACCTTTTATCATAAATTTACAAAAAAAAAATACTGCAAGTATAATTTTTTTAATTGTGATATACAATTTTTTAGCTTTACAAGTGGCATATTTATTTTTACAGAATAAAAATTCAATATAACAAATTTTGTTTCCACTTATCTAGTTTGTATTTGTACACTACATTACAGATATCTAGTATCAATAAAAGAAAACTTTTGTCTAAAAATTATTTTGCTTAATGATAATGTAATCAACCGATTTCATTAATTAATTAATTAATGAAATTAATGAATTCATTAATTAATTAATTTCTTCATAACTCATTACTTGAAAATAATATTGAACATATATTAACTACCTAGTAAAATACTACTGCTGAGATTGTATACACAAAATTAACAATTGTAGTTGAAATTCGTAACATATATATTCGATGAAATAGATAACTAATTATAACTCATTTTAATTTAACAATTTAACATTTCATTTTAACCAATCTATGTTTTACCTAGATAAATTACCATTCTCAAATAGAAATTCTATCATATAAAAATTTTATGTAAAGAAGATTTTTGTCTATAGAAAAGAAAGTATTTCATTTTCAAAGTCAAATCATTAATTTTGAAAATGAATTTGTTAGATCGCGATTACTTTGTAATATTTGAAAAATATATATTTAAACTTATAATTTTGAATATTTAAGTTTACGTACTGTGAAGTTAAAAAAAATCTAGTATATAAATAAGTGCTTTTAAAACGGAATCTTGCAATCATAATAATTGTAGTAAGACTGATTGCTCATCAAATGGCTTTTTTTTAATAACGATATATTTTTTACCTTATGATCAAATTCTATGTTACAATTGAGAAATTATATTTCTGTGGCTTTTTTTAAACTATAATATTTATCGGAAAAATCTGAATTTTTTCCTATCGATAGATTAAATGGTGTTTTGCAACTGATACTTTTACGAAATCTGGTTAAAACGGCAGTGATACACCATAAAATATATAAATTTTATTACACGTTTTGTTTATTGATTTATAAATTAAGTATGGTAATTACAATAACTGAAAAATAACGATATTCCATTCATAGAGCCAAAATTATTTTTTTGAAAAATATTATTCCTTCTGTAGCAAAAAATATTTTTGAAAATAACGTCATTTTATGTAAATAACGCTACTGCCTTGAAAAATAACGTTATTCCATATGTAGAGCCAAAATGTTTTTGAAAATAACGTCATTTTCTGTAAATAACGCTTCTGTCTTGAAAAATAATATGTTTTGTTTATTGATTTATAAATTAAGTATGGTAATTACAATTACTACAATAATTTTTAATAATTCGCAGTTAATACTAAAATATTATATACAGTTTTCCATATAAAAATGATTCAAATTTACAATAATATTACTGTTACGACATTAAGTAATAAGAAAGCGATAAATATTCGTGAAAATTTTTTAAGAATAAAAATTATCAAGTATACTCTTTAATTTTTCCATATTTAAGAAAACAAATCATTTTTTAAAATTACTATTTTCATTATTAACATCCGTTGAAACTTGGAGATTATTTTACTAAATTTTTTTTTTTCGACACTGTGAAAATCCATATGTTATTTAACTCCGTATTTGCGATTTTATTTTAGGCGTGGAAGGAGGGGGTTATAACGTCATTCACCATAAATAACGTAATTGCTTTTCAGTAATAACGTTATTTAAGACAAAAAAGACGTTATTAATTTAATAAAAGAATCCCTTGTATTCAATTTAACACCGTATTTAGAATTTTATTTTAAGCGAGAAGGGGAGCGGTAAGAAGATGAATATAAATAAGCTAAAGTTAATTTTACCTTTTGATTTTTGCTCAAAATTCGATAGACACCTTCAATATTAAATACATTCTATTTATCATCTATTTTTAATCATATCATCAACGTTGATTGTTTATAGTACAATAAGGTATACGTAGATTTTTTATATTTTGCTTATATAATTCTTATTGTTTTTAAGGATCATGCAAGAAATGAACGTGAGCAATTGCTACACGAGCAAGACGACGATTATGCAAGTGATGATGATAACATCCAATATCAACATATATTTGACTACCCATTTGTAGATGACAATGGAACACAAAATCGATTAGATGAGATACTGAACGATATCGTCAATGATGAAATTATTGATAGTAGAATCAACGTAAATAAAGCGGAAATATATTTAGGAGTTTTGAAATTTTCACTAGTTTACAACTTGCCCCAAGTTGCAATCGCAGATTTATTTAAGATGCTAAACATATTTTGTGCTACCTCCGTTTTACCTGATTCGAAATACTTAGTTAATGCAATTTTCAACTGCGAAAAAAATATTACTTATCACGCATTATGCCCTACCTGTAAGCGTTATGTTAAAGAGTTTCGGCGTGGAGAGGAACAGAATCATAACATACATTGCGTTTCTTGTAATTGCCGGTTTTCCTTGACTGATCCAACTTACCGAGATTTTTTCTGCATAATGAACCCAGACGAAGAAATAGCTTATTATCTTGAAGAGAATTGGACTTATTATGAATCAATAGTTGAGGCCCGTGTTAAAAATTCTGATAACATAAATGAATTCCACAGTGGTTTGTTGTATAAAAAGTTGAGAAATTCTTTACCTGATGATCGAAAAAATAAATTTATAACCGCGACTTTTAACAGCGATGGTTCACCAGTATTTGAAAGCTCTTCTTTCTCTATATGGCCAATACAAATCATAATCAATGAATTACCCTTTAAAGTCAGAACTTCAAAGCCAATAGTATGCGGACTATGGTTTGGTAGAAATAAGCCTGATATGAATATGTATTTTGAGCCATTTGTTGATCAAATGAATGCATTTTCGGATGAAGGAATTATCTGCAATATAAGAGATACAAAACATACTATTTATGTATATGCTATTTGCTCTTGTGATGATTCCGTTGCTCGCGCCCCTATGCAAGGCGTTACTCAATTCAATGGTTATTTTGGATGTAATTGGTGCTTACATCCGGGATATTACATTGCGGTAGGTAGGGGTGGAAGCGTTAAGTATATACTTTTGGATGAACCGATTAATGAGAGGAATGAAGCAGATACTTTGCGAGATGCGCGACAAGCTGTAGCTTCTGGTCAGTCCATTAACGGTGTCATTAATGAAACAGTTCTCAGTCGTCTCAACTACTTTAATATTGTATCCGGATTCGTTCCAGATCCAATGCATTACCTCGATTTAGGTATCGGGAAACAGTTTATGAAATACTGGTTTGACACTAAAAATATGCCTTATTCATTGACTAATATAGAAATCGATCAAGTGGATAACGTTTTAAAAGCCATAACTGTCCCTAGTAAACTCATGCGGAACTGTCGTTCTATACGAGATAGAAAGTATTGGAAAGCAAAAGAATACCAAAATTGGATATTATACTATAGTACAATTGTTCTTATTAAATTTCCTCGCATGAGATGCTACGCTATTCATTGGTCCTATCTAGTTAGGGCATACTATATTCTATTGCAAAATAATATAAGTCGGAACCAAATTCAAGAAGCACATCGTTTATTGACGACATTCGTTGTTCTAACAGAATTGTATTATTCAAGAAGTGCGATGACCTTCAATATACATCAGCTACTCCATACGGCACTCAGCGTCCTGAATTGGGGTCCTTTGTATTGTCACTCTGGCTACGGATTTGAAAATGGAAACGGATATATTGTGAAATTGGTACATGCTGCGAAAGGTGTTCAATATCAAATCTGTCGAATAATGGGTATGAACAAAAGCGATCGCATTTTGACAAAATTTATGTTACAAAACAATCCGAATTCAGAAATCTTGAGTTATGTTAAGTATTTAGAAACAAGAGAGTGTGCAAAAGTATTGACTACTCACATCGGAAGATATTTTGGAAAATTGACTTATTTAACACCTGAGTGGAGAAGAAGATTGAATTTATCTAACACGGCTAGAGTTTACCGAAAACTAGTTAAGATGGATTGCGTGTATTTATCTTGCGAGACTATAAGACTTAGATCAAATAATTCTTTTGCGATGACAGGTGACAATAATTTTGTACAAATTGTTTTTTTTATTATTGATACGTTGCAAAGGAAAGAATACACTGTGTGTAAAGCAGTCGACGTTTTAGATATTTCTGATAATAATGATTTTGACGAATTTCAGATAAAAAGGATAATTACTATTAGTCAAGAATTAGAAGTTATAAGTACTGATTCATTACATAAAATTTGCGTTTATATGAATTACAACGATGAAAGATTCCTATGTTCTGTACCAAATGAATACTCTTATTAAACATCGAATAAGAAATTATAAATAACATGGGACGAAATTCTTTTTGGTAGTATTTCAATGAAATTTTGTAAAAAATGTTGTAATGCTCTTCTTAACTTTGTAAGTAAAAATTTATGAATACTCTACTTGCTTCTAATTTACATGAATCTAATTTATATGTAAATAAATCTTGTGATTATTTTATAATAATTATGTATTTATCATGATTTTAAATATTTTATGATATGGATTGGCGAACAAATAAAGAAAAGGTTTAATGTAAATGTCAAGTATGATTATCATGTCATAACATAGCCTATGTGAATAACATTTTTCTACCACCGGAAAATGACTCCCTCAAAAATAACGTCATTTACTATAAAATAACGTTATTTGATTCCTAGAGCCTACATATCTTTGGACAATTACGTTATTCTCTGCAAATGACGTTATTACCTTGTTACAAATTTATTCTACTGAAGATAACGTTATTTGCTATTAATAAAGTTATTGTTTCTAAAAATAACGTCATTCCATTTGCTAAGCAAAAATTATTTTTAGGAAAATAACGTTATTTTCTATAAATAACGTTATTGGCCCGCGAAATAACGTTATTCCATTCGTAAAGCACAAAATTTTTTTTGGAAAAAACGTCATTTTCTGTAAATTACGTTATTGGTCCGCGAAATAACGTTATTGCATTCGTAGAGCACAAAATTTTTTTTTGGAAAAAACGTCATTTTCTGTAAATTACGTTATTGGTCCGCGAAAGAACGTTATTCCGTTCGTAAAGCACAAAATCTTTTTTTGAAAATAACGTCGTTTTCATTAAATAACGTTATTAATTCCAAAAATGACGTCATTTTTAAATAAAAAATGACGATATTAGATAAAAAATAACATTATTAAATGTTCCAAATCGTAACACCAAATAACGTTATAAATAACGTTATAAGTGACGTCATTTAATAACGTTATTTATAACGTTATTTTTTTCTATAGGGATAATTTCTTCGATTGAGTTCCGAAAGTGATTTTACAGTTGAAATGGCATAAGTTGGTAGACCATAGGGTAAAATTAAAATTCCAAAAATTTTAAAAACTTTTCAAATGTTTTAAAGACGTTCACGGCTGGATTGTGACACCATTAAGAAATGACACGAATTATGAGACCAGAGTCTCAGTCTGATCTTAAAAGTTTTTTATTTTGCTGTGGTTTATTCCGAGTTCATAGTCCATCAGACATGTACAAAAATGACTGTTATAATGATTGTGTGCAATGTCACTAGCAGATTGCGTAGTTGCAACTAAATGAATGACTACTATCTACTAATTACATCGGGGTTGAGAGAGATAACGTGGTTACTGAATCTGTCCGCCACATTGATCCAAAATTTTCCAGCCAATCAGCGCAAGGCACGATTGTTCGACGCAGAGTTACGCATCGCACTAGAGTTTAAGACGTATCTTACCCGTTCCAGTTGTTGGCATAACAGTCAAAGCCATTTTTTTAAGCTTTCATATTATTTTAATTTAGTTAACGCATTTTGATCTTAATATTCCCTATAGAATTTAAATAATCTGAAGTTTTCATTTATCAAATAGCTTTTGGTTTTTGTTAACAGTACACACTTTGTATGCAGAAATTATATGCAGAACTTATTATGTGCAATATTCGTTTCTACCATTCAGAATCGTTTCATTCACCATCAATTAATCAAAAATGGAAGAATGTTAAATTCAGTACAACATATTGAAAACTTTGCACAATTAAACGAAACGCAAATGCGTTGATAAAAATTTTAACCCGAATATATATAATGCATACAAATTTTGTATAATCATACAAAATATATCTTTAAGACTTATATCTAGACAAGCATAAGTCCCGTTCCATACATCAAGGCACTTGAGCAGAATGTCAGCATAAGTGCCTATACAAAAAGGGAATGGCGAGTAACTTATGCAGATGTCGTCATAAGTTTCGAAATGTAAGCATATGTGCCGTTAAATTAAAAATTTGTCGGCACAAGTACCGATTTACCTATATACAGGGTGATTCAGAAGGATTATAGTTCCCGAACATGGGCTGTAGAACAAAATTTTCTGAATCGATTGCCGTTTTCAAAAAATTTTTATCATCAATACTTTTCGAGAAAATTAATTTCAAAAATTAATAATTTCGACCAATCAGAGCGCCGTTTCGGTTGACTACCAAATTTCTCCTCTTTTGCTGTTTTCCCCTCCACTTGGCCGTAGCAACCGAAGCGGTGATTGAGACGACGCGGTAACTAATATTGCAAAATATCATTGACTGCTTAACAACGCATCGAAGAAAGAACCGCCTTGTAAAGACGCCATTTTCTTAGAATAAACCGTCTAACAATGTCTTATAATTTATTTTTTTTATAACTTTATAATAAACATATAAATTTAAAGTAATTTTTCTAATCAATAGAAAATTGACTCTTTTAGTTATTTTTAGAAATACAAATTATGAGCATTTAAGTAAAAATTTAATACTAAGACTTTTTATTGAGTGAGATTAATCGTTTCTCGCTCACCATTCAGTATTACTGACGGTGACATTACTATTCGTAAAACTTTTGCAGACACTTTTGTCGACACTCGGAAAAGCCTCTCACATTAGCTACATAACAGGGGAAATACGCGCGGACAAGCGTACGAAAGTACGCGACTTCGATGTCGATCTTGGCAACATTTTGCCACTTTTATTCAAATGAAACCTTTTTCATTCGAAAGGTCATGATAAGATGTGTCCACCAATCTTTTTCCGACGCTCGGAAAAGCCTTCAACATTAGCTACAGAGGAGAGGGTGAATGGCGCGCGGACAAGCGTACGAAAGAACGCGACTTCGATGTCGATTTAGGCAATGCTTTGCCATTTCTATCGGAATGAAACTTTTCATTCGAAAGATCATTAAATTGAAAATTTATGCTACATAGCGTTAAATATACTATGCTATTTAATTTAATCATATTGAAAAATATCATATTGAAGTATATTCAATCATATTGAAAAATTATTTTTTCTTTTGTTGTTGGGAATATTCGAACAAATCGATGTCTTAGTAACTGTTAAATGTTTATAACCAAATTGCTGATAGCGAAGTGGTTAGTTGGCAATTGTATTTTCTTTGGCTATGGCGGAAAATAAGTATAGTTTGGTTCTGTGGAAAGGTGACCCGAAAGAGTATAGTGTTGTGCAAAGCAAAAACGTGAGACAGAGTAGGAATAGAATCGAAGTAAAATTTGGGAAGAAATGGTTTGAAGCGGAAATAATAAAAAGTAGTAGTGAGTAATTAAGGTTATTATTTTATTACATAAAATTATGCTGAAACTGGAGCTTTATGCTTTTTGTGGCGCAGTATGTACAAGTTACTTGGTTTAATATGGTATCTTCTGCATCGTATAAAAAATAACAATTATATTATTATTTGGTGACATTATTCGTATAAAAATATTCACTCTGCCCTACGAATTAGCAGATGACCCGACAATTGCTTCGCTTTCGTGATTCACCCGAATCGCAGCCCGCTCTAATGTACCGATGCGACGGCTGCCCCGAGGAAAGCCTGTGACGAAAACGTCAAATACTGCGCGTGGCCGCAAGAACTGCACACCATGTCGCAATAATGGCGCGATCCGGCGACTGCTAGTGTTCGCGCGCGAGCGAGAGAGAGAGAGAGAGAGCGAAGGGGCTCACCGTAGTTGAGGCTGTTAATACTGTTGTTGATAAGCTGTTGCTGAGTTTTTATTGCTTAGCTGCGGCACTCAGGTCTAGTTGCCCTCTCAGATGTATCGCCCACGATACTTCGTCGTCGTCGTACACAAATCTTGTGTTGTTCGCTTGTTGCTGTGGGATGCGTCTGCTTGCCACTACCGCCGGATGGAGAAGAACATCTCCGCTCGCGGCGCGGACACACGTAAAGTCGCTCTCAACGCGCGGACCCCGCTGTGTGCGCGTGCACCACACATGCTTTTCTCTTTTTCTCTCACGTCTTAGCTTTGCCCTCCTCGTCGCTGTTGTCGTTGCCGTTGGTCCGTCGCATCTCCAAAATGAAAACACAACGCATCAGCAAGAATTCTCCTTGCTCATGACCTTGTGGCGACGGACAGGCACGGTGGAGCGAGAAACTGGGCAAGCTCGTGAGCGAGCATTCCCCGTTACATACTTTATAACTTAGATGTATATGAGATCAAACTCGATCAGCGCTTTGATGATTTTACGTCTTTGCAATCTGTAAATTTTACTTGCTATTAGACTCGATTATCACAAAGCAAGTCGACGCCAGAGAGTGCGCGGTGACGGGATTTAAAGTCAATTATAAAAGATAATCAGCGAGCACTTTTCTTTTCCAACTTGAATTTTATTTCGGCAAACAAAACATTTCGTTTCTCGTTTTCATTAAAATTGCGTGACAATTATATTAATCTTGGAGTCGAGTCTTTATCATCATATTCGGATTTCCGTGGCGCATTAATTCGCAAACATTGCTAATTTACAGACATTATCAAAACCCCGTATCGGAAAGGCGATTTTATGCTTACATGGCATGGAGATGTTGAGTCCTCTGTTACCTAAGTTAATCGGGTTCGCTGCGTTTCTGGCGATGATGCGATGTTTTAGATGTTGATAAGGGAAACGGTCTTCGTCCGATGTACGTCTTTTGACATAGCTTGCCAATAGTAATATCGTTTCAGGTAGCATGTTATTTTATAAGTACCGGGGTGTTCTAGTTGCAAATGCCTTATCTCTATTAAATCTTTTTCTAATTCGTTTGGGACTATTATGCGCCAACATTCGTTTTTATTCTCTTTTATAAGTGATTTGACATTGTATTCGTTGTATAACTGCAAACAGTTATTTCCATTTCCTTTACTTTCTATTATCTCTAGAATCTTTTGACGGGCAACATCATTTTTTTACATTTTGCCGATGATTTTTATGATTAGTTTGCTGTAATTATGTAGCGATGAAATAATTATTGTTTCCTTGGTGTGTTTATGTAATGTAATTTTACGTCGGGGTTTCTACTAAAAAAATCAATTATTGTGTTGTCCTTTCCCCGGGAATGTACAATTGTGTATGTAAATTGTTGAAGGCAAAGCGACTACCTGATCAAACGAGAATTGTGAAAAATCGTAGAATTCAAAAATTCCAATGATTTGTTATCGGTCACGATTTCAAAGTTCTGTCCGATCAGATACATACTAAATTTTGATATACTGTAAATGATTGCTAAAAGCTCCAGCTCTGTGGTCGTACACCTTGTTTTTGTATCTGTCAAACATCTGCTCGCGAGGGAAACTATGCATCTATCCCCGTTTTCGTCAATCTGAGAAAAGACTTCCAACTACACATTCGACATGACATGACTCAAACAAACGGCGTTATAAAGTTTCGTTTGAAAACGTCAAATGCGTTGATATGCTCCTTTGTACAAAACCAGCCATTATCATCCTTCAATAGATCACGAAAAGGGGTAATAAAGTCGTTATATCTTATCGCAAAACGTCTGTAGTAGTTGCATACGCCAAAAATATGTTGCAGCCGTTGATTGTTTCTTGAAATTAAAAAATTTACTATTACCTGAATACGATCCGGGTTAGCTTTGATCCCGTGAAAACATAAAACGAAACTGAGAAAAAGGATTTTGCTTGATAAGAATTGACATTTTTTTAAATTAATAGTAAATCCGCTTACCATTAGTTTCGAGAAAATCGTTGAAGGACTAATATTTGATGGTTGAAAGTTTGCGTTCCGATCGCACAGTCATCAACGTATGTGGCTGATTCTTTGTAAATATTTATATCCTTGAGGCTAACAATGTCTTTCTGGTCTTTATTAACATAACTCTATAACTCCGGATGTATTTCAAAGATATCGATTATTTTTACTTCTTTAAGTAGCGCCAAGGAAGAAGTGCGAAAACAAGCGCTGCCCGCAGTACTAATTCCAAAAAGGACGCGAATCAATTAGTACATTCTACCTTTGAAAACGAACGCTGTAAGGGGACGTGATTGTTCGTCAAGCAGAATCTGCCTATAGCCCATTGTCATATCTACCTTCAAGAAAAATTTACATCTGTAAAAAAATTGCATTTTGTTATCTACGATAGGTTGGGCCTCATGATCAGCTTCTAAGTATTTGTTCAGATTTCAAGTGTCAAGACGGATTCGCACTGTGTCATCGTCCTTGCGAACGATTCGGAGCGGATTGCAGTACGGACTTACTGCTGGTTCAATCATTTTAGCTTACATCATTTTGTTTGGGCACGCCTCGACTTTGTCACGCAGAGCATACAACACAGGATACTTTTGCTTTAATGTAGGATTTTGATTTTTTTATCTCAGTTTGTGTGTAATTATTTACACATCCAGGTTTGTCGGAAAGCAGATACTCAAACTGTCTTAACATGGTGAAAAAAATCTGTTTTTGTCTTTCGTCAATATTTGAAAAATTTTTCGTGACTGAATCAAGTTGTTTAGAAAGGCTGGTTCGCTCTTCACTTTTCCGCGTGCATGCATTTATTCCAACTTTCTTTGTATTCATTATCCTGTCTATTCCATTTATATATTCATCAAGTTCAATTGCTTTATTTCCTTGGATAATTCACCATTATGCTCTTCGTTATTTATATCATTTAGTTGCAAAGTTTCATCCTTTTCACTTCTTTCTTTTTCTGATATTTTTTCATTTTCGATGATTTCTCTATCGCAAATAATTTTGTATATGAGTGTTTTATCTTTTTCCTTTATTATGCATAGTCTTTCTGACACGCCCGGTTCAAACAAAGTCGACAAATTTGGTAATGTTTTATATTTTCTGTGTATTGACATATGCCAGCAATTTATGAGCAAGCCTATCGACGTGTGAATATTATTTCCTAATATGATTTAACTTGTTAAGAATACAACAACCAAAAAGATAAATTCATAAATGGATGAATTGGATTTTCAGTTGTGTTTGCTTTTTTATTGTAGTTTATTTCTTTTCTAAAGCCACTGAAACTTGTATGCCTGTTACTGGAAGCTCTAAACATTTTCTTATTTTACTAATTTTCTTATAAAATTCTTCAGAAATAACGCTGATTTGACTCCCCGTATAGATAAGCGACCATACCGATATTTCATTTACTTTGCACAATAAGTGCGGTGAAGGCATTATTGTTTTTTTCGGCGTTCCATCAAAGGGGTCCTTATCGTTCATTCCCATATGTATTTCGGAAACAACATCATTGTGAAATTGACGCGCTGACGGACCGCACCTAAACGCGCGTATTTTGCGTTTAAATTATTTTGTTGTGTTTGGACATTACTGGCTGTGTGATGATTTGTATTGTTATGTATTGGAGGCGGAAAACGAGTGCTGGGTATTAGTGAAGATAATGGCTGTGCGTTAATTGAACTGATGGATCTTGCTAGCTTGTGTATGTTTGAGTCGGATAGTTATGGCTTAGGGGGATCTGATTAAAAACGTTTTCATTCGACAAATTTCGATGATAAAAGTTTCGATTGTATGAACCACGTGGCCTACCACGTGTCCAAAGTCTATTATAATTTTGTCTACCTCTATAATTTGAATTACAATGCTTTTTTAATGATAAACTGGCTAATTTGAATATTTTCTTGCTTATTATATCCACGTCTATCTTGCCCGAATTCATAGTTTCTTATTCTTTCTGTAAACAAATTGTCTAAATTTATCATTGACTTTATTAGATCATTTGAATTATTGCAGTCGATAAGAACTAAACTTCTTCTGACTAATATAGGGAGTTGCCTGATTATAGTTATATTCTTTTCTTATAACGTCCATACTGGCCTTAGGAAATTAGCTTGTTTCAATTGTCTATAGTAAAATGTTTGTAAATGTGTATCCTCTCTACTATTGAAACTTGTACTCGGCAATTAATTTTTAAAATCGATTTGAATGTTTGTATTATCCAATTCGTCGTAAAAGCTATTTGAAAAATGTTCGTATGAGTTGAAAAGAAAATATAAATCGTACCAATGTCTATCCTTCCCGTGCAAAGCAATGGTGAAATGATAGAAAACGCTCTAAAGTGAGTTTCCCCGTTACAAAATGAATATTATTTCTTCTAATAACTAAACGAGCTAGTTCGGGGGCGGAGTAAATATTTTTATGTATTAATAGCGCCGAAGAAAATGCAGTTGTTATTTCGAAAGTACCACTTCAGTATATTAATATTATTTGATTAAATAAATGTTAACATTATATTTTTCACATAGATAATAAGAAATATCTGGAGAGTCTCGAGGTATTTACAGATGGGACTACACAATCCAGTTACCAAGGTTCGTAAACATGTAGTTAAATTTATTTAATTAAATAATTCGATTTTTGGTGTATAGTAGGAAAAAGAAAAGGAAAGAAAGAAGAGATAAACAAGAAGAGCGAAGGAGAAGAACTGGAAGAAGAGATGAAAGTAGAAGTAGACGGAGAAGGAATCGAAGAACAAAGAGAAGACATGGAAGGAGGAGAAAGCCAAGGAAATGGAGGGGAAGAAGGAGTAATGGGAGATAAAATAGAGAAAGGAGAATCTATGGAAAAAAGAAAAAAGGGAAAAGACGAGGAAGAAGATAGTGAAGAAGAAAGAGAAGGAAGGGTAGGAATGAAAGGGAAAAAAGGAGGCAAAAATAGAAATGAAGACGTGAAAGAAAGAAAGAATATGAAAGGAACAGAATATTATGATGAAAATGGAGGTTTGAATCGCATTTTGAGACGAGAGTTTGCGAGTTGCGAACCAAAGGCTGGCAACGTATGTATGAATATACATATACGCATACACTAAAACAAAGACTTAAGCACATACGCATAAACTCAAATAAATACTCACCCAATCATAAACGATTATAGTCCTATTACACTGAAAATTACTATATTTCTATTACTATATTCAGATACGATTAACGCAAAGCCTAGAAATTTACGTTTCGAAGGTGGAAATAGATGAAATTAAGGCAAAGTTTATAAAAAATAGCCACCGTATGGTCAGCAAACTAATGATATCCTTGATAAAACGAGAATATTTAATCAAGATGACGCCAACTGGCAAAGGAGATAGTGAACCAATCCCAACGTCGATATTCGAAGGAGTTCTTGGTAAGCACTCATACCACTTATCATAATTTATTGTATTCAATTAAACGAAATCCGAAATGAAATTTGAAAATGCTATATTCATCTAGAGTTTGTAAATGGCGTAGTCGAAGAGGACCAGCAAATTTCGAGAAATAGATACAGGCTCCTGCTCACTAAATTTTGCAATAACTTGCGTTATCGTTAGAATTAAACAGATGTAAAAATTAAATTAGTAAATTTATGTTCTTGTTTTATTATAAGAAAAACTCTACAGCGTTTGGATAATTTATTAATAATGTAATTAATCCTAGTAATATTTTCAAAAAAGTCACCAACAAAATCAACCGAAAAGTTCTCAATAAAGTCCGCGGAAAACTCCTCAAAAAAATTCTCTAACAAGTCCTCGAATTAGTCCTCAAATAAATCTTGAAATAAGTCCTCAAAAAAGTCCACAATAAAGTCGTCAATATAATCGTAAATAAAGCCCTCAAAAAAGTCCTCAAAAAAGTCCTCAAAAAAGTCCTCAAAAAAGTCCTCGAAAAAGTCCTCAAAAAAGTCCTCAAAAAAGTCCTCGAAAAAGTCCTCAAAAAAGTCCTCAAAAAAGTCCTCGAAAAAGTCCTCAAAATAGTCCTCAAATTAGTCCTCAAAAAAGTCCTCAAAATAGTCCTCAAATTAGTCCTCAAAATAGTCCTCAAAATATTCCTCAAATTAGTCCTCAAAAAAGTCCTCAAAATAGTCCTCAAAAAAGTCCTCGAAAAAGTCCTCCAATTAGTCCTCAAAAAAGTCCTCAAAATAGTCCTCAAAAAAGTCCTCAAAAAAGTCCTCAAAATAGTCCTCAAATTAGTCCTCCAAAAAGTCCTCAAAAAAGTCCTCAAAATAGTCCTCAAATTAGTCCTCGAAAAAGTCCTCAAAAAAGTCCTCAAAAAAGTCCTCAAATTAGTCCTCAAAAAAGTCCTCAAAAAAGTCCTCGAAAAAGTCCTCAAATTAGTCCTCAAAAAAGTCCTCAAAATAGTCCTCAAATTAGTCCTCGAAAAAGTCCTCAAAATAGTCCTTAAATTAGTCCTCAAAAAAGTCCTCAAAATAGTCCTCAAATTAGTCCTCAAAAAAGTCCTCAAAAAAGTCCTCAAATTAGTCCTCAAAAAAGTCCTCAAAAAAGTCCTCAAAAAAGTCCTCAAAATAGTCCTCAAAATAGTCCTCAAAAAAGTCCTCAAAAAAGTCCTCAAAATAGTCCTCAAATTAGTCCTCCAAAAAGTCCTCAAAAAAGTCCTCGAAAAAGTCCTCAAAAAAGTCCTCCAAAAAGTCCTCAAAAGAGTCCTCGAAAAAGTCCTCGAATGTGTTCTCGAATTAAAAAATTTGAAACATTCTATCATTATTTTATTCAATATCAATAAATGTGTTTATAATTTTAAATAAATTATTATAAGCTAATACAAACGAAAAAAATTGAATTTACCTTCGTCTATTTCATCTTTTAATCTCAAATTCATGAATTCATTTTCAGCAGTACATAGTTTTTATGAACCAAATGGTCTTTGTCTTCAGATAAATTTTCCATAATTGCAAAAATAAAGTATTTTATTATGGATTTATTAAAAATATTTGCAACTTATGACTCAAATGACTATTCGATTTGCTGTATTAGCCTGTTTACTGCGTATAAAATTTACTCCAAGTCATTACCCTAAACAATTACTGGTTTAATAATTAAATATTTTTACATTCATATTTATCTCACTTATTGTAGAATTCATCAAAATTGAATGAAAATAAGAAAGGACCTAACAAGGATATAATTGGAATGGTTTTCTAAAAGGCTTTTCGTGACTATAAAGGTTGACTGAAAAGATCATAACTCGCGTTTTAGCTAATAGAAAAGTGAAGAAGAGAAAAGTAAAAGTAATTTAATTTTAATTTGTATTTATTCTTTGACTTACTTATAAATGGTTTGAAATATGGCCTAGGCTGTTCTTGCTCTAAGAACCTTGATGAAAAGTACAACTGACTCACTAACCGAACTAAACTGCAACTGCAACTGCACTACTAACCAAATTGAATTGAATTGTACTGCTTATTAATCCGAAAACTTAATTGATCTCTTTAATAAGCAAGGACTTAAAGCCCCTTCCTCGGCCCTTCAACGCCCAAAAAAACTGATCTGCCTGCATTATGAAAAAACTCGACTGTTATAGACAAGGGCAAGAAGCCCCTTCCTCAGGCCCTCACGCCCTAAACAAATTGTCTAATTAGAGGAAAAGAAATTACTCACTCTTTTTTTCTCCGTCCTCCTCACACTTTTCATCTTAAATATAAATTCGACTTCAAAAGAGAAAGAACAACTAATGCAAGTGTTCTTTTATACCCTAGAGTATTTCTCGTCGACTGAGAATACCTCTGGAGCCTGTCTCGACGACAGAAAAGACCTCCAGAGTACCTCTCGACGACTGAAAAAACCGCTGCAGTATTTCTTGAACCTTTCGACGACTGAAAATACCTCGTCACATTCGTCGAAGACGTCCTCCTGCATAACCAGACTATAGCAAGTTGAACTTCTTCATTACTATTTTTGGTTGCAAAACATAATTAAATGATGATCGATAAGTACTCGGAATTATATTGAAAGATGCAAGTTGCAATATTTTGAAAGACGCTTTTTTTAAATGCTAGAAGCATTGCCTCAAAGACATTTTCGATGACACTAAATCAAACTTATTACTCAATGTTTTAAATATATATTTTCATTATTGCTAGATCTTTCGTTGTCGAGAAAGGCTTCATAGGTCTTTAAACCCCTGGGGAGGTTCGAAAAATACTCCGGAGGTATCCCCAGTTGTCGATACGGGCCCCAGAGGTATACTCAATCGTCTAAAGATTCGAGAAATAGTTCCAGAGGGCTTTTCAGTCCTCGAAAAATACTGCGGAGGTATTCTTAGTCGTCAAGAGAAATTTTGGAGGTATTATCAGTCTTCGAAGAATACTTTTCGCTATCAAGAAAGGCTCCGTAACAGCCGTCAGGAAATTTTAAAAATACCCCAAAGATTTTTTCAGACCTTGAGAAATAGTCCGGAGGCCTTTTGTGTCCTAGAGAGATACTCCGGAAATCTTTTCGTTGTCGAGGAAGGCTCCGAAGGTCTTAACAACCGTCTGAAAATTCGAAAAATACTCCAGAGGTATCCCCAGTTATCGAGTGATACTCCGAAGGTTTTTTCATTTATCAAAAGGGCTCCAGAGGTATTCTTAGTCATCAAGAGAAACTCCGAAGGGTCTTTCAGTCGTCTAGAAAGTCTGAATTTCACTATACTAACCAAACAGTAAAAAATTATTCTTTCAAGCATGATGTAAATCTTAGATCGCTTAATTGAAAATTGTTCAGCTTTTATAACATCATTGATATAATTGTCGTTTAATTAATGACTGTTTAACAAACTATAATCGGTTGGAGTTTTCAGAACATTTTTGAGTCAATCTCTTTATTCATTCGGTGGAAATTTAAATTATTTTTCTCAGTCCCTGCCGAAAACCTAATCCACCTGCATTAGTTGTTCTTTTTCTTTTAAAGTCGAATAATAAAAAAAAGGACTTTTTTGAGGACTTTTTCGAGGACTAATTTGAGGACTTTTTTGAGGACTTTTTCGAGGACTAATTTGAGGACTTTTTTGAGGACTTTTTTGAGGACTTTTTTGAGGACTTTTTTGAGGACTAATTTGAGGACTAATTTGAGGACTTTTTCGAGGACTAATTGGAGGACTAATTTGAGGACTTTTTTGAGGATTTTTTGAGGACTTTTTTGAGGACTTTTTTGAGGACTTTTTTGAGGACTTTTTTGAGGACTTTTTTGAGGACTTTTTTGAGGACTTTTTTGAGGACTTTTTTGAGGACTTTTTTGAGGACTAATTTGAGGACTAATTTGAGGACTTTTTCGAGGACTTTTTTGAGGACTTTTTTGAGGACTAATTTGAGGACTTTTTTGAGGACTAATTTGAGGACTAATTTGAGGACTTTTTCGAGGACTTTTTCGAGGACTTTTTCGAGGACTTTTTCGAGGACTTTTTCGAGGACTTTTTCGAGGACTTTTTTGAGGACTTTTTTGAGGACTTTTTTGAGGACTAATTTGAGGACTTTTTTGAGGACTAATTTGAGGACTTTTTCGAGGACTTTTTTGAGGACTTTTTTGAGGACTAATTTGAGGACTTTTTTGAGGACTAATTTGAGGACTTTTTTGAGGACTAATTTGAGGACTAATTTGAGGACTAATTTGAGGACTTTTTCGAGGACTTTTTCGAGGACTTTTTCGAGGACTTTTTCGAGGACTTTTTCGAGGACTTTTTCGAGGACTTTTTTGAGGACTTTTTTGAGGACTTTTTTGAGGACTAATTTGAGGACTTTTTTGAGGACTAATTTGAGGACTTTTTCGAGGACTAATTTGAGGACTTTTTTGAGGACTAATTTGAGGACTAATTTGAGGACTTTTTCGAGGACTTTTTCGAGGACTTTTTTGAGGACTTTTTTGAGGACTAATTTGAGGACTAATTTGAGGACTAATTTGAGGACTTTTTCGAGGACTTTTTCGAGGACTTTTTCGAGGACTTTTTCGAGGACTTTTTCGAGGACTTTTTTGAGGACTTTTTTGAGGACTTTTTTGAGGACTAATTTGAGGACTTTTTTGAGGACTAATTTGAGGACTTTTTCGAGGACTAATTTGAGGACTTTTTTGAGGACTAATTTGAGGACTAATTTGAGGACTTTTTCGAGGACTTTTTCGAGGACTTTTTTGAGGACTTTTTTGAGGACTAATTTGAGGACTAATTTGAGGACTTTTTCGAGGACTTTTTCGAGGACTTTTTTGAGGACTTTTTTGACAATTTGATTTCATTTGTTTATTTATAATTAATAAATACTAATAATTTTTTGTCATAATAATAAATTAGATATAATTTTGTAATTGTTCGCGGCATCTGCGCTCCATGTGCGTAGCACGAAAGTAGAGAGTAATAATTTATAACATTTTTTTTGGTTGTTGTAAAAGTGAAAGTTTATTTGGAGATGTGGTCCTTTGTTGCTTAATGTTTTTTTTTTTTTGCGGATGGGGAAAACCCAGAATATGAACATGTGCGGCATTTCCAACGGTGCGCGCGCGATGCAAAAAAAAAAGGGTATGGTCGTCCAGCAATTGTCGCGCAGATAAGCGTTTGGAGGGAAATTCGGCACTATAACCTTGGCATCTCTAATTGGCCCTACGAACAGGCCCAATGCTGGAGAAAATTCTCTGATCCTTCTTCAGGAAGGAGGAAGCAGTCAGTAGTTCTCGAGAACTCGATCCTTGCACCTCGCATCTTTCTCTCTCTCTCTCGGCACCTCGTTGCACTCTCTTTCAGTTACCTAGTTGCTCCTAGCTGAGGATATGCGTGATATCCTCTGAGGCGTCTCCGACCCTGGGCAGCTCAAACAGCAGCAACTCGGCCCTACTCTTAGGGGTAGTATAGTGCGGGCCGTGCCCGTGACCAAGACGTTGGTACTGTGCTGCTCTAGAAGACGACCTTCCTTCTCGTACAAGGTGCAATTAGCGTCGTGTGGTAAGCGAGTAGTTTTAACTTGAATGGCCATTCACAGGCAAAGTGAGCCTACCGAAATCTATTAATTGTAAATAAGTAGTATAACTCTTTGTACATTTGTCGATTGTATTTGCTCATATTTAGATGGCTTTTCCCTACTTATGACTGGGGTTTTTATGCCTTATAAATACGAGCCTAATTATACTTGATAAAAATATAATAAAATTAAATCCATATCCTTTATTTATTCAATATTCACGCACCATATCTGTATTAATTTTCAAAGAACTTGATATACATGAGACTTATAAATTCTTTTTTATAGGTGATTCGAATTTCTGTGTTGATTATATTTAACTTGGAATTTCTACTAAAGAATTGTCCAATTTGTTCAGTAATAATTGCTTGAGTATGCTGATCTGAAATAATACGACACGTTTATAATCTCAAATTTGTTATTATATTACTTTGAAAATTGTAATAACTAACTTAGAGACAGTTTTCAAATTGTCGTCCTCCGTTTTCAATGCAGCACTGCAGCCGGCGTACAAAATTTCGTCTTACTGCAGCTAACATTTCAGGCGTTACGCTTTCGAACGCCATTGTTATTTTGTTTTCCAGATCTTCTAAATTTTCTATCTCTGTTCCGTACATACAATCTTTAAAATAACCCCATAAAAAAAAATCAAGTGGGTTTAAATCCGGTGATCGTGGAGGCCAATGGATTTCTCCACCTTGGCCAATCCATCTGTTCGGAAACATATGGTTCAGCAGATTAATCACTCCAGCAGCTCGATAAGCGGGAGCTCCATCATGCTGATACCATATGTTTTGCCGATCTTCATTTGGTAAATGGCGCAACAATCTCGGAAGCTGATTTTGCAGGAAGTCTATGTAATTATCAGCGCCCAAATAATTGGGCATTTGTACTGGACCAATCTGAATGTGAATATAATAAAAAAATTGTATTTTCAATATACTTGAGATACAGAGACTGATTTAAAAAAAATTGTATATACATCAAACGCAATAAGATTTAAGTTTAATTATTATTATTCATTATTGTATTTATTTATCAGGCTGATTTACAAGTGCTACACAAAAGCCCAGTGAACACTCCAACAATAATAACACAAATAAACTTGAACATATCATGCAGCAGCTGATGCAAAGAATGAACACTATGCTCAATCCCTTAACCATATTAGTAAACAAACTATCAAAATGAGTAGTTTAAAACTCGATATGTGTAACGCAAGTGGTCTAATGCAAAGGTACTTGGAATTAAAATCGTTCTTAAACTATGAAAATATAAACATCATGTTGATATCAGAAACACACTTTACAAGCAAGAACTATCTCAGTATACCAAACTACACCTTATATAAAACGAATCATCCACTCAATAAAGCATACGGAGGAACTGCAATAAGAATCAAAACAAAAATAATCCACTACGTTTATACACACACCAGCGAAATTTACCTTCAAGCAATCAATGTAATAATCGAGGATAAACAAAGTACTATACGAAATATTACAATTAAACAAATACATTCCAACATCCACTGGAGAACCAACATATTAGCCAACGGACATGTTCAGGAAACCAGATTTGATTGACTTCGCAATACATAAAACACATATGTAAGCTTCCTCATGCATTGACCTTACATTAGATCATTCACCGATAATAGTCACTCTAAACTCTACTGTGCACAAAACTATAAACAACCTCACAATAACAGATTGGAAAAAATATACAAGCTTCCTAGAGAAACGTATAAATGTAATGTACCTCTCAAATCAACTACTGTCATAGAAAACAGTATACAAACATTAAACTCACTCCTAACTGTAGCTATTAACCAATGCTCTACTAATGTAATGAAGACAGAATATCAACAAATCATCTTTATAGTAGTAGTAGAACAAAAAATCAAAGAAAAACGACTACTGAGAAAAAGGTATTAGATTACAAGATTGAGCCAAGATAAAACGAATCTAGAATAGAGCAGTTAAAGAACTGAAGAAAGTATTGTTCGTACAGAAAAATGCAGAAATACAGAAGAAGCACTTTGTCCAATCGAAGCAACGGATTACTCACTATGAAAAGCGATAAAAAGATTAAATAGACCAACCTCATTTCTTCCACCCATACGTAAAAACTGTGGAAAATAGGCCAGATCGGACGAGGAAAAAATGGCAACTTTTGCAAATCATCTAAGCGAAGTGTTCAAACCACATCAACGTATAATCACTGAACAAGAAAAAGAAATCTTACTAGAAGATCATAATGCACAGGATAACACTCCATCGAAACTAGTTAAACTAAAGGAAGTACTCAAAATCATTAATAACATAAATAATAAAAAAGCCCTCGGTTATGATATCGTTACAGGAAAAATGATTAAAAAGCTTCCCACGATAGCAATTCGATATATAACAATAATATTTAATGCATGCTTCCGTCATTGCTATTTACCTTCTCAATGGAAAGTAGCAGAGATTATCTTAATACCTAGACCTGGTAAAGAAAATGAACTTGTGACCTCATACAAATCAATTAGTCTACTGCCTGTACTCTGAAAAGTCTATGAAAAAAACATACCAGCAAGAATAAATCAAATCGTAATAGATAGAAAACTTATCCCGGACCACCAATTCGGATTCAGAAGTCATCATTCCACGATCGAACAAGTGAAAAGAATAGTATCAACAGCAAGGAAATCCATAGAAAACAAACTGTACTATACAGGCATATTTCTTAACATAGGGGGATTTTTTCCCAAATGTTACAGTGATTTACTACAATCTTACCTACAAGACAGAACATTTCAGGTAAAAATCAATAAAAAAGTATCAACATGGCAAATAATAAAAGCAGGTGTACAACAGGGCAGTGTTTTAGGATCAACGCTATACCTGCTATACACATCGGACCCATCGGACCTACCAAAGTCTCCAAATATTCTGACAGTAACATATGCAGACGATACAGCAATATTAACAACACGTCAAGAAACAGCAATAGCATGGGAAACAGTATAAAATTACGTTAATAACTATCTCCAAAACTGGCTAAATGCATGGAGAATAATAGTAAACGAGAGTAAATCAATTCACACCACATTTACTCTCCGTAAAAATATATGTCCACATATTTCGTTGAATGACAAATACATACGCAGAAAGACCATGTCAAATCCTTAGGTATACATCTGGATAGAAGGTTGACATGGAAAGAACATATATTCACAAAGAGGAAACAACTAGGATTGAAATGGAGGAAAATGTACTAGCTTATTGAGGAAAAATCGGAGCTAACAATTGAAAATAAACTTCTGCTATATAAAGCAGTATTCAAGTCAGTCTGGACCTACGCCATTCAACTATGGGGAGCCGCTTCAAACTCGAACATTAAAATCCTAGAAAGATTCCAATCGAAAGTCCTACACGGCATAACACACACGCCGTGGTTCGTTCCAAACGAAATTATTCCAAATGATGTACAGATCGCAATAGAGAAAGAAGAAATTCAAACTTTATCCGCAAAATACTGCACAAAACTAAGAAACCATTCAAACAAACGTATTAGCAAACTTCTTTCGGAATCGATTACCAATACAGGACTTAAGAAACGTAAAATAAAGAAGACACAATATAACTCAAGATAAAAAGCAGTACCTTCGCATTCCAAAATCAAGATAGAATACTTAGTGGAGTACTCTGCTGATAACATGTAAAATTGTCTATATCGTAAAATAATTTACTGATTGTCCTTTTTATTTAAGGTTGACAGATTGTAAATAAATTTTGTAAATAAATAAAAAATATATATTTTTGTGTAGAAATATATTTGTATGTACTTACAACTTCATTTTTCACGATTCCACACCAGTAATTTAAGGAAAATCGATTCTGGTGTCTATTTACAATAGCTAATCTTGGATTTTCTACAGCATAATAATGGTTATTATGCATGTTGAACGTTCCGTCTCTCCCAAACGTCGATTCATCGGTAAATAAAATATTTTCTAAAAAATGTTCATCGTTTTCGATTCTACGTAATAACCTTTGGCAAAATTCAACCCGCACATGATAATCTGCTTCGTTCAGTTGTTGAACTTTACGAAAGTGATACGCATGGAGGAAGTTGTCCTTAATGATCCGTTGTACCTAAGTTAAAAATATAGAATAGTGATTAGATATAAATTATCGAATATAAATTAGATTAATCTAACGAAAAATAAAACATGTTTTGTGGATTTACATTTACTGCTATTACTAATGTATTACAAATGAAACCATTTAACGATGATGCTGTAAATGTAATACACAAAGGCTCTACACAATAAAATTATTTGAGCAGCCGGTCACTTTCTCTTAATTGTTTTATTTCTAAGTTTCTCGTTGGACATTGGAAAAACTACTAAACAGAATAGCCAAAGAAAACTATCTTTTGAAAATATTGGGACAAAACAAAATAAATATGCAACCAACAGCATCTGAAAAATATCTACCAATAATAAATGGATTAAAAGAAAAAAAAACATAACAGCGTAAAGAATAGAAAGGATTTTAAGTGATATTGAGAAGTCTATGCATCCGTCAGTCATCATTGACGATTTGAAATCTGCCATACGGAACGTAGATATAAAGTCTTAAGTATTCGGAATATTCGGCATCGCATAACAACCATACCACTACCATTATTCACTGAGTAAATTGAAGATGAATACGTTTCCTTCCACACCTCTCTGGTTAATGCCAGAGGCTTTTCCGAGCATCGGCAAAAGTTTCACGAATACTTTATGTCCGAATGAAGAAGCTGCCATTCCAATAAAAGTGTCACACCTTTGCCAAAAACGCCATCGAATTCGCGTAATTTCGTATTCTCGGCTGCGCGCTTTCCCTTCTATGTTGCAAGGGACAGAGGCTTTTCCGAACGTTGGCAAAAGTTTTGCAGCCTCTTACGACTATGATCATTTGAATGAAAAAGGTTTCTTTCTGGTAAAAGTGGCAAAACATTGCCAAAATCAACATCGAAGTCGCGTAACTACGTATTCTCGAGCGCGCGCTTTCCCTTCTATGTTGCAAGGGACAGAGTCTTTTTCGAGCACCAGCAAAAGTTTTACAGCCTCTTTCTACTATGATCTTTGGAACGAAAAAGATGTCATTGCAACAAAAGTGGCAAAACATTGCCAAAAATGCTATCGAAGTCGTGTACTCCGATATCGTCATAGAGCGAACTAGACTCTTAGGGTTAGTTATTTCAGGGCTGTTATTAAGGGTTATTATTGATTAATATGTAGTTTTATATCACTATTAAGGTCACACGAGTCGACTAAAATAGTTAAAAATTAATTTAAAAATAATGTTTTACGTGCAAATTAATGTTACGAACTTCACATTCATAATTTGTTCCGGACGTTCCAAATATCGAGCAAGGGATTATGCAGACGAGAAAGAGTTTTTGAGTTGTACACGTGGTGTGCAGGATGGACCTTTGAAAATGAAAGCGTAGCACATTGGGAAATAGGGAAATTAACGCGCCCGAGCGGGTTAGGCACACGTGTAAGGGTTGTGTTCACTTTGGTCTGTTTTTTTTTAAAGAGAAAGTATAAGGATTGTATTAACTATCATCTTTTTTTTAAAAGAGAAAGCGCAAGGGTTGTGTTCGTTGTCGCCTGTTTCCTCAAAAGAGAAATTGCTTTAAAGCCACCGAAGAACAATTTAGGAAATTAATAACACTTGTAAAAAACGTCGAGGAAGGCATTAAAAATCAAAGAATGGACGAAATGGGTCGCGTGAGATGAGACATAAACGTTCACGAGAAGTGTGAATCATAGTCACCGCACACACTGCTCGACTTCGAACCTTCGGCCGAAATCCGAAGACGCGCCATAAAAAATTAACTGCTGCTCTCGAGTCTGGGTATTATCACGCGGCCCGACAAGTAGGAAAATGAATCCACGACTGAGTAATTGATAAGTTACTTTAATTATGATAGTTAGCTTGCGGTTAGAGGATAAGTCTGTAACGAACTCAGGATCGAGCGGCTTACGACAATTTCTTGTAATCGTTTGCTTGATAGGAATGGACGTACGAGTGCGATCGTCGATGTTGAGTGTGAACGGACAAACGACAACGAATGTCGCAAGGATGTACACCGGGGCGGCTTGTTGCGAACCTGCGATCCAGCCAGCGGTACTGTTCTCGGAGCTCAAACTCGACCCATGGACGTGCACGAGCGCGGGATGCATTACGTGTCCGTGAAGCCAAAATTTTTAGATTCGCGGAGCTTGCTCCCCGAAGGCTGCAGACCCCATTTGGAGTTTTACTCTTGGTTGTGTGGGTCACTTCATCTTACTTGATGAATTTTACGGATAGGGCAATGTTGAGATTGCTCCTAGGACCGGCAGGCTGGCGAGTGAGAGCGAGCGAGACAGTCGGAGGGCGAGAGAGCGGGAACGCGATAAGCGTGCCAGAGTGCCAAAGCGCGCCTGCAAGGCCCAAAAGTAAATATGTGCACGCGGCGGGGCAGCGATGACGGCGAGGCTTGCGAGAAAATTCGGCAACATGCGACGTGAAACTGAGATGCGAGTCACTTTACGTCCAGATTCTAACGAGGTGAGTTGTGCCTCTCTTTGGACTCGTGCGCGTTAACTCTATCCTAGTCGAGATCTTTAATTTGTAAAATAGCGGCTTTTTCCTCACACGGTGAGGTTTTTTACGCCGACTATTTAGTTCTAATTTAATTGTAACTTAGTTTATTAAAAAAAAAAGAAATATTAAACTCAGTGTACTCCTTTATTCAATCTCTCCCGCACAATTGCTCACCCCTAACAAATTGGTGCCCCGGGTGAGGAACATCGTTCAAATTGTGCGAAGTCGAGATTGCTGCTATAGTGGTTTGTTGTACGGTTTCTGGTGTTCGTGAAGTTCATCTGTGTCTCTACGATGGTGATGAGAAAACGACGCGCGCCGGCCAACAAGCAGGGGTCACCTGCGAAGCAAGTCCAGCGAGAGGTTGTCGCAGCTGTGCCAGCAGCTGCACCTGCGGCACCTGCAACTCCTGTAGCAGCTCTGCCAAGGGAAGTCACCCGCACGAGGTCAGGGCGTGGTGGTGCGCAAAGGGCACCAAGGCCCACCCGCCGTCAACGGAAGCGAACAACCGAGTCACCTGTAGTGTCACCGACAGAATCGACTCCATCTGATGAACAGCAACGACCGCAGCTGAGTCCTTCGCTCGAGCCGGAGGTCAACGTCACTAGTACAGCGTCTTCAACAGCAGCATCAACGAGTTACGTGGTCACCAGCGAGGCGAATCGTTAACTTCACGATCAAGGTAGCGCAAGCGTTAGCGATTTTCAAGACGTAAATTTACTCGAAAAAGCGGTATCATTGTTATCCGGTAGTTTAATCAGTACAGCCAATGTAATCCGCGAGAGCGCAGCAAATAATGTTCTGGCGAACGATCAATTAGATTATGACAAGCGATTACCGGAGTTTTCCGGAAAGCCTCTGCAATGGATTCATTTTCATAGAACGTACGCCGAGTCCGCGAGTAATTTTAGCGATCGTCGTAACATCGGGCGCTTGAAAAAGAGCGTTGAAAGGACGAGCCTACGACCTCGTGAAGACACTTTTGGCAACAACCGAGGATCCGAAAGATGTCATAACCGAGTTAGAAAAACACTTCGGGAATAGGTTTATGTTAGCTCAAGATTTCGTTCGTGACCTGTATGCGCTACCGTGTCTGAAATCTGGCAAAGGCAAATTGGTTTCGTTCGCGACTCAGCTGAAACGCAGTATTGACGGGCTGAAGTTACTGAAACTGAACGAATATTTGCATAGCATGGATTTGCTATTAAGCGTGGCTAGTAAGATCCCGGACGAATTGAAATCGACATACTATCGATACGTCGAAAATGCGAGCGACTTGCTGTTCGACGCATCGTCTCTGGAAAAGCTCGCGAAATTTATGAGCAGGGAGTCGGATATGGCAGTGCGTGCTGGGATATTCGACATCTAGATAGCGTCATCAAGGGGCAGCGACAGTTCAGCGAGGAGGCCGAGAGCTGCCGTGATATGCGCTGCAGCGGAGGGACAAGGGGACGATGAAGAAAGACCACTTGCGGGGAACAGATGTCTGCATTGTCGCCGCGGGAACCATGAATTGAGAAACTGCCGCGAGGTTAAAAACGATAGTACTAGGCGCAGGTGGTTTTTGGTCAAGCAGTGGTGACTCTGCTTCAAGTATCTGGGCGACAAGCACTCGCGAAGGGACTGCGACGCGAAGGAAACTTGCGAAACTTGCCGTAAACACCACCACACTCTCTTGCATTCTTTCGGTAGCCACGACCGCCGGAATAATTCTGACCGCGAAGGCTGACGTGATAATGCTGATCGAAGGGAAGATCGCGACAAGAGGGGTCGCAACAATGAGAGAGACCGTGGCGATAAGAGAGACCGCGACGAGAGAAGGCGTCGCGACGAATCACGCACCTGAAATCGCAAGTCAACTTCTCGAAGAAATTGACTAGCGGCTCGCACGGGCCTTATACGCGCCGTACCGCTAAACATCGACGGGCCGAAAAGGAAAGCGACGACTTGCGCATTGTTGGACTGTGGAGCAACGGCTACGCTAATCGACAGGGGATTCGCGGATCATGTCGGTTTGACGGGGGAGCCCTTTAGGACAAACATACGCGGCTTGTATTGTATGAGTGTGGTTCGTTGCGAGAGAGTTAGTTTTTAGTCAGCGGGCCGTTTCGCCAAGAAAAGATCGCTCGTACGCTAATTGTACCAAAGCTAGATCTGCCTCTGCAAACGTTGTCGATAGAACTCGTACAGGACGTTAAAGAGGAACACGATATCCCGATATACCCGTACAAAGACGCTAAGTTAAGCATCTTGATAGGACAGGACAATTGGCCGTTGATTATGTGTGACGAATCGCGGCGGATTGGGGATAGCGTGCTCGTTGTTTCACACACGCGATTGGGCTGGTCGGTACACGGATACATCGAAAACAGGCAGAATTCGAACAGAGATTCGCAAATACTCGCGAAATGTTTTATCGCTACCGAGGAGGAGATGACGGAACAACAAAAGCTCGCGGAATTAGAAAAATTAGTTCACGACTATATAGAAATGGAAAATTTCGGAGTAGTTAAAACCGAATCGAGAGACAAAAACAACGAACGGGCTTTAGCGATTTTGGAGGCGACTTCGCGTAAATTTAGCGAGGGATGGCCGGACACCTTCCAGACGTTTTATGGATCTTTTCTCTATTCCGCGATTTTTGAGTAATTCAAAGTTTGCGTATTTTGTTGCATAAGCGTTCTTTTTGTTTTTATATCTGTAATATTCTCGTAGTTTTAAATTGCTTGTTTTTTGTAATATTCACCGTCAAACGGTTCCTTGTATTTGTGAAATTAAATAAATCTAGAGTGTTATAAAAATTGAATCATGATTCGATTATTTTCATCCACCTCACCTGAACATAATTTATGTTACTTACCGTAGAGTAGGTTAGATTCAGCATGCCTGCCACGTTTCTAATGCTCCTAGTCGGATCCTCTTCTAAACACTCTAAAACATTTTCTTCATTTTCCACGTTGCGTACAACACGTGGAGCACCGACTACTCCTTGTTTAGCACCTCGATGAGCAAGGGGAATAAGGTTACCGTCCTCTCGACCACGACGTACCACTCCCAAAATAACATTTGCATCCGGACGTCTTCTTAAATCAGGCGGGTTCCTGCGGTCCAACGCAGCCGCGTACAAACGCGCGGCTTCGTTAGCATTGCGCCCGGCCTCGCCGTAAAAAATGATCATCTCCGTATACTCGGCTCCCGTATACGGTGCACCACGACCGACAGGCCTTCCTCGGCCACCCGCACGACCTCCAGCTCGACCTCCACCTCTACCGCCACGACCCCCGCGATCACCCATAATTAATGCCAGAATGTTGTTTAGAAATTTCCACTTTTATTCGCACCGAACGCAACTTAAACAAAATTGGTTGCACACTATGATGAAACTTATTGTAAAGGATAGCACCACCACATGTTTGTAAAAAAAAACTTTGAGAACAAAAACGCATCAAATTTATCAATAAACATGTTCTGATATTTAATTTTAAATACAAAAGTTTCCGTCAAATTTAAAATTTTAATTTATGAAGTTTGTTTTTTTTGTACTTTGAATTTTTAAAAATAAAAAATTGTTGAATAATTGATTCAAAATATTTTTTATAAACAACAGCGAATGATAAAGAAAAAAAGTTTTATTCCGATAGAAATGGCAAACCAAAATTGACGTCGAAGTCGCGTACTTTCGTACGCTTGTCCGCGCGTATTTCCCCTCTCCTCTGTAGCTAATGTGAGAGGCTTTTCCGAGTGTCGGCAAAAGTTTCACGGATAGTAATGTCACCGTCAGTAATACCGAATGGTGAGCGAGATACAATTAATCTCACTCAATAAGCAATAATTAAAAATAAAAAGTCTCAGTATTAAATTTTTACTTAAATGCTCTTTATTTGTATTTCTAGTAATAACTGAAAGAATTACTTTTGATTTGATTAGACAAAATTACTGTAAATTTATGATTGTTATAAAGTTATTAACAAAAATAAATTATAAAACTTTCCCTCTCTCCTCTCTGGTTAATGTCAGAGGCTTTTCCGAGCGCCGGCAAAATTTTACAGCCTCTCTCCTCTATGATCATTCGAATAAAATAGATTTCATTCGACTAACAGTGGCAAAACATTGCCGAAAACGCCATCGAAGGTGGATACTCACGAGGACGCGGCTGCGCGGCTTTCTTCCTCTCCTCTCCGGTTAATGTCAGAGGCTTTTCCGAGCGCTAGGAAAATTTTACAGCCTCTCTCCTCTATGATCATTAGAATGAAATACATTTCATTCGAATAAAAGTGGCAAAACATTGCCAAAAACGCGATTGAAGGTGGATACTCACGAGTGTGCGGCCGCACGGCTTTCTCCCTCTCTTCTCCGGTTAATGTCAGAGACTTTTCCGAGCGTCAGAAAAAGATTCGTGAACACATCTTATCATGACCTTTTGAATGAAAAAGGTTTCATTCGAATTAAAGTGGCAAAATATTGCCAAGATCGACATCGAAGTCGCGTACTTTCGTACGCTTATTACGTAAAATTATTATAAAATTACGTAAAATTACTTTTATGTTTGTTATAAAGTTATAAAAAAATTAATTATAAGACATTATTAGACCGTTTATTCTAAGAAAATGACGTCTTTACAAGGCGGTTCTTTCTTCGATGCGCTGCTCAGCAACCAATGATATTTTGCAATGTTAGTTACCGCGTCGTCTCAATCACCGCTTCGGTTGCTACGGCCAAGTGGAGGGGAAAACAGCAAAAGAGGAGAAATTTGGTAGTCGACCGAAACGGCGCTCTGATTGGTCGAAATTATTAATTTTTGAAATTAATTTTCTCGGAAAGTATTGATGATAAAAATTTTTTGAAAACGGCAATCGATTCAGAAAATTTTGTTCTACAGCCCATTTTCGGGAACTATAATCCTTCTGAATCACCCTGTATATATATATATCTATATATATACTGATGGTGGTCAAAACTCTTTCTCCTTTTCTTCTCCCATCAGTTATTTCAATTATCTCGAGTATCTGTTCCGTACGGTATCTTATTATCTAACTATACATAAGAATGGCTGCGCCTGCGCAATCGATCTTGTTGTCTGTCTTGTTAGTGCCTCTACTTGACAAATTTGTTTACGATCAAGTTTATTTACAATTAGCAAATGGTGCGGAGTTATATGGTATGTGTTGGCATTATCATTAGTGTTTTTGTGTCAAATGTTAAATGGCTCATCAAGTTAAACAAAAAAATGGATTTATACTCCAAAGAAAAAGTGACAGTTGTGGAGCAATAAAATTTGAACCTGATTTGAGTTCTCTATACATGGAAACAATTCCTACGCAAGTTTTTACGAATTCAAGAACATTTTGGTTTTGGAGAAGAATATGATGACCAAGGTAGGGTGCCTCGTGTGATAAGAGGTATAGTTAAAATGCTAGGTACAGATAATGGCAAAATTAAAACTAGTATTGTATCATCTCTGTATATTGAAGCCAATTGTGTTGTTAACAAAAAGTCATTTTGTCAAAGCAAGATTGTGAAGTTCATGAGTAATAAATTTTTTTTTTGATTGTTTGCTATTTTACAAGTCAGTATAGCAAATAACAATCACTGAGAAAAATTGAAAGTAACTTTTTCACTTTCAATGACATTTAATTTGATGAAAAGAAACAACGATCCAAAATAGTTTCAAGGAAAGATTAGTCATGAATGATGATGAAAAGAAACAACGATCAAAAATAGTATCAAGGCAAGATTGTGAAGTTTATTTATTTTTAAAAGTTTTGGATCGCTATTTAAATGAAGATAGAAATGTCAAAATATCAGTTCATGAGCACGAATAAGGATATTTTAAGAAAATGTAAAGGGTGATTCCACACTGTCACAGGATCATCTATTTGTTGGAATGTGCTTCAAAAGTGTATAGACATGAAATGAAATTTACAACATTCCTTGAGAGCCATTTTTTTACTGTTTGAAAATTGTATATCTAGTTTTTAAATAAATTGCTAATAAAAATGGAATTCTAAGTGTGCCTCTTTAAATTAAATATTCTTTAGCCATTATTAATTTAATGCAATTTTTTGATAGATCAGTCTTTAGAATACAATAACTTATATTAATCTTTTGCATTTCATGTTACATATAAAAGTATATCTAATGCAGTTCACAATAAGTTCATGCTCCTGATTATGTCAAATATTAGCGCTGTTTACTATATATGCACATTGGTGAATTGTATGATTTGTCTCTCTTAAATTATAACATATAGAAGCTTGTTGTTTAACATTGCCTTTTTCATTATCTTTCTTAATGATTTGTCTTAAAAAAATTATTGATGAATATTATTTCAAGATTTTCTCTTGTCGATAAATTATTAGTTTAATGCAAGGAGAGTCAACGTCGCCTGCGGATACTTGGTCAGCGACAGTAACCAGCAGCTAGCAACGATCTGACCAGTAACGACGACCGGTACTTCCTGCGGCAGCACATCGCTCAAGATTCTCGACGTTGCGAGGAGCAGTGAATAAAGGTTAAGCCTTCCTTTCTTCTTTCTCTCTACACTCTCTCTCTCTCTGGTGATGCGACGACCGGTGCGCGTTGAATAAGATAGCCTGGCATTCACGTGCCGGCTATCTAAAGGTTCGCGCTTAAGTTTAATTTATAATAGTGTAAGTTGCGACCGGCGAATTGTCCAGGCGCCCACGTGCCGGGCAATTTATCCGGTATTGGTTCGCGTAGTTTTTTAGTAAGTTTGTAATAGGTTAAGTGCGCGATGAGGTATTAGGATGAAATGCGAAATATTTATTTGTGAATATTATAAGTAGTTTGCTGTTCTATTTTGTAGTTAGTTGGTCAATAATTTAGACTATGTTATGCGCGCGTATGTTTAGTTTGAATAATGATTAATAATAATAGGTTGTAAGTTTAATTTGATTCCTGTCATTGTACGAGGTGTGATCAAAAAGTAAGGTGAATTTTTATTTTTCTCAAAAATTATTTATTTATTCATTAATTTTTATTTTATCTCCTTCAAAGTAATCCCCCTCGGATATAATGCACTTGTGCCAACGCTTTTTCCAATCCTCAAAGCATTTCAAAAAATCATTTTTTGTGATCTTGTTTAGTTCATCCTTCGATGCCGTCTTTATCTCCTCAATCGTGGCAAAACGCCGTCCTTTCATGGGCCTCTTCAGTTTTGGGAACAAGAAGAAGTCACAAAAATTCGCGCACAAGCAACGATGTGTGAGCAGGGGCGTTATCATGGTGCAAAAGCCAATTTTTATTTTTCCACAAATTCGGACGTTTCTGGCGGATTGCTTCGCGCAAATTGCGCATAACTTGCAGGTAATATTCCTTATTTACTGTTCTACCCTGTGGCAAGAACTCATGATGCACCACGCCCCTGCAGTCAAAGAAAACTGTAAGCAAAATCTTTACATTTGATCGAACTTGGCATGCTTTTTTTGGTCTTAGTGATCCAGAATGCCTCCACTGGGACGATTGAGTCTTAGTCTCGACGTCATAACCGTATACCCATGTTTCGTTACCTGTTATAACCCTGTTGAGTAAATCTGGATCATCGTTGACGTCATTCAGTAGCTCTTGGGCGATGCTCATGCAACGTTTCTTTTGGTCGAAATTGAGCAATTTCGGAACAAACTTCGCTGACACACGTCTCATGTCTAAAACACTCGTCAAAATTGATTGGCACGAACCAAATGAGATGCCAATATCATCAGCAATTTCTCTAATGGTAATTCGACGATTTCCCAACACTATTTTCTTCACTTCTTCAATATTCTCATCAGTTGTTGATGTGCTAGGGCGTCCAGAACGAGGTTCGTCGTCGGTGTCTTCTCGGCCTTCTTGGAAGAGTTTATACCACTTGTAAACATTTTTTTGGCTTAAAGTAGACTCACCGTATGCCACTTTCAGCATTTCAAGTGTTTTGGAACATTTGATTCCATTTTTCACACAAAATTTAATGCAAACTCTTTGATCCATATTTTGAGACAGCAGCAAATCGTGGAGCACGCAAAACACTTCTAACCTTGATGCCTCTCACAAACAAACCAAACATACTATAAAGCTGAAATTTGGAACGTATGTTCTAGACGAGTGTACCGACATAACCAAATAAAAAAGTCGAAGTTCGGACGGACGTAGCCCGCTAAATTTCAAAATTCACCTTACTTTTGGATCACACCTCGTATAACTTATTTATAACCATCCTCTCTTTTCTCCCTCAATTGCCTTGAGCGAAAGTGCCTCACTTACCCCGCAAAATAATTGGTGACAAAGGAAGAGTGATTCTTGTCACATATTAAAGAACATATGTACATTAGGTCAGGTTTATAGTTATAAGTAAGTAGTTTTTAGTTATTATTCTTCTTTTTCCATCCTCCTCTTTTTTTATCATTTCCCCTCGCAGCAGCATTTGCAACTGCTACGCTATAAGCTGCTACATTTTCAATAGATCTTAAGCGGCCAAATGACATACCCCTGGAATAATTGGAATAATGCTGTCGAAAATACTTCCTTTTTATTTGGTTACCTCCACGTACACCTCTATCTATAATATATATAACAGTAACCACTTACTTGTTGGATTGCTTGGCAGATTTTTCTGCCATTCTTTAAAAGTTAGTAGTTCAAGTTCTGGGGCATCTGGCTTCTCCACCTCTCTCTCAGCGTTCATCAGTGCCTTGATTTGTTCGTCCTTTTTTTTATTTATAGAGAGTAGCTCATCAATTTTTTTTCTAATTCCTGGTTCCTCTCTTCAGTTTTAGTAGTCGGATTCAATAACGACTCCTCCAACTCCATATCAACCGAATCTTGCTGAAATATTATAAATGTAAATAGAAAATTGTAAATATATGTAAATAGTAGGTTAGTTGTATGTAAATATAGTGTTAGTTGTAAATAGAAATGTAAATAGTAGTGTAAGTAGTAGTGTGCGGTGTATTAATACATAAATATCTATATTCTATATACTTACATTATTCATTATCTCACGTGCAATAATAAATCACTCTTCAGCAGTCAGCCGGACGTCAGTTGTTTCTAGTGTGAAGTGTGCTCCGAGTCCTAATTCCACCCATTCCACGTCGTTTTCATGTAAGTTGTTGAATTGTCCAAGAATAGAAGTTGAAAATATAGCTTTAAAGTCTTTAAGCTTATCAAAAATAACAGTGTTTAAAATAACAAGTTGAACTTACTCCATGGGGTTTTTAAAAGCATTTTTTGAAAAAAACAATTTAGAGAGAAACAGATATCAGCTCAATTTGGCATTGGCTCACTTTCTAATTTTCATGGGTGGTAAAATCAAATTTAAGGACCAAGATAAGTGGCTATTTTTGAATCGTGAAACAACCAGTGTTGAATTACTAGTACCACTTTGATCCAAAGTATGTTGTAACTGCAGTATATGGATACCAGTGAAGTTGATTTCTGTTGACAGAATTACAACTCATTTCCCTTTCTTAGAATATCTTGATCTGTCAGATTGTATCAAAGTATCCGATAGAGGGTTGGAAGCAGTGATTAACAGTAACAATATATACATACAAGTATATAACAAGGTAAGTACATTTTTGTTAACATCAAATTGTTATATTTTTGTGAGATCAATGAATACTAGAAGAACAGTTTGACCTTCAAACATAGTTTAAACAAAAATCTTACTCCAATTGTTAATTTATGAGATTATAACAACATGCACGAAGAATTACAGATTAAACACATACAGATTAAGCCCATACATAACTGTTATAAAAGCATATCTAAGGATAAGTTGCTCTTGATTGTGTCAAATTACGTAGTGCTGTTTCCTATTTATATATTGTTGATTGTGTGTCATGTGCATTGTGTGATACTGGTTTGGGTAGATCCATGATCCTACAGAAGATTTCACCACCAGCTTGTCCATGGCCCAGTGCACGCATTCCCAGTAAAAATCCTCTGTTTATACCCATTTTTGTTCAACTCAATCACATTCTTCTTCTTGCACTCAGATCTAAGATATCAACTTCTATCTTTTTTTAACTTTTTTTGCAGAAGCACTTTTAGTTTTTTTTGGCTGGGGAAGGTTGATTGTTTTTATGACCATAAAAAATGTCCTTCTTTTTGCAGTCCTGTCCAATTTTCTCTTTTGATAATTGAACTTTCAGCTACTTGTCCACGAAAATTTGATTTCTTATCATATTCCATAGCTGATTATTTTGATAAAAACTATCATTCAACTAAATTATCACTTTTAAAAACTAAACACTAAATTATACAAAATTCACAAATTAATACACTGAACTCTAACATATTTAAACAAACAAAAATTAAGTAATGAATGGTTTTACAATAAAAATTGCAGATTTTTTTACTCAGAACACTGTATATATAAATATATGCATATACATATATGCTTTTATCTGTTTTCAAACTGAGCTTCCTGGATTGGTCATAATTAAAAAAAGAACTGTTCGTGATTTCACATTTGAACACGATAGAAGGACAGGTGTAAAATAACTGATTTCAAATGTAACAAATAAATTCATAGTCTTTTATTATCGCTTTTAATATACAAATTTATTTACTAAAAATTCTATTCTGCGTCAAGATTATTTCCTTAATTTCATTATATAAAACTTCTTTTTTTTATTTTTTCCTTTATTCTTTTTATTTCTTCTTTTATTCTTCCTTTCCTTTATTCTTTATTCTTTTTATTTTTTCCTTTATTCTTCTTTTCTCACCTATTCGTCTCACAATTTAATAATATAATCGAACTTTTCACACCTCGTACGACAAAATAGTATACGATACGCGTGCCCATAGTAGTTTTACTATTTTTACTTCTTTATTTTATCATATTTTTCCATTTATTAAATATATTATTAATAATTATTAATATATATTATTTTTTTCAGATTTCGTTACATCGAGAACTATCTGTGCTTGTTTGCGCTTATTAGTCCAGGAAAAATAGGCCGGAAAAGGCCGTTTCGCGGTTTTTCATTTCGGAAGGACGATTATTATTTGACAGGTAGTGTGAACGGTGTACATTAAGATAACAACTATCCATAGTCAAAGTTACGGCACATTGTTAAAATGACCATAAACTAATAAATTTGGTGACTTTTTTCGTTCTTTTCTTTATAACTTTGTTCCGTTAACATTTACAACAAAATAGTTGAATACTTTTTTATTCATAAATAAATCACCTACCAAACCATAGGTTGCACGTCAAAAAATATCCATCAGGTAAAAAGTTATTAACTATTAACTTTTGTATTTTGAAAATATTATAAACAATTTTTTTTAGCGTTGTTATAAACATTGTGCCACCGCTTCTCGTTGAATGGTGTCTTTTTGTTACGAGATGATGTGTACGGAATCGCGAATCTGTAAGTTTAATAGTTTACGAGTTATCGTCTTATAAACAAATTACATACTCGTTTATTTTTCGAAGCCCAATTGTTATCCACTAATGAAAAAAAATTTACGTTATGTCTTTCAATGCCCTCTATCGATTCCCAAAATGATTTATCAAAAAAAATCAAAATTGCGATCGTGGGAGCAAAAAAACAAAAGCGACCTTAATTGCAAAATAGATTAATAACATTTTCAGTAACTTTTTTGTAATAATTATTTCGGGTTTGGATAGCAATTCAAATACTTCAATTTAAAACAACGATGGCACAGATCCGTTGATAAACAAAAAAGTTACAGGCCGGCAAAGTTTTTGGCTTATTGTTCAACAATTTATGCCACTAGTGGAAAAAAAAAATATCGTCATTGGCGGAATACCTCTAGTTTTTAGGAATGAAAATTTCAAGTCTATGGGAAAAAGGTAAACGGCTTAAAAAAATTTGGGAAAATCAGCCCTCGGCAATAATTTTCACGATCTATCGCGCGGCGGCGGAGGGGGGGGGGGGGGGGGGGGGGAAGCCGACGAATACTCGACAGAAAAATTGAGTCTAACCCTCAAAATCAGCAGCACAATTAAAATCGCTATTTTCTCGTTAACTATTCAACATATTTTCATCATTTTTTTTTTAATTTGATACCCCACGACGAGAGAAATCTATTCCCGCTATATAAAATAAGCAAAAGTTATAAACAATGGCATAAATATTATTTATAAAAAAATGTCATTGTTTTTTTCTTCATTATTATTAACAGGAATGAATTATTATTATATAGGTAAGTAAAATCAAGCATTTTAACATTTTATTTTCAACATTTTATTGAAAAAACAAATAATCAATATAATTTACAAATAATCAATACAATTTTTTTCGGTGTAGTATACGCTCGCTTATTATAAATTTATAAATTTTACAAAGTTAAGAAGATTAAAATCATCATAAACGCGATGTAGTTAAATATTTAGACAATACACATTTAATATTAGACAAAAAAATTATAATGAATCATATATTTTTTTTTCAAGTACAAAAGTAAGCTTAATTATTTATTTATATGTAAGTTAACATGTTAAACTACTTGATTCTACTTACCTATATAATAATAATTCATTCCTGTTAATAATAATGAAGAAAAAAACAATGACATTTTTTTATAAATAAATTTTATGCCATTGTTTATAACTTTTGCTTATTTTATATAGCGGGAATAGATTTCTCTCGTCGTGAGGTATCAAATTAAAAAAAAAAATGATGAAAATATGTTGAATAGTTAACGAGAAAATAGCGATTTTAATTGTGCTGCTGATTTTGAGGGTTAGACTCAATTTTTCTGTCGAGTATTCGTCGGCTTCCCCCCCCCCCCCCTCCGCCGCCGCGCGATAGATCGTGAAAATTATTGCCGAGGGCTGATTTTCCCAAATTTTTTTAAGCCGTTTACCTTTTTCCCATAGACTTGAAATTTTCATTCCTAAAAACTAGAGGTATTCCGCCAATGACGATATTTTTTTTTTCCACTAGTGGCATAAATTGTTGAACAATAAGCCAAAAACTTTGCCGGCCTGTAACTTTTTTGTTTATCAACGGATCTGTGCCATCGTTGTTTTAAATTGAAGTATTTGAATTGCTATCCAAACCCGAAATAATTATTACAAAAAAGTTACTGAAAATGTTATTAATCTATTTTGCAATTAAGGTCGCTTTTGTTTTTTTGCTCCCACGATCGTAATTTTGATTTTTTTTGATAAATCATTTTGGGAATCGATAGAGGGCATTGAAAGACATAACGTAAATTTTTTTTTCATTAGTGGATAACAATTGGGCTTCGAAAAATAAACGAGTATGTAATTTGTTTATAAGACGATAACTCGTAAACTATTAAACTTACAGATTCGCGATTCCGTACACATCATCTCGTAACAAAAAGACACCATTCAACGAGAAGCGGTGGCACAATGTTTATAACAACGCTAAAAAAAATTGTTTATAATATTTTCAAAATACAAAAGTTAATAGTTAATAACTTTTTACCTGATGGATATTTTTTAACGTGCAACCTATGGTTTGGTAGGTAATTTATTCACGAACAAAAAAGTATCCAACTATTTTGTTGTAAATGTTAACGGTACAAAGTTATAAAGAAAAGAACGAAAAAAGTCACCAAATTTATTAGTTTATGGACATTTTAACAATGTGCCGCAACTTTCTGAGACTATGGATAGTTGTTATCTTAATGTACGCCGTTCACACTATCTGTCAAAAAATAATCGTCTTACCGAAATGAAAAACCGCCTCATACCAGCGCCTGTCTGCGCTTATATCCAGCGCCTGTCTGCGCTTATATTCAGCGCCTGTATATTAAATTCAAATGAGATAAAAAATTTGAATAAAATTACATACATATAATAACAAATTATAAAATAGTTAATTATTTATTGAATCCCATCACATGTCATATATAAAATTGACTTACTATTTGTAATATGGGTGATCAAAATAAATGTGATAATTTTAAGTACAAATTGAGTACTTCTGATTTAAAATTAATAGCTGATGGTATAAAGTTAACCAATGTTCATATTAACATATTCCACCATATATTACGTATAACGTTTCCGTTAATTAAACCTAGGAGTATTTCATTTACATCCAGTATTATGCAGATTCCAGGACGACAATGGTTCGAACCGATTCCATCAGATTTGGCACATCTTCAAATATTACATGGGTGCAATAATTTTAATCACGAGACTTTCGACAGCCACTGGATTTGTACCTTCTATGATATTACTGTCATTCATGTTTTTGACCCATCAAATATTGATCAATTATATTCATGTTCTGAACAATTTTTGAATCAATTATTTCCATATCTAATAAAAAATGGAAAAATAGATAGGGATAAAGTCATTTTAGAAAGAGGGCAAAAGCAACAAAACGATAACGATTGTCGGGTCTTAGCCATAGCATTTGCAACATCTGTACTTTTAAATAAAAATCCTACAACTATTCATTATGATTATAAAAATATGAGAATTCATCTTTCTAAAATATTTCCAAATTATGCACTTATACATTTTCCATCAGAAAAAGTGACATTCAATGAAAAAGATAGAATTTCCCAGCAAATACATCCAAATTATAATGAATTCAATAGTATCCGATATCAATTGAATGATTACGATAAAAGATTATTATTAAATGGCGGAAAATTGAATGATACCCATATGGATTTATTTCATCATATGTTGAAATTGCATTCTCAAACTAAATCTTGTTTCATCCAACCAAGAAGTACTCTATACCTAGAATATATTATGCGAATTCCAGAAAAACAGTGGTTTCCACCTGTTCCTAGTAATTCAGTACATATTCAAATTTTACATAGTTGTAATGATTTATGTAAAGAATGTATAGGTGGGCATTGGATATGTACTTTCTACGACACTAAATTTATTCATGTTTATGATTTGTTAAATTTAGGTCAGTTGCATCTTTGTCATGAATTATTTTTGAGACACTTGTTTCCTTATTTGATGAAAGGTGGAAAAATTAATAGAGGTAGGCTTATTTTCGAAAAAGTGCAATATCAAAAGAATGATAAAGATTGTGGTATTTTAGCGATCAGTCTTTAGTCAGCTTCCATGCCGATCGGACGCGTTTGCATCGGCTCCGGCATCGGAAACTAAATAAGCTAAAGTGACAGTGAAAATTCACGAGTGAGTAAGTGGATTAGGCGCCGTACACAAATCGGATTAAATATTATACAGTGTCTAAGTGTAAAAGATAGCCAGTTAACTTAATAGTCTTAGGGATAAACAAATCGGCTTTCAAGCCAAAATTTAACTAAAATGGAAACCACACCAAATTCACAAACAGATAAAGAAAAAGATGAATGGAAACATAAAAAAGGAAAAAGAAAAGAATTAAATAGCCCTGAAAACGCTGTAAGGGAATTTAAACGTCCAGCCTACACACTGGAAAACTGGCTAAGCGCTACTCCAACAACAACTTCAAACCGATATCAACCATTAACCGAAAACAAGAAAAAAATGTTAATACAGAAGACAAAGTAGTCAAATATAAATCACCACCGATATACGTTGAGAACGTCGGAAAAATCAAACCTCTGGAAGAATTGCTAAATAGTATAGCTAAGAATAGTTATACTATCAAAGTACTACAAAGCGATAAAGTCAGAATTCAGCCTAGCGATTCTGAAAAATACTTGCCCATAGTTAACGCACTAAAGGACAAGAAAACAAGTTTTTACACCTATCAACGAAAGCAGGACAAAGGATTCAAAGTAGTTTTGAGAGGGATTCACCCCTCAACCGATATAGACGAGTTAAAAAAAGAACTTGAAGAAATCGGACACAAACCTATGAATATTACCAATATTCATAGCAGAATCACAAAGGCTGCTACTCCTCTCTTTACTGTTGAGCTCGAAACTCGCAGTAACAATAAATTAATCTTTGATGTAAATAGGCTACTAAACTCTGTTGTAGTATTTGAACCTTTAAGGAAGAGGAGAGAAATTCCGCAATGTTTAAATTGTCAAGAATTTGGACACACCAAGAATTATTGTAACAAAAATCCTGTATGCGTCAAATGTGCCGAGCATCATAATACTAATAACTGTCCATTGAAGGGAAAATCAAATAAAGTAATATGTGCAAATTGTAAAGGAGATCATCCTGCAAGCTACAGAGGATGCCCAACCCACAAACAGCTACAGCAAAAGCTATTCCCCACTCTAAGAGAAAAAACACTGCAACCACACCCCAGTAACTTAATCAGTAATAGAACGGAAATCATCACAACTCACACAACAAAACCAGGATTCTCATATGCACAAGCAGCAGCTAGCAACGATAAGACAGAATCTAGCAGCGGTACTCAAACTCCTAAAACTACCAACAGTCAACAGACAGAGTCAACCGAACCAAACCTTGAAAAAAGGTTAGAAACATTAATGGGTAAATTTATAGAAAAATTTATGGACAGAATGGACACGATGCTTAATCTGATTACAACGCTGGTGGGTAAGTTCGCAAAATGAGTAATAAATTAAAAATAATTATATGGAACGCAAACGGATTAATTCAAAGAAAGTTAGAGTTGGAAAGCTTCTTATCCAGAGAAGATGTAGATGTAATATTGGTTTCCGAAACACATTTCACTAATAAGCATCACTTCAAGATCCCAAACTACAAATTATATCATGCAGACCACCCGGATAACAAAGCGCACGGTGGCGCAGCAATTATTATTAAGTCTTCGATTAATCACTACCCAACAGTCAATCATCAGAAGCAAAATATCCAGGCGGCAAGCATCATAATCACGGACTGGACGGGGCCAATCACTATGACAGCAGTTTACTGTCCTCCAAACCATACATTAGACAAGGATGAGTTCAAATTCTTCTTTGGATCCTTGGGTCACAGATTCATAGCTGGCGGTGACTATAATGCGAAATACCCATGGTGGGATTCCAGATCGCCTACCCCGACTCCTAGAGGAAATCAACTGTACAAGGTGATGAAGGAAAACAATTACTACCCAATCTCAACAGGTGAACCTACATACTGGCCATCAGACTTAAAAAAGCTTCCTGACCTTATCGACTTTGCGATAGTTAAAGGGATCAACTCTAATTATCTTGAGGCAACATCATGCCTAGATTTATCCTCAGACCATTCTCCGATAGTGATTTCCCTACAAGCCAAGATTATTAAGAAAGAAACAACAATAAAAACTACCGACTGGAACAAATATAAACAGTACATAGAAAAAAATACCCATAGTAAAATTCCGTTAAAAACCACTAAAAATATAGATGATTGTATAGATAACCTTAACTCAATAATTAAAAAAGCACAAAGCAAGTACACTACTACAACAAAGAAAACAAGCTATCACGATACTCCAAAACACATTATTAATAAAATCAAGGAAAAGCGAAAACTCAGAAAGAATTGGCAAATTACTCGACACTGGACAGATAGGACCAAATGGAATACTGCAACAAGAGAACTTAAAAAATTGCTACAACAGGAAAAAAACCGTAAAGTGAGTAAATATCTAAGTGAACTTACTCCTACAGCTACTACTGACTACTCGTTATGGAAGGCCACTAGAAATATCAAAAACCCTCAACAGTTCATCTCACCAATTCGACAATCATCTGGTTGCTGGGCGAAGAGTAACGAAGAGAAAGCTCAAGCTTTTGCAAACCACCTCAGCAACATTTTTACGCCGAATGGAAGAATCATATCGGAGAGTGAAGAGGAACAACTGATAAACAGCTTGAGTGAGGGGGAAGATGGCCAGATCAAAACGGTAAAAATGACAGAAATACAACAAATAATAAAGAAATTAAAAAATAAAAAAGCTCCGGGAATTGATAGTATCACTGTTAAAATGATCAAAGAACTGCCAATAAAGGCTATGAGACACCTGACAATAATCTACAATGCCTGTCTTCGTCTCTGCTATTTTCCAGTAATATGGAAAATGGCACAAATAATAGTGATACCGAAACCGGGAAAAAATCTCGAGCAAGTATCATCTTACAGGCCGATTAGCCTACTACCAATTCTATCCAAAATCTTGGAAAAAGTTATACTTGCCAGAATGAATCCTTACATAGAGGAGAAAAAATTAATCCCAGATCATCAATTTGGTTTTCGGAGCAAGCATTCGACAATAGAACAAGTTCATCGTATTGTAACGCAAATTAGAAAGGCTCTAGAGGACAAAAAATTCTGCTCTGCAGTATTTCTGGATATCAAGCAGGCGTTCGACAAGGTCTGGCACGAAGGACTGATATTCAAAATCAAAACAGGATTCCCTACTAGCATATCTAAACTACTACAATCATACTTAGAAAACAGATACTTCAGAGTTAAGGTTGATGACTTCATTACAGAAAATTTTTCAATCAAGGCTGGGGTACCACAAGGAAGCGTATTGGGACCTGTATTGTATACAATCTTCACTGCAGATATCCCAGTCATGTTGAATATCACAACAGGAACCTTTGCAGATGATACGGCACTGCTGACCTCTCATGAGGACGGTGAGGTGGCATCCCGTACTCTCCAGACTTACCTCGGCGAGGTTCAAACCTGGTTGAACAATTGGAGAATAAGGGTGAATGAGGACAAATGTAACCATGTCACATTCACTCTTAAAAGGAAATCATGTCCACCGGTCCTTTTGAACGGTAATACTATCCCGCAAAGTGAGCATGTAAAATATCTAGGAATGCACCTAGATCGAAGACTAAATTGGAGGTTACACATTTGTTCTAAAAGAAAACAACTTAATCTTAAGTTAAGAAATATGTACTGGCTGATAGGGAGAAGATCTCAACTAACCCTTGAAAACAAACTACTGCTTTACAAGGCAATTCTTAAACCGGTGTGGACTTACGGAATCCAACTATGGGGAACAGCATCTAACTCTAACATCGAAATACTTGAAAGATATCAATCCAAGGCTCTAAGGACTATTGTGGATGCACCTTGGTTCATCCCTAATGAAATAATAAGAACGGACACAATGATACCAACAGTGAAGGAGGAAATAAGATCATTCTTCAACAATTACAAAGCTAGACTACAAGTCCATCCGAACCCATTGGCAGCTCGTTTACTCAAGGAATACATTTTCAATTCTCGCCTCAAAAAACATAAACAATTACAATAATTTTTTCTGTGTAGTAAACCATGACCACGATAACTACCTAATCCAGGACCGAGTCTTCCATTGGGAAACTCACCTTATTTAAATGCTTCAATATAATGTTATAAAATTTACTAAATGTTGTACTGCAGATTGTAAATGTTAATAGGAGATTAAAAAAAAAAAAAAAAATTTTAGCGATAGCGTTTGCAACGTCGATACTTTTAAACAAAAATCCTTCAAAAATTATTTATAACTATGGGGAAATGAGAATCCATTTATTAAACATTTTTCACAATTTTAAACTAACACATTTTCCTTTAAAAAAAACTGTTAATGTTATATTTAACGGTAAATCTAATTCTTTCAGACCAAATAATTTTGAGGTTGTTAAACAATCAAATCAAACCAATAAATCTATTCTCAAAAATACAAGTAAGATTTCACTTGAGTTCTGTACTTCGACAATCGATATGAAAGAATTAAACGAGGTATGTAAACTTTTAAGAGGAACTGATGATTGGAAATTAGTTGGATTAAATAATCTCGATTGGGTCTCTTGTTATGCAAATGCATCAATACAAAGTCTATTAAATTGTCCTGTAATTAGAAGATATTTCGTTGATTATAGTGTTAACGATGAATTGTCTATGATAATATCTCAATATATTCTAAAAAAAAATAATGATAAAGAGCAAGTAAATATAATGTCATTACGAAGTTTTGTTGGTTAAATGTATATAGAACGGAGGCAACAAGATGTTCCAGAATTCATAGGCCATTTTATCGCGAAATCAGAGAGACTGCGAGTTTTAGTTGAATATGAAGCGAGATCAATTTTGATATGCCCTAATAAAAAATGTAACGATGTCAAATATCTCGAAATGTTTTCCAATAGTATTCTCCCTTTAAGTATACCGGAAAATAATTCGCATTGTTCGTTACAAAAATTGATCTATACAAACATTGAATGTCCAATATTCAGTTTTGTTAATTGTTCATCTTGCAAACAATTCAAATATTTTGAAACTACCGATTTCATTACTCACAACGTAATTATAATGATACAACTTAATCTTTTTCGTTGGAATGGTCAAGAATTCATAAAAAATAATGAATTTATTCTTGATGATATCAATGAATTCGTTCGTATTAATAACAAATATTATTCAATTAGTAGTGTAATCGTTCACGAAGGGATTTCAAAAACTAGTGGACATTACTTTAATATTATTCGACAAGGTAAATGTTGGTTTTCAGTTAATGATGCACATATAGAAAAAATATCGTCATTAACTCGTGTGAAAAATGCTTATGTCATTCTTTTACAAGAAGTTGAAGAGAAGTCACAAGTTTTACAAACTTTGGAACAAGAATGTGCTATTTTAAATGCAAATCAACTTATCGAATTGAATATAGAGAATAATCAAAATTCCTGTCATAGCAGTTCCAAACAATCCGAGCAGGTACAAGATATTAAAGTCGCATCAAAAAGAAAAGCAAATTCGTATGATGTAGATACTACAAGTTCACCATCAAAAGTTATGAAAACAAATAGTACAAATTCACGTTTTTTACATAATGAATCCTCACTATCACATGAAAAAAATACAGAAACAAAAAAGAAAAGAGATCGTAACGAGGATAAAAAGATATATTATTTAAAAAATAAAAATAAAATATTAGCAGATAGGAAAAATTACTATATAAAAAATAAAGACAAAATATTAGAACTTCGAAAAAAATATTATGCTAATAATAAAGACGATATATTAAGTAGTCAAAGAAATTATTACAATATAAATCGAGAGTCTAAATTGATCAAATGGAAACGCTAACGTGCTTTAAATATAAAGCGTAAATATTTTGTTATAAATATTAAACATAGTACAAGAAACTTATTTTATGAAAAACATAATTGGGTAAAAAAAATTGTACCTCTTCTAAATTCATCTTCTGTGACAGAAGCTAGAATTAAAACTGAGTCTTTAATTAATAAAGTTATCTCAGTTAGAGATATACTCATAACAAAAACGAAAAGTACATTGAAAAAATTGAAAGACAAAGCGACCGTCGGTTTAAGTCGGGCAGGGAATATAATAATATAACCGAAAATATTAGTAATGCAATTGCAGCCTTGTGTGGAACTTCAATGCACTCTTCCTATTCAGAACCATATTTTTTCGAAGCAGCTTATGATTTTGGAAATGGATTGCTTATATCTGATTAGAGAAAAATGAATATCATAATCTTAAACGAAATGGGACAGTCAACTAATATTATACCTTTACTTAAGGGTACAAAAAATCATAAAGTCTGGTTATGCAATCAATACTGTAAAATGCCTGATATTCACACCATGATAGAAATAAAAAATTTATTTGAAAAATTGATTGACTTAAATTATGCTGAAGCTTATGATTTTCTAAAAAAAATTGACGCATGCAGTTCTGAATCTGAACATTCTGAGAAACTTGGTCATCCTATTGTTTGTCACATTGGAATTTTTTTATGCGATTCGATATTTCTTAAACTTCGTACAATAGCTTGTCACTTTCCTTTTTTAAGAACAATTAAAGATATAATTTATACGTTAAAAAAGTGTTATAGAAATGTTGAAGAGGTGAATAACGCTTTGAATAACGATGATTTGGAGAAATTGGAAGATATTGCATCAAAAGCTTCATTACCTCTATTTTTTTCATCTTATAATACCGATAAAATTTCTCTGGATGAGAATGAAATATTACAGAAATTTCATGAGGGTGTTAAAATTTATTACCAATTTCTAGAAGACCTTCCTTCAAATGCTTGTGTTTCTTGCGATCGATTATGCCGTAAAAAAATACAAAAGATGTTAAAGATTATGAACCAAATCTTGCTTGTGAATTATTAGGAATTATAAATAATGCTTGGCAGCAATTAGTAGAATATTATGAAAATAATAATTCAATGGAAATATTCCACAATGGTAAGATTTGCAAAACTTGCTTTGAGAAGCTTAAAAAGAATATTATACCTCCAACGTGTCTTTTAAATATTTATTAATCTTATTTAATCTTTATTTCAAACCAATTCCAGATGAATTGAAATTTTTGAATATGTATGAAAAGATTTTAATCCAGCGTGCAAAAGCATTCCAAGTTATTCAGAAAAAAGGTACTGTTATGAAAAAAAATCTACCGCATTACGCACGTCATGACAAACTCGTGGGGAAAGTTTTTCATTTACCTCTGCCTTTAGATGAAACATTACAAAAATTGTGTAAAGAATCCATTAAACGCGGCTCATGAATTATATATATTGGTTAGAAGTTCTCCTACTAAAGGTAAAATTATTTAGGAGCAATACGTTGATGTAAAAAAAATTTGGAATGCATTGAAATGGCTCAAAGAAAATAATCAAATTCAAAAATAAATCTTCCAATTAATCCAGAGGATTTACTGAATGAACTCAAAGATACAGATTTAGAGTATGCTGAAGAAGAGTCTATTAATAATGATGACAAAGTCGATGGAAATGATAAAACTAAAAATACTAAATTGTCTCAGCCAGAAGCTTTATTGACAGCAAAATCACAATCGGACGCATTTTACGATGAGTATACAATACATGCTTTACATGTTAAAAAATCTAATGAATCGGATTCAAAATTATATCAAATGAAAAAAGATTTTGAAAATCCTTTCGCTTACAATGAGAATGAGTTGGATTTGAAATGTTTTCCAGACATTTTTCCTTACGGTGAATGTGGCCAACGCGTTTCGAGAAATATCCGATTAAGAGATTCTGATTTTATTAAACATATATTGACCTCTAAACATCTACAATTTAGAGAAAGCAAACAGTTACTTTTTTACTATTTACATAATAGCAATATGAGAAATCTGAATGCAGGAATTTATCACATGTTACATGTTTTAGATACACGTTATAAATATACAGCTGGCAATTTCAGGAAACAATTGGACTAAAATGTTTTAGAATCAAATCACTATTCTATTTTTTCTCGCTTAAGAGGAACTGAAGCGTACTGGAAAAGACCTAGAAGAGAATTGAATTGTATGGCGCAGGAATATGGTCCAGTTACATTTTTCGTAACGTTAAGTCCGGCAAAATGGAACTGGCCGGATTTAGGTGAATTTATACAAGATTATCAATCATTGGATGATAATAGCAGATCTATTAGTCAACTCATCGTTGACTATCCTGTTCCAGCTGCAATTTTCATCGAACTAAAGTTTAAAGCTATGATGGCTTATTTGCTTTCTGACGCAAGACCTATAGGAAAAATTGAACACTATTATTATATTCGAGAGTATCAAGGTCGAGGATTACCTTATTTCATTGTATATTCTGGATAAAAGAGTATATGGTAAATCTTCGAATAAAGATGTAAGAAAATTTATAATGCAATACATTACATGTCGTTTACCTAATAAATATACATCTCCAGATATGTATCATAGAGTAATGGAATATCAACAACACAAACATAATGACTATTGTATGCGTAAAAATAAGACACGATCTGGTTTTATATCCGCTTGTCGTTTTGAATTTCCATGGAAGACAACAAAAGAATTTATTTTACGTGATGTTATAATAGCTATAACAAATCGTAGAAAGTTAAAAAACAATAGTAAGCTTTATGATCAGCCTCGAGCTTTTAATGAACAATATACAAATGATTACATGCCTGCCATATTAGTTTTATGGGAAGGAAACACCGATGCTCAATTTATTGGGGAATCAACGTATTTTTTGACACATTACGTTACATGTTATGGGACAAAAGGTGAAAAAAGTAATGTTGATCTTTCTGATATAGCATTGAACAGGTCTCTTTGCAGCAGACTTTGGACCATAGGTCTGCGCGGACTTACCCATAGAGAATGTGGAGCTACTGAAGCGGCTGATACTTTATTAGGTCATTCGCTTCATGAAACAGATCCAAATAGTACTTTTCTTTAGGTTGACGTTGGTTTAGAGAAAAAAAGAAAATTAAAACCAAAAGATGCAATTGAACAATTGTCAGAAGATTCAACGGACATCTTTTGTGATAATTTAGTGGATACATACTATCCAAAGCGCCCTAAAGAGTTAGAAACCATGTGTTTATATGATTTCGCAAGATTTTTTGATATATGGAAAAAAAAGCCAATTCGCAAAGTTGAATTTTATAAGATGGATGAAAATTTATATTGCAGAAAAAGAAAACAAGCTCGCTTGGTTCTTCATATGAAATACAATCCTCAAACACAACCTGAGGCTTATTATTTTTCTATACTGATATTATTTAAACCTTGGAGAAATACTCAGGAACTTAAGGCGAACCAAGATACATATCATAATGCTTTTATCGAAATAAAAGATGATTTATCTGAAGCACTTAAATATCATGATAAGCTGCAGGTGATACAAAATGCTATGGATGTGGCTAGTAAATTAATCGAGCAACAAGAATTGGTTAAAACCTTATCCCAAAAATCAGAACATCTGGAAAATGCTGATCCTCTTGGTGCAGTACAAGTTATAAATGATGTTCAAGACTTGATTGAAAGGGTTTTCGAAAAAAAAGATATTGATGTAGATCGATCTATCAAAAATTTAAATGTTGATCAGTTGAGAATATTTAATAAAATTACATCTACAATGTTATCTGACAATAAAGTAATAAGACTGTTTGTTAGATGATTTGGCGGTACTGGTAAAAGTTACCTGACTGAAAACTTGGTAATATGGAACAAACTAAAGAGAAAGAAAAATACCGCTGTTGCTGCTCCGACTGGTATTGCAGCATTTAATATTCAAGGCCTGGCAGTCCATAGGTTATTACAATGACCTGTAGAGCAAGGAGGCACGGCAAAATATAAACCTTTATCCGATAATGCGTTGAAAAGAATACGTCAAAATTTTAAGGATGTAGATTTTGTTATCATCGATGAGATTTCTATGATATCAAACGTAACCCTTTTCTATATACATTTACATCTGGCAGAAATTTTTTGCACATCGGACAAAAAAGACGGTTGGTTTGGTAAGATATATATCGTAGTATTTGGCGATTTACTTCAATTGCCACCTGTACGAGAAGAATTTGCTTTCGTTCCACTGACAAAATCACAAATTGATAAATATATTAAAGGCATGTTGTCATTTAATTTGTGGACTTTGTTCGAATATGAGGAATTGACTATAAATATGAGGCAGAAAACTGATAAAGTTTACTCAGAAATTTTAGGGAAATTAAGATTGGGTTATTTAGCTAATTCGGATATAGAAACTTTACTGAAGAGAAAAATTTCTTTTTCCAGCCATACTCCGTCAATTTATCTTCATGAATTGTGCGAATATTTGAATAATTTGCCTAGCAACACAGTATGCCTGATGCCAACTAAAAATATGTGTTCAATACTTAATAATACTATGTTGAATAAACTAGAGTCTGAAGAGATAAAGCTAATTGCCAATGATTGTTATAAATGTGCAAAGAGATTAGAAAAACGTGTTTTGAAAATGTTAAACGAAGATGATGACAACGCTTGTGGAATTTCTCAAATAATCACAATCAAAATAGGTTGCAAGATTATGATACGGAGAAATATCGATGTGTCTATCGGATTAGTTAATGGAACTATAGCAACAGTTATTGCAGTGAACAAAGGAAAAACAGGTATAGATAGCATTGCTATTAGACTTGAATCAAATCAAGAGTATTCTATCAAAGGATTAGAATACCAATTCCAAATATTAGATCAAGTATTCATTACAAGAGAACAATTTCCGATTTGTCTCAGTTATGCTATTACTATTCATAAAAGCCAAGGTTTAAGTTTAGAAAATGCCGTTGTTGAAGCTGGAAACAGCATTTTTAGTTGTGGACAAACGACAAACGTACATAGCTTTATCTAGAATTACCAAATTAGAAGGTTTGCATTTAATTAATTTTGATCCTTCTAGTGTTAAAGCTGATGAGTCGGCTATAAGAGAATATAATAGACAGAAAACAATATCGTACGGATCTTGATATTTATAATATTCCTGTTAACAACGTTTATAAAAATAATAAAATATTTGATAGTGTATGGTTTGTATCACGCCATACATTGCAGATTCAAGCTGACAATGTTGATAAAATTTTACAATGTCCGTTGAGTTCATTCATTCACCCATTGCTTGATAAAAATAGTTTATCTTATGCAAAAGCATATATACAGAGTCTATTTCACTGCCAATTGATAAGAAAACATTTACTTGAATGCAAGGATCGGGATATACTTTTACAACTATTTAAACAATATGTTACCAAGACTTCGGTTAACTCTTAGTCCCGCTTTCGAATTTTCTTAATACTGCCAAGTATTCATTCTTAATTCAAAAAGATGCTGCAGATTATTTGACGGATATATGTATGAAATTTGGAATAATAGGTAAACTTACTGAACATGAACTTACAATTGGAATAAGATGCCCGGGTTGTGATTTCAGACCTGATCCAATTATAACACGTAATTATATACTTAATTTATACTTAAATACAGAAACAAATGGAGCATATACACTGGACGTTACTTAATTCGCGACGCGGGAAATTTAAAATTGGAAATAAGCTACGTCGTTTGAGCACCACTGTACCCGACCGAGGTTAGATCACAGTTTTTACCTATGAAGATGCAAGGTTTATGCTTCAAGTATAATAGGCTATTCACGAGTTTTGGTTGGCAAGAATTAAGACAAATTTGGCGCATAGATTAAAAGAGAAGCAGCAGACAGTGCAGGGCAGCAAAGGACCAAAGAAGAATTCAACAGTCAGATAAGTATCATTAATTCCCATTATTACAAAGTTTCCAAATAAGATAAATTTACTTTGTGTAACTTTGCAGGTCTCGAACGGAGAGAGTATTTAGAAAATATGGAGCACTTGGTACCAGCAATTCCTGGCAACAGATCGATTCTCTGATTAAGACTAATCAGAGTCATTCAAGAAAGCCTAGCCATATATCAAGAAACTGTCAGTGGTAGTAGCAGAGAGAGAAGCAAATAATGGAGAAGATAATGAAGAAGACAGTGAATCATTGGAGAAAGCTGTGCTTCAAGACTTTCTAAACAACAGCAATGCTTCAGAAGAAATAATTGAATTTGTTCATAGACTGTAGAGGGATTCGTGTCAAGTACAATTATTATGCAGTGTATTTGTTATAAAAATGTACGACTATATTGTGTGGTTAGTGAAAGTATGAGTGACAAGTTAGTGATAAAAAATGTATCATTTAAATTACGTTATTTATTTCTTAGCTACCTTTTATATGAAATAATAGAATACATTTTGAATGCATGGACAATGAAATCTTGTTACATTTAGAGTGATCTATCTTTGATGTTGTAGAATTCTTGTCCATGCATTCAAAATGAATTCTATTAGTTTGTATAAAAGGTAGCTAAAAGATAAATAACGTATTAAAATGATCCATCTTTTTTATTACTAACTTTTTTATCACTGCATAATAATTATGCTTGACTCGATGCTCTCTACAGTGTATGAAAAAATGTAATATACTTCTCTATGAAACACATTGCTAGAAGATTTTTCAGTGTTGTCACCAGGAGTACTGCACATGGACAGTCTTTTCTCTTAAATCTTAAATGCCTATGAATTAAATAATTATTAAAAATCATTTGTCAGTGAGTGAAAGCTCTACTATTTAGCTCTAGAAACTCTAGAAAAAAATTCTATTTGTTGAAACTGGAACATATGTTATGAAATGTATCAATATTTGAAATAAAACACTTACAATTCTTAAAAACGTGTAATATTTATTCTTCATTAAAATTACATTTTGCAATTTAGTTTTTAGTATTGGCTATAGCAATGCTTCTTCGCTAGGCATTATAAATAAATTTATTATATTTTGATTGAATCATATATCTCGATTTAGCCATCCCTCGCGACGCAAGCAGTGGAATTGCAGAAAATTCATTGCCTGCAATATCTGCATCTGCCGATGCGTGAAGTTCATGAGGGCACGTGCAATAGCTGGCAGCCTGTGGTAGCGCCGCTGAATAGTGCCATAGGTGGTCCTTAATCGGTAGTAGCAACGCTTGACTCTTGCTACTGTAACTAAAAAATAAATACATATTTTTTAATAATATTATATTTTAAAGCGAGGGAGGACTCGATTTACGCACGCTCAGGAAAGCAAGCGTACTTGAAATTTCGTCTTGCACATGCCGTATTGGAAAATTAAGTTAGATACATGTGCGAGAAAGTGATTTTGACCTTATGTGGCCTATTCACCCTCGATTTGCTTGGATACAAACGACCACACGGTCATTCAAATCACTTTCCCGCACTAGTATTAAAATATAAATTGCACGCTTATGCTGTCCGACCGTGCGTACGAATCGAGTCCTCGCGCAAAATGAAATAAAATGTTAAATAAGATGCACGCGGTCAATTCTTACCATGATTGATGATATGTGGGTGCGCTCGGCGCACAACTCTGCTGATTTTTCGCCATGCTCGGCGCCGCCTTCGCCAATTTCCGTACTGCGGGTGGCTGTGATGTTCGTATCACTTATAAATAAAATAATTCGAACTCTCGTAAACTAGCTAATGAGTAAGAATTTGTTTCCGATGATTTTACTCTAATTGTCAAGAGAATAGATAATGAATCAAATATAATAAATAAGTAAATCAAATATACATAAGTAATTGCAATATATCTAGGAAAGTCAGACAATGCCCTAGTTTCTTATGGTGCGAATTGTCCCATAAGCAGAGCTAAAGTCTTTCTTTGATAGGATATAATTCGAACCAAGTTTCTTATAGCGCGAGATGTTCTATAAGTCGAGCTCAAATTATAAGGAAAGGTTAGTCTTGCTTAGTTAATCACAATGAGAGAAAGAACTTAGGTGTTAATCCAAGTTTATTCAGACTCATGCGCTCACCTTGCAAGGCTAGAAGTGAATGAATCTAGCCTGTGCAAAGGTGGGCCTATTTATACATAGATTTTCCCGCTTATTATTGCGGGAGAGATTTCATCGAAAATTCGAGAGACATTCGCGAAATTTGAGAAATGATTTTTCTTAATTTACAAGTAAATAACCATTAATATTAAGTTTTTAACACATGTAAATTTTACAGAATTAGTTATTTGTTGATTTTATACAATATACAATTATCGCCAATAGTGTCGTCAAAAGTTATTAACTAATAAAGTTAATTAACGTGATATTACATTATTTACAATAGAAAATTATTAAAATTTCATATAACTTTATAGTTGATTAATTTTGGAAGTATTTTCCAAAATTAATTATTTAAATTAATTAATAACATTTGAATTATGACTAATTTTTCATATTTGTAACGGTTTTCTTCTAATCTTAATATGCGATTATTAGATTAGTTATCTAAGGTTTCTAAATCATAAAATTATCATTATCAAGTATTAACTTAATATTTTCGTTTTATATATAGCTTATTATTTAAATAAATTATTAATTGTTTATTTATTAATAACAGTTGTTATTTAGCTGTTATTAATGAAACCAATTCTTACTCATGTTCCATGCTTATTCATTTTACATATAAATTATTTATATTTTTCGAATATTTCATATGTTAATAAATAAATTAACTTTACATATTGATATTCATTATTAATTTATAATTGAATGAGATATTGTGAATCTGCATGTTAAAATCTATATAATCGATACTTTGTTATATTCAAATTATCTATAATTAACATATTTTTCTCAACATTATGGATCATTATATCTATGTCTATTATTTGTGACGTCACGCTGTTTGTTTTGACTCGACTCTTATTTGTATACAGTCGCGTAAACAGTGAGGTAGCGCCGCTTAATGTATTGTTTTGACTAAACAGATAAATACGTTAGACTAGTTGCAGTCATTTAATAAACAGCTCATATATAGGACCGTTACATGGCTTTTATTATATAAGAACACTTGGTCACGTACCTCTTGAGCTATCGTTGTTTCGATCTCATCCATGTTCTGTAAAATATGTAAAAAAATATAATTAACAATATGAACATAAATTGTTAAACAAATAAATTTGTTACACCAACTGCGCTCAAGTTTTTTCACTGCACGTTTATCCACTGCACATTTTTCACTACACTTTTTTCCACTGCGCGTTTTACCACTGCACGGGGTTGGTTGAATGGCAGTGGAGGTGTGTCATTAAGCTTTGCACATATAGGAAAATTTCTATGCTGAACTATGAAATGTGATCCAGAAAAGAATGTGACTAAGCCAAACATCTTGGAAAGCGTTAAAGAAATTGTACGACAAAAGTTCATCCGTATTTTATTCTTTATAAAGTAGTTTTTTGTGTCATAATTTGTGTTATTTTATATATTTTGTTTAAAGAAGTATTTTTTGTGTGTTGTAATTTGTGTTATTTTATTTGTGTTCTTATTTTATTTGTGTTATTTTATTTGTTAAAATGGTATTTCGCCCAACCAAAGAAAATTTTAACCAAATGTTCGCATTATTTGATATTGGTCACGATAACTAATCCGTTATAAACTATTTCAACTGTTCTGAAACCACAGTGAAGAAGTGGCGAAAAAGATTCGCAGTTCAAGGCAACGGCGGCGAAGAAGCATACGACCGATGAAGGCATAACCACCAGCCTTTGAAAATTTCAAACGAAGCTTTAGGGCAAATCGTCGATCTTATGGCAGATAATCCGTTCCAGCCAGTAAAGAAGCTGCCGCAACTTTTAAATTTAAATGTGGAAGACCAAACGTTGCGTAAATCGCTAAAAAATAGAGCGAATTTGAAATACTATAAAGCTGTCAAAAAACCTGCTTTGACAGATGAAAGCAAGCGGGTGAGACTATTGTATGCCAATGCACAAGTTCATAGGATTATAGAAGAGTGGAGGTCAATCATTTTTATGGATGAAAAAATATTTTTATGTTCTAAAGATGGTATAGAATAATTTTTATTATTTGTGCACTGAGCCATTTTTAAAATAAATAATTAAATTAAATTTTATTTACAGGTAGAATCGGTGTATGGAGACCTGCGAATTCCCGCTATCACGACCAGTATATTTTATCTCAAAGGCATAGTGGCCGTTGCACTAGTGAATTTTGGGGATGGATATCTGGAGATGGACCGGGGGACTTGGTGGAAATTCAAAGGAAACTGAATGCTGAACAGTATCTGGACATTTTAAATAATTTTTTATTATCGGGTGTAATGCAGCGCTATCCAAATCAAGAGCGTATTTTTGTTGTGGAAGACAACAGCCCAATCCATACAGCTCGTGAGTTATCGCGAACGACTTCCTTGGCGAAGTAAATCGCTCTAGTTTTTGAATTTGTCCTTGATTGCTGACCTAGTTATCGTAGTTAGATTTTTTGATTTATTAGAATGATGAGAGGGAAATCACTGAACACTGTTTAAGGGAAAAAGCCGTAACGGCATAAAAAACCCTTTTTATTAAATGAAAACTGGAAATTACATTTGTGAAGATAACGCGGGATAGAGACGTCGCGCGGAGACAATGGTCGTTACCATGCACGCACTCACACGCTCTCACACAAAGAAAATTGATACACGATGAATTCACAATCACTGTCACGCATCCGAATTACAATAAAATAATAGAATGGACCACGTGAGTGGACGAGAACCTTGTATTACGTGGGTAATACAAGTGATGTTGCACGTGGGTGCACGAGAACGTTGCCGAGAACGTGAAGGCGCGAGGGAGCTCCGCACGCGAGACGATGTCGTCGACGACTGCCGGTTACACCGGCAAATTTCGCCATGCTTGGCGCGAGTGGCGCAGCGCCGTAAGGTGCTGCCACCACGCTAGGCTTAAGGCCCTAGCACCTCACACACACACACAGACACGCTTTAGCTGTGCGCGCAGCTAACTTAATTTAAAAATACATGTCTGAGTCGTATACGTATGCGTTAATACATATGTATCGTGTTGCGACGTAACATACTGCCGGCCACGGCTGCGAGACTAATTAAACCATTAATGGTCAAGCAGTGTTAGACTTAACAAGAGCTTATATTGACTAGTTGACCCATTCCTGCTCACTAATCTAGGATGGTCTTTGGTTTCTTTACATGAAGAGCCAGTTTTCGTTGAAGGGACTGGTCTCTTGATTAGCATCGATATCACAACCTGATTAATTGAAAGCTATTTTGTTTCATTTGTCTTAAACTACTAATACAACGAAACGAACGATTTACAATGTCTTAAATCTAATGAACAACTTATTCTACTTAAGATCATCCGGTGCCATAAGTTTGACACTTCGCTGATCACGCTTGTCCTAAATTAACGTTGACGAAAGGTTGGAGTCTCCGCGATTGTGGGAACCTGATTTCCGGACAGGTATCGCGCTCCAAAGATTGATTCTTTGGGCATCTGGCTGTAGAGCACTTTGTACTCTACCTTTCGCGGGCCAGGCTTCAAGCACTTCCAGAATACCCCATGGTTCGACTCGTTTATGGCAAACCAAAGAGCACACATCTGGGGCTAATCACGAATTCGGGAGGGTGACTTGAGACTCCGACGGGTCCGCGTTTTCCTGATCTACAGGGAGCACACAGAGCCGAGTAATGTTTCGTTTGTAGATTCCGGAAGCCATCTTCACCGATGCTACTCGAGCAATGCCATCGCTCCCAGGGTGGATCTCCACGACGACACCCAGCGGCCATCTTGCGCAAGCAGGGTTGTCCTCCATAGACACAACCACAGATCCAGGTGTTAATACGGTTCCGGAATTCAACCACTTCTGACGAGTTTGCAGTTCATGCAAGTACTCCTTGTGCCATTTACTCCAGAAGGCTTGTCTAGCTTTAGAGACGAGCTAGTAGGAAGTGAGGCGATTGTCCGGAACTGAAACATAATTTTGGTCGGGTAAGAAATTGAAGGAACGCCCGATCAAAAAATGAGCTGGAGTTATCGCAAGGGAATCGTTTGGGTCAGCAGAAATCGCGTACAATGGTCGAGAGTTTAACACGGCGGCGATTTCCTTTAACAATGTTTCCAATTGCTCGTACGTGAGCTTTTGGTCCTTGACGACACGATTCAGATGGTGTTTGAAACTTTTAACTGCCGCCTCCCACAAACCGCCGAAGTGCGGTAAGAGAGGTGGATTAAAGTTCCACTCAATCCGTTCGGCTGCAGCAAAAGTTTGAATCGCGTCCTTAAATTCGGGTGAATGGTGTAATTGATAAATCCTTTGCAGTTCGCTATTAGCGCCTACAAAGTTAGTACCATTGTCAGAGTACATGGTGGTCGGTTTGCCGTGCGTGGCAACGAACCGACGAAAACACGCGAGGAAGCCCTCAGCTGAGAGATCGGAAGCTACCTCGATGTGGACAGCCTTGGTGGCCATGCAAACGAAAACGGACCCATACGCCTTAAGGAAATTTCGATTTCGATCCCTTTTTTCTTTGATCATAATCGGACCAAAAAAATCTACGCCGGTCTTCGCGAAAGTGAACGCAGGGTTTACTCGAGATTCTGGAAGGTCTGCCATCTTGGCATGTGAGAATTTTGGCTTTTGCCGAAGACAGGGTACGCAGCGGCGCAAGACATGTCGAATCTGGTTTCGACCGTTGAGAATCCAAAACCTTTCGCGTATCCTGTAAAGAGTGGATTGGACCCCTCCGTGAAGATTTCGATGATGAGCATCGCGGATGATGAGATCTGACACGTGATGGTTGCTGGGTAGCAAAATAGGGTATTTTTGATTAAATTGAAGATTTGAATTCTTCAATCGACCGCCTACTCTGATCAGTCCATGCTCGTCTAAGAAGGGATTGAGTTCATCGAACTTCGTTCGACTCCTGAAAGCGCCGATGAGCTTGAAGTTTCGAACGTTCGAGTTGAACGAAAATATCAAAAATAAAAATATAAATATATAATATAAATTATCGCTTCTAAAGAACACTATAGTTGTGTAGGTGATGCAAATAATTTCATATATCGATTACACCCCTCACAACTACCCTTACAGTTGTCCATACATACCATGCTACACGTACTTATAAAATTACTAGTCGTACTTTTCTATTAGACAAAAATTAATTACTAAGAGGGACTGTTTCATAAAGTATATAAATATAGAAACGTACGAATAAAGTTTAAGCGATCGCCAACCCTTAGTCTCACCCCCACAGCAGGCTATTTAGTAAAAATAAAAAAATTTATTTATTATTTTGAGATGGTTTGTTATTAGACAAAAATTATTAACTAAAAGTGGCATATATATAAAGGATATCAATATATAGATGTGCGAAAAAAGTTTAAGCGATCGCCCGCTCTTAGTTTCACCCCCATGGCCTTATTTACAATGGAAACTCGTGATATTTACAAGTTATTTTATTCCGGTTTGTTATTAGACAAATATTTTAAATTGAAAGCGTTATGAATATAAAGTACATCCATATATAGATGTCAGAAAAAAGTTTAAGCGATCGCCCGCCCTTAGTTTCACCCCCACGGCCTTATATACCGAAGCAATAAGTGAAATTTACAAGTTATTTTATTCCGGTTTGTTATTAGACAAATATTTTAAATTGAAAGCGTTATGAATATTAAGTACATCCATATATAGATGTCTGAAAAAAGTTTAAGCGATCGCCCGCCCTTAGTTTCACCCTCATGGCCTTATATACAGAAGCAATGCGTAAAATTTACAATTTATTTTGAGATGGTTTGTTATTAGACAAAAATTATTAACTAAAAGTGGCATATATATAAAGGATATCAATATATAGATGTGCGAAAAAAGTTTAAGCGATCGCCCGCCCTTAGTTTCACCCCCACGGACATATATACAAAGGCAGTGCGTGTTATTTACAAGTTATTTTGAGATTGCTTGTTATTAGACTAAAATTTTTAACTTAAAGTGGTATATATATAAAGGATATCCATATATAGATGTGCGAAAAAAATTTAAGCGATCGCCCGCCCTTAGTTTCACCCCCATGGCCTTATTTACAATGGAAATTCCTGAAATTTACAAGTTATTTTATTCCGGTTTGTTATTAGACAAATATTTTAAATTGAAAGCGTTATGAATATTAAGTACATCCATATATAGATGTCTGAAAAAAGTTTAAGCGATCGCCTTTCCTTAGTTTCACCCTCATGGCCTTACTTACAATGGAAACGAATAAAGAAATCTTATAATTACCTCGTCTTTTGAATGCTTCTGGCCCATTTTTATTTTTCCGTCCGTGCGTCTGTTGTCAGAGTTTGGAAAGAAATGAAAATCGAGAGAGTGCGAACTATGCCATATCATGTGTTGGCGGTGTTGCGATCGTCATTTCTATTTCTCTCTCTTTCTCTCTTTCTCTCTCTCTCGCTCTCTCGTTCTCTCGTTCTCTCGCTCTCTCGTTCTCTCGCTCTCTCGCTCTCTCGCTCTCTCGTTCTCTCGCTCTCTCGCTCTCTCGTTCTCTCGCTCTCTCGCTCTCTCACTCTCTCGATTTCTCGCTCTCTCTCTCTCTCTCTCTCTCGCGTGTCGGCGCGTCTTAAGGAGATTCCCTATTGTCTGGGTCCTCAACTGCAGCTCCCGCGCATTGAAAAAATGTGATATTGGTTATTATAATATTTCAAATTTCATAACAAACTTTCGTCGATTGAAGCTATGTATTTTGTAATTTTTACATCCTACCCGTTTGGCGATTCGTTTTCAAATGACTTGTAGAAACAAAAAAGCGCGTGTCGTTCGGTCTTTCTTCTTCTCATTTCCTTCTTCCCTTCATTCTTCACATTAAATATACCTGTTGATTTTCACGAATTTAATTCCTTATCGCAAACATCCAAAACAAATGACGCTTATCGCTCTTTCATCTAACGGCACTTCTCTCACAAGGATTAGTCGAGTAGTTGACTTTGAACAGCTAACATCGAATATCCAGTTTTGTCACAGTGTCATTATATTGTGATTTTTTAAAGAAATACGTGATTTAGAAGAAATATTTAGTTAATTTTTAAATATCATTTATTATTTTAATTAGATTATTTTACAAGTGTAGAATATTACATTATTTGGAAAAATGAATAAGCAAACTGTACTTCGTGTCGCTGCAATTATTGCAGATAATATAAATAATATAAACGAAGTAAATCTTCAATTATCTCGCCCTCACTCATTAAGTCGAAAGGTATTTTTCTTATTTTTAATATAGTATATATTCTATATATGACTCATTTTAATGCGAAAATGTCTCCAATGACTTTTTTAAAAAAAGCATATTTCACAAGTTAGTGATATTGAAAGGTCGATAAGCCCATTAGTTCTACTAAATTTGCTCGGTTATAACTTTTTTATTATTGAAATTTTTTGTTGAATTAAAAATGATAGGGAATAAAATTGCAAGAAATTGTTTTACGATTGCAATGAAAGCGTAAAATCTTATACAAGTGATTCTTTTATTTTAAAATAAATGTGTCTTCAATTGATCTTGACTTTATGCAGTCATCGGCTCACGTTATTGATTGAAATGTATATGAAACCTGGAATCTTTAGTCAAAATTAAACTTAATAAGTTAAAAGAGCAATTTTCATTGAGCTCATGCAATAATTTTCAACCTTTCATTGAACACAGATTTATAGTCTTTTTTATTCTACACGACAAAATCTACGGTGTAAATCGATAATTAAAATGTCAAAGGAAGTTGTAGGCATATATTTATTGCAAAAGAAAGAATTACTTTTGTAAGAGTTTGGAATTTCAGATCAAATAAATGGGTAATTTTCAAGTAATTTTCATGCACTCAATGTAAAGTCAATTTTTTGTTAATACCAGTCTTCAGAAATGTTGTTATGTCCACTTAGATTAATATTTAGACAGAAGTTTGAGAAACTATCCTTTTGCATTGGTTGTCATCTTTGACAAAAGTCCTGTAGATAATGAAAGAGCCTGAAGCATTTTTAGCTTTTAAAAAGTTGAGTTGACGTAATTTTTTTTAAGCAACAGGCTCCTCTTGCACTCTCATTATTGTCAGGACTTTAGTCAAAGATGACAATCAATGCAAAGGGATAGCTTCTCAATTTTCTGCCTCTAAATATTAATCCATGTGGACAAAATAACATATCCCACCAAACTTCATAATGAAAAAATTTTTATTATCACTCTGATCAATATTAAGAAGCAGAAAATAGGAGAAGCTATTCCTCTGCATTGAATGTAATCTCTGACAATAGTCCTGACAGTAGTCAGAGTGCAAGATGGGCCTGACGCTTCAAAAAAGTTACGTCCACTCAACTTTTTAAAAGCAAACAAAACTTGTAGCTGCTTCATTATTCACAGGACATTAGTCAGAGGTGAAAATCAATGCAAAGGAATAATTTCTCAATTTTATCCTTCTAAATATTGATCTAAGTGGACATAACAACATATTTCTCAAAACTGAATACTGAAAAAATTTTTATTATTACCCTGACCAATATTGGGAAGCAGGAAAATTGAAAAGCTATCCCTTTGCATTGGTTGTCATCTTTGACAAAAGTCCTGTACGTAATGAAAGAGCCTGAAGCATTTTAAGCTTTTAAAAAGTTGAGTTGACGTAATTTTTTTTAAGCAACAGGCTCCTCTTGCACTGTCATTATTGTCAGGACTTTAGTCAAAGATGACAATCAATGCAAAGGGATAGCTTCTGAATTTTCTGCCTCTAAATATTAATCCATGTGGACAAAATAACATATCCCTCCAAACTTCATAATGAAAAAATTTTTATTATCACTCTGACCAATATTAAGAAGCAGAAATACGAGAAGCTATCCCTCAAGAGCTTACGATTTTTTTGCAATCGTAAGAGACAATTTCATGCAATTTCATTCCCTATAATCATTTTTAATTCAACACATGTTGAAATTTACATCGAGGTAAGTCTGATTCTTTTGGGACAGATCTCTTATTATAGTAGACGTCAAACAAATCTCTGCTTATCGGTCAATTTCAAATTTACGAAAACAAAGGTTCCGCGAAGATTGAAATGCGTCAAGTATAGCACAGCCCCTCCCCCCACACGCGCTATTCGTTTCATTTTTTATAGTGAAGTCATATTCATCGCTACTCTCAACGCGTCCAGACGTGCTGAAACTCTGCGATGGGAGGACAAAGCCAGTCGTCGTTGAAGGTAATTAAAATTATATCATCATATGAATAATTTTTTTTATAATAATATTTCAATTCTTTGATTAATTTTCAGGAGGAAGATGTGGAGGAAATATTCTCAAAATCACCACCGAATGACATTCAGCCGTTGCCGCCGCCAAGTAGTGAAGAACCGTTGTCGCCGCCAAGTAATGAAGAACCGTTGTCGCTGCCCAATCATAATGAACAAGTGGTCCACCTGCCGATTCCAATGGCCCATTGGAATGGGCCATATGAAAATAACCCGCCCATTCCATTGGGTCGTTGGAATGGACAAAATAATAGACGTGGGCGATGGCAGCATGGTCGACAACCGTAAGTACTGTTTCTCTCTCTCTCTCTCTCTCTCACACACACTCTCTCTCCTCTCTCTCTCTCTCACACACTCTCTCTCACACTCTCTCTCTCCCTCTCTCGCTCTCTCTATTCCGGGGCAATCATCGTTAAAATTGTAACAGGTGCGAGCTAATGATTTTTATTGCAAAGGGGAAAAAAAGTCCAACTGAGCTTTGAGTATGTAGATCGGTACACTGGGACGGTGCAATCGAGTCATCTGTAGTTTTACTTCTGGAATAGTCGCTTTATAGTTTTTCAAACTGTCTAGACATTCCTTATTTCACATTCGTGCAATTTTGCTCATTAAATATTTTCTTATATCAGTACAAGACGTAACCATACAACAAATTCGAGTGGCAACCGATCAACTTTTTCAATCCTAAAAGTAATAGTATGTAACGGTCCTATATATGAGCTGTTTATTAAATGACTGCAACTAGTCTAACGTATTTATCTGTTTAGTCAAAACAATACATTAAGCGGCGCTACCTCACTGTTTACGCGACTGTATACAAATAAGAGTCGAGTCAAAACAAACAGCGTGACGTCACAAATAATAGACATAGATATAATGATCCATAATGTTGAGAAAAATATGTTAATTATAGATAATTTGAATATAACAAAGTATCGATTATATAGATTTTAACATGCAGATTCACAATATCTCATTCAATTATAAATTAATAATGAATATCAATATGTAAAGTTAATTTATTTATTAACATATGAAATGTTCGAAAAATATAAATAATTTATATGTAAAATGAATAAGCATGGAACATGAGTAAGAATTGGTTTCATTAATAACAGCTAAATAACAACTGTTATTAATAAATAAACAATTAATAATTTATTTAAATAATAAGCTATATATAAAACGAAAATATTAAGTTAATACTTGATAATGATAATTTTATGATTTAGAAACCTTAGATAACTAATCTAATAATCGCATATTAAGATTAGAAGAAAACCGTTACAAATATGAAAAATTAGTCATAATTCAAATGTTATTAATTAATTTAAATAATTAATTTTGGAAAATACTTCCAAAATTAATCAACTATAAAGTTATATGAAATTTTAATAATTTTCTATTGTAAATAATGTAATATCACGTTAATTAACTTTATTAGTTAATAACTTTTGACGACACTATTGGCGATAATTGTATATTGTATAAAATCAACAAATAACTAATTCTGTAAAATTTACATGTGTTAAAAACTTAATATTAATGGTTATTTACTTGTAAATTAAGAAAAATCATTTCTCAAAATTCGCGAATGTCTCTTGAATTTTCGATGAAATCTCTCCTGCAATAATAAGCGGGAAAATCTATGTATAAATAGGCCCACCTTTGCACAGACTAGATTCATTCACTTCTAGCCTTGCAAGGTGAGCGCATGAGTCTGAATAAACTTGGATTAATACCTAAGTTCTTTCTCTCATTGTGATTAACTAAGCAAGACTAACCTTTCCTTATAATTTGAGCTCGACTTATAGAACATCTCGCGCTATAAGAAACTTGGGCCGAATTATATCCTATCAAAGAAAGACTTTAGCTTTGCTTATGGGACAATTCGCACCATAAGAAACTAGGGCATTGTCTGACTTTCCTCGATATATTGCAATTACTTATGTATATTTGATCTACTTATTTATTATACTTGATTCATTTATCTATTTTCTTGACAATTAGAGTAAAATCATTGGAAACAAATTCTTACTCATTAGCTAGATTACGAGAGTTCGAATTATTTTATTTATAAGTGATACGAACATCACAAGTAGCATAGATGTAAGTGACGGAGTGTAATAGTTCAAACATTTTATCAAAAGTATTCAATGCACACCTCTCTCTCCCTCTCTCTGGTAAGCATCACAGCATCTTTTCAACGGCTCTTCGACAAATTTAGTTTATCTAATCATCTGGCATCACACCTTCGAGCAAACTGTTCCAGGTAGTGCATCTTCCACGGGGCTAACAAGTGTACGCTGTTTCATGCATAATTATTTGCATTCTGCCCTGGAATTTGCATTACTTGTGCAACCAGCATCACCTAACCTCTTTCACCTGGATCAACACTGCATACGTCTCTCTACTAACAGAATCAATTGCTGAATCACAATTGCACCAGGACATCTCATCACCTACCTGGCCGTTCTAGCTCTACCAACAACGAATATCATCGCTAGAACAACTATTTTCTCGTCGGTTAAGTGAGGAATATTTTGTCCTACCTACATTTTGCGACTACTCTGTATTGTTCATTTTTCTTTTATTATTTGTTATTACTGCGAACCTGTAATCGATCATTTTAATTGTTAAGACTACATCTCACCTCGATTCATCTAGTGTAATTCACATCTTCATCTTTATTGTTATTTTCATAATCATTCATTTTAATCTTAAGTTGTAACGTATATTTAAGTCGGGTTGCGTCATCTTGCGAATTTTCCGCGCCAAATTTTCCCCCTAATTTCTATTTCGCGTTCCGCATTACTGTGAGCATCATCTTCGCGCGCATTTTGAATTTCCCGCCACACCCTCTGTGATAATTCGCTTTTCCTCGGTAGAGGTCACTCTACCGAGTTTATCATAGCTGGTTGGTTGCGTGCGCATCCGCGCCACTTGAATTTGCGCGCGAACATTCAAATTATTATAGACACTTCATTTCTTTCTAAACCTATCTCGCCTATTTATGTCAAGCCGCGTGTGTGCCAAGTGCGGATTGATCGTGCGACGACCTGATCAACTCCTCCTCTGCAACTCCTGTAATTCCCTGTACCACAACTGTTGCATTTCACCCAATTCAAGACCAGCCAATCACAACTCTGCAGAATTTAACTGCTGCCTCAACCGCTCGCCGAACGTTGATACTACTTTAGCCAATACCGTCTTGGATATCTTCGCTACGCCAAAAGGACACTCCCCCTCCATTATCACACACGCCAGGAAACGTCTAGCCTCACCAACTCAGCCATCACCGCTGCCGATCACCAAAGCCTGCAGATCTGAGCTACCTCCGACTACAGGTCGGAACTCCGATTATTCGGCAATGTCTGAGGCACCTGAGTGGTTCCGCAGGGAGTCGCAGCTTAACGCGGAGCGGCATGCGAGGGAAGCTCAACTCAATTCTGAGCGCTTTGAGAAACTTTGCGGACTCTGGACTAAAACGCAGGATGAGTTTCGCGAGCGTGACGTCCATTTCGCAATAGTCGACGAGCCTGAAATCTTGGTCCAAGGGTTACCAGCGGAATTTCAAGGTTCCCTCTTCCAGGCCGCTACTTCTGTCCTCATTGCGCTGGGCTTTGGTGGAGAGCACAACCTCCCTGCGATTATTGCGACAAGGGAGTGGAATCCCACCGCTGCCACTCGCTCTACTGCGCCCACAGATCAGTCGCAGTCCTTCTCTCACTCGACCCAAGGTGCACGAAGGAAGTCCTTCACCTTCCTGCTGGATTCGCCATCCTCTCGGGACAGAATAATCAAGCTTTCGTCCAGACTGAAGGAGCATACTGCCTAGACGATCTTTGGCTGTGGAGGTGGTTTACGAGTACTACTGCGTCCAATCTACCCCAAGCCTGTCTTCGAGCTGCTATCCAAGGCCAGAAAAGTGAGTGATGACCTCGGATACGCGTGGCCTGTGGTGCGAAACTTGCGGGTCTTCTGCCGCGCCACGCCGCAATCGGAGCTCATCCCTATTGTCTCTGAGGCTGACCTACGTGGTTTGCCGAGGCTGGCATCTCGCCAACCAGTCGCATGCTCGGCGGGAGCCCCAGGCCACCCTCACCCTTCGGCCGCGCCTTCCGCTCCTCTTACCGGTGCCCGTCACGATCTCCGATTCCCTCGCTTTGATCTTCATATCCGACCGGCTGCAAATACACCAAGCTTCACTTTATCTGCCTCTTCTTCTCAGTCGCCAACCCGTAACCCAGCTCAAACTTCATGACATTCAACGGTCCCACTAAATAATTCTGTTACCACCTCCATCCCATCTCGATCTTCCCTCACCGTTGCGCACATCAACATAAACGGCCTAAACATACCGTGGCATTTCTCTCTCCTAGAAGCACAGGCACATACAAGTTCATATGACATTATTGCCATCTCCGAAACCAAACTTTGTAATGTCATCTCTGATGACCACCTCGTACTAGCCAATTACAATTTTTTCCGACTGGATCGCGAGGGCAAGGAGGGTGGTGGAGTTGGCTTCTATTGCCGCAATAGTTTGACAGTAAAATTACTCGCTGCCTCTGATCCCACGTTTAACAACTCACCTGAATTCATGATAGCCGAAATTTAAAATAAAAGCCACCTAAAACTTTTATTTGCAATTGTCTACCGCCGCCCATCCGCCAAAATCCCATCATTTTTCTTCAACACCATCTCTTCCTTTCTTCCTCTCTTCAATGATGTCATTATGACTGGTGATTTCAACTCCGACCTTACATCACATCTTCCACACGTCCTGGCATTGCGCGATCTCATCGATTCACACGCACTTAGGGTTGTCTCCACCGAGCCTACACACCATCCCATTACTGAGAGTGGAGTGACCACACATACAGCGCTGGATCTTTTCATAACAAATCTCTCAACTCACATCCTTAGTTTCACCAAATCTCTCTCCCCATTTGTACCTTATCATGACCTAATTGAGCTTTCCATACTTTTTTCCTCGCCCCAAGAACAACCTAAAACCTTTGCCTCCCGCTCTCTCCATCGTCTTGATAAATCTGTCCTGAACTCTCTTATCACCACCAAGCTCTCGGTCTCCCAGGATTACCTGGGTGATTCTCTTCGTCGAGACACTCCCTCAGTTGATCAACTTGAGCGAACTTTCACCCTTGCGGTTTGTGGAGCTATTGACGAACTAGCCCCTTCTCGTCTGGTTACCATCTCCTCCAAAAAGAAGCCGTGGGTGACTGATAAGCTGCGTGTCCAAATGCGGATCCGTGACGCAGCCTACAAACGCTTTCGAGCCTCCAACTCATCCTTAGCCCTTCAACAAGATCGCTCCCTAAGAACTGCCATTTCAAACGAGCTCGATACTGGGAAAAATAACCATATCCGTCATAATATTGAACACGCCAATAGCTCCAAATCCAAGTGGAGGACTCTCCATGACATCGGCCTAACCAATCGACTTCTGCCGTCACCACTGCTCTTTTTCTTAGCTGACGAACTCAATAAATACTTTGCTACAGTTGTTAACAGATCTCCAGCCCTAACCCTCACTACATTTAACAATATCTGCAGTTCCCCCTTGCATTTGACCTTTACTTTTCCTCCTTTTGTCTTTTCAAAAATTAAACAAGCTGATGTTGAGAGCGAGATCAGGGTGTTGCGTTCTAGGGGCAGGGGTTGTGATGGACTTACGGGAGGGATGCTTCTCCTTGGACTTGACACCGTAGCTTGCAACCTTACTGATATATATAACAAGTCCATTGAAACATCTACTTTCCCAGCCACGTGGAAGCGCACCCTTATTCGTCCTCTTTCTAAGGTCAGATCACCCCAGTCTCCTTCTGATACTAGGCCCATAGCACAGTTGTCTGAACCTTCAAAAATCCTTGAACGAATATTGCACCGACAATTCTCTGACCACTTGGAAGCTAATGACCTTCTGGATCCCAGACAGGCTGGTTTCCGTAAGGGACACTCTACTGAGACTGCTTTAGTGGGCGTCCTTGACGACATGAGGTTTGCCATTGATAGGAGGCAAATTACCATCCTTGTCCTTTTTGATTTCTCAAAGGCCTTCGACGGAATTCCACATGACTTGCTTATTAATAAGATCAGAGCTTGTCACGTTGGTGACTCCGTCTTACGATGGTTCTTTAGCTATCTTGTCGACAGGGTGCAAGCTGTCATTGACCATGGGGACACTGTTTCGCGGTGGGAGCGTGCCCGGACGGGTGTCCCGCAGGGAAGCGTCCTTGGTCCGCTACTGTTTGCCATCTTCATTAATGACCTCCCACGAGTTCTTTTTTTCTGCAAGCATCTAATTTACGCTGATGATACTCAGATTTACCATCACTGCGTCCCTTCCTAGATTGTTGAGGGGCTTGAGAAGGTCCAATTAGATGCACAGGCGGTGGCGGACTGGGCGCGAGCGAACGGTCTCCAACTCAACGTCGCCAAAACAAAGGTCATGATCGTTAGTAGCGAACTTCACGTCCTCGCTATTGACCTAAACTCGTTGTCCAGGCTCAAGATTGATGATGTTGAGATTCCATTCTCATCATCGGTCAAAAGCCTTGGACTTACTATCACCTCGACCCTTCAATGGAAACCCCACATCTCCGACATTGTTAAGAGAGTTCACCTTGGTCTAAATTCCCTTAAATTTTACAGAAAATCACTCACCATTGAAACAAGGAAATACCTGGTTCAAACTTTGATCTTTCCCCACTTTTCTTACGCCTCCATAGCCTTCATGCACCTTGATAAGTCCAGAACCCTGGCCCTTCAAACAGCTTTCAATGCCTGTGTCCGATTTATCACAGGCTTTATACCTTTCATCCCCACACCAAACATTGACTCCCATGTGTCCTTCCATAGATTGCGTCTGGGCTGGCTATCTCTTGAGAATCAGCGCAACATCTCTCTCATCCTTCGTATATACAAAACCGTATGCTGTCAACACCCGTGCTACCTTACGACTTATGTCAAAACCCCAAATCCTCCTAATCTTAAGCACTCCTCCCGCAATCCCCCGATGGCCTTCTCCTATCCCGCTCCAAGAACTAAGGCTTGGAGGTTCTCGGCGGCGGCCTATGGCATGTATCTTCTCAACCAGCTGGCCATAACTGAGTTTGATATTACTCGCTATGTAGAGCTCAGGCGCTGGCTCTATGACTATTTTATGGTGATCGAACAGCTCCTTTTTCGCCATAGGGTGAACGCCGAACACCTCACAAATCTTCCCTTGCTCCTGAAACTTCCTTCTATCCCTCTTCCTTTCAACGTCTCCGCCTTCACTTCCTCATCAGAGTACCTCCTATCACCTGGTCGCTACCTGGTCTGTAATTTTCCCCCATTCAATTCCAAGTTGTAACACCGACCAACACTTCCACCCTGATCCACAATCTACCTTCACTGTCACTTCGTCATCTCTCCAGGCCTTACGAGTTAGTTCTTAGTCTTGAATCTGCTTGACCACCATGCTTGTTAACTTGTTTGCTGGCTCCAATTACCCTCTTTGGCCGGTGATTTTATTTAGTGTTTATTCTGGCCTCTTCAGCATAACGTACTGTGTTATGCTTGCCTGTTCACCACTAGTCACTTAAGTTCATCACATCCCATTTAGTACGCCCTGCTCTGTGATCTCATCTATCTTGTCACCTAACCTATTGTCAATCAATATATCTCTATTCTTTCCATCTCATGCGAATATTGTATCATTTATTGCTATGTATGCTTCATAATCTCACACTCATACTCCTTAATTATATTGTTTAACTTATGTTCATCTTAAATTAATATTTATTTGTATAACTTTATCGCTTATTACTGCGCTCTAATTTAATGTATCTGCATTGTATTCTGCTCATAGCTTACGGGGTTATACCCCACGGCTTAATAAAGCTTATTCTATTCTATTCTATTCTCTCTCTCACACTCTCTCTCACACACACTCTCTCTCTTTAAATCACATACATCAAATAAAAGTGTCGATGAAACGGAGTTTATAATAGCAGAGCTTTCATTATCTAGCAATGAACGGTTCCTGGTAGCATCGGTATATAGACACCCAAATGGCCACGTTTTGAACAATTTCTTCCATATTTTCAGTCTTTACTCTCATAAATACGCAAATTTAATTATCATGGAAGATTTGAACTCGAATTTAATGGGCTCTACATATTACAGTAGGTCATTAAAGGACCTTATAAATAATTATAATCTCTTCAACGTTCCATTTGGCCCGACATACCATATCACTGCAGCCGGCACATGGCTCGACGTTATTTTAACTGACTCAAGTCAGAAAATCGAGCATTTCGAAAAATCTGATGCGCCTTTCATCTCCAACCATGATTATCTGATTATTGACTATAAAGTCAAATCCAGAAAATTGCTTCCGGTTCTTAAGAGAACTCGTGACTTTAGAAACTTTGAATCGGGCGTATATGCATCGGAGTTGATAGCAGGGTTGGAAGCTACAGAATTCGACGCTGTGGTCAAGTATGATCCGTGTCTATCACTTGATATTTTTCGAAACCTTGATGTCACTCTGCTGGATCGCTATGCTCCATTGACGCAGCGAACGGTCAGGAAATGTCCTGCTCCTTGGTTCAATAATATGTTAAAAGAACGATCCAAAACTATAAATAAATTATATACTAGGGCAATCCGAGCAAACAGCAATAGCATCTTGGCTAATTTTAGGCGGAGTCGTAGGGGGTTGAAGCGAGACGTAGCTCGAGCCAGAGACAAATTCATTACTGAACATATAAACATGACTAGTTGCGTCTCTGTGAAGTGGTCGTTGCTAAGTAAGATTGGCATTACGGGAGCGCGTTCAAATTCGCCTTTGACCCAATTTAATGCAGCCAAATTAAATAGCTATTATGCCTCTGCTGCAACGGCTCATCCTCTGTGCACCGAGGATGATCTAAATTCCATTTTGACCATTCCGTTAATGAATGATCAACAGGTCTTCGATATGCTGCCCCTATCGTATCACGAGGTTCTTCAGTCTTCACTGGCTAGCATTTCGAAGGCCAAAGGGGCCAGCTATGACGGCTTATCAATTGTCTATTTTAGGGATATCCTACCGGTGATCTCCAAATTTATGACGGATATTTTTAATACGTCGCTTGCTACTTCATGCTATCCCGACACTTGGAAAAGGGCCACAATTATTCCTCTAAAAAAGGTACCTAAGCCCACTACCGAGTCAGATACACGCCCGATCTCGAACCTGTCCTATTTCGCTAAAGTTTTTGACAAATTAGTCACTAACAAATTGATCCAATTCCTGGAAGCGAATATGCTGCTGTCAAATTCCCAATCAGGGTTTCGGAAGCACCATAGTACACAAACAGCATTGTTGAGATTGACTGACGACATTAGGCGAGGAATTGATAGGGAGATGGTCACCCTGTTAGTCCTCTTTGACTTCAGGAAGGCCTTCGACTCTGTCAGCCACGTCATCTTGCTGAAATCGATGCGTTTGTTGAACTGTTCCGATCGATTTATCACTTGGTTCCACTCATACTTGACCGGTTGATCTCAAGCGGTTATTGACCTAAATGGTGAACTCACCGAGTTTCTCGACCTCACTTCGGGCATACCGCAGGGATCCAGTCCCGGTCCTATAGCATTCTTAATACTCATCAATGGTATCATAAATTGCCTAAAGCACTGCAAGGATACGGCTATCCTATTTGCTGACGACTTCCAGATCTACTTGCAGTGCAAGAGGACCGAGATACCTTCTTGTGTTGAGCGGCTAAATGAGGACATTAGGTTAGTGGTTGAATGGGCTGATGAGCACCTCCTATCATTCAACTATTCCAAGGTCACAGCGATCATCATCGGTCTGAGCAGAACATGATGCGCCTCGACCTAAATGCTGTTCCTCCTATACTCATTAATGGTTCTACAATCAAACTTGTCAGCAAAATTCGAGATCTGGGCATCACCCTGACGGATAGATTAAAGTGGAACAAGCACGTAGTGCAGGTGTGTGCGAGGATTTTTTGTGATCTGAAGCGACTCAAACACAGGGCCGCCTTCCTGTCGTGGCAATTAAAAAAGCAGCTTGCTTCTGCTCTTCTGTTCCCTCACTTCGACTACTGTTGCCTCGTATATTGTGATCTGCCGGATTGCCTTAATGGAAAGCTACAGGTTATGTTAAACAATATTGTACGTTTTGTGTTCGGATTGAACCGTGAGTCAAAGTTGGAACCGTTCTACAAAAAGGCATCTTGGCTGCCTATTGAACGAAGGAGGGAGTATTTTATGGCGGTTTTGACGTATAAGATTCTTGTCATTGGAAAACCCGAATATCTGGTTGCTGCCTTCCCGAAACTAAGCACTGATGTTAAGCGCTCAGAAAGAGCGTGTGCGAAAACTGCGTCGTCGTTGTTTGATTTGCCGTTTGCCAGTACTAGTACCTATGAGAGGTCATTCAGTATGCAGGCTATGAAGTGTTGGTGCAAAATTCCGGTCCATATCAGACTAAAGCCCTCAGTCGATTCATTCAAAGTGGCCTATTTCGAATATTTGGTTAAGAACAAATTCAACTTGCTGGATGATCCTATATAAACTTAGATCTTAGCTCGATCTGAACATGGCAAATCTAGCCTGTGTGACGAATCGATATAATCGATGGCTCACTCGATGCGGTCTCGCGAGCGACTTCATGCCGAGGCTGGCTGAAGGAGCTGCTCGGGCCGCGGAGCGCGGCAGACTCTGTTTCCCGCCGCCGACGCAACAACAGCTCCAGAGGGCTCCATACTATTTGCATAGTAAAAGAAGAAGGAGATTCCTCAAATAGTGTTTGTTGCAGTCTCTTGGATCAAGGACAAATGGACAATTGGAGCATTTCATCATCGCAGAAGAATTCTCCATGATTGCTATTGGCGTGGATTCGACGAATTTAGAGATAAGTAACCTGATTTACGTCAGCCGCCTGAGAACATGAACTGCTAACTTCGAATTATTTGAATTTTAAAAATATTTAATTGGAAACGAAAGGGCCGTTCGCGCGAAAAAGAGAATAAACAGAAATGACAAATAACTAAGATTATTTAGAATCTAAAAATGTAACAATTGAAAAGATTATAGCTGCAACGCGTATTTAATTAGTTGTGTGAAAGAACAAATTATCGAGAATTAAACCAATTGATATTATTTTATATATGACTTATAACGAACATTTGAATTTTTATGAAGAATAATGCCTATTTAACTTAGTATGTGAGTGTGAAATGAATGAGTTGAGAAAATGTTTAAATTTGAATGAGCAAAATAATGAATAGGACAATAAGTGAGTGTGCGATGAATGAATATATTCATATACGATGCGGAGAATTATAAGCGGATTAGATTAAGTGTATTGCTAGATTGGAGTTTATGTTAATTTTATATTGGATTTGATTATTTATGTCTCATTGTTCTATCGGTGAATAAATACTAAGATCGTCAGTGTTGAGATTTGACATTGACTTTAGTGTTTCTTGCATTCCTAATCTTAAATATGTAACCACTGATTTGAATACAATAATGTTTAAATATAATATTTACACCTGCATGATACTGATTACTTTGACTTCTCTGTCTTACTGCGCTGGGCCTACTTAATATACTTATTATACCTCATGTAGTTTATTTTTCTGGGCTTATATTTCTATTTTAGCCAACTTTAAGTTGTCTTATTGTTATTTTTGTTTTGTTGTTTATATCCATTTATTTCTAGTTATTATTTTCGTTTAATTAATTTTAATTAATTATACTTAACATTGTATTTTGATTCGTGCTATATGGCCTCAGCAGGCTTTAGCACTAATAAAGCTATTTCAATCAATCAATCAATCTCTCTCTTTAAATCGCATACATCTCCTTTAGGCGCGTACTGTCATTCTCCCTCGCTCGCGCTTTCTCTATGCTATGTTACGTGCGCGTAGTTTTTTCATGAGTTTGAAGTTCGCAACGTTGCGCGTTAACGAAGCAAGAGCGCTCGGCGTATTAAGGTCGGTTTCCACTTACTCATTTTTTTACAGTTTTTCGCTTGTACCATGACACAGGAACCAATTGTTGATATTAATATTGTGCAACGGTAGTCGATTCAATTAATCGAACCGTTCGCGATTCTGAATTTCGCGCGTTAGTTCTAAGTTTTGAGAGAGAGAGGGGGCGCGCGATCTTTCAAATTAGCAGTTACGTCTCAGCTGTTGATACGTGTGGATATCGCCGAATTTTGGTTACACTATTTTTCTCGCCAAGTGATAGTTTTTTTAGATCAATTACGTGCGCGAGTGCAACAACGTAGTCAACATATTGCAACATTAAGGTAGCAGTAGATTTGGAGCTGATAGGCGATACGAGGCAGCGCAGTTGATAAATCAGAACCGGAGGCGGTTGATAATTTTACTGGCATCAACAATTACGGCCGATCACCGTAATTGCACCGCAGGGTAGGTGCACCTCCCTTAATTATCGCGTCACAAAATACAATCGGTATTTTGTCCGATCGTAATAGCGTTAATTATTTGTATTCGCGCCGAGCGTTAGATCGCGCCAATTTTCGTATCTTCTCTCTCTCTCTTTCTCACCGGAAAATTATTTAATTGTAAATCCTATTCGCGTGCGTCAGTCTTTCGGCCCGACAAAGACTGTATAGATTTTTTATGAATAAACTTTGTCAAACTTATTCGCCGATTTCGTCATATGATTTTCCTAATAGTTTAAGAAATTGAAATAGGCTTAGGTGTTAATCCTATTACGTCTAGGGGATTAAGCGGAGAAGGAGTAAAGTCGCTCACACTTCAAACTCATCGTGTGTCACAAAGCACGTGACTTAAGGTGAGTTCAAATCTGCTTGATCGAAGACAACCAAGTTAAATCAGCTGACGTTAAGGCGAATACACGTACTAACATACGTGTTAACGGAGCGGCGGTTTGCTCTGCATCGTGGGAGTTTGCTCTTATATAAATTTCCCATTTTTGCAGGTTAATCCCCCCGTTACAATTGAAAAAAAGTAAGAATAAAAGTTTAATAATAAATTAACCCGTTGAGAAAAAAATAGTATAAGATTATATTTATTGCAGTTTTTGATATAATAAATCATAAATTTGAAAACGTGTTTTATCACTATTACACATTTTCCGCTGTGATATGGGTTTTTAAAAAAATGGAAAAATCTACATTTGTAAAAAGTAATTTATGTTAAATATGTTAATATTAATATAACAATAAGAAATAAAATAGAAGGTAAAAACGCGTACAGTGTATCTAATCCTATATATTTTTATTTTCCTATATGAAAAAGTGATGCTGAATGAAGTAATTTTATTTATGACCTGATTGACTGAATTTCGTCATGTGTGTCACAATTATGAGTAAATCGGTCATAATAATAAATTGAAGTACTTTACATCTATTAATACAAATAAGTATAATAATTTGTAGGAATTAAAAAACTTTAAAAAAATACGATAAAGTAATTTTAATGCACTTCAATTGCATTTATTTATTGTTCATATAAATTAATTGAATATATCTTTATTGTAAAGTTTAGCTTCGGATAAATATGATAAATATTGAGAAGAATGGTAAATTGATATTTTATATGAAATTCTGCGAATTTAAATTTTGAAATGTAATTTATAAATGTAAACAAACTCTCCAAATGATTTCAGATGAACAATGGAAAAAACAGTTAAATTAAAATAATATATCTGTTGGTACACAGGAATCCTATGGAAAACTTGATACCATGAACCAATACGTTAAAAAAGCAACAAAATTAAATTGTTAGGCGCAGATAATGGTTCTATCCTATCCTTATCCTTGCCTCATAATTATTTTAATTTTTTATTTTTATACTTTTTACATATTTTATTCCTATCTTATCTTTAAAAAAAGATGAGTCGCTGACATCCAGCGTTGTGATTTGTCGATGCAAAAATAGAACGGGAAATTTAGAATTTTCTTATACTTTGAAATATTACTCATAATAATATAAGATTGAAGCCATAATCACTACTATTGAATATGTAAGTTTACTGTTGTATAATAGTATAATAGTATAATGCGTTCTTAGGACGAGTAATAGTTCATCGATTTTTAAGAAAAAATGGGTACATGTTCTATTTTTATTCATCAATAAATATTGACGTATGTAGTCTATTTTAAACAGCATGACTTATTCATGTCCATTGAAATCTTGAAGTTGATATGTAAAAGGTTCAAATAACGTAAGAAATAATAGAAAAACATAAAAAAAAGAGCGCGCGAAGCGGGCTAAATAACACTAGTCGTAAGAAATAGTAGATTTCATAAAAAATGCTTAATTTAAATGCGATTGGGTATAGCTTTCGTTCATCGAAAACATTAATAATAATAAAAAAAACTATTTAATTAAATATAATTTGAAATTCATCATCTTAATATTTACGGAAAATAATTCAGTAAGTCCTTTACAATAAAATATGACCAATATAAAAAGTTGCTTCATCCGCCATTTATTAAAATTTATTAAAAAACAGTCGGACAGATGAGATTTGATAGTTCATTAATTCTTCAGTAATCTAAATAAAGTAAAATTTTATTATGTATGATTAGGTATTGTTTATATTGTAAATTATTAAAATTTATTAAATTTGATTAAATGAAATATATGATTAGGTATACGTCGCTTGAAATTACTTCAATTAAATAAAATAAGATTCAATAAAACACTATAACATATTCCTTTTTGCAAGAATCATAAAATTACATTAGAAATCTTACAATAAGATGTACACTTTATTGAAAAAATATCCAATTCTAACTTTAATTTTCATATTGACATGCATGTTACTGAAATTCATTAATAATCATTGGTTTTAATAATCTTACTTTTAAAACTGATTAAAGATAATACACCCAATTAGGACAATTCGTATTATCACAGTAATTTTTAGTTTGAATGAGATTGGTAAACGTAAAATTATGAATTTTGTCAAAGCATAGCAAAATTTGAGTTAGTTAACCTATATAATATTTCGGGCTATGTCGAAAAGATTATATGGAAATATATGAGTGGCAAGATGACGGAGACATATCGAAACGTAAAATCGTGTAATAGTTCTATAAGTATGTAAACATAATGTGCAGGTCTCAATGCCTGAAAAATTTAGAGGAAGATAACTTAATTAATGATTGTATATGTAATATATATATACAATTTTTCTACAAAAAATATCATTCAGAATAAAGGATACTTCTCTGACCATATATATATATATATATATATATATATATATATATGACAATATATTTTATAAATTTATTTAACTATATGTTAAAATTTTTTATAAATTATTCAACATCATTAACAATGTGGAATAGTATCAATAATAGATAATTATTTGCGATGATATTGCTCGATTCTCTCCCAGGCATAACTCTGTTTATAGTCGCTCTAGCAGCAGCGGCGACTATGCCGAAGGCCCTACCAACCCCACTATAAATGAAGGAACTGATAAGGTATTTTTATTGCCACCTTGTTCACTTAATAATTCTAAGCGGAATATTTAGACAAATAAATTTCAGTAATAAAAAATATAGATATACTTACATTGAATTAGCAATGAGCGAATATTGCAGAAAGCTGAAGGGGTGATTATTCAGGGGCGCGACAAACGAAACTTGACACGCACATAGACCTTACCAATATTTATTAATGAAACCACCTTTCGTTGAAAAAAATTGTGTTGCTGGGGAATGCTGCAATAATTATCTTTGAAATTCCCTCTGAGCGGGAATTTCAAAGGACTGTAAGGGTGATTGTTCCGAGGCGCGACAAACGAGACTTGACAGTCATATAGCCCTTAGATTGATCTTGTAGAAAAACCACCAATTATTAAAAAATATTGTGTTGCTGGGGAATGCCGAAGGAAATGTCTTTGAAATTCGCCGGGAGTTGGCATTTCTAAGGGCTGCAGGGGTGGTTATTAGGGAGCGCGACAAACGAAACTTGGCATGCATATAGCTCTGAGTTTTGTCTATCAGGAAAACCACCTTTTATAAAAAAATATTGTGTTGCTGGGGAATACCGAAGGAAATGTCTTTGAAATTCGCCGGGAGTTGGCATTTCCAAGGGCTGCAGAGGTGGTTATTAGGGAGCGCGACAAACGAAACTTGGCATGCATATAGCTCTGAGTTTTGTCTATCAGGAAAACCACCTTTTATAAAAAAATATTGTGTTGCTGGGGAATGTTGAAGGAAATGTCTTTGAAATTCGCCGGGAGTTGGCATTTCTAAGGGCTGCAGGGGTGGTTATTAGGGAGCGCGACAAACGAAACTTGGCATGCATATAGCCCTTAGTTTTGTCTATCAGGAAAACCACCTTTTATGTAAAAATATTGTGTTGCTGGGGAATGCTGAAGGAAATATCTTTGTAATTCGCTGGGAGTTGGCATTTCTAAGGGCCGTAAGGGTAGTTAATATTGAGGGTGATAAATGAAACGTAGTATGCAAGTGCATATAATCAATATGTACAACGAAAGTTTTCATTTACTCGATATTTTTTTGTTAATAATATGTACATACAATTTTATCCCATGTCCCTATAGTCTGCCATGTAAATATCCTAAGGGTCCGTTTTAAGGGTAAATTTAGTAATTGCGATGTATCACCTTGATATATATCATTATAATAATCTTTTGAACCAATAAAAATAATTAATTAGTCATTTTTTTTTTGATTTTTTCGTTATTGAATAACGTTACAAACTTCAGACTCATGTAAGGCTGGGCAGTCGTAAAATATGATAAAACTAAAACACAACTGGTAGGATTATTTGCCTAAATATAATATTTTTCTAATAATAATGGGGGTGAAACCAAAGGTAGGCAATCGCTTAAACTTTTTTCGCACATCTATATATCGATATTCTTTATATATATACCACTTTTAGTTAATAATTGTTGTCTAATAACAAACCGGAATAAAATAACTTGTAAATTTCACGCACTGCCTTTGTATATATATCCGTGGGGGTGAAACTAAGGGCGGGCGATCGCTTAAACTTTTTTCGCACATCTATATATGGATGTACTCAATATTTATACCGCTTTGAGTTAAAAATTCTTGTCTAATAACAAATGAGAATAAAATAACTTGTAAATTTCACGCATTGCTTCTGTATATAAGGACATGGGGGTGAAACTAAGGGCGGGTGATCGCTTAAACTTTTTTGGGACATCTATATATGGATGTACTTAATATTTATACCGCTTTTAATTAAAAATATTTGTCTAATAACAAACCGGAATAAAATAACTTGTAAATTTCAGGAATTTCCATTGTAAATAAGGCCATGGGGGTGAAACTAAGGGCGGGCGATCGCTTATACTTTTTTCGCACATCTATATATGGATATCCTTTATATATATACCACTTTAAGTTAAAAATTTTTGTCTAATAACAAGCAATCTCAAAATAACTTGTAAATATCACGTACTGCCTTTGTATATATGTCCGTGGGGGTGAAACTAAGGGCGGGCGATCGCTTAAACTTTTTTCGCACATCTACGAGGTGTGTTCAAAAAGTAACGAGAATTTTTAAATTTCGCGGGTTTGGAGAGTCCGCTTGTATAAAATTTTTTTTTATTATGTTGGTACACATGCCCCTGAAGTACGATAAAATTTTCAGCAATATTCATTGCTTACTTTTTAAGTGGCAGCCGCTAACGTTAGACGTGTTTTTCGAGCTCGGCGATTTTCGTTTGTGAAAAAAAATGGATCAAAGAATTTGTATTAAATTTTGCGTAAAAAATGAAATAAAGTGTAGTAAAGTTTGTCAAATGTTAACAAAGGCATATAGTGAGTCTGCTATGAGTAAAGCAAGGATTTATGAGTGGTATAAGCGTTTCCAAGATGGCCACGAAAACGTTGAAGATGACGAACGACCCGGGCGCCCAAGCAAATCAACAACCGATGAAAACGTGAAAAAAGTGAAAGAAATGGTTATGAACGATCGCCGAATCACAATCAGAGAAGTCGCTGATGATGTTGGCATATCAGTTGGCTCATGCCATCAAATTTTTTCGAATGTTTTGGGTATGAAACGTGTGGCAGCAAAATTCGTTCCAAAATTGTTGAATTTCGAACAAAAACAGCGGCGAATGGAAGTTGCTCAGGAGTCGCTAAATGAAGTCAATAACGATGCAGAACTACTAAAACGTGTTATAACAGGTGACAAAACATGGGTTTACGGATATGATGTCGAAACTAAGGCTCCATCGTCGCAGTGGAGGCATTCTGGATCGCCAAGACCGAAAAAGGCTCGACAAGTACGGTCGAATGTGAAGGTTATGCTCACTGTGTTCTTCGATTTTTATGGCATAGTGCATTATGAATTCTTGCCACAAGGTCAAACAATCAATAAGCAGTACTACCTACAAGTTCAACGTCGTTTGCGTGAAGCAATCCGAAAAAAACGCCCGGATTTGTGGCAAAACAATTCATGGCTTTTGCACCACGATAATGCGCCTGCTCACACTTCATTGCTTGTTCGTGAATTTTTGGCCAAAAACGAAACTGTAACGATGCCTCAGCCTCCATATTCGCCAGATATGGCTCCATGTGACTTTTTTCTATTTCCAAAAATAAAGAGAACATTAAAAGGCCGTTGTTTTACAAGCATAGATGACATTAAAAGCGAATCGCTGAAAGAGCTAAAAGCTATTACAAAGATCGAGTTTCAAAAGTGTTTCGAGGATTGGAAAAAGCGTTGGCATAAGTGTATTGTATCCGAAGGGGACTACTTTGAAGGCGACAACATTAATGTAGATGAATAAATAAATATTTTTTTCATAAAACGAAAATTCTCGTTATTTTTTTAACACACCTCGTATATATGGATGTACTCAATATTTATACCGCTTTGAGTTAAAAATTTTTGTCTAATAACAAATGAGAATAAAATAACTTGTAAATTTCACGCATTGCTTCTGTATATAAGGACATGGGGGTGAAATTAAGGGCGGGTGATCGCTTAAACTTTTTTCGGACATCTATATATGGATGTACTTATTATTTATACCGCTTTCAATTAAAAATATTTGTCTAATAACAAACCGGAATAAAATAGCTTGTAAATTTCAGGAATTTCCATTGTAAATAAGGCCATGGGGGTGAAACTAAGGGCGGGCGATCGCTTATACTTTTTTCGCACATCTATATATGGATATCCTTTATATATATACCACTTTTAGTTAATAATTTTTGTCTAATAACAAACCATCTCAAAATAACTTGTAAATTTTTTTATTTTTACTAAATAGCCTGCTGTGGGGGTGAGACTAAGGGTTGGCGATCGCTTAAACTTTATTCGTATATTTCAATATTTATATACTTTATGAAACAGTCCCTCTTAGTACTTTATTTTTGTCTAATAGAAAAGTACGACTAGTAATTTTATATGTACGTGTAGCATGGTATGTATGGACAACTGTAAGGGTAGTTGTGAGGGGTATAATCGATATATCAAATTATTTGCATCATCTACACAAGTATAGCGTTCTCTAGAAGCGATAATTTATATTATATATTTATATTTTTATTTTTGATATTTTCGTTCAACTCGAACGTTCGAAACTTCAAGCTCATAAGCGCCGTTGGGGCCTTTGGAAATTAATTTCGTAGTCGACTTGAGCAATCTTATCTCGAAACTAAAACATTCTCTTTGGATGACAAGAAGGATTTTGCGTTCTGCGTAAGCTATTTCGGCTTGGGAGAGGTAACGAATCCCTCGTTGCGATTTATTCGCATCTTGGGTATCGTCTAGTAGTGATTCCCTTCTACTCCAACGGAGAAGATATCCGATGGACCTAATAAGGCATCCGTAATCGGAGAAACGAGAGTAGACGTTACTTCCAGAAGAGGCTGTGAATAAAGCAATTCCCTCTGTCGCGCCTGGAGGATGACCTAACGAGGATTCTTCCGATGAAGGCTATTGATCTTCAGGAAGAGCTAACCATGAAGGGCCCGAATGCCAGAGGGGGTCAGTTAAAAGTTCCCTGGGTAGCAGTCCTCGGGATAGTGAATCAGCCGGATTGTCTTTCGAACGAACATGTTTCCACTCGACCTTCTCACCTAGCGTTTGAATATCAGCGACTCTGTTCGCTTCGTAAGTTTTAAGTAGATGAGGAGCTTTGCCTAACCAGCAGAGAACGATTTTTGAGTCTGTTCTAAGAATTGTTCGCGCGATATTGAAAGTCAGCTGGGTCACCAGTTCGACATATAGTCCCTTCAGAAGGGCAGCGCCAGAGAGTTCCAAACGAGGTATGGTGTGATGGCTAAGCGAAGCAACCTTGGATTTACTGCAAGCTAACCTAACAGTGACATTTCCCGCAGAGTCAACGGAACGAATGTAGATGCACGCGCCGTATCCCTTTATCGACGCGTCGCAAAAACCGTGTATCTCGGTGGATACTGGGTTCGCAACGTCATATCGCAGATACCTTGGTAACGCGACTTCTCGCACTAAGGGAAGTTGTTCAGCTAAAGCGATCCACTTGGTGTGGATGTCTTGAGGTAGAGATTCGTCCCAGGTAATGTTAGCTTTCCAACATTCCTGAATTAATGTTTTGGCATACAGGGTTAAAGGACCTAATAAGCCTAAAGGATCGAAGATCCTCGCAATCTGGGAAAGGAGTTTTCTTTTGGTAGAAGCTAACGCATCAGGGCTCGTGGAATACGTGAAGACATCTCGTTGTGAGTCCCAGATGATTCCGAGAGTCTTCTTTATGGGGTTCCCTTGTATGCCGCAATCTAAATCGAAGATGTTTTTATCGATGTTGTCTAAAGCCGACGAATGGTTCGAAGACCATTTTCGTATCACGAACCCCCCACGACTTAAAAGTTTGATCATCTCGTCGCGAATCTTCATGATGTCCTCCAGCGTGTCTGCACCTGAAAGGAAATCGTCAACGTAGAAGTCTCGACGAAGTAGCATTGCCGCTCTTGGGAATCTGCTCTCTTCATCAACGGCTAATTGATGCAATGTTCGAATTGCGAGAAAAGGAGCACACTTCACCCCGAAAGTTACAACGTTGAGAACGAAGGTTCGAACTTCGCCTTCGTGGTACCACAAGATCTTCTGGAACTTCCTATCGTCGGGATGAAGACAGATTTGTCGGTACATCTTTTCGATGTCGGCAGTGATGACGAAGGGATGAGAACGGAATCGCAAAACTTGCTTCCACAGAGTTTCCTGAATGGTCGGTCTAGTCAACAGCATATCGTTCAACGAAATGCCCGTGGAGGATTTTGCAGAAGCGTCGAAAACGACACGACATTTCGTCGTTTCGCTGGACTCTTTGATCACCGCGTGGTGAGGCAAGTAGTAACCATCGTTGTTGTCGTCCTCGCACAGCGTCATGTGGCCAAGTTCCAGGTACCCGTTGAATTCCCTTTCGTACTCTGCTCGGAACCTGGAGTTAGCATCAAATTTGCGCTGCAACGCCTGAAAACGCTGTAACGCTTGGTGTTTTGACAAACCTAGTTCGAATTTGCCTGATCGAAACGGCAGACGAACGATATAGCGACCCGAAGCGTCGCGTGTCGTGGTTTGAACGTAGTACCTTTCGCATGCTACGTCCTCTTCTGACTTGATGGGTTGATAATCCATTTCTTCCATCGCCATGAATCTTTCTAGGTGTGAATCTAACCTCACTGTATTGCACGAAACGGAGTTGGGAATTGATTTGCCCTATGGCAAGAGAAGACAGAGTTGGACCTGACGCTAGCAAGACATCGACCGGTCTGGGTATGTGAAATTGGGGATCTGCTAATTTGATGTTCTTGGGGATGTTGAATTTCTCCCGAGGGAAAGACTCATTAGGCACCTTCTCAGCTATTTTAGGTACAATCAAAAAGTTTAATTGATATTTAGAATCATTATATGTAGAATAGAAAGTGGCAGTAGTGTATTTTTCTGAGACAATATTCGCATTGTCTATTGCTCCGATATTCACAAAGCATTGTTTAACTGGTAATTGTAAACGATTGATAAGAGATTGAGTCATTAAGTTTGCGTTAGAACATGAATCTAGTAGTGAGCGTGCCATGAGATGTTTTCCTCGGCTTGACTGAAAGCTTAAAACTGCTGTAGTCATAAGTTGAGAATCGGGAAGGTATGCGCTTGACGCGAATGTTTGGTGGCTTAGTCATGACTGAGACGTCCCGGACGGTTTTGAATCGTTCGCGGGTTGAGGGGTAGATGAACCTGATTTTTTATCTGCGTGTAGAAGGGTATGATGATCCTTATGACATTTTTTGCACCTTTTTTCGCTGGTACAGGAAGCGGAGTGGACGTATAAGCAATTGCGACATAACCCCTTTGCTTTGACGAGTTCCCACCTTTCGTTCAATTTCGCTTTATTGAACTTTTCGCATTTGTAGAGCCTGTGGGATTGACCGCATTGGACGCACGCGTTGTTGCTGGTCGTCGAGGTAGTAACGAGTGTGTTGGCAATGTTTTTGGAGACCTTTGCCGGGGGTTCTGCCTTGCTGCCTGCCCCCTTTCTTTTGGACTGGTAGTCTCGTTTCGGAAGTTCACCTATCGCTCATTGTTTAAATATTGAATCCTGAACGAAGATGTATAACTCTTCCAATTTGGGGATTTCGCGATTTGAGTGTTTATCCATCCATCGCGACAGGAGATACCCGGGCAGGCATCTCTCGAGAATTCGCAAGACAAACTCGTCGCAGATCGCAATGTTCATTGTTTTGAGCATGCTGACGTGCTGACGGACGGTGTACATAAGGGTGGCTGTGGTTTCGGCTGTTGGATTTTGAACGGGAGCTAACTTTAGCAGAGCGTCGAAGTGCTCGTTGACCAGAACACGTCGTTGATCGTAAGCGTTGCATAACGCTTCCCAAGCTAAGCCGTAGCTGACGTCGCTGGGGTCAAGACAGAATTCCTTTATTACGGTCGCTGCTAAACCCTGAACTGCATTTTGAAGTTGGGACAGTTTGACGCTTCCCGCCATTCCTGGACGATCGTGTATAAGCGCTTGGAAGTTGGCCTTCCAGGGGACCCAGTTTTTGTGGTTCCCATCGAATTTGGGTACCGTCAACGGTGCGAGTTTCGCCACGTCAGTTCTCTCGATGAAGGTAGCGGTGTTATTTCCGTTGAGCATAGTGGAATTCGCGAGAGGGATCGCTGGGGTTTGTTCATTTTCGATATTCGACTCGCTACTTCGAAATATTCTGATTCGAGTTCGTCGAATACAGCAATGTGGGGATGCTCGGGTTGCATCGAAAGAAGTTCTTCGCGATTCGCTGAATAACCTTGATATATGGTCGAAAGGGAATTTATTCGTAACTCCGCGTTCGTCGCATCTGGCGATCCCCTTGCTAAGTATTCTTTGAGGGATTTCAACGTTTTTGTAAACCTATTAAATTTCTGTTCGATATAAATTAAGCGTTTTTCTGCGTTGCCGCTGACTGGAATAACTTCGTCGTTATTCATTTTGAGTATTTATTGGATCAAAATAACGCGATATGAATCAAATTGAAATTGACGTTAATTGAGGTTTCAAAGAAGAAAAGAGAAAAAACATATGATTGAAACGGACAACGAAATTCTAACTGAATAATTAAACAATGTCAAACAATTGTCTACAAACTTATTTAATGGTAATTAATCCCTAGTGGATTGTAAATTGCTTGCTAAATTCGAATAAACATGAAATGCTAACAATGACTCGAGTACTAATCAATGCGCGATCGAATTTTAGTTTGATTGATTTACTTAATTTGACAAGAAGCAGACAACAAAAATCAAAAAAGAAACCAAAACGCTAGAATTAACTCAATTAAAATGGAATTAATCATTATAAGTGGAAAGCGAAACCGTTTGTTCGCAAGCGTATGTTTATTTATTGAAGCAGAGAGAGCGAGAAAAGGAAGAAGAACACTTATCTTAGTTAATGGAAAACGATGTTGGTGGCCGCTGCGTGCAAGTCCCCCTAGTCGGAAGCGATGGCAATGCTGATCGGCACTGACGACTGCGTAGGTTGCTGCACACGCTGGGTGACTGCGCAGGCTGTTGCGCACGCTGAGTGTTTGCGCGCGCTGTCGCGCGCGCCGAGTGTAGGCAATTGCACGAGGTGCAAATGAACGGCGGGAGAGCGAGCGAGAGAGAAGATAAATTTGGCGGGCTGCACTTGTCGGTGCACGTTGCGCGCGTTTTTTTATATGCACTTTTCCCTCCCCACACACTCTCACACACTTGCACTCGCGCGACGTCCCCTTTTCCGAGAATGAAAAAAAAAGGAGAGAAAGAGGTAGAAAACTACCTCACAGGAGGCACCATAAGTTATCGCGAACGACTTCCTTGGCGAAGTAAATCGCTCTAGTTTTTGAATTTGTCCTTGATTGCTGACCTAGTTATCGTAGTTAGATTTTTTGATTTATTAGAATGATGAGAGGGAAATCACTGAACACTGTTTAAGGGAAAAAGCCGTAACGGCATAAAAAACCCTCTTTAATTAAATGAAAACTGGAAATTACATTTGTGAAGATAACGCGGGATAGAGACGTCGCGCGGAGACAATGGTCGTTACCATGCACGCACTCACACGCTCTCACACAAAGAAAATTGATACACGATGAATTCACAATCACTGTCACGCATCCGAATTACAATAAAATGATAGAATGGACCACGTGAGTGGACGAGAACCTTGTATTACGTGGGTAATACAAGTGATGTTGCACGTGGGTGCACGAGAACGTTGCCGAGAACGTGAAGGCGCGAGGGAGCTCCGCACGTGAGACGATGTCGTCGACGACTGCCGGTTACACCGGCAAATTTCGCCATGCTTGGCGCGAGTGGCACAGCGCCGTAAGGTGCTGCCACCACGCTAGGCTTAAGGCCCTAGCACCTCACACACACACACACACAGACACGCTTTAGCTGCGCGCGCAGCTAACTTAATTTAAAAATACATGTCTGAGTCGTATACGTATGCGTTAATACATATGTATCGTGTTGCGACGTAACAGCTCGAATAATAAACGTTGGTACGAGGAGCATCCAAATATTGTGCGATTACCTCACCCGCCTAACTCCCCCGATTTCAACTATATTGAAAATGTTTGGGCAAAAATGGTTAAGAACTGGACACCGCAAGAGCAACAACTACAACTACAGCAGAAAGTAGTCGATGCATGGCTAGCCTTAGCTGACGATAAAGAATATTTTCGTCGTCTAACTGACTCGATGCCAAGAAGGTTTCAAAATGCCATCGATGCATCAGGTGGACAAACAAAATATTAAAAAATCGGTTTATTTTAAATAAAATAATCCAATAATATATTAAAGGATTGTCGGGCATAGATGGCCCCAGGAATCGTAATTTTGTACCGCACCAAAGTATGTTTATGAAGCATTTAATGCATACCGAATATAAATTATTAAAACTTAATATATTGTTATATTTGTATACAGAGCTTGAAGTTCCAGTCCAGAAGCACCTGCAGAGCGAACAGTATTGAGAATTTACTTGATACCAATAGGGATATAAGGGATGTTCTTTCATTCATTATCTGGATTATGTGAGATGAACCAACAAATATTTTTCAGGGCGCAATTAGAATTTGATTAAATAAATTAAATGTTCATTTGATATATTATTTTATATTGATATACAAAAAATTTTTATGTAAAGTACAGTTACGTGGTCAAATGTTTTATTAATTCAAAATACCTTATACTAAAAACTAAATTGCAAAATGTAATTTTAATGAAGAATAAATATTACACGTTTTTAAGAATTGTAAGTGTTTTATTTCAAATATTGATACATTTCATAACATATGTTCCAGTTTCAACAAATGGAATTTTTTTCTAGTGTTTCTAGAGCTAAATAGTAGAGCTTTCACTCACTGACAAATGATTTTTAATAATTAATTAATTCATAGGCATTTAAGATTTAAGAGAAAAGACTGTCCATGTGCAGTACTCCTGGTGACAACACTGAAAAATCTTCTAGCAATGTGTTTCATAGAGAAGTATATTACATTTTTTCATACACTGTAGAGAGCATCGAGTCAAGCATAATTATTATGCAGTGATAAAAAAGTTAGTAATAAAAAGATGGATCATTTTAATACGTTATTTATCTTTTAGCTACCTTTTATACAAACTAATAGAATTCATTTTGAATGCATGGACAAGAATTCTACAACATCAAAGATAGATCACTCTAAATGTAACAAGATTTCATTGTCCATGCATTCAAAATGTATTCTATTATTTCATATAAAAGGTAGCTAAGAAATAAATAACGTAATTTAAATGATACATTTTCTATCACTAACTTGTCACTCATACTTTCACTAACCACATAATATAGTCGTACATTTTTATAACAAATACACTGCATAATAATTGTACTTGACACGAATCCCTCTACAGTCTATGAACAAATTCAATTATTTCTTCTGAAGCATTGCTGTTGTTTAGAAAGTCTTGAAGCACAGCTTTCTCCAATGATTCACTGTCTTCTTCATTATCTTCTCCATTATTTGCTTCTCTCTCTGCTACTACCACTGACAGTTTCTTGATATATGGCTAGGCTTTCTTGAATGACTCTGATTAGTCTTAATCAGAGAATCGATCTGTTGCCAGGAATTGCTGGTACCAAGTGCTCTATATTTTCTAAATACTCTCTCCGTTCGAGACCTGCAAAGTCACACAAAGTAAATTTATCTTATTTGGAAACTTTGTAATAATGTGAATTAATGATACTTATCTGACTGTTGAATTCTTCTTTGGTCCTTTGCTGCCCTGCACTGTTTGCTGCTTCTCTTTTAATCTATGCGCCAAATTTGTCTTAATTCTTGCCAACCAAAACTCGTGAATAGCCTATTATACTTGAAGCATAAACCTTGCATCTTCATAGGTAAAAACTGTGATCTAACCTCGGTCGGGTACAGTGGTGCTCAAACGACGTAGCTTATTTCCAATTTTAAATTTCCCGCGTCGCGAATTAAGTAAAGTCCAGTGTACGGTGCAGCAAATTATTGATGAAAATATTAATGTATGGCGCGACATTCAAGAAAATTATCATAATAATTGTAAATATAAAAAACAAAAAAAAGTATATCTCAGTATCGATTTGGAAAAAATTTTAATAATTAGGCTGTCGTTGTTTTCTCACAATAATAAATTCACCGGATTCAAGATTAATGATGTGCCAAAGACGAAACTTTTTATTGATAATAAATGTTTTAGGGTAATAAGTGCAATTTTTCATTCTGGACCAAGTTTGGAAAGTGGGTATTATTTTAATGTATTACGCGAAGAAACTTACTGGTTTCATACTTCTGATTCCAAATGTATAAAAAAATCATGGCCTAAAGGCTCGAAAGATATATATATAATATTTTTAGAACAAATTAAAGCACCAAAAAAAAAGTGATTAATTTTGTAAAGAACATAATAATTATAATTTCATTTCTATGATTTATTATGTAAAATTCTATCATATATATTTAGTTTTTTTCCTTAGGGAAACATGCATTTTTAATAAATTTCCATTTTCTATTCTATTAAGTAATATATGTGTTTATTTATGTACGACTTTTTTCAATATTTCTACAGTGTATAATTGAAAAAAGCAATGTAATAACAAAAATATATAATCAATTAACATTTTTAAGTAGTTTTCAAAGTAAAATTAAAAAATGTTAATTAATAATTAATTTTATATTAATTTATTAATAATTAATAAATTAATAATTATACAAAAAAATTCACTAGTTAGCAAACAACCATAAACTACGTTTTACATGAATCTATTAATTAGAGCTTACTTTGAGATAAGTGAAATCTAACAAAAAACACTTTTAACAAAGTAAAAAGTTGCATGAATGCTTTTGTAAAATTATAAAATTAAGTAATTAATTTACTTAAATCAATTTCTAATAGTAGTAGTATTAATTACAATTTTTTATTACTTATCTTTGAAGTATATTATTATTTATCAATCTTATTCAATACCAACAAATTTTTACAAAGTAAAATGTGGCGTTACTTTATTTCAGAAATAACCATTTATATCGAATTTGATTAAATATTGTTTTTAAAGCTTTGAAAGTAGTGAAACCTATCCAAAGGCGGCACGGATGCTATAACAAATTATTTTCAGATGCTTTACATAACTTATTGAATAAAATTAAGTAATTAATTTACTTAAATCCATTTTTAATAGTAATAGTATCAATTACAATTTTTTATTACTTATCTTTGAAGTATATTATTTTTTATCTATCTTATTCAATCCCAACAAATTTTTACAAAGTAAAATGTGGCGTTACTTTATTTCAGAAATAACCATTTATATCGAATTTGATTAAATATTGTTTTTAAAGCTTTGAAAGTAGTGAAATCTATCCAAAGGCGGCACGGATGCTATAAAAAATTACTTTCAGATGCTCTACATAACTTATTGAATAGTAAGTTAACTTTAGCATAGCTAATTTTATTCAAATAAATATTCAAATAAATAATTTACTGTTCACAATCATTATAAAAAAGTATGGTCCATATTTATAAAGTTTTGGAAGAAGTGATAGAATGAAAATTAATGTTATAGTGTGTAACGGGGTTGCTACCGTTTAATTAATTTTATCCGCGTAATCGTATTAAGAAACGCACGTAATTATCTATATTCAATACGGAAGTCGAAGAGCAAAGGGGAACAGGTGTCAGTCAACCAACTATCTACAGGAGTGAAATCAACACGGCGTGAATAAGGTTAATATCGCTGACGGAATCTTTTATTATCTCTTAAATGCTACACTAGAATTGGCTCGCGTGTTTATGTTTACAGTGGCGCTCGCACGACGACGACATACAGAGTCGAATCGCTCGCCACTCTTTGTTAGCAGAGCTATTACATGCACGCTTCGCTTCGAGTACGGAAAATTAATCATCATGCAGGCAATCGTGGTCGCGAGATTAAGCTGGCCAGCTTACCTTTTTAGCAGTCGTACGCAGGGCAGAATAACAAGTCACATTTTCGTTGCGATAAAGTCTGTCTTTTGTTTATCGCGGATCGCGAATTCGCACGCACGTGGTTTTCCCCTCTATGGCGAAACACCTTGTTCACTCTTGACTCCGCAGGAGATGACGCTGCTTCTGCTGACTCGGTCGACCCTCCGGATAACTTGGTAAAGACAACCACTCGATCTCACTGGTGCGCACGGGTAATTAGCTTGCGAGTCTCGATTTTCGCGACCTCCGCGCCGGTAGCTAGTTCTGTACTGGTTCGTTTTTCAATCGCGCACGTTCCGCCTCGTCGTGTGCCGAATTCCTTCGTTACATTTTTCATCTCCCGGTAAGTGCTGCCCCCGCAGGCAGCACTTAGGTTGGACTATTAGCGCTAATTTGACGTTTACCGTCACAGCCCCCTTCCAGTCTGGACCTACCTATTATACCGACGATAGCCATATTAGCACTGTCCCTTCCGAGGTGGAGAGGAGAAAGGATAATAAAGGGCCGTAGACCATGTGGTATTTTGAACAGTTTTTATTCGGTGAAATTGGGCGTGTGCGGCCCTACCCACGGGAACAGGGGACGATCACCTGGCTGGTCTCGCTGGTTCCTCCCGGCCTTCATCGTCTAACGGAGGACGCCCGCGTGCCTCCCATCCCAGCCTCTCCTGGACCAGGTCGGCGTGTTGCCGTACACGGAGGCATGCGGTCTGTGCGGGTCACCCCGGGGTAATGGCACACGTTGCACCCTTCCCACTGAGCGCGGGAGAGGGTGCCCCGTGGGAGGCCTCACTCTCTGGGAGTCAGTAGCAACCCGTCCCGCCGGTTCGGGGCGGACCACAACGGCCTTTCGACCGTGTGGTCCTCACCCGTGGACCCTACCACAAGGTTAATGTGGATGGGTCCCGTTGCTTGACCCCCATTGCTGCCGTCCACATTAACCACCAGGTTCACCCCGCACGTCCGCGGGCCCTGGTGCGTCTTGGCCCCCGACCCAGCCCCCGGAGCCGTTGGTCTGGCTCCGATGACTGGAGACTGGGAGAGGTCCACGGGTGTGTCATTCGCCGGGCCCTCGAGGGCCTGGCGGTGACGGCGCTGGACTCCTTTTAGGGTCAGCGCGAACTGACGTCGGCGGGACACCACCTTACTCCAATGGTCCATATCATCGGGGCGGTGTCCCGCAGCCGTGTACGCGTCATACTCTACGTACACGGCTCGTTGGAGAGCGTTTAGAGTCGTCCAGCCTTGCTCGACCTCCCTCAACCCCTCCACTATCTCTTCCCAGGTTCGTCTGACAGACGAGGGCGTCTGGCTGGTGAACCTGGGGCGCCAGGTCGCGTTGGCGAAGCCCTCCTCCGTTTGGGTACCAACGTAGGTTGGTGGGGCCTTCAGCGGGATGGCTTCCGCTGGGGGCCCAAGTAGCGGCACGGTATCGACACGCGTGATGCCGGTCGTCATCGACGCGCGCGTGGTGGTCTCATCCGTGGGGAGCTTCTCTATAAGCACGGATGACGAGCAAGCCTGATGCTGAGGAGGTGTAGAGCGGCGTGGACCACTCCTTCTACGGCGGGGCCCAAATCTAGCCCGATGAGGGCGGCCGCCGCCTGCTCGAATTGCTCGAGCGTGAACCGCATCCTGTAACAATCCCACACATCAGTGTCCAGAATATTTTGCTCGGGTATCGAAGGTGGGCGCCTGTCCGGCTGCCCAGGGCCTTCGTCGCCGGGGTTGAAGGTGGGGTCCTTGGCGTCGGTCTCCCAGGTCCTTCGTTCGCTGGGCCTCATGCATCTACGGTTGGCGTTCTCGGTGGTCTACCCCTCTTCCTTTTCCCGACGATGGGAGGGGGAGCCCGTGTATTCTGTCGATGTGGTGTAGTGTGTGTGGTTAATGCGTACTTGCGAGGTCTCCCTCGCGAGCGCTTCACCGCGTTAGTTGAAGAGGTGGTTATTGGGATCTTGACGAGGGGATCGGAAGGGACGTAGCGAGGGGGGCTCGAAGTTGTCGCGTTGTCTATCCGGAGTGTGTTGTCCGCAATACCGGCACGCCCGTTTCTGCGTATCGTCACATCGCTCGCGTTAGGCGATTGAGGGATCACGTGATGTGACGACGTACGATTAGTGAGATATTTAAAGTTTTTCATTAATATTTTTCAATTCCAATTTGAAGTACATTATTTTAATGTGAATTAGTACTATTAGTTGCTAATATTCTAATTATAATTATGTTACAGATGGAACATTACATGACAATGAAGATTGTCTAAATATACCATTACGTTGTTTGCTTACAGTTTCAGCAATTATTATTAAAAATATTTTAGCACACTTATTCGTGAAAAAAAATATAATGACGTGAGTTAATGTGCGGTATTGTCAACAAAAAATATTGATTGATTAAGACATGAATTGATATAGGCGACATGAAAATAAAAAATACCAGTTTGTAGATATGACAAATGAGTGCTTATAAAGTACAGTTGATGCTATATTAACCTGTTAACCGAGCGGGACGTATAAATACGTCAAAAGTAAACAATATCGGGTATGGATAGGACATATAAATACGTCCTCGATATTTATATTGCGCCCTGGAACGGGCGGGACGTATATTTTACTACTACTATGGTAATACGTCATTCATACACGTCTTAGTGGAAAAGGACGCGCCTGTTATATGTTGCGTAATTAGAAAGGGATTTCCCCGGTTAACAGGTTAAATAAAATAATGGTAAAATATATGAATTTTGAATATTATTCCAGACGAATAATTTCCCGCTTCTTCCAAATCTGGTGTGAGAAATAGGGGTTTCCATTAAAAAAGTAAGGTTAACCTTGAAATGACATTGGGGGTGGGGTGGGGGTCATTCGGACCCCATAATTATTCGATCATCTGAACGTACAATTTCACGTAGAATACAAACCTGCGACGAAAAATGAGAGGTTCCATTTAAAAAATAAGGTTGACCTCGAAACGATTGGGGAGTGGGGTGGGGGTTATTTGGACACCACACATATTACATGATTTGATCGTAGAATTTAACGCAGAATCCAAATCCGGGATAAGAAATAGGGGGTTTCCATTAAAAAAAAAACAAAGTTTACCTTCAAATGACCTTGAAACTCAAGTTTAAAGTCAAGTTGGAGGTCACCATCGGCTGTCCCCCTCCAAACCCTAAAACTTTTATCCGAACTTTTTTTCGCTATCATGCTTCCGAAATGAAATAATTGGCCACCTCAATTAAAATAGTTCACCCTGTATAACAATAATATCTACTTGCGCGGCAAGTTTCGTTTGTCGCACTCCCTAAGAACCACCCCTCCAGCTACTTCAAACGGCCATTTCCAGCGAATTTCAAAGTATTATTTATAGCATTTCCTAGCAACACAATTTTTTTTTCTAAAGATGGTTTTTCTAATAGATATTGGTTAGATCTATATGCATGCCAAGATTCGTTTGTCGCACGTCCTCATACTTACCCCTACAGCCTTTAGAAATGCCCACTCATAGCTAAATACATAGTTAATTATTTTAGAATTCCCCAGTAATACAATATCTTCTTATAAAAAAGTGATGGAAGCCATATTGAAGCATTTTATTCGTGACCTGATTGGCCCAAATAAAAAAAAAAAGGCGAGAATTTAAATTGATTTTAGTTGATTTTTTATTTTAGAATTAATTAAATTTGTTTTTCGCAAAAAAATAAAATATAAAAAATATAATCTTTCATTCTTCCATTATGATCATAATGTAGTGCATTGTTTATCAGTTTTATCCCTTATAAAAAAGTGATGGATGCCACGTTGAAGCATATAGTGATCTGATGGCTGAGATATAATTGCGTGATATACTTATGTGGCGGAAAATAAGCATATAGGTATGGTTTTGAGTTGTGATTTTACTAATAAAAGTTCAAATCATCATAATTTATCATACGGATAATTTTGAAGATAAGGCAGTAAAAAAAGTAGACTATAATATTGTTTACACACTCATAATATGAAACTAAAAACGAAGAAATCGTTTCATACAAATAATATAGGTTGAAATCGCTCTAAATATTTTCTATTAATAATCGAAAATTTGGTTTTTGAATGTGTAAAATAAAAGTTGTAATGTTGCAATCTTTACTCAAAAAGTAGAATAAAAGTTTAATAATAAATTAACCCGTTGAGAAAAAAATAGTATAAGATTATATTTATTGCAGTTTTTGATATAATAAATCATAAATTTGAAAACGTGTTTCATCACTAATACACATTTTCCGCTGTGATATGGGTTTTTAAAAAAAATTGAAAAATCTACCTTTGAAAAAAGTAATTTGTTAAATATTCATATAACAATAAAAAATAAAAAAGAAGGTAAAAACGCGTAAGGTGTATCTAACCCTATATATTTTTATTTTCCTATATGAAAAAGTGATGCTGAGTGGAATAATTTTATTTATGACCTGATTGACTGAATTTAACACGTGTGTCACAATTATGAGTAAATCGATCATAATAATAAATCGAAGTACTTTACATCTATCAATACAAATAAGTATAATAATTTGTAGGCATTAAACTGTAAATGACTTCCACATTCTCTCAATGACATAACGCATACGCACATAGCGCGAAATCCGACGTTTGGATAAGGTATTGTGTTGAGTTTCGCGCTATGTGCGAATCCGGGGTCAAAAAGAGGGGTTTCCATTACAAAAAACACTTCAACCTTGAAATGACCTTCAAAATGAGGTTAAAGGTCAAAGGTTTTTGGTGCATTGGGTGGCCCTCTCTATTCTGAACAAATTTTGTAGAGGTCATTTTTCGATATCTTAAAAATTAAAAAAACGCTTTTAGGCAGTTTTTCAAGCATTTGACCTTAAATCGACCTTCTCAAGGCCATGAAAAAAAATTTAAAAATACCGTTTTGGACGTAAAATTTCCTGCTCTTTCCGAATCCGGGGTCAAAAATGGGGGTTCCTATTTAAAAAAACAAAGTTGACCTTGAAATGACCTTGAACATGACCTCCAAGGTCAAAGCCAAGGTCGTACGGATATGTCCCCCTCGAAGCCCAGCAACTTTTGTCTGAAGCAGTTTTTGATTAATCCATTATTTTGGATTCTAGAGGGGGTGTACGGGTGGTCTGGAACACCCTGTATAACAACTTCATAGATGTGTTTCTCGCATTCAATATGAAATTCACCACTGAACTCGAAATTATAGAGATGGTGTGCGCATACAGAAACTCATATAGGGACGGACCCGTGGTCGGGGAGAAGCACGGATCCCATAGGCCCCGGTCCCATAGGTACGTACGGATGCGGACGGATACGGACGCGAATCGCAACTCTAGTAACATCACTAAAAATATCTAGTTCGGTTATTTATTACCAACACTACCGGTAGTGAGCAAAAGTGACTGTTGTTTAAAACTGTAGCGCCGAACGGACCACATTTAATGAACGCCTATCTAACCTTTACATTATTGCAGTCTATAAGATGGCAAATAATAGAGAATTGATAGACTTTTAACTATAATTAGTGGAATTAGGCCATTATTTTATGGAAGTACTTGAATATATGAGAAGAAGAAGAAAATATATATAAATGATATGTATTAATCATCCAAAAAACTTTTTTTACATTAGCATACTCATCAATAAGCAATGTTCATGAAAATTTGAAAAGTAAATTGTAGACTTGCCATTTGAACATTACAAGAGAGCGCACGAGAGCGCACGAGAGCGCACGAGAGAGAGAGAGTGAATTGATCGAAGAAGAGCGCGTATATGAGTGATTGAGTGAAAGAAGAGAGAGAGAGTCGACCAAAGAAGAGCGCGCACGCGAGTGATAGACAGAAAGAAGAGAGAGAGAGAGTCGACCAAAGAAGAGCGCGCACGCGAGTGATAGACAGAAAGAAGAGAGAGAGAGAGAGAGAGTCGACCAAAGAAGAGCGCGCACGCGAGTGATAGACAGAAAGAAGAGAGAGAGAGAGAGAGTCGACCGAAGAAGAGCGCGTACGCGAGTGATAGACAGAAAGAAGAGAGAGAGAGAGAGAGAGAGAGAGAGAGACAGAAAGAAGAGAGAGAGAGAGAGAGAGAGAGAGAGAGAGAGAAGGTGGATCGACGTGCGTTTGGCCAGAAAATAACCGTTCAATTAGCTATTTCATGAACCATAGGTCGATAGCGGGGTAAGTGTGAGACGATGGGTAATTTTGGGAGAACGCGACTGGATTGACTCTGTTTGGTATGCGAGTGTAATCGGACAGTGCCGGCACTGGCATTAACTTTTCGCGAGTCGCCCTCTCAATCCATGCTCCAGCCTTGTAGTTTAAGAATAGATCACGGGTCCAAACCTTGAAGTCAGGGATCCGATCGATGGAGAACAGAGTCACGCTCAGTGAGTTTAGTATTCTCTGAGCAAGGATAGCGAAGGAATGGTTCCATGCCTCAGTTCGAGGGGCCTTGTATTCAAACGCCGACGGCGGGTGGCGACCCGAGCGCCGGATAATGACGCCATCGAGCAGGACAGACAGGTTTCTAGCCAGGTAGTGCGGCAATTTTCTGGACACAACAGAGTAGGCCAGAACGGCAAGGGCTCTATACCTATTTGGGGTAAGGGATAGCCAGCCCAGGGCTAGACTATGGTGCGTAATGTGGCTGTTTAAGGATAGAGAGGGTATAAAAGGGATCCATCCTATTACGAAGCGTACGCAGGCGTTTTGTGCAACTTGAAGCTTAGACGAGCGCTCTCCATCAAGCTGAATACAAACCACTAAGAGGTAATCGAAATGTGGGAAAACGAGTTGCTCGACGAGAACTTTTCTGAGGGTAGTCGAGAGAGATTTCCTGTGGAAACGGAGTGAAGCCAGACAGCTGTATACCCTCCTCGTCACGCTTCTCACATGTTCGGACTAGTTTAACGTGGGAGTAAGTGTCACACCCAGATTACGAGCACTAGTAACATAGTCGAGTGGAACCTCGTTGATGGTGATCTTCACGATGTCATTCACGTTGATAGCCCTAACATACTGTTCGCTGCCTAGTATCATGACCTTGGTCTTGGTGAGGTTAAGGGAGATACCGTTTCCTAGTGCCCAATCCGCTATAGCCTGCACATCAAGCTGCACCCTCCCCAAAGCCTCCGCAAGGCTGCTAGGATGACAATGGAGATAGACCTGCGTGTCGTCGGCATATAGCATATAGTTCATGAAGGAGAGAACAGAAAGCAGGTCCGAGATAAAGATTGCAAATAGCAATGGTCCCAGGATACTACCCTGTGGTACTCGGGTAGCAACCCTGAGCCAATCCGACACCCTGCCATCCTCCCCCATAACAGCCTGAAACCTGTCGGTCAGATAGCTGAAGAACCATCCCAAGACAGTATCAGACAGGCATAGGTCCCTGAGCTTGACCATCAGACGACCATAGGGTATAACGTCGAAAGCCCTGGAGAAATCCAGAAGGACGAGGATTGTAATTTTACGCTCCTCAATAGCCCTGCGGACGTCATCCAGGACACCCAGGAGAGTAGTCTGGGTGCTGTGAAACCGCACGAAACCCGCCTGCCGTGGATCACGCAGCTTGCGGCGGTCCAGGTAAGACGAGAGTTGTAAATGAACGAGCCTCTAAAGCACCTTTGATACCTCAGATAACCTTGCTATCGGTCTGATGTCCGATAAAAGAGCGGGCGAAGGTACTTTGGCAAGAGGGGTGATGAGAGACTGTTTCCAGGAGGTCGGGAAGACGCCGCACAGTAATGATTTGTTGACAAGATGCGTGAGAGATGAGAGACAAGAAGAGGAGACGAGTTTAAGCATCTTGACAGACAAACCATCAGGACCGAATGTTCTGGATGTGGACGAGTTTAGTGCATCCAAGACCTCCCGGCAAGTGACCTCACGAAAATTGAATGGGGAGTGGACGTGAGGAGCGTTTGGGGGACTCACTAAAAGGGCGTCCAAAAAGTCACGTGTTAATAGAGGGGACGAGTTGACTATGTTGGCAAAGTGGGTGTTTAGCACGGCTGGGGAAAAAAATTGAAACGGGGATGGAAGAGCGCGCCTTGTGACTCCCAAGTTTCGTAACTCTCTCCATCTAGCCTTGCTGGTGGCTGCGGAAGACAGTCTGCCTGAAATGCACGAATTTTTTGCAGAGTCGAGGGCATTTGAGACTTCGTTGCGTAGTCTTCGATACCCAGCGACGTCACTGCCCGAGCGGGAGGAGGATGCCAGTTTATAGGCAGCGTCACGCTTTTTCATAAGGGCAAGAATGCTCGGAGTCACCCAGGGTTTACGCCTAGAAGACAACCTGATGCACCTGAGAGGGGCTACCTCGTTAAAGGATTTTATGAGGACTTCAGTGAAAGAGTGCACCAAGTTGTCAAGGGAATGCGCGTCGGCTTCGATCGACGGGTCAAAAGAGTGCTGCAGTCGTGTTGAAGATTTGTCGACCAGACACGAGAGAAGGCCGCTGAGGGTCCCATTTAAGGCTGCTTCGTCCACCCGATTCAAACCGCGGGACCTAATGACTCTGGTGATATGCTTGTTAGAAGCGAAGCGATAGGTGAGCGATAGTGATGAAATCATGGCCAGCAATAAAAGGAGTATCAGACTTTCCAAATGCCTGGATAGCATTTGGGTCTTTCACTATGAAGAGGTCAAGAGTAGTATGAGAAGGGGGATTTGTATCAAGATAGTGATGTGTGAGAGCAGTGGATACGAAGTGGAGGTTGTGCAGGTCGACGAGAGATCTCAAAGCTCGAACGTCTGACAGGGAGCTGGAACCTAGGTCCGCGTTAAAGTCACCGGTAATGATGACATTTCCGTACAGAGGGGGAGGTAAGTGGCCAAGCAGTTGAAAAAATGTGTGGGAGAGCAAGCAGAGGGACGTCTGTAAACCACCGCCATCAAAAGCTTGGTGTTGTCGGACTTTATTTCACCTAGGATGAATTCAGGCGTGTTATCAAAAACTGGATCTGAAGTAGCTAGAAAGCTGAATTTAAGGTGAGATCTGACGTACAGACCAACACCGCCACCCTGCTTTCCAATTCGGTCAAGTCTGAAAAAATTGAAATCGGAGAGAGAGAGGTGGGAGTCAGAGATATCAGGCGAGAGGAAAGTTTCAGTAATGGCTATGACATCAAAATGTGTAGAAAGGGCTTGTGCTTCGAGAAGAGCAAAGTGACAGGGGGAATTTAGTCTGTTAATATTGATGTGGCCGACAACGAAGGAAGCAAAGGGCGGGGTATGGTCCAAGATTAGTTGGCATCATGGACCAGAAACTGGAGGAGACGAAGTTGGGATGGCTTGAGATAGCTGGGCCGGAAAGACAGACACTGTCGGGCTGAAACAACCGTCTGTTTTGCTAAGTTGCGGAGCCGGATTTTTTGGGATGGAGGCAGTAGGTCGCGATTTGACAACCTGGGGCGCGAAGTTAAGGTTGAGTGGAGCATGTCTGCGAGTGCCGATCGGAGTGGCAGCCACTGACATGGCACCAGAGCGCGGAGCGGCCTGGGCAGGAGGCTGACCAGTAGGCAAAGGCGCGCAGGTGTCAAGGTCACTCTCCGACGTGATTGGGATCGGGGTGGAACGTGTGTTCTCCCGCATATGGACGACCATGCCCGAGACGAAAGGGCGCGCGAAACCCAGCTCACGACTACGCGCGAGCGCCTTTACAAAGAGATTGTGGATCGGCTGCAGTAACAGCTGGTGGATGAAGACGGGATTTCCGTGACCGCACTTAAAAATGTCCCTCGCCGTCTTCCCAGCGAGCTTGCCCGAGCGCTCCAGTATGACATCACGCACCACCGTTGAGTCGATACGCACGACCTAAGTGGACGTATCGGTCGGATTTGGACGAGAGCGAGTGGCAGTCCATCTTCTGGTGGCCACTGTGCGACCACCAGCGTTTGGGCAGCCAATCGCCTCAAAAAGCATCCCGGCGGCATCCTCCAGCGAACCCTGGAAACCCTGCGATAGGCCCATAATAAGGAGCTCGAAACGATCCTTGAGACCCACCACGGACTTGAGGCTCTTCACCTCGTCGGCAACACGATTGACTTTTGTTAGAATGGAGGTCTGGGTGGCTCTGATCTCGTTCCGAAATTCAGTGAATTCATTATTCACGAAGCCAGAAAACCATGCTGGCGGTTTGTCGCCCGTGGTAGATGCCATACTATCCAGCAAGTGGGTTTGGTCCTCACTGGAGGGAGAAACAGTGGGAAGGACAGCCGATCGGTCAGCACCACAGAAGTCACTCTTATTAAACGGACTTTTTCGTCTAGTGAGAATTATTAAATAAACAGCGGACACGTATGTGGAGTTATCTTTATTGTAGCAAAATAAGTTAGGTCAGATATAAAGAAATACAATGAAGTATACGGCTCACAGCCGTACGCGAAGAAATACACTCAAGTAGCAACAAGCGCGTCAGGCTTCTACCAGCTCTCTCCGTCAAGTCATAGGCGTGGCGACAGCCGCGATGCGGAGCACAGCGCTGCTGGCGCTCTCCCTGTTTGCCATCTTTGTCACACGCATACACATTCGGAGTATACATTATTTCACACACGCATAACATCCATATACTTATAGTTTTAGTAACTCTGGGATTCCACTCTCGACGTCTTCGATGAGAAAAGCTCGTAAGGAGATGCCTGTCTCTTACGGCCTGAGGTTTCGATAAAAGGCAAAGTACCAGCAGAAGCAGAGTCAAATTGGGTGGAAGAAGGGGATTCCAAAAAAAATCGCCACCGGACTGACGAGAGTTGGCTAAAACCGCGGACTGAAAAGAGCAGGCACGACAAGTAAAGGTCGCAAGATCAGGATTTGAGGTTAAATGGAAACAGTGACGATGGAAAGATCTGTCACAGGACTCGCACTGCAAGATATTAGCACCAGATCACTCAGCGCTTCACCACACTCGGCGCATGAAGACAAGACCATTTGATAAAAGTGAAAGGTTTGAAAATTAAACTACTAGTTAAAACAAAAAATAAAAATTCATAGATTGTGTAAAAAAGTTTCCCATATCTCCTCTCCGGATCTCAAAACTACGCAAGAAACTGTAACAAGTGAGATAGTTTAAAGGACCGATCGACACGACAAATTGAGCAGTTTGAATTTCGCGCGAAAATTTGAGTCACTGACCAGTCCTAAACGGTAGTTGTGAAAAGTTTGGATTTAAAAGATTTGAAAATTGGCGCCTCAGTGGCACCAACTCAGTTAGTTAAGGATCAAAATTGGCGGGAGACACGGGAGTTAAATGATGCCATTTACAAGAGACGGTAAGGGAATTCGCAAATTAACCTAGAGATGATTGAAACGCAAAAATAAATGAGTAACTTAGACGCAAGAATGAAATGAGAGAAAATGATTGATGACGCGAACGCAGAAAAATTACATTACAAATTACGTGAAAAAGTAAGAAAGTAAACGCGATTTGACACAGTCGATAGAATAAAATTAAAATTAAGATTAAAAATAAAATTGTCTAGCGTGTAGATAGCGCTAGATGAAAATACAACAGTATTAAATAAAACTAAATAAAACAAAACAAGATGTTGTAAAATAAATATAAATTAAAATAAGCTTAAAATTAAAATAGCCATCGCGATGACTGAGCGCAAGAACAAATTAAGTGAAGAGTAGTGATGCGGCGAAGAAATAGCACCGGCTATGAGGAGTCTCTCCGAGAAGATTCAAATATGTGGATAACGGTAAAAATAGTTGACACTGGTACTTAGCAGCAAAAATGTTGGAAGTGTTGCATTCGGTGAGATGTGTAGTGTGTAGTGTGTAGAGTGTAGCGGTCCTGGAGTGGAGGCTGTGTTGTTGTTTGTGTTGTTTGCAGAAGTGTATAGATCAAAACTCGTCAAAATTGGAGAATTGAAGAATAGGAGGAACAGCGGAGAGGGATGATCGGAGAGAAAGAAGAAAAAATATGTGGCAAATTAGATGCGCTTCGTGGGAACAAAAAGAAGGAATTATGAAGAAGAAAAAGAATCTGGCACAGAAAAAGATAAACATAGATCAGGACTGGACGTGGAAGCAGAGAAGGATAAGAGAGGAAGTAAGAAGGAAAGCGAAAGAAATAAAAAGTAAAGGTAAAGAGGTAAAGATATGGCATAACGGGGTGAAGTCAGAGGAAGAAGAATGGTGGTGGAGCGAGAGAGAGGGAAAAATGGTAGGAAAGGGGGTGGAAGGGTTTCGAAAACAATAGGGATAAAAGAGAGAGAGGAGAGAAGGGAGAGAGAGGGGAGAAAGGCAGTAAAAATACTATTCTGGAACGTGGCGGGGGTGAGGAACATGGAGGAAGACGACTGAGAATATGTTAGGGAATTCGACATAATAGGGCTAACGGAAACCTGGGTGAAGAAGCAAGGGGCAAGAACTGATGTGGAGAAACAACTGAAAGGGTACAGCATAGAGTGGAGGGACTCAAGAAGGGAAGGAAGAAGGGGGAGAGAAATAGGGGGAGGAATAATGGCGGTAAGAGAGAGGAAAGGGAGGAGTAAGGTTGAATGGAAGAAAGAAAGGACAAGTGAGGTAATAGTAGGAGAAATAAAGATCGGAGGGAGGGAATACATGATAGCATCGGTGAATATGCAACATGAGAAGAAGGAAAACTATGAATACCTAAGCGAAGAGATAGAGGAGAACAGAGGAAAAACAATAACACAGGCCGACAAAAAATTTTACCAAGAACCCGAGTATAGTTTTCCGAAGGTTTTTTGCGCGCTGAATCCGAATCCGAGGTCAGAATTACTCTGGTGGCTCCGGTTTTCGAGATATCCTAACCTTAAAGTGCAAAAAACGCGATTTTTGCCTATATTTGAGGTTATGTAGCAAAGAAAAGAAATTTTTTTTCAAAAAACTGTATACATCAAATTAAAGTATGAGTTTTCTTCTTTCAAATGCCGTTGAGTATGTTTGGATATCTTTTTTTTTCACGAAGTTACACAAATTTGAAATAAAAAGCACTTGGCTAACTTGCTCTACCCAGCGTCATGTGGGTGTGCCTGCTTAGGGGTTGGGAGGGCTGGTTTTAAAGGGTTGAGGAGGTATTTGGGGATGAGGGCTATCTAGATCATATTAGTACGCATACCTGTGATTAGAAAATGAGTTTTTTTATCAAAAAGCAGTTAATTAAACTTGCTCTACCCAGGGTTATGTGGGTGAGCCTGTTTAGGGGTTGGCAGGGGTGGTTTCTACCCGTAAGAGAGCATTTTGTAAATAGAAGCACGATGCTCACAATATTTTTTAGTGTTTTGTCATATTTCCAAGTTTGGTTTAAATTGATGAGTGGCTCTTTAATATGGTTACTTGTTAGATAGCTTGGGCTGAATGATGTGGTGCTTTTTAAATTCATAAAATTTGAAATTTTCAAATTTGTGTAACTTCGTGAAAAAAAAGATATCCGAGCATACTCAACGGCATTTGAAAGAAGAAAACTCATACTTTAATTTGATGTATACAGTTTTTTGAAAAAAAATTTCTTTTCTTTGCTACATAACCTCAAATATAGGCAAAAATCGCGTTTTTTGCACTTTAAGGTTAGGATATCTCGAAAACCGGAGCCACCAGAGTAATTCTGACCTCGGATTCGGATTCAGCGCGCAAAAAACCTTCGGAAAACTATACTCGGGTTCTTGGTAAAATATTTTTGTCAAATTCTGTCGGCCTGTGTAATTATAGGAGGAGACTTCAACGCAAGAACAGGAAACGAAGGAAGAGAATGGGAGACAGAAGAAAACCTAGAAGAAATAAAGGCCAAGGATAAAGTGTTAAACGCATAGGGAGAAGAAATGATAAAATGGCTAGGAGAAAGGGGCTTAGTGATAACGAATGGGAGGAAAGAAGGAGATGAAGAGGGATAAATAATATATATAGGAGCGAGAGGAATGTCAACGATAGACTATGTAGTAGGTAACGAGGAAGGTGATGAGGCGATAAAAAGGGTTCAAATAAAGGAGAGGGTAAAGTCGGACCACTTACCAATAGAGGTGGAATTGGGAGAAAAAATAGCGGAAGAAGGAAAAGAAGAGGAAGAAAGAATGATAGACGACTGGAGCGAAGAAGGTATAAGGGAGTATCAGAGATGGATCGACGCAATAGAGGGAACAGAAAAATGGAAAGATATAAAAAATAGAGTGAAAAACGCAGTTGTAAAAAAGAAGATAAGGAAAAAAAAAGGATCAAAAAAAAGCTGGTGGAGAAAAGAATGTAAGGTAAAAAGGGATAGGGTGATGGCAGAGTTAAATAAGGTAAGAAAAGGGGAAGGAGACAGAGGCAAATACTTAGAAGCAAAGAGAGAATACCGAGAGGAAATAAGAAAAGCAAAAGAAGATGAAGGGAAAAGAGTTGCAGAAGAAATAAGAAAAGATAAGACGAGAAGAAAATTCTGGGATAAAGTGAATGGCAATAGGAAGAAAAGAATTGGATTAGATGAAAATATAGGAGAAGAAGAATGGATAAAGCACTTCAAGGAACAATTGGGAGAGAAAGAAAAGGAAGAAAGCAAAGGGGAAGAAACCGAAGACAGCGAAGGAGAGGAAGGTGAAGAAATTAAAGAAAGAGAAGTAAAAGAGGTAATAAGAAAAATTAAAAAGAAAAAGGTGACAGGAGCAGATGGTATAGCAAATGAAGCGTGGGTGGAAGGCACAGAAGGCTTGATAAAAGATATGACAAAATGCTTCAACGGAATATGGAACGGAGTAGGATATCCGGAAGAATGGAGGAAGGGAATAATAGTACCAATATATAAGAAAGGGAGGAAAGAAGAAGTAGGAAACTATAGAGGAATAACGCTGATGGATACGGGATATAAAATATATGCGGAAATACTGAGGAAAAAGCTGGAAAGAGAACTAGAAGCTAAAGAAACGCTAAGCGACACGCAAATGGGATTTAGGAAGAAAAGAGGAACAATGGACGCAATATATATATTAAAAACAATAATAGGGAAGGAAATAAGGGAAAAAGGAGGAAAACTGTTCGTATTCTTTGCAGACATGAAGGCCGCTTTTGATAAAATAAAGAGGAAGAAAATATGGGAAACAATGAAAGAGAAAGGGATAAATAGAAAAATTAGGAAAAGAATAGAAGAAATATACAAGAAAACAGGGAGTAAGGTAAAAGTTGGAGGAGAAATAATTGGGGAGTTTGAGACTTACAAAGGCGTAAGGTGCTGGAAGGAGGGGTAGTGATAGGAAGGAAGAAAATATGGACATTAGGATATGCAGATGATATAGTGATGATGGCAAAGAGTGAAAGTGGAATGAAAGCAATGCTGAAAAAATTAAAAAGATACCTGGAAGAAAGGGGATTAGAGTTAAATGTAGGAAAATCAAAGATGATGAAATGCTGGAGAGGAGGAGGAAGGGGGAAGGAAGAAGAATTCGAATGGGAAGGTGAGAAGATAGAGATGGTTAAAGAGTACAACTACTTGGGATATGTAATAAGCAGAAATAACGGAAATAAAAAGCAGATAAAGAAGGTAGAAGGGAAAATAAATATGGGACTCGGAAGACTATGGGGGCTAGGAGAAAAGCTATTTAGAGAAAATTGGGAGCTAAGGATGAACCTGTTCGATGCAGTGGCGAAAAGCGTTATTATGTATGGAGCACAAATCTGGGGATGGAAGAGATATGAAGAAATAGAGAGACTACAACTAAAATACATAAAGTGGGTATTAGGATTAGATAGAAACACGCCAAGTTACCTAATACGATGGGAAACAGGAAGACAAGAAATGAAAGGAACAGCATTAGAAAGAGCAATGAAGTATGAAAACAAAATAAGAGAAGAAAAAGATGGCTCAAAAAAAGAAGCATGGAGAGAATTAAAGAAAAGGGAAAGAAATGAAAAAGATAAAAAGGGTAAGAAGGAGGAGAGAGAGGAAAGGCTGGAAAAAAGTAAAATATACAGAGAGAGGGAAGAGGGAGATGAAATGAGGGAAGAGTTTTGGGAAGAAATAAGAGATGAGCTAAAGAAAAAAAGATGAAAAAGAACTAGAAGAAAAACTAGAAAAATCAAGATACATAAACGAGTGGAAAGAGCTGACAGAAGAAATGAAAAGGTATAGGTTAAAGGAAATTCAAGGAAAGGGAAAAATAAAAGGCCTGCAAATAAGGGAAAGGTTTAGGTTAGGTAATGAAACGAGAGGAAGCAGGTATTGGGAAAAAGAAGAAAATAAGAGATGCAGAATGTGTATGAAAGAGGAAGAAAATTGGAAGCACATGGTACAAAAATGTGAAAAAAGCAGAAAGGAAGGGGAAGAATTGGAAAAAATAATAATAGGAAGCAAAGAAAAGATAGCGTGGATGATGGAGATAAAATGGAAAAGAAGAAGAAATGGAGAGAAGAAAGAAAAAGAAAAGCAAGAAGACGAAGCTGCAAGACCCTAAGGAGAGACGGAAACAGAAGACAGAGAAGCAAGACTCGCAGACACATCTACACACACATACATACACACACATACACACAAAACACGAACATACGCGCAAACATAAACATACACATGCACACACACACACACACAAGACACAAGTAACAGCAACTACACAAGCGAGAGGAAGCAGGTATTGGAGGATGGAGCAAAATGGAAAAGAAGAAGAATCGAAGAAGAGAAAGAAAAAGGTAAACTAGAAGACAAAGCATAAGATACTAAGGAAAAATAATTAAGGTTGAGGAAACGAAAGGCAGAGGGAGCAATAGGAAACAAGAAAAATGTGTCAAAGCCTTAATAAGGAGAAAGATATATGAAATGATTAGCAAGATGGAGAGCAAAAGTAAAGGAAAGGCAAAGATGAAAAGGCAAAAGAAAGTAATAAAGGAAAAGCTGAAAAGAAAATATGCAAGAAAGAGAAAAACACAGAAGAGCGGAAAAGGCAGATCTTGGAGAGAGAAAGAGGAAGAGAAGATTAATCAGAAGAAAGATGAGAAGAAAAGAGGAACAGGCAGGCGCAGAAGACAGGGACACAAGAGTTGCAGACACACCTACAAATGCACATATTTACACAACACACACACACTCTCACGCGCGCACTCACACACACACACACACACACAAAACACATACATAATCAACTACACAAACTGGATACGAGACACAAATAGTAATATAAGAAATGTAAACCAAATGTAACATATAAGTTGTAAATAAATAAACTAACTAATTTACAATATAATAAAATTTTACACCTGTAAACGAAAATTTGGAGGGGCAATAACAGTGTGCCTCACAGTTAAAGGCGAGGTCGCCGTCTTTAACGACTAAAAATTAAAAAATTATTTCAATTAAAATTTGGCTGTCACCCTCCATGTTTCACAAATAATCTATAAATATAACATTCTATGAGAGCAGAAATCAGACGAAATAAAAAATCTTTAGTCAATTTTAAAAAACAACGTTTCAACAAAATCATGTGCAAAGGATTTTTTTGTGTAGTAACCGTGTCACCTCTAATATTTCTTTGGTGTTTTTTCAATCACGTTTCTAATGATCTTTTACTTTCATTAACATGAGTAGCGGAACATTGTTTACAATGAAATTTGTAAACTATTCCTGTTCCGTCTGTTAATTTGGACTAATCTTTTCCTAGACGTATTATCCCTCAAAGAGGTTTATTTAATAATGAAGCTATGTAATGTTACATTTATGCAAAATTTATTTACACTTTTTGAATATTTTCATGTTGTTTGGAATGGCAATAGTTGATTGTTTCAAACGAACTCACTTTAAAAAGAGAAAATAGAAACATTATCTTTTAGATTGATCTTGCTTAATGTTTCTTTTAAATGGATACCGTTGTTGATAAATGACGCTGGCTTTATTTTAACTGGTTTTAGAGAACTATATAAAATTTTGGCTATCATATATGAGTAGGGCTATAAATCGAAGTAATAATCGGTCGCAATGAAATATTACTTTGTGTATCTTGGGAAGTTCGTAGCACTTTGCTATTGTCGTATCAGTTTGTGTAAAGCAATTATTATGAAATTGTTTCTGTAAATATTCATTATCATTCCATCCCTGCAGAATACTCTATGCATATTATTTATTTAAACTTAGTCTAACTTTAGTCCTCATTGATCTTTATATTTATCGATTATTTAGAAAATATTATATATATAAATTTTTTCAGATACGATGACTGATAACATCATTTCGAAAATATACTTGGCATCCGACAAATTTATCCTCTGCTACATGCGCTTCTTCATGCGAACGACCAAAATGTTAAATTTCAGATTAGTATTGTAAATTCCATGTCTATTAGTAACTTGGTAGTAAAGAATTTGATTCTTTGTTATTATTTTTCAGAATTTCATCTGCATCTCTGAAGCAAACTATACTTTCGAAGAAAAACTCATTATCTACAGACCAGGTAAATTATTTTTTTATTTTATATTACAGGTAAAAATTAAATTTTAGTTAAAGAGTGTCTTCAAAAATCGTCTGTTTTGGCGAACTCGTAATTCATTCCAATTTCTGTTGAAACCAATTGTATATTATTAGAAAAAGTTATTTACAAAGTTTAAAGTAGAGTTCAACTCTAGTTTTGGAGTTATAAGCTGTACAATGCGTCGTACACTTACTTTGGCATATCTTACACATGGAGTTAAAATTTTTAAAATACACTTTTTTTTGATGACCTATAATTAAAATCAGAGTGGTTTTTTAGACCCTTTGAAGAATTTATTACGAATCAGAAGTTCGATTTTCATAATCCGAAATGTCTGATTTAAGACAGACAATGCTACTTTCAAATCAAAAAATTAATGCTAAGTGTGGTACATTTAGGTTTTTGTGGTAGCTTATCACGAACTTGAGATCAGATCATTATGCAAAATTGAAAATAACACGATAATCATGGCAATTTCCTTTTGACAGTTAAAGATTTCAGGCGACAGAGGAAAGAAACTCTGAAGAAAATTACTATCACCGAAGAAAACATTTCACTTAAATCTTAACAGTTTAAACATTTTATCTGTGTTACTAACTTTTTTCTTCTGTAATATATTTAATTTCAATATATTTTTAAATATATAATCATTGGAGTATAGTGTAAATTCAAAAGTAGATTAGTATTTAGTATAATTTTGAGTACGATTTATTGTATAGCTTATAACTCCAAAACTAGAGTTGAACTCAACTTCAACCTTTGTAAATATCATGTTCTAATCATGTATAAGAAGCTCCAACATAAATTAGAACAAATTACGAGTTCGTCAAAACAGGCGATTTTTCAGGCTATTTTTGGAGTCACTACAGAATTTTAACTAAATAAATTCTGATAAACAGATTCTGTTAAGGATGATCTCTCACTCGCAGTGATTCTCATAGCGGTTCCGCAAATAAAAAAGCACTTCTTGAGTTCATTCTGTATGTATGTATGTATGTATTTATTGATTTCAGCCTTATTACATGGCCCAGAAATGGACTTGGTTGAGTCGTACAAAAATATGCTTAATCTGTATCTCATGTTCGCAATCTTCCATACTTTACAACAGCAGCACAAAAATATATTTGGTACATAAGTCACATTTTGTTTCACCTTATTTTTACAGAGTTTGTTTACATTTTTTCATTTTGTAATTTTACATTTTTATACATTTTTATACATTTTTACATGTTTCTATTTTTTTGCTTTGCATTACTATTCCTATTTTTATCTCATTGCAGCTACATATTCTTGTGTACATATATTTGTAACATATTTGGGAACTGTTACATATATTTTAATACAGGCCTTTGCGTGAGCATATCTATATATAATTTTTTTTTACGTTTATGTGCTTTTTTTTATCTCAGTCTTTTCGTACATTTTTTTTTTATATCGGGATGTGAAGGGGGGCGGGGAGGGGGATGAGGATGATAAGGTACTATTCTTTCTATACTTTTCCCCAGTCTACCTAATTTTTAATCTACCCATTCCTCCCTACAACTTTTCTATTCTAATCTTCCGCGTCTATTAAGTCTTTCATTCGCTTCTTTTTCTTTGAATCTGTATCTACTTTTTTTACCCATTTTGCTACCCTATTATTATTTTTGCCTTCCCATACTTGTTTGAAGTCCCTAATTTCTATTCTTCCATCTAGAGAGTTTGCCCATTCTTTCATTACTTCGCAGTCGTTAATTAGATGTTGAAGCGTACCTAGTCCTATACCGCATATGTGGCATAGCCTGTTTTCTTCTGCTAACCAATATTTATTTGCCTGTTCTAAGTTTCCGCATCTCAACCTCGCTAGTTCTTTGTAATGTCTGCATCCCTTGGTCAAGTATTCTGGTCTGGCAATCGTTATACTCTCCTTGTACCTCTTGTTATACTTCGCATTTTCTATTTTTTTCACTATTATCTGTCCTTGTATAGCTTTTTCCCTCTTTAAAATCTCTTCTTTCGTGTCTAATTCTTTCTCTTCAAGATTTTGTACTCCTATTGAGCTCAGTCCTAAGGTGTTCAGGTACTTTTCTTTTTCTTTCATGTAGTCATCTTCTTCTTTTTCTTTCTCTTTTTCTAGCCAACAAATTTTTGTCAATCTGCTTTCGTCGTCTTCTCTTATTTTTTTTCAAATTCTAGTGCCCTGATTCCCCATCTGCCTTTCATCTTTTCTATATCTATTTCCCTATATATTAAATACCTAGCAGTGCAAAAATCTAGTCCTAATACCCATCTCCAGTACGTCAAGAGTATATTCTCTAGCTCTTTTCTTTCTTCCCATCCCCATAGCTCAACTCCGTATTCTATCACACTTCTCACTAAGTAGTTGAACAACATTTCTCTTCTACCTATATCTCCCTTAATCGCTCTTTCTCCTAGGCCCCATACTTCTTTAACTGCAGTTATTCCTTTCTTCTTTAATTCTTTGATGTGATTCTTATAATTTCCTTGAGCATTGAACGTAAATCCTAAGTATTTGAAATTTATCACCTGTTCTATTTCTTTTCCTTTCCATTTCCAAATTTCTTTCTTTTCATTTGCTGCTTTATTGAAAATTTTGTTTTTTCTGTACTTAAAGTTAGATCCCTCTCGTCTAAAAATAATCTAAGTGTGCTTATCATGTCTAACATAGCTTCCCTATTTAGAGCTAGGAGTACTATGTCATCTGCATAGTCTAGGGTCCATATTCTCGAATTACCTATTTTTATCCCTCCAACGTTTCTCACTTTGAACATTTTCTCTAGTTCACTTATGTATAAACAAAACAGAATCGGGCACAAAACACATCCCTGTCGTAGTCCTAGTTCCGTCCAAAAATCTTCCGTTGTGCCGTCTGTTGTCCTCACTCTGACTCTCGTTTCTTCATATATTCCTTTCATCCTTTCGGTCAAGTATTTACTTACTCCTATCCTTTCTAGGATTGTCCACAGCTTTCTCCTATTTACCGTATCAAATGCTGCCTTCAGGTCTATGAATAACGCGTATAGTTTTTCTTTTTTTCTTTTTGCCCTTTTTATCACATGATCCAAAATAAAGATATTATCCAACGTTGATCTTCCTTTCCTAAATCCAGCTTGTCCCTCCGGCAAAAGTTTCTTTTCCTCTACCTCTTTTACGAGTTTCGTCCTAATAATTTGCGCGTAAATTTTATACGCTGTGGGCAGCAGCGTAATTCCTCGGTAGTTGTTAGTGTCATTAGTATCTCCTTTTTTGAAAATTGGGACAATAACTCCTGTTTTCCAACTATCTGGTATTTCTTCCCCATCCCATATTTTTCCTATTATTGCTATCAGTTTGTTATTAATTTCTTCGCTCCCATAAATCCATGCCTCATTTGGGATATCGTCCCAGCCCGGCGTTTTCTTTTTCTTCAGAGATTTCCAGGCGGCTCTTATCTCTGCCTCTATAATTTTTTCCTCGTCCTTTCTTTCTGTTTCTGTTTTTCTCTTTTCGCCTGTTATTTTATCCTTTGATCCTTGCAATAGTTTTTCGAAGTGCGTTTTCCATTGCTCTTCCGTGATTTTATTCGGTTTTTCTACCCTTCTTCTCTTTCTCCTAAACCTCCCTATGTACTCTCATACTTGATTTTCATTTTTGAGATTCTTTAGTTCCACTAGTTGCTCTTCTTTCCACTTCCTTTCTTTCTCTTTGCATGTCTTTCTCCAATCCTTCTTGGCTGCTAGGTAATGGCTTTTTTGCATCTTTCCCTTTTTCCACCTTTTATATTTTTCCTTTGCTCTTCTTTTTAATATTGAACAGTTTTTGTCCCACCATATTTTGTAACCTAGCTTCCTTTTTCTAATTTTTTTCCTTTCAATCGTCCAAGCTTTTCCTATAATCTCTTTTGTATCTTTCCATCTGTCTTCTACGCTATCTTCTTTTTTTTCTACTAGCTTATTACATAAATCTTTGGTTTTTTCTTTAAATTGCTTTATTGATTCTTCGTTCCATATTGTCATTTTTTTCCAGATCTCTTTTTTTTCTTCTGTGTAATTTTGATAAATTTTTTCGTGTTCTTCTGATTTTATTTCTAGTACTAAGGGTGCGTGATCCGAGTCGATACTATCTTCTATCCTAAACTCTAAATCTTCGTCCCACAACTCATCATTCACCATTACATAATCAATTACCGAAACCCCGTTATCTCCTATATATGTAAACTCTCCGTCTCTGTCTCCTTGTGTGTTACCATTCAATATTTTCCATCCTTTACCTTCACATAGGTCCACTATCTTTTCCCAGTTGTTGCTGCATTTCTTATCTTTACTTTTCCTATAGATATAGTCCTCTTTACCGCTGAGAACAATGTGTCTACCTTTCTCTCCTATCCTTATGTTGAAATCTCCTCCTATGATTATTTTTCCTTCTTCGTTAACTTCTATTTCTTCTAGTTTTTCCATAATTTTTTCTGTATTTTTCGAGTTATATACTGACCAGAAGGTGAACGATTCCTCCGCACTAATAATCTCCGTTTTTACCAATCCTTCTTCTATTTCTATTGTCCTTGTGTGACCGCTTCCTATCAAGTCTTTTCTTACTCCTATCACAAAACCTCCCGATGCTCTCCCTTCCTTGCATTTTCTCCTCGCTTCTATAATTTCCCATTCAAACTCATGTGGTAGTATCGTTTTGACGTAATCAAATCTTTTCTTTTCTATCCATGTTTCTGACAGGCTCACTACATCATTTTTAACTACGTAATTCCAAAAATCCATATCTTTACCTAGTAAGCCTCGCACATTCCAAAACAACACTCTTTTCTTCCCTAATCCTAGTTTTTGGTTATTGATTTCCTTATTCCTAGTTTCTTCACCTATCGCATTTTTCTTAGTTCCATTGCCTATCAGATTTTTCCTAGCTCTTTTATTTATGGCTATCCTTGTTTCCTTATCTAACTCTTCAATCCTAAATTCTCTATCTATCCCTTTGTTCCTATCGTTAATTTCTACTATTACTTCAGTACGACTACTCTCCCCTCCTCTCTCTCCTCTTTCGTCTCCTTTCTCTACAGTCCGTTTCGGGGCCGCGTTCCGTTTCCCTCCTTAGCTTCCGTCGTATTTGTTTCCTTACTCTGATTGTTTTCTACCCGGTTCACAGCTATCTCCGGCACTTCTCTTCGCAGTCTTACTACGTCATTTTTTGCTTCCTCGTATTCAATTTTCCTAATACTCTCTTTATCTTCCCACTTTATCCATTGGTTATTCACACATACCCTGCCTACCCCAATTTTGACCTTCCAGCCCTTAACCCTTCTGTCATAACACCATTTCTTTATTTCCTCCTGTTTTCTTCTATCTTCAAAACTCAAATCACTTTCTATATAAATTTTTGATCCTTTAAGCTTAGATTTATTTGTCATAATCTTTCTCTTATCGTCTTCATTCTCCAATTTAGCAATAATTACCCTATCTCGACCCCCTACCACTCTCGCGTGAATTATTTTTAGCTTGATACCTAATTTTATGCTCAAAAATTTTTCTACCCATCCCTTGAAATCATTTCTCAAATTTTCATTTTCATTTTTCTCTATTTCCTCTATTTCTTTCTGTGCCCCTTTCACGACTATGTTGCATGCTCTTTCTATCCTATCTTTATTATATAATAATTTTTTCATTTGCGTTACCTCTTTATCAGTGAATCCGTCTGATATACCGCTCGCCCAGGTGCTCTCACGGCTGTCCGCTCTCCTAATACTACTCTTTGCGGTTCGTCTGCTCCTTGTACATGTCGTGCTCCACACCGAGCCTGCCGCTCTATGTATATCTCCGCTCGCAGGCTGCGACTCGTCGTCTCCCTCCCCTTCCGTCTCGTTCGCCGTTGCGAGTGCCGATGCTAACCTTTCCGAAACTTCTTTTAGCGTCTTCTCTAATTCTTCAACTTTCACTTCTAACTTTTCCGATTTTTCGTTTAGTTCCTGTATTTCCTTTTTCTGTTCCTCTATCTGCCTATTTATCTCTTTGTTTTCCAGATCTCGTTTATTACTTTCCTTTATACACTTTTCCTTCAGCTTCGCATTTTGATCTGCTAAATCCTCTACTTTTTTTTTCAATTCCTCCATCTCGTCGTCTCTAAAGGTTACTTTCTTTTACGTTTTGCTTAACGTTCTTTCGAGTGTTAGTTGTCTTTGTCTCGTATTTATTGTCGGTCTCGTGAGTTTTAAAGCAGGATTTAATTTACCGTTCTCACTTGCGTTTGCCTCGGCCGGCTTATTTGCCATGCCTTCGTCACCTCTCTCGTCGCCTTCTAACCTCCAAACCTCGCTCCGATGGCCAACTCCTTTTTGTCACTTTAGCTTTTTATTTAAGCCGAAAACTTTTTACTCACTCTATTCTTCTTAGCTTCTTACGTATTCCTACATCGTCCCTACAATTTTCTAAACTCACATTGCCAATAAACTTTTATCAAATGTCGAGAGACGCTCGAGCCACGTGCATGCACTCGAGCAGCCGCCACCAAAGTCCTTGAGTTCATTCTGTTATTATCACGAAAGATATTTATATATTGAAATGAAAAAAATTGGAAATATTCCTCTTGGTACCTAGTTTTTTACGGTTTTACACAATTTTCGCTAATTTTATTTGTTTGTTTATAAAAAATTATAACCTAGAAAGCTACAAAATATCGATAGACGAAAGTCTGTTAAGAATTTTTGAAATTTCAATTTTTTTATTATTACATTGTTTTTCAAAACTCCAAGTAAGCACATATCAAATATGAAGTCTTCATATTAACTAGAAAAAAATTATAGAAGTTATATAGTAATATGACGTTTCGTCACGACGCCAATTTTTAATGATATTTTTGTTAATAACTTTTGGAAAAAGACTACTATCTATATTTTTTAAAACATCCAACACTTCAGCATAGAATAAGCTTCATTTTGTCAAAATTTTGCGAAATTCTAAAGAAATTTTCTGTTATTTTTTAATTATATATTTATAAAAATTGATTTCTATGTATTTCTCCGTAAAGAGTGAATTTTTCTTATTTTTTTTGAGAAATAATATAGAAAATTTCATTATAATTTCACGAAAGTTTGACTAAATGAAACTTATTTGATTCTGAAGCGAATGGCGTTTTAAAACACATTAACGGTCTTTTTCAAAAGTTATTATCAAAGATATCATTAAAAATAAGCGCCGCGGCACAATTCCATATTGCTAAGCTTAATCGACATAATTGTCATTATTGGTCGGATGTTAATCCGTATTGGCACAGGCAGATAGATAATCAAAATCGATGGAGCCTTAACATATGGTGTAGAAATATTAATGGATACCTTATAGGCCCGTACTTTTTTGATGGAAATACAAATGTTATGATAATATCCAAATACCTTAGATGGTATTTGGTCAATTGTTTTTTATTGTTGGAATTTTTCACGATTTTTTGGTTTAAGTTTAATTATGAAATTGTTTATTCGAAAGACAAAGAAATAAGACACTATTTAGGGAAAAAGCCTGCAAGGCATAAAAAACCACTTTTATTTGAAAATGCACTGATGCTGAAATGATTGATACAAAGATTGGATGACGAAAGAAGATTGAATAACGAGTAACGCCGCACAAAGTGACTTGTACGTACGCCGGTATTTGTTAGAACAAAGAGAAAGAATGCGCGAGGAGAAATTCACCGGCCACGTGGCCGTGCACGCACCGAGAGCTCTTACACGCACACACTTTCACACACGATTGATTTTACGATCAAGGTGACAATGATCACGATGATGTTCGACTCGGTGAAGCCGAACAAGTTCTATTGGCGATGTGGAGACCAATAACAATAAGTTGTTGATTAGTTGAGAAGCATGGGCTTCTCGCCAGTTGAGAAGCGTGAGCTTCTCGTTTGTTTGATCATTTGATGATCTGTTGTAAGCTGCTGCTGTTGCCAGAATTGTTGACTGTTGTTCTCGTTGTTGCTCACCTGGAACAGAAAACCAACGGACACGACGAACAAAGACTCCGTTCGCGAGGTAAAGATGAGAGCTGCGCACGCGATCACTGCTTGCTCTTGACTGACTGTTAGTTTGCACGCGCTCTCTCGCTCGCCGGTAACAACTCATGGGAATCAAGCCCGTACGGTGACGCCGCCTAGTCGCCTTTGCGTGGGCCTACCGACACACTCACACATTCGCACACATACATTGTGACGACGAAACACAAATATGCATAATTTGTTACAGTTTCTGAGACACCATCTTCCAGTAGATTTGTACACAAGATTAAGAATGTGAATTCAATTAGATGGAACTCCTGTACACTACGCTCGAATAATAAGACAATATCTCAATCAATATTATCGTGACAGGTGGATTGAACGCACCGAGCGTGCAGATTTTGATGTTTGATGGCCACCAAGATCTCCAGATTTAACATAATCTGATTTTTATTTGTGGGAATATTTAAAAGATATTGTTTATAAACACCAACCAAAAACAAGAGATAACATGATGCAAAGAATTCGAACCGCTTGTGAAAACATCCCAAGGGCTGTATAACTCAGAACAGTAGAACAATTTCAGCAGCGAATATAATTATGTATTCAAGAAAATGGTATCTTTGAAAACCTACGTTGAATTCTGAAGAAAAGTGCAAGAGGACTTACTCTGATCAAACACCCCAATCCTATTAAGTCCACGTCGTTGTTCTTGGGTGATACTAATAGTAGGATAAAAATTTGACCTTCAAATGACCTTGAATATCGATAATAGGGTCCAGGGCATTGTCATATTCAAATTGTGTATTTTTCCATTTTCGGATCCTTGAAAAAAAAATTTTCTGTTACAATAAGCACTGTGACTTTCAAGTGACCTTACAAAATGGCTTCAAAGAGAGCATGGTATGTTACACAATTACTTTCAAAAGGTATCTTGACAATATTTATTCTACCAAAAAATGAAAAAAACTAGTTATTAGGAGGTTTTTTGAGCATTTGACCTTCAATTGACCTTCTCAGGTCATAAATACAAACTTGAAATATCATTTTGAATGTAATTTTTTCCCGCTCTACACGATTCCGTCAAAAATAAGGGTTCCAATTTAAAAAAGCACTTTGACCTTCAGATGACCTTGAAAATCGAATTAAAGGTCAAAGTTGATGATAGCATTTGGTAGTCCACTCAGTCCCCTACAACTTTTGTAGCGGTCATTTCTTGATAACGTTTGTTTTTACTAGGTTATGCGCGTGGTCGGATTAAAATGAAACACCCTGTATATGTTTTTATATTATATATGTTATTTTATTTTATTTAAATATATGATTTTTATATGATATATATTATATATATATGTTATTTATATGTTTGTAACGGTCCTATTTATGAGCTGTTATTAAATCACTGCAACTAGTCTAACGTATTAATCTGTTTAGTCAAAACAATACATTAAGCTACCTCACTGTTTACGCGACTGTATACAAATAAGAGTCGAGTCAAAACAAATAGCGTGACGTCACAAATAATAGACATAGATATAATGAATCATAATATTGAGAAAAATATGTTAATTATAGATAATTTGAATATAACAAAGTATCAATTATATAGATTTTAACATACAGATTCACAATATCTTATTCAATCATAAATTTATAACGAATATCGATATGTAAAGTTAATTTATTTATTAACATATGAAATATTAGAAAAATATAAATAATTTATATGTAAAATGAATAAGTATAGAACATGAGTAAGAATTGGTTTCATTAATAACAGCTAAATAACAACTGTTATTAATAAATAAACAACTAATAATTTATTTAAACAATAAGCGATATATAGAACGAAAATATTAAGTTAATACTTGATAATGACAATTTTATGATTTAGAAATCTTATATAATTAACCTAATAATCGCATATTAAAATTAAAAGAAAACCGTTACAAATATGAAAAATTAGTCATAATTCAAATGTTATTAATTAATTTAAATAATTAATTTTGGAAAATACTTCCAAAATTAATTAACTATAAAGTTATATGAAATTTTAATAATTTTCTATTGTAAATAATGTAATATCACGTTAATTAACTTTATTAGTTAATAACTTTTGACGACACTATTGGCGATAATTATATATTGTATAAAATCAACAAATAACTAGTTCTGTAAAATTTACATGTGTAAAAAACTTAATATTAATGGTTATTGACTTGTAAATGAAGAAAAATCATTTCTCAAAATTCGCGAATGTCTCTCGAATTTTCGATGAAATCTCTCCTGCAATAATAAGCGGGAAAATCTGTGTATAAATAGGCCCACCTTTGCACAGGCTAGATTCATTCACTTCTAGCCTTGCAAAGTGAGCGCATGAGTTTGAATAAACTTGGATCAACACCTAAGTTCTTTCTCTCATTGTGATTTACTAAGCAAGATTAACCTTTCCTTATAATTTGAGCTCGACTTATAGAACATCTCGCGCTATAAGAAACTTGGGCCGAATTATATCCTATCCAAGAAAGACTTTAGCTCTGCTTATGGGACAACTCGCACCATAAGAAACTAGGGCATTGTCTGACTTTCCTCGATATTTTACAATTACTTATATATATTTGAGTTACTTATTTATTATATTTGTTTCATTTATTTATATTCTTGAAATTAGAGTAAAATCATCAGAAACAAATTCTTACTCATTAGCTAAATTACGAGAGTTCAAATTATTTTTATTTATAAGTGATACAAACATTACATGTTTCTGATTAGAAAATGTATTATGAATAAATAAAATTTACAGTGAGTTATTCGAAGAAAAAGCACTTAAATAAGAGAATGAAAATAGAATTAATGAACTTTTTTCATCGATAGATATTTTACATTTCCAGTTAGAAAATCTCAAATGAGGAAATCAATGAATCGATACTTAATTTTATAATAATGAAAGAACAAATAACTTTAAATGAGATAGAAACTTTTTTCGTCTATCCGGTGGGTGTATTTCTTATTAGAAATTATAATATGGAAAATAGGATTCCAAGTTAGTTATTCAAAGTAAATGTACTTAACGAAGAAAATGAAAATAGAATCATTAGCCTTTTTTCATCTATGAATATTTTTCATTTCTAGTTAGAAAGAATTCAGAGAAGAAAACAAAAATAAAATTGGTAGACAAATGCATCAAATGCATTTAAAGTAGAGAATTAAAATAGAATAAATAAAACGTTTTCATCGATAGGTGTTTTACATTTTCATCTAGAAATAGATTCTTCTATACTCCTGAAACAGTTTTTGATGATTTTGAGGATGGTACAGCTCAACGTCAATTATTATAAAACTACACTAAAACAGATACAAAATTCACAAAATAAATTAATTGTCACTAATAATATTTTTATGTGTAATGCATAAAATTACTAATCACGCTGCTAAAACGTACATACATGCACAATTTTCAAACGTGTGTCAATTGTTTTTGAATTATATAGAAAAATCCACATAAAGTTCATATATATGTAGCAGTCTCATGGTTCGACCGTCCACATCTAGATGGTAACGGCCAGCCACGAGCGGCAAGAAACACGTTTGTTGCATATATATGTTCGCATAGCGGTACGAGCACTTCGAGCGTATGAGGCAGATGTTACCGGCAATCGAGCCTTACTGACGAGTCCAGCCGGTAGCATCGGGACGAAACGCTTCTACCTTACCCACCTCCCGAGTGTGAGCCTGGTTACCTCGCACGACGGGCAACCTTCACGGGTCTAATTCCCTTTTACACGAGACTCCTCGTATACTCTTACATAGACTTGTGAAGCTGACACCCAAAAAATTTTTTTAAAGATATTTTTGAGTTTTCATGAGCTGAAACGTTTTCTCCCTATTTCCGGATTAAAAGTCTCCGCTTGAAATTTTATTTCCGGATTTTCCGTTTTTAAGAAAATTGCGAAAAAAAATCGGGCGTTCGGACAGCGCGCAATATGCATTAAACATTTTTCTCCTGTTTAAAAAGAAATAATATCGATAGCGGATGATAGCTCTTTATTCCCGGATTACGAAACAATTTTCCTTTTGTCGATTTTCTATCCAAAATTGAAGAAAATGTAAAGATTAGTAATATGCGGCAATTAGTCGATAAAACAGGTTAAATATTTGCTAATCACCAGATATCCCTATATAAGTTCTACAGTGCGTACAGTCACTGTATTATACAAAAAAAGAAAACCAATGAATGAACATTTACTATTATTTACAATAACATTGTGGTAGTTATGGGTGCGTTTGATTATCGCTTTTTGTGGTGTTGTTGTGGTGTTGAGTCCGTGAGATTCGCTTGTTCCTTCCTTACAGTAGTCATTTCAAGTCACGAATTTCGTCATTCTAATATCTTGTATGCTACCATTACAGGTGCACCCTTATTGTTTTATAAACAAAGTTTTTTTATTAGAAAAAATACCTAAGTAGTACTTAATTGTATGTGAGGTGCATTTAAGTTAAGAAAAATTGTAAAATTATTTGAATTGACAGTGCAGTAACTGTGAATATTGAATATATTATCATAGCCTTACAATAGATAATATACAATTGCCTCAAAGAGCTTTGACTTTTTGCATGATGATGCTGTTATTCTCAGCAGCTCTGATGAACCTAAATGCAATTGCAGTTATTAATTTGTGCAACGCTATGTCTGTGGTATCTCACATGCATTATTTAACGTATGTACAGAAAAAAAATTCAAAACACTATCAACAATAAAAATGATTAAATAAAAAATGCAAGTAATGATACAATTTTACTTTTTTTCTAGATTTAATGATGATGAAGAACCTGTAGCATTTCAAGATTATTTTGAACTCGTGCCTTTTATGTCTGAAAAACAGTTTGTGCAAGATTTTAGAATGCCAAAATCACATTTTGAAATGTTGCATGCCAAATTGGTGAACTCTCCTTCCTTTCAGTGTACTGGTAAAGGGAAAGCACCCGTTTACTCTGAAAAAATGCCTTGCGATAGGCATCTGGGTGTTAGCAACTCCAGATAGTTATAGAAGCATTGCCAGGAGATTCGCAGTCACCAAGTCTACGGTTAAATGCTGTCTGGAAAGAGTGATCAATGGGCTACTAAATGAAGTCTGTCATAATGCTATTCGACTACCAGAGACAGAAACAGAGCGAAGACTACTTGCACAATAGTTTGAAGTTCTTGGTGGAGAAGAAGGTGGTCTGCAAAAAGTGATTGGAGCTCTTGATGGGTGCCATATCAAAATACGAGCTCCTGCTAGAGGTGACAAATCTGTGTATTTCAACAGGAAAAAAGACTATTCAATAGTTCTTCAAGGATTGTGCGATGCAGATTGTTTTTTCACAAATGTAGATGTGAGGTGGCCTGGTAGTGTACATGATGCAAGAGCATTTACAACCTCGGATTTGTATCCCTTGTGCGAAGATATATGCAGAAATGGATATTACTTTATAGGTGATTCTGCTTATCCGTTAAAAAGTTATCTTATGAGACCTTATCGCAGGACTCATAGATTGAGTTTGCGCCAAAAATTGTACAACAAAATCCTAAGTAAAACCAGGCAGGTAATTGAAAGGGCGTTTGGCTTTTTAAAGACTAAATGTAGAAGATTGTACTATTTACATAGGAATAATGTCAGAAACTCAGTGCGTACTATTGCAGCTTGTTGTATTTTGCACAACATTTGTTTAGCATCAGAAGAGTATGCAAGAATTTTGATTTTTGGCAGGAACGAAAATGAAAATGATGAACCAATGGAGCAGAATTTACCAAACAATATTGTTGAAAATCCAAATAGAAAGCGACAGCAAATAGTGGACAGATTATGGAATTTGTATGCTAATTAGAAAAGTGCCTCATGTCAATTTATAAAATATTTTATCCATCGATACTGCAATGAATGTACCATATGCACTTTATGACATTTTTCACAGATTTGCTTTGGAAACTGACAAGTTTTACAGAAAAAACAATTTATTCATCTTGTGTTTTACAGAAACAGTTTGATTATCTTATTTTGTAATATTACTCAAAATGCATAAATAAATTGTACATTGTTTTTAAAACAATATTAACATACTTATTTTAATGTAGTGAATAAGTTATTTTACCGTTTTATATTATAGTTATCACTAATTACACGTATGAATTGAATATCACAACTTGACTATAATGTCTCTGAAACCACAACATTATTTCAACAGCTTCGCATGACAACTATTCATATATAAACAGTAAATGTACTCATTTTTAATTATAGTATCATTTTTATCTTAATGCAAATGAGTTTCAATAAGTTATATTTAAATAATAAATAACGCGTCTTATTGTACCGTTATTGACTATATCATCACAGAAAAGTACATTGCATTTTATATGATATAGCTAATGATAATTGGATAAATTAGTTTGAGGTTCGGTAAACTGCTAAACTCTTTTGCTAATGTGTGAAAAAAAGTAATTATCAAATCTAGAAAAAAACGAAAAGTTTACATGAGTAAATGAGTAATTACTTTTTTTCAAATATTGTAGACAATACAAATACTTTTTTTACAAATATTGTAGAAATTTACTTTAAAATTTGTAGTCCTTAATTATTCAAAATCTGTTGAAATGTTAAATCTTGCTAATTTTCTTTCGAAGGCAAAAATCTTTCAGCCATTCTGTCGACTGAAGCAGTGATAGAACGAGTGTTTTCTGTGAGAGACTGGATGAGCATATTTGTAGTATCCTTCATGACATTGATTCCTTCTGCCAGAATGTCAGTATTGGTCTTTCTCTTTTTAATCAGTACTTCAGCTTTAGGCAATATTTTATCATTCTGGTTCTTAGGCGATCCTTCATTATTTTGATTTTCTTCATCGCACACTTTTCTCTTACGTTTATTTGATACTTGCTTCCAGCTGTTAAGATCCTTCTTTTTCTGTACTAAATCTTTATTTTCAGAAACTTTTTCAATAGTCTTACTAGATTTTCCCAAACTCTTCATGGAAGACAGTGATTTAGGCTTGGTGCCATTCATTTCATCACATTTCCTCGCATATCCCACTGATGATGACTTTGGATTGATTGAGGAGCATGCAAATACTGGAACTACATTTGCTTGTTTTCCACACAATGACTCAAAAAAATCATAATGCTTGCACTTTGCAGGCGATTGCCCTGTTTTTTCATTCTGCTGCTTAGCAATTTTGTACTGCTGAAATAAAGAGTAAAATTTATTTTTTACTTGATTCACTGAATAATTGATCCTGAAATCAAATAGAATCAATTAATATAGGTTACAAACAATGTTGCAATACAATTTAAAAGGCAAGTAAAATTCAGTAACTTACTTTTTCTTTCCAAGTTTTTCTGTCAAGGTTTTCCAAGATATGATGTTATTTTTATTCTTCATGTTTTTATACTCGTGCAGCAGATCTAATTCTTCTGACAAATCCCAGCCTTTCTTTTTTTTCTCCTTCATTGCACAATTTAATACATCTGTACGTAACTCTTTATATTCTAAAACTACTGATTCAGCTTAAGCAATATAGCTATCTTGCTCCTCCGGAGTCAAGCTTGGATCCTGAGCTTTTGTTAACAACTCCATCTTTTTCTTCAACATCTCTGCTCTAGCATCAACCAAGACATCTTCTTCTACAAATTTGTCCTTATGATCATCTTCATTATATTCTTCATTATCTGTAGTGTACTCTTCGTCTTCACCGTAGTTTCCTTCCAAAAATGCATGGACATGATCAATGCCATCGTCAATCTCCTCCTCAAATAAAAGATCGTGCACAGCTACATAAAAAAAAATATATGTAGTACTGGATAGGTATAGAATATAACATCACATTATCAATACTTTTTTACTAACTAGTTTTTTTAGAAGAGAGAGTGACGTTTTGCTGCATTTCAGCGGAAATGTCATGTAAAGAGTCGGCCTCGTAATCTTGTTCTACTGATGTGTCTTCAGGCTTTGGATCGTCGATTTCCAAAAATTTGTTTTGATAATTGGGATCATCAGAATAGATGGCATATTTATCTGGATTCCTATAAAGGACTTGATTTGGGTTCGTGACTATAAACAAAATTTTCAACACTATTTAATGATGAAGCTTATGGAGTGCAAAAGATTTGATTTATTGCAGCCAGTCAGAAAATGTAGCTTAAGCAAAGATTAAACTTTATTCTTATATATAAAAACTTACGTGACAATGGATATACTTTTGGAAGATCTGTAGTTTGAACAATGTCGTGTTCATGGTAAGGTAACATACATCCATGACGAGAAAGATCTTTATGCAAAAATCGTTCATTGCACCAGCCACAAGACACCATGCCCTAGAAATAATAAATATTGATACTGTAAAAATTTTGGCCAGCTTTAAAGTTAGCTAAAACTTTTATCAAATTATACAATTCCTCATGACTAAAAATTTTACCTACCTCCATAAAACCACTCATTGCTAATGAAATTTACAAACTTTCATTAATACAGAACAAACAACAGGCGGGAATGTGAAAGGTTCGACTACAATCAGAGAATTGTTGTTTTTTAAGATGGCTACCCCATTCGTTACAAGAACGTGGGAACAAGCGAAACTCGCGGACTCAACACCACTAACAACACTACTCCGACCATGGAGACTGTATAAAGGAGAGGTAGCGCCATGTATAAGAATTTCCGGCTAGTCCCGAGCCTCAGCCAAGCACTGACCCTCTACCCCCAGCGCCTCTCTCGGTGACCAGACCACGCGAGATACCGCGTTACCGACGCGACCTGTCCCAAAGAGAATTGCATAGTCGAGATCATTATTTGAAAGAAAGATTATTGATGAAAATTTATGTGTAACAATTCGCTTGAGATCGAATGCATGACATTATAAGTAATTATAATTACTAAAACTTAAGCCCCTTTTCCCTTGATGAACTTGTACGATATTCATGTCAACGTCACTGTCTTGTCACGGTAGCTGCGGTAGCTAAGGCGTCCGTATGATTTTGCGATCGCAGGTTCAAATCACGTTTTTTTTATTTTTTTTTATTTCTATGGATTTTTGTTGATCAGTTGGTGCAATAAATAAAAATGAAGTTTATTTATTTTACTTACTATAATTAATTGTATTATTCACTATGCAAAACACTATTTTTATCTATACTTATTTATTGCTTGGATCTATTTCTACTAAACATAATTCATTTCCATATGATATAAATAAATATGTAAATAACCATTTTCCCGAAATTATTGTCTAAATGCCAGTGGTATTTCTTCCAAAGACAACAATTTTACGGCATACTCATCAAGTAATGTAAATGAGCAGGCGACACAGGTAAGAAGCCTCAGTGTTTGACACTATAAAGCATTGTATTGTTATGTTATGTAAAAAGAAATCGAAGCAATGAACATAACAGTAGTGTATGACGTAGTGAATAGTATAATTCATTTTTTGTAATTAAAAGTAGTATTTGTAATTATTTATTGATATGAAAGATACGTAAAATACACCATTCTTTTTAACATTTATGTTATATTATGTTAATTCATTTTTATAATTATAAATAGTATTTGTAATTGTTTATTGATATGAAGGATACGTAAAATATACCATTCTTTTTAACATTTATGTTATATTATGATAAGTAGTCATTGAATTTCCATAAAATATGTACTTATTCATTTATGCATAGTGAATAATTTAATTAATTATAGTAAGTAATATAAATAAACTTGATCGTTATTTATTGTGCCAACTGATCAACAAAAATCCACAGAAATAAAAAAAAAATTAAAAAAAAAATAAACAAAATGTGATTTGAACCTGCGATCGCAAAATTATACGGACTCCTTAGCTACCGCAGCTACCATGACAAGACAGCGACGTTGACATGAATATCGTACAAGTTCATCAAGGGAAAAGGGGCTTAAGTTTTAGTAATTATAATTACTTATAATGTCATGCATTCGATCTCAAGCGAATTGTTACACATAAATTTTCATCAATAATCTTTCTTTCAAATAATGATCTCGACTATGCAATTCTCTTTGGGACATGTCGCGTCGGTAACTCGGTATCTCGCGTGGTCACCAAGAGAGGCGCTGGGGGTAGAGGGTTAGTGCGGAGATGTGGGTCGCAAACGTTTTACATGGAGGGGATACGGCCGCTACCTCTCCTTTATACAGTCTTCATGACTCCGACCGATAATCAAACGCACCCTATATTTTTACACCATTTTTCTGAATTAACCATTTATGACGTAACAATGAATCATTGTACTTTATTTATACAGTCGTGTTTAATGTCAAATATTTTAAGTCATTGATTAATCACTAGCATATCTGTAGCTAAAACGAAAATACTTGCAACGAGCTCAAATACTTAATTTCTTATTATTTGAAGCATAGAATGTCATATATAAATTTTTTTTCATTTTTTGTTAATCTGTTTTTCATTATTGTGTCATTTAATACATATTAATTTAATTTGTCTAAGAGGTCTGAAAATAATTTTCAGCGTCCATGCCATTTTTAAATAAATTTTATTACTTTTAAAACAAATAATTTTGAGCAAATAATGAGATTGATAGGGAGTGAATTTCAAAACGGAAAATTTATTAAATTTTGCATTAGATTTATCTAGCATAATATAAAACAGTTAAAAAGAATTGAAACTGTTACCGAAGCCTTCATGCAATTTTTTACTTTGTCAAAAGTATTTTTCATGGGGACTGGTGATGCAAGCTCATTAAAAACAATACGTATTTGCAATTTACATGCATGTATACGTCGATTACTGGTTCATTATATATTTAACCCATGAGAGTAACATATGTACGCACTGTAGAACTTATATAGGGATATCTGGTGATTAGCAAATGTTTAACCTGTTTTATCGGCTAACTGCCGCATATTACTAATCTTTACATTTTCCTCAATTTTGGATAGAAAATCGACAAAAGGAAAATTGTTTCGTAATCCGGGAAGAAGGAGCTATCATCCGCTATCGATATTATTTCTTTTTAAACAGGAGAAAAATGTTTAATGCATATTGCGCGCTGTCCGAACTCCCGATTTTTTTTCGCAATTTTCTTAAAAACGGAAAATCCGGAAATAAAATTTCAAGCGGAGATTTAATCCGAAAAATAGGGGAAAACGTTCTAGCTCATAAAAACTCAAAAATATGTTTAAAAAAAATTTTTTGGGCGTCAGATTCACAAGTCTCAGCCAAATATATATGTTGTAAGGCGCCAATTCAAAATACAATTATCATATCAATCGATATGCATTAAAATTTATTAAACTATAGATATTTATATAAAATCATATTATTTTATTAAGAAAATATTTTACGATATATAGATACCAAGATATATTTTTTTGCAGGAGTCATAAAAATTTCATTATAGCTGTTAAATTGTCGGCAAAAAAATTCCACATACCATGATGGCATACTGCTAGCATTTTACTGGCACGAAAAATGTTTTGAATTGTAGGCATGCATGCCAGTAATATGCCAGCATATTGCGCGCGCATTTTGGTTTCGATTGTGCGCTACGTTGACGTCAACCCAGATAACACAGTGCCGGCACTATGCCGTCAGAATGCGCCGGCACGGGACGTCCAAGTGTATCCGCATTCTGACGTCGTTCTGAAAGCACGCCGTGCCTTCCACGCCGTGCGCTCATTGTGCCTGCATTGTGACAGCACGCATGGTAACCATCGTTTGGCACGGCGTGCGGGAATTATGCCGACATTATGCCTTCCCGTTCTGCTGCACGAAATGCTTGCAGAATGCACGCATTGTGACGGCATTTTGAAAAAAATTTATGCTGTATATTATTATTATTATATTATTATTATTATTATTATTATTATTAATGGTTTTTAAATAAAAATACATATTTTGAAAATTTTATTTATTATTTTTTATTTTTTATGAACATTTAAATTATTAAAATATTAAAATAATTTATATCTTTATTTTTAGGGATAATATAATAAATAATATCAATATAAATAATACATATGTATAGTCCAGTCATTACGGTGTCCGAAAAAATAATAAAATATATATTTTTCCGAACACCCCGTTATTTTTACTTTCGTCGAGGAAGAACGCGTAAATAATAAGAAAAATAGTCTTGATTTATGAGAGGTATCAGAACAATGTTTATTATATTTATCACAACAATAATTTTCATTGTTTGCAGAAATGTTAAAAATTATAAATGAATATGGTTGTGATAATGGTTATATACTGTATAAAGAAGACTAGTACATATAATCATTTATAATTTTTAACATTTCTGCAAACAATGAAAATTATTGTTGTTAAAATGAATTAATTTAATTTTGAAAGATATTGAACCAAGTAAAAAATGTTAACAGAAATCTCATATTGTAAGTCTTATTTCGATACGACAATTAGAAACAAAGATGTAAGCAAATAAGTAAATAAAATGGTTTTTTGATTCAAATTATTAATAAACAATGTTTCGATACCACTCATAAACTAAAACTATTTTTTCCATTACTTATACATGTGCTAAACATGCGCTTTCAAGACCAATAGGAGTAGTATGAATTCCAGATACCCTAGAAACACTCTGATTGTAATTTACAATGCCGTCCATGTGTATCGGCAATTCGGGCTCCTTCTTCCTATATTTCAGGATTTACTGGCCTTCTTGGGTCTACATATATCCAGGGAAATTTCAACACTCCGCCATTTGTTAATGCAACTGAATGAATAACATTCCGATTAAAATATTTAAAATCGAAGAGTAAATCGTGGAACAATTCGATATTAAATTAAATTATTCACCTAGGATGTGTTTGCTAGTTCCTTTCTCTGTAATCGTTTCTTGCATTGAATCAATTGACAAATGTAATATAAAAGCTTGCCTCTCCACAATAGGTAACTTTGTGTTAGTTAATAATGAGAAAACTACAACATAAAATTATTATTGTTAGTGTTAAATATGAATTGATATGGATGTAACAATTTTTATTTTAAGCAATTTACTTGTAGTATTGCTTCGAGTTTTTCTCTCATACAATTCTTTCCGTAGCTTCTTTACGTAGCTATTTCCGTTCTTTGACTTTTATCGTTAAAGTAACTATAAATAACCCAGTTTTCGGAATGAACAATATGTACTGGTCCCTTGGTTCTCTTGTGCACGATGGAGAAAATCATTGATCCAGGTACGACATGAAGAAGACACAAATTGAGAGTATCTATAAATAATTAAACAAGATTTTGAGTAAACATAATTAGTTTTCGCAAAGTCCTTTTTATTATAGATGTAATAAATTAACTTTTATAAGCATCACCTATTCCTTGAGTCACGACAGCAACCAGATTTGGATTGATATATTTGTATAAAACTGACCGATCACTCAACACTTGACCCTGCGAATGAACACGTTCGATTGAACTTTTTGAGACGACATGTGTTATCCGTTGTGTCTTTGACAAGAAAACTAATTCCCATACCTGAACGAAGGCAATGAATTTTAAAAATATATCACAATCTTTGTGGAAGCTTTTAAGCTTTTAAATAGTTTTACACAACTTGTGAGCGATTAGATTCTGCGAGTTGCTATAAGTAAGCGAGTATCCGGACAATACACCAGTCTTTCTGTCGGCAGTGAAGATGTAAGTAGTACGTCCAGCAGAAGTTGCAACAGCGCTTGCACTTTCTGGAAAGACGTGCGCTCGGTCGTGCTCATTCAAAATAACTATACCACGTAGAAAAATATCGGTTAATACATGTAACAAAATTGACTGCTTGATTTGGTAATTCAACTTTGTCCGTTTATTGGGTTGAAAGTATATATCATTCCATTTCCAGTGGTCTACAAAATTAATAATACTCTTAATTTTACGTCGACTTTAAAGGTCACGATTGAAAATGCGGATAAAATTAAAAATTACGTTACCTATTGCAAGCAATGCGCACTGAGGTGGATGCGGAAAGTGCCTACTTCCACGTTGAACATACAAAACTATCTTGTTAAAATCCTGAGATAAGCCTTTAATGTTATAGACTTGTGATTGCCAAATTATTTCACCTTTCGTTGACTCTATTCCGTACAGCTATAATAATAAATTGTTAATATAAGTCACACGAAAATTAAAATCAGTTTATCTATCGTTCAAGTTTGATATAACAGTTTCACCTTCCCTGACGATGTAACAGCTACAATAACTTTATGTAAACCAAATTTATCACGAACTAAATCGGCTCGTTGATTTGATTACTGTGGTTCAAAGCCCAAAGTTCCTTGCATGAAAACGCTTATCTGGTTTGCTTCTAAAAGAGAAGATAAATCAACAATTTAGATATTAACAACTCAAAAGAATACTGCAATAACTTAAAAATTAAAGCCTAGCGAACGCAATACATCAGTTTATTTAGTCAGTTCAACGTTTGACAAAACTAAAACAATTAAATAAATTAAACTAATAAAAAATCTATTTGTAAAGAGTTAACACGCTAAAAAAATATTGTTATCTAATAATAATTCAACAATATAGTTGATTTTATATTGATACTCAAATGCCTGAAAATAATATTTTCAAACGCTTAATAAACACTAGAACCCTCATGCTGACGAAAAATTTAAGATGAAAATTTCAAATTTTTAAAATCATACTTTCATAAAAAAATCATAATGAAAAATCAAACTCCACACTTAAATGTTAATGCCGCCTATACGTATATGCTACTTACATGAACTATTAACATCATGACCGGACAGCAACCATTCGTAAAAGAAAGTTAGTTAATATATTGATTTATTGAATTAGAATAAGATGTACTCGAAACTCAAAATTGACGGAATTTCATTGAACTGTTAACTAAAACAATTAAAATTATATTGATCGTGCTTGATCACGATCTGACATTGGCAACTCAACAATTTCAACGGTTACAATATTTGTGAGATAGATTCCTCTCTAGTCTAGATGATATTTTGTTAGACTAAACTGACAGTATATTGTCCTCAGAGGAGAGTAAAAATCTACACGTTTTCCTTCTTGACACTTGTTGTGATTGACAAGAACAATCTGCCGCAACGATCGCAGGCTTAAATAGTGAACTATTTGTTACATATGCTAATTTTTCAGATTGAGCTTCATTTATGCTAAGTTCAGTTATGGTAATTCTTGTAATCTAAAAACAAATTTCATTTATTCTAAAATATGTAATATTTATTGGAATCAAATAAGTAAATATTTCTTGCATCGCTAGATTCGTATATTAGTTTCTTATATTCACCTTTTGATATGATGACTCTAATATACTACTCTTTTGCTATCTAAATTAGTAACATACAAAATGTCTATCCATCCATATCTCGTGAAATAATTTTAGGGCTTTTCTCAAATAAGACCACGCGCATTCTGTTATTACTGCCAGCTCTAATAGATATTGCAGATATGTTTCCTGGAAGTATAGTGTAAACTTGTAAGGTCTTTGAGCACCGGCGCCAAATATAGTGTTAATTGTTATTGACTGAGACTCCGATTTAGGTTCAAATATATTGATATAAAACAATAGTGCTAAATTGTTGTCACCTTTCAAGCAAACATAATTTTATGCTGCTCAAATACACCTGTAATAAGTTATCTCCATAAATAAAAAACTCTATTTTAAAATAATTAAGATAATTTTGATATAAAATATTTACTCGGCTTCTTGAGATATGAAAGGTGCAGAAATTTTCTTATTTTTCAATTTTTCTCCAGTTTTACTATGATATGAGGTGACCCCTCAATACCATTATTATAAATTAGTAGAATGTGATGTAAGGTTCCATCCTTCATGTGCCATTAAACATCTTCAATCCTGCAAACATTACAACAGTATTACTTGATTGAATTGCCTATGAAAATACACATAAAATGCATTTCATATTTTATCGAACATGTAACATAAACAAATTCTATCAATATCTCATTTCAAGATATTGAAAAAATATAGATTTATGAAAAATTCTGTGTATCATACAATTTATAATTGTAAATTTAATAGTGCACAGCAAAAAAATTGACAAAGTAAAACCTTTCACTATTGTAAAGCCCTGCTGTAGAATATGATATAAATGGAGAATCAATTCTGAAATAGACATTACAAAATTTAAATATGTATAAAAGTGATTTTTAATACTTTTTTATTGGATTATAAAATATTTAAATTCATGTAGCATTAAACTCATTAGTTGTCATATCTATTATCATTAGTCGAAGAGTAGATTAATAAAAATTAGTTTGAAATTATAAATTAAGTGAATTATAAGAAAAAATAATACCTGTCTCGATTTTGTTCTGCTAATGTCCATTCATTTATTATATGTCCAGTAGCTAAATTGCAATAACGAACTAAAGCTGGGACACCATTTACTGAAATCAATTCTCCACTTGTAACATTACTGAATGCTTGTATGCGACCAGCATATCCTTTTTCTAGTATTCTCATCCATAATAGTTGTCCGACATTAAGATACATATGTCAGTTTTCAATTTATTCTAACAAACATATTATTTAAATTATTAAATTTGAATATAAAAATACCTATTTTAACACTTAAAGCTGCAATTACATTTTCTTCAGTTGTAACAACTACTTTTTTAGCCATTGAAACCGTGTCAAAACTAGCAAACTTCATTTTTCCTACATAATTTTGTCTCCTGGAATAAAAATGAATGATGAAATATTTTTTATTGAAATTAGTAAGATTATTCATCAAATTATGAATAGGTTTTAGTAAAACTAATTCAAAACATTTTAATTAAATGCACTACATACATAATCAATATAGCTATATAAGGGGTATATAGCTATATATTCTTATCCGATATTAAATACTAGTATTTCCTACAATATTAAATAAATAATAATTATATTAAATAAAAATGAACTCACCTTGAAAATATATGGAAGAGAACTAAAATCAGAATTTCGCTGCAGCCCACACAATACAAATAGGAGGACTTCGCAAATCGAATAACCGATATTAACAAAAGACGATCTGGATCATGCGCATGTATATATATGCGTATACAAATTTTGAGATATCTTAAAATGTATAATTAATTTATTGTATAAATAAATAAAAAATATCCAAAATTACTACTAAAAGATGTTTATTGCATCTCAAATACAAAATAATATAAATTTATTTTATTTTAATTCAATGCACGCCGTGCTTTCATAATGCGTGCAATATGCTTTCATTTGAAATTATATTTTGCAGGGCGGCAAAATGACAGCATTCTGAAGGCACGGCGTGCAGCGCTTCGTGACAGCATTATGCCTGCATTCTGACGGCACGGCGTGCGTAGCTTTTCGTGCTTGCACTATGCCTGCATTATGACGGCACGCCGTGACGAGCACGCGCGTGCCGAACCGTGCCGGCACGCTGGGTTATCTGGGAATTTGCCTTCGTATTGTACTATCGTCTTTCGTGACGGCATGCGCTGCTATCTGGGTGGACGTACATTCTGATGGCAGAATGCCTCCACAGTGCTATCTGGGCAAAAAAGCAGTTTTCTGGTAGTACAAATTAAGACGAAACTAGTGATAATTTTTTTTAAGGTATCATTTTTCTGTCAGGAGTATGAGTTTTCCGAGATATCATTCTTTTCGATTTTTTTAAAAATTTTAAGGGGTACAAATTACAAAATAGCAGTTTTCAGATGGTAGAAATTAAGACGAAGCTAATGGTATTTTTTTTTTTGAGGAAATCAATCTTTTTTCTACCAGTATAGTCTCGATTGATTAGTCACGTGATTATCATCACAGCTGTTTTCGTTACTTTAATCTACAGCAATGAATATAGAGCGTGGGACTATACAGTCTCCATGATAGAGTCTATAAAAGTGAAAAATACAGTATTGGTTCAAGTGTTTTTTTTTCAATTTGTCTTGCAAAAGTCTTTTTTAATAATCTTTAAACTTGGTAGATCAACATGAAAGTAATGCTGCTGAATACGTGTAGTTTTTAAAAGTACTCATAGATCAATAGGTATATCCATTGTTATTTGACAATCTGAAGATTTGATTACAAATAGCTAACGCTTACTTTCCTTCATTTTCATTTAGGGCTTGTAATGCATTGATACTGTATAGACTAACAAATTTGGTAAATTATGGAAGAACCTGCTAATTCTCAATCAAATGCTATAGAAAGATGGCTTGAGTATAACTTTCCAATTCTGAAAGATAAAATTAACCCAGAAGTATACAACAATGAGTTGGAAGCAACAGAAGAAAGTTGCAAAATGTTGTCATTGTCATTTTGCTTACAAAGTCTTGTGATTCCAAAAATAGAAGAGTATATGAGGAAAGTTATAGTGCCAAAGTTCTGGTCAAAGTTCACAGATGCAACAGAATGCAACGAAAAACAAGGATTTGAAAATTTCACAAGTTCAGTGGCTGAATTGTACTCTGACTCTAGTAAATTGTTGCCTACTTTGAAGAAACTAGAGCTGGCTGGGCCATGTAAAAATGATTACTGCATGTACAGTCAAATGAACACTTTTGACTACTTCAAGCTGGTCATTCGTGGCACACTGTTGAGTCAAATTCCACTAGACTATACAATTATTATTGAGCACTTCTATAAGACGGCTTTCAACGTATTCTGCAACATTGAGGCGTCGCCGCCGACGGATGACGTGCACAACAGCAATGCAATGCTGTGCGAAGGCTGCGGACACGAGCAGAACGACTGCCAGTGCCAGGCGATCGTGGACGTGTTTCACGAGACCAACAAGAAGCTGATAGAGCTAGGCTTGTTGGAGCGGCTGGTGGGCAGCACGCTGACGTCGCTGATTCACGTGCGCATCGAGCAGCACGTGAACCAGGTGTGCAGCCGGAGCTTCGACGTGTCGCAGCTGGAGCCGCTAGAGAACTGGCTCGAGGGCGTGGTGATGAACTGGCTAGTGCGCATCTACTCGGGCGGCTCATCGCGCTCGCTCGCGCTGGACTACAAGGTGCGCAACGCCGTCAACAGCTTCAAGCACAAGCTCGGCTACTTCCTCTACGAGACGTACACGCGGGTGCGCATCGAGCAGCTGTTCAACATCGTGATCGAGTACCCGGACTCGCGGCCCGCCGTCGACGACCTGCGCGCCTGCCTGCAGCGCACCGACCTGCGCGCCTACCTGGTGCGCACGCTGCAGGGGGCACTGCGAGCGCGCCTGCTGCACCCGGGCGTCAGCACCCCCGACATCCTCACGGCCTACGTCGCGGCCATCAAGGCGCTGCGCCAGCTGGACCCCACGGGCGCGATGCTCGAGCTCATCACCGAGCCGGTCAAGCGCTACCTGCGCGGCCGCGAGGACACGGTGCGCTGCGTGGTCAGCGGCCTGCTGGACGAGTCGAGCTCGAGCGACCTGGCCGACGAGCTGGCCCGAGGCGCGGCTGAGGCCGCGCGGCCCGAGTCGGCCGGCGGCGGGGAGCGCGCGGACGGCGCGGACGACTGGGAGGCCTGGATGCCCGAGCCGGTGGACGCCGAGCAGGCCGGTCTGGGCTGGGAGGGCGCGGGGGGCGCCGAGGCGGGCCCGAGCGCGCCGCCCGGCGGCACGGCGGCCGGCGCGGACGCCCGGCCGCGGCGGCGCACCAGCGACATCATCGGCATGCTGGTCGGCGTGTACGGCAGCCAGGACCTGTTCGTGAACGAGTACCGCACGCTGCTGGCTGACCGGCTGCTCGCGCAGCTCGACTACCGCACGGAGCGCGAGGCGCGCCAGCTGGAGCTGCTGAAGCGACGTTTCGGCGAGCACCAGCTGCACCACTGCGAGGTCATGCTCAAGGACATCAGCGACTCGAAGCGCATCGACGCCTCGATCCAGCAGGCCTTCGAGGCGCAGCCGGAGTCCGAGCGGGCGCCCTTCGCCACCTCGGCGCTCGTACTCTCGGCCCAGTTCTGGCCGCCCTTCAAGGAGGACTGGCGGCTGGAGCTGCCGGCGCCCGTGCAGCGCCAGCTCGAGCGCTACGCCAGGGCCTTCGAGGCCCTCAAGGGCAGCCGCACGCTCTGCTGGAAGAGCCACCTGGGCAGCGTCGGCCTGGAGATCGAGCTGCGCGACCGCAGGCTCAAGCTCGACGTGTCGCCCATCCACGCGGCCGTGATCATGCACTTCGAGCGACGCCCCGAGTGGAGCCTCGAGGAGCTGGCCGAGGCGATGCACGTGCCCAGCACAGTGCTGCGGCGCAGAATCGGATTCTGGCTGTCGCAGGCGATCCTGGCCGAGCCCAGCCCCGACCGGTTTAGCCTGCAGGAGGAGCTGCAGCAGGGTGCGCGGCCCAGCTGTCAACCTAGCCAGGGCATGCTGCTCGCCGGCATGATCGAGGACGAGGAGGCCGAGAGCGTGATGGCTTCGGCCAGCGACCAGCGCGAGGAGGAGCTGCAGGTTTTCTGGTCCTACATCGTTGGCATGCTCACCAATCTCGACTCCATGCCCCTCGAGCGCATCCACCAGATGCTCAAGATGTTTGCTTCGCAGGGTTCCGGCGCGGTCGAGTGCGGTTTGCCCGAGCTACGGGCTTTCCTCGACAAGAAAGTGCGCGAACATTTGCTGCTCTTCTCCGGTGGCTTGTACAAGCTGCCCAAAAACTGACCACCCTCGTTTCTCTTCTTGTACATATTTCTCTTCATTTAATACATTTTTACGCCTAAGCTCGTTGGTTTTTGTCATTTTCTATCCATCCTACCAAATAACTACTGTAGTCTATTAAATACTTTATTTGAGTGTAAGTATTAAAAGTTTATGAACGATATTATTTTACATATATGTTAACGAAGTCAGAAACATTCAACTAAAAAACTATTCATAATCACTGTATGTGGGTATTGATGCGTCATCCAGCGATCCCTCGCAACAATTCAGACTTACAAATTACATTTCGGATGGTTTAATTCGTAGTATTACCGGAACACTAGTACAAGGTAAAATAGCCAATTCAGTAACGACTGCAGTAACTAAATCTGCGGGAGTCACGTCGTAAGTGATGTTTAGCAAATTTAGCGTCTTTTTACTTCTCCAATTTGCTAAACTCGACTTTTTTAAAGTGTTTTTTATCAATAAATCGGGGTCTCCTACGAAATAAATTGAAATTATCATTATATTATGAATCTTATAGTACCGATCATTAACGTAGTGCCTTACCTATTTCGTTATATACAATGGAATCCGTTTGTACACGTTCGCAAGATTTATAAGTTTCACAGGCTACAAGTACAGGAACATTGAATGACTTTGCCATTAATGCAATTTGTGCTGTACCAATTCTCGACATAACGGCTCCATTAGCTAATATAGCGTGAGCGCCTAGAAAAACTTTGTTAACCTACAATAATTAACAAATTAATAATAATACACAATTATCATATTCTTCTACTTTTGAAATCATAATTTTTTATTACTTGAGGCATCACATAACTAAGAGCATTAATTAACATGTAGGAACAATCTATTCCGTGTTTAACTAGCCGTCTCAAAAGTTCCTTTCCTTCTAACCATGGTCTGCTATCAATAATAATTACTCTAAATTGTTTTTTTGCTTTAAAAGCGTCACATAGTATTTTGTACATTAATGAAGAGCTGCAATCAAAAGCTCATTAAAATAAAAGCTTTAGTAATTACCAAGATTATGTAAATAATTCATACAATCCATAAGTAAGTATAACATCTCCTCTTGAAATTTTCTTTTGTATTGCATCAGATATTGCTGTATCAGCCAGTAAAATTTGCTCTCTTATGTATGTATCAATTGCATGAGCTAATTTTGACTTTGCCTAAAAACCAGCTACCTTATTAATCACAAAACTAATAGGATAAAGTAAATTAAAAAGAAATAATAATAAGACTTACCTCTTCATCAGATATTGTAGTGGATAAAATAGACATTTGCCATTTCAAATGTTTTAATGCATTTTGCATTGATACAGCTGATGGTCTGAAAGAATTGAGGTAGTTTACAGATTCTTGCAGGCTTGTTTCTAAACCTCTTGTGAAATCTGCTTGAGATGGTCTTTCAAAGTCATTAATAAGTTGCTTTATAGCAGCAAGCAAAGCCACACATCTTGCATTACTACCAACAATTATTTTTTCTGCATACTGGACACCTAATCTCAGTATTACTGGATGAAGTTTCATAGTACCACTAACTATTTCAGAAATATTTTTTCTATTTATGTACAAATGTTTGAACAACTTCACTTCATGTGGATTACTTTTTGCTTGTGGTTTTGTAATAATTTGTTTTTCTGGTTCCTTAGGCTCTATAGATTTCGCTAATTTTATATCAGATATTTTTTCAGATATTTTTTTAACAGCCCTATTATCTGCTGCTTGTTTGGTTGCTCTTTGAGCTTCTTGTTTGGCTGCTCTTTGAGCTTCTTGTTTGGCTCTCCTCTCTGCTCGTAATTCAGATTTACTTTTTTCTTCGATTTTTGATGTGTTTGCATCTATTTTAATTTCTTCTGAAGGCTTAGCATTGTCCTCAGATTTTTTATTAAAAGTTTTACTTTTTACTTCTGTTTGAGCTTCTTTAATCACTGCCAAATTTTCAAGTAAGCTTTCATTTTGTAAATTATGATTTATTTTTTCTTTCACATTGAACAATTGAGCATCATCTACTTGGTCCAATGACTCAATTTCTGTTTTTGGTTTCTCTTTGGCTTTTGTTTTTGTTGCAGCTTTTGCTGCTTTCCTGGCTTTTCTCGCAGATTCAACATTGTCTCTCGGTTTTTCTTGATTGTTCATTTTATTTTGATAATTACAATCGATAATGAAGTTCTCACAATACGTGGAAGTATTTGCCACAGTTGATGCTATATTTTTCTGTTCGTGAGTTGTATGTATACTCTTATCTTGCTTTCTTTGATTTGTTAAAGAACCATGTTTTTCAACAACTTCATTTGCAATAATATTTTTAGAATATTTTAAAATGTTCACATTGGTGCTAATACTGGTGGTTTCATCATTGTCAAAAGTAATTTTCAATGGGTGGATATTTATACTCTTCTCATTCAAACTACACACATTTGTTGGAATTTCCTTTTCAACAGAAATAATTTGTTGATTACTGATACTATTACACAAAGACAGCTCAAGTTTTTCAGTTTCTTTGCGAGCAGCAATTAATCTTTTCCTTCGTATATGTCTAGCTGCAGATCGACTAACTTTTGATGCATTCTGTTACAAATTAAAATTTGTTATGATTATTATATATATATATATATATATATATATATATATAATTGTATTGTAAAATAAGACTTAGTAATAAAAACATTTATAGTATGCTTCCATCTAAAAATTATAAATTTTAATGCCATGCTTAAAAAGTATGTTTTAAATGGTAGATGCAGAAGAAAGTCACGTTGTTAATCTAAATTATAATTAGTGTGGATTTTATTATTGTAAGTAAAAAGTACTTAAACAAAATGTGAAAATTCAAGAACAAGCTTGTGAAGAAATTTTAGTAAAATGATAGGATCATATGGAATATTATTAAAAAGGTCTTCACATTTTTTTTATAAATATTAAATTAATTGTACTTTTATGCTGTTTTGTACCTGCTGTTCCATCGCTACACTTTCTGTAAGACGATGTTCAGATGTAAGTACTGTCCAGCTATGAAAATTAAATTATATAAATTTGAAAATTCTATAAAAAATGCTGCATTGCCAAAAAATACATAATTAGTAACATCATCATTAATTAAAATTGATAAAATGGAATCATGAAAGCTTGATAGTAGTAATTTAGTACACAAGTATTTTCAATGAAAAAGTTACATCAGTTCAATTAAAAGATATTTTGAAATGAGCGTAGCTTTTTCATAATTAATTAAAATAATATAAATTTGTCATGTCAATAACATATGCTCAATTTGTGAATTCTAACCTTACATCATCATATTTCAATATTTTTAATTTAGCATGTACTAAGATTTAAATATATTATTACAAAAAACTAGTTTGATAAATTTGATAATACCTTCTTTAATACTAATTAAAAAGTAACACTTGTTTAGAAGACTTTCTATCAATAATTCGTAAGAAAAATGATGTGCCATCAAATATATATATATATGTGTACAGAATAAAAAAAATGTCGAACCCAGCAACGGTAAGGTAGATACCAATTATTGCATCACGAATTTAGTTATACATATATAATATATAATTAATGTAGGTAAAATGTATGTTACAAATGATTTGTTTAACAAAGAAAAATATTTAAATATTTAACTTTCAGATTCGTTCTGTATTAAAGAAAAATAATTTAAAGAATGTCAATTATTGGACCAGAATGCAAGGGAAAACTGTTTTATAAAAAAAAGGTCCAAATGTAATTAAAAATATTAACTTTTAATAAAAATTTGAATATTTTGTTATTAGTTAATTGACGGTATGCAATTTATAAATTTATACAATTTATTATTAAACGTGTAATACGGGTATTATTTATTATCAAAATAATTTTATATATAATACAGATACTAATGTAAAATTGTACATCAGTACGATCAACTTTCATCTAAGATTTTAAAAAAATATTCTACCTAAAAAATGAAGGAAACATTATTTAAATACCATATAAATATTCTAATATTTCAATAACTAATTACCTCCAATACTCCATCTTCAGAAAGATCAGAACAATGAACAGCATTTTGAACTTTAGACTTCCCATATTTTGCTCTTAAACTAGTAGGTCGTAATTGTACAGCCATTTCCTATAAAAATTCCTTGTCAAAGAAAATATAAAAACTCTTTATATTTCAAAACATATTACACTTACAGGATCCATTGGTCCACAGAGTTTTCTAAACTCAGCAACAATATCAATATTTGCATTGGAATGTGTAATTTCCATTGCTATACATGGGCCTGATTGTAATTCATTGACCATTGCCTTAAATATAATTTCAAGTACTTTATAACAATAGACTAATTTGAGAAAATCAAATAACTTACTGCATAATCAGGAAGAACGCCTTTGTAAACTTCTAGAAATTCTTCTGCATTAACAGGATCAATAAAAAATTGCTGAGCAGCTGTTATTGTAAAATTTGCTTTCTGTATATCATCAATAATTTGTGCTGTTAATCTTGCTTGTACAGCATGTGGTTTTATAATACAGCAAGTGCAGTTTTGCAGCTTTGCAGAATTTTTCATTCTACACTTTTTCTTTTTTTCTGAAGAAAAGAAATAGTGCCCTATCTAAAAGATATTGAATATAATTTATCACTATTAAATACATAAGTACTTGAAATGCCAAAATATTTTTCCTTACATCCTTGTTATCTGGTACATAAATATTATTCAATACTGCATCTTTTTCAAAAGCAGCAGTGAGTTCTAACCATCTGGCATTGCAATCTTGACTTAGTATTTCTAATGCAACAATTGTACCAGATGTTATAGTATCAATAACATTCCTGTAATATGCAAATTAACTCATTTGACTAGTTGATAATATATACTTTTTATTTAAATTGACGGTACCAACTGTATTTCATTGTCTACTGGTTTGAAAATTTCTAAAGCTTCTTCTCTGTTGATTGTAGTCATTTTAATGTTAGATATGTGAAAGTCATGATCAGTTACTTGTTTTAAAATTTCACCCATCCTGTCAATTACTTCAGATTTGATTATCATAAAAGTTCTAAAATAAAATTAATGAAATCAAATTATTATATGTTTGAATTTCATTTAGATAAGTAAGACTAATACTTAGATATTTTTGAAGATAACTTTTCCTTGGTAGTTTGATCAGCAAAATTTGTAATTTTCATACTACGAGAAAATATAGTTACAATGGCACCAACATAAAAGTCTTTAGCCTCTACTCCTTCACATTTTGATCTTCTTAAAAATGTTTTCTTTGTCTTTAAATCAAACTACAAGAAAAATAAAACAATTTAACTTACTGTATTATAGTATAATATAAATAATGCAATGCAAAGATATGAATCTTACAAGTTCAACGCTGTTATCTGATGGAAAATAATATAAATAAAACTTTTTGAGCATACAAGCAACTTTGTCATACCACTCGGCTTCAAAAATATATCTTTCAGTGTCGGATGACATTTTGACGAAAAGTTAAGTAAGTCATAAAATAGTAGTTCGAATTGGTGTATAGATTTTGTTTGCGTAAGAATTAAAAAATTAAATTAAAGTGATAAAATAATTAAACAGGGTTATGTTTATTTGGCTCTGCCAACCGTGCATATACTGTGGTGGCTGTGTGTTACCATGGTAATCGGTGGTCTCGCAACCATTGACTTCGATTTAAAAGTAGAGAGTGAGCAGCATATAAACCTAGTGCTCAACGTCTACGATATGCATATAGCTAAATGGTACGGGGAATAGGTTTTCATCAGGTATGAGGATTAATGCCTGAGCGAAGTAGAAAAAGACACGAGACGAGAATCTACATTCCCGCACTTAGCTAATATTGTATATATATACATATTGAACGTTGCATGGTTGTTTGCGTTCGAGCAAACCGAGGATAAAAAGTCGAAAACACATAATAGCTCAATAAATCACTTTCTCGCATTAGAATTGAGATGTACTATAATATTTACGTATTGTTCTACTACTTATACTTTCGTTAAATTTTAGCTCTCGAAAGAAATATATCTTGTTGAAAATTTGGCTTGTTGTCCCTATTGTTTATAAAAAATCATTTATAAGATAAACGAACCTATCGAAAGCAACCTTGGGATGCAAATATTTGTCGGTTTTCGATTTGAAACTAAATTGGAAAAATGCAAAATTGAGCACGAGGCGTGTTTGATTGAAAAAATTTCTGTTTATGCATCTACATTGGATGTGCAGCTATTTTAATAAAAAGCATTAATGACGGATCTACAATGATATTGATAAAGGAATTTATTGAAAATCGACGTAATTCACATAGGTGACCCTGTAGCGATATATATAGAAAGCGCAAGAAAATTGATCAAGCAAACTGCTTAACAACGGCGGCTGTAAATACTTTGTGTTAGCTTCAGTTGGCTTGTGATAGAAGTGCCCTTGATTAGGTAAGAAACACTTGCGCAAATGGATGGTTGCCTTATGGATCGAGCTTATCAAGCTATCGACTGGACACGCGGCATTGCATCGCTTTAATTTTCAATTTCAATAACGTTTCTTACAAAATGAAATTACATAAATTTTTGCTACGTTATTACCCTCCTGGTGAGTACGCTAATTGTGTGAGAGAAAATATCGAAAATATACCTACTACGGGGTGATCTGTATACTGATAGTAGGTCGTGCTAATTTCAACCTAATTATTGCGCTATGCTTCCAGGAATTGCTTTAGAGTACACGCAGGGAGGCAACATCAAAAGAAAAATGATAGATCTGTTAGATCTTACTGCCAAGTTAGTTTTATATATTTTAAACGTAGCAAGCCATATGCATATGGAAAACTATAGTTATCATTTATTATTATATCTCAGTGAATTTGGAAATAATCAATAAATCGAAACGAAAACGCGCGCTCAAAAGATGTGTTTGTAATATTTGTCAATGACTGAACATACCTCTAAAATTTGATTGAATTACGTTGAAGGAGATACGTTAAAATCTACTCGATCACTACTAACAGTAACGTATACCGATACAGACTTATATCTTATATCGCGTAGTTCTTAATCGTTCAATCGTTCATCGATAAGTTATATTCATTTTAATGAGTATATTCAGTCCATGAAACGTGAAACTTTTCAGCACAGATATACGAAGTTTAGCAGACAATATTAAAGCAACCGAGCCAATCATTACCGATGGAGTTATGGAGCAGCTTATTGACACTTTACAAAGACTACAAACCAAAGTTTCTGACGAAGAGATTAAGCAATTTTATAAATATAAGACACTAAAGACCCATCTTTTACCCATCACTAATATATCGTTCGATAAACTAGGTAAAAGGTACTCTTCGTCTTATCCTCCCTATTATCTGTTGTCTACTTTTTATTTGCTTATTTGCTACCCAACGTCTGCACACATTTTACAAAGTCGCAAAGCAAGCTTCACATAAAACGTATTCGCCTTTGTTCAGCTGCCACAATATTTTCTATGTAGAGCTAAACATCTTATCGAACAAATGATTGTCATTAAAGATTAAGCGTGGTACAATATCAAATCTATTCTAGATGCCTGACGGGCAGCTATGACAGAACTTGTAAGGTTTGGGACATTGAGAGTGGAAAGGAGCTTCTTACTCTCGAGGGCCATAAGAACGTAGTCTATACCGTTTCCTTTAACAAACCAAGTTCGTAAGTATTTTTAAGCTTAAATAAATATACCTTCTGGAATAATTAATGTATGTCAGCAGATCATGTAATGAATCTTAATTTTAAACGTTACGATCGGTATTTGATCGACATAGTGCAATTTATTGCTATTATAACAAAATACTTTATTTTCTAATTGTTATCAAAAGAAAGAAATAATGTATCATTGGTTGTTGATAATATTCAGTTGGAAATGATTTCAGTGACAAAATTCTGACCGGATCGTTCGATAAATCAGCCCGTGTTTGGTGTTCTCGAACGGGCTGCTGTCTTATCACTCTCTGGGGTCATAATGCTGAAGTAGTGGCGGCACACTTTTCGCCTACACAAAATAAAGTGGCTACTTGTTCGATGGACGCCACTTCTAAAATTTTTCACATTTCTACTGGTAATTATATTCAATTCTTTATAACAGAGCGCTTTTTAGTGAATTTCACTATAGAATTAAAAAATAATCATAAGTATATTTAAAGCATACGAATAAATGAAATAAAAATGTAACTTGAAACTGGCATAGTTCTGTTCGCTTCGTAATATTGATATTCTTTGTTTTAATCGCACACAATTGAAATTTCTTTCTCCTGGAATATAACTAATAAGCTACAATGGAAATTGAAATGGTTTTTAGGTCAAGAGTTAGGTACCCTGAGAGGTCACACTGCAGAAGTTATTGCTCTAAGCTATAGTGGCGATGGGAACGAATTGATCACAGGATCATTTGATAGAACTATCAGTGTTTGGGATAGCCGGACGTATCAGTGAGTTTATTTGTTCACTCCGTATATCTATAAAGTTATCGCAGAATAAAAGAGATATGAAATACAATGAATCTGCTAAACTTTTGCCAAAACTGTCTTCGAGTTTTCGAGTTAGCTTAAATTTGTGCGCCTTGTTCGAGTGCTCGAGGTTGTAGATAGCCAATGAAACAGCTGTGAACATGGAAAGCTTATGATTTTTTACTCGAAACTATTGTAAGGCCAGAAAGCTCGGAGAATTAATAAACTCAGGTTCTGGCAAATGCGTAGAATCATATTGTCTCCACATATCGATGCACTTGAAGCTTATAGCGGATGAAAGTGGAAAAATTTAAAGCGAATTTGTGTATAAAGTATCTCTAATAATATTCTTTGTTAATAGGACGAGTGGGGGAGATCGGGGCAGATTGGCTAACTAACTAATAATAATAATTTATTATACAAATTACAATAAGCATTTATACTGCTTTACACCACTTACTGAAGGAAATATACCCCTTGTGTGTAGGTTTAGATGGTACATATAAAACTCTTATATAACTAAATATAACTAAAACTTACATGCTAAAAGAAAAATTATAAGTTTAATAAACTTTAATAATATAACAGTTCATATTTGATTTTAGATTTATTTAAAAAAAATTTTTTATTTACTATTTCTTTTGCTGGTACTTAATAATTTTAATTATTTTAGTAACAAATTATACGTTTTTAATGCTATTATATAACCACTACTTTTATATATTGTTTTTTTCAGTTTTGGTATCAGTAAACTTTTGTGTTTAGTTATACTACTTGAAATCGAAAATTTAGAACTAAATTCTTTATAATGATATAGGAGTTCTAGTTTTAGCGGATAACTTTTGATTAAAAATTTCCTTTTACATATTATTTAAAATATTTTATTTTGTAAATTTTGTAATGGAATTAATCTACTAAAGTAAACTTCTCCCTAATCTGTAATACTATAAATTATCACGCCATAAAATAGTGCATAATAGATCATAATTACAACTGTGGCAATAAGTAAGCTTAGCTAATTTATAAAAAATGAAGATTAAGTATTTAGTTTTGTTTACTATGTAGTCTATGTAACTATTTCATTTTTAATTGTAATCTGTTATGACTCCTAGATACTTGTATTTTTGAACCCGTTGCAATTATACTTTTTCCATTTTATTTTTTTCTAAGAAACTGTAAAGTCAATCGTAAAACAAAAAAGATTACTTGTAAGCTCTCTATCTGGGGAGTACTAGTGATTTTTTTCAAAGATATTCATTGAAACCAAAAAAAGTTATATACAATTTTTTTCGTAATAAGTATTTTAATCTGCCCCGCATACGGAGTAGGTTGGTCGACATATTGGCGCAAGTTTTGAATAAAAACACATAATATAGCTGTGACATTGTTTTTATTTCTAAATATAATGGAGTAAGTGTCAATTTAAAACAAATAACTGGAATAATATTTGACTTTCAAAAATTAACAAATGTTAAACATTAAACAAGTAAATAAATAACTATCAAAATAAATACTTCACGTGCAGTTATAATAAACATAACACTTTTTTTTGCCTGTACATCATTCATATAACCAATTTTTGCATGATGTACATCCAATTTTGACAGTTAGTTTCACTGACATTTTCTTCATAAACAAGATAGAGCCCCAGTCTTCATTAGTCTTTTTAAAATCATCCGGTTTATCATCAACTTTTTCTTTTTCTTCTTCTTTGTTCCATCTAAATATTTTCATTGACCGTATCTATTCTTTCTTTACTTATTTTCATTGTCCAACTTCTTTTTACTATCTTGTATCTTTCTTTTTTTACTCTGACTGTTAATTTTTTCTTCAGCCAATGAATTTCTTGTTGAAGAGTCTGTCAAAATATTTGATTTTCTTTTTGCTTTTAGTTTTTTTGTCGGATCTCTTGCTCAGGCTTTCGACAAAACAATTTATTAATAGATAACTCGCATGACCATTTACTTTTTTATCGGCCAACTTACCCCGACAAAAGTCGGCCAATATGTCCCAAGTGTGCACGTCAATTTTTATGTTCAATTAATAATATTATAAATTGTCAACAAAAAATAAATAAATAGAAATCATAGATAGATAAAAAAGCATTCTCTACAAATTACGTTGAGTGATTTTTTAAAATCGTCAATTTTGAATGAGGTATTAAATTTTTTCAGAAATAAAATTTTTACGAAATAGATGGCAATAAATTTCAAACTTATTTATTTCCGTGATGAATGATGCTTTCCAACTGAAAGTGGAAGCAAACAGTCCTTGGACTTATCTACGTCACTGATATCATCCATGACGAGGATCTATCGTTTTAATCGCGAGTTTTATATGTATATATATTAGCCATCGGTCAACCTACCCTGTCGACTAACCGGCCCGGGTTTCCCCTATTCGTATGCGTGTGACGCGAGTAGGCTTAGATTGATTTTTATATTATTTTATCAATTCAGAATGTCTTGAAAATTTCATCCATGTTTTCGAAAAAATGACTTAAGCGACATTTGCTCTTGTCGGCATCTAGGCGAACAAATCTTTTCATCGGGCACCAAGAAGAAATTTCAAATTGCGTATATAACTTCGATGAGTCTCTCATAGCAAGTTGTTCACTAGACAAAACCGCAAAGCTTTGGGACAAAAGAATGAATAATTTATGCTTGGCCACTTTGACAGGCCACGAAGATGAGATTTTGGATTTGAGCTTTGATAATAGAGGGAGGAAACTTGCCACCGCAAGTAGCGATGCTACTGCCAGAGTTTGGGATATAGCTGCTGCCGATTTTCATCAAGTGACCGTTATGGAAGGGCATCAAGAAGAAGTTTCCAAAGGTAAAATATTGCTGTTTTCAATCATGTAACCAATTATTTCAAACAGTTACATATAGAATCGAATGAACGCGTAGTATGTTTCAGTCCGAATGGTCGGCAGCTATTGACTGCGTCTTCGGACAGAAGCTCACGGCTGTGGACGCTCGAGTCAGGGCAGTGTATTCAGAGCTTTACGGGACACACTGACGAAGTTTTCAGCTGTGCGTTCTCCTATGCTGGCGATACTATAGTGACCGCTAGCAAAGACAGTACTTGCTTTATTTGGAGATGACTCGATTGGTTCCAGGTAGCCACTTAGCTACTTGTTCTGGCTCTCTTTTTCGCCTACCTACTTTATTTCTACATCCTCGTTTGAGTTGAACGTCTGGGCACATACCTGCGAAAAATGCATCCACTGCCTATGTGAAACCGACAAACTTTACCTCTGCATCGATGCATCAGTATTTATCGAACGAACTTGCCATTGTTATCTCATCGACTTTTTCTGATGCTGTTGGCTCGGCATGAGTCACGCAATAAATGCCATCTCACATCTCTATAATCTTTTTGGATATACATTCAATTAATCAATGGAAATGATACTGCATTATTATAAAGAGTATGGCATGTAGCAATCAGTCAGGTAAACTATCCTTCCACACGTTTACTTGACATTAAAGTCTATTAACAATATCAAAGAGAAGTATTGTTTTTTAATGAAATTGAACAATACCGCTGAGCATAATGCATGACGTGATACAAGAAAATGTAACTGCATCATGTAATCAGCCCCACTCTGGTGTTGCAGTATAGGCTATGAATGAGACGAGAGACCGACAAAAGAATCGGCACTATATTGTCAATAGCCGCTGGAAGTGCGACATATCCTAGCCAATTTACAATTTATAACCTGTCAAATTTAACAAGTGAATATTGACGGCATATTATCGAGTGTCGCGGCTCTATATCCGACTAATCAACTGAATTATATGATGATTCTGACACGCCTACTGATTGTTATAATATCTCGCGCCAAACATAATGGACAACGGCACTGCTTTCTCTAATCATCAGACACGCATTTGAGTATTTGTATACTACTTTTAAAAAATATTGAAATTTATATACTCATCAAGATTAACATGGCAGGTACGTTATCGCGAAGTATGGAATGTCGTCGTTTACGAAAAAACTAATTGTTCACAACATTTTATACCATTACTAGTGTAATCAAACGCGCTTCGCGCACTTATCTCTCGTTTGTATTAATATTTAATTTCATGCTTGAATCAAATCAAAACTATTATAAAATACACCGCATACATAAAATATTTCTTCTATGCTATAATGTGCTTAACTTTCGTCAACATGAATTCGCAAATAAAAATCTAATTACGATGATATTCACATATGTAGTTATAATTTCAAAAGGAAATAACGATAATGTAGCAGATCTTTAGATGTTAGCTAATTAGCCATAGATAATGGGCAATGTATCAAGTTCATTTCTCCTTTGTCTCTGTCAAATACCTGGTACTGTCATCTGCACCGGACAGTTTAATTTTCTTTGTTTTTTAATCTATTTGTCCACGGTTTATAATTTTTTTAGGATATCTTCTTATCAACAGGTGTTTTCTCTTTCAGGTTTCGGTTGGTTTGGAGCAGTAATTTTCGCGAACTCTATTTCATTTCAACATTTTCACTTGCAGCTATATTCTGTTATTTTTTTCCTATTCATTCGTAACAATTTTAAGGTTATATTTATATTTATAAGCATTTTAATTTAAACATTTTTTTGAATAAATTTCTGCACCACATCAGCCGAAGTTAATTCACAGTATTTTATTTATAAAATAATCTATCAATCTATGTTTCTCTTCATCTTTAATTATGTTTATTTGAATTTAAACTTAGTAACAGAGATATTTAATAAATTCATATGTTCTAAGAATAAATGTAATGTAAGAGCATTAAAATTGTTTCGAGCATATTATTTTATTTTTAAGCTGTTGGGTGAATGTGGACGTTATTTTTTCAATGCCTACGAAGTATCTTGCTTATTATTATTCACTCAATCAATGAATATAAAATCAATGTAAAACGACTCGAGATATTTATTAGTACGAATTTGCTGAATGTCAGCTTCTGTGCTAATAATGGCTTGAATACGCAAATCCAAAACACGTACATACTCGTATACACATACATACTAATACATGATGTCAGCCAATCAGATTACGAATAAAATGACTTGACTTGGCAGGCCATCAGTTTTTTATATAGGGTAGAATTAATTAAATTAAATTAATTATAATACTGCCAGAGTGTCTGAGAAAATCATTCAATTAACGTCTCGATGAATTATGTATATGTAATAATAACCAGTTTACCTTCCCGTGCTACGTTCTTGAACTATGAATGATTTTATCTTAGCTATTTCATTTTAAAGAATAATCTTTTATTAGTAGCTTTGTACGTTTTCCATTTTTTATCGCACAAAGAGCTAGCATGTAAATTTCATGCGATAAAGTTGATTTCCCCCAGTAAGGCAAAAGTTACGCTTACTCCGTCGCCATATGCAGATCTAGTGACTTGTGCACTTTTCAGCCTGCTACTTTATCACGTGCATCTTACGCAGCTAGCACTGTAAATTTACATCGACGTAGCAACAAAATTTCATTGAAAATGAAGTTTATCGAGCGAAAAACTCAAATGTTTTATTATTAATGTCGATGAAAAATTTGTTTTAAAAGTTGAAAATTTGGCTTTCCTTCCTCTTAAAGCTTTGACATTCTTGAGCATATGATATTATGTATAATTTGCTGAAGCTTTACGTAAGAAAGTGCATGGTTTCTATGATCTTTCATTACCGAGTTGTGTCAGCAATACAAGTACTGTACTTTTGAATTGTTTCGTCACATGTTCTTAATTCGCCTGTGTTTAACAATCAAAAGATTAATCGCAATGAGCGCACAACTTAACAACTACGCCAGTCACTTGCCAGTCCGATAATGACATTGCTTTTGTACAAGGAAATAATTCGAGATTGTGAACGACCGAATTTTTGGAAATGCAGATGGCGTCGTTGGAATTAGCTTTGTTTCCTGCGATATCAATATACGTAAGATAACAAAGAGTCATTATAATCTGTACTTGGTAGGTTCAAGGCAAAAAATAACAAAGATAATGATAGAATAAATATGTCGATGCGGCCGTTTCAAAGCAAAGATTAATTTTGTCCTCAGTTGATTGTGAGTAAGGCTTGTAGACATTTGAATAGCAGGGTCAAGATATTATAATGCATTCGCAAGACCTATTATCCTGTTATGCCATGCTGAAGGCTATTACAGTTCATTCGCACCTCCGTTCGAATCTTTTGTCTTGTGCACGCCCAATAAATGTACCTAACATCGCAGTCACAGGCTTACTTTCAATAGAGCTTCCGTGCGTCTACACTTGTTACTTGAATTTATAAGCCAGTTTTATGCATTCACATGCGAATAGGTCTTATTCCATACGTGTGCTTTATGCATTGTAGGGACAGAACTGGTACTTTCCACTGGTACACATTTCATAACCGTTTTCTATTTTCAGATTCAAAGATGACGATTCACGGCATAAACAACGTAGCATTTGAAAATACCGAAATTAGCGAGGTATAACTTTAATATAATATTTAACCCGAAAACATTGCTCTTTGTCTGGCAACATTTTCAGCATCTCGGTATCTCGAAGTAGATCTCCACGAGCTCTTCTTCTTGCAGGAGGCTTTGTTTTTATTGTAAGCTGATTTACTGAAAATCGCTGACCTTCCACCATAAAAAGGCCAGTTTTGCCAGTGTGCTATTTAAAATAGCTTTCTCATGCATATCTCACAATTTTTTCAAAAAGCCAGTGATTACGATCTCTGTGTGAAAATAAGCTTGAATAACGAAGAAATGGTCAGTGGTCTAGTTATGAATAAATCATTGTCAATGATCGGCCGCTGTATTGTTATTTTGTGTTTTCGGAATATTAGATGAAATAGCCAGCATCGTGGTCACGTGCAGCGCAAGTCACGCGCCGCATAAAAAATTGTCATCACTCGATCGAGAGCTCGAGTGCTCGTCAAACATTGACTCGGCGCTCGACTATAGTTTTACATTTGACGGGGGCTGATGGACATCGGCTCGTCGTAGCTCAATTAACGACGAAGGGACGAAGGGAGGGTCGCGCGAAATGCGTGCATGAATCTCCGTGGGAGAGCGGGCTCCAAGCACAATCAACTATTGACAATAAAATGTGAAAATCCAGCGATGATTAGACACGAAAGTATGCGTCTCTCGAAATGTAGCCACGAAAATGAAGCAGGCGGGGGGTGGGATGGTGGCGGGGGGGGGGGGCAATTTGGCGGATAATGCAGCTGGGCAATGTTTCACCGTGACAGAGTGCACGGAGCTGCCATGAGTTGCATACAGACGCGCACGCGGCGCTATTATGTTGATTCATTTGGAATGTGCATTATATTGCAGCCATAAATTTGAAGAGAACAGCTCCGGTGGAATCGGCGTTTCGGGAAAATCTGCAGCGTGTGGGGAGCACGTTCGCGTCGATCGAGTTACGGACAAAAAACGAAGAAGGCAAAGCGGCGGCGTGTCGAAGCCGTCGGACGTGAGATTCGACTGGACGCCTGCCTGAGCAACGGCTCGGCGGCTTATTATCCGCCAAGCTCAGGGCCGAGCACAGCAGTCCAGGCGCGCCGGCTGATCGTCATTCTTGTCTTGAACGTGCGCGGGCGCGACAAATGAGATCAGCTTAGTCAGTGCCGCGGGGGCCCACCACACTCGCGGGCTCGACTCGTTGGCTTGGTGCGCCGGCAACTTCTGAATGAATTGGCGAAAAGTGGAGTGGCGGCTGGCGGTGGGATAGGGCGGAGAGAGAGAGAAAGAGAGAGAGAGAGAGAGCGAGAGCGGTGCGTGCGTTGTTCAAACACGGGGAGGCAGCTTTCGCTCGTTTTCCTCTCGTATCTCGTATCTCGGCTGTTTGCCGTGCCGCCGCCGTCTGCCTCCCTCCTTTCGGAGCCGTTTACCGCGCGGCATATCCTGCTGCACCGGCAGCCCGGCGGCACTAGGCAGTGATCAGCATCAGTCGCGTGCCGCGCGCGCTCCGTATCGCCACGACCTTGCGTCCACGCGTGCAACGACGGCCACCTTCTTCCACTCTTATCTCCGCTTGCTCCGTCCACCTGTTCTTCCATTGCTTGCCATCGTTATCTCAGTGTCTTTCCGCAAAATGTACTCTCTAATGATTGTTCTTATTAGTCTTATCGCTCAGTGTTTAGTTCGCATCGACGATAAGTGAACAACTTTGTTGGCAAGATGCCTGATAAATTTTCATTTAACGTGAGTCACTCCACACTTCAAATCGAATCTGATATTATCTTTATATATTATTTGATCGATCAGTCAACCTTACCATCCTCCACCTAACTATTTTTTTGTTCGACTCTTATGGTTTTTCTAGAATGTTACCTCGTTACTTTTTTTAAGTCCGCAAAAATGCCACGAGTACACGAGGTACGTGTTTTGAGATTGTCTTGACTACGTTTGATCTGTACTCAATTCAAGTGTAATTTTTAACAGGCTAAAGCTGATTTGCTGAATGTCATCAAACAGTTTGGGGGTTCACGCTTAGCGTCAGCGTTATTATATTACAACGAGCTGAAAACAAATGATCAGTGAAAAATTAAGTCACACTCAGTTCAAAGAATAAAGGCAAATTGAAAAGTGAAAAATGCAGTGTTTGATAAGTTGAAATAGTGACCGTATAATATCGTTTAAAATCGTTTAAAATCGGATTTTAAAAAACTCGTTGTTGAATCGATGCTCCCTCATATACCTTCGCACAGTCATCAATGACGTGTTAGCGTTGACTTAACCTCGCGGAAAGATCACAGTTGAAAATAATAAATGATGAGATATCGGAATGAGAAGTAAAAACGGAACGGGTATTTGCAGTCGGGGGCAGCAGAGTCGGAGGTGCGCGGGACAATATCAAGCTTGCCGGGGCAATTGGCCATCGTAGAAGGGAAGCCGGAATCGAAGCCGGACATGCCAAGAGACGCGGAGAGCATCGCCGAAGAAAGGCTCAAGTGCGGCTTGTTATGGTTTCGGCCGTCCTACTTGCAAAAGTTTCGCAGCGCCAAGTGGGCGCTTTTTTGGCTGTGCTGGGCTGGCGCCATGCAAGGTATGCTCCTCGTTTTACGTACTTTAGTCAGTCTCTCGCTTCAAAGTTGGTTGCAAAGTTGAGCGCGTGAACTGGAAATCGGTTGTCGATTGACATCCGATATCTTTCGGGTAACGGTGGCATCGCGTCGACTCGCGCTGAAAATACGCGAAGAAGCTTATAGTAGCTGGACTATAGACGACGGGTAAGATAGAGAAGTGTGGGACAATTGCGGTTGTAGGCGCCGATGTTAACAAGCACGCGAGACAAAAGACGAGAGAAGAAAAGAAAAGAAAGGAAAACGCCGAAAACGCCGAGCCGTTGCGAGCCACGAGTGAATAGTCGCGGGAAGTCGACACAATTGACGTCCATTTGAATGATAAAGGGCTGCGTGCACGCCGTGCCCAAGCGATGCACGAGCGTCCCGCGATAAGAAGCTCGGATGAAGTGTAGTAGGCAGGTTGCGCTGCACGTTCGCTCGACGGCTCGTGCGTGCACGCGCTGCGGTCGTCCGCTCGCGATGCTGTACGCTCACGAAAGAATGCGTTTCAGGAATGATCGTCAACGGATTCATCAACGTGGTGATAACGACGATCGAGAAGAGGTTCGGATTCCGTTCGTCGCAAACTGGACTGATAGCCGGAGGATACGACATCGCCAGTTTCCTCCTGCTGATTCCGGTGAGCTACTTGGGCGGACGGTCGAGCTCGAGCAAGCCCAGGTTAGCCGCCGAGCCCGCGCCGATCGGGGGAAGCGAGCAAGAGGGTTTTGTATACCAATGCCAAGTGACGATGTTGCAGCTACATCGGAGTTGGCGTGCTGGTGCTGGCTGTGGGCAGCCTGCTGTTCGCTTCCCCGCACTACTTGGCTAGCTCCTACAGAGGGGCCGACCAGCCGGAGAACACCTGTGGAAGCTCGAGCAACTCGTCGGTTAGAGCGATCGCGGGCCCGCCAGCCAAATCCAAGTGAGCGAATGAATAGCGATGCTTCGCTTGCTTGCTTGCTTGCAGGCGCGCAGCGACGCCTCGCCGCGGGCCGAGCTGGAGCCGTGCACTGGCCTCTACTTGGCCATGTTCTTCGTGGCCCAGCTGCTGCACGGCGCGGGCGCCGCGCCCTTCTACACCCTCGGCGTCACTTATCTGGACGAGAACGTCAGCAAAAAAATGTCCTCGGTGTATCTCGGTGAGAGCCCTTCTGCCCTCTCTTGCAGCGCTTCGTTTCAGCTTCTTACCAGCGGCGACGTGAGCGACTAGACCGGCCTCAAGCACCTTATCTCATTGGCAGGCATTTACTACACGATGGCTGTGATCGGTCCGGCTCTCGGCTACGTCGTAGGAGGACAACTGCTCAAGCTCCACGCGGATTTCCTTCGCGTTGATCCGGCACAGTAAGTTTTTCCCCTTCGCGTCCTCCAGCATACGGGTCGCTGCTAGTTTGGCCGAGTCCAACTCCTCTGACTACGCTGTCCCCCAATCATAAATTTCACCACTCTCGATTCACGCCCCTCGAGCGCCACACTTTCCTACGTACACCATATACATAGGCTTCAACTATTTACGATCGTCCTCGTGACAATCGATGCCGTGGACCCGCAGCTCCGAGTAAATCTCCTTTTTTTCTTCACACACGTGTCACAGAAATATCGCCAGTAAATTACATACCTTCGTATACAATACTATACTAGCTATACGATCAACCGTTTGCTCGCCTCAACTGCCGTTCAAATCTCCTTTTTTCCGAAGCAACATTTGTACAAGTCTGCATCTCTTTCATACGGCTCCCGTAACTCAACTTTGATACAAATAGGACTCCTTTGGTCTGCTTTTCCAAATATTTTGACGCACGTCAGCTTGAAAAAAATACTGCAAAAAAATACTGGAAAAAACGTGAATTCAACCGAAACGAATAATGGAATATTGAAAAAGATTAGGGCATGAAAAGCGCTAACGTCGATACTGCTCGGCACGAGACAAACGTACGACAAAAACCACGTGCACCACTATGGAAGATATAATTCTTCGGATTACCAGCGCAACCCCATCCATCGGCTGAAATATCCGAGGGGGAAATGTCGAGTAGTAAACTAATGGGCCACGTCCAACTGCTTCAACTGATGTACTGCTTTATCACTTTCAACCTCATCTTTGTGTAATTACTTCTGTATCCATTATTTTCCGAGAGTTTTCATGAACAAGAAAGATTCTCCTGTAAAAGTCTACGTAAAAGTCTACGTCAATTGAAATAAGACTCGATGCTACACGCTACATTTACAGAAGTAAATGAGAGCCACTGTACGTAATCTTGTAAGACGCAGACAGTCCACTCGTGTCGTAAACGTGCCCAAACTACAGGGCTATTGGGCATTTCAGCGATCAATCATTCCATCGAGGGATTTGCTCTTGGATACACAACACCCAACGACGGATAACTTCAACTAAAATCACTCTAGCACCGCCCTCGTTTGCCTAATCCATTTCGACAATTGTCGTCTTATGACTCAACATTAATATTGATCATGTGAACCATTCACAAAGTTATTTTCGTACGGTCAAGGCTTGAAGAAACGATACATCAATGCTGTATGCGAGCGAAGTTGCTCATTCCAATAAACTATACAAAACCATAACCGCCAAAATGTTGTGCTTTTGCAAAAATCTATCAAGCAAGATTGGTCAGCAGCTGTCAATTTTTTAAGCCATTATTTCAATCGCTAGCCATTATTTCAATAATTAAATATCAGACGAGTAACGTTTTCATTTGTTTATTTTATTTATTTATATAAAAAATTGTGTAGTCTGTATAACGGAGATTCGACCATCAACAGCCAGCCAACTGTCACTCATGGTACATTTTTTCATTTCGATGTCATTTTATGTTATTTTAAGGTGGCTCATAGAAATCAAATATTTTGTTAAACGTAACATTTATTAATTACATTAAGTTCTGGCTCGACTTATCAAAGCTGTATCACGATATAACGTTCCAACGAACTCAGCAATTACAATTTTTCTAAAATGCAATTCGTTTTGTATGCAGTTTCAACTAAGAAAAATATGTCAAGTAGATTTAAAATTGCAGAATTGGATTAACGCCCGACAGTGACGTATGGATTGGAGCTTGGTGGATCGGCTTCCTCGCAGGTGCACTGATTTGCTTGGCGGTAGCCTTTCCAATTTTAGCTTTCCCGGCCATTCTTCCTGGTAAGTTATAACGTATCTCAAACAAACGATATATCAATGACATTTAAGCTTACATTTTTTCATAAAAAATGGTCTACACTACAGCATATACTTGTATATTAAAATTATTTGGAAATTGATGGTTTTTTATTGACATGAATGTTGAGTATTAGATTTATTTCATAACTATTATAAATATAATTGTAATATATTTAAATAGGATCGGAAGACTTAGCAAAGGAAAGAGTGTCCGAAGCACATGAAAAGTCATCTCACAATTCAGGAGCCAGCGAAGCATTTTCCAAAATTCGCGAATTGCCTCGAGCTTTAACCGAATTACTAGGCAATCCAGCATTTTTCATGCTAAATCTTGCTGGGGCTAGCGAAGGTTTACTCGTAGCTGGGTTTGCAGCCTTCCTTCCGAAATTAATAGAAAATCAATTCAGCGTTAGCGCTAGTCTAGCAGCCATGCTTATGGGTAAGAAATTGGATTACACTCCATCAACTTTTAGTTGATGCAGAGTATGTTAAATGAGGTATTATGCATAATCAAAAGTTTTACTTCAATTAAGTGACAAAAGTTTAAAAAACAAGTTGTCAAAAAATCAACACTCGTCTTTGTATCCGAAATATTTTTTGTCAGCCACGAACGTTGCTCAATATGAGAACTTTGTTGCACAAAAATAATTGACAAATCGATTGCCCAAAACAAGCCCCCAACAAAATTTTTCTTGACCATAATAATTAATAATATTTTTCACTCGGTGCAAAAATGAGTATTTTTATTTACAATCAGTGTTATCAAGTGCGCTTCGTGTGCTCATCTCTTGCTTGATTACGACATACGAACATTTCTTGAATACACTATACATAAAACAATTCTATGCTTCGAAACTTTATTATTCGCACTGTAAGTCAATATTATTTAATAAATAAAAATCCAACCACGTTAATAATATTCGCCAATAGCAATAATTTCAGATCTAATAACGTAACAGATTTTTATATATTTAGCTATATAGGTAATGAGCAGCTCATCAAGTTAGTTATTCTTTTTTTCTTTCAAGTAGAACCTACAGTCACGCTTAACAATTTCATTTTCTTTATTTTTAACATAAATATTGGTGTGTGGCTTCAAGGTTTTCGAAAGATATCTCCATAACAGATGTTCTTTTTATTGTTTTTCAACTGTTTTGTCAATTGTTCATCCGTGATCACTTGAAGACTTTGTTTACATTTAGAGATTAAATTCAAAAAATTCTTTCACAATAAATTAACGGTGCCCAGTTCACCAAAATCAATTTACAGCATTTCACATTATATGTCAATTAATCAATAAGAATTATTCTCTTGATTTTTATGACGTTTATTCAAGGGTAAACTTTACAATAAATTCTAAAAATTTATGTCACATAAATAAATATAATTGGGGTTAAGATTACTTTATCGTATTATTTTAAGGTTAGGCCGTTGAGAACGTGGACGTTATTATCTTTCCAATGCTTGCAAATTGTCTTACTTATTTTTATTCATTTAATTGATTGAATATTAATCGATGTAAAATGCCTCGATCTACTATATTTAGTGACAATTTACTCACTACAGTTACCCATGTGACTATATTCAGCTGATCATGAATAAAATATTTCAACATAACTTGCATCACTTTTTTATAAGAAAAAAACAAAAACAAGCAATAACAATAATAATAAAGTTAATGCTTTGTGAAAAAGCCATCGTTCTTTATTTTATTTATTTTCTGCCAATAAAGTAATAAATTTATTGCTTTAATTAGATACACCGTTTATTATTGAATACGCCAATTGATTAGTTTATTACATATTATTCAATTTAAATAACAAATGACTCATTTTTTAAATGACTGACTTTTTGCCAACATTGAAAAGGACGAGGTGTCCTGTATTTTCGACAGAAACTTAAACTGTTTTTTGATATATTTGCGAATAATTCCTTAACGGTGACCAATTTCAATGTTGATGGGATTGATTTAAAAGGGTATGTTTTCGAGATATTCACATTTTATTATTGACTTAATAGAAGTATAACTGCGAGTATTCGCAAAAAATGGATTTGAAGTGTACTTTTTTTAATGCATCGTGCTTCATCAAATTGCTTCAATAAAGTAATTTTATGAAATTGAAATAGTCAAAAAAAGTGAGAAATAAAATAATTGCGAATAAAGTAATGCCATCACAATGATTATTATAGGATTGGTGACAGTGCCTGCCGGTGGCGGAGGTACATTTTTCGGAGGCTATTTAATAAAGCACTGGAATTTATCTTGTTCCGGCATTATTAAGTTTTGTACTATTGCGACTGGCATATGCATCGCATTCACGCTCTGTTTTATATTGAATTGTCCCAACTTGGACTTTGCTGGGATTACTGTGCCGTACATCAACGAAGTAAAGTAAGACAAAACACTTGTTTCTTCCGAGGTCGAACTTTCTTTCAATTATGCTTTCAATTTCCATTTCATTTCACATGGTATTTTTAAAACTAATAAGATGATTCAATAGAGAAACTAAATAAATTAATAACTATTGCAGGACTTCTGTTCCAAATCTCCATAGTACTTGCAATGCAGGTTGTGCTTGCTCAACGTTCCATTTCAACCCAATTTGCGGTATTGATGGAATAACTTATTACTCTCCGTGTTATGCTGGTTGTTTAGAAGAAATTTCGCTATCAGATCATAAGGTGAGACTATCATTAAAATTTTACGTTGATGTAAATATTACTTTTCTTTAATTGACGAGGAAATAGAATTTAAAAACGATGATTTAATTTTAAACCGGTTGAAAATCTGGATTTAAGTATATGCTCGTAAATATGAAAATATTAGTAATGATAATAATAGAAAATTTTCAAATTCATATTTTTTACGTAGTTAAACTTGATTGATCTAGTCTTTTTTTAACTTTATAGTACAATACCGATATGAAGGGTACACGGGAAAAAAGTGTCTCTTCCTCTTTAATTGAAAAATCAGTAATTTATCATTGTTCTTATTGCTAAAATATCTACAAATATTTCTTAATAGATGCTTCAATTGATAAAAAATGATGAAGCTTCAAAATCGGTGTATTCGTAAAAGGGTGATCCTGCCGTTTTTATCATGGACCTAACATATCTATTAGGCAATTGAAAGAAAAAATAGAATACATTGAATTAATGTGAATGCTGCAGGTATACAGAAATTGCAGCTGTATCCAAGTTTCACCATCGAAGTTACCAGGCAGTTTGCACGAGAAAGACAGCATTGATTACGAAGCTAAGAATACAACGTGCGATAGTAAATGCAATTACTTGTGGATTTTTATTGGGCTTGCGTTCGGCAATATGCTCATAACATTTTTGTGTACAATGCCTGCACTTGCGGCGACTCTACGCGTCGTTCGCGATGACCAAAGATCTTTCGGCCTGGGTATCCAGTGGATTAAAGTACGCTTATTGGGAACGATTCCGGCTCCGATCATTTTTGGCGCTCTCATCGATGATACTTGCATGCTTTGGCACGAAACTTCTGACGGTCGAGGTGCTTGCCTTGTATACGACAATTATTACATGAGCAGGTCACCCATTTCACAAGTCACTTTCTTTTTCAATAGCTGTGATATTTTTTTGACTATCCATTCAATTCCTTCACAGATACATGTTTGGATTAGCCTTTGTCGGAAAACTAGCATCTCTCCTGTTCTTTTTCTTAGCATGGTGGTGGTACGCACCACCTGGAAGTAGAAGAGTCAATCCCGAACCGCAGCCAGAGCCAATTGCAACATTGGCCATAGCAGATGCATCAATGCAACAACGCATTGATTAGTTTAGTTGATAATTACCGAACGCTAGACGCTCTTTTGACTTTTATTCACCTTATCATTGTCATAATCAACTCAAAAAACTTTCGATAAATACGCGGTCAACTTTTTCTACGTTAGCAATATCGATTGCTTGTACATATTCTGCGACTTGTATGATATAAATCATGTACTATAAAACAAGCTATAAGTTATATACATTTTTCTTTTTTTCAGCATCCTTTTTCATATTATCTGCTATGTTAATTGTCTACAGATAAGCATTAAGTTATCACTAAGTAAATCTCTTGAACATTTACACAATCAAAATAAACACATCTGTAGCAATTATCATCTTGTTTTTCTTTATCATACATCCAATGCATTTTGTAGATACTTGCATCCACTTTACGTTGAATTTTTATTAGTGAACATTTCACTTCAAAAGTTTACACTTACCAAAAGAGCATAAATAATTATTTCAGATTCAAAATTTTACATTTTTTTAGATAAATATTCCAGAATATTAAAACTTCATTATCTGCAGATGATCTGAAGTATTATTTTATAATAATTTACTAAAAATCATATAACAGATAGTTTATTGTTTTCTTATATATCTATTTTCATAAAAATACTAATTAGATAAATCAGCTTCTTTAAGAAACCTTTTACAACCATAATATTAACAGTAATTTAAAAAATTTATAAACCAATAATATCTACTTTATCGATGTGTAGTTGTAGATTTCTGCCATTATCAGTAATCAATAAAGTGAAAGTATGTTTTTTTCTGTATATTTATAAATTTATAATCAAATTTTAGGTATATGTAGTAAGTTAGTATTTATTCTATAATTGAACGAAAAATGAATATTAAAGTTTTTAAGCATTAATAATTTTTAATGCGTATCGTGTATATTTGTTTTGTTTGATCATGTCAAATGAAAGCTAAATTATTAATTTTTTTAGAATTTTTCTTTTTAAATTTTTACCAAAGATCATAATTATTAAGTATATAGCGTATAAAAATATCTGCTATATTAACCTCAAACTCAGATACCTATATAATAACAACATCATCAGATGGCCTCTTGGTCTAGGGGTATGATTCCTGCTTTGGGTGCAGGAGGTCCCGGGTTCAAATCCCGGAGGGGCCCTATTTTTTTTTCATTGAAATGAAATACTAAAAGCAAACATATTTATTGAACTGAAATGTAATAAGTATTCTTTAGATAATATCCTTTAATCATTGGAATACGATCTCAGAACAACATCATTAAAATATCTATTTATTGTATTAAATACTTCATCTTATAATGCGTTTGAATGGTGTAGTATAAGAAATATTGTTATCAATATATATATAATTCCCTACACATAGTAAGCGACAATGGTATTTTTAATTTTAATAAGCACAATAGAATTATTAGTTATAGTTACAAATAATAATGTGAAATTTGATAACATTACGTATTATTTATTTTGAAAAGAGAAAGTAAATTAAACGAGATACAAATAAATTTTTTTATAAATGATTTTGTGTTTAATAAATTTTATTATGTTAATATATAATTAAAACAAATGTATTTTTTATCTTAAATTTTAATAATTTAAAAAAATGTTAAGTTTATATAAAAGTTAATCCTCTCAAATAAATATATTGTAAATATTGATTCACAGATAAAATGTTTTTATACACAGAAAATAGAGGCACAAAAATAAAATATAGTATTAGGCAATCGTAACTTGACGTGGCCTCTTGGTCTAGGGGTATGATTCCTGCTTTGGGTGCAGGAGGTCCCGGGTTCAAATCCCGGAGGGGCCCTATTTTTGGACAAAAATTGATACACTGATTTTTTATTATTATTTAAAAATATTACTTAAAAATCTTTTATAACAAAAGTAACCGAAGATAAACTTAATAATATTTTTATATTATTAAGCTTATGAACTGATATCAGAGTTATGAAAAATTAAAAATTTTACTTTAATTTTTAAATAAAATGAAGTCGCGTTGTTATATATAATTCTATACATTTATATTATTCAAACCTTACAATATAAAGAATAATTATAGTATTTTCTACGCAAAACTAAGCTTTTTTGGAAATAATATACTACGTACATTTATGTATTTTATGGATATAAAATACTAATATTAATATAAGATAACGACGAACTACGGATATTTGTATGCATTACACTAATGTTATGTGGGTTATAGATACGTAATTTTGCTCTTGTATTTGTCGAATATTGGTACACGAAAAAAAAATGCGGAGACATTTAGTTCAGATAATTCTTTTACTACTTTTCAGATTGAGCAAATTGATTTTATATTAGATTTATAGTCAAATTGGAAAGATGACAGATTATTATATAAATGATGTTTTGTATACACACACACACACGCACATGCACACATGAGTGTGTGCATCAAATTATTAATTAAAGCAGTTAAAAACGTTAGACATATAATTCTGAAGAAAAAATATAAACATGTAGATGCGGCAACTACGCTGCTGTGCAGTCTTTCTTCAATACTCAATACCAATGTAAACACTCAAACAGCTGTACGGTCAATCAATACACTCACAAATTTCTTGTTAAACTCTTGACAGTATTATTTTCTAAATCAACTTCTACAATGTTAATAACTCTTGCTAATAACATTAGTTTACAAAGTCATAATGTATTTCTATATATTTTGAATTCTTTGTTAAATTTCCAAATTTAAATATAACAATTGCTTCAGAATTATCTTGTGTGTATACATGCAGCAAAGCACGGGTACGAGGCTATAAGATGAGGATGATGCGGGTTGAAACGACACACGTCTACTCACATCTCAACAATCGCAATTTGCATGACGTCCATCGTCTGATGGGCTGTAGTATGGTGTGTGTCAATGTCAGATGTGTTTTTCGATCTTGCACGATTCCACGATATTGGCTCCCTCTATGTTGTTCTTTTTTATACTCCGACTCCGTGGCGTATAGGCATTAGGCAGTACCGTATAGGTCAGGTATATATTATATGCATGTCAGAGATGACAATGATGTATAAGTTTGCGACTGCCATTTTAAAAGTTTGAATATTAAAGTTGAACATATTCAAGCCGTTTGAGTTAAAGTCATGTAAGCCTACGATTTCGTTTGTAAAATTTATTGACAATCAAGATTATTTATCTAGAATAATGTTTATTAAAGGTTAAAATATCAAATGAAAACAAATAAGTGACGGTCATCGAACACGTCGGGTGTTGAATTTCTCCGCTCTGTTCTCTGCCTCTCGGATATCGTCTATCACGGTTACACTTGCATACCCGACCCGTGCTAGTCAAGCGTGTGTCGTGTGAGTGCATCCGTGCGTTGGTTGGAAAGACAGCTGTGCGGAAAGGCACGTTGGTGGGAGGGAGAGTGAGGGGCTAGGAAAGAGCGAAGGGAAGAGCAAGAGAAACGAAAAGCAGTCGTGAATTGGCAACAAGCAAGCGAGTAAGTAGTCGAGAGCCCATGTGATTTTGCGTGTTTCGTGAGGCGGTGCGGTGCACTGCTACACTGAATAACCGAAGAGAGTTGTTTCGCAAGTGTGCCTACTCGGTCTATTACCTCCGTGTCCCACGAGCAGTAGCGATTGTGTTAGTGCTCTGTGTGCCTGCTCTACATCTTTTCGTTTTTCCATATTTCTGTATTTTTTGGCTGTGGCCTCACACGAGTCTCTAGCCGCAGTAACGCGAGTGTATATATCTCGTTGAAGGCTGATATTATTCAGTATTTTAACTGCTCTAGCTGACCACAGCTTGTCAGTTAGTGCTCGCGGTAACCGGATTGCACGCCTGGACGAGATTGTCTCAACCTGAGGCAACTGTGAATAGTCCCAGCAGTGCTTTGTTTGGGGTCGAGAACTTTTACGAGGAAAGCTGCGTGGGTGAGTAGCGTATTGGAGTTTCTCTTAGCTTATAACCTCGATGTGGATATTACCGTCGAACTCGTGCTTACGTTGGCTCGACTCGCTCTTCCTTTCCCTGTTTCAAAATGTATCCTAGTTGTAAAATGCTTTTTCGAGAGTATAGGTAGTCTGGTACTTGTCAGTGTCGGAGCTGTTCTTAATAATGTTCGTAAACATCGAAAGCAAGTCTGGTGAGCACTATACTATCGAGAGATTCAGCTGAACCATTTTGGCAGTGTAAGCTAAGTCAAGCGATGGTCGAGGCTGCTTATACGAAATTCGCTGACGGCTTTGTCGAGAATTATTAGCAGATACAACTAATCATTGGGCCCGATAGAATTTTTCAATGGAATCGTAGAGGTGAATGTATTAAGGTATGTGCTACAGGGAGCTCTGCTAGCCTAGCGACCAGCAGGAAGCCCGTCGAGCGACAAAGAAAAACCTGATTTTGAAGGCTCGAACTATTGGTCAGTGTTTGTACTTGCGCGTTGGCTCGAGTAGAGCAAAGAGAGATGGAGGCCGGCATAGAGAGTGGAAAATATGGAAATCACCAACAGGTTGCGAGGTCCTTAACGCGCGTGTGCTTGTAGTTTGCATTGTGGGCTAAGATTCGCTGAGAACGGATGGAACAAAGAGGCGTGCAAGCGCAGCAAGAGCACCCGCGTTTTTCTCTTCTCTTTTTGTGAACGATTGCCAGTCTCTCTTTCTCTGTCCCACTCGCTAGGTCTTTGTTCGCTTCTCGACGATTTCTCTCTCTTTCCTTCTCTCTCTCTCTCTCTCTCTCTCTCTCTCTCTCTCTCTCTCTCTCTCTCTCTCTCTCTCTCTCTCTCTCTCTCTCTCTCTCTCTCTCTCTCTCTCTCTCTCTCTCTCTCTCTCTCTCTCTTCCTCCCTCTCTCTTGTGAATCACTCGGTTGCACCGGCGCTAACGACTTATCCACTTTGCCTCGGAATCGTGTGTGTGCAGTGTACAGATCAGAGCCGCTAAGCTTCCTCGCGGTTCATTAGCCTCTGTGCACGGCATGCACAGTGCTGCGTGCGTTAATCTGTACGTGCTTAATTATAGTTCGGTAAAATGACCATTCGTCGTTTTTTAGCCACACCATTTTGTCGTTCGTTCTATCATCTCGAGTCGATATTCGCTTTGTTGTTTTACTTCTGCGCCCGTTCGTTTTGCGATTGGTAAACTTGTTGCCAGTTATACTGAAAGAATGAACGGTGCTTTTCCTCTTATTCTCTGTTCGTCCACTATTGCGAGAACACGTCTTTGTTTGTAGACCTTACCTTTCCCGCGTTTCTTCGTGTGTTTCTAGTCGACTGTAAAGGTCGACGGCGAATGAGAGCAAAGATTAACCAACGTGGCACTCTAGCCTAATAGAACAGACATCGCGCTCATTGAATTGGAGGCAGAGAGGATGTTTTGTTGATTCAGTTAGCTGCAATGCTCCTATCACGAGTCGTCGCAACATTAAACGTGTCTGTGCTAGAATGCGCGTGTTACGTGCAAATAATTTTGATGGCTGCTGTGCTCGTATCGGTGCAGCGTGCGTCGTCTTCACGCGTGCACTCCACATGTGGAGATCACGCATCACGAAAATTGACAGCACAGATAGGCAAGCTTACGATTGCTTTTTGAGATAGTCGCGTGAACACGTGGTGGAGCGTGCGGACAGAGAAAGAGAGAGAGAGAGTGAGAGTGAGGGACGTTGATGAAAATGCGGACCGGTCATTCAGTAGTGTCGACTGGCGCACTCATTGAGCCGTGCGTCGCAGCTATCCGCGATAGATGACGCAGGCACGAGCGAGCATTCGGCGACATGGCGAGCGGCTGGCAGGTGTTCGCCGAGCGACGCGCGCCACGTCTCTACTTCCTCGGCAAGCGGACCAGCGCCGAGCGCGACTCTGCGTCGCTCATGTTTCGGTTTTCTCGGACACTCTTGGAGAACGTGCTTTTCCGCTGCCAGCCACGTGCGCGCTCCAACTATCTCCCTTCGAACCGTCATCCCGACGTACCGTTGACGTCGCGCGCATCAACCCACGACAAGACCTGCTCCGCTCTCTGGGTCCAGCTCATCGTCAAGGGGATTCGCTCTGGCAGATGGACGTATTGTCCGGCGGATGCTCGCTCTACGGAGGTGGGCGACGACTGTGCGGCAGCAAGCGTGCTTATAGGCCTGCATGTGTGCATAGACCGCTGATCGATCGCTGGCTCTGCGCTTCTCGGTGCGGACGTACTCGCGAAGAAAGTCGATGGACAGAGGTCGCCAAGCCAAAGCGTCGGTGGTGCGTTGCGAATGCAGCCTGAATGGCGCCGTCGACGCACACGGGCGTGGCGCGCGGGCCCTTGGGGGGCCGTAGGCTCTGCAGGTGAAGGACCGATTGCCGCGTGCACTGGTGTTTGCGCGTTGCGCCGAGCGATAAAGCGCGCGGCCTATCGCTCGGCGCCGGTGTAGCGAGTTCGCGTTGCAGCTGCCCGCGCGGAGGCCCGCGGCTTGCCAACCGGCCAAAGTGGTCGCGCTATTTGCAGGCGTTCGTTGTCGCCAGTGCAGCAGCGTTCCACCGGTTCGGCCCGCTCTCGCGTCGCTCTCCTCCTCTCGGCGACACCTTGAGCTTGGCATTGCGCTCGAGGCTCTGCTCGTCCGTTTCGCGCGTGCCGGCTGTGGCGATGCGCACCTACCGCGGCGGCCTCGACAACTTCGATCCATACAAGTGCACGCCTATGCATAATATACGAGCCCGCCAGGGCGGACGTAGTGCACGTTAGAGCAAGCCTCGCGGCATGCGTGCACCAGCCAAATACTTTTGCGCGAGGATATCTCAGCAACGTTGGAACGCATTCGTTCGTTCGGCAAACTTTCAAGCTCTTCCTTTTCCGAGTCGATCGATCTATGGCGTTCATGGATACTCTAGATGCTCTTGTCTTGCCCTTACAACTCTGACAGTCGTCCGGCAAAACCTACGTCTATTTTTACGCGGTTTTTTCTACTTTTTTTAAATGTCGAGTCTCGAAAATGCAATCTCGCTTTGCAAATCGCAGTACTGCCTTAAAATTGATTGTTCTAATAAAACTGCGACCCTGATACGTTTACGAGACGTGCGTTTACGTGTTTGTAAAACTCTGCAAAAATTACACCAAGATAACATTTTCGACGTATTTCAGAGCTGGAATTCCAATTTCAATTCATATGTACACTACGATCTTTCATTACTCACACTCTGACAGTCTCATAAAAATGGTAAATTCCAAGTTCGCTACGCTGACAAGCAACGAAAATATCAATAAAATCACCACTAGAACGAGAGGTCTTTGGAAATTTCCGATCGCCAACGGAAAGCGTACAAAGTTGACGAGAGCAGCTCGTTTGAACGTTGATAGGGATTAGGCTGTTTCATAGGGGACGCGATCAGCGAAACATTTTTCACGTGTCTTTTACAGTGAACGACAATATCTTCCATCAAAGAAATACCTCTCAGTAAATAATTGTTGCCTGAAGATAAGCTAAAAATAAAGAATTTTAATGTGTGTAAGGCATGATACGTACATGAACATTCGTTTTAAGCGATTAAATCTGCGCGATTATACTTTTGAGCAAGAAATGACTTTAGGAAATCGATTTATTAAAAATGAGGAATGAGGCTTTGGAGCGACGAAGAGCGAGCATATTTGCAGTGGAATCGGCCGTGTATTGAAAGCCAGTGAGGTTTCTTCCCTCACGACAGTTTTACTTGACACTTGGCGAATTAATCTCCCGCTATTGAGCCTAATGTCTGTCCTGTATGCTTCTGTAGCTGACAACTTTGGCGCAGTAACGTGCGTGGCGTTGAGCTTGCGATAAAGCTCTTGTTGAATGGGGCGGGGGGGGGGGGGGGGAGACGAACACGTAATCGGCCCGCGCTTCCATGCAAGCAGAGCGGTTCTGATGATTGCGTGTCTGCAATTCGTAACGGCCCCGGCCAATGGCCACTGATTTTTCCCAGGCTGACCGTTCTTCCGACGCGCGCTCGACGTTTGTCCATCCAGTCAACTGCTTTGCTCTACTCGCGCCGCGGCTTACGTAAACGTATCAGCGTAACAGCGTCATTTCGAAATAATCTCGGTTTGCTTCATTAGCAACTTGTTATTGCCGCACACAGCTTTCATTGGGAAAACGTGGCTGGGCACAACCGAGGCCACACTTTCGATGCGCGTACTGTTGGGCGCGTCGCGCGTCCTGCAGAACACGACTCATCGAGCGCCCGAGCGAACAACCAACTACAATCCAATTCAGCTGATTCATCGATCGCCACTTTCTTATCTGACGCGTCAAACAGTGAAAGGTGTCTCTCATTTCTTTTGCGATGTTTCCACAGCTATCTTTTTCGATTGATGCGACGCTCGATCAGGATAACATCGACCACGTGCAGTTACTGATCTCTCCTGCTTTCGTCGATGTGCCCATGGGCGCGCTATCTGTTATACAAGCTCGTTAACATCATTTAAATCCAACACTCTCCGCAATTCGCGAGCCTGTTTCTCGAAGCTGTTGACAAGTCACCAAGTTCGGTACCCATGTAGTCTTTTGCCCGTGTAGCTCCCGAGTAACCATTGTTTTGTCACCTACGCACGATTTGGTTCTATTGCCGAGCTTCAGGATGAGCGAAATGCTGGCGTCTTTACTTCTTATCTACTAGTCGATGGATATCGTGGTAATATTAGTAATATCAGTGTATTGTGTATAAGAGATTGATTGAATAACCTCACCGTTTGAACGGTTGTAACCGTGCGAAAGTGCGCTCAACACCTTTAAAGATCCATTGAGAATTATATGCATTATTGATATGATATATTATTCGAGCCTGAATTCTCGAGTCCGGATTTTTCTTCTGTCAAATCCTGTTTATTGTGAAGGCTACAATCGTCACGACTGATTTTATTTTATTTTATTATTCCCATCTTAATGTAAGCAATCTTAGCGATAAATAAAACGAGAACTCGACCTGATGTTTTTAATGATTCTTTCTTTTTTAACTCTAAGTATTTTAGTAAAGGGATTTTTTTCTCAAGCGATTGTTTGTTATCAAGCATATATTATTATCACCTTAGTGTATATTTCAACTGCTGACAGCGCCCTTGAACTTGACTGGATCTTTTGAAATTTTAAGCGTATTTCTATACCAGTACGCTTTAATTTCTAGAGTAGTGTATTTATTTGCTTGAATTTTACAACTATTCATCGTTTATCGGTACTCTCACCGTTTCACCAAATCGTTTCTATAATATTTCTTTTAGTGTCAAAAGCGTTTAAATTTTTGAACATTGATAACAGCTTTTTCAACTAAAATTGCGTATCTCATAATTTTCGAGGTTATAATTCTTTCTGGATAAATAATGATGCAAATCGAATTTTGGCAAAGTCTGTGAGAAAGATTCTAACCAATTGATGGTCGAGTCGAATGGTTGGTTAATATAGGTTTAAGGTTGATTTAGAGATGTTACCGGTATTTTATAAAAGAAATAATCGCTTACAAAAAAATCCTTTTCTCAAATACTCAGAGTTCAATAAACGGAAGGAGACGGAAGGATCGAAAAAGTGAAACTAAATTCTCGTTTTATTCATCGCTAAGGATTGCTTACATTAATTTACGAATGATAAAATTGAATGCAGACAGTCATCATGCTGATATAGTCTTAACAAAATGAACCGACGTCGGTAGAGAAAAAAGTCTGTCTCGAGGAGTCGAATAATAATCAGTTCATTGACGTATAATGTAACGTCAATCTGTTGACGCGATACTGATATTAGCACGATATCTATTGATTATCAGGTGGCAAGTGGGAACGGGCTTGATAGTCTGAGCGCCAGCGTTTCGTTCGGTCTGAGCATTCGGGGGTTGGTATACGTACTTATTGAAAAGTTCAGTAAGTTGGTTTCGATTGCTCGTTGGAAAGAGCGACAACGGGCTTCTCGAGTTGAATCTTCGAATGGTCGCTGGAAAGGATGCGCGACAATCCGGCGACGTAATGAGCCGAGAAAAGACCAAAGGGGAAAGCGAGGAGCAGCAGTTACGCAATGTGTCGGAGAAGCGAGCTTAATTAGGACGGAGCGATGGCGAGGCAGCGAGAAAAATCGATGAGAGTCGTTTCCCAATGGATCGGATGCCGCAGCTTGAGAAGATCGCGCGAATTGAACGCGATGTCGCCTCGGGCTAACGAAGCAGCAGCAGCAGCAGCAGCAGCAGCAGCGCGGAGAAAGCGGAGACGCCGTCGGGAACGGCCCGCGCGGTCGTTCTTCTGTTCGGCTACGTACCGGCGTTGCCGGAGGCTCGCGCCGACGCGGGCGCTGGCTGCCGATCGCGACGCCTTTCTACTTGCGCTCGTTGCGAGGCGCGCTGCCGGCAGTAAAAGTCAGCGCGTGCATCGCCTGCTGACGAACGCGAGCGCGAAAATGGGTTAAGGCCGCGTCGTGGCGTCGATCGATCAGCTGCCAGCGCCAGTGCGCGTATCGCGTTCGTTCACGCGGAAGAACGCGACGCGCATCGTCTTCTCTCTTGCGCACCGACCGAACGTGCGAGCTCGCGCGCCTCGAACGGGCCGAGCCTCGGTTGTCCGTCCGCGATCGTCCAGACTTTCGACGCGGAGATCGCTTGCTCGGGCAATTAGCTCGCGCGACTATATCGGCGATGCGGATGCCCGCCGACCTCTGCCCAGCGCTGCTTTGCTCGGTTCGCGGCGTGTCTTCAATGCCACACTCGCTGGACCTCGTCCAAGCATTTTGCGTCATTCCTTCTTGGCCTATCTACCTTCCACTGCACACTCGCCGTCCATTCCACTCAATTTCTTTTCTCATCTCTCATTCCGTTTTCCAGTCGCCCGCGCATATCCGTTCACTTTGTTACGGATCACTGTCTGTCCAGACAGGTCCTTGTGAACGCAATCCGCGTGTTTGTTGCGACGATAGATTTTCACGGCTCTCGACGCAGCATTCAATCAAAAGATTACCGACTCGTCCTTGCGTTTCGATGCACCTTAAGTCAGGAAAGACGTCGGTGAAGGTCCATTCGAGCGTGAATCAGTCAAGGCTCGCTATTTATCAGCCGGCTATTGTCATCTCAAAAACGCACGCGTGCTTTTCATGGCTTTCGAAGGTCGACCAACTTTCAAAATGCAAGCGGCTTTGTTTGCGCGATCAGTCGGTCGTTTGCAGTGGGAAAATTGTAAAAAGACAGACTTGTGTGGAGTAAAGGGCGCAGGGAGCATTGCTCGTCGGAGTTGCGCATTGCATAATGGGCCGTGGATGCACGGAGTGTCGTTATTGTGGTGATAACGCTGCTGCGGACCGCGCGACGGTCTGTTTATTTAGTTTGTTGATAGGCTTATCTGTCTGGACCGATCGGACGTGCGTTTCGTTGTGAGCGCGCTGATAAATCCGCCAGGGTCTATTGAACCGCCGATGCGGCAATGGAAAGATGCCAGGCTGACGCGATCCCGGCTCGTCGTTTGCTTCGTAATCGCTCTTGTCAATAGCGAGCCCGGCTCGCGCCTTGGGATAAGTCGGAAAATGTTTTCGGGGGTGTCGCCGCTCCGCGACGGTTCGCAATTTCACTAGAGTAAGATCGGGACGATAGAGCCAGAGCAGCCGGAATGACGTCGGCGCACGACCGATTTCGACCGATTTCGACCGATTTCGTCGACGACACCGTATAGACTCGGTGCAGTTCCCGCTCGCAGGGCTCGCATGCCCGCAGCGCCGTCCAAGAGCCGACGCGCGCTATGTTTTGAGAATAGCCCGATTAGCTCTGGCTCGAAACTATGCCAATGGCGCTTATCGCTCGCTCGTGTTTACCGCTTTTTATTTTCCTCTCCCTATCGCGCTCACTGCCATCTACAGACTGCGCTGTTTATGGATAGCCTAACTCGCGTAGGATCGTTACGTGCTCGCGTTCGCTTGATCCAGACGTACGGATAACTTGGACGTTTTAGTTCCTCAGCTCGGTCCCGATAGATCGGTCGTTGTCTGCTCGTTTCTCTTGCGCACCCTTTCAAGCCGCGTCAAGCGTCTCAATTGGCTTGCCGACATTTCCAGTTAAACCTACATCGAGATAAGGCGTTGTTTTCGATCGTGCTATGCGGATTTAGTGGTTAAGACCGCAGCCCGAGCAGCCAGCCGAAAAGCCGTAGGCCGGCACAGCGCGATCGGGACCAGCCGCGGATCCACCGCAACGCGGTCGAGCAGCCTGTAGCGTCGTCGCTGCGTTCTGTGCGCCGCTGCACAGCTGTGCCGGCATCGATTTTCCACCCTGCATTTTTCATTCGGCTGTCACGAGTCAAGGTCTCGCGCGCGATCGATAGGCCGAGTCGGGCCACACGGGAGTGCGAGGGGGTGGCGCGGTTCGAGAGCTCCGACCGCCGCCAACTGATCGCTGTGACTCGCGGCCCGCAGGTGGTATGAGGGCGGACGCGGCCGAGCGGCGGTAGTGCAGCGGCAGGCGCCAGGTGCTGCCCGCAGAGATGACGTCGGCGGGCGCGCAGCAGCCCGCGCCGGCCCAGCAGCAGGCCCTGGGCCACCGGCGCAGCGAGTCGTCGGGCGGCCAGCGCCGCGCCGACAGCCTGTCCGGCGCCTTCGGCCACAGGCGCTCCGAGAGTCAGCACTACAAGCCCAGCGTCGACGGCATCTTCGCGCACAAAAGGTCAGTTGGCGCTTGGTCGTCCCCTGTGCACGGCGCCAGCGGTACCGGCACAGTGCGTCGCAATGCCGCCGGGTTCACTGTTTGCCTGCCAGGTCGCAGTCGGGCAGCAGCAGCAGCTACCAGCCAGCGGGCCACCGGCGGAACGAGAGCATGTACGCGATGACGGGCCTGTACGCGGACAGCGGCCTGGACACGGGCGTCGAGGGCCACGAGTCCGGCGGCGAGCAGCAACCGCCCACCAGCAGCACCAGGCTCACCCACGAGGGCGTGGTGCGCTGCCACAGCAGGAACCCCAGCGCCAGCCTCGTGGACCACAGGTGAGCGCCCGCGATCAACTTGGGCGCGTTCCGTCGGCTCCTCGGGACCACTTGGAGCGCTCTCCCGCGTCTCGTTTGTATTTCGTTGCCTAGCCGTCTTGTCGGCCGTGCGTTGCCGCTCGCGACTCGCGCAACTGCCTCTTATGTGCTTTTCCACGGCTCGGTGATTGGCTTGATAATGGAGAACACGTTTCTCGCAGAGACCTCGCAGCCGCCTTCGCGTCGGTTTCTTTCGGCAGCGACGGGTGCTGAGCGTTATTGTGCTCGCCGAAATTTCCGGTCGCCGAGGAAAACGTGGACGAACGACGAGGTCGCAGCGGCAAACGGTGAGTAACGCTTCGGCGACCGTGTTCGGTCGTCAGTCGTCGTGATTCCGTGATTCCGTGATTCCAACACTTTCGCTAATGCCTCGCGCTCAGTTTGGTCGAAGTTGTAACGAAGCGTTTCTAAACGAAAACCGCCAGGACTGCCATGTGAAAGTTCGTTACATCAGCCTCGCACACACGCGCGTACCCGAGGCTACAGGAGGCGTCCAGCGATTCGTGTCGTCGCGCACGTGCGATACGCTCGCGTTCGGATCAAGTCATCGTCTTTTCATGTCTTTCTTGTGTTTTCAGAGATTTCATCATCAAGTGTCACAGCAGAAATCCAAGTGCCTCCATGGTCGTAGACAGGTAAAGCAAATGCAAACTTACGTCTGTAGCGCAGAGTCGTTGCGTCGTTTCGCGTCATGTCGAACGCGCGCGGCAGAACGGCACGCCAGACGCGATGCTCACCGGCGTCGTCGAATACGACGACGAAGCGCGGTCTGATCGCACAGCTACCGGCGCGCTAATCTGGTTAAGAGAGAGAGCAGCTATGCCGGCCAGGTAGCGGACGAGCGTGGAGCAAAGCAAACTGACAAAGGACGGCGAATTCGTGAGAGAGAATTCCACGAGCGCCTTGCGTGTTCGCCGATTGGAAAGTGCGCGGGGCGAGCTTGCTCTCTGGAAGTAGCACCGACGCTCGTGTCGAGCGCGTGCACGGCTCGCTTTCGCGCTCGGCCATCGCTCATCGCCGACCGACGGTAGATCGGTCCTCTGCGCCCCCCCCCCCCCCCCCAGCAACGGTCGTGTCAATGCAGCCTCGAGATCGTTGGCTTGATCGCTCGCATCGGCGCGACCTCGCTGACAACTGTTTTACTCGGACTTGTTTCCTTTCCGCGAACGGCACTCGGCTGCGCGCGACGCGTCGCTCAGCGTCAAGCTGAACTTGATCGGCAGCCTGCGCAAAGAGAATGACATCTCGCGACGCCTCCGCTCGTCGACTCGACGGGCAACGCCCGTTCGCAGACAGCTGACCTCGAGATATTGCGTTGCAGGCCGGAAAAAGAACGAGCTCAAACGCCACCGATCAATCCAGACTCCAAGGACTGCGGCATCCTGAGCTGCAGACCGGCATTTATTCAAAGATTCGCCGGTATAAAGGTGAGCTCGTCGTCGCCCCGACTGCGCTCGTGTGCTCGCCCGACATCTCATCCAAGCTCAAAAATTTATTTCAGGTATTTGTGTTCCTGCTATCGTTCCTCGTCACGCTGCAGCAAGCTCTCAGCTCTGGCTACATCAACTCGGTGATCACCACCATCGAGAAAAGGTTCGAAATCCCATCGAGCCTCTCCGGCCTCATTGCCAGCTCGTATGAAATAGGAAATGTCATCACGGTCATCTTCGTCAGCTATCTCGGTAGTCGCAGGCACATTCCCGTATGGATTGCTATCGGTGAGCATCGTCCACTCAGTTTTTTTCTCGCGCGTCAATTCACTCGACTGACTGTCATCGTCGTGCCTTATCGTTAGGAGCCGTCATTATGGGCCTTGGCTCCATGATATTCATGGTGCCGCATTTCACGGCCGAACCGAATCTCACGACAAATACCAATCAGTCCAACTCCGATAACATTTGTCGTGGAATATCCTTGAGAGAACAAGACATGGGTTTAGGTAGGCATGCTCCGACATTATTCCAAACCAGTTGTGCAACGATGCGAGCGACGATAACGAGCGAACGATTCACAGGTCGATTGTCGTCGGGCTTGTCGTCGCCTCCTCTGTCTCCGCACAACAATTTGCGAGGCGACAATTGTATCACTGGATCACCCTCGACCGCGGGCCCGGTAATGCTTTTTGTCGTGGCCCAACTGTTGCTTGGCTGCGGTGGCTCCCCTTTGTTTACTCTCGGTACCACCTACATCGACGATCACGTGAGGCCAGAGAGCGCCTCGCTGTATATTGGTCAGCAAGCTTTTCCACATTTTCTCCGATCCAATTCTCTACCCTTGCTTTCGAACGAAGCTCAATCTTTGCTTTTGTATTTTCAGGGTGCATGTACAGCATGGCAGCCTTTGGACCAGTCTTGGGCTTTCTTCTTGGAGCATATCTTTTGTCGTTTCACATGGACTCGCTATCTTCGACGATAATCAGCATAGGTAAGAACCTCAACAACGACTCACTGTCGATCGAATCCCGTTCTAGCTAAATATTATTTCAGATCCCGGTGATCACCGATGGGTAGGGATGTGGTGGGGTGGCTTTTTACTGTGCGGTCTACTTCTCATTCTGGTAGCGATCCCGTTCTTCAGCTTTCCTAAAACTCTGCATAGAGAGAAAGAAAAGATAAGAATCATCGAAAAAAACAAGCTCCCGCCGACCAAGGAAAAAGAGCAGAGCAAAGACTCGAAAAAGAGCCAAACATCCGATGATTCGGCTTCTTACGGGAAGGATGTCAAAGGTACAATGAGATTAATACATCAGCTTGAATAATCTTTGTGGGCATCGATCCGTCAACTTGGTCGATTGTTTCCAGACATTCCTCGAAGCATGTGGCGACTGGTGTGCAACCCGGTATACGTGATCACCTGCCTCGGTGCCTGCATGGAACTCGTCATTGTGTCGGGTTTCGTGGTATTCCTACCCAAATACTTGGAGACTCAATTCAGCTTAGGCAAAAGTCAGGCCTCAATTTTCACTGGATCCATAGCCATTCCCGGTGCATGCATAGGCATTTTCTTCGGCGGCTGTCTGCTCAAGCGCCTCGAGCTGAAGCCCAAAGGCGCAGTTCAGTTCGTCCTCGTCTCCAACGTGATATGCCTTACGTGCTACGGCCTACTCTTCTTTCTCGGCTGCGATAACGTCAAAATGGCTGGGACCACCATCCCATACTTCAATAGCAGCGTCAAAGGCCCCGAACCTTTTCAGGTTAATCTCACTGCCGCTTGCAACTTCGGTTGCGAGTGCCGTATGAATGACGTCGAGCCCGTTTGCGGTAACAATGGCCTCACCTACTTTAGCCCTTGTCACGCTGGCTGCACTGCCTTCAGCTCCAAATCCAACTTTACCAATTGTGCTTGTGAGTCTGTCTTACGAAACTTAAATCTACTATACACGTTGTGAACAACCAACGCTAATCTATCTCTTTATCTTTCGCAGGTATACACGGAAATTTGACCGTGATCCCACCGGCAGCTCCAGAATTTGCTGAAGTAACGGTGGTACCCGTAGCTACAGCTGGCCCCTGCACTTCTCCATGCAAAACCATCTTTCCTTTTCTTATATTACTATTTTTCATGACTTTTATTGTGGCAATAACGCAGATGCCACTTCTTATGATAGTTTTAAGGTACGCAGCAATTTTAAGTGTTGATTTTTAACTTCACATTCTATTCCGTCACCGATATTAATCAATTACTTATCATGCAGGTCTGTGTCGGAAGAGGAAAGATCTTTTGCTTTGGGGATGCAATTTGTAATATTTAGATTATTTGGCTATATACCCGCACCAATACTGTTTGGAAATCTTATTGACTCCACTTGTTTACTGTGGAAAAGCACGTGCGGTGAGAAGGGAGGTCGTTGTCTGCTATACGACATAGAACAATTTCGATATAGGTATGTCAAAACACCTCAGTCAGAAGATAAAAAAAGCAACATTAATAATTACTTTTATTTTGCATCCTATCAGGTATGTTGGTCTATGTTGTGGAATTAAGATACTGGCTCTGGCGCTATTCCTCGTCGATTGGTGGCTAGTAAGAAGAAGAAAACAGCTAGATGAACAAGTACCTACTATGACAGTGAATGAACTCGTGGGTTCAATAATCAGCCTTGATCAACGTAAACCGCTCACTTTTCTTTCTATGCTTCTTAAGTTATGTTGTTTAAAGCTTCGTAAGATTCATATATAATATAACTAATTACAGTGTTCGAGGAAAAGCCTCACGTGCACGCGAACGAGCAAGAACATACGCACCTGCCAAACTCCGAAGTTCCTACATCTTCGTTGATGATTTCATCGCCAACAGAAGTGACAAAGTCGACGCGGCCAGAAGAAACAAGATCGTTGACGACGACGCATGCTTCCCAAGATTCCAAAAGCATTCCAGATGTTTCGGACACGCGGCGAGCTCTTCTATCGGAACCCGAACCTGATGTAATTACCAAACCACCTTCAATAGCAACCGAAAGTCTCAATTGCAAGGTTTAACGATAGCGTCCTCTGAAATTAGTAATCGCAAAATGTAAGGTGTGTCGGTGCACCTTTAGTTTTATTGTAATATTCGTCCGCTCGTATCAACGCATTTCTTAACCAGAGCAAACACAAAATGTACATATCGTCTATTTACGCCGAAGAATTTATTGGCCATGTGCAATTATAAATCTACAAAAAGATACGATAAAAGATATTTGATATTAGGCAATGTCATTTGCTCTTTTTGAAATAAGTTGAATAAAAACAGAATCAAGTTGTCTAAAGTTCGTGGTAGAATACTAGCGGGGAATACATGTTGTTTCGATTCGCCCGACTCGTGACTCCGCGGAGTCAAAGCCTTGTGCGAACGAAATGAAATATTATTCAGATGTAAATAAGAAAACTCCTGCCTTAAAACAAAGTTGTAAGACTATAGCTAAATTTACGAAGTGAAGTTTTATAAAATAAGTCAACAGAGCTAATGATCTAATCAGGCATAACTTCTTTGAATTTAAGGTTTCTTTTTTCTTAATTATAAAACATACAATTACGTAACTTAGTCAATACAGAATAGTGCAATTAACGGAGATTTTGAAAACTTGTAAGATCAGGATTATTAAAAGAAATTTTTACTTACTTTTTTGAAATATAATCTCGTAAGTAAAAATCGCCGAAGATTTTAAGCTATTATACGATATCTATACCTTTTTTATTTAGATGTAAGTAGATAATTTTTGAGCTTCTGAGCACGGCTGAGAAAAAGTCCTGAGGAATTTGTAAAAAGGTCTTCAGTCTGTACTTCAATAGTACTTCCAAGCAACGAAATATGATTTAAAGAACTGACAGTCAATGGTAGCATACTCGGAAACTCAATACAAGTCATGCTCTAATGTCATTATACCCAAACATTAAAATCATTCAATCCATCTGTACTTTATTAATACTTTGACTCTATTTTTATCACTGGATTCTGTTTTAAAGTATTGATAATAGAAAATTACACGATAATACGACATTGAAAATATGTATGTTTCAATTGTTTAATTTATGACAAAACAATATTGAATGTTTAAACCGAAAAATATATTTTTTAAATTTGATTTTTAATAAGAGGACATGTTCAACAATTATTATTGATATGTTGTATACTTTCAGTGACTAAAAATGAAAGAAATAAATTCAATTTAGTTAGAAATTTTAAATAATAATATAGTGTACTAAGAATAAGTTTATTAGTTAATATTTACCTGTACGTTGCTTTAATGATTCAGTCCAAGTATGCATCATTAGAATTAACAAACGTCTTCTCTTAAAAAGAAATAATAGTAATTATTATTATTATTATTATAAATAATTAGCCGCTTGGCCTTTTCACTAGCGATGCGTCAGTTAATGTTCGTTAGCCTATGGTAGAAAACGTTATTAGAAGCATGAACTTTTTAGGCACTATAGTGCGGTTGATAAGAGCTTCTTTGAATTCATTCCTCTAACAATTGCAATTTTTCTAAATTTTTAATTTTCGATATAGGTTGTTAAATGTTTTCGACGCAAACAATTTTGGGTAAAAAATAATATTAGTGCTGATATGCTTAAAATTTTTGTTAAATACCATATTTTGTTCCTTAAGTACTATACTATCCTAATATAATATTCATATCAGACGGATTAAAGAAATAGCAATAGAATTTGAATGACTTGAATGTTGCAAAAAATAAAATATAAAAAAATGTGCTGTGAATAGATGAAAATAGTGGACGACTTGTCAAGTTCAATTGAAGAATGGCGTAGTAAAGGTGTTATTAACGATGGTTGATGGTCAATACACACATAATAGTTGAATCTATCATAAATATTTAGAAATATGCTGCGTATGTACATAAATAGCTATGTTATGTATAAAACTGAATTTATACGCTGTAAAAAAGATATAAAATGAGATTGTTACTGGAAATCGATGATTCGCTCTCGATTTTTATGGTATTGTGTGTATACGGTTGTTGGATACAATTGAAGATATTTTATATCTTTTGTAGTGAGAATATGAGCCTTGGCTTACGAGTAGTTTGTTTAAACGTATTGATTATGTTACTTAAATACTCGTTGGTTTAGTAAGCCCTATTTTGTTATCTTTATTTGGCCCCGTATTCGGTTGCACCTTTTAATAATGCGATCAGATTTGAACGACAAACGTTATGTATAAACTTATAAAAATGAAACCTTTAATGAATTAATTATAGAATTTATTAGTGTTCTATCTTTATTACATTTTCAGATTCTTGACATAATTTTAGTTATTCCTTATTTTTTGTAGTATTTAATCGAGATAAGGTTTGACAATAGAAAATTGAATTTTTTTTCAATGTCGAAACCATTTAGATTTCCATGATTTCCATATCGATGAGTAGTCGAATCATTTGCTTTTAAATGATTAATTATTTAGCATCAAGGACCCATCTTATTTTTAAATAATTACAATGAGAAACGACACTATCATACAGGTGCGTGGGTGACGAGACCTGCATTAGTCGACGGATAAAGGAGCCCAGTAGGAAATCAACCCGACAAAATTATAGAAAAGTGCAGATAATTGGTAAGGATAGCAAAACCTATGAATAATTTCGCACAGTTTAGTTTTTGTTAATAACAAAATTTCGAGAATTCAACACTCCCAGATCAGTAGGAATTGAACCTGCGTAGCTTTTAATACGATTTTTATATAAATGATGGTGTTGAACCGTTAGAAAAAAATACATGCAATTTTTTTCTATCCAATCGAAATATTATTATAACCATCCATCAAAGAATAAATATTATTTCTTATCAAAGCAATACATACACGTGACAGATCAGTCGGTAACATAGATCTACACCTTTGTTGGACAATACGCGAGAAATTGCATCGCCGTAATGAGAAGTAATATTTATTATTTTATAACTAATAGTCATAATTATGTTTTAATTTGATCGAAAAATGAGGCGTGATTTTTGCTGACAATTCAACACATTCATTTCTATAAAAACCGAATGAAATCGACGTAGATTTTATTTCTATTGATCTGGAAGTGTCCAAATTTTGGCATTTTTTTATGAACGAAATCTTAATTGCGCGGAATCGTAAAAGAGTTTTGCTATCCTTGCCAATCACGCGCAGTTTTTTTATAATTTTTCCAGGTGAATTTTCGTTTATTTTCCGCTGAGTTTTTTTATTCTTAGCCAGCCGGTTGTTTAGGTAAGTGACGATAACTAACGCTAAGAAATTTATTTGTATATTTTACCGTGAAAAATGTGAAAAATCGATATTTATTTGATAATTGCAATAATAAAAATGCACGCTTATTCAAAATCGAAGCATATTACGCCTTTATTCATAATCGAATCCAATCGCTTTCTAATTGTCGTTTATTCGCGATTCATGAAAATGTGATTTCCAATATCTTCTTTCTAAATGAATCAACCATTGAGCATATTAATCGATTGTATTCTTCTTAGAATATCGTTGGGAATCGGGATGTAAATAATATTGGCGAGGAATCAAAATTATTCGTTCAGCGATATCAAAGTATTGCGAAGAGCAACATTTCGATATTATCGAAAGCAACGTTCAACTAAATAAGGTAAATTGATCGTATAGGCTGGAGGAGCAGAAGAAAGAGTTTGACGAACAGTTAAGAATTTGGTCGGTTAAACCAGGTTGCTATTTGTTGGAGGTTGTTTCCGAAAGGCGCTGCGCTCGTTCTCCACAATTCCAAGCTGGTTGCAGTAGGATCGGAAGGTTTCTAACTGTCGAGGTGCGAGTTGATGCCGATAGCGCAGAGCGTTCGTAAAGAGCTTGGAAAAATGCGACGGGCTTGTGATGAAAGGAGGCCTGGGCCGAAGCAAAGATGCGAGGACAGGCTGGGCGAAACTGGCGGCAACGCGCGAAGATTGGCATAGGAGCAGCGACGGCAGGGCGCGAGCATTGGCTGCATCGCGAAGTCGATGGAGCGAGCGATTGGCGTGCGAAAGCACGAGCGCAAGTAGCAGGCAACGGTCCTTTGGCTCGCTCGCCGGACAGCCGAAGAGCCGGAGCGACGAGCTTGGCGTTCGCACGGAGCCCCCCCAGTAGCAATCGGATCGCGGATCCGGCTCAGCCGAGCCAGCGGACAAAGCTAGCGCGCTTGCTTGGCCGCGCGGCCGAGCTTTCGGTTGAGCTCGCGCGGGTCCGCTCGCAAGCCGACGAGGCACCTGCTGCGCGAGACGCAAGCCGGACGCAAGGGCGACATGTCGGGAGACGTGCAGCCGAGGAAGCGCAAAGATAAGAGGCGGCGCAGGGGTGAGTGCCGTGCCAGTGGCACCAATTTCTCTTTCGCTGTCGTTGGATTTCGTGGCCGTGGCTCGAGCTGCAGCTCGCCCAGCTAGTTTCATTCTGCTCTGAGAGAGAGAGAGAGAGCCTGCTGTATTTTTAGACCGTCTTTTTCCCGTCTCTCTTTCTGCCCGCGTGCGTCGCCTCGCCGCCTGCTCGCTTTTCCTTATTCTCGTCGTTGTCCCACTCCAAGTGCGCATCTTCCTACCCGAAAATATTGAACAAAATCTTTGATGATTATTTCATTTATTTTCCATCGTTCAATTTCGCTTTCTCTCTCTCTCTCTCTCTCTCTCTCTCTCTCTCTCTCTCTCTCTGTCTATTTCAGGATGCGCCTCCAATCGTACATGGTCAGTCAACGTTTTGCAGATGTATTGTCACTGCTTTCCTTAACATTCTAATGCGTATCATTCATCATTCACTCGACCAGTACATTGATATTGCAACGAAGCATTTTGCGGCGACAAGCCTAAATACTCTCTTTCCCAGAGTTCGAGCGCGTAGTTCAAGTGTACCTATTTTTATAAAAACCTTGCATAATACATTTCTCAAAATAGGACAGCTCGCTGAATTCGAATCTGTTCATTTTTCATCTTCCACTAAAATCAAATGTGTCTATTTACTGAAATCAATTTATTGGAAATAAGCAAACAGTCGTTGTAACGTAGTCGCTTCATTGAAAATGCCAATAAAATGAAGAGAACGGCCGGCGAAGCAACGCTTAATTGAATGTTTTTTTAATAAATGATGTACAAGTAGGTAGAGTATCGCAAGTGCGTAAGAATTCAAATACTTGATGTACACTAGTTTCAACGTACGTAATCTATGCCTAGTCTACTGAGATATTTCTACTTGTTTCTTATTGAATGTCGATGAAATGAAAAGTTTCAATGTAATACGGAAAAATCCAAGCTTTCAAATATAAATACAACTATGAGATATTTTGAGCTGTGAGCAACCGTAGAAGAATCATGCAATTGCGGAATACGATTAACATTTGACATAAGTATAAGATCTGAAGAATTGCAAGTACCTTAATTTTCTGGTCCATGCAAATTGCCATTGCAATTTGCAATCGTGCATTTCTTTAACGAATACATCCCTGTAAAAATGGCGAAACAACAGTAGTTGTTAGTTTGACAGCAGTAGCTGAAACATTATTGTTGTTGGGGATAAGGAACGAAAGATTTTTAATAATCTTGAATAATTGACTTCTATTTTAGACGAAGACGAAGCAGCTTTACCAATATCCTCAGGACGGAGTGGATCAACGGATCAGTTGGAAAACGTAGCAATACATATTCACAAAGAGAGTGGAACAGGAGGCCACTGGTGTGCGAAAATAATTTTTTTTGCGTTGCTCGCAGCTCTTCTGGCTGGCGTGGTTCTCATCATAGTTGAGCATCGTGGCTCCGCCGATGGTATGTTGTTGGGCAATGCACAATGGCTTTTAACGACCCGATCGTGCACGAAATGGTCTCGACTAACTCACACGTTTGTTTTAGTGGACAAACCTGTACGTGCTTCGCAATGGACCATCTTCGAAGGCTGGGTAGACGACACTATAGCTACACACGAAGAAGACGTTGACTCGCATCATCTCGCTGACCAATCCCATGAGTGCGAAGACCACGAACAAGACGATCAGGCAGACGAACAGGAACAAGAGGATGAAGATCACACCTCCCTCGAACATCAGTTAGACGACGATGAGAACCGACTGGCCGAAGAAGAAGGAGAAGAAGAAGAACACGACGAAGAAGAGGAAGACGAAGAAGAAGAAGCAGATGAAGAAAGAGAGGATGGGCAAGAGGGAGAAGATCAGCCAGAACAAGCGTTAGAGGAAGAGTACAACCAAGGACCTGCGGGCATCGATGAAATTGATGACTATAATGAAGATATGAATGCCGATACCGACACTGACATCGATGACGGATATTTCAAGACACGTGACCAATCTAACTACGAACTCGAAGCACAACAAGATAAAACCATCTCTGAGGAAGATGTCGAAGAGGACCAGTCAAAAGAAGAGGAAGACGATGACTATGACCTGGAACGACCGTTTGATTACGCTTCCACTGAAAAAGGTGCTTGATACAAACATTTCTCAAACGCGATTTTCCTATGACATGCTGATAATTAAATCAATCTACCCACGCCTAGGCTAGATCGATAGAACAGTATTTACAAATTCATCAACTCTTTTGTATGATCGTTCTTCATAACTTAATGCATGTATTTTGTATATAAAAAATGTTCAATATTATTTTACCTTGTGCTAGGAAAGCAGTTTGCTTGTTAGTTTACTACTTTCATCAAATTTTCAGTTTATCATCTAAATACCATACTGTAAGTGATGCCATGTATTCTGGAAATATATTAAAGAAGAAATACAAAATACAAGTATCAGTATTGTCTTTCACTGCTCTCCCCATTTAAACAGCATGAAACAATACTTAACTTTTTCAATGATTTCAGAAAATTCTTCTTTATATGAACTTTTACAATAACAACTCATATCACTTTATAGTACTTTATAGTACTTTTTCAAGTTTCTTCATCAGTAACACATTCATTATATCTTTGTTTCTTGTTGGTTCAGTTTTTGTTTTTAAATTACAATATTTATTAATCCAACGCTCTCGATATAATTATAGTTTGATGCCTCTTTAACAAATCATAACATAGATGAAAAAAAAACATTGCAAATGACAATCTAAAAGATATCTACAATGAATGTTTTAGAAAATAAATATTATGCAGCGTATGACAACGATTTGAGTGCACTGGATGAAATTGAAGATAACCCTGATGATGATGAAAATGATGTTAATGATCCCTACGACATTGATTTGGACGTTAGCATTGAAGGAATTGTCTTGACAAAGGATGCAAATGCTGACGAAGATACAGATTTTGTAAATACTTCTCATGTGAACGAAATTGATGATCCTAGTGCAGAGCCTTTGGAAGAAGTAGGTAACACTATAAGATTTTGTCGAATAATCCTATATGTCTATTTATTTTCATCGATATCAATTGATTTAATAGTAGAATATCGAATTATCTTTAAAACTGTAAGATTTAATCTGCTTTCTCGTAGCAAAAAACGTCTATTATAGTCTAATTAAAAAAAGGAAGTAACGATTACTGATTCAGCAATATTTGACAAACATAAACGCACATCGTATTTCTCTTTCGAAAATATTTGGTTTATTTGTTATTATTGTAATAAATTGATAACAAATCTGTTAGATTCACAAGATTCTTTTTATATTTAATATTTTAATAAGCTGATCACGAAACTAAAATTATCTCATGATTTTTGAAAAGTTTTTAAATAAAGCTCGACTTTAATCGTTATATTTCTTTCATTCTATTTTATTCACATGGAAATAATTCTAATAATTGCAGATCTCTGATGACGAACCTGAAGAAATTATAAATGAAGACAATCTTGATGATAAAGAGGAAGAGCAAGAGACAAATAATGAGAGCGAATTGGAGGAAGAATCAGCAAGCGGTAAGTTAAGTCAATGAAAAGTCTTAGCGCATCAGAACTATTATTGTTTTTCAAAGAAGTAATATCGATTTTTCTCATAGTTTTGTCAATTTTGTATCTTTCTGCTATTTTTACGTAATGACTTTTTAGTACTTTTCAAATCTTAACAGTATTGGCAACATTAATATAAAATGACATTTACAGTGGCCATGAAATTTGGAGTTGGCGTTGCGCTGATCGTCACCGCGCATTTTGTACTTGTAAGAAGGTGGAATCATGGTAAAATTATGCTTTGTGCATTATTTTGCACGCATATACAATTTTTTCGTTTGCTTTATTCAGCGCGCTATGCCTTTAACTATTAATATCCGTTTAACTTTTTTGCAGCCATCAAATTAAATGCTTAACAGTGCCTCATTTTTTATCAATAAAAACCAATGAAGAACATATAAATGTACATTACGGCTTTTTTTTGCAACCTTTTCGAGCAGCAACTAGCTTCGTCGAATTGATCTAAAATTCCATTTTTAATCTGCTATTGGCAATGTAAACGGACTACCTGCCCGGACTTGGCAGAGTTTTGATCCAACGCTCAGTTTCTTCCAAATTAACATACGTTGAATACATGCTACATACGTATATACAAGGCTTTCCTCAGAAGTTAAACACCCTCATGCATGTCCAGTAAGATTACAAAAACAATAAGTACTGGCTCAACATTATTATTCTTATGTGGAAATACAAAAGTCGCGATAGCAACCATTTATTTAATGAAAGAATTTCGATTTCGACCAATCACAATTTTTAATCGAGTCAAAATTTTCAGAATAACTGATTGAAAGCAGTACTTAAGGGGTCCAGCGAATATTCAGCAGTGGAAATTGAAAGTTTTCTTTGTTGGCTTGTAAAAATCGCTCAAATGAAGTCACCAAACTTTTTTCATCTTCAGCTTTTTGCAATAAATTTCATAATCTCAAATATATGCCTGAAAAAGTTGTCATTAATATAGTATTTTATTTAATAATAATATTTAGCGTTGAGCATCTTCCTGAGCTTTAGTGTATATAAGAATATTCTTAGGGGAATCTTCCCTTTGTTAGTATTTGCATTTTGACAGGAATGGAACACATTTTCAATGAAATAATTTTCTTTTGCTGAAATAATAAATTTCCGAATTTTATTGAAAAATCTTTTGCATAATTTATCGAAAAACTATATATCAAACAGAAAAACATTATTTTGTTGCAAAAAAAAATCTACTTACCTGAAAGTTTATATAAATTAATTAAGAAAGAGAGAGCGAGAGAGAGGGAAAGGCAGTCGTGCTATTATAATACTAAAACAGTATAACATTAATTGCTTGCTTTATATATAGTAGTACAAACTACTATGGTTTAAGTAAAGCAGAACAAAATGTTTATATTATGTGTTTTTACTTGGTTTTAGTTTAGTTTTTAATTTTGTTATTACTCTCCAGACCAGCGTACAGGAAATTATTTTCTCTGCTGTATTGCAAATATTTTGTAATGTATGCGCATGTGTATTGCTTTTATGTAAACATTGTGTACACTCTGGATATAAATAAATAAATAGAATTTTTAATATTAATCGGTGATTGGCAATAGTTGAGACATAAGAATAGTTTTTCGATAATTTACTGCTCAGTACTTTTTGAAGTCTAAGCAACAATCTGCATCTTGATAGCAATCCTTCATTACAATGAAAGTTCAATCACAACTGAATAATTTCCTCCAATCGAATGATTTTATTAAATTTAAATGTTCTTACAAATAAATTAGATACGTCGAAACATCATAAATGCACGCTATCTAGATATCGCTTCAATAATAAAAAGTGCTCATGTATGTTTTATACTATATATTTCTTTATCACGTTTACTTCATATCGAAGGTGAAGCAGATAACCCGGAAATTCTAATTGCTAAAGACGAAGTTCCTGATTTAACAAGACGAAATACCATTGTGACACCATCTCGAATCAATGAAGACGGACAAGAGCCATTAGATGAAGAGCAAGAAAAGACGTATAAAGAATTGCATTCGACATATAAAAAAGTAGGATCATCAGACAAAAAACGATCCGGGATCGAAGAAATTTTCGCTAAAAAAACTTCAGATTTGGAACTTATACTCCGAGGAACCACGAAAGGTAAAAGCAATTCAGATATTGTTATTATTATCTAAAGCTAGCATGCCTTTATGTAGCTCAAAAACAATATTTCATGAATAATTCCTTTGTTCCAAAAAATTACAACAAATACATCTTGATACATATTAAATGCTAAAGCATTATCAAACAATGTCAAAAACCTGGTAAAAACAATTAGAAATCAAATCGAAAGATCCATATCGAAATATAGGTTTATAACGATTGTTGCGACATCTAATTTCGACACATCAATGAATAATCAATGAAGCAAACGATCACCAATTTATTATCGAAGTTTTTCTGCAGATAATTACCCTTTTGTAAAATACATTCTATAATATTTGAAAAGTAAATTTTATAACAGTAAAATGTCGTGACAATTATTTAAATTTTTCAATTTTTCAGTAACTAAAAAATTACATGTATAATGCGTAGCAAAGGCCTCTTGAAGCATACACGTAATAATTCAATGAACGTTATTATATCATAAATTCAATTAAAAAATAATTAAGCAATGCTTCTTCAAAGTGGCCTCAATAGAGGAAAACTTTTCATGTTATTAAGGCTTCCGTTATTAATGTTTTTGTAATATATTTATAAGTGGTTTTGATACGTTGATCTTACGTTATTAAACATTGATAAAACAAGTTGTTTGCTATTCATTAAAACTCAATTACTCATTACTAAAATTTATTAATTTTATGATTAACTCAGTCGAATTGGTTGGATGATATGATGATTGTTCATTATGCATTGCAAATTTGATGGAACAGTGATAGCACCAATCAATTATAATTGTTACTTTAATTTTACAAAAATTTTTCTTTTGCTTTGGCCATAGAAAAATTGGAAAGTAATGGTTGTCACGTTCTTGTAACACAACGTTCATTGTTTATATTATCAATAGCAACCCTATCCATAAACTTATTGTACAATAATTCTATAAAAATCGATGTGAAATGGATGAGTCCCTTTCAAATTAAATCAATTCTTTTTATAATTTGCGCAACGTTTTGCCGCCTATGTTTGCGGCCTCACGGACGCAATCTATTCCACATCGATTTTTGTCAAATTACAACGTTCATTGGTTATATCAAATTATAATTTAAGTATATCTAATCGAGTATGAAGTTAAATAGATTCTCGAAATTGAAATATTTACTAGAAAAATTTTTATTTATACTTGAAGTAATACGAAAGTTATATGTATTTCGATTCTGCAAAAAAATTAATGTTCTAAAATATATAGATATTTACGCGAGGTTGTAAAAATATTTAAAAAAATGTGTTTGCTAAAATAGATAAAACTAATGATCCAAAAGAAGGAGCCCGTGAAGACAGTGATAGCGTAGAAGACAATAGCGACGAAAATTATGAAGATGAAGAAACTGAAGATGATGATGTTGAAGATGTTGATGTCAATTTGTTAGAAAAGTTAGATAAAAAGTATGGTAAATTGCCAACTTCCTCTTACGATGATGATGAGTACGAAGATAATGAAGCAGATGAAATAGAGGGGGAAGATGAAGAAAATGAATTAGAGGAGGATGAACTGGAGGAGGACGAGGAAGAGGAGGAAGAAGGGGTAGAAGATGAGGAGGAAGAAGAAATAGAAGAGGAGAGGCAGGAAGAGGATCTCAGTCTTGAGAAATGTAAGATTGATGATAGCGTCATTAAGGAGAGAAAATATTAGTTGCAATAAAAATTTACTCTACCCCATTCTTACCTCAGCAAAATCCAGGCCAGATAGCACCAAACTAACCATTAGATAACTGTCAAAATGGAAATAAATTTACCCGTGTTTTTTCTTTAGGCGATTTTCATTGTTTAAGCGAAATTATTTAAACAAAGTAAAAGAAATTTACGATTTCAAAAAACTGGCCATGACAATTGATTCTAGAAGCAAAAATCTTTTGAAAACCTCTACATTTTTCTGTCAGATTCTAGTTTGTTAGTGTATTATCGTTAAAAAATAAAATATTCAGCTTTATTCGGAAATCAAAATTTTATTTTAACTAATTGCACAAGACATTTAGACATGATTTTTTTTAACCGATTGTTTAGGATTGGGTTTAGGTAACATATTACATATGTACAAGAAAGTTCTAAAAAAGTTTTCTACTTGTTTTTCGGCGTACGATTGATTGGTGTGATTAGTTTTGTGAAATCGCAAAGTTTTTTTACAATTTATTTTAATAATTTCGCATAAATAATTGAAATCGCAAAAAGAAAAACACGGGTTATTTTATTTCATGAGGAGAGTAGTCCAATAGTTAATTTGAAGCTATTTAGCGTAGATTCGCCTTGAGGTAAAATAAAGTACAACATCTCTTATCGGAATGTCATTGTTAATAATGATAATACACCAACAAAATAAAATCTAACATAAAAATGGTATATAGATTTTCGATGTTTTTTTCTTATAGAATCGATCGGCAATATTAGTTATTTGAAACTATAACATTTTTGTTGATTTTTTAAAAATAATATCGTATAAACAATTAGAGTTGCAAACATAAAAAACACCAGTAAATTTTTTTTCTATTTTGACAGTGATCCAATGGTTAGTTTGGTGCTATGGATTTGCTTGCGTAATAATGGGTTAACAAAAAATCATGAAAGATTAATTCTTTTTTCAACGAAAAAAAATCGAAAGAAAAAAGATCGAAAATTAATTATTTGGTAATATGAAATTAAATATTAATTTATTTGTTTACTAGATACCGGATCGTCAGTAAAACAAGCTACAAACCAAAAGCGCTTATGGACAAACCCATCTAAATCAAAGTCTAAAGGCAAGCAATTTTACGGATTGATTGGTGATCCAAATGATGTTCATGTGGAAGAATCAGTAAGTAACACTAAGCAATACATAGAAAATGATTTTTTATCAGAATAACATGTTACTGTACATTTATTGGTAACAATTTATTACTAATTCTTTTTTTGTTTTTTATATATCATTATTGTTAAAAAACTAGAACTACTTGCTAAATTATCTACTTTCTTGCAGATTACACGATTTTGACGTTTTATTGTTCGTTCCTACAAACGTACGAAATAGGTAAAAGTCTAAAAATAGTCTTTTTGATTATTTAATAATAGTATTTACGATTATTGATAGGGTACTAAGGTTTTCGTGTCACATCTTACACTTTACATACGATTACCATTTAGAAAATAATAACAAGATTATATATTTGTACTGTAGTATGTTCCTCGGAAGATCGTTTGTTTTTTTGTTTTATTTGTTTTGTTTTTTCGGCTAGTTGAAATTGAAGTCCAGATCATCAAGCTTGTACGAGTGTGCGAGACTTTTACATTTTGGAGGCCCCTAAAATGTAACTATCTCATACATTTACAAATAAATAACACAATTATATTTACAAAACAGAACTGTGTTTATTATACGCAAACACAAAACGAGAATAGTACCAAAGCGAAACAAAGGTGTAGAGCTCACATGGAGTGTCGAAAAGTCAAATCTCTCAAATCTTAACTAACTAAAAAAACGGACGATCTCCTCTAACACACAAAAATACATACAAACAAGTATATTCACCATTTAATAAGAGAAAAGAAATAAAATTCTAGGAATTGATGGTCGTTTATTGATAAATCATTAACATTTGCGGATAGAAAAAAATTAAACAACCACTTTTTGTATGCATCTATATCAAATATGAATATTAGTCTTTACTAATTCAAAGTTCAAATGAAAAATTTCATCTCATGAAACTTTTCGTTCGTTTTTGAAAAATAATTTCCACGAATTACCAAAGATTTTTCTTAAAAATTAATAATGTAAAAAAATAAAGATTTATATAAGAGCATTAGATTATAATATTAAAAAGTATAAATATCAATGGGGAATCAAAACACCTAATAATATATATTATTAGGTGTTTTGAATATATAATTATATTATAGATATTAATATTATTATAAATAAAGTAATAACAAAATATCAGTAATTAAATGATTATCTGATAATGGACATGATAGTACATTATCAAAAGAATTTATTTGATACAAGTACAATTAAATGATACATTAATTCATTATCAAATCTGAGGTACTATTCTTTGATCCAAATTTCAAAATGATTACGGAAATTATTCAACGAAGTTGAATCGATGAACTCTATAATGCTATATACAAGAGATTATCGTAACAACTATTGTTAAATTGTAAAAAGAGTTATAATAAAAGTATTTCACTTGGAACTTACAAGATATGGATATGAGAAAAAATTTTTATGATGTCTAATTAATTATCTGAAATTAAACGATTTGCAATAATTATCATGTCAAACATCATATTTTCCATATTGTAAATAAGTTTTCAAGAGCATCGTCGTAAAACAAATAATTAATGTTTTTTTTAATAATAGCATCGAATGCGATAATTATTATAAATGTATTTCAATACCAATTTCAATACATATCTACCGCATAAGTATAGATTTAGCGATAAGTGACAGATTTTAATACTTGTGTTTATGGCGATGTTTTCGAGGCGTTGGTGAAGCGGGACTACCAGCTCTGTGTTTCATTGATGACCTTGAAACAGACGTAGGAGACGAGGAAGGCGAGCGTTGGCGCCTTTTCCGATCGTTGCCAGGTGACCTTCTTGATGAGGATCTCGAGGAAAAACTAGGCGACGGTGAACGTCGAATTCTTGGTGGAGAAGGTGTATGCGGAGCTCGTTTTTTATGGGGTGAACGTGATCGTCTTTTAGTTCGGGGAGATCTACTGCGAGACCTGTTTAGTAGATATAAAAAGAAAATTTATCATTATTGTTGCTCATTGATTCGATTGCGGATCGATTTGATTTTTAATCATACTGATAACAAATACTTGTTTTTTGGAACTATGTAATTTAAGGATATGTAATTATATTAAAATAAATTATTAATATCTACTACTCGTTTTATTTGATGGAACAGTTCTTATAAATAATCATAATAATAATAATACTGTAAAATTACTGATTATAGTATCAGCATATGCTTCAACTGCAAGTCAGAGAAATAGACGGCTGTTTGAAATCACTTCACTTTGAAATTAATTTTTTTGTAATAAGATTATCGTTATTTGCTGAAATTTTTTGAAATAATTGCAAGATCCAATGTAAATTAAAAAAGATATACAGCTTATAAAGCTGAATATAATTAAAATTAAGTGAATTTCCATCTTTCACCTTCTTTCCATTATTACAAAATTTATCATTTAAGAAAACTTTAAGAGAATCAAGACAGTATGTTACGTATACAGCTTATATTTTTGTGTCAGTTTGTCTCGTTGATGTATGTACAATTTAATTAGTAATTCATGGAAATTTAAAAAATTTGGAAGTTCTTTTTTTTCAACGCAATCACATTTTCTAAATTTGTAGATTCAAGTAAATTATTTCGTGAAACTGCTTTTGCTCTATTAATCATTAATGTTTGTAATCATATACACCTATTGGAAAACTTTTCGTCTCTATCATACCTGTAACGACTACTTCCTTTTGACGGTGGACTTTGGGACCCCCGCCTCCTATCTCTATAATAGGTTGGCGAATCTGGAGAAGGGCTTCGTTTTTTATCTCGTCGCCTATCGTCATCCCTATCTTCGCTTTTATTTTCTTTTGCATCTCTTTCACTCTATAATGGAAACAAATTATAAGCCGTTTAAGTGTTATTTTCTGAATGTAACATTATTCTTGTGTAATATACCTTTTTTATTAATTTTTTTCGATAATGTTCTACTTGAGATTGTATAGTCATTCCTGGCTTTAAAGATCTCCTACCACTTTCCAATTCGTCTTGATATTGCATAGCTTTAACTTCAATCTCGCGTAATCTATTTCGTCTTTCTTCGTTATAATCCCTACTGTCACGAAAAAATACATATGTAATATAATGCAGGCATTTTCGACAAATATTAATAACGAATATTTTAATTGCAGTCATACCTAGAGTCCATACTAGTATCTTGTGAGTTCGAGTCATCATTTTGTTCGAGTTCTTCCCACTTACTGGTTGTCATTGCTTGAGCTTCAACCTGATCAGGATCTACAGTTTCCCACCTCGAGGGTACAAACCCAGCTGGCATATTAATTTTCTTATCATCTTTGCCTTTCGAGCTTAAACTATCATCGTCGTCCATAGGTACACCATCAATATCATCATCCACTTGAATAAAAAATGTAAATACAAGAAATGAAAATTTTGTCACAGATAAGTCAAATAAAAAATGATAGTATTTACTTGGTACGCCATCAATGTCATCATAATTTGAAGTTTGAGGAGTAAGCCCATGTTTCATAGCGCCTTTTAATAATGCAGCACCATCCAGAGGGACACCATCCAGATCTTCGGTTGCATCATTATCGACATCTGACAACGGAGCTCCATCAATATCTTCTTCGTTATCTGGTTCAACGTCATCGCACTATAAAAAGTGACGTAACGTTTATTTTGTATCATTTAACCGCATGAACAATAGTCGATGATTGTAAATGAGCTTATTACCTGGTTTAAACCTAGGAAAGTATTTTGAAGTTTCACCAAAAAATCTCTTGGATAAACGGCCCACTCTTCCCATGCTCTAAATGTTTTCATTACGCGTACTTTAAAACCCTCTGCTTTCAATCTACTATCTAACTGTTTATAAGCTTGATGAACTTCATTAAAAATATCCAATAATCTTGTCTCAAATCTAAATCCGAGATTATAAAAATTTCTATTTTTAGTATTCGATATTTTAAATTAGAAAAAAATAGTATATCGTGGCACAAAGAATGAAAGTCAACATTTTTTTCAATAAACAATGTAATTAAAGAATGAGAGATGAGAAAAGTCAGTAATCCCTCGAAGGAATTATTAATTTTCGAGTTGCATGTTTAATTTTAATTACAAAAAATATAATAGATATCAGTTTTTCTCTGATATATTTGTGAAGAGGATTAATTGTACCAATCATTCTCGTTTTTCTGAACAATAAAGTAGATATTGCAATTAAATCATGATTGCAATCACTTACGCTTTTCTGTAAATTGTAGCATTTGTTACTTTAACTCCACAGTTGTGTAAAATATCAGATATTAAGTATAATCTAGCTACTTTTTTGTTTACTGGAGTTTGCAGGATTGATAGAGATTCTGCAATACAATCACAAATCTCTTCAGCTGCTTCTGCATGTTCAATACAAAAAACCATTGCTTCTGCCACTTTAATTCTTTCAGGAGTTATATTACGCAGTAAATCTTCTAAACGATCTCTTTGACTGAAAAAATATGCTTATTTTAAAAAATTCATAAAATTAGACAAACTGAAGTAATTAACCAATCATATTTCAATTACCAGTTTGAAAGACTTCCTCTTCGAGGTTCATGCTTTTCTTCGACTTCAATAAGTTCATCTGGCATTCCTTGAGTCCATGGATTCATAGGTGGTGGACGCCATACACTACCTCCCTTAAACATTCTAAAATCATCTATTCTCCATTCTTTTTGGGCATCTCCTTGTAAAATAGAGTATAATTTCCAACGATAATAAATATGCGCTGGAGAATAATTTTCAAATAAAAACCTAAAATAAATTAGGAAAAAAGGTAATTTGATTATTAAGTCAAAATAATTTTTTATATTTTTCATTTTAATGTATACTTTAACATTACCTAAACATTGGATTGTTAATTTCTCGATTCATAATCATAGCTTCAAACATTGGTCCTTCTCTGACAACAAATTCCACCATTCTATGAATTAACATAACTAAATTTCTGTAATAAATATACACATAATCACAATTATTATCAACGATTACATGTATTTGTTCAAAAGATTTTCAAAGATCCTTAAAGGTATATCTTATGACTAATTTACTTTACTAATTTTCTTTTGAGCTGTTAAATTCTATCATGATAGATTTTTAATGAACAGATAAAAAAAAAGTAACCTCTTAACAATTTTAATATATTAAAATTTTCTACTGTTAGAACATTCTTATTTCATGAAACAAACACGAACATACCTTTCTGTTGGAATCACAACTTTGACGACAGCATTTTGTAAAATCTATTGCCATTAGTGGATTTAAAATAGCAGATGAAACGAATTCCAACATTAATGTAGCAGTTGTAATCAAATTGATCGTTTCAGAAACAAATGTGGCCAAATGACAATGAAACAAATTTATAAAAGTTATTCAATATAACAGAAACTTTTTTTTATAAACATAGTACAATACATTTCATTTTTTTAAATGTATTATTGAAATACAAAATATTTGAAATTGATTTTAATAATATATTTTTAATATCTATATTGACTGATAATCAAGTTTTGTATCAATTTAATATTGTGAAAAAATCATATTATATTGCAATACACTCACCTTTTCAAAGTTTTCTTTTTCTTCTGAATCCATGTTCTGAAAATTGCGAATGCGTGGTATCTACAAAAAATATAGATTTTCATAGTTTGGTACTTAATTTAGTAATAGGTGATGTCATTAGAAATATTAAAAAGTTATCTGATTTCAAAATGGTTGTGGAAACTTTTAAATCATAATTTTTTTTAATGTGAAAAATGAGTATATTTCATAAAATTTACACAGATCATTTTTATAATACATTTTCTAAAAAGAGTTGATTATGGTCATCATAATATTTAAAGAGCATAGAATAATATATTTAATTAATTAACTAATACATTTTGAATAATTGTTTTCCTATTTTAATATTAAATATTTATTGTACTATTATTATCATTTGATTTATTGAAAAATATATAAATCAATTAAATTCTTTATACCTATTTAATAAAAATAAAGTATTCAATAAAGTATTCCTACAATATTCAAAACTCACAATACCTTATTTTTATCACGTTTGTGAGGTTGCGCATTGAATGGTAGTCCAGATGGTGGTGGTGGTTGAGTGATTTCCATCAGTGCCGGAGGAATATATATTGGATATGGTGGTATAGGAACACTTTTGCCCCAGCCTAGTTTCATTTCATATTGCATTATATCACGACCTGTTCGATTTTAAATGGATGGAATTTTATGTTACTCAAATTATTAAAATATTGGATTTGCTGAAATGATTAGAATTGTTGAAACCATTGAGATTTTTTAAAGCTCTTTCTCCATCTTTTCTACTCATAAACGCTACAAAACCACAATTTCGTTGTCTAGCTTTCTCTTCATCACTTCGAGGCCACATAATCTTGATACTGGCCAATGGACCAAATTTGCCAAAAATTTCCATAAGCTGCTGTTCTGTTATCTAAAAATTATTAATTGAGTATTTTTACTATAGAAGATTAAACAGTAATTTTAATTGTGAAACTATTATTGTTACCTTTGGATTCAAATTTCCTAAATACAAATTTGTAGTGTTTGGATCTCCATTATCAAATGATCCATCTGTTATAAAAGGGCCTGAAATTTTTTAATTAATTATGAAATAAAAATACTTACATTAATTGTACATATGTAAATTTTTAACTAAATTTTTGGTCATCATGGAATTTACCTTCAGTTAGTTTCAAACTAGGGATTATGGAATCATCTTGGGATAGTGATGAAGTTTTACTGCCTCCTTTGTATTTATGACGTTCTTCCCTTTCCTCTTGGATCATTTTCAATTCTTCTTTAAATAATTCAAGATTACTTTTTTTCTTTTCACCTTCTTTTTTCTTCTTGCCAAGTCTATCTATCTTTCGTTCACTAAGAATTCTTGCAAATTCTTGAGCTTGTTCTGACGTTGAACGAGTCTCAGCAAGATCTCCCATCTTAGGTTGAGGTTTATATAACTTTCCCTTTTCCCTTACATCTTCTTCTGCAAATTATATTGATAATTTGAAACTAATAAAGTATTTATATTTAGGTATAAAAGTTAATTTAAATTATTTATTTTTATCAACCTCGTTTTCCTGCATTATAAACCCCGGCCTTTACCCACACTTTGTTTGCATTTTTGTTTGGAGTCTCTTGGAATGTTGCAACAAATTCTTCAAAAGCTTGAGCAGCAGCTTGTTCTTGTTCTTTCTTTCGTTGTTCTTCAAGTTCTTTTTTACTTATTTGTCGTTTACCCATGGTACCAATCGAAAATGCTTTGAGCTTTTGCTCAGTTAGTTGCTAGAATAATTAGGAATACAAAAATTAGGTTAAGTTGGCCAACAAGTAAATCGAGTCTACTAACTCGGCAAAAATTGTGAAACTTACTTTCATTAGTCCTTTATCCGCCATTGTGTTGATATTAATTTAAAGCGTAAAATATATGAACAATTTTTTTTCACATTACTTTTCCGTCGTCATACTCGTAACTGTCGAGTACCAAATTGTTCGCCTTATTCATTCACTTGTGCATGATTGAATTACTACACAAACACATGGTTATTTCAGTTTAATAATATTTACATTTTGAGACAAGTTTGAACCCATGCTTTTTTATCATAAAAAATAAACTATGTGTGCGAATTAATAAAAATATGTACAAGTTAGGTTACTTTGATTTTGCATAGAGTGCAATACACAGCCAGAGCATAGGCAAACCAAGAGAGCCGAGTCAGCCAAGGTGCCTCGCGCTGCAGGGGTGAGATACTGGGATTCCATGTCAACATTTGAAATCGGATGATGGTAACCAAGTTTACGTGTCAAAATTAAGTTACGCGTGAAACGCAGCAGCGATACTAGTCAATGCAAAAAACATTGACTTTGTTTAAAAATCTAGAATACAAAATTTGCAAAAAGGAAACAATGAAAGTGATACCGGTAAAATGATAATATTATTACTTAGTTGTTATAATATTTAATAGAAATGAATTAAATATATAGAATATGGTAAGTAGTTGACATGGTTTCACATTCAACTGATGGGAATTGTATTCATTTATGCAATCAAAAAATTGTATCCTACGAAAATAACCAAAATTATTGAATTAATTTATAAATTTAATTAATCAAATTTTTAAGTAATATCAATGTAATAAAAAATATTTAAAAAATGTGTATGAATCAGATTTATTTCATGGGAAAATTGTTGTTTCTTAATAGTCACTTTTTACATCAAGAGCCATCGGTCATTAGACATCTGACGTGTACCAAAGTAAAAAAGTATGAAAAATACATAGTTTGCTTATTTCATTTACATTTACATAATCTATAATCGAAGTTTCAACTAATATTATTGTTAGATTATCTGGCATTGTATGTACATATGCATATATCTTCAACAAAAGATTATTTTGTGACAAAATTAAGCCTTTTGATTTCCTGCGGTGCCCTTGCCTCCATCAATTACCATTTATACATTTCCGCTTATGTCTTATTCGTTGTTTTATTTATTTTTTCATCTCGGTACATGTCCGACGCCCAACGTCCGAAAGCTCTTATGTAGAAAGTCCTGAAATCGCAAGCAGCAAAAATTGTTTCTAAAAATGTTGCAGCAATATACGTTTTGCAAAAACATTATATGTATTTGATTACATTATAGAATATACTAAAATTATTCGTATTGAGTTTTGGAAGACGGGGATGGTCTTTTTTGGGACCATGTATGTATACATACATATCAATATTCGATGTTTTTTATAGCAAAATTTGGCGTGTAAAATATAGACAAAAGTGTCGAAAAATTCTAGAGTAATCCTTAACATCGAAAATATTTTTTCGAGGTCAAAGGAATCCTTTCATCAGTTTCTCTATTTTTCTTGTATTCAATGCACTATAAGACATACTTATAGACAAATTTGAAGTTGAAACGATAAAAAATACGAATTTCACCTAAAATATGTGACTGCCAATGTTAATTAACTTTAACCTTAACCTGTCAATGGTCAATGGTCATAGTTTATTTATGGAATTAGACACTGTTGCTTCCTGTGGTCTTATCAGTTCGCATATTGTGCGAAATTTTAAAGGTTATTTTTCATTATAGAAAATTGATACACTTCATAAGTTATTTTCACCATACTTTAAATTATATTGGTCGAACTTTAGCAGATGTTACTCTTGGTAAAATAACTTATCTATTGAACCTTTACGTAATAGAAGGTGATTACGACTTAATATTAGGTGTAACATCCACGTCCAAATAGTAAATCGAAATCACCTTCTATTACGTAAAATTTTAATATGCAAGTTGTTTTGCCAAGAGTAAACATCTACTAAAGTCCGACCAATACAATTCAAAGTATGGTGAGAATAACTTATGAAGTGTATCAGTTTTCTGTAAGGCTCTCTCCAGATAAGATCCGAGGGTCAGAAAACCACGCGGTATTTTGCCATAGTCCGCTGTTTCACTCTGTTCCTATTCTGTACTAACAATAGTTAAAAGCAATCTGTCAATAGCGTTGTGATACGTCGGGGTCAGAATAAGTAAACACAGTTGATTAGAAGAAAAACAGTGTTAAATAAAAATAATGTTGATCTATAAAACTACACAAAATAACAATAACAATAAAGAAGTTAATTTCGTAAATTAATTAGTTACTTTCTTCTAATCAACTGTGTTTACATGTTCCGACCTCGACATATCATAACGTTAGGGTCTGTCTCCATAGGGCCTGCCTGAGTCCGTCCGAGCCGGCCGAGATTTTTTATGGGCACGCCATCTCTATAATTTCGTATCCAATGGCGAGTTTCATAGTGAATGGCTGCGTTTACATAAACGAGCCCGATCGGACGCAGCCAATACGAGAAACGCATGAACACGAAATTATAGAGATGGCGTGCCCATAAAAAATCTCGGCCGGCTCGGACGGACTCAGGCAGGCCCTATGGAGACAGACCCTTATTGCCAGATTGCTTTTAGCTATTGTTAGTACAGAATTGGAACAGAGCGAAACAGCGGACTGTGGCAAAATATCGCGCGGTTTTTGACAATTTGATCCTTGAATCTTATTTGGAGAGAGCCTAATGAAAAATTCAAAATTTGTGCCTTCCGAGACGGTCAATATTTTCAACTTTGATTAGTACACCGCGGTACCGTACTGCGTGAAGCGCGCTCTGATTGTACCGTACACGTACCAAAAGTTATAAAATCCCGCTCCTGCTAGACCTGGAAAGGCCTTACCTATGTTCTGTCTAACAATATCGAACGATACATCGAATACCTTAATGACTCCACAGCAGCAGAGAAATTTATATATATATAAACATACAGGCCAAATGCAGCGGCAACAGCGCAGCCGCTATGTAGTATATATATGCGTTATGTATGTATAAAGTACATCGTATACGAGGAACGAGTTTGTATGGGCGGATGTATTTGTATATGCGTCTGTCCGTTACACGCACACTTGCATGGCTTTATCGCGCGCATATCGCCAAGATGTCGGGGGATGTTTTGCGGAACGTGCAGCGGCTGCTTTTACGAGTTCATTCGTGCAATGAGTCGTCGCTCGAGCACGCCTCGAGTCTTCGCCAAATCATAGTTATGGTTTAAGGCTACTATAAGAAAGTGCGTAGCTTGCCAAACGGAATCAAGTGCTGCGAGAGTGCCTACTCTTGCGAGTCTTAAAACGCCTCCCACATTTTTGCTCAGCATTTAGTCTTTTGCTTACAATCGCTGTTAGCTAAATATCTTTCTCTCTTGTACGTATGTTAAATTTTCCGAAACCATCAAATCAAACCTATAAACCTCAGCTTCTATATATACAGTGTACATCTACGTACATCCTACGGCCTACCGCAAGTCCATCAGTTATTCAGTGTTCAGGTTTAGCCTTTGTGCGCGAGATATCACTACTGAATTATATTCTTGTCCCACGAACGGTTACAACGATTTTGTGTTCGGCAAGGCAAAAACAACACTCAACTATATAGCCTATGACCGGATATGCTGAGGTTGGTGACAACAGTTTGAAAAAGGCAAATAAGACAGACCGTCAAGTATAGTATCGTGTTCTCGCACGCACGACTTTCATCTCATCTCTGATCCAAAAACAAAGGTCAGCGCTCAAGCATACACCGAGAGTTAACGTAGCACCGGCTGTAGTTAAGAAAAATAGCGAGAATTTATTCGCTTCAGTCATTGCCAAGACCCTCGTTTTCTCGGCCTATGACTCTTAGGAACCGCGGTCTTTCATGGAATATAGCTAAGACGGAATAAGAGATAGTGCGAGACTACGAGAGAACAACGAGAACAAGCGAAAGAAAGAGAGAGAGAGAGAGAGAGAGAGGGAGAGAGGGAGAGAGAGAGAGAAAGAGAGAAAGAGAGAGAGAGACTGATGCAAAGTGCGTATAGCACGTTTCGACTGCCAGGCTTTTCCACGATACTCGCACCAAAAGGCGGCTATTCTTGATCATCTACTCTCTACTCTTCCTTTGGACGTCGTTGTCTCCGTCGACAGTGCAATTCACACGCACCGCAATCTTCATCGATAAAATAAAGATTTCGAGCATCGTCTTGTTTATCAAGGTTAGAACATTTTTTTTACATTTTTCTGCATTTTGCATTTGGCTTCTTTTTATACTTCCTTTCAGATTTTATATTTGTAATATGCTATCACACTAATTTCAGTTTACAAAGTAATTGGTTTATTTAAAATATTACTCACATGAATGCAGTCTTAAAAATAGTAACTCCTAAAATTAATTAATTCCATGTTCAACTAAACCTTAACAAAGAAGCTTGATTTTTGTTGATTTAAATAATTTGAATAAACCAATTGAAACTTTATCTTGGTATTTGCAGAGCTGTAAGCAAGATTCTCGCTTTGAAGGAAGAGGAATGGGTGCAAAGACCAGCACCATTACACAAAATACTAGTGGCAATGGCCAATCTACCACAGGAGCAAATGAAACCACTATGCCAGGTTTTCCAACTCTACGTTCATTACCAGGTGGAGTTGGAATGCTACAGCATCAGCAAGCTAATCAATCTCAATCATCGAGAGTATCAGCCGATAGTAGACAAAGAGCAAGATCTTTGAGTTCTGTTCCTGATTTATCTGCTGATCAAGGTGCTCTTGCTTCGGCAGTAGGTGTAGGCCAAGTCTTAGGACTACCACAATTAGACGGAGAAGATTTAGATGAGGAAAGTAGTAGAGTTTACGCCGCACATAGTTTGCCTTCTCACATTTGGTCCCTAAATGGTAAGTAAGGTTCAACTTTTATAAAAATCAGTAGAAAGTTGAATGTAATTATTGATGTTAATATATATTATGAAATTTTATTTATGAATTTTATGCAATATTTTTAATCAATTTGTTATAATTTTATCTTATTTTTCTTATTTTTACTTATTTCTACTAAATAAACAAAAGTTGTATTTGTAAGCTTGGTTCTTGATTCTATATTTATTCTTTTACGTTGCTGTGGTGCAATATTTGTAACCATTGCTAAATCAATGGTGATGTAATTATTTTATATTTACAATGTTGATAGCAGTTTGATAGGTAAATGTCAATATCATTTCATTTTTAATAGTATCAGGTTAATCTATATAAGATTTTCCTATTTAAAAGGATTGTTCTACTGGGGTCATATTGAGGTTATGTTTGTAAAATTCCGCTCACTAGGGAATCTGCACGAAATGCCAAACACATGAGCACTTGAAAAAAGATGAAATAGGAGAAGGGGCTAAGTGTGGTAGGTAAATCAAATGCGGAGAGTAGAGAAGTAAATAATTGTGGGTAGAACAAGGGTCACAGGAGGGGAGTTTGTTTTGGTGCGCGTTGCTGGAGTAGTTGGCTTGGTAACCGGCAATCGATGGATAATCTTACCAAGTGTGAAAGTTCTTTTTATTTCTCTAAATGTTTCGCTTTATTGTATTATGATACTAAATAAATGAATAATATGCAATGTCAGCTGAAACGCTGACGTTTTCTTGAACATTGCAATGGGTGAATTAGTTATATTGTGTTTTACTATGGGAGTAATAATAAGTTCGTGTTTGCATGAATCTGAAACAGAGGTTGTACCTGCGCACGCGGTTAGACGAGTCTTTTATGGTATTTTTTTTTCTCATATAATATGACTACACTTTAACCTTTAGAGGGCCGGGATTTTCAGGGGCATATCGCCCTCAGAAAACTGGTATAAAAAATATCTTATATTATTGGTTGATCATAGGGAAAGTGTCAATCGGGGGTAGCGTCAATATATTGATTCTCCGGCCCTCTAAAGGTTAATCAGTTCGTTAACGGCTAATGTTATTCCATTGCATTCTTCATTTTTTTTCAGGTTTGAAATGTCCAGTATGTTCAAAATTTATTTTGCCAGATGACATAGAATGTCACCTGGTTATGTGTTTAACTAAGCCTCGTCTTAGCTATAATGGTAAGTTTCATAATATATTTTCCATAATAATAGCTACATTAATAACATTGTTTTTTATGCATGTTTATTTGAGATTAAAACTAGATAACTATAGAATAGGATTTAAATGCATTCTTTAATTTATTACATTTTTAGATTAAATATATGAATGCAAATAAAACGATATCTAATTTACATAATATTCACTGACAAATGTATAGTAATATACTGAAAATTGTATAATTCAAATCAAGGATTCTAGGTGACTGACCTTAATGAAGGTTGAACTTAAAATTCTGAAGGTTTTCAAGTTTTTGTAGAAGCTAATTTATTATAATTGACATTTATTGAAAAAGATTTAAAAATTACTAGGATGTGATCTAGGAGTGTTCAATATTGAGGTTGTTATATTGAGCTGAATTTAACTATCTTTGCCAATTATGCGCAGTTTTTTTGAAATTTTTCCATAGTGATTTTTGTCGATTTCCTGCTGAGTTTATTCATCCTTATATATCTTACTTGTGCTGTTAATGCAAATAGCATAAATGCTCCATGTATAGTTTACAGACAGTCAGTGGCAGAATTAATAACTTTTTGCTTGCAAAATACATTGTATTAAAACATTATGTATTTTATAATTTATTTATATAACCTATTGTTTAATTTTTAAAAACCTTTAGATAAGAATTCAAAATTTATTTTGTCAACCAAAAGTGAATTTGTAACACCATTATTAAAGTTTATGTAGTTTAATTTCATTAAATTAAAAGTACCTTTTGGATTAAGTGATATATTTCTATATTAATGATTTATGCCCCATTGTAGTAGCGTTGTATCCTGTTTTAAGTTGTCTTATCCTAAACTGTATACCAAGCATATAATATAGTACATTACGATACAAGTGCGGGAAAATAGATTCTGGGCTCGTGTGGCGTTTATGCCCGAGCGAACCGAAGGTGGAAAGGTACACGAGACGAGAAACTCTTTCTCGAACACGTGCCGTACCGTATTTTTTGATACGACGTGTGGAAAGTGCGATTTTCAACGCACGTTTTTTGCCGAGCGTGCAGGAAAAACGCATTTTCCGCACGGAGTGTCGAAAAAACGTTTAATTTAAGAAATGTTGCCACTAACAGAAATGATACCTATATTAAGATATTTGCACTTAATTATTATTATTATTTTATTTTGTAGAGGATGTACTTGCGGATGAAAAGGGAGAGTGTGTTATTTGCTTAGAAGATCTTCAACCTGGTGATGTGATAGCTCGTTTGCCCTGCCTGTGCATATACCACAAAAGGTAGATTTTTTTCTTGTACATATTTAATGTTTTAATGTTTTATTTTAGTCGAGTGAAGTGCAATTAAAATTACATGCATTCCTTTTTTGAACAGTTTTATAAATGTTATTTTATTTTACTATCATAGTTGCATAGACAAATGGTTCCAAGTGAATCGCAGTTGCCCAGAACATCCTGGTGATTGATGTGAACCGAGTGCTTGGGAAAGCAGCGAGGCACTGAAATGATTTGTTACGAAAGTCTATCGACGGCTGCAGCAGGTCAAAAATGTTGCCGTAGCATTGTCATGTGACTAAAAGTGGATACAGGGAACTCAAATCGTGGTTCATGGAAAACAAGCTAGTCAAGGTGGCCACTAGTCCGTGATGTGTTGATAATTTACACGCAAACAAAGATAGCAATTTTTGACGAATTATCTTTTGACCACACATGGTACTGTAAAAAATGATCATAAAAGACAGTTACGTACGAATTCAAATCGTCAAATACTACTACTCATAAATCTAAGAGACATTGGAAAGAATCGCCATAAGATTCAATGATACAAGTTATTATCTTAACGTCGTATCTATGATTAATTATTCTCTTTCTGCTAACGCTTTCATAAAGAAACAAAATTGAACAAAAAATACATTGTTTATTGTATATTTCTGAAATATTTGTAGATTTCCATTATTAATCAGTTCGTTATGAAGTTTTATTGATATTCAGTCAACTCCACTGAGCGCTTTAGTGAGACGGTGAATACATTATTAATATTACTATTATTATTACCACTTTCATTATTTCTATTACTGCGATTACTGTTAAATGTTATTATTATTACTTTTATTATTATTATTATTATTATTATTATTATTATTATTATTATTATTATTATTATTATTATTATTATTATTATTATTATGTATTATCGATTTATTCATGGCGAGAAGAAAGGGATCAGAACAAAGTTTAGTCGTGTAAACTGCTCAGAAAGTAGGTGAGCTGTGTAAGATAAGTTAGTTATGTATTTTTAGCTTTTAATAATTTGACTTCAAGACCGTTTTCTGTTGTCTGTTGGGGCACGAGTACTAGAAAGGATATTTTTGATACTTTCATAAAAGGGGAACCAGAATCCGTAAGAATCATGATTATACGTTGTTAGTGTAATACAAAAATTCACCTTTGACCTTTGGCAATATCCGAGGCAGAAATATGTTATTGTTTATGCATTTTCTTTTGGAAGTGAATGTTTGAAACATTGACGATCAATACGCGACCCTGAATCAAAGCGCAAATTCCCCATTTTTCATTTATTCTTGAATGAGAAATATAATGAGATTTAAATAATGATATGTAAATAATAAATTGTAGAGATATTATTAAGAAAACCATCGGAAAACTGCAGAAAAATACAATACCTTCTCACTTTATTCAAGATGTTACTGATATCAACGCGTAATAGTTCAAACATGTTTTCCTCTAAAAGAAAATCATTGCTTACATTCAAGCATGCTCAAATCTTCGGGTAATTTGAAAGTTCGTCATTGACCCTGAAGTTATCGGTATATGATGGAGGAGTTTATTAATTTTACATGAGAAGTTGAATGCTGCGTGCGATTATTGTATAAACATTAATAAATTTTGTCGTTTGTAAATATTAAACTACGTTATACTCAATATTTCCTAAGTTGAATGTCCATATAGAATAATTATATTTATAATATAATTAACAAATAATTAAATCATTAGTCTGCATTTAATATTGAACAAAATACACAGGTAAGTTTCTGAAAATCACTATGCCCTGGGTGATTTGAAAGATAAAACTACAAAATATAAAAAATTTTTTTGAGATGGCCGATATTACAAAAATATATAGAATAAGTGTACCTCATTAGTTGTTTATCTCATAAGATAATCTGTTGTTGAAAAAAATTACACGATAGATATGAATCTAATTTTTTTGAATAAGGCAATTTATTTTTTAATTTGAGAAAATATTAGTTAAGAACAGAAATGTTTAATTAATTGAAGTTCCTATGTAATTAAATTAATGAAGTACAATTACAAAACAACATGCTTAACGCAACTACATCTCGTGCTACATCCTTTCTTGCAATTACAACTCATGTCCTTCAAAAAGTCTTAGTACAACATCCTTTCGACCGTAAATAGGCTCTAGATTACCTTCTTTTAGTACCCAACCCCACTCTTCAGGATTAAGCTCGATAGCCAACCAATCTTATATTTTAAAATAAACGCGGTATACATGCTGAATCCGTTGGAGGTAACGAAACTGATTGAAATGATTTGTTATGGGATTTTTTATTGAACAATCGATACCGTAATTCATTTAAATTTAAATTATTGTATGTTCTACTATACATAGCTGCAATAATTGAAAGACTAGCATTTTCTATTTCTTTTTTGTCAGCGTCCTTGTCATTGAAAATTAGAGCTTTTTCTACAATATTCTCATTATCACTAAGTAATTTTATTATTTTAGTTTTCCCGTAACCGTAAAAAGCCGAGGTAGTATCACAGCCAGTCATTGCATGTATAAATCCTACTAAATATTTTAAATTTGGGCAAGTAAAACTGTCACAGCTATACAATTTTTCTTCAATAGTCCCTTTACTTGGTTTCAAAAAATAAAGTTTCCTATCACTCTAGGCAAGTAATGTTAGAATAACTAAAATGTCAAAATCTTTCAGCTATTATAATAGCTAGTTTTTCATCGGTCGCTATTTCTAATGCCGTTTCCACAATCATTCTATCAGCGTCTTCAACGACTTGTTTTGTTCTGTAACCGGTCTGTTCTAACTATCCGTAATTTCTCAATAAATCTTTTTTTTGTTCTGTTCATTGGCGAAAAAATTTTCTTGTGCAACACTGGCTATCATTTTCAATTCAAAAAATTATTGTAGTAGAGTATTTTAATTGCCTATGCTGCCGCTCTATAATGTTGGTTGATTTTTCTTTTGCATCTGGGTACTCATAAAAAATTATACAACTATTGTCTGTAATTTTTAAGGATTTCTACGTAACAATTCATGATCTCATCATAAGTTACATCTTTCGGCCACACTACTTTATGCATTAAGAAAACCTCCGTCGATAACATCGATATAATTATGTGGCATTTCATTCAGTGGTGTAAAAGCGTCATATAATTTTGATTTCTCGGTTTTGCGAAAAAAAGTGTTGTTAAAAATAGATAATGGGAATGGCGCTAACTCGTTTTCAAAATAACTTCGTAGTTCGGCCTTTTTATCCATACGTGCATTATCCTTTTAAAAATTAGATTCGAATTAATAATTACTTCTTTTCCAATGATTTTTATAGCGTTGGCACTTTGCAAAGATACGACTCGATGCGCTCGTTTAAATTAAAAATTTCTAAATTCTATAATGCCCTCTATTAAATTTAACCCTATATTTTTGCTAACATATAGACGTTGACTTTGTCATTGCCTTCTCTACCCGACGTTATACAAGTTACTTTATTTGATCTTGGAAAAGGATTGTAGGTTATAAAAAATTCGAATAATTTTCTAAATCTTCAGCGTCACGTTCAATTCTGCTGGGTCGAGCATTTATATACTGTTCTGACGAAGCAAAAGTAACGTTATAAAAAGAATGAATAACGTCGGTAAGAGCAGCTAACGATGGCATATTTAAAATAAATTTTGCTAGCACAGCCTCACTTACACCTCTCCCGCGTGTTAAAAGACCTCTTGTTTTTATGCAACGTATCAATATTTGCTCGATGGCCATATCCGACTAGATCCCACAATATTTTTCTAATCTTCTAACCGTGAAATATCCTTCCTTTAGAAACTTTTCATATTCCGTTTGTCCATTTTTTTCGAATTGATATAAATTCTGATGGTATATGTGGGCAGATTCTGCATGATTGAAATGTCCGGTCGCATGAAAGAAAAGAAGCATCTTACGCACAATGTGCAAATGTAACTCCCAATTACCTAACCGCTCAGCTTCTATAAATTGTTTCACTAAGGTAACTAAATCATAATAAACGCTCTAAAGTTTTACAGTTGGTCCTCTTTTTTTTAAATTTTCAAAGTGATTGACAAATTTTACATCTGTTTTTACGAATTTTTCATCGTCAATTTTATTTATTATGTTATTGAAATCGCCTAGAATTTCAGTAAATAACTTTTCGATACTCCGTGCGCAAAGTGCGTCTTTCCTACATTCGGTAGAAAACGTGCGTTGAAAATCACACTTTCCATACGTCATATAAAAAAATACGGTACGGCACATGTTCGGGAAAGAGTTTCTCGTCTCGTGTACCTTTCCACCCTCACCTCGCTCGGGTGTAAACGCCACACGAGACAAGAATCTACTTTCCCGCACTTGTATCGTAATGTACTATATCTTCGTCTGCCGTCCAGTCTATATTAAAATGAATTAATCGACCTAAAGCTAAATGTGACAATGTATGTCCCTTTATGGATCGACTATAAAAATTTTGTCAATTGATTTTTCGGCGTAAATTTTGCTAAATAGATCTCGGAGGCCGCTGCCATTTATAATGAAATCGATTGATTTTAAGAAAGAAAAGAGCAAATGTAAGCCATCTAAGCTTGTATGCACATAAGTTAAGTCGCCCTTATTCCAACATACTTGTGAAATTCGTCTAGCTTTACGAAATTGTGGTTCGTCAAAGATGACAAATATATCTTTCTGACCAAGCAGTTTACGTTTGTCTTCGGCCATCCGTAAAGCAGTAAACAAAGTATCATAATCGCTAGTCGGATTATTAATGATAATGGGATGAATCTAATTTTACTTTTAGCATAATGTTGATGTTGCATAACATGTTCCATAAACCCGTTCCAGCCCTTAAAATTTTTTGGATATTTAATTTTCCCGAATAACCATGGTAAATTTGTGGCGCGTATTTTTACTACGTGATCGACTTTAGAGAACATATTTAAATCGAGTACATCAACATTTTTCAATACCTTTTTACATTCGTATTATTTTATATATTTTAAATTAATTTTACCAAATTTACCTAAATCGAATGATTTCGGTAGTTTTTTCAACTGTAGCACCCATTCACTCGCAGAAACTACATTTGCAGGTGTAAGTATATCTATACCGCCTTCTACATGAAAAGTATTTCATCCTTCAATTGTTCGTATGTCATGGTCAGCGTTGTCAAAAACCATCTGGATGAAATCATCTTCATAGGTTTCTTTTTTCCCTCACTTCCCGAATGATTTAATCATGAAGCTTCAAATAAACGAATTTCATCATACGATGCACATAGGTCTGCAGCATTCAAAGTTTGTACAAGCTCCCAGGACCCATAAAGTTTGTCAAACATAGCATCGAATCCGATAAGGATAGGTGATAAAAATTGATCTCAGACGAGTAGCAGAAATAATTATGTGTGCTAGAGTTACAATTAACGGCTCCAATTCAAGTGGGTTACGTTTGTTTTTGAGAATAATTTCTCTTAATAATAACTAGAGAGACCGCGATATATCACCATTAACCTGATCAACAAAATTCTCTGGCGCAGGATAACTGTCCGTATTGTGAACCTGTTTTCGGATATCTTCGAATAGTATTTTACCTGCTAATTTGCAAATATTATCACGCTCTTCCTGATCATTTAAAGTTTGTTGTTTCTTATACCAACTGTCTCTCCAGCATCAATAAACTTAGAATATGACCATCTTTCGAAGGATGGATAATAATATCACTGTTGAATAATGTATGCAAATGGTCTTTCAAATATTAAATGCCGACGTTACGATTGCCCTCGAAATTTTTTAATATTGCTTTAATATTAAATTGATATTCTTCTTTATTTTCCATAACATACGATGCAATAAATTAAGCTACTTTCGCGGTATTATTGATTCTACCAAGGTGTGATTTCTGGCACCATTTTGCAAATTTTTTAAACAATTGTGTGCCGTGATACATAGCCTCGACTTCAACTAAATCAACAACACTTTTGATACGAGCTAATACTTCGATAGTAAATTTACTTTTCAATACGTCACATTTGTTTATTGTTGATTGCTTAAATTCGTTATTAGTTACACAATCAAGTTTCACGTTTTTCAAAACTTTTTTTTTCTGTCGCTACAAAAATTCACATGACGTATCATTTCTGCAAATAAAACAAAAGTTGCTAAAATCTAACTAATCAACCGTCGTTACATAACGAGTGATACGTAAATGTTTGGCTTTCTGTTTTTCTTTTTCTACCCGTCGTTTATACGCATCGATTTTTGATTGCTATGTATACGCTTTTCCGCAACTCTCGTGAACAGTAATAGATTTTTCACGCTTTACCGTCTAATGTCTATTATCACGTCGTGCTTTACTTGTTTCTAAAACTTTCTTCAAAACCTCATCTTTGATCTCGCGAACGTTGGTCTGCGGTAATATTGATTTATCGCAGAGTAGACAAATCTCCATACTCAGCACTGGATCGTTAGCCATCGTATCAACTGCTGTAACAAAACAAATTAATTTAGTACTATAATTTTTTGTTCCATCAATTGTATGTTCTCACGCGGAAAAATATTAATTATTATTTTATATCTTTTATATATAAATCAATTAATACTATTTGAATTCTATTTCAGTTTGAACGTTTTAAGAAATAAATGTATGTTCAATAATTATAAAATAAATTATTCATGTGAAATTTTAAAAAAAGAACGGTTTGCAATCACAAATTATATAAAATATAAAAATAAAATTCAAACTACTATATACTTACCCACGCGAAGAATAGGTAAAATAGATTCTATAAAGCCACTCCCTGATGCACTGGTTCCAGGTGGACGCACGCATAGCCTATCGGCTTGGCTTGGCTTGGCTTGGCTTGGCTTGGCTTGGCTTGGCTTGGCTTGGCTTGGCTTGGCTTGTCTTGGCTTGTCTTGTCTTGTCTTGTCTTGACTATAGTCAAAATTTCTTAAAATCAAAATTTATAAATTAGACAAATTGTTTATAATCTAAAGACTTTATAAAGAAATTACAATTTTTATTTTGAAACATGATTAGAATAAATATGAAGTAAGCTCATTCAATAACTGTTATTACTTTTTAACAAATTTCATTATTTCATATGCCTATGAAAAATAGACTAAAATTATACTATCAATAATTATTATGTGAATTATAAGAGTACAGAAAAATAATATGTACTTACCACTAATAATAAATCAGAGCAGATATTAATTGAAACTCCGAAATAATATTCGAAAAGACACTGCCCACACAGCATGACAGGTTACAACAAATGATTCAGTGAATTATTCGAACGAAACCAAGTGAAAATGTTTCTGCGGAACCCGGTAAAAATATTTTAGGGAATAAAACAATGCAATATTTTAAAATGTCGCTAGAAATTTTTCCTGAAATATCACATAAAAAACCTTGCAGAAATCTTGCAGAAACATATCGTAAAATATTTCTAGAAAAGTCGTAAAAAAGTTTTCTGAAACATGTTTTTGAAATAATGAAGCATAGTTGCAGCAATGTGCCCCAGAAAGGTTTATTTGTCCGGTCAAACATTTCGAAGAAACCTTGCAGAAACCTTATAGAAAATTTTCTGAAATGTGTTTTTAAAATAATGAAGCATAGTTGTAGTAATGTTTCTCAAAAAGATTTATTTCTCCGCTCAAACATTTCGAAGAAACCTTGCAAAAACCTTCTAGAAACACATCCTAAAATATTTCTAGAAAAATCGTAAAAAAGTTTTCTGAAACATGTTTTTGAAATAATGAAGCATAGTTGCAGCAATGTGCCCCAGAAAGATTTATTTCTCTGGTCAAACATTTTGGAGAAACCTTGTAGAAATATATCGTAAAATATTTCTAGAAAAGTCGTAAAAAAATTTTGCGAAATGTGTTTTTGAAATAATAGTATAAAGTTGCTGCTATATTTCCCGGAAAGGTTTAATGAAAATCGGAGTTATCATTTTAAAAATCGTACGAGTTGGTTAACATGAAAAAAATTTTGATTAAATCATGGAATTTCATAGTTTAACCCATTAAGGCCCAGGCCAAACCTGGGAAAGATAGCGCCAAACTAACTATGCCAATCGTAGCTAAATCGTAAAAAAAATACCCGTGTTTTTTCTTTTGACATTTTCAATTGTTTATAAAAAATTATTTAAACAAATTATCAAAAAGTTATTATTTTCAAAAAACTGATAGCGGCAATCGATTCTACGGGAAAAAACATGAAAGAAATGTATATAACGTTTTTTTGTCAGACGTCAATTTGTTAGTGTAAAATGGCTATAAACAATTGCAAGTCTGTCAGGTACTTGTGTATACGCCAAATCCCAAGCAAAATCTATTGCCGATAGCGCCAAACTAACTATACCAATCGTAGCTAAATCGAAAAAAAAAATACCCCTGTTTTTTCTTTTGCCGTTTGCAATTGTTTATAAAAAATTATTTAAACAAATTATCAAAAAGTTATTATTTTCAAAAAACTGATAGCGGCAATCGATTCTACGGGAAAAAACATGAAAGAAATGTATATAACGTTTTTTTGTCAGACGTCAATTTGTTTAAGAAAATAGGACAGAAAGCTTTGAATTTTCACAAATTGTACATTTGGAAATTTGACTAACATAGTAATTGTTGGGTTACGAAGTTGCAAAGAGTTTGCAAAATTTTTTTTCTATTGAAACCGTGTTAGAGATCACGTTTGAGTGGCGGGCTAACGGTTTTATGTAATATTATGGATTCAGTTTTCATTACAAAAGTTTTTAGTATATTTGGACATTTCTAGTACATTTATTTTACAGTTATTTGTTTTTGGAACGAATTGACATTTGACAAAAAAACGTTATATACAATTCTTTCATGTTTTTTCCCGTAGAATCGATTGCCGCTATCAGTTTTTTAAAAATAATACCTTTTTGATAATTTGTTTAAATAATTTCTTATAAACAATTGCAAACGGCAAAAGAAAAAACAGGGGTATTTTTTTTTTCGATTTAGCTACGATTGGCATAGTTAGTTTGGCGCTATCGGCAATAGATTTTGCTTGGGATTTGGCGTATACACATTTACCTGACAGACTTGCAATTGTTTATAGCCGTTTTACACTAACAAATTGACGTCTGACAAAAAAACGTTATATACATTTCTTTCATGTTTTTTCCCGTAGAATCGATTGCCACTATCAGTTTTTTGAAAATAATACCTTTTTGATAATTTGTTTAAATAATTTTTTATAAACAATTGAAAATGGCAAAAGAAAAAACACGGGTATTTTTTTTTACGATTTAGCTACGATTGGCATAGTTAGTTTGGCGCTATCTTTCCCAGGTTTGGCCTGGGCCTTAATGGGTTAAACTTTGAAGTATATATAGAAATAATGGCTATTTATTCGGGTAGTTTACTCCTATTAGTAATAAGTCAATTGGTTAATATTAAACCGCCTGTTTATTAAGAATACAATTGACAGACTAACTATAGAAATGTTTTTTTATTAAATGAAATGAATGTTCGTTGCTATGCTCACACTTTTGTTTCTCAACCACGTTCGAATGTTGGTTCGAATGCTCGGTGCGCTCACCACATATACATAAAAAAATCGCGGCAAGTGTCGATGGCTTATTTCCAAGACAGTGTTAATGCAAAAAAGCTTCTAAAATGTGGACTTTTTTAATGAATTATTGAATTGATATTGTTAACTGCAAACCGAATACAAAAATAAACTGTTTTTTTCGAGTTTTCTTTTTTTCTATTTTTTGGCTACAGCCGAGGCAAATTGACAACCTTGAAACAACTTTGAACCATGGCATTTTACTGAAAATTGCACGCTCTACAATATTTTTTCTATACATTTTTCTCGTTTGTTGCGTGGTTCAAGAGTAAATAAGGGAATGGGTCGGAAAAAAGGTCATTTTTGGCACTTTTTTCACTAAAACATTTATTGTGAAAAACGCACCAGGAAATTCGAGGTGCGAACTATGGAGCGTTCATGATATTCCTGAGCGATTCCTGAGAAATTAGATTTAAAATATTGCTAAATCGGCGAATATCAACGTATGGTAAGAATTTCAAAGCATACAATTGTTTTATGTTCGTAGTATACTTAAAATTTCTTTATTTCGCCCATAATAATTCTGATTCGATTTAAATATGAAAGTATATTACTGAATATACACAAGACATGAGCACGTGAAACGCACTTGACGACACTTGTAAGTCAAAAAGTACAAGTATTAGCTACTCTTATAAGACAATGGTGTTCCGAACAACACGACATAAAATAAAAAAAGACGATAGAACATGATGCGCGCAGCTGGCTTGAACGCGTTGATCATAATTATTAAAAAAAAAAGATCGAGCACGAAAAGGAAAATTGGTCATTCTTAGTAATAAATGGGGTTTGAATTTATGTAGCTTACCTGGCTCACGACTGTCGCTAGCCTCCTCGAACGCGGTACGGTCACAATCGAGCGAATAAAAAATATAAACAACGAGCAAATAAACGATTGTAATAAAGCCAGCGAAAAAGGACTACATCTGTCCGAAAGATGTTGTGACGGTCTTTTGACAATTTTAATAGTCGCCTGCGCGCGCTTGAGCCGATGGGGAAAAACTCTCCCCCAGCAGTGTACGCCGAGAAGGAGATTTCCTCGAACATTTCCTAGCGTAACACGTGTTATGAAAAGGAGTATCCCTCAATTTAAAAACAGCAAGTCTGTAGTCACCAGAAAGGCATCTAGAAAGAAAACCGAAGATATAGTAAGCCTGTCGGAGTATAACACCACGCCCCGGCCTTTAGGCCCTTGAAGAGGGGATGGAAAAAGGTCGGAGGAGAGACTGGACTCGTCGCCTTCGGTGGCGCGTCTCAGCAGAGTCCAACATTCAAACACCATTTTTATAAATAAAGTTAAATTAATATTTATAATTTACTTTCGAAATTTATATCACCCTTCGACATTTCCATATACCTTCATCTCACTCTAACAAATGGGCTTGAAGAAGTTTACTTCTATTAATTTCTCTGTGCTCTTCCTATTTTAGAATTTGATTTTTCTTTCAAATAAATTATATATATAATTTTTTGAAACCTAATTTTTAATTATAATTAAGTGATAATAGCAACTTAAATTTGAGTGAGAGTAGCATAGAGAACATAAAATGAGACCTTATGCTATTTTCTTAAATAAATTACTTCTACAATAGAACATTATAATGATGATGTTGAAGCATCCAATATAATAGGAACAAAATTTCAATTTTTGATGTTTATAAACTTTATATAGGTCTACTTTATAAAGTCTATCTTTGAAAATATTTTCTCTGACTTTAAGCTCTAAAATTGGTTGTTTCTTTTCTTGCAATTAATAACTATAACAATGAACTTCTATTTAAATTTCTTCATTATTTAATGTTTCAATGCCAAACAAACTTTAAAGAGTTCCTCAAAACCTCCAGTTTTTGATAGTTATTTTTTTCAAAATTCGATATGTACTTTGGATTATTTAGAAAAAATTTTCTCAACTGTGTATATCGATTTAGAGATCTTAATGTTTATTAGAAAAAATTATCTAAACAAGTTTAGTAAATTAGTCTCGCATCGCGGCATTGATTTTCAATACTTTTTAACGATATTTTCGTTAAGAACTTAAGAAAAACTTCGGTTATAATAACTTTCCGTGTAAAGATTTGAAAATCAATTATAGTTTTAAAATGTACATCATTTAAGGATGAATTGTTCTAATCGTGTTTACTTTCATGATTTTTTAAATAAAATATAAAAAATGTTTTATTTTTTAAATTTAATTTACTTTATTCTAATAGCGAACCTCTAGAATTGCTGGGAACTTATTTTCTTTCAAAATTTTCTAAAGGTGAAACTATCTGATTGTTATCTACGAAGATAAATGATACCGATATATAGAGGGAGTGGCAAGATAAAGATTTATAGATACAGTAAGTCTGAGAATTATTAAATTTTTGTCATAATATTTTATATCGAAAGAAGTGTTTGTCATATCAAAATCTTTTCTTGGTAATGCAAGAAATTTCATTCGATAAAAAATATCATGACAAGGATTTTCTCATACGATAAAAGATTTCTTTTGAATAAAATATCATGGAAGAGATTTTATATGATATATTGTATCACATGAAATTTTACTAATAAAAAAAATTAGTAGATATTTAAAAGTATTTTTGTGGTTATATGCAAAAAACTATAAGTCGATAGTTTAAAAACTATTTTCTGTTTTGTTAATCTGAACATAGTGATGGATAAATTATTGCTACTAGATTTTTATATTACTATTCACATGCAATAAATAACCATAGCTGACTTTGAAATAAGTGAAGTCACCATAAAAACACTTTTCATAAAGTAACATCCGTCATAGCGCGATCCTGTACGAGGAAATTTTCTATATTCTTTTTCAAGCTCTTGTATGTACGATCAAAGGAGAGATAAAACACTTTTTATAGAGATTTATTGACTGGGAAATTTTTTAGAGCATTTTAAATATACGGAATTTTTTCTCGAATTTTCGTGGTTTCAGATCTTAAATGTTATCACTTTATGGTAACTTAACTCGTGCAACTTTCTCTAAATATTGTTTTATCCTTTTATAACCTCGTAAAGGTAAGAAGACAATTGAAACTCGTGTCCATCGGTTGAATAAAACATTTTTTAGAATCTTTATAAGGAAAAGGTATTTTTTTCAATATTTCGTGTTTTCCAATTAAAAGGTGTACGAACCGTCATAGTGACCTTATATGCGGAATGTTCACGAATCTTTTTCCAGATTGTGGTGTGAACGGTTAAAAGAGATGGAAAACTAATGGTAAAAATACAAATAAAAAAATTATTTTCGCTTTTCGAGAAACATTCCTCTAATGCCGTTAGCACCGTTTTTTCTAATAAAGCTATAAAAACCAACAACCAACGAAATTATTCGTTATTTTTTAAGCAATCTCTCTGTTTAGATTGCAAAAATATTAACTCAAATCAAAGGTACTGACATTTAACTGTCAAAAAAACGTGCCATGACGATAATTATCAAAAGTGCTTTCGAATTTTTTTTTCAAATATAATTACAAATATTATTTGTGAAATTTTTTATAGAATCTGATAAAAGACGCTCTTTGCGAAATTTATCATACAATCTAATTAACGAATACCAATGCCAAAATTATTACAAAAATTCTCTTTTAGTCTGATATCAAATCAAAAATAAAAATAAATAAAAATTTATTACACCTCATAAAATTTTACATTTATATATACTTAGTACTAAATATAAGTAACTAATTATCTAGATAATTTCTATTTTTCGTTAACATTAAATTTCTGTAATACGGCCCGCCTTAAATGTAATTACCAAGAGAAGCTGATTATTTATAAAAAAAATCTGCTTATTTATTATTATTGTATATTTAAATGTGATCATATTTTATTATATGATAAATACTATTTTTGTTGTTAATTTAATTTATTCAAATTAACATTGGCTTTGTGACAGGCACGATCGACGCACAATGCACTGTGCAACGTCCAAGGGCGCATGACCAACACCACAATAAGGCCCCAGAGGTACCTACCAACTAAAACCCCTTCTCATGGTTACCAACCCGAAGGTTCTAAACCATAGATGTGAGGTGAGACATGAATGAATAATGATGATGGTGATGAGGTTCTCCAAACTGGGATGGCGTAGCTGCTAATGCTGCGAATAATAGCATTAAACGCACGAATTTTAGTTTATTGGAAGATATTTATGTCGTTAAAGAAGGATTTTAGAGAAACAAAGGCCTCGTTAACTTTGTTTTTACGGTAGTCCAAGTTTGTGTAGTCCAAGAGAGTTTTCTGTCGAAAACCACGCCCAGGTATTTCGCAGAATTACTCCATTGGATCTTATGGCCATCAGTTACCAAGTCTTCTAAAAGGATGGATGTTACGGTGGGAGAAGGTTGCTTCGTACTTCGTCTCATTAAGGTTAAAGCCCCAATTATGGTACCAATTAAGAAGTTTAAGGATGAATTTGTTTACGACAGAGGCGCAGAAATTTTTGCATTTTAATGCATACAATATTTCAATGTCATCAGCATATTGGGCTGTCATTATGTTATTTTGTCTGGGGATGTCATGGCAGTATATGCTGAAGAGAGAGTGTGAGAGCTAGAGCCTTGGGGGATAATCGCTGTTATAGGATGGGGGTCTGGGTGGGTTTTCTAGACTTGGACTCTAAATGTTCTGTCGGAAAGAAAAGATAGGGTTGTGCTAGTTAGTAGTGAGGGCAATTTATCTGGATGAGTTTGAAAATTAGTCCATCGTGCCAGACTCTGTCGAATGCTTGCTTCGCGTCTAAGAGTAATACAGAGCTGTACTGTCTTTTGTTTCTGTTATTAGCTACGAATTCTGCAACCCGGGGGTCCTATTCTGAAAAAAAATTTTGTGGTAAATCAGTTTGTCACTTCAGTTTACCACAGAATTAATCACTTTAGATGTGATAAATGCTTATGACATGTGCTAAAAATTTTTTTCAGAATAGGCCCCGTGCTAAAATTTTTTTTCAGAATAGGTCCCCGGAGGAATTGATGGCAGGTACCGTATTGATGATCGAACCCGTGTTAGAATTCTGGGAGATGTTATTTTTGGTTCCCTTCCTTATTTATCCGTCGTGCATTTTTATAATTTTGCTCCCTTTGCTGTCAAAATGTCTCTTGGTGCAACCACACGCTATCCCACAATCATTTCAGATATATTCTATAAGCATTTACTTTGGCTAAAACAGGAATCTCTGTCGGTAATAAATCTTTCTTTAATACCTGTAGCTGTATACATAACGATTAATGTAATTATTCGTGTATCCATTTGAATGAAGTTTTCATTTTTAGAACAAATTTTAAATACATTAATAAATTTATTGGTCGTAAAATAAAATTGATTGTTTTTACTTTATACGTTAAATTTATAAAATTATATAACTAGACATAAAAATGTTTAGTCGTTTTGTTATGATTATACCTTGGTTGGTTATTTTGTTGGATGAATTCATGAAAAGAGATTTTTATGAATAATGAGCGAATGCTTTGTTAGAGATCCATCCGTCATTTATCAGGCTTGGTTACCCAGGCAAACATGAGTTGTCTGGAATGTTGACTTGAACTATCCATTTTGAAGATATCTTAACGTCAAGTAGTAAAGATAACATAATGTTATATTAGAGAGGAGTTTTTAAAAAAAATTTGTTTATGAAATCTTAGTCATCAATTTAAAGTTCACTTCAAAGATGTCTACAGAAAGATATCTTAATAGTACATTACAAGTGCGGGAAAGTAGATTCTTGTCTCGTGTGGCGTTTACGCCTGAGCGAAGCGAGAACGATATCAGATTCACTGATATCGTTATCTCTTGCGTTCTCAGTTACATCAATATTTACATATACGTGGCTGTTTTCGTCTTGCTCATTTACAAGATTTAGAGTTTCGTTGTTGTTATGAAAGGGTGGAAATTCTTCCTCTTCGTCCTCCTTTTGACTACTTTCTTCATTAGTACTGTTTTCTTCACAATTCAGTTGCGCGTCATCATTGTCATTCATCACATTTAACAATGCTAGATTATCATTCGGCGACGACGTTTGTAATAACTGTGGATTGATCAGTATATCTTCAGTGATAACCTCAAAATGATTGGTTTCTATGAAATCAAACGTTGTGAATGTTATTTAAAAATTGAACTGTGAAACGCATCACATTGTTAACTTTTTACATATTTATTACTTGAGAAAAGCTACAAAATTACCAATGGAGATGAATTCACGGTTTAGATTATTGTTATTTTCCGTTAATAGTAAGATGGCAGAACTAGAACGTTTGACACGATTATTAGTAGCTGATGTTGTGGGGTTACTGATGGACGTATATTAACTGGAAAAATTATAAAAAAATTATAAATCGTTATAAAACTTACAAGTACTGCGTGAAAAAAATTGGTTTTCTTACGTGAATTCTGTGGTCGGAACTTGATATTTAGAAAAATAGGTTTAACTATAGGCTGTCGTTGCGAAGCAATTATCGGAACATTGAGAGGGGGATGTAGGATTTCTATATTCTTCACACAATGGAGCTGTCATTCTCGGTGTTATTGAAAATCGGACTTGCCGATTTCCTTTGGGTGTTGAGTAAGGGCTTGTTATACCTGGAAAAAAAATGAAATGACTAGATAATTCATTGATGCCACAATTTAATCAATACTGAATTATTGTTTATCACTGTATCACTCAGTCTATCACTGTAATGACTGGCTACAAGCTATTCGTTTTAGCCTATAATAATTTGACTACGAGAGAAATCAGCCTGAAGAGGTCAGCAAATGTACTGATGATACGTTGCTGAATATAATTAAAACTAAGTAAATTTCCAGCTCTCACTATTTCCCTTCTTTCCATTATTACAAATTTTATCATTTAAGAAAACTATAAGGGAATCAAGACAGTATGTTACGTATTAGATGACAGTTTTGTATTTAATGAAATATTTGTAGCTATAAGTTTATTATGGGGGCGTTCGTTAACTCGATTTAAAACTTGTGCTAAAATATTCCTCCCATTTTAACTAATTTTCCTATAAGACCTAGATAACTTTCAAATTCCGCAGCACTAAATTAATCTATAGTTTACCAAATCTCATCGAATCATCGAATCATCTGGCAAATGAACTAAATTATGAACATTGAAACTGACATGTATTTCTCCATACAAATGAATCATTTCATCTATGTAAAATATAAATTCAGTCTTAGCAACTTTATTTAGCTATATACATTTTTCAGAATCACTCAAAATCCGTGCTCCTGTATGTAAAGAGTTGAAATGAATCATTCCCTCATTATTAATATACTTTGAAAAAATAACAAGATCAGTATATAAAACTAGCATTCTCACTTAAGTGAATTTGAAATATTTTAAAACATCAAAACTCCTACGTTTTCGAGCAAAATCATTTGGCATCCATTCCCGTAAATTACAATAGTTGTTATTTAACATAACTTTCAGCTGTCCATGATGAACTTTTACTATTTCTTCAATAAATAATTTAGTATGTTTTAACCAACACCTGAATATAAATGATGTATTAGATCTAATGGAACTTGAGATTCTAAACTTACTACTCCTTCCAAAGGTGAAATTATATTTTTATATTTTTCTGGAAGATTTTCTCTAAAATTTCCATTAGTCCGAGGACGAGAAAAGTTGTCTAAAAAAAATCATCTTTTATTCATGGTTTTACCTTTTTGAACACATTTTCCATACCCGGAATTATACATTGGAGAACACATTATAAAATTCGTAGCCAGTGTATCAGCTACAATAGCATTTATAAAAACTTTATATTGACAATTATTAAAAACAAAGCCTTCGTAGTTTAAGTTTAAATATTCTTCGATAAAACATTGTAAAAAAGTATTACTTTTTGGTTTTCGTATTCCATGATACACACCTATCATAAGCGGTTCACTAAACACGTTCGATTTAATTATTTTACCCAAAATAGGCCAGACCTGATTATTTGAACTTTAGCATCAGATAAGCCATAAACATGAATATTTAAAATAATTTCAACTGGTATACTTTTTTGATCAACACAATTAAAATGAATTTTTAAAGCTTTTTCAAGGCCATAATGAACGTAAGTACCCGAATCAAGTTTTTCAACGTTATAAACATTAATTTTTTTTAATGGTTTCGTTTAAAGTTCTTGCATTTGCAGGTAATTCACTGTAATCAAAATATTTTAAACCCAACCCTTCAATAAACTAGAGACAGCATTTTCTGATATACAATATTGAACATTCTAAAAAGTTAAAAGTGCTTTTAAATCTTTAAATGAATCAAAACAATTATTTGTTTTCTTAAATTTTACTTCACACAAATCATCTGATAAACTGTCATAACTGAGACTTGAATCTAATGAGAGATCACTTACATCACTCAATCGACTATCCTCATTAATGTCAATATGTTGATCATTGAAAATATTACAATTTGAATCTGTTATTCCACGACTTTCATTTGCGTTTTGAATTATGTGAGCCAATTTTTCTCCTAAAAAATCCGTGAGGGAGTTGTCGGGGTTATTTACGTTATTTATACTTTTAATACCATTAGGATTTTCGTTTGAGCAGATTGAATTTTCGAAATTATTAGTAGCATTAGTACAAATAAATGATTATTTTTACCGGTACTAATGATCACCATTTTACAATCTTCTAAAATAGCATCTAATCTACGTTCAATAGTGAATAATAATAATAATAAAATTTGCTACTTTGCTGAGATGTATAACGGCAGCGGGGATGGCAAAGGACGATCACTGAAATAATTTTCTGACCTGAGCTTTCTAGCTGATAGACATCTTGAAAGATAATTTTTATCTTTTAGAAGATGTTTTTGTGACATTTTAAAAATTATCTTCACGATACCTGTAAGATGTCAAATAACCAAAGTCGTTATGAATATTAATTTTAGAGGGTCTCTGAGACAGACTTGTGAATCTGACGCCCAAAAAAATTTTTTAATCATATTTTTGAGTTTTCATGAGCTAAAACGTTTTCTCCTTTTTTCCAGATTATGTCTCCGCTTGAAATTTTATTTCCGGATTTTCCGTTTTTAAGAAAATTTCGAAAAAAATCGGGCGTTCGTACAGCGCGCAAAATGCATTAAACATTTTTCTTCTGTTTAAAAAGAAATAATATCGATAGCGGATGATAGCTCCTTATTCCCGGATTACGAAACAATTTTTCTTTTGTCGATTTTCTATCCAAAATTGAGGAAAATGTAAAAATTAGTAATATGCGGCAGTTAGTCGATAAAATAGGTCAAACGTTTGCTAATCACCAGATATCCCTATAAGTTCTACATTGCGTAATTATAATAATAAGTAATTCAAAATCTACTCAATAAACCATTCACATTTTATGTACATATACATAAATAATTTTTTCTAAGGTTTTCTATAAGTTTGTCAACATGCCAATTTTATAATTAATATTTTAACTATATAAAATAACATAATTCTGAACAAAGTAATAAAAAAATTGAATTGACTAGTTAAAATTGAAAAAAACAATCATTGATAAAAAACTTATAGCTTAGTTTTATATTTGTTGAATTATTTAATAACGAACTTAATTTTACTTCCATTCTTCTTAACAATATAAAGTAATAATCCATTAGTAGCATATTATAAAAATACTTCAATATACAGGTCAGGTTAAAATAAACTATATTTGCGTTTTGTCAAAAATATATTTGTTTCAACGTAGCAACAATTTTGCTAATTTTGTGGATAATGATTACGATTCGGTATTTGCATTAAAAAATATAAATAATCTAACCTTATTGTTTTATAGTTTTTAATATATTTTATAATACGACATAGTGTTCACAATGTTTATCTATAAATATTGTATATGTAACATAAGCAAGGAAAAATAAATTATATATTATTATTATATTATATATTTAACTAGTCAATTCCATTTTTTTATTACTTTGTTCAGAATTATGTTATTTTATATAGTTAAAATATTAATTATAAAATTGGCATGTTGACAAACTTATAGAAAACCTTAGAAAAAATTATTTATGTATATGTACATAAAATGTGAATGGTTAATTGAGTAGATTTTAAATTACTTATTATTATAATTACACAATGTAGAACTTATAGGGATATCTGGTGATTAGCAAACGTTTGACCTGTTTTATCGACTAACTGCCGCATATTACTAATTTTTACATTTTCCTCAATTTTGGATAGAAAATCGACAAAAGGAAAATTGTTTCGTAATCCGGGAATAAGGAGCTATCATCCGCTATCGATATTATTTCTTTTTAAACAGAAGAAAAATGTTTAATGCATTTTGCGCGCTGTACGAACGCCCGATTTTTTTCGAAATTTTCTTAAAAACGGAAAATCCGGAAATAAAATTTCAAGCGGAGACATAATCTGGAAAAAAGGAGAAAACGTTTTAGCTCATGAAAACTCAAAAATATGATTAAAAAATTTTTTTGGGCTTCAGATTCACAAGTCTCTCTGGACTACTCTGTCAGTCATTAGAAGATCTGATTTTGGTTTTCTCAAAGATGACTTAACCCTTTTCCTCCCAAATAACACAAATTTTTTCTTAACTTTCATCCTCATATCTTTTAATGAAAAAATCGTATGAAAAATTTATCAAGCATCATATCTTGTAGATTTTGACCTCCTCTTTCGAATGCCGTTGACAAAATTTACCTAAATTGTAAGCCGGAAACGTTATAGGCCGGTTTTCCGGAAAATTCACAAATTTTTCGCGTTTTTTTTTCTAAAAAAAATATTTTTTGAAATGGAAAAAGTTTGCACACACCATTGGAAACACTGTTATCGGTGTTATAGATGTCTTTTCTTTCAAATACCGTTAGATTTTTTCCGAAATTCAAAATGGCGAACACAAAACTGCGTTCGAAAGGAAAACTTTTTTTTTTTAAACTTGACGAATTTTTTCCTCCAAAACTATCAAGTTTAGTGAAAAATTACTAAGAACAAAAATGTCTTAAAATTAGTCAAGAAATACTCTCAAATTTTTTCAGATTTTTTTACAGCGAATTTGGAAATTTCGATTTTCCGATTTTCCACGAATTCAAAAATTAACTCGGAAAATTCTGAAAAAAATTGAGAGTACTCCTTGGTAAATTTTAAGACTCTTTTGTTATTATGAATTTTTTTATTGAGTCAATAGTTTTTGAGTAAAAAATTAATCAATTTTATTCCTAGTATACATTTTTTTCAAATTGGTTTCACAAAATTTTAAAAAATTTCAAGTCTAACAATTATTTTTTTTTGCTACCCTCGCTAAAAGTCAATTTTCCTGATCGCGACGCGGTAGGATTTTAGGCGAGAGAGTTCATTTTCGAATTCGTGGATAATCGGAAACGCGAAATTTCCAGATTCTCTGTAAAAAAATCTGAAAAAATTTGAGAGTATTTCTTGACTAATTTTAAGACATTTTTGTTCTTAGAAATTTTTCACTAAACTTGATAGTTTTGGAGGAAAAAATTCGTCAAGTTTAAAAAAAAAAGTTTTCCTTTCGAACGCAATTTTGTGTTCGCCATTTTGAATTTCGGAAAAAATCCAACGGCATTTGAAAGAAAAGACATCTATAACACCGATAACAGTGTTTCCAATGGTGTGTGCAAACTTTTTCCATTTCAAAATATACTTTTTTTTAGAAAAAAAAACGCGAAAAATTTGTGAATTTTCCGGAAAACCGACCTATAACGTTTCCGGTTTACAATTTAGGTAAATTTTGTCAACGGCATTCGAAAGAGGAGGTCGAAATCTACAAGATGTGATGCTTGATAAATTTTTCATACGATTTTTTCATTAAAAGATATGAGGATGAATGTTACGAAAAAATTTATGTTATTTGGGAGGAAAAGGGTTAACGACATGTCAAAAGACGTCTTCCAGACGTCGTATATCTTCGTTGGAATGATCTGTGCTTTTTGTCTTGTTGAATTTATTTCATAACTCAAATAATTGATGTCATTAGGAAGATATCGTTTAGGCGTCTTTATTTTTATATAAAATAAAATTCATAAAAAAATGTCCTTTCGACATTACACGTGCTGCATGGATTTATTTGTGCCTATTGTCCCACGAAATTAATTATCGTAACTGTCATAAAAATTAAATATATTATATTTTATTTATTATTAGAGATTATATTGTTTAATAAAAAAATATAAAAACAGAAAAAACTATAAAATTATTAAAAATGAGTGATTGAAAAGCATATTCTAACCTATCAAACAAATAACAAAACGAAGGTTAAATAAAATTTTAATAGATTATTGTAAAAAAAATGATGATCAAGTAATGTATGATAGTAATTTCTTAAAAAATTAATAACGAGCAAGACAACGAAAATACAGGACATAATTTGAGTAATGATTCTGAAAATAAAGTAGATAATTTTAATACTAATACGGATATTTGCACTATTGAAACTGATAGGAATATTGGGATAACTGTATTCACGGTGGATATTTAAAAAAAATTTATTTTTGATCAATAGGAGCCGAGTTAAGCGTTTCTTTTATTTAAGTCGCAGTTCTCGTAAAAATAAAGATAAAGAAGTAAATATAGTGGTATTCGATACTTAATGAGTTATACGTTTTTTATGTTTGCTACATTTTCAAAATTTCACCTCTTTATTTTCTTATATATATATATGTGTGTGTGTGTGTGTGTGTGTGTGTGTGTGTTATACATACATATGTATATATAACACACACACCCACACACACACACACACACACACACACACACACACACACACACACACACACACACACACATATATATATATATATATATACACGACATATAAATTAATATTGTCGAGAATTAGTACATTACGATACAAGTGCTGGGAAATAGATTTTTGTCTCGTGTGGCGTTTACGCCCGAGCGAAGCGAGAGTGGAAAGGTACACATGCGTATATATAACATATATATATAAGAAAATTATAATTATAGCATGTTTAGAATAATAGAAAGGGACGCTATAAAGAAGCGGCGAGGGGGAAGAGGGATGCACCACGCAAGACGCCGGCTAGGGACGCAACGGACAAAACTTTCTCTTTTTGTCCGTTCTAATCGGCTGCCCGCTGCCGAGCTCTGTCCGCTTTCCGCTCCCATATAAGAGCACCCTTAGAATTACTGGGCAACTTATAATATTGAAGCTCCAGTAAAAAATTTACATCTTTGGAAAATAATTATTAAATAAAATTATTAATCTTTCAAAAACCACTGTTAGAAATAATAACAGAATTATTTCAAAATATATTACACAATATTTTAAGAAATCTTTCTAAGATATCTAATAAAATATTTCCGGAAGCAAAGACTAACATTTCGCTACAAAGTTTCCAAAATCTTTCGTAAATATTTTGGTAAATGTTATGCAAAAAATTACTACATTTTTCTCAAATATATTGAACGGTAATATTGCACGAATCACTTCTGCAATGTTTCATCGATGTTTCGCGAAATGTTTGTATAAATATTACCAACAAATTTTCATGAAATTAGTTGAGCAATGTTTTTGCAAAGTTTGTACGAAGTTTAATCGAAATATTTCAACGAAAATGTCATAATAAGTTTCTGAAATATTTACGCATTTTTTGCCACAAATTATTTATACAATATTTCGGGAAATTGTTTGTGGGAATATTGGGACAATGTTTTTGGAATATTTTTATACAATATTACAGAAAAACATTTCTCATGGCTTTCTTCGTGTGCAACATTCGTTTCTGAATGTTTCATACAATATTTTTATCAACATTCCAAAAATTGTTCACGAAATCATTTTAACATTGTTTTTGAAAAGTTATGGAAAGTTTCCATAAAATGTTTCAAAACTTGACTAAAACAGTTTAATGGAAACTTAATAATTTATTTAACAAATATTTTTACAATATCTTTGCAAAGTTTTATAAAATATTTCAGTGAAGTTTTCAGTGCAATATTTCATGTTATGTGAGAAGGCTTGAAATAAAGTGCTGCAAGTCAAAAACCAGATGCGGTGGTGGGGGAATTCATCCCGTCCATCATGTTTTCGCACATGAAAAGTCTGAATTTTCGCGTTGACCCTTTTCCTCTCAAATATCACAATTTTTCTTCAAACTTTCGGCCTTATATCTCTTAATCAAATAATCATAATAATGTAAAAAATTCATGCAACATCATTTCTTATAGATTTTTATTTTTATCTCTATCTTTAGAATGGCGTAAAGGAAATTTTCCTAAATCATAAGTTGGAAAATTTATCGGCCGTTTTTCCAAAAACTTAACGAATTTTTTTACGTTTTTTTTTTAAAAGGTTTATTTTGAAATGGAAAAAATTTTTACACCACATTTCTACCACGATAAAAAGTGTTATAGATGTCCAATCTTTCAAATTCCGGTGATCTTATTTCGAAATTCAAAATGGCAAACACAGAACGGCGTCCGAATAAAGAGAACAATTTTTTTCCCACATTACGAATTTTTATCTCGAAAACTATTAAGTTTTGTGAAAAATTCATAAGGATAAAAATGACCTTTAAGAAGAACTAAAAATAAATATTAAATAGTGCTTTTTATTATGGATACCGCGTCTTTTTACCGAGAAAATACTATTGTCATTGCCCGACTCTTACCGCGTAGCGGTAAACATAAATATAAAAAGGTCATTTTTTACTTTTATTTTTATTTAAAAAAATTTTTAAAATATATTTTTCAAATACATTACATTTTTTCTGTATTATATCATTGCAATAAAAGGCTCTTAAAATTGAAAATGTTCCTATACAGCATGAGATTCACGCCAGCGTGTTAGATAAACGTATTTATTACATTGCACAAATCAAAGAGGAATTGTCATATTCCAAAAAACATGGATAAAATGAAAATAACTGTGCCTGGTGTGTACGTACTATATCTGAAATTTTTTGAAAGAACTTGAAAAATTTTGGTTTTTTTTTTCAAACTGCCATTGCTGTTGATAAGGCGATGATTAAATTTTTTGATAGATTAATAATTAAACAATTTATTCGAAATAAGCCAGTAAGGTTTGGTATAAAAATATAGGACAGATGGAACTTATGGATATTTGATTGCGAAATTTACAGTGGAAAAAATGTCGCTTAGGTGAAAAGTTAACAAAATGCGCTTTGGAAATAGATTTTGTGGTGTGTTAGAAAAAGTTTTTATCACAACAGTAAAAAGAAAAGTGAAAAGTGAAAATTTACCGCCTATATTGCGATAATTTTTTTACTAGCTCTGATCTGTTCGTGCATTTGTAATTATTAGGTTTAAGAGCTTCGGGGGTTGTGAAAAAGGATAAAGTGAAGGAAAAAAATTATTTGGATAAAAAAGTTACACGTGGGACTTGTTTTGTAAAACATAATCATTTTTTTCATGTTTCTTGGAATATGACAATTCCCCTTTGATTTATGCAATGCAATAAATACGTTTGTCAAACATGCTGACGTGAATCTCATGCTGTATAAGAACATTCTTCATTTTGAGAGCCTTTTATTACAATGATATAATACAAACAAATTTTTATGTATTTGAAAAAATACAACAAAAATTTTTAAATAAAAAAAAATAAGAAAAAGTAAAAATGACCCTTTGATTCACGTTTGCCACCACACGATAAGTGTCGGGTAAAGACAAAAGTATTTTCTCGGCAAAAAGACGTGATATCCATAATAAAAAGCGCTATAGTAAATAATAGTATAATAAAAACTTGATAGTTTTTGAGAAAAAAATTCATGGGATTTTCAATGTAGGAAATTCAATGTAGGAAAAAAAAATTTTCTCTTTATTCGGACGCCGTTCTGTGTTTGCCATTTGGAATTTCGAAATGAGACTACCGGGATTTTAAAGATTGGATATCTTACAGCCAAACATCTATGACACTTTTTATCGTTTTTTCCATGTCAAAATAAACCTATTTAAAAAAGTAAAGAATTCGTCAATTTTTCGGGAAAACGGCCTATAAATTTTCCGGCTTATGATTTGGAAAAATTTCCTTCACGCCATTCGAAAGAGATAAAAATCTATAAGAAATGACATATTATATAAATTATTTACATAATTTTTTCATTAAAAGATATAAGGCCAAAAGTTTAAAGAAAAATTATGTTATGTAGGACGAAAGCCAATAAAATTAGATTTGTAACTTTATTGTTAATAATTTGTTGTTTTTTTGTTAACAAATCCTGAAGAGGTCAGCAAATCTGCTGACGAAACGTTGCTGAATATAATTAAAATTAAGTCCATCTCTCACTATTTCCCTTCTTTTCATTATTACAAATTTTATCATCTAACAATTTAATTATTTTATAACTTCTTTATTCTTTAGTTTTAAAGATTGCTACTTTGTACATAATAAATGCAGTGACTTGATTTATAGACTAATGCAATGATTAATATAAATTGTCTATGTTATTATATCTAATAGATAAGCACGCTATTATTATTTACATGCATTTGCAATTCATTGTACTAATACTCATTGTCTAATGTAATTTTATAAAATTAATATATTTAATAAAAATAAAAAAATTTGAAATCTAAAACATTTGATATATATATGTGTAGCCCTAATTAGGAGAAAATGCCTTAGCGTAAGACCACGAAGACGTCCCGCTGCCGTTGCGACGTACACCGAGGCATCTTCTTTTGATTAGGCCTACGCTTTCCGATATGTCGGGCCCTTGATTTTATGATTGATTTTGATAGCAAAAATCCTCATGGACACGCAGGAGCAAGAATATTTAAAAAATATATATATACTTTTTGAGATATTAGCAATTGTTTAAACAAAAAGTTAATAACTTTCGAAAAAATTTTTTTATTGTTTATTGTTGTAATTATTTCGAAATTTTAAGGCATTATAAGTATTTTGAAAAAAATCCGACTTCGATATCTTTATTAGTTTTTAAAATATAGCCGTTTGAAAATTTTTTATCATTTTTTTAATTGTTAATAACTTTTGGTGTAATTAATGTGTCGACGTCAAAATTTGGGAAAAATCTCACTTTCATGTGTACAACAATTGTGCCAAATTAGAAAAAAATCCGTAACCTAAGGGTTATAAATCAATCGAAATAGCCAAGAATAACCCATATATAAGATCATTATAAATGTTTAAAGAAATATCTTACAGCTATCTTTCGCCAACGTCTTAAAGGATGTCTTAGGTTATCTACAAAGACGTTAACAAGACGATTTCAAGGTGGACATTTAATGTCTCTAGACGTATAGAAATCACATCATTTTGAAATCTAGAAAGACGTCTAGAATCTTTAAAAAGTTATCTGAAATTCATCTTACAGACATCTTTTTGTTTACAGGGTTAACGATGGATATTCGATGTCTTGAAGACATCATAAACTAATGGTCAAAAATATTTTTCAAGATATCTCTTGACTATATAAAGATAACTAAGTAGACTTTCAGACATTTCATGTTAATTGCGGGTAGGCTTGGTCAAGTTTGGACTCGTGCGCCATTACAACCCAATTCAGTCTCTAATTAGAGAAAATCATCAGGCCATAATATATCGATCAGGCTGCCTGATAAACATTTCCTGTTTGCGCGAGATAAGAAGGGAAACCTCTATTGATTGTGATTGGTTAGTTGGAGATAGAAGTTATGATACGTGATTGGGTTGTTGATATGACGTAATGAAATAGCGCGAGAATTTGAAATTATTTATAAACCTTGTACGATTTGAAATTTTTCAGCACGCGCAATGATCATGGTAACTATTATAGTGTAATAAATAACAGAGCAACAACGAGCGACTTCATACCGGAGAAGTACTCGCTATGCTCGCTGCCTCGGCTTTTATACTATCCCGAGCTGAAAACATTTTCTTCTCCGGTGTAATGGCACTCGATACGCTGTTGATGTATAAATAACTATGAAAAAATCTTTGTAACCAATTGACAAAAATATTATATATCTCTGACATTGTAATTGTAATATTTCAAAAATTTAATTAAGAATGAAGAAACAAAATGTTATTTTATTGTAAAATTATAATACTCGAAAATGAAATTTTGTACTGAAAATAATTAAAGAATAAACAATTGAAAAATCCGTAAATAGTTTCGTCGTACGAGACCTATTTACCAATGGAGTGTCACCTGCACGCAAAATCCTTATACGTCATTTGTCAGAATTGAAAAATTTTTAATCGTCAACAGCGTAACAAACGTGTCAATAGTGTAAAATAAAGCGAAGCTCGCGCCTGCCTTGGCTCGTATATACTATCCCGCGCTACAAACATACTCCCCCAGCATAATCGTGTTGTTACGCTACTGACGCATAAATAACTATTATGTACCTCACGCGAATTGCGCTTAAAACTACTATTACAAAAAGAGAGTTCAGACTAGCGTATTCATTGTATCAGATATGGTGTATCAACCGACATGTAGCATGCTGAGGTAGAAAAGGAAATTAAGAGAGAGACAGAGATATAGACTGATAGGGATGGAGTGCAGTGTTTCATATATATATATATATATATATATATATATACACTTATACCTAATACTTTATACGGACTGGGTAAGATTAGCTGCGAAAATCTATGCACGTGTCTACACACGCAGCATATACACATATACACACGCACATAGAGAGTGTTAGACGGAGAGGTGGAGTGTGCGCAAAAAGACAAGAGTGGGAGCGAGGGGACATGCTAGTATAAAGTCAGCAGCAGGTCAGTGACGGCAGTCGGCAACGAACTCTACAACGAATTGGTGTACGGATGTGCCAAGTTGCCGCCTATTGCCGAATCGTGCCGAATGCCGAGCTTCGATTCAGTCGACCAGTAAAATATAAGCAGCATTATTCCGTTCAAGACTAATTCTTACAAATAGTTTAGTTAACCTAATGATAAAGTTGATTTCGCGGACTCATCCGTCAGCAGCAGCTTACTCCCCAACCATGCTTTGAGGTTATAAGAAAGACAGCTATATATCCAGTGTAGCAGCAGTTGCCAGTGCAGGCAGTGCGGAGTCAAGTAGGTATCGAAGAGGTGTAAGTGGCCGCGACTGTTCGCGGCTGTTGAAACCGTCATCAAAACTGCCAGCACGGCTCAGTTGATTTCTTTGGTGCACCGATGAACATGCTAACCGCGACCTCGAGTGCAACAGTGCGGGAGCGAGGTTCGGCCTCGCTGGCCGTTTGACGAACATTGAAGCGGCGCCGCGCGTTTGGGAATGGTCTGGTGCCACTACTTTTTGTACTGACACTATAACCCTCCTTCGAAAATGGTCAAGGAGAAGCCCAACTCCATTCGTATCTATGATTCCGAGGGTTACCGGCGCAGGGCAGCTTGCATTTGCGTTAAGAATGACCTCGAGGAAGAGGTAATTTACATTTGTTTTTCGTTTTTTTGCTTGTTTACTTTATAGTTAAGTGCTCCCTCTCTGCTTCCTCTTGTACCCTTCTGACCTGTTTTCTTCAAATTTGTCAGGTTCTGTTAGTAACATCTAGTCGAAGGCCGAACAGCTGGATTGTTCCTGGAGGAGGTGTTGAACCAGAAGAAGAGCCTGCAGTCACGGCTCTCCGAGAAGTAAGAGAAGAAGCTGGAGTTCTCGGACAGTTAGGCAGATGCCTTGGCATTTTTGAGGTATATTTTAGCAACTTCCTTCATAATATTTCTATTACTTTTTCATTAAGACATAGTTGATTAATCTAATCTTTGTCTCTTTTTTCGATACAACAGAATGATGAACATAAGCACAGAACCCAAGTCTGGGTCATGCGAGTTACAGAGGAATTACCTGAGTGGGAAGATTCGCGTTCCATTGGCCGTAAGCGCAAGTGGTTCTCAATACCAGAGGCTTTGCTCCAACTCGCACAACACAAACCTGTTCAACGCTCTTACATACACAGCCTACACAACACAAACCCTCGTCGCAATAGCTCCAGCATGCCTCTGGCGCAATATCCGCACAGTCCAATAGCACCTATCCAATTGGTCAACAATTCTGCAAACAACCCTCATTTTAACAAGCACAGTTAATGTTCCAAGTATCATTAATTTGTATGAGGCCAGCAAACATCTCCATCCAATCTCAAACACTTGTCCCAACTGTCCTTTGTGAGGATTATAATAATTATTACTGCTGTATTTTATACATATAACTATTAATTATGCTAATTATTAATATGAATTGCTAATAAATTGGTCCAGACAGGAACAATTAGATCAATTCTTTTCTTATAGTCTCTCTTATAAAAAATTCTAATTTAAACTGAATATTTTTAATGATTAGTTGTTGTATTGGTATAAATATTTTTGTGCTACATTTTTTTAACTAATAGCATAGAAGAAATGCTATAGTATGTCATAGGTTTAGGTCTGAGTGAATTTACATATGTTCACAGTCATATGACTGATGATAATAGATAGATCAAATACAACACTAACTATGTCTACATTTTTCATGTAATAAATAAAATTCTTTCATCAATTTTCTCTTGTTTACTCTTATTAGGTAATAGTAGATTTTATTATAATAAATGCTATTTGTAGGGAATTATATTTTTATTTCAGTTGACCACATAACATTTGCTATAATTTAATAAATAGTATAAATTATTGGTTAACGATTACCGGTACGTTTAGTTCTACAACACTACTTTATCAACCAGTCATATAGTCATGGGTTTATATATGGTGAAAATTGACAATATAATAAATTAGTAAAATATTGCTTATAACTTTTTAACAATAAATATAACAAAGGGAACAGATTTTTTATAAGTATCATTTTGGTATCAAATGTAATGCCACACTTAATTTTCCGTTATGTAATAAACTTTATTTAGTACCGAATAGCGCGTATAAATATAAATAGTAATACGAGATTATAGAGGGAGAGGAGATTTAACTCATTCAACGATTCTGATGCGCCGACCTGGTGATCAAGGAAAGAAGCTCAGACTTCAGATGAAGCCAAAAGCTTGAAAATCAATAACATAAGAACACAGTGCAAATTAATTAAATAAAATATTCCTGAGTTCCAAATGCGTTCAAATTACCTGTAATCAGAATTAACAAGTAGTTTTGATTTTTTACAATGAAAAATCATTAAAAATCTCTCTCGTTATTTTATATTTTAATTCATAATTTACGAATAATCTAAGTCAGGGTAGATTTAATTATTCATGCGGGCCTATAATAGTAGAGAATTGGTATTCAAGTGTTTTTTTTTTACCTATAAAGGAACTTTCTACATAAGAAAATATCGGACGTCGGACATCAGTCATCGGACGTTTATACTATGGTGAAAAAAGATGGGCAAATATAATATATTATTGTAATGTTAATGTAGTAGATTTATAATTTTCATCATTCTTCGCATTCTTCGCAATCATGGACATTAGATCTTAAGGGGTCCAGTTCGTGTTAAACTGTGAAAAAGTTTTCTGTACTTTGCTGTAAACAAATTCTATAAATAATGTAAAATTGTTTTACCCTTTAAGCAGCTTCGGAATTTCACCACAGCGTCTCCTATAATGTTATTACTGGCGCTGTTGTCAACTTTGCGATCGCCAATAGATAGACGCTATACTAACTGCTGAACCTCTGCTAAGAGTGCTGACGCTGAGTACCAGAGTGCTGCCTAGGCCTGGTACTGCTAGGAGTGCCAGTTGTGGATTTATCGTACAAGAGCAATTTATTTGAGTTATTGTGATTATATACAACAAAGAGAAAAAGTAACTTTTTTTAAATATAAATCGGTTATACGTAAGTACTTTAAAAAAACCTTATGTTAATTATCAGAATTACTATATTTGTATTGGATAATTCGTATTTCATCTGGTATTTACGAAAATATTTACCATGTGGATTAAGCATCATATTTTAAGGTTATGCATTGATTTATAAATTCATATTTTCTCAACAGTATTAATATATAATGTAGATTGCAAACAACACTGTTTAAAATACATTCATATAATTATTTTTTATATCTTCAAATCTTTTATTGTAGATGCATATTTGTAGAGTAATTTATCTGTCATTAAATTAAATTTCAATTTAGAAAATTGAACGTTACATGACTATTCAGTAAAAAAAATTATATTCTCACATAAACTAATTTTTAAAAATTTATCTAGTATGAAAAAAATAGAAGATAAACAGACTGAAGAAATGGAGTATGATGATACTACTAGTAGTAGTAGTAGTAGTAGTAGTAGTAGTAATGATGACAGTCAAGATGATAACGACATGAGTGAAGGAGAATATGAAGATGATGATATGAAAACAAAAAAAGTTTTTTTACCAGGAAATGAACTAGAAGAAGGAGAAGAACTTGTAGTGGATGAATCTGCATACCGCATTCTTCATCAAGCACAGACTGGTGCACCATGTCTAAGTTTTGATGTGATAAAAGATGACTTAGGAAATTTAAGAGAAACTTATCCTATGTCAATGTACTTAATAGCTGGTACTCAGGCTCCAAGAGCAAATGTCAATAATCTTCTTGTTATAAAAATGTCAAACTTACATGGAATTCATGCTAAAAATGAATCTGATGATGATTCGAGTGACTCTGAAGATGAGGATAATACAAAATCTCCAGTAATGAGTGTGGCATCAATCAGGCATCAAGGATGTGTAAATAGAGTACGGTAGGTGATAAACCTTTATTACAAATAATCATTAAATTCTTAGTAATACTATAAAACAAAGAAAGCAAACATTTTATGAATAATGATTTGAAACAGATGTACTCAAATTGGAAACACCACATTAGCAGCAAGTTGGAGTGAATTAGGACGTGTTAGCTTATGGAATTTGAATGAAGAACTGAGATCTGTAGATAGTCAAAGTTTATTATCAGCATATCAAAAGAAATATGAAAAAGCAGAAACTTCAGTTAAGCCAATTTTCACTTTCAAAGGACATCTAAGTGAAGGATATGGAATAGATTGGTGTCACACAGAGACTGGTACATTAGCTACTGGTGATTGCAAAGGAAATATTCATATTTGGCGATGCAGTGACAATGGAGGAACTCAGAGTTGGAATGTTGATCAAAGACCATATAGCTCTCATGTTCCTTTTAGTGTTGAGGATTTACAGTGGTCTCCAAATGAAAGACATGTATTAGCATCATGTTCTGTAGATAAAAGGTATTCAATCATCCTAAAAATTGTTTTATTGTCTAGAGTATTATGTAATTCATAAAAATATAACACTTTCAATTTTTTATACGAATTTCATTTTATTTTATTATTTACAATATTTAATACAATGTAGTAAATAGTCTTATAATTCATGGATTGAAAATGTTTTAGTATAAAAATATGGGATACTAGAGTTAATCCCCATAACGCCTGCATGCTAACAGCATTAGATGCTCACTCAGCTGATGTGAACGTTATATCTTGGAATAGGAAAGAAACAAAGTTTCTTGTTTCGGGTGGTGATGATGGAGCAATCAAAGTGTGGGACTTGCGACAATTTACTAATGATGGAGCATCTTCTCTTGCTACATTCAAACAGCACACAGCACCAGTAACAACTGTAGAATGGCATCCTGAAGAAGCAACAGTGTTTGCTTCTGGAGGAGCTGATAACCAAATTACACAATGGGATTTATCTGTAGAAGCTGATCAAACCGAAGAAAATAATGATGAAGATATTGCAAAATTACCACCTCAATTACTTTTCATTCATCAAGGACAAACTGATGTAAAAGAGTTACACTGGCATCCTCAGTGTCCAGGAACAATCATTTCTACTGCACTATCTGGTTTCAATATTTTCAGAACAATTAGCGTTTAATTTTTTTATACAAATCGAGAATTTAATTATTACTACAATAAATTAGTTTTAAGTAAATGTTATCGAACATTTTGTCATAAAAATTTTTAATTATAGTGATTTATGAATTGTAAATTGGAAGAATATTTATTTATTTAAAAATGTTAAGGATACTAGATGTCTAAGAGTTGGTCTTCCATGAGGACAGTTCCAAGGATTTTTCATTTGACCCATTTGCATTAATAATCTGTTCATGTCATTTAAATTTAAAGCTTTTCCTATCATAACTGCACCTCGACAAGCTCTCGATGCTAACATTTGTTGTACTCTACTAGGCCTAGGAATAATATTGCTACCGGTACCATCATTACCACCTTCTCTAATAAGGAAAATTAATTCTTCGATATCTTCTTGTCCAAACTGCCATCCAAAACTAACAGGCATTCCTGTAAGGCTTATCTTGTGACCAGGGTCACCTAGAATCAGAGTAATATATAAATTTAACATTTCGTGCTTTAGTTATTTACATTTTTACTTTAGTTTTTGTGAATCTTCAAAATATTAGTAGTATTCTGATGTACATAGTAATATAAATATTTATACTTTAAGCTTTTAAATACTATTGAAGATTCATTTTTCTAACTGTTTATCATAATTGTTTGATTTACCATTCTGATTTATGTTGAATGTAAAACCATTACTTTCAAATATATATTGATTTTCTATGAGAATTGATTCATTTAAAGTAGCAAAATTAAGTGGTTTTGGTATAATTAGTTTCTGGGTTTTCAATTTTGTTTCATTAGACAATTTTTCAAAACGGTATTTTTCGTCGCTTGCATGTTGATCAATAATGAATATATCGTTATCAAGTTTTGTCAAAATAAAACCTAAATTAAATTGGCCTATGATATGCATCTGGAAATAAGTTGGGAATTGATAAAATTATCTGTTCATGGCATGCAAAACAAATTCACCACAGAGGTAGAATGAACGAACCTTTTCAAATGATCCTGTTTTCAATTCATTTTCTAATTCTTTTTCAATATCGCATGTTTTAGAATTTAAATGTGATTTATATTTTACTCTATTTTCTAATATTTGCTTAGAATGTTGTATCTCTTTGGATTCTTTTAATTTTTTCTTTATAATTTCAAAATTAATAATCATTTCAACATCTGGTAATTTAGTTTTCAAAATTATTTTATTGTCAATGTGCTTATCATTTTGATTTTTAAAGATTTCTGTTTGTTCATTTTTAATATTCAATTCTTCTCTGTATTCTAAATCGTTATATATGTTCGTATCATTTTTTGCTTCATATTTTAGATCTCTACCATTTTCCTCTTGATGGCTATAATTTTGTTTGAATTGATAATTATTTATTTTGTCTTTTATTAAAACTACCTGTGCATTAGTCCCTTTAGTAACTGTACTTTTTTCATTATGGTTAAGATTTAGTTTCGTCTTTATGCTTTCTAATACTGAACATGAATCTTTATTTATATTAGGTTTATGTTTTAAATTTTCAATGTGTGGTTTTTTCATTGGAGGGTGATATTCTATAGAATCTGGAATACTTCTCTTATAACTTTGCAAATTCAACTGATCTAAAGTTTTAACAGTAAAAGTACCTTGAATATCATACCATGCTTTATCAAAACTAAACTTGATAGTTGCCAGAAGCAATTGCTCTTCAGTAAATAATATTGTTCGTTTATCTGGTGTAACATTAACATCTGCACAACTTTGATCAAGTTGAATATTTAAGAAGACAAATGGATATTGTTTGTTATTATATTTATGATATGTATGGTTAATCAATTTGTTGATTTTTGTGGGATCACAAGGTCTACCATTTACATAAAAAAACTGTCGATCTGGTGAAGATCGGCCAAGAGTATGATTGCTACTACTGACAAAACATGTCCATGTAAAATTTATTAATACATCCTTCGACAAATTATATTCTTCTAAAATTTCTTCATTAGGTAGTTGCATTGGTACTTCAATCAAATTTTTTCGTGCCTTTCTGCCAAATACTGATGTAATATTATCTAGTACATTATTTACTCCATTAGTAGCCACTACAACATTAGGTGATTTATTTCCCAAGCTGTTGGTACAAACAATTTTTATACCAGTTGAAACTAAACAGTAGCTATATAAAACTTGAATCATCTTAGCAAATTCTTTTTTTATGTTTCTTTCAAATTCATTTGCTCTTACAGGCAAATTTTTAAATATGTCTCTAACGTGTACTGTTGTGCCTTGCTGTCTTGCACATTCTTTCTTTTTTGTTAGAATGCCATTTTTATCAAAATACAAATCAAAAGCATATTGCGATGTAAAATGTCTTGTTACAATATTCAATTTGGATAGAGAGCAGAGTGAACTTAATGCTTCTCCACGGAATCCAAAGGTTTCTACTTCTAACAAGTCAGAAAATTCTCTTAATTTAGATGTATGATGTTTTAATCCTGGAATAATATTTGATAAAATATATTATTTCAAAAAAAATAATGTACTAAATCTGTTTCAAAAAGTATATTACCAAGTCCCTCAAAATCTGTTTCAAGAACACCACTACCATTATCAATCACTGTAATACAAGTTTTCCCATAATCTATTAATTTAATTTCTATAGATGTTGCACCACTATCTATACTGTTTTCAACAAGTTCTTTGACTGCTATAGCTAGGTCAAGTACTACCTGTAACAGAAAGAAGTTTTCAATTCATAATTCTGTACTTTGTATTTAGGCATTTTTTAAAAGTTTCTAGATCATAATATACCTGCCCAGAGCAAATGCGATGCACTGACTTTTTATCTATCGCTGAAATTCTAGTCTCTGTGCTCATAGTGCACTTTAATAAATATTTGGTAGTTTGACTGGAAAAAGAAATGAGCGTTACCAAATCCGTGAGAGTGAGAGGAAAAATGAAAAGCTTGGTAAAAATAATAGGCAGATAGAATAGAATGGTGATTTTATTGGCTTATATGAAATATACGTTGCGTTTCGTTTCGTTTCGTTTTAATGGCTGTGGTGGGTACCTGAGGACTCCGATGCGCCACAATTCAAAATAAAAAATATACATTGCCATGCTACATGAAGGTAAGCCTTAAAGAAGGCGCGAAGTTCAACTTATACTATATTGAACAAAGGATATATCTTAACTTATCTTATATTTTACATTTAATACTAACAATGAATTGCGCAATACATTGAATCAAATCAAGATTTTTTTCTGATAATAAAGATATTATGGAGAAGGGTCCGTATTTATGTATACGTCTAATCTCTTTAAGAAGAACAGTTCTTTGTTTATTATATAAGGCACATTCCCAAAAAATGTGTTCAATGGAATCATATCAGACTGACCACATTGACACAAGCTACTTAATAAATAAATAGATAAATAAATAAATACTTAATAAATAAATAGTTCTTTCTAAATAGACTCAAGTTTAGGGAGGTGTGGTTAGATCTAATCCTGCTAATGGAAACTATTGCTTTGCGTGGCAGACCTAGATCAAAGAATCAAGGTTTACTGTCAGCTGTATAAAAGTTTTCAAAGAAAAAAGAACATTTTGAGGAACTTAAGCTCATTGTTATATTTTCATTCTCTTCTTTGCATATATTTTTAGGAATGTTTAAAAAATCAGACATTGAAACCTATTCATTGCGATTAGGTGGCCATTTTTGGCTGCAGCTTTAGCTTTAAGATCAACAACTTCATTACCATGGATACCCACGTGAGCACTGAGCAGGAACCCATGCTAATTTTATTAGAATGTTTTTATCGCTCGCTTGTGCTAATTTACATCTAAGATTAATGATTAGTACTGAATCACATGAATACGACATTAAAGCTCTAAGAACACTTTCTGAGTCTGAAAAAATGATATAGTTGCCGGAGCCTTTATCAATAATTTTTTCTACAACCAATAAGAGAGATGTACATTCAGCTGTAAAAATTGATGCTGAATCCAAAATTCCATATTCAAAGCATAAATCTTGACATTTGCTCCAAGCAGCAAAGCCGACATATGTCTTACTGTTTTCTGTAATTTTGGATCCGTCAGTAAACACAAATGTACAATCAGAATTTTCAGGAAATAAAGTGTTAAACTGATCATTAGGAGATTTAGAGCTATTAATTTTCTTACCCTCATCTAACAGAATTGAAGGCGTGTACAGGAGATAGTTAAAATCTTTGAGATATTTGATATGCTTATTTGAACTGATCAAGGAATCTTTGAGGAACCAAACTTTTTCATAACATTCAGCCATAAGGGAGCTAGAAAAATTATTCGCAGAAATAAAATAATCATTAAACTGAATAATCTCCTCTAGATTATTTATAATTTGATACTGATTATAGGCCATACATTTAAGAATATATTTAAAACAGTTCAGCTTAAATCTGCATTGTAAATACGGAATTTTGGATTCAGCAACCAAAACATTGATTGGAGTACTGGTTCTGTAGCCCATCGTAATTCTTATGGCCGAATTCTGGATTTTTTGTAATCTTAAAATATATTTGTTATTGCATGGTGATATAATAAAACTTTCATATTCAATCTTAGATCTAATTAATGCTATGTACAACAACAACAAAGACCTCGGATCAGCGCCCCACCAGGTAGATCGTAAAAAGCTGAAAACTTTCAATTTGAATAAACAGCTATTAGCTAATTTCTTGGTGTGTGAATTCCAACTAAGGCGACGATCTAACGTTAATCCTAAGAACTTAACTTCTTCAGAGAGAGAGTAATTCTGTGATTATCTATAATGATAAAGGTAGACTTATCAATACGCTTCATTGAGTTGTCGAAAGTCATGAGCACGTATTTTTCCGGAGCAAATTCTAATCCTCTGGATTTTAGCAAAGTTGAAATTTTGTTATACCCAACTTCTAGTGTAGACAACTGCTCAATATGGCTAATTTTGTTATTATTATAAATGACTATATCGTCCGTAAATTCTAGAATAGACAAAATGTCGCATACAATTCGGTAAATCATTCTCGCATAAATCGCATACAGAAGTGGGCTTGCTTACTCCCTTGTGGAAGACCCTTATTGACAATTTTTTCAATAATTTTTGTGAATGTACAAAACGTGACTTTGCGTTCAAAAATAACATTTTTAATAAAGCTAATCATTTTTTTAGGTAACTTCAATTCAATAAGATCGTCAATCAAAATGTCAGGAATAACATCATTGTAATTTTGATATCTAAGAAAAGGGCAGAAACTGAATTTTTTGTGAAAAAATTCCTTTGAATATCGCTCGTTAGAATGCTTAAATTATCAATGCATGATTTGTTCTTCCTAAAACCAAATTGAGATGGGGACAAAATATCAAATTTTTCTGTCCATTGGAGTCTTTTTTTAACAAGTTTTTCCATAATTTTCAAAATATTCGAGGCCACCGATATGGGTCTAACTTTGCAAGAGTTTGCTTTAGGAATAAAAATAACTAAATAGTCACTCCAGTCTTGTGGAAAATTTTGACACTCATAAATATCATTATATATATCCAATAAGACTCTTTTATAAAATTATAGAAGATTAATAATGATCTCATAGCTAATTTTGTCTAAGCCTGGGGCAGATTTAGCCTTGACATTATTCAGAACACATTGTAGTTCATCAAATGAGAACGGGCTGTTTAAAAGGGCAAATTCCTCACATTTATTATCTGAATCATTAAGATTTTCTAGATTATTTAAAGCATTAGTACGAATTTTCTTTGGCGAACTTAATTCATCGATAGAACTACACATATTTTGTTCAGCTTTCGAGTTACCAGAAATATCACAAGGCTCTTTAAAACTATTATTATAAATTGTCGTTGTTCTCCAGAAGTCTTGGAATTTTGTTTTAGGATTAACACTTTCACAAAATGAAATGAATGATTTTTGCTTTTCATCTCTTAAAGTTTTAGTACTAAAAGCATCTAACCTTTTAACTTCAATGAACATTTACATAGTAAAACTACATTTGATAGATTTAAGAGCTGCTTTTCTACATCTGACTACCTTATTGCAAGAATCATTCCACCAAATATATTTGGATTTATTTTTACCATTGTTAACATTAAGAGACACTTTTGAATCGTTATGACGTTTCTGTTTTTGTGGAAGGGCATCAAGAATTGCCTCGTTCAAAAATTCAATAAAAACTTTGTATCTAGAGATTACGTCTTGGTTGTTAAATGCAATACTATTAAAATACGATTGATTATATGTGAGCTTATTTAAAAAGATGTCTCAGTTCAGTTTTTTCAAATTATATCTATAATTAACCCTGTGTATGTAAAGAGGTTTCATGTTAAATTCAATCGAAATTGGATAATGATCACTACTCCAACTATCATCAAGAACTTGCCAATTGCACTTAGCGAACAATTCTGGGGAGCAAAAAGTTAAATCAATACAAGACTCTGATTAGCCAGAATAATTCAAAGTGAAATGAGTGGGACTTTTGTCATTTAATATCATAACCTTATCAAAATCTAGATTATCAACAATAATATTTCCATTAGGACAATCAGTATTGCTGCCCCAAAGGGGATGATGAGCATTCAGATCTCCAGCAATTAGAAAATATTTTGCATCAAAGTTTAAGTTTGAATCCAAGAAGTCAATCCACTTATCTTGATTTAAATTATTATTAGAGTCGTTAACCCTTTGATGTCTATAGCAAGATGTAATTAGCAAGTTACCTGATTCTAGTTTGACAGTTACTGAGCCTGTCTTAAGAATATATCCTGAATAACCAACATTGCACACCTCAAAAATTAAGTTCTTTTTTAGGCAGATAGCTAGGCCACCACCTTCTCCTGATAATCTATCGAATCTTATCACGTTAAATCCTTTAAGATTAAAAGATTTTTTTTTATTCAGCCAAGTTTCGACCAAAATGATAATATCATATTTAAAAGCTACATTATGTAAACATAGCTTTTTAGTAACGCTACGGCAATTCCATTGTAAAATATTTAAATTTTGATGAAAATTATACATACTGAAAATTTAATAGAATTAAATCCAATTACTAAAAGCAATAAATACAATAAAATTTAAATAGGATCTATTTAATCTTAGCCTTATGCTTATTTGCAGTAGTGTTGCCTGAACCTTTAGTATTTATTCTAACTTTACCACTATTTTCATTCGCAAATCTCTCCAACAGTTTCTCTGTGACACTGACTCAACGGGATCCTGGCTTCCCAGTTGGTTGTGTAGACTGACAGGAGGCAGACTTATTTTCTTTCTTCTCATTTTCTTGATTGCTCTTTTCCATATTGGTCTTAGAATTTCTAGATATCCCCTGACTAGGCAAAGACTGATGGTTAATAATAGTAGGAAAAGTAGAATTGGTCTTCTGCGTATAAGACACGCCAGTTGTCTTATTTAACTTGGGTTGGAATAGTATTCGACGGTGCTTGACCTGAACCAAATACTAACTATTTTGCTTCAAAATATGATAAATTTTCGAATGCCATTTTTTCGTTAACTATAGTATTCATTTTGTAAATTCTACAACTTTTGTCAATGGATTTATGCGACTCTTTGCAATTACCGTATCTTGGAGTGAGGTCTATGCAGGGAGAACCAATGTTCTGAAATTCACCACACATAACATTTAGTTTTACTACGGCAGTTTTTAGCCATATGGCCAAACTTAAAACAATTTAGGCACTGTAGAGTTTTCCTAACATATGGAAATACTTTGGCAATTACATAAAATATCACTATTTCTTTGGGCAATACATTACTTTCAAAATCAATTAAAATAGACGTAGTATGAACCCACGTTGTATCGCTTTCTGGTGTTAACTTAATTCTTCTATTCAACCTTGTGATCTTACTGGTGATAACATCGCTTTGAATGCCCACTTTTAAGTCATCTAAATCAATATCTACAGGAATGCCTTTGATCACGCCTTTGCGCGTTTTCTTGAATTCTGGAATGAAGGTAGTTAGACCTTTATCTACAAAACATTTGTCAGATAGAGCACGATTAGCCTCATCCCTGTCTTTGAAGATGATAATACCTTTCGATCTACCGTCTCTTTTAACTTGAACGATCGAATTAAAATGACCGTGAACAGCCATTCCAATTTTAAAAATACTTAAAAGTTTGGCATCACTAGAATTTTCCTGTTTTACCCATACGTAGTATGGACCTTTATGAATACTACTATATCCTACAGGTTTGGAAGTAGAGCTACCAGTTCGTAGCTACAGCTTCGTAGTTTTTATATAAATATTTTTCAAAAAGAGCTGATTTTAAATAACAATCATAAAAATAATCCAACTTTTGTAGCATGTGAATTATGAAATCGTCATCCCTTTCAACAGGTATCACACGAATATCAACAAATGTAAAAATTACGAATTCACATAAGTTTCTACTAGTAACGTACAATTGCCCTTGTACCTGATAATAAGGATGTTTTTTTTCAGTCTCAAATAATTGCTCGAGTCTCTTTCAAGATAGGGAGCAGTTGCCAAAAATTAATACTCATGTGCCTATTAGTGTAAGGAAATTTAACTTCTATCACAGCCTTTTTAAATAATAATCTGTTTAGAGTAGCACCTAAGTAAGGACGGTGTACAGGAACAAATAGTCCACATTCGTTAATTTCTAAAGTATTGTCAAACATCTCTTAAAATTTAATCACAGCTGTTGACTCGTGAATCCTCCCATGTTCCGTAGCTTTCGATGAAAACGGTACAAGATTCATTATTTTATCAACTAATGACTTAGCAGCCACTGGATTCTTGTATCTAGAGCAGCACGAATGAAACAAGCTTGCAGTCATTCTTACGGTGCACTCGAGCTTCCACGTTGAGCTTTCACTTTGTTTTCTAGTGCACAGTTCTATATTTGCAACCATATCTTCAGATACATTTTGTACGCGCAGTGATTCCAACACTAAATCAACAGTAGTTTTTTTCGTATAAAAAGAATGGTCCCATGTACAGCGTACATGTTAGCAGGTTCCACTATTTGTTTTATGGACATGTCACTATTGAATCCTCCGGAAATAATTAAGTTTCTAAAATAATTATTATACCAAATTTTTTTGAAATCTTCAGTTGGTTCGTCGTTTTTTTCTAAACTTTTCAGCCTTCCTAGGTGAGCTTGCATATTTCTTCCCTGGTTGATGAAACGTTTGTAACTTTTGCGTACATGTCTGTTCAGTTACTATTGTTTTGGTCTTTACGAAATGTCTAATCGTTACTAATACTATTATCACATGTTTACAGTGAGCTTCTTTAGTTTGTCCAACAGGACACTCACAAGAGCTGCCTTGCATTTCTGTATCTAAATTACTGAAGCGCATATATCAACTGAATATTGCATGTTTTTTCATTTCAGCTCTACAACAACCTTTTATGTAATACATAGTACCTAAAAAAATATTTACATTTACTTTTGCAATCTTTCTATAGTTATCAATGTTCAGAACATACCTGTGATTGAGTGTCTAATATATTTTAGAAATCCACCTTTGTAAAGTTTTTATGCTTTATCATCAGATGTTTCATTAATTTAAAAATATTTAAAAATGGTTTTTAGTAAAGCTAGGACACGGGCTTGATGAATTGATATCCTTGTAATTGACAGGAGGTGGAGTTTCAATAACATCATCTTGTTTCACTTGCTCAAATCCAAAATTATTATTTCTATCATAGAAAATCAATCTAAAAACAAAAATAATGACTGACGATAAAGTAAGCACATAAAATAGTCTACAATTTTATCTTACCTGTCAACCAACTCTGCTTTTCTTCCAATAACTTTTGCACCTTTACCGGCCTGGCGCCGTCTGCCTTGAGCTTGATAGTGAAAAATCTGTGGCGGTCGAGCCCCGGCTGCTGCCGCCACCTGCGGGCCTGAATCAGCGGCGGGAGAGGCATCTCCGGTTTGAATTAGCCGGATTAGGAGGCGAGGCTTAGGGGTATGATGGCTAAATAATCCAGTTAATCTGGTCATCCCTAAGCGGCTCATGCGGATCAAACTCCGGCCTGGCGGCCTATACAAGGTCGCCCATCGCAACACACGGAGTTCAGTATTAATCGAACTGCTGCCCGTCGTCAACCCGATTGCCTTCGTCATCGCCTACAGCCGCTACCAAGAACACGACAAGAACGCGGCAAGGACACGACAGGACACACCATCGCCGCCAAGGAACGCCATCGTCCGCTTAGCCAAGCGTCAGCCGCTCTTTCCAAGCAGGCTTGCCCTGCTTGTGACGCTTACGGCCCCCGACGCGGACAAGCTGCCGTACGTCGCTGTACTACGCGATTTAAAAGGAAGAATAAAGATTTTTCAGTGCCTGGGAAGAATTCGAGTCTAGCGTGATCTCCCGCGTATTCCCTACCACTTCCTTATCCGTGACGAGTGCGGCTGCACTCGCCAACAAAAGCCAAAGATCTATCCTCATAGTGTTACCGCGATTGCGCGATTAATTGGACTCATCAGTCATCAGTATGGCTTGACGATCGGTAACACCTAGCCGACAAGCCCATATATACAAATTATGTCTTTTCATTCAACACTTTATATTGATAATTGAAATTAAATAAAACCGATTTAAGAGTTCACTTTCATATAGAAACAAATCATTCTTAACTTGCACTTATTTGACTAAAAGTACTTGATTTACAGAAAATTGGATATATATATATATAAAATTAAAAAATATATGAAAGTTAAAGTATTAATTAGAAGAAATCTTGTATTATCTTATTTTATTAGCGTTTCTGCTCTGGAATCTGGGTTTAAGTATAAGACTTAAATTTCTTTTATATATATATATATGGTTATCAATTACCTACACTTGATAAATGGAAATAGGAAATTAATATTAAAATTATTAAAATGAAAATAATCAAGTCATTTATTGTAATGTCCTATTATATTTACAACAAAAAAGTTACAGTTTGGAAAACTAAAAATTCTGTATACATACTTAACTAAAATAAAAAACCTATTTTCTTCATTTATAATATATCTTACATGTAATAAAAATACAGTACCATCTTTGTTATTAAATAAGAATGAAAGTTTTAATTGATTTTTGTACTATTCACTCATATTGTTGATTTTCTATAAAACTTATCAGCCCATCAATATGGTGAAAACTAATTCTATAAGACTTATTATCACATTGATAATATGAAAATATATTTTAATTGACTTTATAAAATTTATTAAATTGCAATAAATAAAAAGTAATACTAATCAATTCAGTTGCTTTTCATTCTGATCAAATAAACACCAATTATTGTAGTAGCCACTGCCAGAGTAATCCACTTACAATTGAATTTTGATTTCTTGCTGATGTATATAGGTAAAGTGAGATGGAAATTTTCCTGATTTATTAAGACAGCAGTGTGTCTTATTTTTAAAACTACATCTTGTATTTGTAAAGCAATTTTTTGCGTTTCTAAAATGGATATTTCATACTTTTGTTTATCATCATTGCTAAAAGTGAGAGTTCCAGTTTTTCTTATTTTATTGAACCAAGTTTTAGTGAAGTTTATACTACATGACATAACATTTAATTGTCTATTTAAATTCCCCAAAAGTTTAATTGCTTCAAAGCATGTGAATGGTTGCGATTGATCAAGAGTTAGAACTTTACTACTCCATTCATATTTATGGAATCTAAGTAAATCTTGGATAAATCTTTTTCTATGGACACTTATGTCAATTCCTAGTTTTATTAAATCATCTTCCTCTAACAGTAACACAGTTTTCAGATTCATGCCACAGAAATGAGCTTTATACCCATCAAGGCCCATTCCATATAAAATACTAGCTACATCACTATCCAGACTATTAGCATTTACTTCTGCCATTGTTGGAAACATATTGAACCATGACAAAGTAATATCGGCAAAAATTTCTCCATGTTCAGTTTTTTCATCTTTGTGGAGTAAGGAGATAAGTTGATCATACCCTTTAGTGATAGCAATGTCATAAACAGTATGTCCTCGAAAATTAATCCACGAAATATCAGCACCATTCTCTATAAGAAGTTTTACTATTTCGTATCGGTTTTCGGCTACTGCATAAAATAAGACAGTTTTCTGCTCACTATCTACATAGTTAATATCCGTTGTATACTTGAGTAGTTCTGATATAAAATCCAATTCTTGTATTTTACAAGCAAACATTAAAGCTGTTTCTCTGAGTTTGCTTACTGCTTCAACGTTTGCTTTGGCTTTAATCAAATATTGCAAGCACTTGAATCTTTGGCTTGGTGAACCTTTGGCTGTGTTTGATAATGCCATTAAAGGAGTAAATCCTTCATTATGTATATTTGGATTAGCTCCAAGGTCAAGTAGGTATTGAATTACATCTGATTGAGCATAAGATGCTGCATATAATAGTAAAGTCCAACCAGAGCTCAAGGTATCATCCACTCCATGATCTGATAAGTATTCATTTATAATAGGAATATTACCAGTTATGCAAGCATCAATAACATATTGATAATCAACTCTTGCAGTAGCAAATTGATCAAAGTTATCAAATTCCATGGTTTTATTGGAATTGTTTTAGATCTTTCTTTCTACAAAAAATACATTATTTCCATACAATTATTTTTTACACACGGATTTTATTCGTCATCAGTAAAAAATTTAATAATTTCTAGTTTCTACTCTACCTTTCCGTTTGCTCTTTTTAAGATTGCAATTCTAACCGCATACCCTATGATTTCTTATTCCTTAGATTGTACAAAAAAGGTCATTACATTGTTATTTGTTATGCCATGTGCCAAACATGCCATTTACATATAGTCCGGGACCGGGATAGGTGCATAAGAAAAAATCGAATCGATTATCGAACGAGACTCGAGATACGTATAGCGCGCAACATGAAATAGGAAAAACGTTCATTAGAAGAAACGATTTCCGAAATTTAAGATCTGAATGTTTCACGGTTACGGTGTAGAACATTTTTACATACGATAGTAATTAAAAATAAAATTTTGTTGATGTAATTTAGTAAAAAGATTTTTACTAAATTATTAAAAATATAAAAAATTACAAGAACAAACATTTAACATCTGGTAATAGCGCAACGAACGTCAATATTCACAACCAAATGAAAAGAAGAACAAACATTGTAAAAATTAAGATGGATAATAAAAATAATTAGTAAAAATTAAGAATGAATACTTAAATGAAAATTAAAAAAACCATTTTTCAACATTATTTATTAACAACCAAAAATTGCAGAAAGATGAATTCTGTAAACCTAATTGAATATTATCATTAATATATATTTAGCTATATTTAATATATTATAATTATTTTTATTTTACAAAAATGAATTAGATTGTTCATTCAGTTCTATTTTAAGATTTTGAAAGATTTGTCATTATTTAATAATTTTATCTTCCTCTTATAACGAAACACTTCTCTAATACATTTTTGTAAATATTTGATAAATTATTCACAATTTATAAATCAGATCGTAATCCAAAAGTTGGGTCAGGTGGTGGAGAGGTAAGAGTTGTGAGACCTGTAGCTGGCTCAGCGGCATATCTACTAGATTGTGGTCCTGGTGGTGGTCGTTCACCTTTTTTTAAAGCATCAATAATAGCTTTGGTGGTTTCTGGAGTTAAATCCTCCTATAATAAATATAATTTTGTTAAATATTTTCTTATTATTCAAAAAACAATAAAAATTAATAATATTTACATACATAGTAATCATCATTAACTTGTAGCATTGGAGCATTTGCACAAGCACCGAGGCATTCAACTTCAGAAACTGAAAACATCATATCTTCTGAATTTCCTCCTATTTCACATTTAGTTTGTTCTTTGACAACATTCAATATGCTATCAGAATCTCTCAACCAGCATGGTGTACATGTGCATATTTGAACATGGTATTGTCCCATTGGTCTACGATTGAACATAGTGTAGAATGTTGCAACTTCATATACTCTCATGTTGGATACATTAAGGATTTCTGCAACTTTATGCATAGCTGAAATAGGTAACCACCCATGTTGCCGCTGAGCTATATCAAGTAGTGGTATCATAGCTCCTCTTTTATGTCCTTCTGGATAAATTTTTAAAATTGCTTCAATTCTTTTTTTGTTTGCATCATTGAATTCAAAAGGAATCTGGGGATTATCTTGTTCTGTATCCCTATGCTGAAATAAAATACAGAATAAAATACTTGGTTTATAAATAATGATTCATCTAAACCAAACTATAAAATTTAAAAATTATATCTATATCTTTTGATGAATTCATAGTTTTCCATAATAATGGCTTATCAACAGTGGTTAATATATATAAAATGTATACTTACAACAAATAAAGCATCCGAAGAACGAGGAGCTGAAGTTTGTAAGCTTCTAAGGCTTTTTAGAGCCTAGAATGAAAATTTATGTTTTAATTTGAATATTACACTAAAATTTACATCTAAATATTATAGAAGTGATTAGTAGTTAATCATAAATGTTACACTATACAATGGTATAAAATTTTACAATCACCATATTCAAGTTTCTGATTATTTGATTGTGAGTTTTACAGAAGTTATGTATATATCACTCAGTTAATTAATATTTACAATACGCAAACCATATACCATCATATATAAAAATTGAAAAGACAATATTTAACACACAATATAGAATTTGATAATGAACCTTGGGTGATGACTGTTATATACAGTTAATTAAAATTTCAATATACTTATTTTGACAGCTGATATTTAATACTAACAATTTTTACAATGAATAATAAGCTGTAAATCTATTATTATTATTTTTATTCGATTACATTAATATTGTTTTCGTTTGAGCCGTCAGTTTAGAGGTTACGTAAGATAGAGGTTGGAGCCATATAATCAATTTATTTTACTTGGTGATTATTTTATTTTCATAAGCAATTGACATACCGATAAATTGCAAGCTCGTCTAAGAGACGTCAACATGTCGAATTAAATTTGTTTCAGTAAATACACTGTCCAAAAGCGTTGGAATATACGAATGATGACTTTGGCCTACTCTATCAGCAGAGCTATCAGCTGATAGACATAAAAGAATGCAGCTATAGTTTGCGCATTCGAAGGTGGCGGGACTGGCGGGTGGATGCTAACTGCAAGGCCTCTATCTGCAAAGGATTGCTCGTAACTTTCCATTTTGTAAGTACAGTTACATCTGTAGCAGTTCTTTGAAAACGCTCAAAAAAATGTTCAATTGTAATGATTTTATTTCGCAAGTGGTCGTTTATTTTTTCTGCTCAAAATTACGCTAGATTATGAAGCAAACTGTTCGTCGCACTGAGCTATTATTGTAGGAGGAAATTAAAAAAATAGAAAAATTTTAGTTATAGATAATAGTTGTATAACGTAGCTACGTGCTTGCTGCCTTCTTTACTCGAGTAGCTATGGTGACGAGTAAAAGAATATAGACTCAGATATTGGCGTTTCCTTGACAACTATTCTATTGCTGCTGTAGCGGGGTCAGGAGGTAAATGGGTGGTCTTCTATTTCAGGGCTATACAAGCGCAATTGGATCACAAATAACTCCTCTATTGCTTTTCTACTGTCTGCATAGAACATTACAAATTACCAATGAATTTGTGGAAGAGCAAAGCATAGCAACAGACGATATAATGTATTGTTGTATATTTGACAAAAAGAAGGTGGAATACTACATTAATTATTATTAATTAAAAGAAAAATGTGTTTGACTGGTGAATGAGGCAACGATATTGATTTTGACCTATGTAAGTTTTTATAATTTAGTTGTTGAAGTATACCGACCGCGCTGTTAACGTATTGGGTAAATAGTTAGGAAAGACTGGCAGACAAGAATAAGAATAAGAAGCATTTCCAGATATTAACATTAATAGCGAGAAAAGGAAAGTGGCTCGATGAGTCTACGAATCGAACGGATGGATAGCAATTACAGGACGAACGTCGCTAAGTGGCTTCCCCGGGCTTCGGACGCTCTCGAGAAATACTTTTTGGATTCTTTGACGCTCAGCGAAACAATGGGCCACCTGGCACGCAAAATAGCCAAACTCGAGAAGAACGCGGTGCCGTGTCATGCCTACGATCAAACGGTAAGCCAAGCAATTGGGCAATAATGCTTTGTTCGCTGACGATCTCACAACTCGGTTGGTTCATATTGTTTTTCTATGCTCGCACACATCCTTTTCCTAAGAAATCAATTGATTTCATACCGACTGGTGCTTGACAAACTGCGAGCTTTGGCTAATAATGTAACAGCACGCCATTGTTAACTTACAGGAGCTAAAACATGTAATTCGAGACTTGGAATCGGTCATTCCAGAATACAGAATGATGCCCGAAGCAGTGAAAACAACATGTCCAATTTTCTTATACGAAACTCAGCATTTAAGCATTACTTTACGAAGAGACGCAAACACCGTAGCCAGGTCTACAAGGCGCCTCATCACTGCAATCAGCGTTCACACTAATCATGAATTTCTTAGAATGATATTTAGGCAAGGCATTAGCGATGAAGCTGCACAATGTTTTATTTTATTAACAGTCAGTATCCATTGACGTTACAGATTGGTCAACGTGTACAATGATTTATTGAGCTTGGATTACGAAGTGTCCCATGCGTCAGTCAACATATTTTACAACGATTGTCCAAACATGTTAGAACCGCTAAAGAAGATCTCGGTGGCTCGCATATTACAGGTATATATCGTTACCTTTCAACTCTTTTAACATTTCAATTTATCTTTATTTCTAAGATCTTAGCTAAAAATCGCGCCGAGGAGTACTGCCATGAGCTGATTGATTGCCTTCTAGCTAATTATCGTTCTAGTTGCGATATGGATGATTCGAGGCTCGATACTACCAATGATTTGCAAATATCTGAGAATTCGAGTATAGAAATCTATAGGTAATAAAGCAAGATACCAACCATGGAGTCGTCGTACATACTATATAGGGTGACCAGCTCAAATCGTTTAATCTTTTGGCAGAACGCTCACGAAGCATTTGAATCCACCGGCCAAAGCTACTGTTACATCTCAAAAAGAATTTTCAAATGTTGAAAGTATGTTAGCTTTAGTTAATGCACAAAATCATCAAGTCGTCCAGCTTTTGAACGTTGTCAAAATCATATCACCACAGCTCCTGACTCCAGATGCGACTAAGATTGAAAATGGTGTGTTTTACGTTCACTTGTACTATATCTGTGCTTTTACAGCGCAATTCTCGGTTGTGCGTACGTTGCACGCTCTAGTAGCTTCGAGCGTTCTATCCGTGTATGTTTTCCAGCAATAAATAAGCGATTTTCGATAATGAAATAATCGATGTATTAATATTTTTGGTCAATGCGTAAAATACAATGATTGACGAAAATTGAGTAAAGATATTTTGGCAGACGAGACGGTTTTCCGCAAAACGGCAATCAAAAGGGTCACAGAGTTCTATCAAGAAGTAGCCTGGGATTCGGTCTCGAGTATTTTGGATCATGTCATTCTTTGGTGGTCATCCGAAGCGTTGGCAGCTCGACATAGTCAAGGTTCGCATCATTTAAAGGACTGGCTGCATCAGTTTATTCAACGGAATGGTGGTAATGTAGTGCCAAATAACGTTATCTCGCACTGTACTACTAGCAAGGTGACTGCCTCATCCGCGGCTCATTGATTCGCATGTCACTTTGGGATCTTCAATTTCCATACCCACAAATAAGTTCATCCATCCTAACGCTCGATACTTACAGGCTACTTCCCCCGAACTTTGCTAAATAATTACTCTCTTAATTGTACTGGAGGTAGCTTTTAATTGGAATCAAATTGTCGAGTTATTTAAATATTACCTAGCAACAGCACTTTGATCTGTGAATTCAAACGTTTTCGAAGGAAAAGACAATTAAACAACAAAAGTAAACAGTTGCAAAGTTACACGACATTAACATATTTTGTCGAAATAAACCTTTTTTGATAGATTTCATAAACAAAGTGAAATACGTCCGAACGTTTGAGTACAGTTCATACTTGTTGAACAAATTGCTTTTCCGTCGAAACACTTTAATCTCAGCTTTACGATGCCTGGATCACAAGCTATTTCTATTACAAGAGTGTTACATGTTTTCCAAGACCTGAGAAAAATCGCCTATAATCGGAGAAACATCGAGCGTTAGGATCAATGGACGTGACTCCTTCTCACTGATCTCTACTTATGACGGGAGTTACGAGCGAATTGGCGAGCCGCAGAGGCGACATTCACCTTGTCAGAGTTGGGCTTAGGCAGCCGAAAGACGCAAACATGGAAAGTGGCGAGAACGGAAAAAGCGCGAAATGACTGCTGTTCACAGTGCCGTCCACGGTAAGGCCAGCACTTCAAACTCTCTACGACGCGCTCGGCTGTCACGTGAGCATCACCGCATGGGACCGGCTGTTCCGACTCGCTTACATTGCCTCTTTCGACTGCCAGTCGAGAGCATCCTCGGAAGTGACGGAGGTAGGCGATTCTCGAAGACGAGCGTGACCATCGATGCGCGAACACGATACAGGGAGATCGGAAGGATTTAATCGAGAACCGGTTGCTTGCCGGAACTCCTTGACTCCAAGGATTCAAGGGGGCGCAGCAGGAAAAGCACCGACACGGGGCGACAGTTTGCCGAGGTGTTCGAGCTGCTGACGACGCTGAGCAACGAGTGCGAAAGCAGCGGCGAGTGGGCAGTTGGCGCAGCCCTCGGCGAGCTGCCGCTGTCGGAGCAAATAATCGTCCTGCACAGAATGGACCACTCGGTGCACACGATGCGACTCTGGGCTACGCAGGAGGCCCGGGCGATCGCTCACAGCTGGGAGCTGCAGGTCTTCTTCCTGATCGTCAAGGCGGACGTGGTCCGCTGCCTGGACATCTTGTCCCGTCTGAAGGTAAGAGCTGCGCGCCCGGTGGAAGCGCGCGCTCACGCTCGGTCTTTCAGCTCGCAGATCACGACGGCGACCCAGGCGGCGGCGCGGCGAGCGTGCAGGTGCACGTCTGCGGCAAGATGCGGGCCAAGATCGCCTCCGAGGTGAAGGCCAACGTGCAACTGCTGCAGGTAAGGGCGGCGCGGCCGACGCCCTCAGCCCGATTTGCCAAAGCTGGCTGGTGAGCGCCGGTGCGAGCTGCGCGTTTGCCCGTTTGCTCCAGGAGGCGCCGGCGTGGTGCCTCGGCATCCTGGCCCAGATCGGCCGGGTGGTCAGCCTGGCCAGCCTGCACATGTGCTTCCCCGAGCCGAGCTACTGGCGCAGCAGCTCGCCGCTCTCGGGCCGCGGCCCGAGCGCCTACGTCGATACGTACTTCGGTGAGCAGGCGGCAGCCGTTCCGCCCACTTGGCGCCCGCCGAGCCGTCGCCAAAGCCGTGACTGACTCGCCGTTTCAGAGCGGGTGCTGCTGCCGGTCCTCCGCGTGGCCGACGAACCCGAGACCCCGAACATGGTGCTGCGCATCATGTGCGAGGCCTGGCTGGACTACATCTACTTGCACAGGGTGAAGTTCAGCGAGCGGGGGGCTTTGCAGCTGCTGGCCGACTTCGGCCGCGTGCTCACCTGGGTGGCCGACTGCCCCGCGGCCTCGGACGCACTGCGCCGCCAGCTGCTGAGGAACGAGGTGCTGCGCCGCTGCGAGGGCGTGGGTCGGCTGCTCCTCCGCCGGCCCGGCGAGGCGGTCTCGATGAGCTCGACGAGCAGCAGGAGAGCCGGTACGAGCGGGTGGGCGGGCGGGCGGGCGCACGGACGAGCCGACGAGCCGACGAGCCGATCGAGCCGCGCTGTTGCAGCTCGGCGCGCCGACGACGACGACGACGACGGCGACGACGACGACTCGGCGCAGTCTCTGGGACCGGAGCGGATGCCGGCCGAGATGTACGTGCCCAACCAAGAGCAGTGGCTGGAGCTGCGCGCCTCTCGCCGACGCAACTTTTGCTGCGGCGCCGCCGGCGCGTTCTCGCTGAGCGAGTAGTGGGCGCTGCTCGCCACTCGCCACTCGCCTCTTGCGCTTGCGATGCCGCCAGCTGACGCGCTCCGGCGACCGATTCGCTCCGGGCCTCGCGATCACGCGCCTCGTGCAGCGACCTTCCGCCTTACGTAAGCGCTTGTATCGGCGCTTTCCTTCGTCTCTCGTCCCGTCGCCCCGTCGCCCCGTCTCCCCGTCGCGAGCGCTATTCCGTTCTATCCCTTGTGCGGTTCGTCGCCACGCGTAGTAACCGCGCGAAGCCTGCTAGCGAAGCCCTCCCTTCGCCTATCGTCTTACAGCCGTGGAGAGGTCGCCGACCAGGCTCTACCCGTCAAATCTGCTTTTCGATTACGCGGCCGCATCCCGAGCGATCGAAGACCGATCGAAGCGTGCGAGCGAGGGGATGAAAAAAGATGCGGCTCGGCGAAAAGAAAGCCCAGGTATTTTTGCTGCTCTCGGTAAGGTATACCGTGGCAAGAGCCGCGGGATAAAAGGATAAAAATATGTAGCGCTTACGTTACACAAACCCTAGGCGTGCAACGACCTTACGTAACCGAACCAGTCTCGATCGCTCGTTTGAAGGCGCGCACGCTGCACGCTGCCTCGAGTCGATGTATACTCATCGATACGCTCGCCTTGCTAGAGGCAGCATCCGATACGACGCCAAAATACTCTTCGACGGCCTTTCCAGCCTGCTGACTTTTCAAAGCAAGCCCGCCGCAGTTGCTTTCCTAGTCTACGGATTGCACTTGCGGCAGCATTGTTTCGATGATCTTTGTGCACAACTGCTGGGCTATTTATTCCGTTCACCTCTGCCACGGCGAACTCCTATTCGTATTCGTTTGTAACCAGCCGCATCTTCCGCGTTCAGCATTACAATCATGCCAAACAGATTTTATCCTTCCAGTTGTTAAATTGATTTTCATCCATTCGTCGCACGTTCGAGTTCAGCGATTCACGCAAAAGCTCATTCGTTAAGACGTCTAAGACATAACCGCTTTTGAAACAAGTCGTAACGCGAATGTTGTTTTCTTTGATGTTGCACGAGATGTTGGTGGTGACAAAAGACCTGCAACGAGCAGTAATCCAATATAGTTTTGCCGCAACGCACACAATAACGAAAGATAAGTGGAACTCGTCTCGAAGGTATCCGAACTGGCTGTCAGTTGTATGATGCGACAAGTGATAGCTGCAAGGCATGCGAACGCAAGCGAGCAGCCGAGACTCAAAGTGGTAGGGCGAGAATCAGCAGCTATAGGAGGGCGCAAGGCAGTATCGTTGCGTGGCTTTGGAGTCAGTGCGCGACAAGCTACGACAAGGGCGAGGATCGTCCGAGCGAGCGTGACAGCGAGACAAGCATGCAGCAGCCGACGGAACGGACCTTTCTGAGAAGGCCTCCCGAGCAGTACGGCTACATTGACTTTGCTGGCATTGTACGAAGGCGCAAGAACCGGATACGTCAGTTTCAATGCTGCATTTGCGCTTTTCTCATGTATGTATATCGTCGCTATTCGAAAGTTCGCATCTTTATCGCTTGCTACACACGCGCGCAACTACAACGTATAGTCGCCGAAATGAGTTTTTGAGTTTCCACGTTTTTATCAAACCTTTTATTCTTGATCCACTGCGTGCACTCGCAGAGTCGATAAAAATTCAGAATTACACGCGACACAGCTGTCTGCAAGTCAAGCGAAGACACGCTAGTCTGTCGGAGCACTGGCAAAGTTGTCACTAGGAAAATACGCTGCGAAGGAATGGAGCTGGCTGCTTTATCGAGTTCGCACGCGCAAGCGAATCGAACCATTGAAACGCAGCTGCAGGCGCGAGCATATAGTCCGGGAAGGCTCGTGAAAATTCGCGCAAAAAGCGTCGAGCCGTCGATTGAAAAATGTTGTGCAATTAAAAGAGATGCGGTGAATAGCGAAGCCAGGCGCGCGCGTGCAGCCGAGCAGCGGCAGCGGCAGGCTCGTTGTCGCGAGTGAATGGGAAGAGGAGAAAAAGGAAGCAGCGCGCGCTAAGGAAAAAAGCCGGGCCGCCGGCGGAGATAGGGGGGGGGGGGGGCGAGGGCGAGAGCGCGGAGCCTGCTCCCTTGAAAAAGGAGAATTTGTAGGGCTGCTCGGGCTGATCCGCCCGGGCTAGCTGCAGCGCCAGTCGGCGGCGTCGCCGAGTCATTAGCGATTCACGCCGTAGCGAGGAGAGCGACTCGTCTGTACGGCGTTGCATGGACATTCACGCGCCACTCCCAGCGACCGAGTAGAGCGCCGGCAGATACGCGTACGCGCATCAACGTACGCTGCAGGTGCGCGACACGCAGCTCGCTCGCGACGTTACGTAAGCCGCGTCGGCGGCGCCGCCAACGATCCAGTCTTCTCTCTCTTCTTTGTACCCGAGGTCAGTCGACGCGTCGCGCTGCTCAGCTTGCGTAGACCGTCTCTGGCTGCGCTCGGACCTGCTCGCTCTTCCGCCGCTTCCGTGAGTCTCTATCTCATTGTTATAGCCCCGCTTCGGCATCCTCGCCTCGCGGCCTTAAGCTTTCGCTTCGCTCATCGACTAACGCGCTGCTCGTCGCTGTCCCGAGACCGGGGCCGCTTCGCTCTCGCCGCATCCCGCTCGAACTGGACGACGAAAGCCACGGCTCACTGTTGCACGCTACCGCGCTATGGCTGCAGCGCTCGCTGGCGGGATTAACGCTAGCCGTCGACGGCCCGACTCACCTGGCTGACCGATCTGCTTCGATCGATTTGTAGCCAATGTCGCATTATTTCGCAGCTAGGTACTCGACTACGAGAGAGAATAGACGCAGCCTCGAGTTTTTGCGGATGCTGCTCGGTTCGCCGAGTGGTTGTGTGCTGGCAGCCGAAATCAACGATGTCGACGGAGAAGACGCCGCTGACCCTTGCGGGCCCGAGCTTTGGCTCGAGCACGACAGCGCCCTTTTACGTTCAAGACACGCATCGCTTTTACTCGCGCCGTAGAAGAGAACGACAACTGCAATGCATCATGTTCGTTACCATCATGTGAGCCTCAGTACTTTTCACTAACTTCGAGCTCGGCTGCGAGCGATCGAGCCAAATTTCATCGGCCTGCCTTGACAGAACTGTTAGCGCGCGGTAGCGTGCCAAGAGCAATGCCACTAGCGCTTTGTTTGGTCGCACTTTCCGGGCGGTCATTCGAACGCGCAGACCGGTCCTTTCATGCTCGTTTGTCGTGTCGACGGTGGCAGATTTGATCATTCGATCGAACATTCAATCTCCGGTCAATACAAATATTATCTAACGTTGCGCGTGCGTGCCTTGTTTACACGCTCAAGTACGCAATGCAAATAAGTTTTATGCAACCGCTGGCTATTTTTTTCTCTTCGTAAAAGAAACGTTTGATCTCGCACTTTCTATGAGCACAGCGATGCCTTGCCGTCTCTGCGTTACGCGAATCCAACCTTGTCACATATTGCTTTACTTCGCGGTATATTAATGGAGAAAACTTTTTTATGCAGCAGAGCAGCTGTCTCGCTGGCCGGTTGAGAATAAAAGGCTTGATAACTAAACGTTTGTCCCCCTTTCGCGACGCGCGACGTATCGCGGACCGACGATATGCCGAATCGAACCGCGCGTCACAGTGCGAGAGCTCGGACGGAGAATGTACGAGCGAACGATGACGAAATTGCAGAGCGACCTTCATCTTGGCGCTGATAGTGACGATCAGTTACTCGGTGAACCACCCAGACCTGCTGCCGCCCACGACGAACGTCTCGTCGCGGCAGGAGGCGAGCGGACCGCTGCAGGCGACGGGCACGCCGGAGGCCGCGGAGCTGAGCGCGCAGGAGCTGGCTGAGGCGCTGCGGGCCGGCAACGAGGCCCTAGCGGCTCGGCGGCTGGCCGACGCGGCCGCGCGCCCACTACAGGCGCCCTCGGCCGTGTGGCGGCACCAGTTCGCCGTGAGCACGAGCGCCCGCGCCAACGAGCTCGCGCTGGCGGCCACGGCCGAGCTGGCGGCCACGCGGCGCGTCGAGCAGGCGCGCAGCTTCATGGGCCGCGCCTCGAGCTTCGGCAGCCGGCTCGACGGCGGCTGGGCGGACGCGCCGGGCGGGCCGTGCGCCGGCCGCCCGGACGCCGACTGCCCGGCCGTCGCGCCCAAGTACCGGCGCTTCGACGGGTCCTGCAACCGGCCCGGGCGGCTCGGCGCGGCCTTCAGCCCCTACCGCCGGGCCCTGCCGCCCGACTACGCCGACGGCATTGGCGCACCCCGCGTCGCCAAGCTCGGCGGCGCCCTACCCTCCGCCAGGGAGGTCAGCCTGAAGGTCGGCACCGCCTGTCGCAGGCTGGCCGCCTCTGCGTGCCCTCACGGCGCTCCGTTGTCTGCGCAGGTGCACTCGCCCTCGCCCAGCAGCAACCCCTCGTTCACGGTGATGCTGGCGGTGTTCGGCCAGTTCCTCGACCACGACATCACCGCCACGGCCGTCAGCCGGGGCGCCGACGGCGGCTCGCTGGCCTGCTGCCCGGACGCGGACGCGGACGCGGGCGCGCCCGTCAGCCCGCACCCCGAGTGCTTCCCGGTGCGCGTCGGCCCGGGCGATCCGGTCTACGACCTCGCCGGCAGTTCGTGCATGGAATTCGTGCGCTCGGCCCCGGCCGCCCAGTGCAGGATCGGCCCGAGGCAGCAGCTCAATCAGGTAATTCGCCGGCTCCTCCGGCCGCCTCGCCGCCCCCGCCTGGTCTTTGTCCGTCTCGCGCTCACTTCGTTAGCCGCCTGCCTGCCCGACCCTTTGTCTTTGTGCCAGCTCCGAGGCAGCCCGGCGGCTCTCTCAAAAACGCCAGGTCTACTGCTTCATCGCGCCGCTCCTTTGCAGCTTTGAGGCTCCCTTACCTTCCTCCCGACGCCTCTTTCTACCTTTCCTCCTGTGCTTCCTTCTACGGCGCAAAGGTCAGGCGAGCCGCGCCAGAGCACGATCACGTCGACGTCCGAGTTCGCCGGTATCGGCACGTGCCGCCCGCCGCCGCCGCCGAGTTTTGAATACTCGATAAGCCGCCAAAGGCGTAGTTGTTCAACGAACGATCTGGTTGTTCTTGAGAAATCAGCCGATTACCGAATTAGCGAGTACAGGCAGCCGCCAGTCGGAGCGCGAGCAGTCGCGCACATTACAGGGCTGCAGTCGCGTCGGGGGATTAATTGATAAAGCGGATTTGCGCGAGCGAGTTTTCGCGTTGCCGCGCGGAATCGATGGAGCGAGATTTCCGAGCAATGTCGACGCGTAGCGCCCGCATCGAAAATTGATCAGCCGAAAATGCGTAGAGCAGGCTTGGCAATTAATACAATTGGATGATGAGCTTAATCTCAATCAGAAATGCAAATGCTGCGCAGGCCGCGGCGGTCGAACGCGAACGCGGAAGAGGCGAAACGCGAATTCGCGCGCGAACGCGGAAACCGTCGACCAAGTGGCTCTGACGCGGTCATTCCGGCGGGGTCGCTCGGGCCGAGCCGGGCAGCGACTGAACGCCGACGACGACAGGTGACGGCCTTCATCGACGGCTCGATGATCTACGGCTCGGACGCGGACACCGCGCAGGCGCTGCGCGAGCTCGCGGGCGGCCGGCTGCGCATGCAGCTCACCCCGGACAACCGCACGCTGCTGCCGGCGAGCACGGCGCCCGAGGACGGCTGCGACCGACAGCAGGAGCTGGCGCGCGGGCGCTACTGCTTCGCGAGCGGCGACGCCCGCGCCAACGAGAACCTGCACCTGACCAGCATGCACCTGCTGTGGGCGCGCCAGCACAACCTGCTGGCCCGGCGGCTGGCCGAAGCCAACCCCCACTGGGACGACGAGCGGCTGTACCAGGAGGCGCGCCGCGTCGTCGGCGCCCAGCTGCAGCACGTGGCCTACGCCGAGTTCCTGCCCGTGGTGCTGGGCGCGGCCGAGATGGGCCGGCGCGGCCTCGCGCCGCTGGCCGCGGGCTTCCGCGCGCCGCCCGCCACGCCGCCCGACCCCAGCGTCGCCAACCACTTCGCGGCCGCGGCCTTCCGCTTCGCGCACACGCTGCTGCCCGGCCTGATGCGGGTGACCGACCGCCGGAGCGCCGGCGCCGCCTACGTGCAGCTGCACAAGATGCTCTTCAACCCCTACAGCCTGTACAGCCCAGGTAAGCGCGCGCTCGCCGCCGCCGCCGCCGCCGCTGCTGCTGCCGCTCTGCTCAGCCGTCTGTTCTCGGCGCGGACCGGACCCGACCACCAGGCGGTCTGGAGAGCTCCATCGCGAGCGCCACCTCCAACGCCATCCAGCGGACCTCGACGCACGTGAGCGCGCAGCTGACCCAGCACCTGTTCGAGGACCCGCTGGCCAACGGCACGACGGCCGGGCTGCCGTGCGGCCTCGACCTCGTCTCCCTGAACATCCAGCGCGGCCGCGACCACGGGCTGCCCGGCTACGCCGCCTGGCGCCAATTCTGCCAGCTGGGCCGGCCCGCGAGCTTCGACGAGCTCGCGGCCGAGATGGACCCCGCGGCGCTGGCCGCCATCTCCGAGCTGTACGACAGCGTGGACGACGTCGACCTGTACACGGGCGCGCTGGCCGAGCTGCCGCGCGGCGACGGCCTGCTCGGGCCCACCTTCGGCTGCCTGATCGCCGACCAGTTCCAGCGGCTGCAGTCCGGCGACCGCTACTGGTACGAGAGCGCCGAGCAGCCCGGCGCCTTCACCGAAGGTAGGCCTCGCGCGACGCCGCGCGACTCGAGCACCGCAACTCCCTGTGCGTACTTTCAGAGCAGCTGCGCGAGATCAGGAAGACGAGCTTGGCCCGCGTGATTTGCGACACCTCCGACGGCATCACCGAGGTGCAGCCCTGGGTCATGCGCTCCGTCGGACCGGACAATCCGATGGTTTCTTGCGAGGACCTCGGCCAGCCCTCGCTCCGAGCTTGGCGGGCGGACGCCACCGTGCTCGCGCTGTCGGACGCGACCGTGCCGGCTTTCGACTGGCTCAAGTTTAAGACCGACGTGAACAGGACCATCGCCGACATCGTCGCGAACATCGCCGCCAAGAAACCACCTGTTGGCAGTCTTCCGGCCGACTGGCTGGCCTTCCAAACGAACGTTAACGCAACTTTCAGCGCTCTGAGAGATAAATTCTCGGCTTTACACCCGAAAGTCGCGACCAACGTGAGCCTGCCGAGCAGCGCGCCAGCAGCGCAAGCCGCGCCGCCGGCGGGCGTCTTCGATTGGATGGGCTTGAAGGATGCCGTGTCCAGGACCGTCTCGGAAGTTATGGATTCCATTATTGCGAATAAGCCCGCGCCGGCGAGTCTTCCGGCCGACTGGCTGGCTTATCGGAAGAAGATTAACGACTCGTTATTAGACGTCAAGAAGAAATTCAAAGTGATTCATCCGAAGCCGAGGCTGGCCAAATCCGGAGCCGGCAATGCCGAGGTGTTTGGCCAAGTACCCGCGATCGATTGGATCGCCATCAGGAATGAAATCAACGCCACCATCACGGACGTCGTCAGATCCATCAACTCGAGCAGACCGCCTGCCGGCAGCAAGCCGGCCGACTGGCTGGCCTTCGGCGCCAAAGTCAACCACTCGTTGATCGAGATCAAAGACATGTTTGCGGGACTGCATCCGAAGCCGCTCGGCCCGGCGCTCAAGCTCGACAAAGCAGGCGACGAGCCGACCTTCGACTGGGTTCGATTCACGGCCCAGCTGAATGCGTCTTTGAGCGAGCTCGTCGCGTCGACTCTTGCGAAAAGGCCTCCGCCGGGCAGCACCGCCGCAGACTGGCTGCAATTCCAAAAGCAGCTGAACGATAGCTTTTCCCAATTCGTCGATCAGTTCGCAGCTCTGCGCGAGTCGATCGGGCCTGCAGCGGAGCCGTCGGACGCGCCGGCCAAGAACGCCGATCGTCCGGCGCCGCTGGCTAACCAAACCGACGATCAAGTCGATAAGACGATTGCGCAGATAGTGGCCGAAATCAACGCGAACAGACCCGCGCCTGGAAGCCCGCAGCAAGACTGGCTGGCTTTTCAGCGGAAAATGGGCGATGCTTTCGCCGGCATGCAGAGTAAGTACGCGAGCTCGTATCCGAAAAATAAAAGCAAGAGCAAGCCAAAGTTGATGAAAGCCGCGGATACTGGCGCGTTCGACGCGATGGCTTCCAACGATGATTTGAACAATTCTCTGGCGAGTTTAGTGGATTTGATCAAAGCTAAAAAGCCCCCGGTAAACAGCTCCGCCGCTGATTGGTTGGCTTATAAAAAAGAGGTGAAAGCTTCCGTTAGTAAATTGAAAAAGGATATATCTGCCTTCAAGACAAAAGATATGGCGGAAAGCGATAACCAAGAGTTCGCTGCGGAAGATGCCTCGCTGTTCGATTGGCTCGGCTGGAAGAATCAAATCAACAACACGATCGACAGACTGCTCGCGGACATTCAAACTATACCGCCGGCTGATCCCAAGTGGGCGAGCTTCCGCGATTATTTGAACAGTGCGTTCGGTTCGCTGAAAAATAATTTTGCCGGCATCCACGCGGTGCCGACTCAAGTTAACTTGGTGGCAATAATGAAGGAAGACTTGCTCAGTTTTCGAGATCAAGTGAATAGCACGATTGAGGACGCGATCGATGATATCGAATCCAATCAGTCGATACCCGGCGATCCCGCGTCGAAGAAGCAGGCGAAGAAGAATAAGACAAAGATCAGCGTAAAGAATAGCTTAGCCGAGATGCAAGAAAACTTGAAAGCCGTTACAGCGGAGTGGTTAGGTAAAGTGAAAGCCGCCACAGACGTGATGACAGTTGCTGATACGCGACTTTCCGCGGCTGTCGGTTCAGCCGCGACGCTTGATATGACATTTATCAAATTCAACTTTTGCGCAACCATTGCTGTATTCTTTATGCGGGCAGCATTTTAAAAATATTCCCGCAACACAGCTGCGGATCTATGGGAATGGAAAAGTGCTACTTAAATGCGGCCAATGTTTATTAACTTTTATTTTATACTCGCTGCTACAGTTGATGCAATAATATCTTTAGTCTTAATACTCGTAGTAATCAAACAATTTTCCATGCAATATTATTTCACGCGGATAAGTGATTGTTTACTTTTTATGTATTTGCTTTAGTTGAAGGTTGATCATTTAACCGACATTTCCAATGTATCCCGTGAGTCGATATAAGAGACTGCACGTTTTCCTGTGGATTCAATCATATTTGCAATCGTATGTGTATACGTCAAATGGCTCAAAAGATAATACATATCATCGGCTTTCCAACATAAATGTTTAAAGCTATTTTTCGGGCAATCGCGTTAATATTGGATTATTAATGTTTGAGCGAGTCCTTTCGCGCGAATGTCATATGCAGACAAGCTGAAATATGAAAACGCGTTAAAAGTAGAAGGCGTAATCGGTTTAGTCATTTTCCGGGTAATCTGGTCGAAAAAAAACTTGCTTTTATTTCCATTTCAAGCTCCGAATGATAAGCTTGTGCAATGCGCAGCGAACATTTATTAGACATTTCAGTCCAGAGCTATTGAACGTAAACGTTACTCAACCAGCTGTAGCGGCACGCCAGACAAATAAACACTAGCGTCTCGATTGTTCGGAGAGCAATGAGTTGTATCGCCATGAATAGCCATGAAAATCGTTATCGTCAACATCGAATACATAGCCGACCGGCTGAAATAATCGGAAAAACTTACTTTGTAAAATTGTACAATGATTTCGAATAAACAGACATAACGAACGAAAGTAAGTCGCAGTGTTGAAACAGACTTTTATTGTAGGGCTTGTGACAATAAAGAATCAAGCAAGCGGTAGCGAGTAGCAGAGTAATCACTGAATCGAACGCAAAGCACTTAAGCAATAACAATACTCTAAGAGCATTGTAAATTACGAGGCTAGACTTAAAAGTAAAGCTGTTCCGCGTTTGGTCCAGAAAGCAGCGTTTTCTGCGCCAGCATTTAAATCAACCGTAACTACGTAGGCGGGCCTGCCTTGGTCTCCAGAGCGCTGCGGGTAGTAATAGCAGGGGCAGCTGTACAGGCCTTCGAACATAAATCAAACGTTACTCCCAGCTGGCTGCTATAAGCTTCTGCTCGCAGCCACCTCCGCCCGCACGACGCTCGTTAGACTGGTCGTCGGATCAAGCGCGCCAACGAAACAGTCGACATCGCTCACGGAATAGTCGCGCGATCGGTCGCTCGCTTTCGCGCACCTTTGGCTTTCCTGCGCGGCTGCTCGGTCGGCTTGAAGTGCACCACCGGCATGTCGCAGACGAGCTGCATCGGGGCCGGGTCCACGAGCGCGCCCAGCCGGGCGTCCCAGCCGGCGCCCTCGAGGTACAGGGAGCGCACGTAGACGCCGTCCGCGGGCGGCGGGGCGAGGCCGCGCTCGAGCTCGGGCTTCAGCACGGCGAACTCCCACGAGAGCGAGTCGATGGGCAGCCGCGCGCGCCTCGCCTGGCTCTGCAGCACGGCCGTGAGGAAGCCCGTGGGGAAGGTGAAGGCGGCCAGCCAGAAGCGCGCCGGCGGCCGGCCGCTCTCGGCCCAGCCGGCCAGGTGCTCCAGGCGCAGCCCGAGGTCGCGCGTCCAGGCGGCCAGCGGCTTGAGCGACGGGTAGGTGCGCGACCAGCCCGGCGGCACGCGGCCCTCCTGCAGGCAGCCGAAGGTCTCCTCGAGCTCGGCCGACATGACGGCCAGGCCGGCGATGGCGCGGCGCAGCTCGCGCAGGCTCGAGCGCACGGCCGCCAGCAGCGCGTTGTAGCGCGCGGCCTCCTGCAGCAGCACCACCTCCAGGGGGCCGCGGGCCAGGGTGCGCGCGGCGCGCTCCAGGTCTATGGGCCGCGGCAGCCGCGAGGCCACGTCCTCGGCCAGCCGGTCGACGCGCTCCTCGGTCGAGGGGCCGCCGTCGCCGCCGCCGTCGCCGCCGCCGTCGCCGGCCGCCGCCGCCGCCGCCGCCGCCGTCTGTGGCTGCATGCTCGCCAGCGTCTCGAGCGTCGCGCGCGTCTCCGTGACGAGGGAGGCTATGTCGGCGTTGGGGTGCTGGCCGAAGGCCTCCGGCCGGTCGGTCATCGGCAGCGCGCTCACGAGGTCGCGGTAGCTGTCGAGCGAGCCGTCGCGCGGCACGCAGTAGGTGGGCAGCGCCGACAGCCGGTACTGCGGCACGCGCAGCACCGCCTCGCTCAAGTACTCCTCGACGTAGCTGAGCAGCAGCCGGCGATCCCAGTCGTCGGTCACGTGGCCGCCGTAGCAGATGCCCGCGATTAGGTACTTGAGCGCGTCCCACGGCGTCTCCTCGTACTCGTCCAGGTAGACGCGCAGCAGGTTCTCCGACACCTCGAAGTCCGAGTCGTTGAAGCTGTACAGCACGTTCCAGCCGAGCTGCTGGAACTTCCTGCGCTCGAGCAGCACCGCGTGGAAGAAGACCAGCGCGAACAGCAGCTTCTTGTACTTGGGCTTGGCCTGGCAGCTCTCGAACTGCGCCTCGCTCAGCAAGCCGTACAGCCGCTTCATGTTGGCCTTGAGGCCCTTGGGCGGCTCAGTGGTCATCTTGATGCCCGCCTGCAGGATGGAGATGGGGAACTGCGGCGTGGGACTGCAGCTCAGCCACAACCTGCGCGTACCGATCGGGGCTTTCGTCAGTCGGACCGCCCTGACGAACGTAAACGCGGCCGGTGCAGACCTGAACTGCGGGTGCACGTCCCTGCTGCCCGCCAAGTTCTCCACGATCTTGTCGAGCTTCGGCATCCAGCTGAGCGACAGGTGGCAGTTGGCCAAGAAGACCCAGGCGCCCTGGCGCGAGCCGAGCTCGATCATGCTGCAAGGCGAGGGACGGCCAAGTCGAGCGGGGGGTCGAGGGGCGGGTCGCGGGCGCGGCGCGCCGGTACCGGGTAGCGATCGGCGCCTGGCCTTGGCCCAGCGACAGCGTCATGAAGCGGTCGCCCATGTCCTGGCTGTCGGCGAGCTGCAGCAGCGCCGCGGTCGGGTCCACGCCCGGCGACAGCACGAACACGAGGGGCGTGCGCTCGGTCGAGTCGTCGAGCACGGCTCTGACGTCGAGGACCGGCGGCTCGACGAACGGCTGGCCCAGGTTGGCCACGACGAAGCTGCGCAGGCAGCTCGTCGTCCGGTCCGGCCGGCAGCTGCGCACGACCAGCATGCGCTGGAACTCGCCGCAGCGCTCCTCCCACTCGGCCGGCAGGCTCTCGCTCTCGGGCTCGCTCGACATGTACCTGCGTGCGATCGGCGAGGTGTCGGGCGAGGTGTCGGGTGAGGTGTCGAGCGCGGCGTCGAGCGCGACTCGCTCACCAGCTTTGCCAGTCACGCGGGCACTGCTCGAAGGACGCGACCAGGCCTTGGCAGCCGGGCAGCTTGTCGAGCTCGGCGACGTTGTCCCAGACCTCGTCGGGCAGCCAGTCGACCGGCTTCTCCGGCTGACTTTCGCGGTCGATGACGATGCCGCCGGTCAGCAGGAAGCTGTACTCCGAGCGCACCACCTTGTCCTGGGCTTCGAGTATTCGCATGCACACGTGGAAGGAGAAGAGCAGCTTGTGCTGCTCGAACAAACCCCGACAGGTGTTCCTGTACAGGGCGTAGGTGTGATAGTCGTTGAGGGCGTCGATCCTCTCGGCGAGCTCCGAGTGCTGGGGGCTCTTGTCGATGGATATGTTGAACAGAGATATGTAGGCGTCCAGCGAGAACTGGTACATCGGGTCGATCTTGCTCATGTCGTTGAGCACGAAGAAGAGCAGCGCCGCTCGCTTCGAGCAGGCTCGATAAGCCTCCCTCGCCTTGTCGATTTCGATCTCCGTTTCCTCCGACACGACCAACGAGTCAGCGATTGTAATTGCCGTGCTCTTCGAAGTTTGCAGAGTCGTCAGCAGGTCCAAGTCGTCGAGCAGGGATCCGGACGATACACTCAGCAGGCTGCAAACAGACGTTTTCTTGTCAAATGCAGCGCCTTCCACTCGACCTACGTCCGAAATTCGTGCGCAAAAACCGACAGACGTCTGCGGCGCCTTTAACAAAGCTGCGAGCGCGAGCTGAAGCAAAAATACCGAGTGAAAGCCGCCGGCAGAGGCGGAAAGAGAAGAGCAGAAAAAAGAAATCAAAGCAGACTAAATGTAAATAAAGATCATCTTTTTCAGCGGACGGCGCTAACAATAAAAGCTATAGTGCGGTGAGAGAAAAAAAATGTAAGTATGACAAAAGAAATGGAGATGCCTGAAATTGTCGGAACGGCAAAGAAAAGAAAAGCGACGAGGGGGGGGGGGGGGGGGGGGGGGGGAGAAGAGAGAGAGGGAGAGAGAGAGAGAAAATAAACGTACTAAAGGATTTTATCCTCGAGTTCTTTCAAGGTACGTTTCCCGGTGGCAATGGCCAGGACCAGATTGTCCTTTTGTTCTTCGAGCTCAGGCTTTTCTTTCCTGACGACGATGCCAAGCAGTTGAGCCTCCAGACCTGCGAATAAAGTCGTGTCGCTTGTGGCGAGTAAAGTAGTGAGAAAGTACATCCTACTGCTCGCGACGCTCCGACAAAACGAAAGCAAGCTCTGATCATCTTAGCTCAACAGAGCAGACTTTCTCTCGCTTCTCACTCATTTAATTACGCTCGTTTGCCGCACGTGGCTCATTCTCACCCTGCTCCTTGATGGCGAAATTGCACAAAGTCGTTTTCGTCGATATTTCCGGCGCGTAGTGTGGATTCGGCAGTTTGGTCGTGATGAATAACCGAAACTTTTGGTCGAACGTAATCATCTTGTCGTTGAACTTGATCATCAGTTGATTGCCTGCGCAAAGAGATTATGCCGACTTGTGGATAATCGCAGCATTGCACGATGCATATAGGTGGAAAATTTGATCGTGCCTGTCTTGATGAAAGCCTTCTGAAGTACTGAATCCATTACCGGCTCCAGAGTCTCGGCCACGTTCTGCAGCAAAACGGGCTTACCGAATTGAATGGCTTGTTCGAGGACTTTGGTGAAGTCCGGCTGGGCAAAGTCGATGATTTTAAGGGCATTTTTGGCCTCCATATTCTTGATCCACTTGGCCGCCTGTCCCTGAGGATCGATGACGAGCGGCCACCTGGAGCCGCGGACGATGATAATACCATTCTCGGTGCTAAAGTCATCGGAGGGCAGGCCCTGAATGTTCCACTCTCGGATGGTCGTGGGATTGCTCAAAAATTCCTTCACGTCGAGGCTTCGCGAACTTGGAATCTCTTTCTCGAGTACCTTTGTGTAAGCGCGAGAGGGAAAAGAGTTTGCAGAGAGCTTTTCGTGGCCGAAGGGAAGGATAGGGAAGGCAAGACAAGAAAAAAAGCAGTAGCGACATTCAGGGCCGAGAGCCGAGGACCGAGGGCCGAGGGGGGCTTCGGCGCTGTCTTCTCGTCTCGTCGAGACGAGATAGGTATACGGGAAAGCGATTTGCGAGCGAGCGCGACAGACTTACAGATACCCGCGAGGTAGACAGAGAGAGGGGGGGGGGGGGGGGGCTAGAAGTTTGCCTAGCGCCAAGTTTAGTGTAAAGTAGCGGCGATACAGCTAACATCGATATCGATCCTGCCAGTTGGAGCCTTTTTGGCCGAAAGCTCGGATCCTCGGATCCTCCGATCCTCGGATCGAGAAAGGGGACTGTCTGCGAGTAGCCGAGAGAAGTGCGGCAGTGCACGGACTCGGAGAAAGGAGGAGCGACGAGGCGAAGCGTGAAACGGAAAATTAGCATGGAAATGAAAAAGGAGCTCCACTGGTAGAGTCGGTTGGATATTAAGGGAGCCGGCCAAAGTTTTAGCTATTTTTTATTGCTGTTGCCGCGTCGTCGGCAACTCGCAGCCTGCTGGTGCTACTGTGCTCTATGATTAACAGTCGCTTCTGATGCCAACAAATCAACTGAAATTGGCTTCTTTCGGGAGCGCGCGCGCTAACATCATAATTCAAATTCTTTGTGAGCGACTGCGAGTTTGACAGTTTCCAAGTAAAAGCACAACTAGTAGTTGAGTGTCGGAGAAATGAAATTTCTGCAAATAATTTGAATATTGATCGGGACTACGAGAGGGAGCCGCTCGCGGATTGAATGGGGCGGTCTTTCTCCGGCTCGCGCCCGAAGAAAGAGAGAGTCGATGGAGCCGATGTGAAGGAAAATAAAGGAAAGTGCTTCGGGCTCGGAGAGCCCAAAATGAAAGGGGTTAGTTAGGTGAGAAGGGGGGGGGGGCTGCTGATCGATCGAGCGCGCGCCTACAGTTTATTTAGTGCGGCATGCAGTATGCACTGGCTGGCTAGGCAGCATAGATGGTCCCTTTGTAAAACGTTACCTCGGCGCTCCAAATGCGAACGAGCTCGTCCCTGTAATTAGAAACAAAGGGCCCCAGGTAAGAGATGAAGGCGGTAGCAATCAGGCAGTCGCCGGGCAGCGAATCGAACATGCCGCCGAGCTCCTCCACGCTGCTCTCCCATCTGACTCGCTCGCCGGATAGACCGTCAACCAACATTGCTGCCCGTTCCAACTTCAGCTTCAATAACTCCTCCTGCAATCGCCCGCAATCTTCTAATTACTTCAACGCTCTCCCGGCCCATTTTACACATTTACATTCGCTTTATTCCTCCCTCCGTCCAACTTTCAACTTTCAGCTCCGTTTCTTTTACGCACAGCTAGCTCGCCTTTACTGGCGATAAAGCCGCCTATTTCTTTTAACGCCCAATCATTTTTGTTTCAAAGAACCTTTAGCTAAACAACATTTTATTGAGCGCTCCTCGGCTCTTCTTTCTTTCTCTTTTCGATAAACGCGAGGGAATGAATCCGCTCGCGGCAGGGAATATTAGGAAAACATCGAATATCGACGAATTTCAGTAGGAATCATCGCGTTCGTACCTCGTATTTTCCTTTTATTTTTTCAAAGTTTATTCGCACCGATGCTCTTTCTTCGATACTTTCCAACTGCCATTTAAATGTATTGCAATAGCGACGCATGCCGTATTTTCGGTATGCCTCTAAATACATTTCTCACGTAACGCTTGGTTTTTCGATAATTCGGCCCAGCGATTGAAATCTAGGACCATATTACTGATTCAATTATTTATTGCACCGATACTCCAATCCATTTTCGATAACTATAGTATTCTTTGGTATTTATTACTTTGAAAACGACTGAAATATCCTGATTCTCGAATAAATGACAATGTTTTGAATCATTTTTGTTTCTTTGGATACGACGTGTGATTTTAGCTCTCTTTAAGTATTTATATAAGAAACTTATTTGCCAGATAAAGAATTACCTGTTACTAAAGCACCTACTTGTTCGACTCAAAGTGTTGACAAATCTCAAAGTATTACACGAGCTCGGTCATATTATTTGCACATTGGGCGTATATGAAAATTCTCCGAAGCTAAAGAAAACGCACGAAAATTTATTGATTGAACTATTTTTGCTGTGTTAAGTGAAGTTGTTGAAATGTTAAAAGGGTAAGTGATATTGGAATATTCAAACGAAAGCAGGAAAGGAATAGATTAAATGACATTAAATGGTATTAAATGGCGGTAAACGAGGGCGGTTGAAGAGCTGTGAAAAATACAACTTGATTATTTTGCTGTAGGGTAATAACGTTTGGAGACTTAATTAAAAATGAAATTAGATTAATAATTAACAAGTTGATTAACATTTAATAGATTGGGCGGAGAATGAGCGCACGGAAAAATATCGAAATTTCTGAATGATCGAGTACTTGCGGGAGTAGGTTCTCCAGCTGTCCTCGAGCATAAATAAGGAGAAATTAAAAGAAAGTGGAAAGGAAAGATGCAATAAGAAAAGAAGAGGGCGAGAGGGAGAAAACGGTGAAAGAGGGAAGTGGCGGAAAGAGAAGAGAAGAGGCAAGGAAAGGAAAGGAAAGGAAAGGAAAGGGAAGGGCAAGGAAGGCAAGCGTCAAGGCAACGAGCACCGACCAGACTAATTAAGTCTTCTTTTTCCTTCATCTTTGCGTCGTACATTTGCTGTAGCCGCTGCAACTGCTCGCGCAACTTTTGCAATTGCGCACTGGCCTCCGTCAAAGCAGCTTCCTTTTCGCGCAGCGATGCCAACGCGGCCTCCAGCTTTTCCCGTTTCGGAGCGACAATTCTAAAGACCAGGCATTCGTTGTTTTTGCAGCCGATAAAGGTCGCTTAATTAAGGATCGCTTGCTCGCGCTGCCACAGACCTGAAAAGCTGTCCGTACTGCTCCATCGCGATGACCCACATGCACAGCGACTTGGCAGCGTTGGACACGATGCCCACCTTTTCCGGGTCGAAGTCGGGCATGGAGGTGTACTTGGCGATGAGCCGCAGCGTCTTGTCGGACATGTGGTCCTTGTCGAAATCCCTGAGCTTCGTGGGCCCGTGAGAAGAGATGGGGGCGAGGGCGCAGGCGAGGGCGAGCTAGCGAGGAGGGGACCGAGATGGCTACCTGGTTGATGAAGTTGACGTCTCCCAATTGGCGCTTGGACTCGGCCCAGCTGGGCTCGGAGCACTTGAAAATCATCACGGCCTCCATGACCATTTGCACCTTGGCGGGCGGTCGGCTGAACGACTTGATCTCCGTGAGGTCCTTCTTGTTGAGGGCGTCGAGGGCCTGCGAGGGCGAGCCGATGAGCGAGCGAGCGAATAAAGGCAAGGGCGAGCGCGCACCGACATGGCCTCCTCGAGGGCTGGCTCGACGCTGGCGAGGTCGGCGCGAGCGATGGCCTCGAGCCGCTTGCACTCGAGCGACTCTTCGGCGATCTTGAGCGACCTGGCGCTAACGAGCCTCTGCGTGTCGTCGGCGTCGCGCCGCTGGCTCACGATGCTCACGAGGTACTCCTCGCACTCGAGCGTCGAGCGCTGCACCTGTTGCTGCGTCGCCACCAGCTCCACGGCCATCTCCTTCACTTTTTCCTTCGTGTCATCGAGCTTGAACAGGCCGTTGCGCAGCTTGTTCGCCTGGCCCGACTGCTCGACGCGTTTCTCCTCCAGCAGCCTTGGCAACGAGCATGCAATAGCCGAGCTCGACTCCGCGAATCCGACGCGTGTTGCTGGTCAAATCTCGACTACGTACTGCTTGTATCCGGCAACCAGCTCCAGGAAATTCGTGGGCGTCACGTAATTGAAGCGCTTCATCTCGACCGACATGCGCCGAGAGAATCGCGAGACGCTGGCGTGCACGAGGGCGAAGCTCGAGGCGACGGCGTTGCGCGTGTGCTCCTGGAGCAGAGCTGGCGGCAGCTCGTCCTGCGTCTGCGGGATTCATCGGAGTGGGGATCCTCGGGGATGCCGGCCCGGCAATTTCTTACCTCGGTCCTCTGGTCGCCCGTAATGGTAAGAGTCAAATCGAGATTCATGAGGGACTTGTTAGCGACTTCGAGGAGCGCTTCCCTCGGCCACTCGTGGAACCAATCGATGGTCGTGCAGTTGATCAGCGCCGGATATTGGCGCAGTCTGTTTCGGAAAGCTTCGCCGATCGGGCTCATGCACAGGATCACGTGCAGGTTCGCCCGCACGCGCTCAATCAGAAACAGATAGATCGCCTCCATCGTCGGGCTTATTCGAGCCTTGGCCGCTTCCTTCGACAGCTTGTTTTTTATCTGAAATATGCGCCGCCGCCGCCTTCGTCAGTCCTGATCCCCCTTCTTCCCTCCCTCTCTTCGCTCTCTCTCTCTCTCTCTCTCCGGTCTCTCTCAGTCCATTGTAGCCGGCAGCTGTCGGCAATCCAGCTCTGGCCGCGCCTTTTTTCTATAAAAACTTTCTCCAGCGGGACATTCGAAAACTTTAATTAAATATTTGCGCGCGCAAAGTCCGCCCGACCCAGCGCCCTTCAGCACAACTGAATTTACTACTTTACTTTAAACAAATGCTTAGTCGTACTGCCAGCACTACTGCTACTGTTGCTGCTGCTGCTGCTGCTGCTGCTGCTGCTGCTGCTGCTGCTGCTGCTGCTCGACTTTTCGCGGGCAACAGTTTCCCAAAGTATCGACTTTCCTTCGGTTACTCGCAAGAGCGCAGTTTTAAAGATTGATAACACTCAAAACACGAAGCAACAGAGAGCAGAGCAGAGCGGAGCGCAGATGTATATGCGGCAAGTTTGGCTTCCTGGGCTCTCCAACTTTTAAAACTTACTTTTCAAATCAATTGAACAAGAATAAAAGATTTATCAGGCGGTGCGGCTGCTACGAGTTCGAAGATTCGGACGGCGAGTCAGTTTATGAATGTCGGAGCGGAGTACTTGCAAGGATCGATGCGTTGGTAAATGAGCGAACTTACGTCTTCGAGCTCGTCGGGCTTGAACAGACCGGCGACCTCGGCGGTGCTCAACATGTTGTTGACGATCTCGAGGAACTGCTCCTCGACAATCTGAGTGTCGTTGAAGAGGAAGCTCGAGGCTTTGTTGTCGACGCCCGCCAAGTAGTACAGGCTTTTCAGGTCTTCACGGAATTCCGCCACGTGGTAGTGCTTGGAGACCTCCACTTGGAAGCTCGTCAGCTCGCACATGTAGGCGGCCAGTCGCGAGAGCGATTGCCTGCCGCTGCCGCCGATACCCACCAGCAGCATGTTCCCACGTGGCTAGAATTCGTGCGAACCAAACACTTTTCGGCGCCGCGCAAAACTGGATTGCGCAGTGTCCAAGTGGATACCTGCGATATTACACGCACGACGCGGCATATGTGCTCGAGGGCGTCTCGGAACAGTATGAGGTCGAGGCGCACCAGCCCGGGCGTCGAGTTATGCTCGTCCATCTGGTTCTCGGCGTAGCTGCGCACCGCTGCCACGTCCCGCAGCTCCTCGTAAATGTTCCAGGCGTTGGTGAAGCTGCCTGCGCGCATTATCGTCCTCTTATCGCGGCTGTGTCGCATATTTTGCAGCATTTTCATTGCGCCCCCCCCCCCCCGCTCTGCTTGCAGCGGTTCCGCTGCTGGTTGTGTCGCTAACGACCGTCGACCTGGCCGAGGAATTCGACACTCGACTAGAAGCACGAGCATCCCGACAAGGGCGCAATACTCGAGGGCTATAGTGGCACAGCTGCCTCTCTCTTGCGTCTTGTCGCGTACACTCGTGCAATCTACAGCCTAGAGCTTAGCGTTTCTACCCGATCTCGCGCTAATTACCAAATTCGCTCTCCTGCCCTTTACTCTGAGTTCAGCCCATTCGCATTCGCTTTTTTCTTGCGTTTCTTTCCCTTTTCCTCAACTCGCTTACCGAATATTGGACATCTTTTTTCGGGACAGAGACCGCTGAACGTCGTATCGAAATGTTGAGCCAGTTGTTCATTCACCGCAGACAGGAACCACTCGTTGTCCCTTTCAAATGATTAATTTTAGGATTTACTGCAGAATCATTTTCAGAAGTTTTTCCATTTTGTTTTCCTTCGTAATCGTTATGAAGGCCCCCTATATAATTCTACATCCAACCAAACTAAAATGTGTATATACAGTAAACGGGGAACATTTGTCGCGTCATCCACTGAACCAAATATAGTTGCTACTTAAAAAAAATTGATTTTCATATATTCTATGGCCTAGAGGATTACGATTGCGTTCTATGGAGCGATTTCATAAAAAAAATTATCTTTGATTTTCAGCTGTCTTTCATGATTTTTATTACGTCGAAAACAAAATATTTTCCAACCTTGATAAATTTGTGTATAGTGCTTTACTGATAACGTATTTATGAAGAAAAATGCGAAATAATAAATAAAGTGAAGCAAATAATAGAAATTATGTGTATAGCTAAATAATAAATTGTGCATTGAATGTGTCAAACAACAAATGAGAAATCCTTTCTGTAATACGCTGTTTTGTTACATGCGTTATTTATAAATATCATTCTAAATAAATATGTATCACAATTCAAAAATATAAAAAATATGAAATAAGCTTTCATAGACTACACTGAATAATGCATCACGTAACATTTATTTAAAAATGCCTGGTATCCTCTGTCATCAATATCGACTCTTTGTGCCCTGCATTCTTTGTGTCAGCAATTAATTTTTTATTTAGTCTCTATCTATCATAAATAATTCATCAGAAAATCAAAGTTGGTGTATCATTTGTTTGTAAAATATTATCACTTGCTCTAATATTTTGCTTTCGAAGTAAATACCAACAGCGGTGAGAGCTCGGCTATGCAACTATGTTTCGTTTAGGCAAACCATTGGCGGGAATATTCTTTCTTTAGTACAAATACTTTAGTTAGCTATTGAATCGTGCGGGGAGTTTTAAACGCACCAAATAAGAAACTCTGGGGAAGAAAAAGAACAGCAACTTACCGCTCGTCGACGAGGCGATCGCTAAATACACGGAAAGTCTCGTGAACCCAGAGACGCAGGAAGGTTTGCTTTGAGTATTGATAGTCTTTGTGGCTGCGCAGCAAGCCTTGGAAGACCTGCGAACATGAGTTGGCACGCGCAGTGCTTGGGTAACAGCTTTGCTTAGTGGATTTATAACAATAGAGCACCAGTTCACGTGCTGTTGTCTACGCTATGAGAGTTTGTTTGCAGACAAATAATAATCACGAATGTATCGTCAAATACGCTTCATCATCCTTCGATTTAATTTTATCGACAGAATTCCTTCATTGAAAATAATGGGAAATTGAAAAGTTGAGTTTCGAGCGGTAAGGATAAATGGAAAAAACAAAAAAATAGAGGATGATTAATTAATTCCGACGAGAGAGTTGCGTTCGTCAAGTGAAAACCGTACGAAATAATACTTATACGTGCAGCGTGTCTAAGACTTGGTCTTTGTACATCGGTGCAAATGATCTAACCTTCGAAATGTCCCGCAGATTGAACAAGTAGTGCATTTTCATGGGCGTGGGAAGCATATTGAGAACGACATTGTTGTACATGGTGATCGTTGCTCTCGTTAAATCATCAGCTGTAATTGAAAATGTGGAGAAAAAATAAGGTTTCATGCGACAATGCAGTTAGTGATGAAAAAAGTGTGAGCGAACGGATGAGGTTGGTTGGTTACCGTGGCTCTTCACTTCTTCGTGAAAGTCTAACAACTGTTGATTGAGCATAGTGCCGAAGATTCGCACGATTTGCTTCTCGGCGGGGAAGGTCATATTTATGACATTGAACTTGGCTAGCAGTCTATTGGATAGTGTGTTTCTACCTCCTCCCGGTGGACCCATCGACGTCATCAATTGCATTTTTTGAATATATTTGAGAGCTTGATTCTGGCGGTCGTACCTAATGTATGCTCGATAAAGTGTCCGGGTAGGGTAATCGACGTGGGGAGAGAATGAATCGATTACCAGAACCCATAGCCCATCCACTGTCGAATAAGTTCGAGGGGTGGCTGAGAGCCGTAAGTGTCTTTGGCAGGCATATTGAAGTCGTCCATGTAGGTTATCATGATTTTACCACCAATTGGCACGTACACTCCTTTGGTGCGCTTTTCGACTCTACTCTCGATGGCCTCCTGTGATCGGGACGATCGGGCACAGGTCAGACTTGCCGCGTAAAACGTCTGCTTCGCAGCCTTCAAATACCTGGACATTTTTGGAGGACGTCTGGCCCGACATGTTCAAAATGAAGGAGCTATATTGATGAGGGTCCAGCGAGTTGAGGACTGATTGGGCCGTGGAGGTTTTGCCCGTACCCACGGGGCCGACAAGCAGCACCGGGAATCCATGAGTTAAGAGTACATTGACGAGGTACTCGTATCTGACAGTGTCGACGGTTGGCACGGTGATTTTGTAAAAGTCCGTTCTGCAATTGATTGGGAAGCGAGCTGAGTGAGAAGAAGGGGGGCACGGGGCAATTGGGAACAGTGCAGCGAGCTGATAAGCGGACTGAAGTGCGCGCGCGTGGATTAGAGAGGCGAGGAAGAGCGAGTTACCCGACAGGGAACTTCCAGGTCGGTGACAATTTTTCTTCCCAGGAGGCGAAGCAGCGCTGTCGGGCGTCCACGTAGTACTCGTAGATCGTGTCTCGGAGGGGGAAGCCCGAGCCCTCCATCTGCCTTACGAAATTGTCCATTTTTTGCCGGCCGTCCTCGTCGACCGAGGCGCACAATGACCAGATCATGCTGCGCGCGCGCGTCAGCCAACGCCAGCCGTTGTTCCGAGTCAATTTCCAAGCGGCGCGGGTTTGATTTACGCCAGCAGCAGCAGCAGCAGCACCACGTTCAGAGATATTTCATGGAATCATCATTACACGCCCAGCCGGTTGGCCGGCCTCCCTCCCCCGAATCACCGCACGTATCCGGCCTTTTTCGTCGCACTCGAATGGTCTCGGCGCGACGGCACGACTGCACGACGGCACGACGGCACGACGGCACGACGGCACGACGGCACGACGTCAGCCGATAGTTATAGCGTTAGCCCGCCTCGAAAATTCATCCGTGCACGATGTTCGTCACTTTTCGCGCGAGTTCTAATGGAACGCAACGAGCACTCACCAAAACAAAAACCACAATTGGCACATGCTGTTGAACGCGTCTCGGCCGTCCAATAATTCCACTCCATTTTGCGGCGTCGCTAAAATTTCCAAGAGTTTGCAAAGCGATTGCACGGCATTAGGCTCCGGCACGGTCACGGGCTCGCTGCAATTGGTCCTTTTGAATTCCAGCAGCTGGTCCACGTAGCTGTTGAAGCACCTGTTCATCTGCAAAGTTGACCAGTTTTGTATTCAGTTAATCATCATCATATTAGTTCGCGCCAACGCGAAATAATCACCTCTTGCACGAATTCCGGGCGTTTCTGGTGCTTTTGCAGCCAGCAATTGACATATGGCCTCCAGCCGATGTCCTTGTAGTCGGTGTAGACCATGCCGGCGCGAGAAACCGTCGCCGGCGAGGCAACCGCTAGGTCCTCCACTTCGAACAGGAGAGACACTTGTTCCGGCAGCGTTATCCGGTCGTTGTTTATCAGCGTTAAAATCTAGAAAGACGCCGACATTGGAGCGAGGCCCAGTGCTGCCCCTCTGCGCTGGTCCACTTACTTTGTTGTCGTCCATAACGCTGTTCATATTCTCAATCCAAACGGCGTCGACCGGCCCATCAAATACAATCCATTTTTCAGTCGGCGTCTCATCTGAAAAGCGCGATTTTAAGAAGCCGCTGACGACGAGATGGGTACTTTTGATATGAGAACGATTGGCGAGTAAGGCAGCCGGCGAGCGCTGAAAAAAGTCGAGCAGGCGCCAGCGGCAGGAAATGTATGCGAATAATAATCGTCAAATGGCTTTACGACAGGCGCAATAAAATTGTGGCGGCATGGCTTGGAAAATTTGCGAGGGATCCTCACCGGCGCAAGTTTTTCGCATTATCGACGAAATGACCCCGTCCGACCATTCTCCTGTCGATAAATTATATTCTCCATATAATTCGCCGAGATTCAGGGCCTTGGGATTGATGGGGAATTCATGCACGATGTTAAAGCCCGATTTTCCGTCTCTCTTCATCGTCGTCAACGTGTTCTGTAGCGTGCGCCACGTGGCCGTTTTGCCCGTGTTCGACTGCCCGACGATCATTACCGAGTGCCGCGAGTTCTTCGTCTCGTAAAGTTCGATCACCTTCCGGATGAATCCCGGGATGGGCTGCGCCAGTGCAAAACAACAAACGCTTCATTGCCATCGTTTATTTATACATTTGTTCACCTATTATCTAAGCTTCACGCCCCGTCGCGACAGATTTGCTGCTGAATTGCATTCCAATACAATCGCTGCGTAGCTATATAGCCAAAAGCACTTGCACACGAGCATTCCGTTTCCAAAATGAATCGCTTTCCATTCGCCTCTTACCACCAATCCAATGCCACTAGGACTTACCTGTAAATTCAGTTTGATAGCTTCGTTAGTGACGTATCTCGTGAATTCTTCATAGTCGACTGATGGCACTTGAATTCCAGGAAAGAGATCGGACGTAATGCCGATGAAAAGTGGGAGATCGTCGGTAGTCAGTTTCGCAATATTCATGTCGTTCATCGCTAGTATAACAACCTGTCATTTGAAAGACAGCGCTCTGTTTAATTTCTTCACTGCCTAATTTCTTCAACAGAGTTCGAGGCATTAAAATTACATTCGTTTTGTTCAACCGTTTCGTTTCGATATTAACATTCTTTACTAATTTTTTAATTTTGCATTGACATTCAAGGCAAGGAAGTATATCAAGTAGCTTATTACTAAATTGCTCGCATACGAGCTGTTGTTGGACATTTTTCAACCTTGATAATTAATTAACAATTAGAAGCCCAAAAGTTCACAGAAAACAGTCGATGAATCTTTTCAGATAATAAAAGAAGCTTTTGTTATTAGCAGCACTAAAGTACGCGACAGCCGATAGTAATTTATGAAAATTGAAACGTTTTGAAATTACTTCTTCATCGGGTAAATTGGGGTAGAGTCGTCGTTTCTTGCCCGCGTAACGAGTCAAAGTTACGATTCCGCGCAATCCAAAGTCATAGTGAAACTGCTTACTTAGCTGTTGTTTAGCAAGCGAATAGAGCGTATCTACCTAAAACATTGATTAGTCAAACATTAGAGCAAGTTTAAAATTAGGCCAACGCCGTATATCTCAGGCAATTCTTATATCGTGATTGGGTTGTCCATTATTCTTATGACAGCGGAACTCATGCAGAAGGCAATGGATAAAACTCGGGCCAAAAAATGAAGATTTTTAATAAGTGAGTGAGATTGTGCGCGTGCGCGAGGACTCGCTCTTCGCAGGCTCGGCAAAGCGAGCTTGCGTCCAATCTCGTCTTGCGCACGCGGTATCGAACGATCAAGCTGGATAGATATGCGAGCAAGTGATTTGACCCTTCGCTTGGCTCGAACGCCAACGTTCACGCGAGGCTCCAATTACTTTCCAACTGCACTGAATCACAATAAATACGTGGCTGTTAGCATTTACCTTTTTTGCCAGAGAGCGTGCATTTTGAAAGCCTTCTCCAAATAAATTGATTTCAGCTATCATACTGCTATCCGGCACCATCATCGAGATAGGTCGAAACATTGATTTTAAGTTATCAGGTAATTCAGTACGACCGGCGTAGCCTGGGTTCATAGTAATGAAAATTCCGCAAGTATGAACAATGGAAATATCTGCTCCCTCGAATATGAATCTTGTTGCCTTTTGCGATAGCGCAGTCAGTATTGAAAGTATTTGCTGTGCGACGACCGACAAAACTTCAATGTTAATCCTGTTGGGTGAATCATAACAAAGCTTTAGATATGAAATCGAACAAATTCTTCTTTCGAATAAGGTATCGTTCTTTTATACGCATTTTTTAGCTGCTCTCTGATGTTAATCGTAAGCAGGGCTAAGTTACGTCGTATCAATTCAACTTGATATTTTGCTTTCGACAAACTCTTTGAGAATTACGAAATCAATCAAACAATTTTCTTTCAACTTTGCTTTCTATATTAATGAATGCTCATCACTTGTTCAGAAACTCAAGTCGTAAAGAGATTACCAGATAGACATTACGTTTGTTCGAACTTGTTTGACGCGCTTGCAGCTCTTTCAGAGATACATGCAAATGGGAGCTGCAGTTAGTGTTATACGTATGTATGTACTCTCGGTAGCTTGTATTCATGGAAGTAAGGTATTTTAATTAATTATTTACGTTAAAGCTCCTTGCATGGGAATGATTATCAGTGCATGATTACGGACCAAATCAAAATTCATTAGCTGATGTCGTCTAACAAGATTGGAACGTTATCAGCTTTACTGCGTTCGTCAGTCTTATTGTTGGTGCAAAACTATGAGCCGATACTGACCTCTACAACTCACGTCGCTTGAACAAATATTTTTGTGAGAAAGAATTTCCTGAAGCTAAAAATGGATACATTGGAAACGCCGGAATGTTTATCAACTTTTTAAATAACACCCAAACGGACCAATTAACCTCTCACTTTTGTTACAATCACCTAGCTTACCATCATAGTCATTCCTTGGATTAATTTTAGCTAATGTACCTTTTTACACTTGAAATATATATTTTAGTTACATGAAAATAGATATAATTTTAATAATCTTAAATTATTAAAACATCTGTCAATTTCATCAAAAATTCATCAAAAGCGTACTTTCTGAAGCTAAAAGAATACTAGTATTTGAAAATTCACATTTTACAAGCAGCTATACAAAATTAGAAGATCAACGTGTTTCTAAAAAATGTACCATATCTTGAGAATCGAAATAGTACTCTTCTAGAAAGACTTATCATATCTTTTGATAATTTAATTATTTTATTGTGTTAAATTCAAAATTAAATTCATGCGTCGTACACGTGCATATCTTTTTGTTATAGAATGAAAAAAGGAAACCACATGTAAAATTGTACGTAAACTAGTAATAATTATAAGTATATGACGTTGTATTTTCTTATTGCAATAATTAACGATGACTCGGTGTGTTCTAGAAGACTCAGGCGCAAAGGTGATGAAGAATCCTGCAAAGACTACTATTTGCAAGATGTTGCAAGTTACAAAGTTCATAATCATGTTACAAAGGTATCGATCGCGAAGTGTGATAATTGTTATCGTTGAAATAAATGTTGTTATCAGTTAATGAACGTGTACGAAAGTACCTTAAGTGTGTTGATTAGTAATCTGTTAATTAGTTTTCAAGAGATGTATACATTCAGATTCGACAGTAGACGTTTTTGTCGGGTAATCAATTATTCTTTGCATATGGGAAGATAATTAGGCGTATAAAGCCGTGCGTTTGTTTTCCGAATGGGATATCATGGATTTATATTACTAAAATTATGTTGTTCAATTAGTCAGGATAAGACGTGCTATTTTATTTAGGTAATGTGTATGTTAGATATCTTTTCTCCTAAATAAGTTTGAGCATTGGGGAAAAAATAAGTACTGGATAGCAATTGGGCCGAGTGGCAATTTTGAAAATTAAGTAATCATTGATGTCCGGAATTAGTAGGAAGGCAAAAGTTGTAGGGAATTACGAGAGCAAAGCCACATAAATCATTAGTAAGTCGCCTGCGGGACGCACGCAGAAGACACGTGTAGGGGAAAGAGCAGGACATAGCAAAATGATTTCCAAGTTGATTTGTCAAATGCGGATTGGTAGGGTTCTATGAGCGAAGGGCAAATGTGTTACTGGCGTGACGTTTGCCAAGGCAAAGACGCGGAGTTGTGCGTTTGTAGCGGTGCACAGCAGCTGAAATAGTCGTGTCTGTGCAAGTGAACAGCTAGGCGAAGTGAGGTAAAATTGGAAGGTGCAATAAATAGAATGCTAGAGTGCTAGGACAATAACGTCGAGGGAACGAGCGTATAAAAGTATGCTCAGCGGAGGGGCCGCAAGTGGAAGCACGGGAGAAAAGCAGCCGAGGGTTGGAGGTGCGGCGAGGCGAGGCGAGACGAGGCGAGGAGAGTAAAGATATACCTATTGAATTCGTCAAAGCAGCCCCAGGCACCGGTCTGCGCGAGCCCGGCAAACATCCGGCCCATGCTCTTGTAGTCGAGGCCTTCCGAGCAATTCACCACAATGACGTTAAATCCGAGGGCTTTCCCGAGGTCTTTGGTGGTCTCGGTTTTACCCGTGCCCGCAGGACCCTTCGGGCTGCCGCCTCGATGCAAGTGCAGCGCTGTCGTCAGTGTTATGTAACATCTGTTTTACGAGCACACAGTCTTATTAGCCATTAGTCTCTGCCGGCGGAGCAATTTGCCGGCGCCGCTGCCCGCGAGTCTACTAATTCCATTGAAATCTCAAGGCTCCGTTGGTGCAAGCCAATAAAGGATGAAGCGCCGGCTGAGCGAGAGAGCGGAACCGGGCGCAGTGGAAATGGGAAAGGCAAACAGAGCAAGATCGCCCGGCGGCGAATGTTTATTGAAAAAAGTTGAGGCCAGGGCGGCAAATCGATGGAGCGCGCAGATTTGAAAAGTGAAGAGTGCAAAAAGAGGAGCGCGCGAGCGAGGGACGCTGCTTCGCGCGCTCTTGAGTCGAGCGAATTTACGAGTGCGCTCGCCGGCGAATATACATCAAGGTCGGCTCGCGATAAATTAGAGCATCCACTTCGTTCCTTTTATCGCGATTAAATCGATACTCCTTAAGCTCGGATAAATTGCGCGCGCGCGCCACCGCCGCCGCCGCCGTCGCCGCCGCCGCCGGCGACGGCAACTCTCGGCTCCGGGCAGGAATAAACGACGACCGCGGCGACGACGACGACGACGCGCCACGAGAAATAACTGCAGTTGTAGCAAAAGACCCATTGAACAATGGGCAGAGCGCGTGCGAGTCGCCTCGGTTGCGTTGCAAGACTCACTGGTCCGCGATTGCAGCTGGCAGCTCTACTTTGGCAAGTTTGAGCCGGCGAAAACACGATATTTCAGTGCAGCCAGCCGCACGCACGCGCCCATTTCCATATTTTATTAAAAACTTCCCTATCTGGCCGGTTTACTTTCGACTTGCCAGCGCGCTGCCGCTCGAGCGAGACAGAATACGTAAACAGCACTCGAATCGCGCCAGGCGATGCGCTCTTACCTGTCAGTCAGCGGAGTGATGACCAGCCTTTCGGAATTGCCGAGGTATTCGTAGCCGTAAATAAACGACGTGTTTGTCTGGCGAGCAATGCAGTCGTCGATATCTTTGTCCCAGTAGAAACGCAATTGAGAAAGCCATTCGAAGGCTGACACGTCCCTGCAATCTTTCAACAGCGATTCTTTAATTGGCCTCGTTGCTTCCCGGCGCGCACCGTCACTGCAGCCTCAAACGCTGCAGGCTCGCTGGGCTAATGCTGATGCCGCCGGCTAATTGACTTGACGCGACGCGGCAGCGCTAAAAAGTAATAGCAGGCAGTATCGCGCGAATATTTTCGGCTTTTTGCGGGCCAAGCGAAACGCGGCTGCATTTATTTCCTAATTACAACTGCGCCAGACTGGCAGCGCGCGAGGACGACACTCGATCAGCGCGTAAAACGCGTAAAACGCGTAAAACGCGCAAAAGGCGCAAAAGGCGCAAAAGGCGTCAAAGGCATAAAACAGGTGCAAAGCTCGGGTGATGGAGCGCGCCGAAAACGGCCCCTCCGCGGAAAAGACCGATTAAGGCCTAGGGGAGGCGATGAGTTACGCGAGAGTGGCGAGCCCGGGAGCGCGATAAGACAGGCCGGCGGCGAGCCGAAAATATCCCGCGAGCGAAGAGGAGGCGGAGCAGGGAGGTGCCACGCAAGTGGTCGGAAGACGGCAGTCGGCTCACTGGCTCGGTACATGGTGTCGATCACATCTCTCGCATGGATCTCGATGACCACGATGGCTTTGAACTTGAGTCTCTGAAGCTTGTCCAGGTTGGCGCGTACGGCTTCGGAGTACTTGGCGAGCGCCTGGTTCTGACGGTGCTTGAGCTTCTTCAACGGCTTCTTTGATTGCGCGAGCCTGCAAGTAGAGAGGCAGCAGGGGGCAACTTTTTGAAAAAGCTCGCTGCCGGCCAAAGCCGGGTTGCCTGGGTGGCATTGTCGAGGGAGGAGGATGCCCGGGGCCTTGACGAGGAGAGCTCGTCCGCAGCTCAATTATTCACAGCGCGGCTAGTATATGTAAACGAAGCGCGGCCACGAGGAGGAGCCCTTGGAAACGGCGCAGGGAATATGCAAAACTGCTCTTATTAGAGTTAGCGGCGCGCACGGCTGCGGCGATCTCCTCGCGACGCCCCGCTCGCTTTATCCCGCGCTAAACTGTGCCGAGTCGGGCCGCGTCGAGCAGCGCCCTGCCCGTCCGCAGCCTTAGCAGCGGCTGCTCTCTGCCCCTGTCGGCCCCGGCGACACTTAAATTTACGTATGCATAAACACTCGGGCGACAACGAGCCCGCCAGCGTCTCCGTCTCCGTCGCCAGCCGCCGGGGACGCAATCATATTTCCCGCTGACGACGGATCTACTGGCGCGGCTTTCGCCCCTGGCCCGTCGCTCGCCTACTTCGTAAACATTGCTTTACGAGCCGCTTACACCCTCTTTAGTGATTGCTCTCGGCTGCGTCTATCGGGAGAGTAACGCGCGCGGCCCGGCGTAGCTCGGCGTAGCTCGGCGTAGCTCGGCGCGGCCCGGCGCGGCCCGGCGCGCACCGCAGCTGCCCCACTCGCATTTTTCCTCTCGGTTGTTTCCCTATTTCCAGCTGTCGAGCGGCGATTGCGCCTCGACCCTTGCAAATAATTAAGCCGTGCTCGTTCCGGCCGTCCGTCATGCCGTTGAGCGTCGACCATCTTCAAGTCAAATTGCAGCCAGTTTCTTTCTTTAAAGCTGCGCGCCGTCGTTAAACTTGTACGTAAAATTCTAAGCGCTTAAAGTGCTCATTACACTCTTTTATTCTTTATTCTTTCATTCTTTTATTCTTTCCCTGTTGGCCCTCTGCCCACTGGCGTCTGCCCACCGACGTCTACCCACTGGCATGCCTAACTCTCCACCATCACGCAGCCTTCCGAGCTTCTCCCAGCCTGGGCCGTTTCCCTTCTACGTTTGCCCAATACGACGCTTTGCGATCGATGCGCACTCACTTGCATTGCACTAAAATCCGAGTGCAGTCGCTGGTCCATTGTATCTGAGTGGACGTTATTCCAGGCTGACTCTGCCACTCCTTCACCCACTTGTCCCGCTTCGCCGACATTTTTCGCAGAGCTGCTCGACACCGTCGTAAAACCTCCCGCAGACACTCGCGCATCGCTGACTCTGCGCTCATTTGGAAAAGGCTACTTTCCGTTAGGCTCGGTCATCGGTGGAACTGGACTTACCGATGTAGCATAGCCAGGCTTCAACCGGGCCCTCCAGAACGACGGCCTGGAGAAAGTCCACGTACTCTCCCTCGGCGGAGAACATTCCTTCGGCGACCGGCTTGCCCGACGCCGACTGCACCGCGATGTCACGAGCGAGACAAGAATTATTAACGAAATCGTTGAAACGTGCATCAGGCTTTAATTTCAAGCTGATAACGTGGCTTGACGGGCCAAATGAAGCGACACCTGCGGTACGTATCGCGAGTAATATTTATGATTTATTGGCCGAGAGCAGCTGTAGCAATCAGCAAATTATCCGGGAGGCCAGAAAAAATTCAGGAATTTAATTAAAATGCCAACGTATTCGGACGGACTTCAAATGGAAAATATTGCTCGAGCTCGTGCTAATCAACGCTTATGTATTTAATAACTCGACCAAGCGTGTATTTAAATGCATCATTAAGCAAGTATTGCAGAGCGCGAGCGCTGAGCGCCATCAAAGCTGTGGCTAATGAAATCATATTTGAGAGAGAGAAGCTCGATATTATTATTACCCTGCCGAGCTTGATGTGCTTGATGTTCTCGAAGAGCTTCTTTATATGGGGCTGAACGAGCTCGGGCTTCTTTGAATTAGCGAGAATCTCGAGGAGATCGTCGTTTGAAATAAAGTAAAATCTTGGGAAAACGTGCCTCTTTGTCTCGAGGTATTGCTCCAGCTCCCTTTGAATGGCTTCCAGCTTATTGTTCAGCTTGTTCAAAGTATTGAATAAGCCGGCTTTACGAGCATGAAATGCGAGATGATGACATTATTTTGCGACGCGGCGTGGGGCCGAAATGAATCTCGGCAGAGAGACTGCGGAAGAGACGGAGGGAAGAGAGGCAAGGAGGGCTGACGCACGTGGTTTGAGGGTCGCGTCGAGAGCGAGGACGGCCGAGGCCATGCGGCTGGTAATTTCCCTCCAGGAGTCGGTTAGCTCGTCGAATTCTCTGCTCTCTCGCGGAAGTTGCCGCCTAATGTCTTCCGCACCGAAGATGTTGTCCAAGTAGACGTAGCCCTTCTGGACACTCAATACCATTTCTAGAATTTCGCCGACGCTCGACAAGGCTCGCTCCCAATAATCAACTTCCACGGCGAAAGCCTCGACGAACCTGTTACGGGGTCGGATTTCGCACTCTCTCAGCAGCTACTTTCATCGCGATTGCCCGCTACTTAAATTGCAGCGCTCCGAGTATCGAACGACGCCGCGAGATTCGGCTTCGCCAGCATTTCGCCAGCATTTCGCCAGCATTTCGCCAGCGTTTCGCCAGCGTTTCGCCAGCATTTCACAGTCAAATTTACATAGCGCTGCGCCAAACAAGCCCCTACGTACTTGGTGGATTTCATAGCCGACAGCTGCACTTGATGCTCCTCCAACGCCTGCGTAATCTCGTCCACCGTGGTCAGCCTGAACACCCCGTTGTCCTTGTAAGACACCATCACCAGCCTCGTCTCCTTCCAAACCTGCGCGATATTCTTCAAGCCCTGCAGCGTTGCAGTGCCGCCGGCCTATTATTATTGGCTCGCGACTCGCTATCGGCCAGTCAAGTGGCCAAAACGTAAAACATCAAGCAGCACCGTCTCGATAGCCAGCTCCATCGTGGCGGACTTGGATATATCGGCGATCTCATCGGCAAAACTGTGCATTTGCATTTCTGCTATGGCGCTCAAAGTGAATTCATCGGAGTTGCGATCGAACTCTCTTCCGATCGTCTGCATAACTTTCCTCCAATGTCGATCCCTCATGCAGGGGTTCTTCAAATCCGTGATGAGCGGCAAAGTTCGCCGGAATTTGTCGACGCGTGACCTAACCGAATTCACAATTCACGACTCATTATTCGCTTTCCCGCTGCACTTCCCTACACCTGGCTGTTTTTCATCTCTCATTGACAACCTCGTTGCGTCAACTATGCTCCACGGCTTTTCCTTCAGCTCTCGGCTCAATCGCGTTAGTTTGCGGAACAGCACATTGGCCCTTTCCTCCATTTCTTCCATTTCAATCGACCAGAAATTGCCCGCTTTGTAGCGCTCCCAGGCTCTATCCCATTCCTCCGCCAGCTCCCAGACAAGTTCGATCGCACCCAGGTCCTTCGCGTTGTCGTTCGATCAACTCTTTATTATTGTTTTTTCGCTAGATCGATTGTTGTACCTTTAGTAAAACCGCGAGCTCGTCCGAATCCAACTGGCTGATGCTGAACACAGCCAGATCCTTCTTTAGTTTGTGTAATTTGGTTTTCGCTGTGTTCACTTTCTTGCGAAAACTGCGCAACCAATTTCTCGCACCTGTCGCGACAATTCAAAATAGAGCACATCGAGCGATCAGCTTACACTTTAACGTACTTTTCGTGCTCCATTCAGCGCTAAACGGGGCATTTGTCTGAAATTGCGAAAGCATGCCGATTATGTTGCCCTTGAGCAGCTCGTCTTCTTCGATCAGTCTCTTTTTAAACGCTTGCTGTAATGCAAAACCGAAACTCAGTAGCGCGAAAGTCTCGAGTAGTCGATTAGAACAACCTTCTTGTCCATCAAAGTCAGCTTGCAGGAGGCCAATAACTTGAGGTAGGAAGCCCAGCATTCATCGATGCCCCTTATATTCCGTTTCAACTCCAACGTCATGGGGACTTGGTATTTTTCTAAAAAGGCAAGTGCATTATCGAATGACAAGGCCAAGAGTGGATTGACGGAGGCTAAAGTCAACGTTGATTTCGGCCGAGGTGCTTTGGTGATCCGGTTGGAAAAAGAAAGAAAGAACGGAGAAAGAAGCTGAAAAATAATGAAACGAGAGGACGTGGTGCGCTCGTAGCAGAGCCAGTGCGCGCATAGTCAGCGAATCCGGCAGCGGATTCGACCAGCTAATTGCACGGAACCGCTGTTGCGAGCAGATGTATGCGAGGCAGGGCGCGCTTTCCCGTTTGCGAGCAAGCTGACGACGCGAATAAAGAAGGAGAGGGCTGGCTGTAGAAAAATAGAAAGTGAAAAATCGTAGGCAGCAACACGAGGCGAAGTCTGTTGAACAGCAGCAGCTGCACTAGAGCAGTGCAGAGCAGAGCAGAGCAGCCCCCGGAGCCGCGCTTGCAGCGCAGCAGCAGCAGCAGCAGCAGCAGCCGCGGCTTTGAGTTATTGACTTTTCGGCAGAACGTTTAACGTTTACCTAGAGTCTCGTACTGCTGGCCTATCTTGGGGAACTCCTTCTCCTGGCGTGGGATGTCAGCGGTGAGTCTCTCGAACAACTGTAACGCAGCTTGCATGCTGATGAGATCCGTCGGCTCCTTCGTTATTCTGAAAATCAAGCGAGCTGGCTCGTTATTTTGGCAGCGAATCGATCGACGCTAAGTGGCTTTTTCATTCTTTTTCTCGCCACTGTTTCGTCTGGTCGCCTATGCTTCCTTTCCGTCTATATCGTTCGATTTTACTCGATTACTTCTCTTCACCACTGTTGACATTTGCAGCAGGACAAAAAACTTGCGATCGCGAGGAAAATACCAAGCGATGGAATTAAGCGAGCGACCTTTCGAGGGGAAAATCTGATTTTTCCTTGTTGGTTACTTCCGCGCCCGTAATCTCCCATTGGCGAGAGCAAATTAATCATTGGCGCGCGTCGAATCGATGCCGGTTCGCTCGCGAGTCGCTTACCTTATTGCAGGCTTAACGATGAATGATTGACTAGTCAATATACCTTTTGCTATTGTCGGCGACGTATTTGTGGAGGTGATGAACCTGCGACTCGGTCAATCGCAGCAGCAATTCGGTCAATTTCAGCTGCCACAGACTACATTGCTCGCTGATTGCAGCTTTCAATCGCTCGGCGTTTATCTCCAAAAAATGGACTGTCACCACGGTCTCCTGCATTTCCACATTATTCGCTACTTCCGCGTACCTGCCGATGTCGGCATCGAACAAGGCAACTGTCGGCTTCGACTTTTCGTATCTGGCAATAAATGCACGTGTGCCGTGATGAAAAAGCTTTTACCTGTTAAATGCGCTGTCGTGCTCCACGCAACCAAATATGCATTGGAAAAAGTGTTGCCCTTTTCAAAAAAAATCAAATTACCGCGCAACATTTTCTATCCGAACAACGACTTCCCCCCCCCGTTTTTTTATTTATTTATTTTTTTTTCGCAGTCTCGCTCAGAACAAACAGCAAAAAATCTATCGCTGCCGTCAAGAATCGAGAATATGCTGCGACTGGCTTCCAAAACGCGAATCTGTGCAAAGTTTTTATTTCGTGCACGAATGAAAAAAGTTTGATATCCAGTTTTAAAACCGCAAACTTACCTCTGAATAAATAAATCTTTGTTGACCTCCCATATGTCGGCAAAGGGCTCCCACGTCGTCAAGTAGTTTTGCACTTGGCCGAAGCAATAAGAAACTTCGTTGTTCAACATCTGTTGCGATCGATCGAGGTCGTTATCTTCTACGTATTCCTTCCAGAAAGGTTTAGTCTCCAGATCGTGTAACTGAAACTTTTCCACGATCCGTGGCACTATTTTCAGAGAATCTATTACTCGATACAACGCTTCGGAAACCATGCGGGCCACCTCTGCCAGTGCCGGGCAAAAATTTATCTGCAACAATTTTTTACGAAAATTCTCTCTTATTGCGTATCCTTCGAAATCTTTGGTAGCCAGCATAATCAACTCACTTTGTTGTCAATCAAGTCTACCTTCAAGTGCACCACGGGCATAGGCGCCGTAGTTCCGTCTCCGTGCAAGACCCCGTAAAAAACGTCCAGAGAGTTCTTTATCGCTATCTTTAATGACTCTTGTAACAGTCTATCAAACTTCATGAGGTAGGATTTCCATTGTTTCAAACACTGAAAGACATTCTCAAATCAACTAGATACCTTCGATTGAGGCTTTACGAAAAGGCTGACTCTTACATCGTCTATGACGCGTTGGAATCCTTCATAAACGACTAGTAAGTACTGGACTATTTCTTGAAATTTGCTCATATAAATTTTAACAGTTTCTTGCCTGCATCAACGAAATTACATTCAAATGATCACTTGCATCATTAATAACTGTATGCTGCAATAGTTTACCTGATCATTTCCATTTCTTCCAACAGTTCGTCTAATTCGTACACATACTGCGCCCTTATTTTTGTCATACACGTATCACAAATACTACAGCATATCTTCAAGATGTCTCTATTACATGTCTTGTAAGTATGCACGAATTCTTGCAACTAAAAAATTCCGAGTTTTCTCAGACTACTCTAATTTGAGCTCCTTCTCCCACCCTTCTAGAGCATAACAGATATGAATGCGACACATTTGTTGCAACTCTACGCGGATACTCTATCTAAGTAGTCTCCCTCCCCCCTCCGCCCCTCCCGTCATCCCAAAAGAGTAGCACGTCCAACTGTCATTTTTATCAGAAATGGAAGCATTGTCATGAGGGAATTGGTATAGGTTTTGTGAATAATATTAATGAACGCTACTAATGATTTCTTAAAATTTGATGTACACTTAATTTGATTAATTTTCATAAAGCCATAGACATTCAATATAAAATAAGAGAAATGCTCATTAAGTAATAATACTTTGTTATTAATGCGAAAAAAGCAATTTTTAACAAATTTGATAGGAATTACGGGACTTTAAACAATACTTCACGGATGCTCCTAATTTAAAGATTTCATATCACCGAGCAAGCCAATGTTTTTTGCTGAACTACATCTCTCAAATGTCTTTGGCTTTGTCTGATTTCAAAATAAAATGCCTGCAACAAGTACAAGCAACTCTTATAATAATTACTGAAACAGTAATAAGTACGCAAATTTTCTTCTGCGATCAACTGTCTATCCGTTGGACTACTGATAAAATCGTATATGTGTGGAAACAAAGATTCCTGGTACTTAACTTACGTTAGCAGTATGCGTATTGCAATCTTTAATATAATCTTCGATATAATCCGAATTCCATGTAAGCTTTCTCAATCCTGGTTTGATTTTACTATCAAGTTCTCGGATGAGCTCTCGAAAAAGTAATTTCTCTTCGTCCGATAAGGCTGCAAAATTTATTATAGAAACGAAGAAGAATCAAGGTTGATATTCTAGTCACGAAATTCAATTTGAATGAAACGAACACTGATATGGTAAAAAGACATGTGCCTAACTCAAGAAACCGAAATAACCACCTTTACTCAAGCATTGAATATCAAATGCTCTGCAATTTGTTTTGAGAATACAGTGGACTCCGCGAGCTCTCGTTTAATTGAAACTGTAAGAGCACGTGACAGTCGGTCAGTCAGTCAGTCAGGGAGTGTGTAAAAGGGGTCTCTCTTTCGTCCTGTCCCCGGGGCCGTTCCCATCCAAAATTTTATATACACACACCATCTCTATAACTTGGAGCTCAGTGGTAAGTTTCATAATGAACGCGAGATACGCATCTTAATCTATGAACTCGAAATTCTCGAGATGACGTGCGCATACAAAAACTGGGACGGGGACGGCCCCGGGGCTGGGAAGGAAGAGGGATCCCGCGTGGACACTCCCTCAGCCGTGCGGGCGAAAAACGAGAGTCACTTTGAGGCTCATCGGTTGCTCTTGGAGCATTCACTCAACAAAATAGCCGAGCTGACGCGACACGCGAGCGCGGAAGCAAGCTAGCAAGGGCAGGCACAGGACAAGCGGCGTACCCCCGACGATGGCGTTGTAAGCTCGTGCGATGGCCAGGACGTTCTCGTAGACGAGGTACAGGCCGGACCAGCGAGCGTGCAGCTGCTGCACGTCCAGCGGCAGCTGGAAGCCCATGTCCAGCCAGCAGGCGGCCTCCTCGGAGAGGCTGGCCAGCCCCGGCGGCGCGTCGCAGCGCAGGCCGCCGCCGGCGCCGCGGCGCAGCAGCGCGCGGTCCAGCCGAACCGGCGGCCCGGCACCCAGCTCGGCCAGCCAGCCGCGGTGCAGCTCGGCGCCGCGCGCCTCCAGCGCGGCCAGCAGCAGCGGGCACTGGCGCAGCGCCCCGGCCGCCACGGTCGCCCCGGGCCCGCGGGCTCGCAGCAGCCCCGCCAGGCCGGCCAGCCGCGCCGCCGCGAGGCGCAGCGCGAGCGCGCGGCCGGCCCAGCGCGGGCCCAGCGCCGAGTACTCGGTGCGCTCGGCCGCCAGCCGCAGTCGGACCGCCGCGACCTCGGCGGCGAGCAGCTGCCGTGGCCGGGCCAACTGCTCGCGGCGCGCCAGCCGCCAGAGGCCCCGCAGCCGCAGCGCCTCCTCCGCGTTGGCCGTCTGCTGGAGCGCACGGCCCAGCGCGCCGCCCGCGGCCAGCTGCAGCGCGCGCAGCTCGCGCCGGAAGCGCGACATGTCGTCGGGCCAGTCGGACTGGCGCACGTTGAGGATCTTCCAGGAGACGCCGCGCAGCCACTGCATCAGCTCGGCAAAGCGCTGCTCGATGCTCGCCCAGGCCCGCTCGTGCTCGGCGCCCCTCGAGCCGCCGAACCTGGCGGTGGCCGCCGCGCCGTCATCCGTCCTGCGGCGCAACGGGGCCGCCGTGAGGAGCGGGCGCCGGGCTTAGGGGTCCCGCGGCGTGGAAGCCGGCTGGCGCGAGGCGGGAGCGCCCGGCAGTGCAGTGGCCACGGCCGCTCGGCTCGTCCGCGGCAAGCCGAGGGTCTGCGCGCGAGTCGACGCGATTCGAGCTCCGCTTCCGAGCAGTCCGAGCAGTCCGAGCATTGAAACGGACTACTTGGGCATCGACGACGAAAAGCGTCGCTCTGATCCCGCTCGCGGCCGCGTCGCCGTTGCGCCGGCAAAACATACACGAGCGTGCGTAGCGGGCGCATAATCCGGGCTAACGATCGAAGGCGGCAAACGCGCGCGGCGGAGAGAAAAAGTACCTTGCAAAATCGATAATCGCTTGTGAGATTTCAGCGAGGTCGTGGCACCTGACGACGAAGACGTTTATGTATTGGAAAACTTGGTCGGCATTCAGTTGCCAGCCGTGATGCGTCAGCTTGTTATGGGCTCTTGAGATCTGGAATTCCAACGATAGGTAAACGTTAAGCTAGCAATTCGCATAAAAATTTGCGCTGCGATTTGGTGCTTTGCATGTGAAATATTTCCGTCGACTGTCGCTGCCGCGATGCCCGCTCGCTCATCTCCCGGTTGATTTGCCGACCCGAAGGAAGCACGATCGACTGTTAAATATTCCTTCCGCTGGCGCAAGACTTTCGTGCGAAAAATTTAAAAATGCACAGCCTCGTTTGTCGCTCTAAGAAGAGCGCACGTGACAAGCGACTGGTAGCCGTTGTTTTTACGCTATTTTCCTTCCCTCGCTGCTGTTAAATGAAAACAATCAACGAGCGTAATCTCGTTTGCGAAAAAAAGTTTCGGTTGTATTTGCTCGCGTGGAAAAGTATAATGCAAGGCGCAGGAGAGCGTGAAATTTGGAAAAAACCGGCTAGGTAAATAGCTTTATAATAGTTTGGAGTTTCCGGGAGAGCGAGTGATGCACTCAAATGCGCACATAAGGAGCGCGTCGAGAGATGGGTTTGTGGCTTGCTGCAATTATTTTTTGCTCGTCGGTAGCTAATGGAAAAGAAAAAGTCGCGGGGAAAAAGCTCGAGTAGAAAGATTGCGAAAATAGTTGGGCGCGATTGTGAAAAGTTGGCAAGTTGAAAGTTACGACTGTTGGCAAGTTTTTTTTTTCCGCGAGTGGATAGACGAGGCGGGTGGGACAGAAGCAGCTTCGTACGCGTGAATAGAAAATTAGGCGTGATTTCGTTGGCAGCGCGATAACGCTCGCGATCGTCGACGGGAGGACGAGCGCGGGCGCAACGAGCTTATTCAGTGGACAGAGCGTCAAAGACATCAAATCGTCGAACGAGCGGCGCGCCACGGCGGAAGGTCTTCGCAGTCGATTCAGCTGAGAGGAGGAATGGCTAGAGAATGAAAGAAAGAAAGCACGAAAGAGATCGTTAAAGGATGACAAATAGTGGGGCGCCAATGGTGAAAAACGAGCGTGGGTATAATGTGCGGCGCGTGAAAGCGCGAATTAGCCCATAAAACAGAGCAAAGGCGACAGAGTGAATCGTTGCGGGCCACGCCGGCAAAAGGAAAAAGGAAAAAGGAAAAAGGAAAAAGGAAAAAGGAAAAGGAAAAAGGAAAAAGGAAAAGGAAAAAGGAAAAAGAAGGGGCTCGCAGAGAATGTGGGGGCAGCGAGGGGAGGAAAACGGCGCGTTGACAGCGCGGCCCGGGAGGGCGCCGGTTCATCGACCCGACGAGGGCGCTGATTCATCGGGCCGCGCGCGAACCTGGCCGTACAGCCGGCGGAACTGGCTGCAGAGCTGCAGGCTGGCCCGCAGCGCCTGGCCGGCCGCGCCGCTCTCGCCGGCGAGCAGGCGCTCCAGGGGTATGGTCGCCCTGCAGCAGCCGATGACCTGGTTGCCCAGCAGCTCGAACAGCCTGCCGACGCGCCGCGGCTCGCCGAAGTAGGCCGAGTGCAGCCAGACCACGCGGCAGAGCTGTAGCAGCCGCGCCAGCCGGGCCAGCAGCTCCTCGGGGCGGCGCTCCGGGCCCAGGCCCGCCAGCGCGGCGCACGGCTCCTCCAGCACGCGCAGCAGCTGCAGGTTGGCGCGGGCCTCGCGCAGCGCGCGCTCCAGCTCCGCGGCGAGGGCCTGCAGGCGGCGCGCCTGCCCCGAGCGCGCCGCAGCCAGCAGCCGCAGCAGCCGCCGCGCCGCCGACCCGTCCAGCTGCTGCCGCAGCCCGAGCAGGTTCTCGTCTGCAACCGAGCCGCCAAAGGCCGATGAGCGGACGAGCCGACGAGCCGCTGAGCCGGCGAGTCGGCGCGCCGCCGCGGTTCGTCCTCGGCTCCGTCTCGCCCCCGCGCGCCCCCGCGCGCCCCCGCGCGCCACCGCGCGCCCTCGCGCGCCCTCGCGCGACCCTCCCGCCCACCTCCTCCCAGCGCCGCGGACTGGCCATTATTCTCCATCTGTCGCCGTCCAGTCCTTGGCTGTGATCGCCAATTATGTCGATACATCATTTCGCCGCGCAGCCCGGCAACGTTTGTTCGATCCGGAAGCGAATTGGCTTTTACCGCGCCAATCGAGCGGCTAGCTGGATTTATATCTAGAGGCGCTCGGCGGACTCTACTAACAATAAATAAGGCCGCGCGCAGCTCGCCGGCTGACTCGAGTATATGAAATCGAGCGTTCGGCAGCGCCCCTTTGGCCGGGCTCCCGTAAAATTTGCAAATTTAGCGAGAGTGGATGGCTTTCTTTGCCTGGCGGCTCCTATCGCGCCGAGCCTCGAGTATCTGGATAAAATCGAGTGCACGCCCTCGGCTGCGCCCCGCCAGCGCCCCGACAGCGCCGCGTCGTGCTGCCGCTACTGCTATCGCTGGCGGCGGCTCCAAATTTTCATTTCGTCCCGCGTCCCATAAATATCCGCCTCGCGGCCAAGTGGATCGGCGCTCGCTGCTTGTCCCGGCTCCGCGCGAGACGTCGCTCTCTCGGCCGCTCGGCTCCGGCTCCAGCCACGGCCGCGGCTTCACGTCGATCGACGGCCAACTTTATCCGATCGAGATAGAGCCACTCGTTCGAGAAATGGGCTGACGAGCGATTCCCGCTGCGCCCTGTCGGCGCGCAGCTTTGCCGCGGCGCAAAGAGCTCGCGAGGAGTCGCTGCGAGGCCTCGGCCGAGTGCACCGCCCGCGGCTGCCTGCCTGCCGCCCCTCTTTTATCATCGATCACATAATGCCGCAAGGATTATCCGCCGCTGACAGCCGAGTATACTCCATTTTCCGTATCGCTGCGCCTCTCGTCTGCCGCCTGTATCGAGTCCTAAAGCCCGCTTCTTTCTCCTTGCCAGATATATTGTGGATTGTTTGCTCGGCCTTCTCGCGAATCGAATCAATTGGTCGATCAGCCTAACGAGAATTGCAGGCATCTAGCCGTGGCCTGCCAAATTGATTTTGCTCCCTTTATCGAGGAGCAGCTATTGCACTGTTCGCTCCACTAGACGACCATCACTACTATTTGACGTTTGCCCGGAATCTCGAATCTCCATTAAAATATCAAAACCGAGCCGAGCTGCGCCTCCCGGCCTCGTCCCCCGCGTACCTAACTCTTCAGCGTTCGAGCGTCGCCGTCGCGGTCGCCGTCGCTGTCGCCGTCGAGTGAAATAACATTGCATCGGCGCGTGTTGCGTGCGCCGAAGAAAAGAGCACGGGTCGGACTGCTGACCTCGAGAGCCGAGGTCAGCAGAGAAGAGTACAACCGTGGATTGTGGTGAATGGACACTTACAGCGGTAGATCCAGAAGTCGCATTCGTCTTTGAAGGAGAGCAGCTCGCCGGCCTCGCTCGGGTTCTGGTCGCTGAGGGCAATTCTGATTTGCCTCGTCCAGTGGACAACGATTTGCTCGAACCGCTTCACCAGCTTCTTATCGAGGCTGGCCTCCTCGATGCTCGGCTCGGCAGCCTCGCTCGGTTGGTATATCACGCTCAAGCCCAGCATTTTATAGGTCAGGTCAGTCAGCTCGCACAGAAATCTCTCGACGCTCGAGCAAAAGTCCTCCTTCACACATGCTTAGCGGTTCAGGAACTTGCACGAACAATGCATGCCTGCCGCGTATAGTAGTCACTTGTAATCGCTTTGTAGTCAAAATGTCCGATCCCAGTGACGGACATGCCTTCTGCGCGAGTTTAATAGCAGCTGGATGGCTTCAATTACAGCTAATACCGCTCGAAAATTAGTCGATGGCTCGGCTAATAACTGCGCGAAGCTTTGTGCAATTATCATTGTCGAATAACAAAAGCCGACTGGACTTAACGAGGCCAGAGCAATTATCCGGAGCTGTCGTGTAGTCGTGTGGATAGGTGGGCATTATCGGCAGCGGAAAGGCGAAAAGGCGAAAGGGCGAAGAGGCGAAGAGGCGAAGAGGCGAAGAGGCGAAGAGGCGAAGAGGCGAAGAGGCGAAAAGGATACTGTCGGACCAGGACGCGCTGCCTGTCCGGCACACCGGGAAAATGACGTCTCTGAGCAAGATGAGAATGGCAAGCTCGACGTTGCCATTGATGGTGCCGAAGAGAAGCTGGTCGGACAAGCCGTCCGGGCGGAGCAGCTGGCCGGGCTTCCTGGAGAAGTACGCGAGCTCGCGCACGGGCTCGTCGGGCACGGACAGTCGGGCGCGGAGCTCGGAGTCGCTGCCGAAGAAGAGGGTGAGGATGGCCGCGCCGCTGTTGCCGACGAACTCGCGGACGACCGCCAGGCAGTCGTCGTTCCAGTGCTCGTCGCGCAGGCCGCCGAGCGTCGTCAGCTTTTTCACGCGATCAACCTGAAAAGTGGAGCGCGCACGGGGCGAGGGGGATAGTAGCGAGGATAGCTGGCGGCAGCGGACAGCCGGGCTCGATAATAGCTAGCGCGCGAAGGCAGGCGCTGAAATATGAAAAGGTTGCAGGCGCGTCGGTCTGCCGGCTGAAAGCGAGAGCGGCGGCTCTCGCTGCGGAGAGTGTTATTTGATTAAGGCCGCGCGGAAGCCATGGACAATAAGGGCTTAGCGGGCATCGCATTCAAACTCACTAATTTGTCGAGTTCTTTCTGGCTGTACGTGGCTCTCGGTGAATTCCCGCTGAATTGGTCGAGCTGGGCGCGTCGGCCGTCGCGGCGCTCTCCTGCAATTAAAAGTTCATCGAGATCTTTCATTTATCCGAGCCGGGGCTGCTGGCGGCGCTGTCGAGTCGCGATTTCTCGCTCGCGAATGGCCGGGCCCCGTTGATTTTTTCCAGCGCTCGCCACTGCCGCCACTGCCGCCACTGCCGCCACTGCCGTCCCAGACCGCCCCGGACCGCCCCTTCAGCTCGCTCGTTCGCTCAATTTTCAGCGCTTTCTCTTTGTCCAGTTTTCATTGTTAAGTGAATTCAATGAGAAAGTGCATTGCCTGGCAAAATTGCTACTTTTTCTAAGGCGCTTTTTTGGCCTGCTGCGCTGCGGCGTTCGCGCCGGCATAGTTGTGGATTACGAACAAAGACAAACTTTTTCGGCCTTTGGCGTGTAATGGAAAAAAGGAATGACAGTCGTAATCGGTGTGCGCACTTCCGAGCCGGGCGCGCGAGCCACCCTCCTTGCGCGAGTTTGCGCGAGCTCGCGCGAGCGCCGTGCGATTCGGAAGCGAATTAATTGGCAGCGCTGCATTTCGATGAGTTTGCGCTGCGGAAGCTGCCTCTGTTTATCGAAAGCGTGAACTAGTCGAGGTATAGAGCGGGGGCCGGGCAGAGTTGGGATGCAGATTTGCGCAGCCTCGTCGCCGCTCGCCGTGAAAATAAAGCGCCGGATAGGCGACAGCAGCTAGTGCGCGGGGCGGTGTCGCCGCGAATCCCGAAAAAATTTCAATTTAAAATTATTCGCTTGGTAATCCGCTTGCGTGCTCAGGAACGAAAATGAAGTTGGCCGATGCAGCGAGCGAGCGAGCGACCGAGCGGCCGAGCGGCCTGCGATTTTACTACTTTTTCCATAAATCTCACTTTTCTCCTCGGGCGCCTCGTCCTCGCTGCTAAACTCCTCGTCCAAGTATTCGCGATGCGCACCCGCGACAGGCTTATCTTCGCCTTTATCTCTCCTCTGGTCTTGCATTTTATTGACGGCCTTTTTCTCTCCGCCGCCGGCGTCGTCTAGTAGCCCTAACCCCCTTCCCTTCCCTCTTCCTCTTCCTCCGCCTGCTCCTTCTGCGCCGCCGCCGCCGCCGCCGTCTTCTGATTTATACCTCTCAGCGACACTGCTTGCCTCGTCTTTTTTTCGCCCTTGCTTCTTCGCACTCTTTGCTCACTGCAAACTCACTTGTCCTTTTTCGCGCCTCTCTAACGGCCAAACGGCTCCAACTCGTTTAACGCGCCTCAGCCGCCATTAAAATTTGCGATGCGCTTTTGCCACATGTCAAAAGCGCATCGCTTTACGATCAATCGATTTTAATTGAGCGCCCCCTTCGTGCACCTCCGCGCACTCGCCACTTTGATCCACTCGCTCGACAAATATTGAGCGTTAATTATCTCCCAAGATAAAGTAAGCCACCTATCGAACCGTCGTCTTCTCGCAGTCGAGTGTTCCGATTGAACTGTCGATTTCGTTTACGAATATCAAGCAGTGCCGGCTGAAGAGAACGCTCATAAATCAGAATGACCAGCTCACCGAAATCCAGTTAATTTTTGCTCGGTCAGCGCATACGTTATTTTCCGCTGTCACTGCTAAACTGGCGAGTGAGAGAGAGAGAGAGAGAGAGAGAGAGAGAGAAACGTTGATAAGCCATACAAAGACTCGTTCTTACGGACGACAGTGAGAAGTGCCTTTTTTCTATGCCGAGGCACAAAGACGTAATTTCTATAAGCGACTGAATTCGAATGGCGTCGAAGTTAAGGCGCCAGGCGAAATGGATACCGGCGCAGCTTGATCTGGACGTGTGTGCGTGTGCGCTGCTAGCTCGAGGGGCTGACTGCGCGATATATATACATTGCCATTTACACATCCAGACAAACACGAGGGCGCGAGCACGCATAGCTTATATCCCTAAGGCGCGTCTTGATAGCAGACACACAATCGTAAAGGATAAGAAGCTTAAGCTCATCCTATTGGTCAGAGCATAATGGATCCGCAGCTAGAGCGTACCAAACTTCCCGCTTGCCTACGAGAGCGGCCCCCTATATATATGTATATACACACACACGCGCACGCGTATATATATATATATATATATATATATATATATATATATATATATATATATATAGATGTATCAAATCTCTCTGGCTCTCGCTTGCTCGTTCTTTGTGCTCCTTCTTTTATTCCATTTGCGGCTTCCACGCATTTGGAAAACCGGCGAGCGGCAAAATATCCATCTCATCGTGCGCAAGGCAGATCCCCGAGAAAGGACGTCAATCATCTTTGAGGTTGCTCCGAATCGAGGACGTGTTTCATAAGCGGAGCCACTATTACCGCTGATCTTGAATATCTTGCTTGCAGACACGTCGCAATCCTCCGTCGAATCGACTCATTTGAGCTGCAAAAAAATGATGGACGATTCTCTTGCAATCATTGGTAAGTACGTGTACACACGCGCGCTGCGCGGAGTTAGAAAGCGAGCGAGGATTAGGTCGATCGGCGCTAATCGGGCCGAAGCTGGCAGCGAGAAACAACAGAACAAGTATAGCGACGTGCGATTGCGGGGCAAAAGAATTGTGGGAGCACGGCGGGCGCGCGCGAGAATGCCTCTGCCGCTATAGTAAAGTAGTAGCGCGCCCGGCCCTAGCCTCCAGGCGTTCGAGCGTCAAAACGTCCTCTCGCGCAAAGAAAGGTCCATTTGTTCTAGCGACTCGCTCGCCAGCATTCTTTGTTCTTTCCAAACGTCAAAGGGCCAAGATTTTCATTTTCAGGTTGATCTTTTAGCGCCGGTCGCTCTTCCTTGCCGCTATTGCTGCTGCCGCTTGCGCGCTCTAGCCACATTGTGCGCTCCATTAGAATCATGATAAACGTACTCGAAGCTCCACTCCTTGTCGGACGCTTACGGCGTACTTCTATTGTATTCTTCGGCTCGCTTCAAAATACAAACTTGCGTGCGCGCTTATTGTGGCTCCAACAATAATGCAACTGTCCCCACTCTTCTTCTATCTCTAGCCTCTGCAGCCCCTGTCTTTTCCTCGCCTAAACTATTCGTGTCAATGCTTCTTCCTTGCCTATTCAAACTAAGTAGAACAAGTCAATGATTCGCTCGGACATTCGGCTTTCTTCGATATTTCAGAATAATATTTGTTGCTCTCCGAGACTTTGCGCAATAGAAATCATTTTCAAAACTTAGTTTGCAATAAAACTTTCGTTTGTACAAGCGAGCAGCAATTCGAGCAGTGCAATATTGTACAATTTGTTGTATCATAGGAACTCGAGGCGAGTGACAAGGGAGGCCAATTTTTCATCTCGAGAACCTTGGTAACTCTTATTTACAGCAAATTTTAGCTTGATCCTCGGACTAAATTTAACTAATTGCAATTCCGAATGCATATCTCATCGTATATGTATGCACGTATGCACATCGTCACGTTCTTGTTTAGCGGCAATTTAACAGCATTGTCGAACAGATAAATTATGAATTTCATTAGTTGCCTGCCTGCAGATTAAATTTCAATAAAATATCGTTTCTGAACCAATGAAGAAAATGACTCTTTAATGAATTTATGCAGCTCAAAATTCTTAAAAATGCGCGAATTTCCTTCGAGAGATTTGTATTCAAAATACATTAGTTTATGATTAAAACCTAAAAGATGTTGATTTTTTATAAAAAGACAGCATAATTTACATACAAGTATTTTCCTTGCATGTAGAATGGTTTTTATATCACGGTAGTATTTAGTGTAACAACAAGAAAACTTACATGTACGAGTATATTTGGGATGTTCTTTTTTAATAGCACCGGAGCAGCTAGCGCCACTATAAAATAAACTGTGGCAAGAGATTTGGTAAAAGTACGTGGGGAAGATTGTCGAAAAGATTCTGTAATAGACGAATACGGAAAAAGGAGAAAAATTGTTGCAGTGCTGGTGCTCGACTGCTCGGTATAAAATTTGTGTAATTTATGTGCATCTCTTCTCTTTCTCACGTCTTTTTCCGCTTCCTCTGCGCTGCTGCTGGATGCTCTCTCTCTTCCTCTCTCTCTCTCTCTCTTTCTCGAAAAGAACGACACTCTTGTGCAGGCGGCTTTCATCGCACCACTGGAAACTTGAAGAGAAGTAACTTTTTACTTTTTCCTTCTTAGCCGTTTGTTTCCTTCTCTCGTTGTATCTTATTTCAGGCAGAGCCATACTGACATCGTAACTGCACTGTGCCAAATTTGTCAGTAGCTCGACCACGCTGCAACTGCTTTGCTAGTGCTGTTACTGCGCGGCTGCTGTTGCTGCTGAACTGGATACTTTTCTGAAAAAGTAACGGCTATCGTTTATATCGAGTCTGCTGGCGCCTAGCGGGCAGCCTCCCTCTCTTCTCCACTTCTTCTCTATTTCCTATGTAAAACAATGTCCATTTGTAAGATTACTCCAGATTCCATGTGTTTTCTTCGCTTGCCTTCGATTTGCTTTCCTACTGTGTCTCTAGCAGATTTGGCTATAGTCGTGTCTGTACACTTGATTGCTCTACAACCTATCTTGTATTACATTACGCAACTATAGTCAGGCAAACGAGTATTTCCTGACGAGTGTCGTCATGGGCTCTAATTTAAAGCGGTTTTTTCATCTTATTACTGATATTATACCGTGTTACTAATTCATTATTATTGTTTAATGATAAATAATATAAAGTAGAACACTAATTCCTTGGGTTGGGTTTTTTGTCTTAATACACGAAACTGGCTTTATTTTTCAATTAAATAACAATAATGTAACTTGCAATAATACTCGTTACTTACAATAATCAAAACGCTTTTCATTATACAAAACGCATATTGTCTTTCTCGTTCAAATAATTATTATAAATACACATAGATTTTAATGAAAAGCGTTTGCGATTAATGCTGCAACAAATTTGGAAGATTTTATGAAACGCTTTTAACATAATTTTTTGACAATTTATTGATCAGTTCGTGCATTATTTTTAATTCATTGAAAAATAAAGCCATTTTCGTCATTTCTTAATAAAAATATAGCTGTTGCTCAAAGAGTAACGCTTTTATTGTGTCGTTTTTCACTTATCGGCAAAGTCAAATTATTATTATTATTATTGTGACTTCAAGAACTGAGTCCATGTGGAACGATAAAAAATATGAAGATTTTTACATGCTCGGTGCTGGAACCCATGAGCGTTTTTACAAAAGCCTGTGTTCTTAGCCAATGAGTCTAGATAATCAGAAAATCAATCAAAAAATAATTAACAACGTTATTTTATATTTTCAAAATTAAAGTAGAATACAATTTTTTAATTAATTTTTTATTATCTTGGCAAATTTAACTCAGCTTTTAATAAATTTATACAATTTTTTATCAACGAATATTAATCTTATGTGAGTCGACTTTTTTTAATTGCTATGTAAAATCAGTTTTCACGGTTTACACAAAAAATTTGTGTGGGCAAATCAGCCTCCCATAAATCGGGCCGAAAGCCTTTCGATAACAAAGAGGAAAAGGAATCTTTCGATAACAAAGGAAAAGGATCTTATGAAGAATGATACTATAAAATCTGACTTTTTAGAGTATTATTAGAGATAAATCAATTACTATTAATGAATTATTCTATATATAATAACAGACTTCTTATAGTGGGTGATTTTAAATAAATGATTTTGCATAATCGCTGATCTATACGAATGTATTTCCTTGTTTTTAAAGAGCTTTGATATTCCTAAGATAATTTTCTTTGTCACTTTTAGGTTTCTTTTAACGAATAATCGATAGCTTTCGAATAGCTTTCGAATTCTACGTACAAGATTTTCTCATACGTACCGAAATTTCTTGTGCATGATTTCCCGATCAAATTATCCAGAAAAGTTGTTTTTGAACGCAAAGTTACGATATTCAACTACCCGTAGCTGACGTTCTATTCATCAAAAATAATCGAACAAATAAAAACTCTTAAAGGAGAGTAAGGTGGATATGTAGTTATTCAATTGAGAACGCGTTTCGACTTGCTATTGAATTGCTCCCGTAGTAGCAATCGTAAGTTCAGCAATCGACAATGTCGTGCATATTTGCCGCTCAATCGTCGTTCACCAAGCGTTTATATTTATGCTTTTTGTCCAACCTAAAACGCAACATGACGTTGTACAGCATGAATAAATACGAGTGAACAAAATAAACAATGAATTTGGAAAGGGAAAAGAGATATTAAAAAAGTTAATTAGCAACCGTGTAAACAAAGAAGAGTACACTAAAATATAAAAAAGTACAGATAAGAGAGAGAGAGTGAGAGAGCGCATGAAAAAAGGCATTATAACAGCTGCAGCATCAACAACGATATCTAACGTTGAAGGATGCAGAATATTTCACCCAAACATTCTGGTACAACAGTCATTCTATATCAAATGTGAATCAATTGTGTTTTTAGTAGATTGTGCTTATTTATATGCTTATTTTCCGCCATATAAGTATATCACGCAATTATATCTCAGCCATCAGATCACTATATGCTTCAACGTGGCATCCATCACTTTTTTATAAGGGATAAAACTGATAAACAATGAACTACATTATGATCATAAATGATGAATGAAAGATTATATTTTTGCCAAAAACAAATTAAATTAAATCTGAAATAAAAAATCAACTAAATTCCATTTAAATTCTCGCGGTTTTTATCATTTGGGCCAATCAGGTCACGAATAAAATGCTTCAATATGGCTTCCATCACTTTTTTATAAGGGGATCGCGAAAACTGCTGTATATAATTATGTTAATGATTTCCCATAAAATTTATAAAGAAACGATGTAATTTTACATCAATTATGAATTGTAAGGTAATGGGACTCAATATGGGACTTCATTCAAATCTTGAATTTACTATTTATATACTTTAATATTTTGGTCAAAATTTATGAACATTCGTGATTCATATTCTCATACCTTTATATTTCAAGTATTTGTTAAATTTATAACTTACGTAGCAAATCAATAAATTGACAAAATTTTTTTGGTTCCCTTACCTAGTGACGAATCATTTTTTGTTGATATTTCTGCTACAGTAACTGTTTATTCAATTAAATAGTATGTGTGCAGTTGCATCAATAGATATAAAATAGACCGCAAAATGTTCGAGTAAAAGAGACGATACAGGCTATTTGAAATACCAATTTTGATAAAGAAATTCAGTACAAAAGTTTTCTCTACAATGAGTTTCAATCACTTATGTATAGAAAATATGAAATGGTACTTGGCCAAAATATCAATGGTTGACGATTAAGCTATAGAGCCTTTATGCTGTCAGTAAACTCATCAATAAAAGACAATGATATTTAATTATCTAGTTGTAATGTTGAAATAGGTTAAAGCTAATTGTTAGAATATTGTAATAGCTCATAGTTTACATGAAATATTACAGTTATACCGCATTCTTCACATTATCAACTACCTGGGATGAGCTTAATTATCGTTGAAAACTAAATACTGAGCGAGAATACATATAACGAAATTAAATACACGCCTTCATGAGCAAACCGGTTTCGAGTCCGGAACAGCGTTTAATAATAATTGATGTTGAATATTCACTGTTAATCAATTATTCAAGTCATCCAGTATAAGAAAAATAATCTGAAGAATAATGACAAGCTATAATGTTCTATAAAAATTCAACAAGATTTTTACAAATGTATAAGTTCGGTTTCGCTCCTTTTAAGAAGGCACACAAAGGCCTTTCGAATACGTTCAAAATCAACAAAGTTATCCTGAAAAAAGGGCAATTTAGTGTTGAGCGTTTTGTAAGCTCTGAAATCAAATCTTTTAGTAAAGTGCACGTTCAGAATAGAAAATATTTTCGAGTGATAAAGTTTTGTAGGATTTATTGCTTTAAGAATTAAGCGGAATATACGTCACCTAGAAATCAATTACCTTGCTTCTATCAAAGATTATAGTTAAACGAACTGTTTTGGCTTAATAGACGTTAAATAATGAAGTAAAATTTGAAAAATCATCGAAATCAGGAGTCTTTCAATACGACGCCACTTCACCTAGAAGATTTGCAGAAACCCGAAATAAGGTCGATGTTTCGAATGAATAAGGGAATGAATAAGTAAACAATATTGCGAGCAGTCATAAGTCGCGGATTGGTTGGATCTTCAAGATCCAGACAAAGTTTATTGATCGACGATTTACTTTAAGTGAAGTAATTCGAATATATACGAGATTTCTCCAAAGACGACGACAGCAGCTGCAAAAATGAACGATTTGATGGGGAAATACGCTATCAGCTCGTTTCGTAGCTTTTGATTGTCGATCTCTCGAAAGAGCGATATCCTACATTTGAATCGCCATTTGGTTGTCGTACCAGTGTTGTTGCAGAAGAAACAGAAATTGCGCGCAAGTCTACGCGAAAAAGGCTGAGTGACCGAGTGGCGGGTCTAGAGGGACAAGACTGAGGAAAGGAAATGAAGACAGAAGCGGAAGAGATGTGTTTTTGTTGGAATGGCTGGGAAGGAGAGTAAGAAAGCGTAGCGCAAATTGTGCTGAAAGGCAGAAAAAAGGGCAATCGTGCGGTTGCCGTCATAACGCCGCAGAGCAGCGTGGCAGAGCCGACGGCTGGCTGGTGGTGGCGGCGCTGGGGCGCTGGGGCGCTGGGGCGCAAGTGCAGAGCCAAGCGCAATTAACAATTTCGGTCGCGTAAGTGAAATTGATACGTCGTCGAGGTACTTGCGAAGCTTTTTCGGCAGCCGTAGCCTCGAGCAAGAAGCGAGCTCTGCTTGCGGCGCGCACTAAGCGCAGCTAATGTTGGCCGCTCGACGCCCGAATTATAGAATCCTGGAATCGAATTAGCGTCATCTCGCGGCCGCGCCAGGCGGCCTGGCCGCCTCACTTGGAGCCCGTCCAACTGCCCGCGGGCGGCCTGCATGCGCGCTGGCGCCGCCGCTGAATCGCCGCGACTTATCAAATTTGCCCGGCAGCTCGCGTGACTGCAAGTCGGTGTGCACCCACGGGGCTGACTAGCCGGAAGGACCGAGAAGGCCAAGGTGCTGCAAAGCGCTCGCAGTTGGCGATGCGAGGGGGACGTGCGCGGGCGGTTGGGGCCTCGTGGAAATTGCAGCGGACGTCGATGGACGGCAGGCGGCGGGCGGACGGGCGGAGACGCGTGGGTCGATGGAACGAGATTAAAAGAGGAAAAGCTGCGAGATTAAAGGCAAAGCCCTCGCTGGCTCTGGCTCACTGGCTCGGTGCCCCCCACCCCCACCCCCAACCCGACCCCCAACCCCAACCCCAACCCCAACCCCCACGCGCGCCATACTCGGCGAGCCGATCGCGGAAAGAGAGCCGCTTCTCGCGGACGAACGTTGACGCTTCTCGGCCCTGCGCGACCGAGCGACACCCGAGATTTGCCTCGTTGGTCCGTGTCGCGCGCCTATAGCTCGCTCGGGAGGCTCCTCCTCCCGTCCTCGCTCGCGCGCGGGCATATATAAGCGGCGCCGAAATGAAGGAGTTCGGCCTGACATTGGAATTTCGATTGCTCGCGATTTGCCTTAAACGCGCCGGCGCTCCACTTGCGCCCCTACATAGATATCCCTCTGTACGTAATGAAATCTCTATTAAAATACCTATCGGCTCTGAGAGCTCGAGTGCCGGCGCCCCTCTACTCGCCTACATGAGCTTTGATGTCGTTGGGCCCGCTTCTTGGCCGCAAGCTAGCCGCTGTCCCTCTCCACTCTCCTCCTAGCTTTTATCTCAATTCATTTTCAATTAACCTCAATCAACTGCCGTAGACTTTTCCCGCGGGAAATTACGGCTCCGCGAATAATTGAAGAGGCGAAAAAAGAAGCTGTCGTGACACATTGACGCGCAGAACTGCTAACTAGCGCAATGCAATCAAGTGCGATAGCGCTCTGATCTTTGGCCATTGTCTGCGCGGAGAGAGGGGGGTTGGCCGTCGCTCGGCATGATATTGACATATCTGGCTGTCTACCATTCAATGCATCGCAATCTGCCTACGTATGACTCAACGTGACCGCTTCAAAACAGATTTCTCCCTCTTATGCGAAATCCCATAACGCCGGTTTAGTCCTGCCCGTTCGACTCTACTGCCGTTTGTGCATCGATGACAATGCTATTACAGTCAGTACTTTGCATAATGAACGGCGGAATTCAGCCGATATGCCAACACACACGCTAACAAGCAGACGAAATTAAGCCGATCACTCACTTCTTATTGCTCTTATTTTAGAGGCAATAATGCCCGATTTCGAGACTGATTCTAAATTCTAGTCATGCCAACAGTCCTCCAGACGGCTAAAGTCCGATTTTCGACAAAAATTATAAATATTTCAAAGGTATTCGGTTAATTGTTTGCGTTATTCAGCCGTAGTAGCTCAAACGCAACCGGAAACAACTTGACGCTGTCGGTGCTTCGGTGGATTGTGCGAGGATCGCAAAAACTGCACTCACATCAGCGATAAATCGCAAAAAGAACGAACAAATAAAGCAAGAGAAAGTACAAAAGCAAGTAGCGAAAAAAAATAGCGCGCTCGAGCGCGAGCTCACTGGTGTTTTCATTGCACGTCCCAAAGAGAACACAGAATACGAGGAAAGGTTGTGTTGGCGGGCGCGCGCGCGGGAAGGAGAGAGATCGCTCTGGCTTATGAATTCTTGCACTGCCCATCGACTAAATTGGTCAGTCAAGTGTGAATCTAACTAGTCGGTTAAGCGCATAATTCGCTGGTTCACGCGTGCCTGTTTTACATTGCATGGTGTCGGCCTTTACTCGAGTGCGCTGCGCGTACAAAGTCCTCTAATAATAGTTATTCCTGCCTCACCAATTTATGAATTTTTCTACAGACGATCTAAGTGTGCCGAGTTTAAGTTTCCGGAACTATTGGCACGCATTAAAGTTATTATTATGCCGAACGGAAAATGGACGGAAAATGAATTGTATAATGAAGGTGCGAGAGGGCGCAGAGGACAAGTGAAATTGAGTCAGAAATGATGTGTGCTTTGCGTGACACTAATGATTTGTTGTAGACAAGAGTAGTCGGAATGATGGGGCGATTCGCGCAAGAGCGAGAGAGAGAGAGAGAGAGAGAGACAGACAGAGAGGGAGAGCGATAGGGAAATTATAGCCGTGTGTCTCGCGCAGACAGAAACGCTAATTTATTGCCGTCAACGATAAACGTGCGCGACGTTAGTGGAAAGCTATCAGCTTGCCGTACTCTACTTATACGTATACGTACGGTACGCGGCGTACAGCGAGAGCGCGATATGTACGCCAAAGCGTACAAGACGAGTAACCGAGTGTTGGGTAAATAAAAGTGGAAAACGAGATGCGTCGGTAGAAAATAAAAGGAAAAAACAACAACAAATAGAAGGGAGAAGGAGACAGAGAACGCGAACGGTAGGGAAAAAAGAAAAGCAGGGCGCAGAAATGAGAGCAGGACAAAGCGATTGTGGCTTTATGTGTACATGTATATTCACCGCTCTCGCGAGCACGACGAGAGCGAGCGCTGGCTGCGGGCTTTGAGTAAAAAAGAAAGAAAGCTTCGATTTCATTCGAGTCGCGCGAGAGAAAAAAAAACAGAATGGAACGAGGAGCTAGGCTAAAAAACGACATAAACACTGCGCGCGCTTCGCCGATGCGTTTCACAAAGTTTTTGCTGACCATCCTTTGCTTTGCGGCGGATGTTTATTTCCGAAAGGTGGAAGCGATATTACGACGATAACTCTCCGCCCGGCTCTCGCCGCCGCCGCCGCCGCCGCCGCCGCCGCCGCCGCCGCCGCTGCTCTTCAGACTCCGACGTTTGTCACGATCGAAGTGCGATAAGAGAGCCGAGCCCAGAAGAGAGCGAGACAGAGGAAGGCTGAGAGAGAAGAGCAGTCGAAAATGCAAAAAAAAAAAAAAAAAATTCATTAGACAGCCTGGCACGTGATGGATTTTACTTTTGTTCTGATCGTGCTTGGAAGCCAGAACAAAGTCGTCCGCGTTCTCGCAACGCTAGAGCACTGTGATTTGTTTGCCAAATCAATATACCAATAGTTGCAACTTGAAAAGGAACAAGGAAGAAAAAATTTCGGAACGGTAAAACTGACAGACACCACAGAGGTAGACTGCTGGCGCATGTAGCAAAACGCTACTCTATTTTAGCTGAACCGCTAACCATACGATTCTCGGATAGATTTATCCAACGCTACTTTCGGATTTGAATGAAAAAGTTAGACCTTCCATCATTGCTCCAATAATTGTTCAATCGTGAGAGCTGCCTTGTTTCCTTTAGTTTTGCAAAACTACAGAGATATTTGAATTGGCAAATAGGTCGACAAAATAGAGGAGCGAACAGTGAGATTAATAGTGGCGAACCGTCAACGATGAAGCCTCTCATCGACGGCCGGCTTGTCGTGGATGTTGAGGCTCTCGTAAGTGAAATCACGCTCCCGGCTTGGCAGCTGGACCGAATCACGATAACAGGGAGCTTTCTCTGTCAATTTGACAGCGGTAACTCTAAGCTGTCGCTATCGCGCGTCTAATCTACAATCGAGATGATCATTCGAATCTTAATGCCAACCAAAGCATGCACCAGCATCAACTAGACACTGCTGGCATCATTTATTAAATTTTATGTCGTTTCGTCAACTTTTGCAGATATCGAATCTCCACTAACAATTCCATTTATACAAGTATATCTATCTTATGAAAAACTATTTTATTTCCAAAATCTTGCGTTTTATATTCTCCTCAACGAATACACTTGCGCTTCTCTATTCTTTTATTCTTACGTTTTGTGAGAAAGAAATTCTGATATCTGTGAGAAAATTCATGCACGATTTTCGCACCGATTCCAGTGGCTTGCAGCTCTGCAAAAATTGCACTCCCCATCGCAACAACGAGATTGACTTGAGAGCACACCTGCTTGTACCATTAAAATACTCAAGAACTAGAAGCTTTTTTGACAAAATAAAATACTGAGACAGCCGTCAAACATTTGGAAATCGTTCAATAATCATGGTGGAAAGTCTGCTTTTACGAATTCCTCTTTTTGTAGCAAGAACAAGAAAACTGCTAACGAAAAAGTCTACCTAATGAATCGCAAGAGCGGAAGAGAAAAACCCTTTCTTTCTCTCTCTAATCCTTACTTTCCTTCTTCTGCTCTCACTAATTGTCTCTGTGGCGGGTGAAGATTTGTTTTCTCGTTGCTTCTTATCAGTCAAGGGTGAAGCAATTAATTCACCGAGTGAAATTCAGGTTACTGCGACAATGAGTGACACGCACTGAACCTGTGGCCGATGGGAACAGGAGCGAAACCCCGGATGACCTTAACGGCTCTTCCTCCGTAACTTCTGGACTATTGCAATGCACAGTGGGTCTTGTACACTTATTTTATTCTACTTGCTCAACCACGCCGAGCATATTCTCTTTTTCACGTTGTAGATTTTCATTATCCAATTTTATATTTTCTAGTCGCTTGCCTAACATTTTTATCGCGTTACTCTCTTTGTATTTATGAAACCACGAGATGCTACATTGAACCATCAACTCTATAACAGCTAAGCAACATATAGCGGCAAGGCGTAAGCCCGGTCGACCAACAATTGGTTTCCTGGCCGAGGTGTCATCGACAGGTCACGAGATCTAATGCATCTCGTTACCAATCGTGCTTCATTTTAATTACGCTGTCAGTTTCCGCTCTGTCCTCAAACTATATTTTATACATATATTTCTCCTATTTATTTTTATTATTATTATTATCATTATCATTATTATTATTATTATTACTATTATTATTGTTATTATTATTATTATTATTATTCTTGAAATCGTTTGGAAATTCAATTTGGAAAAGCGAGAAAACAAAATTAATGAAAAATATTGACTTTTTGTCTTTGCGAAACTGCGTCTATTGACTCAACTAATGTCGTCAAACGTGCTTCATGTGCTCATCTTTCATTTGTACTAATATTCGGTTTCATGTGCTTGTATCAAATCAAATCTATTTATAGACGAAATCAACAATTCAAAAATACACTATATACGTCAAACAATTCTACGATTTGACGTGCTCATTATCCATTAACTGTAATTAGCAAATAAAAATCCAATTAAGTTTATATTTGTTTATTTAGTTATAATTTTAAATCTAATAACCTTAAAAAATAAAAATTTTTACGTGTTTATAGCTACAGGTAATGATAAGCGCACTAAGTTCGTCACTCCATTTTCTTTTTCTAAATAAATTGAACAGCTGTGCCTAATTCATTTCCTTTATTGTTTAACATATTTATCTACGATTCAAAATCTTTTGTGCAATATTCTCATATCAATAGATATATTTTCTTAATAAGAATATAGGAAATCAGTTTCATCTCATTTGACGCAATGCTTTTCACGAAATAAATTTCAAAATTTTCACTTTTAGCAATCAATTTTACTCTCATATTTCATTTATTCATCCGTGATATTTTCAACTTTACATACATTCAGACAAATTTATTCAAATAAAACCAATTTTGTAGTTATAAGCAACTAAAAATTGTAATTTAACAATTTTTATTATAATTACAGTTTTTAATTGCAACTACAAAAGTGATTTCAAAATAGTCTCTAGGCTCGAGGTATTTACAGAAGTCTACTCGCGTGTTAAGTTTACTTCTATACGCATACATGTTGTTACACAGATAGCAATCCAACCATCCTGATCTTAGTTTAGTCAGTCAGATCATAAATAAACTGGTTTCACTTTCAGACTCACCTGCTTTTTCTTATCTGCTTTTTATAATAAAAGGAAAGGAAAAAAGGATTAAATTTCATGTTTAAATCAAATGAAAACTTATAAAATAAACCGTGCTGTTATAAAATACGTCATATATAAAATATTTCTCTGCTTTAATTAACATGCTTAATATCCATCAATATTAATTCATAAATAAAAATCCAATTACATTAATATTCACACATTTAGTTATAATTTCAAAACAAAATAGCGATAATGTAGCAGATCTTTAGATGTTAGCTAATTAGCGATAGATAATAGGCGATTTATCAAGTTCCTTTCTCCTTTGTCTCTTTCTAAATACCTGGTACTATCAACTGCGCCTGACAATTTAATATTCCTTATTTTTTAATATATTCATCTACGATTTAAAACTTTTTATAGGAAATCTTCATATTAACATGTTTCCATTATTAGGTTTTAACTGATTTGGAGCAGTACTTTACGCAAACTATTTCATAATTTTCACTTGCAACAATAAACATATTATTTTTTATCTATTTATCCGTAAGAATTTTATGATTATTTTACATTTTAATAAGTTTAATTTCAAAAACGTTTTTTAATAAATTACTGGACCACATGAGCCGAAATTAGATCACAGTATTTCATTTATAAAATAATTTATAGATTTATGTTTCTCTCATCTTTAATGATGTTTATTCAAAACTAAATTTTGTAACAGAGATATTCAATAAATTTATGACCTAAAAATAAATGTAATTTATTAAGAGCATTCAAATTAATTTATCATATTATTTTAAAGTCAAACCATTGAATGAATGTGGGCGTTATTTTTGTTATTGTCTACAAAGTGTCTCACTTATTTTTTATTCACTTAATTAAAAAATATAAAATCAATGTAAAATGATTCGAGATACTTATTAGCATCAATTTGCTGAATATGTCACCTGCTGTGCTAATAATATATTGTATGCACAAAGTTCAAAACACGTACATATACCCATACATACTAACACTTAATAGCAATCCACGTGACTAATAAACTGCCTTCCGTTTGTAGGACATCACTTTTTTTTATATAGAATAGGATAATAAAAGGATTTGTTTTTTTATAAAAAGACAAAGAAAGGATTTTTTTATAAAAAGAATATCAAAGTCAATTGCCTAAACATAAAAGCTCAGTCAATCATAATCAAGAGTTCGATAATTCTAGATTTATTGCAAACAAGCTTTAAATTTGAAAAATTTATAAATAAAAAATGACAGGATTAGTTTACATTTAGACTTAAATTGAAATGTATTTTTCTGAATTGATGTGAATGATGAAGGTTAAACACATATTATCGCGGAAGATCATAGGAATTCAACTAAGCTGCATATGAGTGAGAACATTTGGAATATACGTAGATTTCAGTATACATATCTGTGAGTGATAGATTCTCGACATAGTTTATTGTGGTGAACGAGTGTACGTAGAAATGATTGATTGTTTCGTATGGCACCTGTTATGTGAATGACAAGCAATAAAGTAGATGTGAATAATAAAAATAACGAAGCATTGAGAAGTTGGCGAGAAACCGATGGAAGTAAGCAAAATGAAAAATTAGCCTGGACTCTAAAAGCAACGAGCTACTTGAATGATATTTTCCGGTCGATCAAGTTTTTCAGATATTAGTTCCGGCAAGCGTATTGGTGGGTCAGACGGCAAAGGAAATTTATTCAGTGGGCACATAAACTTTTTTCGCCTTACAATTCGAGGGATGAGCAAGTTCAACGACTTTGTGGATCGCCGGCGTCGCTGCGGTGCCGCACAACCGGGATGGCAACCGCTGAAAGTGTTTAAGCAAGCCTGAAACTAGAGGGGATGAAAGACTGGAGGGCGAGGCAAAATCCTCGGAGGGAATGCTTCAGGCAAAACGAAGCAGCTGCACTATGTCAAAGATGTCTCTTGCAGCAAATGCATGCGAATGCCCTGTGCTCGCTTCGCCTCCTCGCCTCGTTTACCTATTGAAAGAAAGCAGCAACAGCCCCGGAAAAACACACTTTTCGAGCTCTTATTACAACATGTATTTCAATTGATGATGATTCTACAAAAATCTTCCTAGGACAGGTAAAAGAAACCTTTTTCTTAATCGAGGATTTTCTTCTTATCACTTATACGTTATCCTCTGCTTGTCTGAAAAAGATTTTCCCGGTGTGTCAAGCAGATATCTTGTAAAATGAGTTTTCTTTTTATCAGGATTTCATTCCTTTCACTATATCTATAAAAATACTCACACGCAAGTACTTACATCGACATTTCAATTTTCAATTCAAATGTTGACGGCTCCCAACATTTGACGTTACAAAAAGTAATGAGTGAGCTCGTCAAACCACCAGAATTTCCAGCCACGAAATGGACCAAATTTTCATCTCTCTCTTCTAACAGACTCAGGAAATTTCATTTCCCACAGGCTTTGCGGGTATGGACCACGGGCAAGGGGCCACGTGACGAGAAACGCTAAATACGGTGCTGCTTCATCAGAAAAAGTACATCGAGTAATAATTCGTGATAACCATAACTAATTAATTTTGAAAGAATGGTTTTGAGAATGGTTGGATTGACTTCGAGCAGATATGACATACCTATTGTATCTAATTGAATTGAATTATTGGCAGCATGGAATAGTGCATGCATGCGGCCTTACATGAACTGTAGATTTCATTCTGTACTTGACGCTGTGACTGAAAGTATGGCGTACCATCGAACGTAAGCAAGTTCTTTTTTTCAGGAATAATATTCGGAAAGATTTAAACTAAAGGGAATGATAATTTGCTCGAATATAAGAATCCCTGGTCGATATATACTTTGCGTTGTTGAAAAACAATATAAGTGCATGTACCGAAAAATAAAAGGACTGGTGAATTTCAATAAAAGGAGTTTCTTACAGAACATTTACTTATTAAAATGCATTAATATAGCGTACAAAAATAAAATATAGACATTCTCGAAAAGCGAGCATGCTAGCTTTGTACTCCGTTAAGCTCGAGAATATAGCTTGATCGCACACTTATTTGGATAATATGTAGCAGTAGCGACGATCGGTGTTCCGCCTAAAGAGAAAGGTTTATGAGTGCGGTAGTGGCCTATTTCGTTTGAAAGTCAGGTAGAATGTCGTCCCCTTAAATTTTAAACTTTTCCGGTATCGCACAAGAATTTGGAGTATCCGGCCAGCGTACGCAATACAACGGTTGGTAAGTTACAAATAATTGCAACATAGTTTGGATCTCGCAGCAAAAGGCAAATCAACTTTTAAAAGCTAACGCGACTGCGCGTGGCGGCGCACAAACGCGCACGAGCGGGCTGAGCAGTCTGGATTGTTCTGGAGAAGTGGCGAGGAGAGGAACAAGACGGCTCGTTCGTGGGGCAGAACAGCTGGGCGCACGAGCACTCTTGGCAGGCGTTCGAGGCTAAGCGGAGCACCGTTGGCGTCAATTGAGCATTGGAAGGAGAGCAGAGCAACAGGGGCCGAAACTCCGAGGGCCGCTGGACGTCCGGCCCGGAACTGCGAACAAGCCGCGGAAGCTGCACCTGCACGACTGGCCGGCCGCTAGCGGCCAGGTGCATCGCGTGGAAAAGCCACGGAGCAAAGTGGTTTGATTTTTGTGGAAACACGACGCACTACGCGTGACGCGCGACGCGGCAACCTGCCCAAATCGCAGCGCCAGCCGCGTGTGCGCGCCGGTAATGGGGTCGTCGCGCCGAACGCGTACCGCGAGCCCAAGTGACCGGGGCGAGCTCGGCGATCAGCGGGATCGTGGCAGTCGCGCGCGGCGATGCTCGTCCTCGCCTCGAGCCGCGCTGCTTGGCGAATCGAGCGCGTGCACACTGATGAGGCGACGTCGCGTCCGCCCGAGCCGGAGCTTGGAGCTCAAAGGCAGCCCGCACCGCCAGATGCAGATTGCGGGGATCGCGCAGTAAAATAGTTGGGATTACGTGACAGGCGGCAGCAGCTATATAGCAGACTGTCGGAATATCTCGACTGCTGTCGCACATCCTCGCTGCATAGCTCGCGCTAGATGGACCGTGGACCCTGCGCCGTGGGACGCGCTTCGTTACCATCCGCCTCTGATCGATCGCTTAATTGCCGCAGACGACTAAACGCCCCGACGCTGCACTGCAACGGCCATACTCTCTCTCTCTCTCCCCCTCTGGCTCTTTCTCAGCTCTACCTGCTCGTCAGCACCACATCTTCCTCCTAATCTTTCCACTTAGTTTCTGCATTTGTCACAAACCGATACTTGTTTCGTAGTATTTTTGTATATTTGATTTTTTTTTCTTCATTGCAAGTATTTTAAGTATTATACGTAAAAAATATTTTCGCATTTAATTTTACGTTGCATAATGAAAAAAATAAAAGTACGAATAGGCGTTCAGAACATGCCATGCGTCAGCTGGCAATAGCTGATAATAGAAGATATTTTTCGCGTAAAATGTTACTGTTGTGACAATCCAATTCACATCAATAAAGAATACCGATTCGAGGAGTATACATGCATATTTGACATAAAAAATAAATTAGGATCGAGTTCAATGCAAAATTACGATGATACATCAAAGAGAAACGTCCAAATACGAGGCCGAAGCATGTTCATTATGCAGCCAAGCAGACCCGTAATTAGCAAACAAGCGCGATTTTTTTTTAAACGAGCCTATAATAAGTATTTATTTTTTGGCAATCAGGTGACAACTGAAAATAAAATAGATGGTAAGTCGATGTTTATCAATGTAAAAATCACTGATATAATGTGGGAATGAAAATCGATGCAGATACCTATCCTCGCGGTTATTTCGCAAGACTATGATTATACGCATTTAACAAATTGTAAAATTGTGAACATGGAGAGCAAGTTGAAGTTTACGATAATAGTGTTTTGAAATCTATAGAAAAATTATTGAATATGACTGTTTAGTTTTGAGATAGGAAAAATATATTAGAACGTGTTGTTTTACCAGGGGTTAGATCATTATTGTTGGGAAGGTAATCGCTAGTTGTATTCAAATGATAACTCTTGAGATTTTACGAAAACTATAAACTTAATTGAACAAAATTAACGCATAGAATGTAGGTGAGAGATTAAAAAAAAAATTCGACGAAATCTTTACAGTAATCACCATTCATAACTATAAATAAGGTTAGCGAAATGTTGAAAAAGATGCAGATCAGTGTTTGAATATGATTTTAATCAAGGGTTGATCAGGGAATTTATAACAAAAGAAGAAAGTTTATTCAAAAGAAAATATAAGACCATAGAAAAAGAGATCGATAGGTTGGTTAAATTGGGTTAATTAGTCGACGTGAGAAGAAGAGCCACGTTGATCGTACCAGTTTTCAAAAATAATGGAGACATTCGTATTTTAAATTCGATTAAAAAATGACAATTAATTCGTATCTCATTCCATTGTATACAATCGATGATACTTTTGCTATGCTACAAGGTGAACGCATGTTTTCCGAAATATGGACTTCAGACTATGCTTATTTGCAATTCGCAGTTGATGAAAAATGTTCAAAATTATTAGCAATTAAAACGCATATGGGATTATTCAAATACAGTGCCGCTCACGCACTTTTACCCCCCCACGGACAAAATCAGTCTAACTTCAAAGTTTTATATCTCTGGTAGAAATTAACATACAGAGACGCGCGTGGGTGCGTTTGAAAGGTCTTTCGGAGAGCTTTCAAACGATATGATTCACGGTTGCCATCGATTGTTTTTTTAAATTTTGCAACAATTATGCAAAATTGAAAATTCTGAAATTTTTTTATTATTTTTGACAATTAGCCAATTTTGGAAAAAAAATCGTACGAAAATTTGAAGTACACCATTTTTTAGCTATTACCAAGCCCTATCTGAATCACTCATCAAAAATTTATTTTCGTCAAATATGACGCGCGCACGGACATTTTTTCCTGGAAGTGACAGTTTTTTTCAACATTTTTTATCTCCGTCAAATTGTAACAATCGAAAAAAATTTATAGGAGAAAAAATGTTTGTTGTTTCACGTAGAATACTGGAATAATTTTTTTTTTGGTTTTTCGAAAAATTTCTTTTTTCGGTTTAAATTATTTTTCAAGGTCGAAAAAAAAAAAGATTTTTTTTTTATGTAATTTACGATACTTGTTATGTAGTATTATTGAATGGGTGGAAAAAAATTTTTTTTTGTGGTTTCTCATCTTTTTAGCGTACCGACTGTGAGAAAAAAAAATTGAAAAAAACCGAAAAAAAAATTTTTTCGAAAAACCAAAAAAAAAATTATTGCAGTATTCTACGTGAAAAAACAAACATTTTTTCTCCTATAAATTTTTTTCGATTGTTACAATTTGATGGAGATAAAAAATGTTGAAAAAAACTCACTTCCAGGAAAAAATGCCCGTGCGCGCGTCATATTTGACGAAAATAAATTTTTGATGAGTGATTCAGATAGGGCTTGGTAATAGCTAAAAAATGGTGTACTTCAAATTTTCGTACTATTTTTTTTCCAAAATTGGCTAATTGTCAAAAATAATAAAAAAATTTCAGAATTTTCAATTTTGCATAATTGTTGCAAAATTTAAAAAAATAATCGATGGCAACCGTGAATCATATCATTTGAAATCTCTCCGAAAGACCTTTCAAACGCACCCACGCGCGTCTCTGTACGTTAATTTCTACCAGGGATATAAAACTTTGAAGTTAGACTGATTTTGCCCGTGGGGGGGTAAAAGTGCGTAAGCGGCACTGTATATGAACGCATTAAAAGGGCTATTCGTTTGTTTCTGTAGATGGATAGAAAATAGATGGATGAATGTTTAAGGGGGAACGATGACGCGATAGCGTATCTTGATAATTTTTCATAAGGGGAAAATGTAAGTGTATCTAGGTTAAATTAGAAGTATGGAAATTTGTCAAAAATAAAGAGGGCTTGCATAGAGTAAAATTCAACGGAACCGCTACGATTAACATACCGTAATAAAAAAATTATAAGGAATTAGCATCATTTCTGAGATTAATTAATTTTTAAAGATAAATCAAAATAGTTAAGTTCGTTATACTATCTATTAAACAAAGAAACATTGATATAAATACGACACAGAAAAACCGATGGTGTTGGCGTCTTAGGATAGATAAACGAATTGAACAGGAAAATACTTTTGTTCGGGGCGAAACGCTCTTATTATATTCTTTTTGGAAAAGAATTTATTTTACGAATGGGTAACAAAGCTTTAGTACTGATACTGAGAAAGGGATTCCACTAACGACAGATAATCCTTTTCAAATATGATTTATCAGGTTTCAGATAAAAAATAGCATATGTTAAATCGGAGGCTATAACGCAAACTACGACGCATTATCGAGACTATCTATAAAGAATAAACTGAATTAATATATTCCTGTTATTATAACCGTTGCGTTTATTGTTCGTAGTAAGACTAGCTAATATTTTCACTAACTCGAAATTATGTTTCGTGGTCTTTGATCATAGTTCGAAATAGGGTAATAATTGATGGAATGGTCTACTTTGTTGCATCTTTTACAAGTCACACACGAACAATTCTATACTGTGTGTCCGGTTCAGTTGTATATTTCACAAAAATCTGCTGATTTTAGCGTTTTTGCGCAAGTATGCAGAGCATGACCGCTGCCTTTGCACTTTCAGCATATTTCATACTCAATAATAAACGAACATCGTGAAACCGTGTGACAAATTACTTGGTAAAATTGATAATATTTCCTCCTATTTTCGTGAAACCGTCTATCGAATGTCTCTGAGTATTACACTAAGTATAAACTATATAAGTTTCGTCTGTCGAGCCTGGTTACATTTTTTCAATTCTTTAATTTGTAGAATTAATTCGTGCGGTCGATTTGCATAAATGAAAACAGGCTCTTTCGGTCATACAAACTATAAATGTCATGAAACGATGGACACGACTAAAAACGGAATCTAATAAATAATGTGCAGTTAGAGTCTTGGTTAATTTTTAAAAGGCCGTTCACTTTGTCTTCTCGATAACGTTCACTAAGGTATTCGAAGTAATGCTCGCTATTTCTCTAGTACCGCTATGACTTTTAGTTGGAGAACGTTTACTTTTGTTTCGCTTTCAAAATGCAAACTCTAACGGCGGCTGACGTAGATAAGAGCGTGTTCTTTTTCAGCTCTGGCTTGTTTTTCACCTGAACTTGCGTACATTTGAATTTTTTTAAACTTACGTACATGCTACGCGTACACTCTTATGCCTTAACTTGTATTTATTATTTTAATTAAATATCTTACTTTTCTATTCGATTTTCGCCTTACCTGGTTAGTTGACAATTTAATTGATAAAGTTAATTGACTCACGAGCCCCGTATTTCCGTTAGTTCAAATGATTATTTATTTATTCAATAATAATAAGTAAGAGCTGACAATTTAATATATAGCTTTGATGAAGTATATCAAGCTACATCGCGCGTTGCGACTCGACTACCGAAAAATTGGGATGTCAAGTTCTTTGATTTTTCGAAACCGGCAATCACACCATTAATTATATGGGTCTCGACCACGCAAAGCACGGGCCCGCATTCGTTGCGATTTTTTAAGTTCATTTTATGGAAATGTGTATTTAATTGTAATTGATGCATATAGAAAATGACCAGAAATTATAAGTTTAAACGGTAGTACACAATCATACGGAGCGATGGAAGAATTTAGAACGTTACTTTCGCGTCTCCGACTTCCCTGTTAGAGTGCGTGACAGATGGTGGTTCACAATTCAAAAGCGCAGATTTTCAGAATTTCTAGAAAAATAATGTCGCGAAGCGTAGTGTTCACTTCGGTATCATTCTGCGACAAACGGCATGGGAAAGAAATTTGCTCAAACATTCGCGTATAAAGTAGCGCAAATTGTTGAAGAGGGAAACCCGCTGAAAACAGCTATTAAAACATTGTTTTGATTTGTAGTATCTAAGATTGTACAGCACGAAGAGGCTCGGTGTATCTCATGTGTAAAAGAAAGTTAGAAGAAGAACTACGTTACGTTGCGATAATTTCAGTGTAAGATTGGAAAAAGATCGAGTGGCAGGATTATAAAACAAGTGTCTCCGTCTACCTGCATTGCATATTTCTTTATCACGAGTCGATGGATCATAAATGTCTACGACGCTCCAAGTAGGTCACTATGCTGTCTTGCATTTTGTGTGAATTATCGTAGGTAAGTGAAAAATATAATTGGAAAATGTGAATCTTGTTAGGGGTGGAAAGTGCGAGAGGGAATTCCTTTGCAGAGAAGAGGACTGGGTTTCCGCTAATATGCACGAGATCGTGTCTCGAGCGCCTCGTTCTCGTATTTCTCGTCGACAACTTCTCCTAACGTTTGTTTAATTAATCGCATTGGCGCTACTCGCGAGCCGGATAATTGCCAGCGTTCGACTACCCTCTCGTTTACATCCGTCAAGAAGCATTAATTATCCGATAATTTGATTTTGAAAACATCATTTGTCCGTCGCGCCCTGCGTGAATATTCACCAGCTTGAATTGCCAGCCGCGCGTCTACTTTCAGCGCTCGCTGCCTCCGTCTGTCGCAAATTTTGCGGCTGCAGTGCCAGGACGAATAGAACCTACAACATTTTCGAGTGGCGCGAACGAGCACGGACACAGCAGACTGGCGGCGGCGGCCCCTTGATGGTGCGGGCAACTTTGCGCGGGCTTTTAAATATTCAGCGAGCAGAGCTGCTTGGGCTGCAAAAGCATGGCTGGCCAACGAGAACGTGGAGCAGGTGAAAGATTGCTGGGGCTCGCGGAGGATTGGCCGGAAAACGAAAACAACGAACGCCAGCGATTCCGAGCAGAGGCTAATTGGAATCCGGTCCGGTTGACCGACCGCAAGTCATCGATGGCTCGTTTGTCGAGCTTATGCGAGTCTGGATGCGTCCCGGGCAGCGGCGTATCCGCTGCTGGCCGGCCTCTGCAGGCTTCGATAGCCGCCGGCCACGGCCACGGCCACGGCGAGCGAATTATTCAGAGCTGGCCGACCATCGGCCGACGACGTTCGAACGCCGACGCCAAACCAAACCCAGATGAGACCTGCGACTGGGCGCAGCACGCAGCCAAATGAATTGCATGGAAAGCAGCGAGGACGGCTGCACACTGCTGGCGCTCGCCTGGCTCGGTTCGATGCCTCGAACAATAGTCGAGCGCGAATACGCCGTAACGGGCCAGCATCGCCTAGTAGATAGGCTGCCGCAGCCTGGACGCTGCTGTGCGCGGTATCGAGATTAGTTGGCCGCGAGCGGGATACATGCCAAATGATTATTTAAAGGCAGTGCCAGAAGCAGCAAATACATCATCGGGCGGTGGCAAACGAACGAGCGCTGCTTTTGGCGGCTGCGCGCTTCCTCGCCGGCTGGCGGGCTTGCATGTTAAAAATTCTATTTCCGAGAGCTGCCTGGAGGAGCTGGAGCGCGTCTCTGAGATGAAGCGCATTTGGAATGCAAGGCGCGGCCTGAACATCAGTCGGCGGACGGAACCTCGGCCAAATACCTCTCATCCAGCGGATATGGTCGAGCGGGCTGACAGCGGAAATTATGCCGCATAATTTGCATTACTACAGGCTTGTGTCTAGCGCGCGGACTCCGCTGCGATTTTCGCACGGATTGCGATATCAGCCAGGCGCGCAATTAAAGGCCAGGCCGCGAGAGCCAGCTGCGCAGAGTCCTGCCGACGAGTGCTCGCGACGGCCCGAGAGGCGCTAAGTGGCAATGTAAGGGCCGACAAGCGGCAGTCGGTCGGTTGCTCGGTCCGTCGCTGCGAGCTGAGATTTCGCGAGCGAGCAGGCCGCCCAGCGCATTAAACTTCTCCCAGTTCTTTCTTATCATAATCGCGTTTGCGGATAATGGAGCGGGGATAATTTGTTATCGCGGCGTGTCATGGAGCAGAAACTTTTTAAATTACTCGTGAGCGCCGCCACCGCGGCTCGCGGGTCGAGCCAAGTTTTCCGCCAAAATACGGGCGTAGTTGGACAGTCGGCGCTCCCGCTCCGAGTGCGCACCGCTTGCGCGCCGACACGAGCCGAGCGAGCGCGCATACGAGACGCGAGGGACGCGAGGGACGCGAGAGACGCGAGAGACGCGAGAGACGCGAGAGACGCGAGAGACACGACGCTCTCGTTGCCGTAGCCACGCCGGCGGTAGGGCACAGGGCTAAACGCCCTCCAGCGCCTTGCCTCGCGATCCTCGCGCTGCGGGCAAATTAACGGCCGGCCGCTTCCGCTGGCGTTGCTTCCTCGCGACGCATGGCCGCTCGCTTTCGGCCGGCCATTATCGTCGATCAACCGATCTTCGCTTGCCACTGCGACAAACGGCTTCGACGCCTTCCCGCCCGCCGTGGCCTCGCATGCCAAACGCGAGCGATGGGCGCGAAGCGAGCACCGCCGAGCCGCATTTTAATCAAAATGCCAACTCGAGAGCTGTGCGTTTATTTCAATAGCTCGCGAGTGCTTTCCCCGGGCATCGGCAAAAGTTTAGGTCTGTCGAGCGCTACAAAGGCTCGGGAGTGGGCTGCCAAGAGGCAAACAGTCGACTCGGTTGTTCGAAAAGCTTCTTGCAAATTATAGAATCGGCGAGGCCGCGCGCTGCACAGCTTCCGGCCGATTTGGGCCTTTCTCAGGCAACAGACACTCTATTTATCCGTGGCGCGACTCTGCTCAAGGCCTCGAGTCACTTGACTAAGACAAACGAAAACAGAGTCTATTCCGAGCTTCCAACTTTTCAGTCGATAACATTTCTCAAGCTGGCGCTGCTGTTTCATGAATTTTCAGCAAGCTCCGCAATCGTTATTCCGTCACTTACTTTTTATTTCCCATTACACCGCGTTATTCACTAGGCTGCAATTCGTTCGCCTCGCCAGCGCATCAGTGCAGCTTATTTCTACTAATTATTCCTTAAAATTTGTTAAATCGCAATACATTTTTCAGCAGTCAGTCAGGCAAAATTGCGAGGTAAATATCGAGTAAAACGCTCCGGTTTTACTCGATTTTTTTAAATGTATCCGCTGTCAGTTTTTTTATTCGTTCAAACATCACTCGTGGATTTCCAATTTTATTGCAGAAGAAAATCATTTTTGAATAATCGATGCATGGCAAGACAGAGAATTGACTGTCAGTTACAATCAACTTTTACATGCCTGCGATTTGGCGTAAAGCATCGGCTCCATCGATGAACGCGTAAAAGCAGAACTATCGACAAGTTGATAATAGGTTTTGACAAATAAACAAGCTGAAAGCGAGCTGGGGATTGACAGCGAGAAGAACGCGCGAGGGATAGCGAGGCCGAGCGTTAACGAGGGTATGGCAAGAGAATGAGCTGTGCGATAGCTGGATGGAGGTGGTAAGTGGGTGCCTATGAGCGTCGGCTAGCTGGCCGGCGCCCGAAAGCTGGGGTGCACGCGGCTGTAATCTGTGCGATCTCGACAAATCCCCTAATGCCGAGCCAAGATCGCTCGATCGTGGCTAGGAGTTGGCTGCTCGGCGGCGTGAGCTACTGCATATTGCGACTTTGAGGCTCCGGCGCTCTGCGTCGCAGCATAATACTGCTCGCGAGTTGAGCGATCGCCGAGGCAGGGCGCGCCCGGCGGAAGTGGCGCGCGGAGCGTAGCGCTCTCTGCCAGTTGGATTACGAGCGCCAGCGCGGAGCAGCAGGCAGATCTGGCCAGGAACTGCGGATCCCGGCGGAATGTAATCCCGTTTTGGCGCGCAGCGAGTGTCGCGGCGTCGCGAAGCCCCGCGGCGCGTCGCCGAGCAGTGCGGGCCCCGCGAAAAATACGGGCCAAGCTGACGCAGCCAGACTTGCGCTGCAACAATTTATAGCCAATCAGTCGAGTCGCAAGCGAGCTCGTCTCTGTCCCAGCAGCCAGGCTTGCGCGGCTCCAGACCAGATCGTTAATACCGAAAAATTGGCACGCCGACCGACGAGTCCTCTCGATATAGCGTAAACAAATGTTTCACAATATTCTCGCGGCGAAACCGCCGTCGCGCTTCTCTCTCTCCCTTCGCTCGTGCCGTGGCTATCGATCATCCTTTTTTCAGTTTGCCACTGGCCCGAGCTGCGAGTGCTTCTGCCGCTTGATTGTTATTAATATCGTTGCCGGGGCGACGCGCTATCTGCGCGGCGCCCGCACCACAGGGCTAGATTATAGAGCACGGCGCACTCGGCAGACGCGGGACCAGAGCTCGCGCGCTCTGCGGGATAACAATGTTTTTCGAACAAAGCTGCCTCCCTCTGGCTATCGTGCGATTGCGCGCGTCCGAGGAGTTGCGGGGACGTCGATCCAGTTTGCGGCAACGCTCAGCTGCAAGCGCCATGCCCAATACCCACCCCCGGCCCGCCGGCCCGCCGGCCGCAAATCGCCGCTATTCTACAGATTTCGGATTCCAAATAACCGACAACGTTATTCCGATCAAGCCAGACAGCTCGCTGCGCCGTTGTGTATAGTTTTCCGCGTCAGCTCCGGCTCAATTTTCACGGTGTAATTGCCAGGCGGACGTGCGGACAGGCGGTCGGACAAGCAGCTCGGCCGCGCAATGCAGCTGCACCGACCGCGACAGTTCGCAATGGCGGAGGAGACGCGCAAGAGAGCGCAGAGAAGCACGGCGCCGCTAATGACGCGCCTGATTTGTTGCAGGCCCTGTTTCATAGGCGTCGCCAGCGTCCTGAAATATGCACGTGCCGCGGCGGCGAGCATCAAGTCGGAGGAATTCATAAAAGACGAGATCAAGGCAGTTACGCTTGCGAAACGTGACCGCGCAGCCGGATCATCTCTGTACGTATCGCGCGCGTCGCGACAAGCTTCTCATTGCTCTCATCCCTTCGCGGTGTACTCTGCGCCGTAGACTCTTGTCGCGCATTTCCAGGGCAAACACTTGTCTTGGTGACGCCGCCACGAGCGAGCTGCGGGAAAAGCTGATCCCATTTGTTTCTTGTCTGGCTGGGCCTGGCTGCTGCGCGATGGCGATTCGCCGGTCGAACTTCAACGTCAGCGCGTCGCTGCATGCTGAGCTTGCTAATTCGGCAATTGCAGCCGAGACATATGATCGAGTGCAAAATAACAGGCCCGCAGAGACGTTGACGGCTTGACGCTGGCAGGCACATTACGCTCCACGTCAATAACAATATCATCGTCGCATCATCAGGCGAGCGATGCAATGGCCAGAGCTGTGAAATACGAAAAGCTGTGCCGAGACGTCACTGAAATATCCGCGGCTTGACAGCGCAGGAGTAGCGCGGGCGTACGTCGTGGGCAAAACGCGACGCAGTGGTCGCCCGTTGTCGACTGCGAGTTGCTCTGAAAATCAGTCGACAACAGATATCCCCGTTGCAAATGAGATCTATTTGGCGGAGAATAAGGAGACAGAGAAATATGATATACGGAGTGGGCCAAGTGCTGCTGCTCGCTGCGCGCTTGCGAGTTCCTTTTTTCCTCTCGGCTTCACAGTGGAACTTTCCTATCATATTTTTCCCTTGACTTTCCGTCCCATAAAATTCGTCGTCTGGCCTGACATTACTTTTTCGCCTAATGTATTTTTCAATTCTTCGATCGCAGAGGACGGGAGAGCAAGTGAGCTCCTCGCTGCCGTCGCTGCCGCTGCCGCCGCCGCCGCCGCCGCTGCCGCCTTCTCGCCCGCGGCGGGTCTGGCTAGCTAGCTCGGCCTGAAAGCAGCCAGCGAGTCGCTTGCTTTTCTTCGCTCGCGCTCTCGTATCACTTGGCTGCTATGCATGCAGCAGCGTAGCGAAAACAAAACGAAAGGAAGCCGGGCGGCTATTATCATTGTTGCCGGCGAGCTGCAGCTTCAGTGGAGCAGCAGCAGTAGCATTTTATTGGTCTAACGAATTTATGCGGCGCCTCGAGCGACCAGTAAAATCTAATATAACGAGACACGCTTGGCACGATTCGCCACCTCGTAAAACATTGCGCCGCGTGCAGTCGTCTGCTGCAGCTTCCAGAAAGCGGCCGGTGCATGCATCACGCCTCGACTTGACTGGCGCTTGGCTATCAATTTTATGGAAATATACACGTGCGGAGTGCAGCGGCTAGCGGCGACGAGCGACCGAGCGACTAGCTAGCGGCGACCTAAACCGTCGGCCCCGCTCCTCGCTCCTCGCTCCTCGCTCCTCGCTCCTCGCTCCTCGCTCCTCGCTCCTCGCTCCACGTTCCTCTCACCGCGCTCCTCGCTCCATGCTCCTCGATGCAGCATGCATGTATTCAACATCCATTTTCCCAGGCAGACAGCACCTTAGGCAATATCCACTGACTTCTCACTTTCTGGCACTTTGCTATTCGAACTTTACTAACGGAATTACGAGCTTTCCTCCCAGTTTCTCTCCACTCACTGCAGCCGGCGCTGACGCCGCCAACGCCGCCAACGCTCGCGCTACTCGGCTTTTAATAGTTCAGTCAATGAAGCCAGCCAACAACGCCCCAAAGCTTCCTTATTTCCCCGTTTTCGCGTTCCCAATCAGTCGGCGATGCAAACACGCGCCAGCATCTTTCGCATCGTCAAAAGGAGAGCCAAGTATTATCACCACGGTGAGCCCGCATAAATCAGCAGATTTTCCAGCGAATCAGCTGCATCGTTCACAGGTCGCGAGTCAACAGAAATTCCGTTCCATTTTAATAGGCAACCTTTGAGAAATAGTCGCGGCGCTTTTCAACTGCAATTTTTCATCCAGCCGAGCAGATCACATTGTAGTCCATGCTTATATTTGAATAATTTTCACGACAGTAATCAGTGCAGTTTGCCGAGTAAAGCGCTAAATTTCGTGATAAATGTGTGTGCGAGCCGGTAATGACGAGTAATCCTAGTTACAATGTTCGCCAGCGCTACACGTCATAAATCCTGGATTAGTTTCATTTGCGGCAGAGAGCGCGCGTTCGATAACGAATGATAAACTCAAATGGGGACCTCTTGATAAAATGCACGGAAAACAAGAATCTCCAGATAACGAACGCTCGTTACTCATCCTCCTGTTCCTCCAGCTTTCGCATTTGCATAATAAGCGCATTACATCGCGCGCTCGAGTATTTGTCAAGGCAGCCGGTGCTTTTTTCAAAGAGAACAACTGCCACGGCGCGTCACTCTCGGCAGCAACCCTTAGGTCCCGTCCGACCGAGTCCAAAGTTCGGTTCTCCGCTGGCGCGGCGCGCGCGCGAGCCCGATGTGGATGAATATATTCGCGCGCAATCTCGGCAAATTGTCGGGCTTCGCTAGTGATGCAGGCGCGGCACGCGAAGATAAATATTGCAGGGAGCCCGGAAGGAGCACTCGGAGTTTGCGCAGTCGGCGCTATCCACGGCACGTAACGCTGCCTGGATAAGCAAACATTGCCGAGCGGAGTGGCAGCAAACGAGGCTTGCGGCGCGCACTCGTCCTCCTCGTTTTTCCCCCCGGCCGTTCTTCCGCGGCGCAGCGCTGCGAGCGACGGTCAAAGGGGCTCGCGCCTCGTCGCACTGCCGGCCTCTTGCCGGCTGCTCGTCGCGTCGGCTTTGTCGCCGGGGCGAGGCGAGGCGAGGGCAGCAACGCGCGGCGCATATTACCTCGCGCTCGACACGGAGCGGTGCGCGGCGAGCGCTCTAAGCCGGCCCCGGCTTGCCGGCGACGGGCCGCGCGCCGCGCCAATTAAAGGCTCGAGTCGACCGGGGATCGCGGAAGCCTCCGTCGTGCCTCGCGCTGCTCTGCATGCCCGGCCCGCGTACTCGCGTATTGTCCTCGGCGCGCCTCCTTTCGCCTTGCTGCCTACACGGTTATGCCTGCGACGACGAACAATGGGCCATCTTTCGGGGAGCCCTCCCCGCCGCCCGTCGCCCCGTCGCCCGTCGCCCCGTCGCCCCGTCGCCCGTCCTCCCCGCCGCCCCATCCTCCGCCAGCCCATTCTTCCGGCGCTGTCTCCGTAAAGCTCGCGAAAGCGCGCTCTCGCCCGGCCGCCTGGAGTGCCGAGAGCGCAACGACCATGCAAATGGTCGCAATCGGATTTCATCTTTCCGTTGAGACGGGCGGCCGCCCTTTCCATTCGGCTCCCCTCTCGCGCGGCTATCTCGCGCGCAGCGCGCAGCGCCTACGAGCCTGCGGCTTTCAGCGCGCTTCTGCTCGCAGCTATTCTTCGCTCGCGTCAATGCTGTCGTCGACTGCTGTCCCCCAATAGACCGTGCGAAGCGAGAAGAGGCGAAAATTAACGCCGAGCCGGCTGTGTCCGCAGTGAAAGCGGAATGCGCGTGCGGCGCGCAAAAGAGCCGAGCATGAAAGATACACTCATTAAAATCTCGGTTAATTGCGCGGTTCTGGCGCGGTTCTGGCGCGGTTCTGGCGCGGTTCTGGCGCGGTTCGGGCAGAGCCGCGAGCCAGAGAAAGGGAATGGGAGCAGCCGAAGAACAGCTGCGGACGGGCATCTCTTTGCTGCGACGCGAAGCGGCTGGACGCGGGCCGAGGGCTGGATCGGCGGACAGCCACCGGAGGCTGGACCTGGTCATCGGGTAAGGAGCGGCGCCGGTCGGAGGATGCGGGCGCGGCGAGAACAGGCAAACGGCGAAAGAGACAAGCCAACATCGGCAGGAGGAAGGAGTAAAAGGGAACGAGGACGGATAAAAGAGAAATAGGCGAAGGCTGGAGGTGGGGGCTGAGGCGATAGGTGGCGGATGGAGTGCGAGCCAGAGGAGGACAGTGAAAGGGCGGTGGTAAGCCGCGCAATCTCGGATTTTTCGTTGAAGAATCCCCTCCGATCTCCACTGACTGCAGCGCTCCACTCGGTTTTCGTCTCGACAGATTAGCTCTGCCCGGGCAACGCGGCTATCAAACGTGCCGCTAATGCGGGAATCGCCGACTCCAACGGAGCTCCGATCTGTGCGACAGCTGTCCGAAGAAACACGAGCATCAGCAGCGATCTAATTATTTGGAGCAAGCAGAGCGGCTCAACGGCCAACAATCGAAACGGCATCATGCTCCAGCAACGTTCGGCTTGTCTAATAGGAAATTCTGCAACGCGCAGACACGAAACTCGGTCCTCCGCGCGCCGCCAGCCATGATGAGTAGCGCGCCCCTCGGAATCGGCTTAATCCACATTTACCTAACTCTCTCAATCTAATACCATACTTCTCTCATTTGCTTGCTCGCGTGCTTGCTCTACCTCAAGCGCTCTCGCGCTTCTCTTGAACTTACTGCCCCAGCACCGCTCGATTTCTCTCTCTCTCAGTGCGCGTCTGTGTCTGCCTGTGCCTCCAATCTCTATTTCTCTTTCTCCAACTCACTTCGTTATGTGCGATTGGAGTACAAAACGAAAGTGGCGAGGACTGTAAGAGAACGATTTTGTCCGAACGACTCGACTCGACTCGACTCGACTCGATAAATAACTCGCTGCACTTCTGTTAATTGGACCGTATAAGTCCGTAAGAAGACGAGGCAAACTTCTCCTCCTTCCAACTTGCACTTCGCCCTCATATACTCTCCATTTTTTACCTCACAAACTCATTCACTTATGGATTTTTCCCGCTCCAAGTTTTCTTCTACAACTAAGCAGCATTGTGGCACTGTTGCACTGCCTGGGAAGCTCGCGAGGATAAACTCGGCAGTCTGCCGCACCGCTATAAAACATGGTCGCTTTTCCAGTTTTCGATTGTCGGATAATAGAGCAAAGGCCGATAGGTGGATAATGGGAGAATAATTGACGAGCAAGCACGAGCTTTGCCGAGCGAATGACGCACGCAAAAACGTTTGCGGTCCGTTTATCGAGCGAAGATGAGCAGAGGCACGGAAGAGTGAAGGAAAAAGACGGATGGCTGGCAGGAAAGAAGGAAGAAGGAAGGGAGGAAGGGAGGAAGGGAGAAAGGAAGGAAGGAAGGAAGGAAGGAAGGAAGGAAGGAAGGAAGGACGCAGCATGGACGGTCGAGCAAAGGGTTAGAAAAAGAAAAGAGCAGTAGCTGCGCGACTAGGCGACTAGGGGGGGTTAGGATCTCATCAGTCTTGCTTATCCCGGCGAAGGCAGCTACAGATCGGCTCAAACGCCGCCTCACTCCATTATTCCTGTCACGGTCAAACGACTCGGTTACCTGCTATCTCGCACTTCCGACGAGCGGCTATCTAGCACGGAGGATTCCTCGCGTAATTGGACTTCCAGATTAAAGGTTGGCACGGGCGGAGCGGCCGCTCGTATAGCTTGCCGCGATCGCAACTATTTCTCTGGCGATTATTCAAGATGCCATTGTCATCGTTTCTGACGTTGTAAGAGTGCCGCAGCGCTAGATGCAGTGCATTGTTGGCTCAAAGCAGGCACTAGGCAAGCTGAGCGGATAGCTCGTACGAGCTTAGAATGCGGCGCGCGGCGCCCTAGCTACGTATAGGCGCTTTGTAATGCACGCGTATAATAGCATTAATACGGCGAGAGGGAACGCGGTGGCGAAGGCAAGGCAGCTCTCGCGGGGCACACGAGACTAACTCGCATCGCGATGGATTATACCGAGTAAGCTTGTGCCGGCGTTGGATCTGTCCGAAGGTGTGCCAGGGTTGCCGAGGGTCCTCGGTTAAAATTCGGATTATCGACTGCAGCGACGCACGCTCGCCGCCGAGCCGCGAGCTCCGTCGACGTCTTTTCGATTTGGGGCACCTGCGCCGGAGCGCTCCCAGCAGCGCCACCCATTTCCACGTTTGCCAAGCTCGAGGGCCCTTAATTACGGCAATTCGAGCGTTCGCGGCATTAGCGACTCGATTATCTCGGCGGCTTGATCAAGCCCCTTTTGACTTTTGCCGGCTCTCTTGCAAATACACTTGGCTGTAGTGCGTTGCTCCGCGCGACTCGGCGCCGCGCCTCCGCTCCGAATTCCCGTTAGTTAGCTCTGTTGACACCTTCACTCCCGGCTGACTTCCGCCAGCTCTCTCGCGACGAGTCGCGTTAATCATTGCACTTGACTTGGCCTCCCCGCCCGTGCCTTTTCACGGCAACAAGGTCATTAGCCAGATCACGCGCCGCTGCCCCAGTCCTCGTCCGACCAGCTAATTAGCAGTATTAAATTTCCGCTGTGCACACTCGTCCTCGCTCTTTCCTCGACAGCGCCCAACAACGAGAGCCGCGCTGTCCGCGGGCCCAGCTTGCTCGGGCGCGCGCTGCTCGTCTTCGTCGAATCAATATCGCGCTCCAGCCCTGCAGCTAGCCCTGCAGCCAGCCCTGCAGCCAGCCCAGCAGCCAGCCTGCGATTGCGCTCGGCTCGAGGACCCGCCGTCGAGCTTGTCGCGGTGCAAAGCTCGTTTGGGCCGGCCGTTGGCAGACGAGCCACTTTTACACTCTCTCCGAAGCGAGACGACCACATTCGCGGCACGCCCCGGCGCGCCATTTCGTTCGCGGCTGGGCCTGCACGCACACCGAGCCTAGCGTCTCGGAGGCGAGGGAAACTTTGGCCGCGCAATCAGCTCGACAGTGGGAAGAATTGCTAATGACAAATCGTCGTCGCGGAGATGTGGGCGGCCAGTGGCTCGGTCAATCGACAGGATGTTGGGACGAGCGGTGTTAGTGGCGCGCGGCTGGCGGAAGAACGATCGCTACCAAAGAGATGATTGATATTTGGGGAAAATTAGAGTGGCCCGAAAAGACTCGTGCCAGTTTGCCGAGTCGCGGCACGTAGCGGCAAGCAATTTTCTTGAGAGGAGCAAGGAGGAGAGAGAGAAAGAAAGAAAGAAAGAAAGAAAGAAAGAAAGAAAGAAAGAGAGATAGAAAGTAAGCAAGCAAGCAAGCAAGCAAGCAAGCAAGCAAGCAAGCGAGCAAGCAGGAGAGCTGCGGGGAGAGAGGCGGGGAGGGAAGAAGGGCAGGAAGGAAGGAAGGAAGGAGCAGAGAGCGAGCGCAGAAGAGAATGGAGGAGGAGGGTCGGGACAGCGAGTGTGCAGCAGTCGGAAGAAGGAGCTCTCTATTGGAGGAGCTTCAATCAGGGCGAAGAAATAAATTCCGCGCACGCAGCGAGTGCTAGCGAGGCTGCTGCGTGTCCCAGCGAGGATGGCGATAGCGGCGCTCTCTGCCGATCGCCGGCTACGGGGCTGCGGCCGGCGGGGGCTCCCGAGCGTGCCAGCTCCGGCACGTATGCGCGCCGCGGAGGCCTACACACGCACCTCGGCCAATTGGCTGCAGCCAGCTGGCCTAGGCTCCTCGCATCCGCGCTCTCTTGTCACTTCCTGCCGGTATCCTTTCATCGGCTGCTGCCTATTTTTCGCGGCGGCGAGCCTGCACTCGCACGCGATCCCGAAGCCAAGCTCCAAAGAAATATCCAGTTTTCCCTCATCGTTCCCCCGTCGACGCAATCAGTCCCTATCTCCGTCTCGGTCTACTCTCCCTCTCTCTCTCTCTCTCTCTCTCTCTTTATACTCGCTCTTTCTCTCTCGCATCGCGCCCGCGCGCGCAACTATATATCCCGAAGCACTATCTAGCTATCGCGCGCTATAGCCGAGGACTGGAGCTTCACGCTCGTGTAATCTTGCCTCGCTCGCTCGCGAGCACGCTTTTCCCGATCGAATCCTCATGCACCTAGGGGGATTATCTCGCGAGAATCAAGTCAGCCCCGGTGTGAAATTATTCGATTTCTTTCCTTCTCCTTCGTGCCCCCGCCCGGCTTCTACCCGCGCCCACGGACACTTCATACTCTTCGTTATTTATGCCCTCCCCCTCTAACTAGTTCTTTCTTCCGCCACTATCTACTTACATCTTTCCTGTCGGCGCCGCATCACTCGCTACGCGACTCTTAACGGCTAGTCGCGATAAAGTCATTAAAAGAACTGACTTTAGCCCACTTTCTCCCTTGCATACAAAGAGCTGGCAAAGCTCAAGATAAAAGCCGGAATATAAAAGAGATTAAAACTTGGGTTAACCGACCACTCGTCTCTAATTTTCTCATATTTAATTGTGCGATAGGCCCGAATTTATGTCGCCCCACGCGTTTCCACTTCTTTTCAACTTCTTCAACTATCGCCCAACTTTGCCGCTGGCTTTTTTCGACAATCATCGGTTTTATCCGTGTTTCGCTACTACGGCGCTTCGGCGCTTCGCCGCAGAGCTGATATCCTGCGAAAAAAACAATGGGTAACGAGGAAGCGCCGGCATATCTGGCGCAAACGGCTCGCGCGAGTTCAGCCAATCAATGTATAATCAGTAAGTTTGTAGCTCGGCGAATAATCGCCCGATTAGCAGTCGACGTGGACATTGGTCGGAGACGCGCGATCGCGATGTACAATGGGACGGAAGGGCTTTCGACCGACGAGAGACGGGCGAGACGCAGAGTGGCGAAAAGGTCGAAGTCGCGTCGCTCGGCCGCCAGGAGAAAGCGCGGCTCGTCTCGTCGGCTTGTTCGCAACGCGTAAAACTATGCGATTCCAGGGAGGCCGTTCATACGGCGTACGCGCAGCGCTACAGATATGCAGGCGCATACATACAATTCCGTGGCGGGCTCGCTTGGCTGTGTGGGCGCTGTCGGGTCTAGCCTGGGGCAGCCGCATCGCTCTGCGCAGCGCCTACCTCCTCCCGCGCCCGTGTGAGCGCGTGCGGCTCGACGTTCATAATTGTAACAGCGGCAAACTGAATGCGAGTCGTGCAGGGCGTTGCGGAGGGGCTGCGCAGGGGCTGCGGAGGGGTTGCGGAGGGGCCAGATTTGCACAGTGCCACAGGCAGAATATGACACAATAATGCACAATGCGCCCGCAGCCACGACCAGATCCGGCGACTGCTGACGCTTCATTATAGGCAAGCAAGTAACTGCGATTCCGATCGCGCGCAAAGGAATGTGGGGATTAATTAAAAAGCGATGGCACCACTGGTACAACGGCGGCGGCAGAAGCGCGGCAGCGTCGGCGCCAGCGGCGGGCCAAGTGCTATCTGGCAAGTAAGTTTGGACATTAATTCGATAAGTCGGAGGCGGGCTGGCAATCGCGCTGCGAACGCGCAACGCTGGCTGCTGCAAAGCGAGCGCAAGCGAGAGAGAGAGAGAGGGAGAGGGCACTTTTTATTCCGTACGTATGTCGGAGCTATATAGGTGGAAGGAAACGTGGAAGCCGTAAAGAGCAAGATTGTAGCCCGCAGCAGCAGGAGCAGCAGCAGCAGCAGCAGCAGCAGCAGCGGCTGCAGCGGCAGCCGCGTGGCGTGGCGTGGCGCGGCCAGCCTGGCAGACTGCTCGCTCGCTCGCGGAGACAAGAAAAAGTGCAATTATATCGTTACTCTTCTTTTATGCCATTCCCTCCAATCGCATCTAGTCTGGCCATTTATCGATCCTTCCTCCACCTCTCTCTCTCGCTCTCTCTCTCTCTCTCTCTCTCCCACCCGCTCTCGCTCTCTCTTCTTCTCGTTTTCTCGCGTTCTCGCGTTCTCGCGTTTTCGCGTCCTCGCGTCCGCGCGCGCGTCGCCCCAACTGCCAGCCATAGTCGCCGATTAGTCATCCTCGCTGCTAACGTCCTTATTCTATTTGCCGCCCCTCGCACTCTGCCCCTCGTCGCCAGCCAGTGCGCTCTCCTTTTATTTCTTTCCGATTCCATCTCCCGCACCAGCGCAGCCCGTCCTCGGCTCTCCTTTCTCCAGCTCCGCTCGTAAACTTCAACGGATCGCGTATAAACTGTAAGCCGCTCGCTCGCCTACGGTCATTCACTCGGCATCGAGACGGCGTAGGACAAATCGCGCGCGCTTAGTCATTAGCAGTCGGCGTGTCATATTCTCGCCGCGGTCGGCTCCGAAAGAATCGGAAGCGCAGAGTGGTTTACGCCGCGTTGTCGACTTCATATCCGAGAATCGATAGTTAAAAGTTTATTCGAGGAGAAAAACCGTGCGCTCTCACGCGCTCTCGCGCGCTCTCGGTGCATCTGCGAGCGAGCGGCAGATATTTTCTCTGGCGGAAAAGCAGAAATGCGCGTGGAGTTGGCGATGACAGCAGCAACGCCGGCGTTGGCGGCAGCAAAGTGGAGAGGGAGCAAGTGTCGGCGATGCCCTCCCACGCTTCCCGCAATCTCTCTTTTCCTCTTTGCCCGTAAATCGGCAATTTCGCGGTTTCGATACAGTTACCGGCGCGCGAGCCTGGATTACGCCCTGCATTATAAATCTGCCTGGCAATGAATTCAAATTGTGGACGTGTACTTTCATTGGGAAATTGCTTGCTCGGCTACTAGGCGCAGCTACACGCGGCGCGACAGCCTCCCCCCGCCCGATCCGCCCTCCAAAGCGGAAAGTATTCGCGAATCATGAAATTATTCTACACGTGCGCGCATTCCCCGCGCTGCACGGCCGCCTGCTTGCCTGCTCAATTATCAATGTATTTCCGCCCAGCCAATATTTAACAAAGCATCCAACACAACGTGCATTCTTTTTCCACGCACGGCAAACATTATTTTTTTAGCTGATCCGATAAAGAGTCGGGCTTTCCCATTTTATGAGATCAGCTTTGTTCTCTTCCAGGGGCCCAGTGCAACTGCAAAATATATATACCGTCAGCCGCGCTATGTCTACATTTTTTTTCGTCTAGCTCGAACATTAGTAGAACCGACAGGAGTTTCAGTGCTGGAAGTCTAGAGGAATCAAGAAATCAAGAGCGAGCGGCAAGTGCATTGCCGTACGTATAGCCCCTTACGTCTATTTTCGTCAACGGCCAATCACTTAGCTTGTCGAGAAAGAGGGTGCAGGGCACGTGGGCATCGACATGGAAACGTCGATGCGATTGAATGCCTTTTCGTGCTCGATGCGCCCGGCGGGGTTTTCTCAGTGTTGGCTTTTATCTCTAATAAAGTATGTAAAAGCCTTTTGCGAGCTCGTTGTCTCGATTGAAATTAGTAGTCTGCGAAGAAGAGAGAAGAGAGAGAGAGCGCGCGCGACGCTCGCTACAGTGAAATTGTGCGGGGACAATGTATCCATGCTGGCAGAAGGAGGCAAGCCAGTGCGGCAGCGGTGGTTTAATCGATCTCAGGGGAGCATTTAATAGGGCGACATCTTGCTCCCCCTTGGCAGAGAAGAGAGAGAGAGAGAGAGAGAGAGAGCGCGTGGGCCCATGCGGGTGCACAGATAAATGGCTCGCTTACGTAGCCAAGCCGGCAGTCCGCTCGCCCCCCCCCCTCCTCTCTCTTTCTCTTTCTCTCTTGCACACTAAATTTCCGTGTGAATTGGCCTTTAAACACCGAGTTTCAACGCTCGACTCGCCCCTTCTCTCGTTGGCTCGCGCGCTCGCACGCAAGATCCTTCTGTGGGCCCGGCGAGCCGCGGCTACTAGCAGCCAGTCGGGTAATTCATTCAAGTTTTAACGCTGCCCGACTAGCGCTCCCTCGCACTCGTTCATTTTTACGCTTTACACTGCCAACTAGCCAGCGCCTCGCGCAAAATTCATACACTCCACTCGCAGCCCAGTGCGCGCGCTTCATTTGCTCTCCTTTACGGCCCTCTCTCCCCAGTTGGCCTTCTTCTCGTCTCGTGCTGCTTCAGGCTGCACGACCAATTCCCCGATGTGAGAGCTCCCGCGCTCGTTTGCTTTTTATCAAAGCACCTCGGGCTCGCTGCGTCTCTTGCATCCCCGATCAGTCGTTGATCCGCTGATCGACGCGGCCGAGGCGTCCACGATGCTGCGAACGAGTCGCGCCGCGACGCTTGGAGGGAGGAAGCGAGCGGTAGCTTTCAAGGGCCTTCTCATTCGCGTCGAGAGCCTTCGGACCGAAGCTGCCGCGAAGCCCTACTTAATCTTACGTAAGCTCGCCAGAGTAATCTAATAACCGAGAGCAGCAAGTGCAGTGGCCAAGGGAAAACAAATAATCCGCCGGTCGAACAGCTAAGCCGAGCTGCCGGCTGACTGCTACGCAGGCTTGCATATCTGGCGCGCTCTAACGAGCCCTGCCATTTAATTATACTTTCTCAACTCGGCACTTTCTCTCTCGCTCGCTCGCACGGCGATCGATCAGCATCGCTGTTCTCGCTCGGACAGAGTCAGACGGAGTGCCAAAACTGCAAACGCCGAGAGCGGAGCGCGCTGCGTAGACCATTTAGAGGTGCTAATGCAGGCCGCTTTCCTTCGGCAGATTAAGCAGATGGCTTCTTGTCCTGCTCCTTATCCGCCCCAAGGCGCGCTCTCAATCTCAGCTGCCTCGACAGCGTGTCTTTGTCCCCGAGTCCCCGAACGTTACATCCTTCGTTCCGCACCTGCAAGCGCGCTCGCAGCTCTTTAACGCCGCCACCTTTCTCTACATCGACTCCGCTTTATCGCGTTAGTTTGCCAACATTCCTCATACGTGCCGAGATGCCAACGATGGCGTCCGGATTAGCAAAAATCCCGGCAAACTTGGAGCCGCAAATTCACGGCTGTTTTCACTTTTTTCGTGCGCACCACGCCACTCGTACTGGGCAATTCATTTGGCACTTTCGAAATGCACTTTCAAAGGCAAACTTCACCGATGGGCTTTTTATTTAAATGCAGGCAACTTTTAATTGGGCAACTTTCGGATGTTGCTGTCAATGCGCAGCGGCAGAGGGAGAGAGAGAGAGAGAGAGAGAGAGAGAGAGAGAGGGAATGGATGCAAACCGATTATCATTGCGAATGTAGCTGGCAGGGCTCCCGGCAGGCACGCAGGGCGCTGGGCTGGTTAGGATCGTCGGGCGGTCGCGCGGCCGCGGGCTGCATTGGGCCTGTCGCCGTACAAATTGGCGCGCTAACGAGCCGCGGCGGGCGCCGAGGAGCTCGCGGCGGGTCGCGACGAGAGCGGAGCTCCGAGGCGGCCGGAGCGGGCGCCGCCGGCCGAGTGGGCGAGTCGGCGGGGGCGAGGGGCGACGGATAAAGCGAGGGGGCGGAGAGCGAGCGCGCGCGCGGGCGTCGGGGTGGGGGTGCCGCGCGCCTCCGCCGAAATAAGGATTCTGCGCTCGCGGCCTGCAGCATCCCTCGCTCTGCTCGTCGGCCGATCAGCCGGCGTCGCTCGCGAGCAGTCGCGAGCTGGAAGTGGTCGCGCGCGGACAGAGTCGCGGGGTGCGATGTCGAGCGGCCGCGAGCGCGCGCCCGGTTAACCAGTGTGTGCACTGCGACCAGTCGACGGAGCGCCGAGCGGGGGACGCAGCGGCGACATGGACCTCGGCCCGGCCGGCCCGCTGCTGCTGCTGCTGCCAGCGCTGCTGCTGCTGCTCGTCGGCGGTAAGTCGAAAGCGCGCGCTACCGGCTCGCTCGCAGCCTTACCGATCCGCCCCGTCGCGGCTGTGCTTTGCCGAGCGCTCACCTCGTCTCGTTCCTCGCGGCCATTTTTCCCGCGCCGTTGGCCGACTCCCGAGGCCCTCGTCGAGCCTTGTCCAGCTGTCCAGTGTTGCCGCTCGGCGAAACGTCCCCTTCCCAGCTCGTGCCGCGAGGCTGACTGGCCAGCTTTCTCGAGTCCGTCCCTCCTTTCTTCGATCAGCTTCTCGTATTTCCGTCGCAGCCAATTACCCGCGCATCGTTAATCACTGCATCAGCCTCGAATTATCTGGCGGGCGCGCTCCAGCCGGCCACGCCGTCGCGCCACGCTTCCTCTCCTTGCGGCTCTCCGCTGCCGTTCGCTGTCGCCCCGCTAGATCCCGTCAGCAGGCGCAGCTCTCTCGCCACTTCTTGAGCACTGTTTGCGATGCGGAGATTGTGCCGCGCAGCGGATTAATTGGGGGATGAGCAGGGCGGGGCGAGCAGAGGCGCGGCCGGCACAAATTCGGCGGAAATCTAGATGAAGTAAATCACATTTGTGCGGATGAAAGGATCCGACTCGAGTTGGATTAAGTTGCAGGTGAGAGCTCGGCGGCAGCGGCAGGGCAGCACGCTCGCAAAAGGAAATGAAAAGACCAACGGTACTTTGTCAGAATTTATCGGGATACCGGGAGCGAGAGCTTTACGGCTATATACGTGCCCGCGTCCGCGGGGATCCCCAAATGGAGGCTGCTTCTTCTCGTCGTTTTCCAAAGGGGCTACTCCAGTTGGAGATTCTCGGCTGACAGCGAGGCGAACGATCACTGGGTCGGCCGGGCAAACAGCTGGAGCAGCAGCCTCTGCCGTCGCTCTCGGTGTCCGCGACTGGGTCGCAGCGAGACCGATCGCAGAGCGTGCATGGCTCGTCCGTGTCTCGTGCGGCGCTCTTCGCGGCCAGCTCGCGCTTGCACACGTGGTCTCCACGGTCCACCGAGACTCGCGGCTCGCGGCTTGTCCCGCGTGTCCTCTTATCGCTGCCCAACATTCCCGGCCGGATTTCGTCGCGTTAGCTCTTCGCTCTCCGCTCGAAGACGGCTTTACGACCGCCCGTCTACGAGTTAGGCCCGCGGCAGTTGGTGATTCGTGCGTGCATGCCGCGCCGGAAGAAGCTCGAGCGCTGGTGGTGGAACGACTCGCCCGTGTGCCGCGTCATTTGCTCGCCTGCCTTTGACGTCTCGCTTGACCACTGCCAAACTAATCCCATTTCGTTGCAATTGTTGTCGCCTCGTTCGCTTCCGCGAAATCGGGGCTCCGCTTCGACGTCGCAAAGAACTGCGAGCTTGCGATCCCGAGCATGCTTTCGCGCGAACAATTCGCAATTGCTGTATTCCTCGGCTGACGTACATCTGGCTTTCGAAAAAGCACAATGGCAACATTGCTGCCACGCAGCATTGTACAAACTTGTGGCGCAGAGTTGTTCTCCAAGTTGTTTCATCCGACGTGATGGCCGGAAACAGGCCTGATCATATTTTCACGCGGCAAGCGGACCCGGCTCTGGATCTCCCTCGGACTCCGAGAGGGCCGCGTGGCGCAAATACTCAATCAATGAGCGCGCTGATTTCACCTAGCCACTAACGACGTGAATCGAGTGAATAAGCTTCCGGCGAGGACGAGCTTTGATTGGCTTGGATTTGAGACAATATTTACTGTCGTCGGACTCATTCGCACGAGTGAGAATCGAAGGTGACGAACGTCACCTGCGTCGGTGGCCAGCGTTGAAGGAGATGCGCGAAAAGCTTGCAGAGTACTGCAGCCGGCGGTTGGAGAGTAATGGTGCAGGTAATGGTCGATGACTTGGTCGAGCGGTCCTGCGTCACGTCGGGAGAGAGATTGGCAAAATTAGCACAGAGGTTAACAAGAGAGAAAAGAAGGCCGGGTGGGAAGCGGCCTTTCTCCTGAAGTTGTCAGCCCGCTCGGAGCGCTATGTGCTTTATTTGGCTTTCCGACGGGTGGTTGTCGTGGCCGGTGCGCCGAAGATGGATTTTTCAGGGCGCGTCTCGTGTGCGCGGGCGCGGGCGCACGAGCTCAAGCGACAAGAATTAATAATGAAAAGTAATAGCGCGCGGCTCGTCAGCGAATTGTAAGAGCAAGCAGGGCAGCCAAGCGCGAGAAGCGCCACGTAAACGACGGCCGCGCGGACAGGCGGACGCGCGGCAGCGGGCGAAACGAGTCGAGAGTTTGCCCGCCACTCTCTCTCTCTCTCTCTCTCTCTCTCTCTCTTCCTCTCGCTCTTCAGCTTGCTTTCGGCTCTGCAGGCATCCGACGCGTGTCTTCGTGAGTGGATTTGCAAGTTGCGCAACAAAAGTTCGGATTTGGCACGTCTGCCGTGCGTATGCGCTTGCGTGCTGCATACACAGATGCCAAAGCTGCGTGGGCGCGCTCGTGCGCGCAGCGGAACAACTGGAACAATGAAACTATGCTCGGCTATGTGTCCAAAGAGCGAAAGAATCTACTATATATATATATATATATATATATATACACATAATTACAAAAATTTCTAGCGGCTTTTTCACACGGCTTTGAGCATCGCGTCGTCGACGTTTTGCCAGGTCAGCAAATGGCTGGAAAAGTTGTCGAATTATTTGTGAGTGGCGAGCTGAAGGAATGGGTAGAGTGGCTGCAGGCCTGCCATTCAAGCGACCGATCATTTAGATCGCAGCGACTGGATTTGCGACAGAAGACCTTTGCGCGAAGGGCCTGCAATTGATATCGGCGCGTGCATTTCCGTCCCTCTTCGCGGACGAACGCTAGACGTAGCGCATGAATTTTCAATGTCGAATAAATGCAATTATTCATACGCCAAGTCCGCAGCCGACTCGCACTAGACGCGCGACGCCGTTTAATCGATGAAATTAAACGATTATCCGCGCAGTTGAATAGTAGCAGACAGCAGCTGCAGAAGGCGCACACACAACGATGGCCGTGCAAATACAGCGATCGACCGGCGGCTCATCTAGAGCGCTAGACCGAAGCGTGGCCAGCGCTGGATTCCCGTGAATCGACGCGTACATCAGCCGCATGTGCGTGCGCGTGTAGATCGCCGCGCGCTGTGCGTAAATCGCCATGCTAGCGGAATTATATTTGTACGATCCACGGCAATCCCACGAGGCGGCGGCGGCGGCGGCGGCGGCGGCGGGCCAAGAAAGCTCCATCGAGTGAGGCCAGTGCCAACGCAATCTGCCTGATTCGCGCGATTCGTTCGCAACCGTGCTAAATGCTCGTGTTATCGAAAGTCCAAGTTGCCCTTCGTTGGTTTGCTTTGAGCCATGGAAGCGCGGCGGGCAGCACAGCCCAGTCGGAACTCTCGCGGAGAAAGAGGCAGCGCTAACCTGGTGAGCTGCACTAAGTTGACTTATAGTTCGTGGCTTGGATGCGCGAGCGTGCTCAAATTCCAGTCAGCTCGCCAGCGCTGCCGAACATTTAGAGACGAGCGAGCCGCCGAACAGCGAGCAGCGGCGAGACGAGGGGGCGCTTTCGGGCCGATGAAGCAGCAGGCAGAAGCGACCCGAAAGCCGGAAGAAAAGGTCGGCGCGTGGTAATGGGAAACGAATTCGCGTTTCCCGGGGATTTCTTTATTCATCGCTCTCGCAAATTGTCCGTCCCGAGGGGCCGGCGCTACTGCCTCGACGGCAGGTCTGTCTTGCCGCGCGCTGCTCATTAGCGCGCCTGCGGAGAAGCTCCCTCCGCTCGCGAGTCGCCATCGCCAGCAGTCAAGATCGCCATTGATTTTTCGGGCAGAGGCACGCGCCCGAGCCAAGCCACCTTCGATTCGGCCCGACCGACTCGGTCTGAGAAACGGCTGCGAGCCGGCGCTCGACTGGAATCGCCTCGTTGCAATCAGCGGTGCCTCGAATAACTAACAAGAATGCTGGAGAGGTCGCAGTCGGAGCTTTGGCAGCGCGCGTGAATAATGAAACTTGATAAAAGCCGCAGAGCGGTGCGGCGATGAAGAGAGGCCGAGAGACTAGGAATGGCAATGAGTGCTGAGGGCAAGGATATTTGAACGAGGGCGGGCTGCTTTACAAAACGGGGAAAGCGGTGCGGGAACCGCGACGAGGACGGAGTTACGGGCGCAGCGCTGGAGGCGGCGGGCTGCGGGCTAAATTATCGCGGTTATCGGCCAGAGTGAAATCCTCGTGGGCGCGCGACTGCGAAACCGTTTTCGGAGAGACTGCGAAATCCCTCTTTTATGAATGCGGCCAACGAGTAGGAAGAGCAGGGGCAGAGATAGTCTCGTTCCGCGCGAGGGAAGGAGTTACGTCGAGGGCCGGCCGACGCAGGAGCACAGCGCAGAGGCAGAGGCAATCAGACAAAGAGACAAAGGAATGAGCGTCAGCTTTCGCACTGATTAGCTACATTCTTTCCGCGAATAATCCGCGATTCGGATCCGCGGCGCGCAGCGCCGGCTCGATGGCCCCTCGGGCTACTGTTGATGAGCCTTCCTTCCCACTTCGTCTTACTCGCGAACAGACTTCATTTATTCCAAGCGCAGCCAGTCCCGCGAACTCGCACTGGTTTCGGTGTCGACCGGTCGTTGGTCGGAAGCTCAAAGTGCGAGCTTTCGCACGCATCCCCTTTCACGGCATCAATCGCTAATTTGACAAATAGCCGTTGCCGGCCCAAGTTGCCGACCGCCATTGCTGCACAGATTGTCGCGGACAGTAGAGCAGCAGCAGCAGGCAAAAGCGCGGCCCATTGAAAAAGCTCGGTTCCGAGTACTTTTTGAAAGCTTCAGTGCGACACTGCCGCTGCTGCTGTTTGAGTAAGCTCCATCAGTCGAAACTGCCTCTCGGCGGCTCTGCAAAATGTCGCGGGCAACCTTTTCGTCCGATGCTTTTGAATTTAATGGGCTTCCGCTAATTCTGTGTAACACCAAATTGTAACCATCGCGCGCGCTCGCTCGCATCGTTATGCTGCTCTCTCCCCTTCGAATGGGCCGTGCTGTTCGACAAGCCCAATCTGCAATCCAATTTTCAGCATGACGTTATTCGGCGTATGCCACGCGGCCCGGTGGAGTTCTTCCAAAAAGGTTTTATTGCGCTTCCTGCTCTTTTGCACGGCGCCGTTTCCACGCTTAAACACTAAAAAGAAACAATAATAAAAAAAACGAACGAATAATGCTGCAATGTTTAGCGACGAAGGAATCACAAAAAAATTAAAACGCTAGCAGGACGATGTGGAGTTCGGAAGAGCGGCAGAGGGGGTCATACTTGCATAAAAATTTTAATTAAAAAAAAAGTAAAAAGTAAGCAAATGACGTTACACAAGGATGTATGTGAATGCGTTAATGGCAAGAGAGAGCGAGGAGCAAATGTTCCATAGGCCCGGTAGCCGGTCGACTAGAAGGTTGTAGCGCAGAAGGAGACGAAGGCAAGAAAAAGGTGGAAGGCGGCTAAAGAAACAATTAGTTAAGCTGTTTCGCTGGGCAGTCAGCTGAATGATCGCGAAGTTATCGATGAGTGAGCGGAGCAGAAGGCTGAAAGTTTGCCGTTGAAGAATCGCTCGAGTAAGCGCGCGGCGGAGTAAGAGGGGTGGACCTGGCTGGAGAAACTCGCTGAAAAGCGGGCCAAGAGGCAAGCCGTACCGGATGTAATTACTTGAATACGTTTCGCTTAGGTACAAGTGACGCCGCTACGGGATAACGGCGGGCTCGCGGCGCATCCTGGCCTACAACCTGCAGCCTGTAGCGTGTAGCTAGTAGCCTGTAGCCTGCTACCTCGTGGCCTGACCGCCGGCCGAGATGCGCCTCTTGCAGCTCACAGAGCCGGAAAATGGACGATGCTCCAACGACTCTCTTTCTTCTATTTCACTTACTTTTCCTCAACCGACCTCCTCGCTATTTCCAACGTGCCTCCCCTCCCTCACCTTCTACTTCTCCACTCTTATTCTCTATATATTAATCTCATGTCCTCTCGATGGTACCATTGACCACCGTGGCCTGTCCTGCGCTCTCTTCTCTTCTCTTTTGCGGATCTTGCAATAATTTCATCGAGAACCAATTTTACCAACTTCGGATAGAAAACTGCGTTTCAAGATGAGCTTTTCTAATTTTATCGTCTCTCTGTCTGCTCTCCTGCACCCCACCCAAACGTGCCTTCGTTCGATGAGTCGATAAAGAACTATTGATTTTTGGAAAAAGCCAATTTTCCCATTCCATCCTGCGCTGCCCCACGCCTCCTATTGCTCGCCGTCTACCGCGTAGTGCTTACCGATTTTATCCGAATTTACCAATTTTACCGATAATTACACAGAGTTGAAGCCTTAATCACAATGTCTCGCCTTTAATTTTATTCTTTAGCTCGACAAATTCAATAAGCATCTTCGACGAGAAATTAATTTTAAAGATATCATCTTCGTATTACTTTGTTAATAGCTCAGCTGAATTGTCGTTATTAAAAAATATTTGATTTATAGATTTCCATTAATTATAAGTTGTATTATACGTTTTTTTCACTTTGATAAGTCGAAATATTTAATAATATCTTCTATGAGAACACGAGTTTCAAATAAGCCACAATTTCAAGGCCAAACGATTGTCTTACATATAGAGATATTGTTAATCTAAATGCGACTCGAGAATCCTACAGAATTCACTTCACGATTACTCATTGTTTATTCTTCTCATACGTAAGACGTAAGATTAACATGTTTGTTAGTTTATGGTAAACTGAAATTGCTGCTACAGTTCATTTTGTAAGTAGGATCTTAGTATAATGAGATAGTTGGAGCATATGATATTGTTTGCTTTATTTTGGATAGACAGGGACAAATTTGGCACAGCAAGGCGTTAGCCACGATACGCAAGATAACTAAGGGCTCTTAAAACGATTGCGCTTTGACAGTGACAAAGGTACAACGGTAAAGCAGTCGTTATACTATTTTGTTCAGGATGGTCGAAAGTTTTGGGCGAAGTCGCTGCAGCTATAGTGCAATGTCTGGCTCTGTCCCGTAGATAACTGCGATTAAGCGATCAACCAAAAACAGAGTTCTCTGTTTTTGGTTCCATTTACGATTAGAAAATGTGTATACAGATACAAACGCTGTTATTCATACTAACATTGGAGAAGAGAAACATTGGCGCACAGTAAAAGATGAGGTAAGAAAGGAAGGAAGGAAGGAAGGAAGGAAGGAAGGAAGGAAGGAAGGAAGGAAGGAAGGAAGGAAGGAAGGTAGAACTTGTGGTAGACGTTCATTATTTGGGGAAAAATTGAAAATTCATGGGAAAGCTTTGAAAAATTACTTATGACAGGGATCTTCGCTGGAGAAATCTAAAAGAAGGGACTACGAGAGGAGGAAGAGCTGTATGAGACATAAACCGTGCACGTGTCCTTTCATACATACTGAATTAAAATGGCAAGGAGCGAGCAAGGGGGCGCGCGTAGGCACGCTATATTCAGTAACGAGCGGCAGGCGCGCACGTCGAAATTTGAAATTGTAATTTTTAAACGTTTATCCTGCAAGCAACTCGAACACTTATGCGCGTACATGGGCCGGCACATGTAGCCACGAGTAGCTTGGCTCGCTTCCTTGCGGCCCCGTGGCGTGGCGCGGCGGTGCTAAGTTTTGCGCGTAATTACTGTTTGCACGCTCGGGCATAATACACTTTTAATAGAGAGTATCTGCTTGTGGCTAAGAGCCGGCCGCCTTCCGTGAGCTTGGAAATTAACAGAGGGCGGCACCGCTACTTTCCTCGTCCATCGGCAGATGCGCGAGCACTGAGCCGCCGCACCGCCTGAAACGAGGCGACGCGTCAGCGAGGCTATCTGAAAAGTAGTTTGGCTGCGGCATTGAGAGGCGAAAAGAAAGCCGATAATCGGGCACGAGAAAGCCTTGGACGAGAGCGAATCGAAGCGAGTAGAGGCGAGGCGACGGGCAGGCTTGCGAAATGAAAGACGGACGTAAAAACGCGCTCGTTATTCTTAGCTTGGCTTCGGCACCGGCGTTGCGCTCCTTGTCACGCCACTTACGCTGCCGAGCTGCCATCGAATGCTCGTCACCGAGCTACGTGTGCGCGCGCGCGCCCCCAACTTTGCCTCGCTAACTCGCTCACCTACCTTCTCGAGGCTTTGCTCCCTCCGCTCCGCAGTTCGCGCCAATTTGTTCAGCCCGTCTACTTTCTCATTTGCATTGGTTTCTCTTCCGCGAGGAGCCGTAGCTCTCATTTTGCAGGGTATCTGGCGCGTCGATATTTCAATATGCGTCTCTTCCCGACTCTCGCTGCCCATCTTCCAGGCTGAACCAGGCTGAACCAGGCTGAACAGGAGAATCTGCTTTCTCCTGGGCTAATTACTAGTCGTCGTTGAGCGAAGCTTCGCCAACGAGCTGTGATTCGCACGACAGGTCGCCGTATACTGCATGCGAAGGAAAAGCCTGGCTTTGCTCTCTCTCTCTCTCTCTCTCTCTCTCTCTCGTTCTGTCGTTCGACTGGGGAAGGGATCTTGGCTGCAAACAGCACGAGGGGTTACCGCCCGATCAGCAGGGTGGCGAGGGCAGTTGAGCTCGCGTAACTCGAAGAAATTAATTTATTAGAAGGAGTCGAGGCAACGGGAATCTCGAGGCGCTTTCGGCGGGGCCAGAGGATGAGTCGGCAACAGAGACGCAAAGAGCTGCAAGTGATCCAAGCTGCCGCTAGTCGTAGCTCGTTTTATATACAGATTTGAGAGCGAGCAGTAGCCGCCTCTTCTTTGGCGAGTGTTCCTTATGAAAATTGATCGAGCTTCTCGTGCCTGCAAAAGTGGCCCTGCGGCCGCATTCCTCCGTTCGGCGCACGTCAGTGCTGATACCGAGGAACTGGCGAGTAGCGAGGCTGCCTGCTCGACAACGGGCTCGACAGCCACATCTCATTGATTTGCCGACTAGACGTTATGACGATTTAGCGCCTTGTCTCGTGTAGCTTGTTAAACTGTTCGTGAGCACAGCTCAACTTAGCTCGATGCTGCAGCATGCTGTGCAATCAGGTCGATCGAGAGCGGCGGACAAATAATTTGAGCTTGGCTGCCTAGTTTATGCGCTAAATATTTAACATCCCCGGCGACTCCAGATGAACAAAGTAGCAAAGTTTTAATGAAGTTCCAGCGGTGAAGGAGTACCAGGCATTACACCGATGCAGTCGCGTCGTTGTCGTTGCGCCAGAGCACGCTCTGCGCAAATAATTGGCTGTCGCGCGTACGACACGCGGCGACGTGGATCGCCGTTTGTTTTTGATAAATACATAGATTTGTGCGAGAGTGCAGTTGCAATCGGCTGCGAGTTATTGAGAGACGAAGCGAATGCGAGCGGCTCTAATTAACGAGGAGGCGACAGGCGCGCAGAATGGACTGCTGATAAGGGTGAAAAAGCAGCAGGCGCGCGAAATAACGTTATGCCGGCTGGGCTTTTTAGCGCTCGAAAGGTAAAGTTGGCAGCGGCAGGCGGCCCGTGATAATTATTTCTCTGTGTGGCATCGCCTCAATTATATGGATGCGCAGGTATAATCCAGGCTGGGCCGTCCAGCCGAAGTTGTTGGCAAGAGGGAGGGCTTCCGCGTGAATCCGGACTAATTAACTTCCGGTGGTGAGCTTTTGCGCGATCTCGCTCTTTGGCCGTTTGCCGTGCTCGCGGTAGAAAGCCAGGCAGGGCGCCGCGCAAGGCTTATGCGTTCATACGTTCGGCTCGTTCTCTCTCTCTCTCTCTCTCTCCTTGCTCTCTGCCTCTTTCGCTCGCGCGAATTTCGCCGCGAGTTTACATCGCGTCCGGTTCTTTACGAGCGCGGTTTCCTCGCTCGGCTCGCCTCCACGACCTGCCTGCCTTTTCTGCCGGCCCACAACCAAATCCCCTTTCGACGCCCGTTGGCGTGCTTGCCTTTCAAACCATTGTCACAGCCGACTCCATAACGACCTTGCGTCCACCGGCCCTTACTCAAATGAACCAACGTTTGTTTTCCCATCCACTTTCGACTAATTTCCAATGTTCGTCCAGTTCTCGTCCGCTTTGATTATTTATCCTGGTGCACGCGGTTTCTGCAGCCAGCTCGTTAGTTCCGCACTCGTCGCAATCGCAGCACCAACGGCCTTCATCGCAATTTTCAGTCCTCGGCCACGATGAGCTCTGTACACTCGCCGTTATGTTTATGCACTCAGAGCGCAACGCGAAGCCTTTCACCATTCGACAACCGGAGCGCACACAGATCACGTATTCCTCGGATCGCTCTACTCTCTGCATCCAGAGTAGGCTGTCAACTCGTTACGTGTCCATCAAATCAAACTGCTAATCCTTACTCCGACCCGTCATTATATTTATCGACCTCCTCGCTCCATCAATCATATTTTGCTCAATCCTTGTTATCGTTATCATTCTTATTATTAGGTCGAATCTAAAGACGCGCACGGAAGCAAAATTTAATTTTCATTTGATTGTTAACGCAGTCGCAAAACAAACACTACGACAGTTTTTTGCCTTCAACTTTGACATTTCGTCAAGACAAGTGGCTCAGCGAAGGAAGTCAGGGCATCTTCTGCCGGAGAAAGTAAAATATCGAATATCGGCAGAAAATAGGTCGAGCCGAGCGGATCAGGTCATACGTGAAAATCGCCTCGCTTTAATCGCCCAGGCGTCACTCAAAATTTCGTAGCTGACACGTAGATCATTTATAAAAAATATTCAATATCTTGGAGTCGATCATTGTTCTCAACGAGTCCGTTCAATGGCACGTGAGACAAACTGCGCTGCAGTTTCCATTACTTTTATATAATACGGATAATGGAATCACGCGCTCCAGTTTTTCGTCACATGGCTTTTGCATAATTGAATAAATAATATGTCAAGATTGTTGACGCTTTGTTTGTAAAGCTTTATGCAGAGTCTGTACTTTGCATAGCGAGTCCATATGGGTTGGCATTTATTTGAATGAATGTCCGTTTGCCAAGTGCATTTACGTGGCAAGTGCTATGGAATATATCGATATTTTCGAGGTATTACGAGGGCGAGCGGGCCGAGCTTTGTCCATGTCTCAGCACAGCGGCCGCTATCCGCGCATTAATTCACTTGAATCCCAAACGGGCGTCGATTAGTCCAAGTGTGCATTTACTACCTGTCAAGTAGTCAAAGTAGGCGGGCCGAGGGCACGCGAAACAGTTGCAAGCCCAGTATGGGCTAATGCGAATGACAAAGAGCAGATCTCTGCGCTCATCAGTGCAGTTTAGCGGGCCCAGACGTGACGAAAGGACGCAAGGAAGTAGGCCGACGCAGCGCGGTCCATAAGTCTGGATGGCTGTTTGCAATTAATTAAAAGGCGGCGAGTTACCCGAGTCGGTCAGTGTGCAATGCGATGTGCTCATCCGAAGGATGGCAGTCTCGCGGAGGCGAGCCAACCGCCCAGCAGAAATGTCGACGAGGCTGTAGAGTCCAAGTGCGGAATAGCCTCGATCTTTTTCCATTGTAGCGCCGATATTTTTGGCTCTCAGTTGACAAACGGCCAGAAACAAACTACCGCCACTAATTTACGCAGCGCGGCTGCTCGCTCGCCGAGTGACGCCCGCGCCGCGCCTGCTCCCCGTCCTGTTTTCGTTCGCTTGGCTCGCTTGTCGCTAAAGTCATGCATAATGCCAGCCAGCAATGCGATGCCCTCCGCCCGCCTTGTATTGCCGCCTGGCTCTCGTCTCCTGTTTTACCGTTTCACGCGGCGCTTTAATTGCCTTACCCAAACTCTGCCTCTCGGCTAGTTTTTTCCCACTTTTTTCCTACTGCCTCGTCCGCCCTCTAATTGTTTGCAAACTTGCATGATCCGAAAGAATTGACTCTTCTTCGTTTTACCTCAGCCGCCTATGTTCACATCAAGAGCTACTTCAACAACTCTCGGCAAACTCATTTACGTCGAAAGTTACAGCTGTCCTGCTCTCCCACCGCTAATTCTCGCATGCTTTCTTGAGCCTTGCTTGCCTATTTTCATTAACTCATCCATAACAATGGCTCTGATGACCGACTTTTATCTGTCTTTCATCGAATAGTTTTCAAATAATTGTTACTCACAGACTGTACCATTCGAGTCGTTGAGTTTTCCAATAAAGGAGACCACATTTCAATATGCTCCGATGTCTTGACAATAATGATAGAATAAATAAAACGTGAAAAGATTGATATTATTACGGCGATGGATTTTATTTGTCCGTCGGCTCCTTCGCGACTGCGTCCAAAAGTGGCCGCGCGCAGTTGTCTGCAGGCAATGATTTTTAAGGAGCAATTAATGAATAACGAGTCCAACAGAGACCTCATTTCGCATAATTTTGCTGTTAAATTTATACTAGGTCAATAGGCGAATAATAATAATAATCTGAGCGAACTAATCCTCGTACCAAGCTCCCGCTTTCGTTGCCTTCTTTCATTTGCTCCGCCTCATTACGTATTTTCTTCAAAAGGCTTCCATTGCTTTTTTTATTTTTCAAAAAGTGCTCGCTTCTACATTTTAGTAGACGCCAGAGTAAAAAAAGTATGAATGTGGTGTTTATTAGCGAAATTCAAAAGCCTGAAAATAGAGCGAGAAATACTATTGGATGTAGTTATGGTGGAACGCGAATGAAAATGAAAGCTGTCGTAGGCGTTGAGTCACGGGAGAAAACGCGCGATCGCACTCAATTCAGTAGTCGGTTTGGCATTCCTTTCGAGCGGTCAATAGAGCAATGTGATGCAGTCGGACAATGCGCGTAAGAGCGCGATTGTAACAGGGGGTGAAAGACCGGAATCTACGTACTAGTTGCACTGGACGGGTGAGAGAGAGTAGGGAGAGCGGCTGAGTGGGCTATTGCGCTAAAAATCGACCTCATCAAAGTGGATGAATAGCACTGCTCCGCTGAGCAGTGGTATAGCCACTGCTGTGGTCAGCCATATCGAAATCCAGCAGTGTGACAGTTTTGTTCTTCATTGTATCAGTCGGGCTGCCTATAAAACTCTGGTGGGGAATAGAGTAGTCGAGTCAGATTGGTAGAGAGGAGGGAGGGGGGGTGGGGCTACAATAGCAAGCCGCTCTATTTTCTTAATGATTTATTTCAAGTTGTTTTAGCTGCTCTGTTTGCTGGTGGCACGCGATGCTCAGATTTTTTGTCGGGGCGCATTGTCGAGGATGGCTCTTGATGGCGTGAATCTAGTTCACGGGGAGATGACTGCCTTGAAAACAACAATAAAATCGCTGTATTTTTAGCGCTGCTTTTATCATGATCAGCTTTTGTCCGCGGCCTCCTTTTGTTCGCCGTTGCTCACTGCTGCATTTATTTGCGCGCGCAGCCGCGGCTCGCCGTGCTATCTGCTGCTCGTCGTACAAGTTTCTGAGGCCGAGGTCGCGACCAAGTTGATGAAATCGTCGTAGCGACCGAGTGCGCTTCTGCGGTTAGTAGTTGTAAAATTTTCTTTTGAAAATGCCACTGTGTGGAAAATGTGCGAATTGGCTGGGGCCTGCATTGCAGATTGAAAATAGCTAATGAAGACAGCATCGCAGGCAAACGTTGATCGCGTTCGAAGTTCGCCGAGTGCCAAGTCAACCGTTCGCGAAGACGCATAAATCAGCAAGTTTTTACTATTTACACAACAGCTTGCTCCCCGGCGTCGAGGCAGAGAGTAGCTCGCGGTACGCGTGTAGGAAGCTGGAAAACGGCAGTTGGCTGACTTATTTGCATGGATATTTGGCTGGGGTTTGAAGCTCGCAGCCGCGGGATATCGGTGGACGAGAGGAAAAGCGCGCAAAGCGGGATGATCAAGCGAATCGTTCGGGCGAATTATGCGGAATTGGTCGGCAGGGGTTCAGCGAGGTTGTTGCACATTGGCGCGTAGGTAGGTGCGACGGCGACACGTAAGCTAGCTGAGATTTCGGCTGAAGGGCTCGGTGGCGCGCAGAGCCGAGCGCTAATAAGTAGTATCCCGCGCATCTGGTTTAGTCAGGGCAGCGGGCGAGCCAGGGCGTCCGCGCCCCGGCAAAGGCAGCTATTTGGAGCGCACGATTTATAGTTATTGTGTGGCAGGCTAGCCAGTAATATTCCATATCTGAGGCATTCCTCTGCACTTTTACGGCCGTTTCATTGCAACGCAGCCCACTCGCCCGCCCTCGCCCGTAAAATCGCCCATGCGCAGGCCCGCCGCTGCCTTCGCTGCCTCCGCTGCCTCCGCTGCCGCCGCTGCCTCCGCTGCCTGCCTCCTACCAAAACGACCAAACTTAAAAAGCTCAGTCAAGCAACGTAAATCAGCCTCGCTTCGCTTTAGCGTGCGACTTTATCAAATGTTCTATGCTCCTCCGTGACTGCCTGCCTGCACGCTGACCTTTTTTCTACTTTGCCAACTCGGCCCCTTCCCCTTCATTTTCAACTGCCTCGTGTTTCTTTTTCTCTTTCACATTGTACCCTTTGCTCTTTGAAATTTATGTTGCTGAGCGTCAGCTTAAATATTGTCACAATATATTCCATTCCTTTCAAACTTACTTATCAATTAGGAGCTTTTTCTTTAAATCGCGCAATGCTCGATCCTCGGTGAACATTTTGTCGGATTTACGAGTAGCAGTCCCATTAGAAATTCGATTATTTAATAAAGGACAGAACTTGCTGTTCGCGCAAACGTATAAAAATAGAAAAAAATGATGGAAGCCAAATAAGAGCGATAGCTCTGGCTAAAGTGAAAGCTCGCAACCGTTACGGCAGCGTATGCGGAAGAGCATAATGGCCTAGCCAGACGCTGCTGAATATCAGCTGAAAAGATAGTGCAGAGGATTAGGCGGTAGGGGTTGAGAAGATGAGGGGAGGGCGGATGCGCCGCGGCCGTCACTGACAATGGGGACCGGCCGGGCGGCTGGCTGGTTGGCTGGCTGGCTGGCTGGCTGGCTGGCTGGCTGGCTGGCGAGGCCTGGATACATGATTTACACTAACAATCAAACGCCGCGCGCTCGGCGTAGCCTGCGGATCCACAATAACGTTCGCGCGGAGAAGGATTGCCCATACGCGCGACGATTGCCATGTCGAAATCTCAATATGCCGACAAATTTGTGGCCGTGAGTAGGAATTTTGACAAGCACTTTCTCACTTGTTTATCCTGGGCGCTGGACCGAACAGTGCAGGTACATTTTAGGCGTGAAAAGCTGCTTGTCTTCCGCGGTAGGCAGGTGCGCGCGCGCGCGCGTACGCTTTAGCAGTGACGACGGTGGTGGCGCGGGCGACGGCATTTAGCCTTGAAGCAAACGCAAATTTAACGCGAGGGCGGCTGCAAATAGAGCGCGTTAAGGTAACGGCGCGTATCGTAATCTAGAGCGAAAGCCCGAGTCTGCAGCGGGAGCAGCCGCGGTCGCGTCGATAATGTCCCGTGGCAGTGTTGGCTTGCCTCTGCAGCGCCGTCTCAGCCTGCCTCGATTCCATTGCATTTTGCGCGGCGGCAGATAAAAAAGAGCCTCCCAGGAAAAAGGAGGAATATGGAGAGAGAAGCAAACGAGGGAGGAAAAGGAGAGCTAGACGGAATCGCATATACTGTGGCGATGGTCATAAGTTGGCGCTCGAATATCCACGGAATTGGAGCTTGCGAGACGATCTCAATCTAATCGGTGCAGCATGCGATCTGCCACTCTCTTATCCTATTCACTGGAAAATCCAGGCCAGCTGTGAGCCGAGGTACTCTCAGTCGACGATACGCCGATGCCCGCGCCAATGCGTAGCTGCACACTACGAACTACACTGTGGCGCAGTCCCGTAATTATCATCGGAAAATTCCCTCATCCGACTTGGCTTCCCCCCTCTTAGACTATCAATTCGCCATTGCTATTTCGATCACTCATCATTCAACATCTCGTGAACGATCGACCGGAAGTGCTTTCAGTGCTTTCACAGTCCTGCATTGGAAAACATGCGTAGTATCAATTGTTTATTCGAAATTCATTGGTAGTGGCGCGACCGAAGGAACGCGGTTTCAAAGATGCATAATCGAATCCGCCCCGAGAGGCGTCAGTCGAGTGCTGGTAGAACTGGGCAACGAAGTCCGTGTCTGTTCTCGGCACGAGTTTCGCGCTTTCTTCTGGCTGGCCACTTTTTTCTGTTTAGCATTCGCCAGCTACGAGGACTGCGGGCCCACGTATATAATCCAGCGAGTGTTTTACGAGCCTCGAACTCGTCATTAATTCATGCTGCCGAGCGCCTGTGCAGCTCTGTAGCAGCTGCCATCTCGCGCTGTGTCTCAGTCGCTCACTCGCGCTGCCTTGAGTGTTCTTTTTTTCTGCTACGACTCGCAGAGCGGACTTACTTCCACTTTTTACCACGGCCCAGCAGAATTTATGCAACTTTCCAAAGAGCGCAAGCGCGAAGAAACTTGCGATTTTGTTGCTCCCCCTCTCTTCTCCTCTCTCTCTCTCTCTCTCTCTCTCTCTCTCTCTCTCTCTCTCTCTCTCTCTCTCTCTCTCTCTCTCTCTCTCTCTCTCTCTCTCTCTCTCTCTCTCTCTCTCTCTCCTCTCTCTCTCTCTCTCTGATAAAACTTTATTATTCGGTGCGCCCGCATTTTTACCGACCTCTCCTCTCCTTTCCTGCTCATCCTCGTCATCTTTTTTTCGCACTCAATTTTTTCCAGTTATCATCCTCACTTACTCCTGATTTTTCTTTCGCAACTTCTTGTATTTCTTTTTCCACTTTTCTATACAGCAAATCAACTCTCTCTGTGTTTTTTTCTTTTATGAATGTTGACTGGTCTAAATTGGCAAACTACGGCTTTAAAAGTGGAGTATACTGACCCACGTGCGTTGAAAGAGCTACCCTAATTATCTTTGGAAGCTGACACAGAAGATTTTCATTTTCTTTTACCTCTTTAGCAGCTCTTCGCACTATTCAATACTTATTAAATGTATATGTGACATGTTCAATAACGTCCGTTAATCGGGAACGATTCTCGTTAAAGACGAAACTTCAAAATGATCGTCCGTTCAAGAGATGATGGTATACTGGATGACTGGTCTATTTCTACAAGGAATCTTTACAAATGCTAATAGACGCGAGCTAGTTAGTGGGAACAAAAATAGGGCAAACTATACCGCGATGTGCAAAAAACTTGCATGAATTGAAATTGATAAAAGCTGAAAGAATTAAGAAAAAGAAGCACAATGTAGAAAGAGGGATGAGAAAGAAACGATAAAAAAGGAAAAGCTGCGAAGCTTTTTTTTGGAATATCGTTGATCGAGTTATTGAAGAGCCAAATAAAACGCCTGTACGAGCTCTCGCGCTGTTTGCTTGTTCGATTTGAATTTTTTCCTTTTTTTCCACGTTTTTTGTAGCTTCGCTAACGCCTGCTCTGCTCTGGCTGTCAATTTTGCTCCGCATAGGCAGTCGCTTAGGCAAACACGAGCGGCGCGACGGCGCACGAGAGCAGAACGTGATCTAATACGCGCGAGTACTCAGCGATCGACTGGGACTTGCCGTACGCGACTGGAAGCTTTTCCGCTCGGGGGCTGGTCGTTTGGAGGTGCCACGCCGGCAGAACGTTTCATTTTATCGGCGATTTCGCAAAACATAAAATTGACACAGATGCGCTTGAGACTGTTTGGAGGGAAGTTGAGCACTTTTCTACTTATTCCGTCGGTCGCTGCACTCTACTACCACCTTTTCCATCTGCTGTTTTTGTTCTTGCCGTGCCCCCTTCAGCCTCCAGCGTCGTTCCACCCACTAGACAGCCAAAATACAAGCTGGGTCGCCGGTTGAGAAGAAGATAAAATTCTATGTAGGCTCTGCTAACACGTCGTACTTGAAGAACGTTTACAGCCTATAGCTTCGAATAGCACCGATGTAAAGCTCTACTTTCCAACTGGAAACTTTACTATTGAGCGATACCTCGGCTCTTTGCCAGTCGATGCTATCCGAAACAATTAAAATAAATTCAGGATACGAGAAAAATAAAGTTCAACAGAATTCAATGTTTACTGAGCATTTGACGTTTTGCGCGCACGAGAAGGTACATTTGCAACGGAATCATCTGGCGGCATAATAGACTACTGCGTTCGCCGAGTCGCAAAAAGAGATGTGGTATGTAATTAAGCGAGTGAAATATTTGCGTAGTGTTACTAAACGGAAGTCTACATTGAATCTGCATAAATATGGAGTTTGAATCGCCGGTAAAAGGTGAGCAAGTCCACGCAAAAAGCTCGGCAGTAGGAAAAAAGCACGAGCAGGGTCGGGCAGGAGGAGGCGGCGCGGAAAATGGAAAGAGAAGCGGCCAGGCGGCGGAGCTGAAAAGAAGCGAGGCTGGTGCGTGAAAAGAAAGGCTCCGCAGCAGCGGTGCGGCCTCGTAATCGCTAAAAGGTCGAGCGCGTTGAGTGCGTCCCGGGCAGCCAACGTCATCTAGCTAGCCCCTGAACAACACTTCAATATATTCTTGTTTGCGTCTCGCCTCGGCGCAGCGCCGACTCTCGCACCGTGCAAGCGTCGCTTCGCCAGTTCCCCTTAGCTCCGAGAAGCAGCACGCCTTCCGCCTGCCGCTCGTTGCCCTGCCCGTCTCATCGTTTGCGTAGGCTTTCTGCAACTCGACGCTACTGACGCTACTATTGCGCCTGCTCGCGGCTCGGTCGCTGTGCCCCATGAGGCTTGTAGCCGTGGCGCGTCATTGCTCGCGCACGAGCCAAGCTTGCGGAATCCAGCCGAAAGAAGCGAACGAGAGGTCTAGGAAAGGAGCATACGTACCTTTCTGGCAGCTGCCACTTGCTTCCCGAGTCGGTTATCTCGAGAAAACTGCCGTTCGCTCGCGCTGGCTGGACCACTTCGGCGAGTAGCGCGTTGCGTGCTTGGCGCCGTACAATCGGAGCAGAGCTCAGGCCAGATCCAAACGACGAGTAGTAATACGTAGGCTCTCGCGGACGAGCTGCGCGACGGCCAATAATCAGCTAGATTTAGGGCGGCGCTGGTACCGTGCTTGGCTCTTGCAATTTTCAAGATCGTCGAAAGAGTTGAGGATTTGCGCGAGCAGTCAAAGGATGAGCTTACATAAAGGAGCTTTGTCGAGTCGGGCATGAAAGAATATTCTCTCAGTGTGCGTTTCGATGTCGGTAAAAAGACTAGCTCGGTCTTGCCGAGCTGCCGGGGCTTAATAATCCTGCCTGCCGCTGTGCCGGTCGAGTGCTAATTAGGAAAGAACCGAAGACGTGCATGCACGCGCAACGGAAGACCAAGTCGGCCAATTATGCCCAGCCTGCCTATCTTCGCGCACAAAGGAGCCCGGTGTAATGGGATGACTCGTTATCCAGTTGCTGCTTGCTTTCGAGTGATCTGTAGCGGGAGTCGCGGAGCGACGCGGGGACGTCCACTATCGCAACGCGTTGCCGGGCTTGCGACGCTCCGCTGAATTATCATTTCGCGCTTAGTTTTCATTTCTTCGGAGTTCGGAGCGCGAAATCGCAGTTAACGAATGTCCGGCGGCACGCTTGTTCGGGGAAAGAGAAAAGCGGCGCGGCCACTGGCCCCCGGCGCAATCAAACGCTAATTGTTTACGCACCTCCACGCGACACGGATTAGTCAATTAATGCAATGCTCTATTTGTTCAGCTGGGAGTATTGCGCACTTTTTAATTGGCTTTTGGCTCGCTTAGAGAAGCGGCCGAGGCTTATTTATGGTTGATCCCAAAGTTACGACCTTAGCTCGCCTCGGCTCGTTTTTTATCTTATCGCCTAGCTCCCTGCCAGCATCGGCGCAGCCAGCTAGCACTGCTGCGCCACCTCTCCCCGAGCTATCCTCGAGTTTAGCTTAATTGGCATAGTTTTCGCACGCGGAGTCCCGAATAAATGCAAATGACATTACTTGGCACGCTTGGCGGCTGCTAATTACGATTAGGGAACGCCCGCTGAATTATCAACTGCTTTCGCCTCCTGCCCTCCCTGGCTCCCTCGTACGTACGTCCTCGCCGACTCGCAAGCTCCCCGGCTCGTTATCATTGAGCTATTCGTTCGAAACGCGCGGGAGAACTCAGTCGCGCTTCAGCCGGCCCATCCAGTCCACATCCAGTCCAGTGGAAAAGTCGCCTGTGAAGTTGGAGAAGAGAGCGGGAGAAGCGTTTGGAAGACAGTTGCCGGCTGACCAACGAGTGCGCGTACCGAAATAGGCGAGATAATCCGTTGATAGTGCCCCAGCCGAAGCGAACGTGTCGGGGAAAGAGCGGCTGGCGCGGGGCGGCCAGTCGAGCCCGGAAAGGCGGACAGGGAGAGCGAGAGCGGGGCCTCGGGGCGTCGTTAATGGCAGCATTACGATCAGCCAGTGGCGCTGGCGGCTTTTTCTCTAGCGCGTTCTTTTCAATCTGGCGAAGATGCTAATTAGAGCGCGCGGCCGCCTATTCCGGAGCTCGCCGCAGCCCTGCATTATTCAGCAGCCAAGCCCGGCAATCCAAGTCAACAACTTGTGATTGTCTGGACTCCGCCATCAGCCAGTCAGGTCTTTTCTTTCTTGTCTCGCGATGAGCACGAAGCGCTTCCACCGTTTCCTCCAGCAATCTTCGCGCGAGCTCGGCCGGCTGCTGGCCCGCGCTCGCTCCTTCCTTCGGCCTACCGCTCGCGCCTCCGATCCTTTCTCTATTCATTTTCTGCCGTCGCCGACGTGCGCCCCAGCTCGCCTCTCTTCTTCTCCCTTGTGCCTTGTCTCTTTGTGCTTTCTCCTTGGCGCACGTCCCCGTATCTCGTACAATTTGACCTACACCGCATCCCGATCGTACCGACAATTTACGACAATTTATCGCGCTCGCAGCCATAAATAGCCGACTCTTGTCAGCGAAAATGTTAAATTGCCAAGGCAGGCCGAAAGCCCGGCTACGAGCGTTCACAGCCAGATACATCGATTATTACACAAGCGCTCCTGTCCTGCAGCATTAAAACTATGCGTAAATATTAGCAGTGGATTTGTACGCTGGATATATTGCATTAACATCGAGACACATTTACTCTGCTAGTCGAGGACGTCGCTCTTTCGACATATGCGACTGGGAAATCGCTCGCGGAAATCAATTTGCTAGTAAGCGTTGTTGAAAAGCCAAGCCTTTCAATGTTTACAAAACAGAGTGGCGTGAATCTCAGCCTGCAATGGCAGAGTGGCAGATCCGTCGGACCCGACCCTTCAAATCCCCGACGCTTCAGCATGAAATTCAAAATCCTCGCTCGCTCTCCTCATAAATAGCAAAAGTAAGCGTGCTTACATAACCATTTGGAGGAAGAGAGGAGCGAGGGAAGATCGGTTGGCAAGGCAAGTTGGGTTTGCTGGAGTTGGCCGTACGTAAGTATGGCGGGTGGACAAGCGGGTGACAGCTGTAGACAGAGATAGATTGGAGGTAGGGTGGGGAGAGTTGGCAAGTGGCAGTCGCGCTGGCGTAACGTCGCGATTCGACTCGAAGCGAAATGACTTTTGTTCGGTTGAAAAGTGCGATGAGATGAGTGGAGAGAGCCGAGAGAGCCGGGAAGAGGGCGAAGAGGGGCGGCGAAGGGCGAGGGAGCTGGAGCGCGAGGCGCCGCGTCGCCCGCCGCCATCGTAATCGATACTTCCGCTTGCGACGAGCTAAAGCTGAGCAGAGGCGCGACTAGTCTCTCTCTCTCTCTCTCTCTCTTTCTCTGCTATATGCTAGCTATGCTTGATGCACAGAAAGCGAGAGAGAAAGAGAGAGAGAGAGTGAGACAGAGGGAGGGGGTCGAGGACCAAGAGCCACGAATATCCGAGTGCGACGGGATTCTGCGACTGAGAGTTGCCAGCTCCTCCAAGTTCATTCAGGAAAGAAGCCGACCCAACCGAGAGCAGATCGGCTAATAATCGTCCCATCGAGCACTTAATTAGATCCTTTGTCAGCGCCGCTTCCCGACTCTCGATATCTTTACCCAGTTGATCGGCGTTCTGCTTGCCGCCGACTTTTATGGCTCATTGTGCGAGCTACCTTTATTATCGTGATTGTTCATCCTTCGCTAAACCTCATTTTCATTGGGTGCCGTGCGGCCGACCTCCACGATATCCTTATGCAAACAACAAAGTCCCTAACAAGCTCATGCTCTCGAATTGAATAAAATAGATCTAATATCCGTAGTCGGAAAAGAAATCGGTGTGGGGCTTGTTTTACGGTTACAGGACGATAAGCTAATCGAGCGATGCTTTTAGCTTAAATTAAATCATACTTCAATATCAGGGATCGACTTCTCACGTATATTACCAGCCATTCCAACTTTTTCCAATAGTTGCTAGAAGAAATGGGCAGAGGCGGCTACTTCGCACCCTCACGTTTCTTAGGAGAATCGATAGCAATCATCACTTATGAAAACAGTTTGACGTGTATTTATAAATGTTGCAGGGTGTAAGTTTCGGATGGCTGTCCGAATGGGCTTTGGCAGTAAAGTTAGCGCGCGTTTACAAGTAGCGCTGTGTAACGAAGCTATTGGAAATAACGCGGTGTAAAGTGCAGTCTGGTTATGCCAGTGACAAGAGGGAGCTGCTTCGTCGGGGAATAGGCGACAGGGATGCGCGGCCAGCACGTCAAGTACCATCATTCGACATCGTTCGGCAAGAGATTAATGTTGCAAGGAAGGCCCCCTGCGATGCGGACTCGGCGCCGACGAGCGAAAGTTGGCCGCAGGTTCGATTGCAGGCTCGATCGCGAGGCGGCTTACGGCCGAGCGTAGAGCGAGCGTGGCAGTGCGCTTCGGTGCGCCGGCCTGAGCATCGGAAACAATAATATTATCTCTGGAGATGGATTGCATTAAGCGAACGAGCGTCGGCTGCCGAGTCCCTCGTACCCGCGGCGGAAGGGGCGTGAAACGGAGAAGAGAGAAGAGTCGAGTGACGCTATGCGCAATTAAATTTATGAAAGCCCTACGCGCCTCTGCCACCTCCCACGTGCCCGTCTGCCGCCCGCGCGTACGCGGCTTAATTGCGTTGTCATGCCTTCCAAATGATAAGCGATCGTGCGCTCCCGGCCTCGAAAGCGCGCACTGCTTTTTTTCTCGTGCGTCTCGTCAACGGCAGAGCGCGCCGTTGAACGCGCCGGCACTTCGATTTCCGACCAGCCGATTGGCGTTTGTTTGTTCTTCTGCTACGCAGCTGTCTCGGCAACGAGACCGCTTGCCAACTCGGAGCGCAAGCATCTTACGAGCACATTTACGCATAAAATTAGGATACAGTGCGGATACCGAGTAGCTGTTCTACAGATGCAGATGCGCTCCCGAGCGCCTCCGCTACTGCTTGTCGGCAAGTTTATCTCGAAAAGTAGTCTGCGTCTGCCAGCCAGCTAATTAAACTAGAAGCTAGCTCTAGCCTCTGATAACTCGATGCCCCTCAAACAGTTGATACTCTGCTCCTTGTCATTCGCTAGACTGCCAACTTTTACTCTTTACTCGATGCGTTCCTCCCTCTCTGCAATACAGCATCAGCATTCCCGCTGCCAACAAAACACACGCACCGCCATCGACTTATATTATCGGATGTACGTGACGTGAGAAAGTCGCAGACACGCTACGCCATTGATTAAATATAGCGAACTCTGTCGCATTGGACGACATACGTCGCTTCATTATGCACAGCTATAAGAGGCTCATCCGTAGCATGAGCTGAGCGACTGTGATGTTGTCTTATTACGCTTGCTGTGCGAGAGCGCCTGCACGGCGACGTGCATTAGAGAGCAAGAGAGAGAGAGAGAGAGAGAGAGTAATCGCACAAGTTCGTTTTGACATGAGCCGCCTCTGACGAGAAAATCCCGTCACGCATAGACGGCATTTGGATGGGCTGCAGCTTAGTCAGCCCTTGCAATGTGCATTCAATTTGCCCAGATTAGTCGACAATTCCCAGCTCTGTATCTATTATTAGCCATGCCAGAGCTGTCTATCTGCAGGACTTTGAGAAAACGACGCCAACGAGGAAAGGCGAATTCCTTTTGTATCGATCGCTAGAAGTCAATGTCGTCCGAAGTTACGGCGTTACTATGAGCCGAAGCTGCTGTGCGACCGGTCCAGCAGTCGAATACGGCCAAAATGTGCATCTTACAGACGGCAACAATTTACGCGTGCACCGGGAACGCCTGCTGTCGTAGTCGTCGTAGTGGCCGCAATCCGTGAGAGAGCAATTATCCGGGCACGCTGCGTTCGGGGATAGGCTGGCAGGTACTGATGCCCGGCTAATTAAGCTGGCTATGCACAGAAACGCGTCCCTCTCTCTCTCTCGTTCTCTCTCCTTGCATCCTTGAGTGCCAAGTAAAAGTCTGCCGAGGTCCGTTTGTCGGTGCATGCGCGAGCGACCGCTCTTACATCTACTACAGCAGGCAGGCTATTCCTAACGCAATCGTCTCCGTTCGGCTTCGCTACGTGCAATTCCATGCGAGTGCAGTGAGCGTATAGTTGTCTCGCGCACAGCTCTCGCTAATAAGAGTGCGGATTGCAGTCGAACCAGCTGGTCGAGCACGCCACTGACCCCGGGCGCCAGCAGCGGCTTCCGACCCCGTTCACTCTGCCGACCCTCAACCGACCTGAGACTGACGCGCGTCTCGGCTTGCTCCTCTGGCTCGTCTGTGGCCGGCACTGCCAGTCACCTACGCGCCAGCTCTGATTATTCGCCTGGTCGTCCAGTCGCACGCTGCTCGGCATTGGCAGTTGACTTGCAAAATTCGATCAACCTAACAAGTGGCATGTATCGCGCTCGGTCAGGTTCATCAAGTTGCGCAGTCGAGTGGACGCCAGCAGAAGGGAAATTGAATCGAGTGATGACGCTCCCTCTGCGGAGCGCATTTACGTTGGTGCCTATTGTCACAGCTGTTTATGCGACGTATACGCTCCCGGGCCAGAGTGGTGAGACAGACAGAGTGCCTGTGTAAGGGGGTGTGCAACGGCCCCCGCCGATCGCGGCTGCTGTACTCGACTGTTTGCGGCCTGTCGGCTGCACGTATTTACACTGGCTAAGTGAATCGGCCAAGCGCCAAGCAAGCAAATCGAATGGACAACGATGGCAATCGATGCACATCGCGCCTTCTTTCCGTACGCTCTGCTATGCGGCGACAATATTGTATTTCGGTCGCGCGCGAATTCAAACAAAGGACATTGAGCAAGCCACGAGCCAACGGTATTTCAAAGCAGCTGCTTGAAATTTATCAGTCGGACAAGCCGCTATTATCCGGGCAACATGCAGCTAAAAACTCGAGGTCCCGAACGAAAGCTGAAAAACGGTCTGGCTAATCCGGTAATTACTTAGCAGCATGTCCGCCCGAGCGCGGCAAGAGTCCTCGAAAAATTTAATTTCGTGTCAGCCGAGCGCAGTGCCAGCGCCGAACAGGAGAGGGGATCCGAGCAAAAAAACCAGCAGCGCCAGCAAATCGCACGGAGCGTAGAGCGTTCTCGGCTGGCGCACACGCGACGCCGAGCTGCGTGGCGCTGCTGCCGCCTCGCAGTCCGAATAACAAATTGATTTTAATTAACGCAAAACTTGGCCCGCCGGCGGTGGCAGCAACGCAGTTTGCATTTAATACCCGACAGCAGATCGATTGATTCGCGCCTCAATTCGCTGGAAATTTGATGGTCTATACGCCGCGAAGCGCGGCCGTGAGATGTCCGGGCCGCCGGCTTGCAGTCGCCGAGTTACCGACCGCGCTGACACATGCACCTGTTAATTACGCCTGCGACTAACGAACCCGCGCAAGAATACTGCGCGAACACGAGATTCAGTCAAGTTTTACGCCTCGGTTTTCCCGTTCGGGCCTCGCTGGGCGTTGCTGCTGCGTATGGTTGTCGCCCGGGCTACGACCGCGTCTTCGATCGCGGGGAAAAAACTCTCCTGCAGCCAAGAAAGAGAGGGAACAAGCTCTTCGAGCCCGACGGCAGCACGCTTAAGCAGATTAGCCGCATGAGTCATCCCTGTGCGGCGACAAGCGCAGCCCGCTCGAGAGCGTAAGCGTCGAGGACCGGCGGCTTGCTTCGACTGAGACTCTCCGAGGCAACGAGTGGCAAGAATGGTTTGCATCGGTAAACCTTGGCAAACTCTTCGGTAAACAACTAGTCGCCAGCTTGCCACCTTCTTAATGCAGCCTCTCGAACTGTCTCCTCGCTTTCGACAATATCAATTTGCTTTCTTTTCGTCATCACGACCACTACCATCGTCATCGTCATCCATACAATCACAGATCCATAATATCACCAACGAAACCGGCCAGCCAACCGAAGCTTTCTATTCTTTCAATTTTATTCATTCGATTCATTCATTGTCCTTTAACAGTTCTCTTTTCCGGGCAAATGATTACGCTCCCACTTGATTTCTCAAACTTCATTTGTATACCTCTCTCTTGCTCAAGCATAACTACCATTCGGAAGAATATAACCAGTTTGGAAATGTGCAGAGTCCTGGCTAACGAGAAAACTTTCCTTCGTAGGTTTCAAGTTTTTTTCCTTACTTTACCAATCGGAGTTTTAGTTTCAATTAAATATAGTTTTACTTTGAACACTAGGCAAATAAGCATGTGTGCGTTAAAAATCACCTTTCATCGTCATCAAACACAATGGCAACGTATAGTCATAACTACAAGTAGTTGCTTGACCTGATATATAATTACGTAAATCCAGTTAAATACTCATCTTATAAGCTATTGAATTGCATAGCTACATTACGTAGTTAATTGCATGTAACTTTGATTTTTTGAGTTTTTATATGCAATAGAATATTTGATTTCATCTCGCGAAGAATTATATGCACGAATTAATATTCTCATTTTTCGCACGTTGTCATGGGTCCGTCGAATGAGAGCATCAGGGGATTAATTAATTAAATATGATAAAGTGGTTGAATACGAATGGTTCAGAGAAAAAGTGGAAAGATCGAATAAAAGTTTGTACAGCTATTTTCAATCGATTTGAGCACATCTTAAATAATCCAATAGCATCCAATGCCACGTAAGAAGCAGTCAAAGCTTAAACATGTTCGTGTGAATTTGAAAAATCTGAACGATGCCTATGATAACCGTTAACTGATTGTTTCAGCAAACTGAAATAGCTCGAAAGCTTCTTTGTTGGTATTAGTCTAAAATTATTTTTCACTTGCCGACGCATTTAAGTGTTGTAGTGTAAGCAAGTAGATTGGTTCACAAATTACGGGAAAGTATCTGGCATTGCATGCCAACAGCGACCGAAGAGCTTCTCTGGTTTAATCCAGGTGAAGCGTTAGAGCGCGGGGAGTAAGTTAGAGAGGCGCGACAAGTTAGCTGCATGCGGGCCGCGTTCGTGCGGCATTCGCGAATAGAAAATAGAATTTTGCTCGCACGAGCTCTTCCGGCCGAGTGCCAGCTTTTCCCAATTATAGCGGGCAATTCGGCCAACTGCGCGCGATAGCTCAACCATTGCTACTCGGTCTAATTGCTCGACTGCGGCTCGAAAAACCGAGAAGTGGCTATGAAAAATGATCGACCGGAAAAGAGCTGGCTTTCCCGCCCAATCACTTGGCGAACCTGATCCACTTGATTAACTGACGTCTAATCGAGGATGCTCTGCGTTGCTTCTGTTTCTCATGAGTGCTTTCTCTCGGAAACCAAGGAAACTTGCTATTTCGCCGGGTGATCGTTGTTAAATCAACACTAATTTCGATGGCGACTTATCCAGAAATGCTCGACTAGTTAATAGTAAACAAATTAAAGTCAAGCTTATTCATCACCTCAGCGAAATTCATGCGCTATCTAGTAAGGAGTGTAGTACTTCTTTTGAAAAATCTGGGGTAGATCTTAAGATATTGAACTTGATAAACAATAACATGGTAGAGGCATGGTATGTAAGCTAATCAGACGGTCGACGGGATCGAGTATCTTAAGCTTTATTCCAAATTTTTTAGATCCGAGAGTGTTTCTAAATTTGTTCTAAGATGAGGATTCTACGGCCCTTTTCGGAATATTATCGTACAGATGATTAACCAACTTATTATAGCCATTAAAACAATTGAATTATTATTAGTTGACCAGACTAATTATCTGTTAATTTTTGGGCAAGCCACTATCGAAAATCGTGTTAACCTGCTGAAAACGCATAAAATGAACTTGGGTGAAGTGCGTGACTCCCTTCGGTCACGAAACCCCTATTGACTTCTAGACTAGGAGTCGGCGCGAGCCGATTAGAAGCTATGAGAATGCTATGGCACGCAGCTAGCGCCTTGGCAAAAGTGGCTTGCCTCCTTTAGCAGTCGATTAACAGATGTATCGAGCCTGGCGCAGCTGCGAGCAACGCCACTCCGCTCGGCACTCTCAAGTACTCCTCCTGACTCGTCTGTCCTCCTGCTCCCTCTCCAACGCCGCCAACTCCTCTTTCCGCGAGACAAGTTTGTATCGAAATGTTACGTCGTAATTCCTTATGAGATGCTTGGGCTGCTTGAGCCCGAGCCGAAGATGCCCTTGGCTCCGCCGCTGCCTGGCCACTGGCATCCGGCCAGCTATAGCCTCAGACCGGAGCCACCCGCGTTTACCGCCGTCTTAACCTGATTAAGTCATGTTTATTGTTGAACCACCGTTGCCCAATCCACTTCACCCCCCCCCCCCGCCTCCCCCAACCTCTCCCTGCGCCTCTGCCCCATAAACCTCAACCCAGCTTCCTCCTTAATTTTCTTTCTATCTACTCTTCAGCCAGCTTCTTTTATTCTCAATGGAAATTCTGCTTCTATAATCAGTGCTCACTTCTTGCAAACAGCTTCATCGCTGTTATAGCTCATTACTATTTGCTCGTTCGTACTGCATTCTGCAGTATTACACTACGACGGAAATTTTAAAAAATCATCTAGTGATAGATAGGCTCTTTGATTTGCTATTGAGCCTTCGGCTACATAAAATTTTAACTTTGAAAAAACAATTGTTGCAATTATTTTTGACCACTTACCCTGTGCTTATAAATTCAACGTCTTTGCTCGATACTTTCATGGATTTGGTTTTCGTTACAATATTATTTTTTACTAAATGTCAATTTGTGCCCACGATGCAATATGGAGTACGGATACATGAGCCAAGTTACTACATTACGATATATCGTCGGGCACTTTCATCTATTACTTATTGACACTTTTAGCGCTCGCTATTTCAATATAAAAATATTAAAAATTAACAATAAATAATAATAATGAATAATCATACATCTATAGATCATTTCTGACATCATATAAACGCTGTGAATAACAAAAACCGCAACGCGATAAATAATTTAAGGGAAAGACTTTGATTAAGAGAAGAGCTCTTATGGATTAACACCAGGTTATTGATTTTTGATAATCCTATGTAACGTTTAGAATAGTCGGAAAAATGCAAATCTTAGTAAAAGGCCGAAGATATATTCTCAATGGAATTATTTGAAATCTGCATGCAATGACTTTAGTGAGATCGAAGTTGCTTTTATAAACTGTACCGCGTTTCATTTATCTATTAAGATTGAAAATCCATATTGTTTTTGCAAAGAATTGTTAAAGTTCATTGCGAACGATCGAATGCATGAAACGAAAACCAACAACAAAAGTACTTTAGACTTCCTTTGAATGATGTTTTCATTATTCTCGACGCATAACATCTGCAATTTTCGCAATCATGCCAGGTGCTTTCTTTGTCTCTGCAAGGGTTGTTTATTTTGCTTTCATTGGCATTTTATTGGACGTGACATTGAAGTGTTCCTGCATTTCAATCAATCTTGTGTGTGTGCATGTGTGTGTTTGTAGTCATTTTCAGTGGTGATAAAATAAAAAGAAAAATAAAAATGAATAACTTGAATAGCGATATGCGGCAAATTGATTAATGCTCGAGTGCATTGAAGCGTGGAACATTGATCCATTAATTTATTTACTTATTTATTTATTTATCTATTTATTTATTTATTTATTTACGATAATTGTAGAGATAGTCTATTATTGATTGCAGCTGTGAATGCTCGAGCAATAAAAGATTCAGTGGATTATTGATTACACTCGATGTTTTTAGTAGGTGGTCGTAATTGGCAGTCGCAGAAATGCTAAAAAGATCGATGAACGCACGCGCAGATGAAGTTGAAAACAAGTGAAAACAGGCGATGCCGCGCGTTCGTGGAAGTATTTGATAAATTGATTGAAGTAGATGGGATGTGTTAATGAAGCCTTGGCATGTTTATCGCTTAGTAATTTATCATTGCGAGGGTGAATTCAAATGCGATAGAGTAAATTTTGGCCCGGTTGCGCGCACGAGAGCGGCGTGCTTACGGAATTTATAATGCGATTACATTAACAACCGGCGTGCTCGGCGTAAAATAATAATTAATGCTAGAGCATGTTTACGCATAATCAAAACATCCGCAGGTCGACGGATCTCGTTATTAAAGCTCCATCTTAATTGCGAGCCATGCCGTTGGCAGGGGTGTCCTGCAACGAACGGCGAAGCTGCAAAGTCGTTGATTCAAAGATCGACGCTCACGGCAAGTGGGATTGGATTCGGCGCGTCCAATAACGTTCGCGGACACGCGAGCCGAGGCCGATCCGGCGACAGGGCGCGATCGCTGCGGCAACGCGCTCGAGGCCTTGCTGCTGCGCTCCGCGTCGGCGGAAGAATTAAAAGCCTGAGCGTGGCAGCTTGACGTTTGCCCGCGATTTATAATGCAGACCGCAGTCAGCGCTGCGTGTCCTGTCGGCCGAGTCCTCTGCAGCTGTACCGCGTCCACTTGCGAGCCGGCCCCACCGCCGCCGCCGCCACCGCCGCCGCCGCCGCCGCCGTGCGCTGTGACCCCCTCGGAACAGCCACTGCACAGAGCCAGCGAACCGCGCTGACTCGCAATTAGCGTATCCGCGCGGGCTGCAATCGCCCGTCCTCTGTTATCAGCCACACTGCCGCGTGCGAAGTGACGTCGGCCGCACGAGTCCGCGGTGTCGCAAAAATCATTGCGGACGCACCCCGCGATCGTTCTCCCATTTTTCCGTCCATCGGCTGCTCGGCTGCTCGGCTGCACGGTTGAGTTTGACCACGACGTCGCCGATCGCTGCACAGCTCTCTAGCAGCATCAACCTAGACGCGCCAAGCATCTGCAGCTACCTATTGGATTAACATGGATTGGGAAAAATAGTTAGATGGAACTTTTATTAGCGCGCGGAAGAAAGTTTATCTTGCGAGCGCCTAAATGCCATTTGCTCTGCGGTATTTGGAAGTGGCGAGGCTGCAAATTGTCCTGCTCTATTTTTACTTTGCCGGGAACTCAATTTTATCAGTTTTATCAGGCAGCGAGTGCGCATCAGAGCTTGCACTGGGGCTGATAGTGCGGAGAGCGGACACGCGTATATTTGTGTGGTCCGGCAATTAAGCTGCAGCACGTCCTGCTTACGGGGACACAAGTGGCGAGAGCGAGAAAGCGGGAGAGAAAATTCCAAGTGGAATTCCATGTTGCATTAACGTTTCGTAATGCAAGCTCTGCGCGGGAGGCGTGTCCCAATGGAAAAAGCGGTGGGAGGCAAAAATTAGAGCGGGATACTGCAGGCTGCAGGCGGCTCGAGCGACAGAGTGTTTCAGGCTATTTTCGCGATGCAGTGTACTCTCTTCTTAATTGGTCACTCGTGCTGCGGCATTCAGCGCCTGGCATTATGCCCCCTCCCCCCCCCCCCCCCCCCCTGTCCCGCACACTCGCTTCGCTCGCCACGCAGCATTGCGAACAATGCGACCGCTCGCTCCTCCTCTCCTCCTCATCTCCGTTGCCCTTTTTCTTTTTGTTTTCCGTGTATTCTTCCTCTTGTTCTTCTCTTACACTACGACATCGGCTGTTCGCGCGCTCACGCTAATGTCCGACTAGCTGCGCACACGCGCCGCTTTGAAATATTCAGTGCCCGCGAGTTTAAGTTTTTGCCTGCGCATCGGTAAATCACGCATGATTCCGTAGCACGCGCCTATGTCACATACATGTCGAGCTTGTTGAAAGAAACCGCTGCTCGATTTATCGTCTGCGCCTTCGTATTCCAGTGACCAAACAGCCGGCTAATGGATTGATATTGAACGTTTGCACTCGTCAACGAATGCCGGGCAAAGACTGCTTCGGAGTGCAGTCCAAGGCGCTGGAACTGTTGGCCAAAGGGCCAAGCCGCAGGCCAAACATAGTTTTGAAGTGGACACAGGGAGGCATGTCGTAACCAAAGTGCATCCGGCACTCGCTCCTTGCCGCTCAGCCGAAACTCCTGTCCGTGCGGGTCGCCTGACGGCCTAGCCGCAGCCGCGAAAATCAACACCTTAAGCCAACCCCCTCGCGCGCGCTCTCTCTCTCTCTCTCTCTCTCTCTCTCTCTCTCTCTCTGGCCGTGCCATGGCGCGCTAATCAGCTTGGCATTTGGCGTGCTCCCTGGTTGCTCGAGCTTTCAATGTCGTCAACAAAATCAACACCCCTCCCCCCCTCCTCCCTGAACGATAAACGCACGCAAGGCAATAACACGACGTCGTATGCCGACGTAGCCATCATTTCAAGAGAAGGACGGAATTGTGCAATTCCTTCGACAATATACTGACAGTTTAATCAGCAAACATAATATTCATAATTAAAATAGCAAGCGACGTGCCGTCATCGATCCATCGTACTCATCGATGTTCGGATAACTGTTCAAATTGCAGGTTTGATATTGAATCATTAAGAATGCCTATCCTCTCACTAGTTGAATGTCATTCAATTAATGAAACGCTGTTATTTTGGCGTATAAACGATGACATGTGCGAGGTGAGGCGACTTTCATTAACTGTTCACTGTCGATTCTTGTAAATTCAGAAATAAAAGAGATCCGGGAAAAGCCACGCGTTTGCCGGCTGCATTTTGTATGTGACATTCGTAAAAATTGTTCCGAAAATCTAGCCTCTCGTCACAATGATTTTATTTGTATGATCCTCTCGTACGAGTAGAGTACGTAGGAAACGAGCGAGCTAGATCGAGAAAAAGATCGTGCGAATTGAAGGGAAAGGGCGCAACTATGGCGTATAATATTTTAGATTTCTAAGCGTTCTTCGCCTCTTCTGCAGAGGTGCTTTATTTGCGCTGGGTCAGCATCCTCGAGGTAATGACACCAAGATTCCTGCCCCATTTCACGCATAATCGGTGACCAGTCCCAAAACCATAAAACACAGCGTTAGGCCGCTCTACACGTCACATTGGCGGCAATAAATATGCATGGGAGTTACTTTTCTCGCTCTCGCTCTCTCTTTCTCTCCTTTTCTTACCTTCTACTGTTTTTCTTTGTGACCCGTAACTCTTTTGCTAGCTAAATCTGTCTTTTTTCCTCCTTCTTCGCCGCCAATGACTTACTTCCCTTATACATCGACTTTTATTTGCGCATTAAAAATAAGATGTTGGCCGATTTTCACTATAATCTCCTTTATTTCAAAATATAGCCTATTAAAATCTCATTTCATATCGTCCATTACTTTGTAACCTCCGTTTTTCATTTCGCCTCTTTTATTCACTTCAACCAGATTAACTTACGTTAATCTCTTTCCGGCTTTTCTAGTGCCTTCTAGATATGCAACTTCACAACGTCCTATTCGACTTTCGAATGATTAGTATTGTAATCAAGTAAAACGGAAGATTGGTCGTAGATATGTATGTTAAGAAGAAAAACAAGAATATTGATTGTTTAAAACTATCGAAGTATATGTTGACTGTCTCGGTAAAAATCACCTATTGCCTCAATAACTATCTGTTGAAGCTGGGTCTGATATGAATATTATTTACATGCATGAAACTACAATCCGTCAACATGAAGTAAACAATTAACGAGGGAGCGTGTCCCCCCATGTCTGCTCGCCGCACTCGTCAACGTGACTACGGCCGGACACTTATACCATAAACATGAAAATCTATGTTAGTTTACCATATTAATCTGTCACATAATAATTAGCAGCGCCGATGTTGTCCGTCCTCGAGCGCACACTTTAGCAGTTTCCATCTGGATGGGCACTCGCTTGTTCTTTACCCATTTCCGACGAACTTTCCGCTTTTTCTCCGTATCCTCTTGCACTTCGCATTTAAGGTCGTGCCGTTGACAACTCACCGGGAATGAAGGAAATGAAGGAACGGCTATCGTCAACGTTCTTCTTGATAAAGCGTAGTTAATTAAGCGATACATTGCTCGTAGAAGAAAGCTCCCGTTCTCAGAAGAAATCAAACCTTCTAATTTTTATTACTACAGTGGCGACATTTATTCATTTATTATACTTATCTAGCAAATCACACGTTTTATTATACCATTAATTACATACTTAACAAAATGTATTTATGATACTTGCCTTCTTTACTGAATTAAGTACATGAATTTTACTTATTGTTTTGAAATTTCTTATGTAATTTTCCATTTAATTACGTTTTCCATCTGTATGCACTGCCAACAATTTTTATTCCGTATGGCCCAAGTCGCTGTCAAGCCTCGTTTGGTTTGCACCTATAGAGGGCGCAATAATTTAAGAAATAGCAAAGTAGCCCGACGGTGATGATAATTACGCTGTTTATTATATCATCGTACAGATATGCGCATTATGAAGGTTTTCTGTAATGGTCTTATTACTTTACCTTCTCTATTATCATTTTAGTATTCAGGTAATAGTTTTAATTCGTAGTAGTTACTCAATTCGATAAAGTGATTTTATGAGCGATTAAAAGGCACGAATTTCTTATGATTACAGATACGACGAGCTTGCAAGATCTAAAAATGACAGTGCCGGCCAGAGTACGCGTTGGAGACTCGGCTTTACTTATTTGCAGTTATGATTTACAAAATAATCAGTTATACGCAATCAAATGGTATCTGGATGATGGCGAATTTTATAGCTATACGCCTAAAAATAATCCCCCTCATAAGAGCTTCAATCATCGTAGTATCAAAGTCAACGTAAGTTTATTGACTATTTTGTTACATTATACGATGCAATATTGTCCTACTATCATTAGAAATCTTGCATTACAAATTGAAAACTGGAATCGTAACCACGTTTTCTAAAATTATAGTTTTGCGATTTACAGACTGCCTGACAACCACAACTAGCAATATGTAAAGTTACGGCATCGAGAAACGGTGTTCAACAAAATTGCCTGCGTGAAGCTTAATGATTTCGTCATACTACCCTAAAAAATTAAGAAAATTGTTTCATTTTTCACCGAGATAAAGTACATTTTTCATTCAATTTCTATTGAAAGTACACCACTTTTTCTCGCATCTTTCCTCCCATTGCTTGGACTGCAAGCGACAGCAGAGAACGAAAATACAGTCTCGCGATTGTCGGTGAATTTGTTGAAGCTTTTCAAAGTAGCAAAAAGTTAGTTTTTATTAACAAACTTCAAATTTTTCTCAATTCTTTGGATATCTAGCTCAGTCTTCTCGTTTCTTAATGTCAATAATTAAACGAGTAATGATTTGTCTAATTATTGACATGAAGAAATGAGGCAATTGGTGATTTTTTATTTTACAAATTTCGAGAAAAATATAGCTTAACGATAGTCATAACTAGAAGTCCAAAGTCAACTTACAGCAGAAGATATTTTATCTGTTTATAACGTGATTCGCAACATAAACTTTATGGCTATTTTTAAGCTGTTTAGATGAATATTGCAGTCAGTATACATATACATACTGATGTCAGTATACATTTAATAAACTACATATCTTATGAAGAAATTAAATCCCAGCTGTCATCTGTACGGCTTTTCCAACGTTCACAAATTAATAAATGAAACTACATGATTTTAATAAATGTAGACACACTAATTAATATCTTTTTTAATTTCGAAAATAATTTTTCTGCATTAAAAGGCGCAATTCCTATTATACTGCTAATTAATACCATGCAAACAGCACGGATAAATAAATAAGAAGTTTTAAGGTTTCTTTTTGTAGTACCTCGATTAATATATACTTGATTTTGACGTGTCTAGAATCGTTTTGTAGATATTTTTGTTGCTAAAAAGCTTTATGAATAATTTTATTCTACACGTAGATTCCACTATTCAAATAAAAAAAAAACTAATTAAAATTTTTTTACTGTTATTGTAATAATTGTTTATCAACGTGAACTTGGTTTTTATTTGAGACCACTTATCTTGATTGAGTACCGTTTTCCCCATCTTCACATCTATAGTGACTTTGTTAATATGACGGTGGAAGTACGACTTATATTCAATAGGAGTAAGGTAGCTATAAACGATGGCTCCGCAAGTAGAGTTCATTTGTTAAAAGTCTTATGTTACAAGGTTTCTTGAGCCCGGATACAAGTAGCTTAACGCCAAACAAGGGGGAAATATGTAAGGGAGCGAGAGAGAGAGAGAGAGAGAGAGAGAGAGAGAGAGAGAAGCTTGATGGTAAGAAAATATTTGATCGTTAGCCCGTAGGCGTAAAGAAATTTATTGAAATCGTTCATCACTGAGGCTCAAAGAATATTGAGTTTCGTAATAACTCTCAGCCTTGAGTGTGGTTTGAAACTTATTAATACCTTTTTCTCTGCTGGAGAACAGAACATTCGACAAAAGAAAATTATTTCGTTGTCATAGAAGTTTGTTGAGTAGAGCCGCTAAAACTTACAAATAAATCAGGACTTTAACTGATGTCAGGTTGTTGACGAGCTCATTGCCAGAAGTTTTAGCATGCCTTCAGGTTGCTTACGACTTTTCAACAACTCAAAATTCACAAGTACTTGCTGTTCCAATGGAATTTCTTCATTATAATAAATTAAATATTCTAGAAAAGTTTAATAAGAAAAAAAAGTCGAAATCATTTAGGCACCTCCTTCGATGTGCGCATACATGTTAACCTGGACATTATTATTTTATTATAAAAGTGGATAAGTAGTGTGAGCAGAGGGAGTATGAGCGTGCTTACTAAGGGGTAGGGTAAAAAGATAAGTTGAGATAATAGTAATTGCTAAGCAAGCACCAGAAACAGGTGGAACGAATGGCCGCGGGTGAGAATGTGTAAAGAGTGAAATAAGGGTGAGCGCATGTGAGTAACTGGTTGGGAGCGTGCTGGAGCTACAAGGAGGGGGACTATCTGCTGTGTCTGTGGGATTATACTTTTTGCACTTTTCATAGCAGTGCAGCTGCTGTATCACATCGATGACTGAGGACCGACACATGAGGCGAACGTGATGCCTGTCCTCCACCGAAAGCTTACGAGTACGTTGGGACAAAGATCGATACGGCTGATTTACGGCCTCGTTCTTTTACTTAATTTCCCGACTCTTGCCAGTTTATTTGGCAAACGGCTTTACTATAATGAGATTTTCTCGACCCCTTTGGCTTTAACACATGATTTCATTCAACTGTCGACAACTTACTTATTCTCCGCTCTTTTTCATTTGCTACTCTCATTCTACTTGCTTACCTACTAGTTCGAATCATGTCATGTCTTTCTTTTTATTTGACTTGTCCGGAAAGCTTAAATACAAAGCCAGATTTTACGAGATTCAATTAGTCATATTTAAATATAAACCAATTAATGACGAAGTCACTTATAAAATCGCAGCTGCTTATTTAAGGAAGAAGAGGTATAAAATTGTTTAAGGCTCCATGTATAAAATACAGTTGCGTAAGCAACTCCATTAACTTGACATTCGGTCATGTCCTACTTGCCGCCTCCAGTGTTTTGTCTTGATATTTGGTCTGGTTTAATAACTGGAAAACACGCCTATTTTTTTATTTTTCTTTTGCCACAGATGTTTTTGAAAATTATTGAGATGCGCGTATGGAATGTCGAGTTTTGAGGTTACATTTGATTGGAGAGAGAAAAATCGAGTTAAATTATAAGATATATACATTATCTTAATTTGCTATTTGTTTTCGCGAGTCAGAGTCAAAAGTTGGTAGCATGCGTGCGTGTACATTGGGATCTAAACACCGCAGTTCTATTATTCCAGACCGCGTCTGTTCCACGCTGGCCCCGAATATGCGAGGTACTCAACCGTGCTTCGCTTATACTGTACGCTGCTGCTGCCTGTATCTGCGCGTACTGTGGCCTAGCAATACATTCTAGATCAGAAATGCACCGCAGTCCTCCAGAAATACTTTTCAGTCGACCACTGACTAATTTTTACAGCTAGCGGTTTTATTTAATGATTCTGGCAAAAGATACGTATAACTGGCAACCCCTAGAATGCTGGCACTGGTTCAGCATCCAAAGGAATCACGTCCGAGCCGACTTATCCCAGCCGCTGGCGCGTGCCATTTGTTTTCGCTGTACACTTCCATATCCTTTATTTTCTCCGCAGTGCTACTTGTTCCAGTGTCTCCGTGAGTGACACCGTAACAGGTAGCCACGGCAATCTCTATCGTCGGAAGAGCAGAAAGAGAAAAAAACGAAGAAAAGTAATGACAACAAGTGAATAAAATAAAACCTTCGGTATAGCGGGCTTTAGTGCACCTAGTGCAATAGTAAGATGTAAACTTTTCTCTGTCGCTCCTTCCTTCCGACATTCCGTTCGGCATTCTCTTTATCGCGATCTTCATGTTCGCGGAAATGCGCGTACGACCTTCCTTCAAAGCTTGCGCCGTCGCCTAGTCTAATGCTAGATCGAGCAGTGAGCTCGTTGGAAAGTACGCCATTACATCGATATTTCGTTTCAGTTCCGGAAGGTGGGTGCCTCGCTCTACTCGTATGCGCAGCTGTTAGACGCTCGGAGTAGCTGCCGACAAAAGCAAAATTGGCCTACGACGTGAAGCAAGCACATCTCTCTCTTTCTCTCTCTCCCTCTCTCGTGCAAACCTTATCATCATTTGGATCAGTTGGAAATCGAGCTGTTCTTGCAATGGCCCAGGAGAATCAAATTATTTCTACCCACCCTTCGCCTTTCAAAATAGGTCAAATTGGCATTCCGATAGGTTGCAGGTGCCTATAGGGATTACTTTCAAATCGCTTTTTTATTGCAATTAATTAGTGGAAAAAAATTATAATTTCGATTGTGGCTATGAAACATAAATTTCAAACTTGTTATAACGCTCGACCGTTAATGTTTAAAATCAGTACTTTGTAGTTTAAATTAATTAAAATTATAATTTCATACAATGGAGGAATCCGGGGCAACACGGGTACACCTTACGGAAGAATTGAAAAAAAAGAACTAAATGACAGAAAACATTATATTATTACATATGGAATGTGAAGTGGGTATAATACCAATACATCTGTGCAGCTTGTCTTGTCCGACACAATAAAATCCCTTTTTATATTATAAATAATGTAAAAAAAGAAATAATCACAATTTGAAATAACCGAGTGTTAAAGTAATTAATATGATCCTATATTATTTTTAAAGTGTCTACTAAACCGAAGAAATAATATACCTTCATGCATAAAATCGTAAGCCGGACATCCAAAGTAAACAAAAATCGTTTAGAGTCGATGTTATAGCCACGAGCACTACATCCGTGATAAAATTCTTATCATTATAATATAAAGAATATACTTATACATTGTAGTAATATTCATTTAATAATAACAAATACCAAAATAATAGGCTTTGTCCGTATTGTTTGGAGTATCCAACTTGCCCAGGATTGTCTTAATGCTTGCAATAAAAACAATCGATTTCAAAACAATTTCTAAGCTAATTACTTCGATGTCAATTTTACTTTTTTTGAACGGTGTGTAAATGAGAGGGAGGCTTTCAATTAGCGTACAAAGATATTTATTCGCAAACATAAATATTCAAAATTTATAACCGAGCTCATCGCATACAGGGCGTTTATAAAACAATTTAGATACACTTTCAAAATAATTTCAATACTAAATCATGCCAATTGAAAAATGAATCACTCCGTAACTATTAGTGTGCAGATTATTTTAATAGGGCTCAGGGTTATTATTTCTTAAGAGACATTTCCTCTCATATTTGGATACAAATATTATTCAGTTTAATATCAAAAGAGAGTAAAACTAATATTTAAGAACGAAACAAATAAGTCGATTGATACAGGAAAGCTTATATGTTATTGATCTCTTAGATATTCCTCTTTTAAAAAAGAGAACCTGACAAAATGAAACCAGTTTATTCCTGATCTGATTGGCTGAAAGATAGTTACGTTACCAGTTGTTATGAAATAGTATTTATATGTTATATACGGTCATGTAAAGTTACTACAGATTTTAGTAGATGATTAAATATTTGAAAAATTCATCGGTATAGTTGGCATGGATTTAATATAAATTGATTGATTTAATCATACTTATCTCGAAAGAAAAACTGATGGATAATTCAATAGAGAGATTAATTAAATTTTACTTTATACAAAAGTTTAGCTACGGATAATCAAAGACAATAAAAGATACAAATCGATAGATTATCACGATGAAAATTGTGCAATGATATTGACGTACGTGAAAGAGTGAAAAAATAGTTGAAAATCCACTTATTACAATCATGAACGGCTACTAACGTATATGTTATTTATACCATAAAAAATTATAATGGTTTTAGAACTTGTTGTATTACACTTTTTAACTTGTTTTTCAAACTTTTGAACGTTAATTTTTCAACACATTACATCCGATAATAAAAACTTAAAACTTTATTAATAATATTTTTTAATCACGAGTATGTATGAAACTCCATATTTATTAACTAATAAATAATTTGGTTAGCTATATCTCATATAAAATCAAAGGAATATTTACTGTATATTAATTTTTTGAATTTTTCCATTTTGACAATAAAAGCTTTTATCTATATTCGTAGATTAAAATGACGATGAAAGACAAAAAAAAAATGATCGCGCAAAGCGCGCTAAACATCACTAGTACATTAAAGGAATATTGAGTATAAGACGTATCAAGGATCATGGTAGTAACCTGCGGCATGAATTCCGGAAGAGTATTTACATACGAGACTATATTCAAAACAGCTTCATATTGATTATGCGTTTTTAAAAAATAATTAGAAATAATAGATATTTCCAGAGCTTTGTTCTGCACCATAAAATTTTTCAAAATAAAAAAATTATAAGTACCGATGTAAAAAATATAAAGTTTCAAGAATTTAATATATATTTAAGTGTTCATGAAATATAGTCATAGCATTTACAAATATTTACATCATTGAGGCCTGCAATGGCTCGGTTGGCAGGGTGACGGACTCGCACCCGGTAGGCCCGGGTTCAATTCCTAGTCCTACTGATTGATACAAGCACCACTGAAAAAAGTTTCATGTGCTTTGTTCTCAAAGAACAAAGCACATGAAGCTCCGTCGCTGATTAGTACTGATAAAGCATAAATAGAGCTACGTTAAATAAAAAATATTTACATCAGCTGAACCAAGTTACAATCACTGACACTCATAGTTAATATTCGCTTAATTTTTATTGAGGCAATTGACAACAGACAATATGAGCAACAGCAAAAAGTGGTAGTAGGGAAGATGCTTGCGACACTGATCAATATATTTGCATCATATACTATAGTATAGAAAATTTGTCAGAAAGTGTGATGTTTAAACAATCTCTAGTTAATTAATCGATTTATCGAAAAGTGTACCCGAACTAAACAGTAAAATATCGTAGGTGGCGTTAGAATGTCTTTTTTTTAATTTAGCTATCCACCCGCGTAAAAATAGAAACTAATGGCACTGCATCTCGCATATATTGGAAAAAAGTTCTGCCAATATATCAGATATATATTGACTATTGCCATTGGGAGACCTTTAACAATTGCGCGCTCGAGGTCGATGAGTAATACATTGTTAATGGTTACTAAATTTTTTTTTCCAGGGCCATCCCCAATATTTTTCCAATGGTTATTAAAAATATTTTTTCAGGGCTATCACCAAGGTATTACCAATAATTACACTTTTTTTTCAAGGGCTATCCTCAAAATGTTTCCAATGGTCACTAAAATATTTTCTCAAGAGTTTCACCAATACATTTTTATTAGTTATTAAATTATTTCTTAGTTATTAAATTATTTCCGAAACTATCCTTAGTATTTTTCCAATAGTTATTATTTTTCCCCAGGGCTATTACCATGGTATACCCAAATGTTACAAAATTTTTATTGGAGCAATACTAAGCCAATGTATTGGAAAAAAAATATTGATTATGTTTCCTATCTCATGTACAACTGCAAACTGATTTAATCAATTCGACGAAGCTCGATATCGCAAACTTTTTTTATATGGTGGTGCTCTGACTGTCGCATACTATTGAAATATAATTCTCATAAACAAATAAAACAACTTCAATTAAATGAACGTTAATAAACTTTATTTATCGAATAATATGTGATATAAGATAAGAATACACGGTAAGTCGTAATAGGCGTAGAATACAGCTAAAAAGAGTGATTATAATCTTCACAGTTTGGAATAGCGCAGAGATTCAATCATGTTATTCACTGTTGTTCTAAAATCTCACGGACTGAGTCCGTCTGGGCACTTTTTATTCACGTAGTCTGGAAACAATAAAAAAAATAAATATATTAATATTATAATACGTTTGTTTAAAGAAATGCACAGTATTTAATTTTAAGCTTACACTCGACACATCTGACTATATCCTCTGGGATTCCTTCTCTGTTGCCATTCCCCCTAGCGCACATGTCTTTCAGATTATTACGGCCAACCAGGATTTGTAGAAGTCTGCGTGCCATTTCTCTCAGCTTCTTCCATCTGCACATTAGAGTAAGGTCTGAAGATTTGATCCAGACATCAGGAAAGTTGTCCGAAATGAGGACTTTTCCAGGTCGGTATCTTCGACATTTTTTTAATTCCTCTTCTTCTTCGTCCTCGTAGGCCTAATAAAAAACAATATTCATTATTATTTAATGCAATTCATCAAAATAGTAATAGTAAGCTTTTGCAGAGGCTCGGTTCGGCTGATCCGTTCGAGCTTTTCGAGCTATTACGAAAGCCTATGAAAATAAGTAACATTATAATTACTATGATCCCTTATCTCATCGACATTTCTGTGCTGGACGTGATTTCTTGCACCTCTTATCCGTCAAAGCAATTATTAAAAATTAAATAAAAACAGAAAATTCAAATGTAATATTTATCGATGAAGAACAAGAAATACACCTACTCGAATTCTGGCAACTTAATTTCTTTCTTGTTCGTTTCTTTGGTTTGCTAGCTCTTTTCCTCTTCCTTATGCATCCTCTCTTTCTCTATTCTCCGCAAGCTCCCTCTCTCTCAGCTCTCTTTCTTCAGTCTCCGCACGTTCCCTCTCTCTCAGCTCTCTTTCTTCAGACTCCGCACTCTCCCTCTTTCTCAGCTTTCTTTCTTTAGCCTCCGCACGCTCCCTCTTTCTCAGCTCTCTTTCTTCAGCCTTCGCACGCTCTCTCTCGCTCTCAGCTTTCTTTTCTATTTCTCTTTTTCCTTATCCTGGTAAGTACTTGGAGACGTATCGATTGGCTCTGCACCCTGAAAATTTAAAGGCCATTCATTATTTTTTATTATTATTATTCATCGGACCTAATAGATTCAATATTTTTATATAATGTTTATATATTTTTTTACTTTCTGGCCGGAACCTGGTACATTCCACGCAAAGTTACTATCTCGGCGTTTCTGTTTCCTGTGCCGTTTAACCACTTCACTTTTTCTATCACTATATCAAACTGTACTACCTAAAAATGTACTGGCTGTAGGAAAAAAATTTTTTCTAGCAGAATATAATTTACCTTATTTTTTTATCAGACTTGGAATCAAATTCAAACTCCTCCGAGCTTTCGGAATCTTTAACATTAGTCTTTGATTTAAGCAAATGTTGATTTTTTATTGTATTTTTAGTTCTTTTAAGCTTCTCTTTTTGTTTCAGGAAGACTTTCTCTAAAAGGGCTATTTTCTTATCAGTATTATTTTTCTTCGTCAAAACCTCGCTCTCCGTGGTCACAGATAGCAAACTCAAATAATTCGTGTCGTCTACACTTGTAAATTTTATATTTATTGAATGTTATTATTTAAACGATGATAGTGTGGAGACCTGTGGAACGACATTGATTGCCGCGAAAAGGTTGCATGGAAACAGTAGCTGTTTACTCTAAGATATTATGTTTATGTTTGTTGTGTGGGCAATTTTAAAAAATTACAAGTCAACTTAATATAATAAAGTACACTACATTGTAAGAGAACAATAAAATAATTCTTCTTTATAAATATCTCTATATTTGTTTATTTAAAGTTAATGTGCATTTGCAAGGTACCACAGTAAGAAAAATTAAAAAAAAATAACGAAAGATTAGAAATAGGAGCATAAAAGTAATCAATTTTAATGTGACTATCTAAACTTTTTAAACATTGAAAGAAATTGATAATATACAGCTCTTCTTGACGATTTTTGCTGCGTATAGTTCCCCGTGATCATAGCGTGCAATCGTCGAAAGGCCCTCGGGTTTGTCAGTTTCCAATTGATCCGTTTTAATTATGTTTATAGTTTTATAGCCGAGCCATAATAATGAAGAAAATATTTTACTCAGTTTCAAAAGTTCGGTTAAAAAAATTTGCACACTTAAATATTTTTCACTTTTAAAGGTTGGGCAGAAAAATTTTTTGCGTGCTGAATGATTTTTCAACTGGCTCTATCTGACATTAGTCGACTTAAGAAAAAAACAAATCAGTAGTTCAAGTCTGTCGATTTTTGAGTAACCTGCATGTAGTACGTGAAATGTTGTTTATTTTTTAAGAAAGTTTTTATTTTTAACAAATCATTGGTAGCCAATTTATAAATAAAAAATGAAAGAACATAATCCAAATCGTTTTAAAGACTATTCTCAATTGATGCAGTATCGATTAGAAAAATTTTTGAAAGACGATTTTGGCGCTACAGAAAGTGATAGAACTTTTAGTAATGGAAGTACGTTGACTCATAATGTAAGTAAATAAATGATATTAAAAAAATATATACTTATTAGTTGAACTGGCGGACCACTGGGTTGTCAGTCACGCATGTTATCCTCTGAACTATCGAACTTTTCAAATCGATTTAAACATTTTTTCTGTGATGCCTGTCTCTGAAAATTTTTATTTTCCTTCAGTTCAATGATTGCTCTAACGATCACGTTGTAAGATGCGATTTCAATGAGTACTTTGATTGCACTGACATGGAAGTAGATGAGGCTGCTAAGACAACTGTGCATCCTAAATTTAATTATGGTACAGTTACAGACATGTTTTTCATAAGTTAATATTAACACTCAAATTAGACATTTGTGTATATCGTAATATTGTTTGAAACGTTTTAGACTTACAAATTTGTACAAGTTCGCCATCACGTGTGCCAAAAATGGAGTGCGTGTAACCGCGAGCTTAGCTTATCGAGATGCGCGTATGAAAAAGAGGGAGAGAGCGTTTCGGAGGTACTCGCGAGTCGCGGATGTTACCTTGAGTGGCTCGCTAATTGTCGTAGCGGTTACTTCGGTACCCTCGGATACAATAGTGTTCGGCACGTTTGGCGTGCGACGATTCGGCTGCAAGCTCATCTGGAGCTTCACGATGGCCCCATGGGAGTTCGCGCGCGCTACTCCGATGTAGCGTCTGGCGCTGGTTATTCATTGACGTATGGTGTCGGCTGTCGCGGGAACGAAACGCAAAACTTTGCGAAAGTCACCCGTGACAAGGTTATGACGAAATCTATGCACAGATACCTAATTCATGGGGCTTAGAATTGAAAAAATGTTTGTTAATGCTAGGGCTACCGGATCTTTTTTTCCATGTTTAGTAAGTATTATAGAGTGCAAAAATACTCGTGAGCATGGGAAAAGTGACATTTTTTCTTCGTCACTTTTTAGTAAAAAAAAAACAAATTTCTTTTTATACTTGAAGTATTTAATCGCTTCTAGTGCTTTCGGTAAGGGTCCGAATAAATAATTTTACAATTGTGATAATGTAGCAGAAACAAATTATTTCTTAGTAGTCCCTATGATTCCGTAACTAGAAAATTATTATTATCGTGAGAATTTTTATAACAATCTTAACAAAAATAATCGTTTTGCAGTAGATAGCGAATACAAAGATATTTACGATGGGAATATATACAAGGAACTTTGTCAGGAAAATCAAATTTTATCTAATAAAAATAACATTTCTTTTATGTGGTATACCGATGGTATAAAAATATTCAACTTTTCAAAATACAGTATTTAGGGTTTCTTTTTGATAATTTTGCAATTATTTTACAAAATAAAATACATTGAAAATGTTTTATTAGTTACCTTGTGATGTTTTGAATGTTTTAAAAAATTCATAGAAAAGCTTCCAGATCTATACGATTCCATTTTTTTATCATGTAATGTTCACTCTTTACGACACTTACCTATAATGGTCCGTCGGTTCGGGCCGCTTTTTATGATTTCGTATTTTCCTCTTGAAAACTTGAATGAAAAGTTGAAGGCTATAATTCGAGGAAGCAATTTTCCTCATTTGCAAATAATTTCTAATTTAAACATGCATATGGTAGTATATACTTATAAAAATAAATGGCTCAAAGACAATGAAAAAGCTTATAAGCTTTGCGGAACAATAGTATCACCTTCGAGGAAACACAAAATGTTTTAAAATTGGAAATAGCCTTTTTATTGTTGGTCACTTGAAGAAAAATAATTCCGAATACATAGATCAGATAATTTAAATAAATGATTGGATTAAAAAAATATATTTATATTTTTAAAATTATGTAAGGATGATATTTTTATACTTCTAAGGTTATCCAAAATAACAAGAAAATTGATTCTTTTTATACGATATACAACTCAAATAATGTACAGAAATTCGGCGTCATTCAAAATTTTGTACGCGTTACTAATAGTAATTATAAAAAATTATGTTTCTGTGCTGGAAAACATTATGTTATCTTTAAAAAAATTAAAATTGTAAATCCGTTTTCAGTTAAGATATCGAATGAAACTCATTCACTGTGCAAAAATTCATGAATGCATTAAAACTCGTATCAACCTTACAACACTGTCGAAATAGAAAATTTAAGAAACGTTTGTTACCACATAAAAATTGAAAATACCGACATTAACTATATAATAGAACCGGCCAACAACATTGAAAAGGAGTAGATTTAATTTCAACGGAATTTTGTTGCTCCCAAGTAGTATATATTCAGTTATGAATGTTAGAATCTTTTTGACGATAATGTTGATAAAAGATTGTAATAAAATTTCTATTTGAAAGGATTCGTTGTTTCATTCTACGAAAAAATAATGATGTAATATTGATAAGATATTGGTCAAATATTAGCATCGTACAATATTTGATTTGTTTTGCAAGTATATTGGAAATTTATGAATAAATATATAAGATAAGAAACAGCCAATATTTTTCCAATCCATAGGCTTAGTATTGCCGCAATAAAAATTTTGTATCTATTGAGAATACCTTGGTAATAGTCCTGCGGAAAAATAATAACTATTAGGAAAATATTAGTAATAGTTTCGAAAGAAATAATTTAATATCTATTGGAAATGTATTTGTGAAACTTTTGGGACAGTATTTTAGTGACCATTGGAAACATGTTAGGGATAGCCTTTGAAAAAAAAAGTGTAACTATTGGTGATATCTTGGTTATAGCCCTGAAAAAATATTTTAGTAATCATTGGAAAAATATTCGGATGGCCCTGGAAAAAAAATTTAGTAACCATTGGTAATGTATTGCTCATCGACCTCGAGCGCGCAATTGCTAATGGTCTCCTAATTGAACCGCCAATATAGATTCGATATATTGGCAGAACTTTTTTCTAATATATGCGAGATGCATTGCCAATAGTTTCTATTTTTACGTTGGCAATAATTCGTTCCAATGTGTACAAGTACTTAATGAATTACTTAACACTAGAAAGTAAAAAACTACTGTAGTCATTGATTGGGTGCTATCAATGGAAGATAAAAAGACACAGTATCACAGTAAATGGTAATGATATTACAATAGTTGTTAATGGTATCTTAGTGGTTGTCAATGGTACCGTAAAGATTGGTACGGAAATTACGGTGATTTAGTTTTAGAAGTATTGATATTAGAGTAATCATGGAAATCATGAAACAACTGTAGAGATTAAGTTGGGAAATACTTTAGTAACTATTATTTTTAAATAAATACATTATATTGGTTACTATTACTAAAAATATATTCTACATTGTTTTTTCGTAATCTTTTAGAAAGTAATAATTTGTATCTAAAAGTTTTATAAATGTTTCAATCAATTGCCTAGTTTCTAGAATTTCATACCATTCCTTAATATTTGTAATTACTATAATCGCATTAAGCAAAAGGGGGATTATGGTGGAGTTAGAGAAGAAGAGATCATAAAAATATCGTAAAAATCCCCTTATCCCTATATAAAAGAGAGCCAGCTCTTAGAGCGCCGCCATATTGGTAAGCATTGAATATCTTTGGTCGAGAGAGCGTAAGCGTGATGTTATTGGTGGAGAGTCGAATACGGCGAAGAATTCGAATGTGTAGAAGCAGGAGAGTATGATCGAGTGAAGACTGCAAGAATAGCCTCCGGATTTTTTTTTCAAGGGAAAAATTGTTGTTAGCCAAAAAGAGAAAACCGCGTTAATTGTAATGAATAATGTGATACACGGTCCTTGTGAAGATTGGTGTATTATTAATGGAAAATGATTGAAAAAATACCCTAAATAATTTCAAGAAGTAGATAATCATCATAAAGTGCCTTATGCTTCAGTGTTATTTTTGAAGCTTAATTATTGTCATATTAACGTAGAAGCTTGTTCAAGTATGAAATCTGTTAAATATTTACATAAATATCTTTACAAAGGACATGATACAACGTCTGTAATTGTAACTAATTTAAATGACCTTATTATTGATCATGATTAAATTATTCAATATTAAAATGCAGAATCCATTTGGTGGGTTGGGTTATATTTCGACCAATGTACGATGAAAGTCATGTTATTCATTTACTTATGCATTTTCCAAATTTTCAAAACATATCAATTCGCACAGAACCTACCGATATTGACGAGATAAATAATGCAATTGATTTGCAAATATTAATGTCGATGGATTATTTTGATTTGAATATGCTAGATCCTAATGCGCATCAATATTATTACTCTGAAATTCCAGAAAAAATATGTTTTTTCAAATTTTTATCAAGTTTTTTCAAGTTGATGGACAAAAAGTAAGAAAGTAGGTTAAAAGAAAAATCGATATTCTATGTATTAGACGTATGTATACAGTTAATCCAAGTTAATTTGAATTATTTCATTTAAGAATTTCATTGCTTTGAGAAAACGTGCTACAAGCTTTAAAAATTTAAGAACAATGAACGGAAAATTACATGAATCTTTCTCTTCAGCTTGTTTAGCATATGCTTTTATTGAAAGTAACAATGAGTGGACAAATGCAATGAGAGAAGCTGATGTATTTATGATGTCAAAACAACTTCGATGCTTATTTGTATGAATTTTAATTCATTGTAATCATCTTGAACCAATGAAACTTTGGACAGATTTTAAGGATGCGATGTTTGAAGATTACATGCGTCAATTTAATACACATAAAACTCATACCAAAACACTTACAGATATACGAACTTTAATTGAAATTGAAGGTAAAAGTCTTGATGAATTTCCGCAATTCCTAAATTGATTGCAAGAAGTCGACGAAATTTTACCGAATTATGAAATTCCAGAAATTCATTTGACTGTTGGTCGTGAACAATATCTGAAATTGAACGAAAAACAAAAAGAAATAGCAGACACAATTTCAATGCTGTTTTAAATAATAATTGTGATGAAAATTCAGAACAGAGTAACTGTTTCTTTATATATGGTCCTGGTGGATCTGATAAAACGTTTTTATATGAATGTCTTTCGTATCTTTTCAAGGAAAACAATAAAAAAGTATATACTATGGCGTTTATTGGAATAGCAGCTACGTTATTACATCAAGGAAAAACAGTACACAAAGTATTTCAATTACCTGTACCTTTGTTGCCAGATTCATTATCGAATATAAAATTAAAATCACAAAAAGATGCTAATTTGAAAGAAATAGATGTCTTTATCTAGGATGAAGCTCCTATGGCTCCAAGATATGCTATTGCAGTGATGGATAAAACTTTGCGTAACGTAATGAACAATGATAAATTATTTAGTGGAAAAATAATTGTTTTAGGAAGGGATTTCAGGCAGTTACTTTCTGTGAAAGTAAATAGTACGCGTAGTGAAACTGTTGATTTATCTACAAATTATTGTTTACAATGGGAAAATATTAAATTTTCTTTAACCCAAAATATGCGAGCTTTACCTGAAGAAATTGAATTTTTGAAATTTTTGTTAAATTGATGGTGGAATATTGAATGACAATCAGGATAACTTGAATTTACAACATTTTCCTCAGAATTTTATTAGAGTAATTAGTAACGTAGAACACATAGTAAATGACATTTATGTTGATATATTAAGCAATAAACAATATAGAAAATTAATCAGTTTTGTTTTATTATCTGCACGAAACATTCACGTGTTAATGAAATAAATGAAAAAGTTGTTAATTTACTGGATGAAACAGCGGAAAAAATTTACACAATTATTGATAGTATAGAAAACTGTGATAATGAAGGTTTTGAAGGTGTTATATCAATTGAAGATATGAATGCAATTTCTCCCTCATCTCTTTCTTCTTACGAATTAAAATTAAAAGTAAATTGCATTTGTATGCTAATCCGAAATCTTACTATTAATGAAGGTTTATATGTAATGGTACTAGATTATTGATTTTAGAACTATGTAATAATTTATTAAACGTGAAATATTAAATGGTGGTAAAAAAGGAGAAATAGTCTTTATAAATCATATAATGTTGTATTCCTTAGAAAATGAATATCCATTTGTTTTTGAACGCCGAAAATTTCCTATCAGATTAGCATTTGCAATAACAATAAATAAAGCATAAGGTCAGATTCTAGAAAAAAATTAGAATAGATTTAAGAAACGACGTTTTCAACCACGGTCAGTTATACGTTGTTTAGTTATACGAGTTCGATCATGGAATTCATTGGAAATATATACGGATTGTCCTAATAAGGACAGTATTCAAAATTTCGTATAGAAAAAATTGTATTTATAAATTATTTATTAACGTCGAAATATTTTACGTTACAAAATTTGATTCAAATATTGTTTATTTATTTTCTTAATATTGTTACAAAAATTAATTGTCGATCGCACCTACGTATTATCCAGATGAACAAGCTCCACGCGCGAGGTACGCGCCTCAATGCACTTCTAGTCAGTAGTAAGGCTATAAGGGTTCTAAGCCACTTTTACCATGTGAGTATTCATTCCTTCCTTACCAGCAGTCGGTAACATGATTAATCCTGCCTTACCGGCCACTGAAATGTTTTATCGGCCGATTTTGTATCGACGGTTTGCATTGTAGCCGACCGAGCATGTGCACGTGCACGTGCACATTATATTTATTATACATATTATTCATTATATATATTATACATATATCCAACCATTTACGATTACCATTCAGCGAGAACCTTTTCCACATCTTATTTTTCAAAGTTCTATTAAATCGTTCACAAATTGATGCTTTCAATTTACTATATGTAGAATACATATGAATTTTATATTTGGTCATTAAACTTTCAAAATCTTTATTATAAAATTCACGACCTCTGTCAAGACATATCTTTTTTGGCACACGTCCTTTTTCAAGTATGGTTTTCATAGCCTTTGCAACATCTTTACCAGTTTTTTGTTTGACTGCTTCACACCAAGCGTACTTGGAAAGGCAGTCAATAGCGCACAAGATATACTTGTAATTTTTATTTTCTCGTTGATATGGTATCATTTCAACAAGATCGATTTGCCATGTCTCGTCAATATCACGAATGTCAAATGATCTTCTTAAATAATTACGACGAGCTGGCTTATGAAGCTCATCTACAACTGTTTTATACTTATTGTTCATTTTTTCAAACGCAAAAGATTTTCTTCAATCCAAAGAGATCAATGCTTATAATGATAATGAACTTGAAAGCTAACTAATACTATTAATATATAATTTCAGCTTCTCTTAATTCTTCGATTATAGACTGAATTTCATTCACATGATTTTGATTGCCTGCCGATGTCTCTGCAATTAATAATCTAAGACGTTCTACAAGCTCATTGGGATCATTCCAATATATATAATCAGTAAGATTATTAGGCCGCGCAATTTTATAAGGTGACTTCAAAGAAAACCCTCTGCCACTTGGTGAATTATAAGGTGTAACTTTGATTAACTGAGATATGATATCTCGAAATTTTTCACTTGTTTGATAGCGTATTTCCTCGTCAGGCTTGTAATGCTTTTTATATGCATTCGTTTTATTTATAATACGACCGTAGGTACCTAAATCGTCTTGAGTTACAATGGAGCTATCAGGCTTTTTTTTGAATAACAGTTCAATCAATCCAGAGCTTTTTTCATAAGTATCTTTACCTATAATAATTTTATTATTTTCAAAATTCACTGACCTATCACCAATCTTAAGAGTACCATCTTTATTTTGACGTACTCCACAGATAGTATCTAATGTTGCTACTTGATTTTTCCGCAACATTGATAAATACTTATTAAGTGAATCACTTTCAGGAGTATGAAATACATCAACATCATTATTTTTCAGTTGTTCATTAGCATTCAATGCTTCTTCCAATCCACTATCATATAATTTTTCAAATGGTTTTTCCTCTTTTTTAAATAATTCTTGTATGTCATAGCTATCTTTTTCTTCTTTTTTAGGTTGCAATAATTTTTTACGTTTGGTTTTTCTCTGCTGACTAAGTGTTGTTTCATCAACCAACTTTTCAAGTGGTTCAATCACAGGCTTGAAAGTCTCTTTGACAAATTTTTCAGTTGCTAATTTGTCAGACTTCAACAAATTATATTTATGTTTTATGGCTTCACGAGCTTTTTCCACTTGACGAAGAACACCAATCTGTTGACCTAACTCAGTCATGTTGTCTATTTGCAATCTTGTTGTCTACTGTCTGTTTTATGTTGAGTGATTCGCATTTATAATGAACTTATCAAAACCTTTTCTGAATCTGCCAGCATCTATTTTTCGATCTTTGTCAATTACAAGAAAGCTGTAATCTTCTTTCCAACACGAAGAACAAATTTCTTTAAAACATTGGTATGACATATCAGTATTCACATGATCATTATAGATATGTTTTAAATTCATATCATCTTGGCGGAAAATTATTAAAAAATTCACATTATCTCTCACTAAGTGTTTGGGTACTTGAGCATATGATTGACATAAGTAAAAGCAATCAACATTTTTATGTCTTCCCATACAATAAAAAGCTTTCACATTATCTTGTTTCTCACAAGCAATGTCATCAAAAATCATAATAGAATTTGGACGTGCTTCGTCTGGTGATACAACGAGATCATGCTCGCTAAAAGGTAAGTAGTCAACACCTTTGATGGGTTCAAGAAGTTGCTCAAGAAATTTGTATTTTGGTTGATTAAGCGACTTAGAATATATGTAAATATTTTCAAACTTTACACCATTAGGATGGGTTAAAAGAGCTAAGAGCGCATTCGTCTTACCACAATTAGATGCACCACAGCATACTGCACGTATGCTGTCGGGCAATAGATCCCCATGTCTTTTACTTTTCTTTTCACTTTTGTCTGTCAACGCGTCAAAATTTATCACAGGAAGCTTGAGAGACTGTTCCTCTACATCCATTTCACTCTAAGCTCTAAATCGCAACTGATAATCGATGCTATAAAAGAGTGTATTTATAAGTTTTTACGCATTCACTACTAAACACTCGACCATGATCGCCCACGAGAGAACAAAGAAAAGGAAGACTGGTAGAGGTTTGGTAAATAACTTGATAAATAATCTACCCTTTGAGGCTCACATACCAGGTTATCAATATTGCGGACCTGGTACAAAACTATATAAGCGATTAAATCGAGGAGACCCTGGCATTAATCCTCTGGACGCTGCATGTAAAGATCACGACATTGCTTACTCTAAAAATAAGGATATTCAAGCACGAAACATTGCAGACAAAGTATTGGCTGAAAAAGCTTGGCAACGTGTACATAGTTCTGACGCTAACTTAAGTGAAAGAGCTGCAGCATATGCCGTTACAAACATCATGAAAGCAAAATCAATGTTCGGAATGGGACTTAGCAAGAAGCGTTCTAAGAAAAGGAAGACTTCGTCGAAAAAAAATTCTAAAAAAAGAAAGACTTTAACAATGAAAAAACTTATCAGCATGACAAAAAAATGTATAACTCCTAGCAATGATTCGAAAATTGTTATCAAGAGTGCTTTAAACGCAGCACGAAAAACCATAAAAAATGTTGGTGGAAAGAAAAATATTAATTTACCAAGAATACTTCCAATCCCTAAAGTTGGAGGTTTCCTACCAGCACTCGTTCCTGTTTTCGCGGGACTTAGCGCACTTGGATCTTTGGCAGGTGGTGCAGCAGGAATAGCACAAGCTGTAAACCGAGCGAACGCTGCTAAAAAACAATTAGAAGAACAGTCGAGGCATAACAAACGTGTTGAAGCTTTAGCTCTTGGTAAAGGTTTATATTTGAGACCATATCAAAAAGGTTTTGGTTTAGCCTTCAGTACAAATAGTAAAGTCAAGAAGCCTAGAAATAAAGTTATTAAGAAAAAAAAAATTACAAAGACATTAAAAAAAAAAAAAACTTTGATTTAAAACTGCCACATCGTCCTTTAACAGATTACGATATAAAAAAGTATGCTCATGAATTACGAATTCCAAACTTTCGTGGTGTTTTTATGAGAAACTCTCTACCCACGCGACCACGCATCAACGAGTGTGCAGTTGTAAACCTTGATGATAATTCTGGACCAGGTACACATTGGGTGGCATACCGAAAAAATGGTAAAAATGTCTTCTACTTTGATAGTTTTGGTGATTTACGACCACCTCTAGACCTCTTGAAATATTTCAAAGTTGATCAAATCAAGTACAATTGTAACAAATATCAAAATTATAATACTTACACCTGTGGCCATTTATGTTTAAAATTTTTATGTAATTTGTTAGAACATCATGACAATTATCATTTGTATAAATAGTAAGAATTGTGAATAAAGAATTCAGTTGTGTACAATCACTCGACATGGTTGAATCATTGACCCTCAGTTTGTCTGGTATATCATCTGTATTAGAAACATACTATTTTCCACCTATAGAACTGGATAAAGATAAAACTTATACTCTTGGTTTGGTAGAATTACTTACATTTAATTCGATACCAAATATTGACGTCGGACACAATAAATTCAAAGTTGGTGATATTGAAATTGAACTACCTACAGGTAGTTATGAAATTGGTGACATAGATCGATATTTGAAAGAAAAGTTAAAGTCAACAGATATAAAAATTGAAATAAAACCTAATAACAATACTTTATGCAGTGAAATAATTTGCAATGAATTTGTCGATTTTCGACCAACTAACTCTATAGGACGTTTATTAGGTTTCACTAAACGATTGTTGCCAACCAATATAAATAATGTCTCCGACATGTCTGTAACCATTCTCAAAGTAAACGCTCTACGCGTTGAATGTAATATAACATCTGGAGCTTATATTAATCAAAATAGAGGTCATATCATTCATGAATTCTTTCCAGCTGTACCACCAGGATATAAGATCATTGAAGTTCCTAAACAGATTATATATTTACCTCTAACTGTCAGAGTTATTGATCATTTACAGCTACGACTAATTGACCAAGACGGTAATTTAATAAACTTTCGTGGAGAAGTAATCACGATTCGTTTACATATAAAGAGAGTATAATGGGAATAGTTTATAATGCTAAAGTAGGGAGTGGCTATATAACAACACCGCTATGCGCTCAAAAAGTCAGTCATCGACGGATAGTCAGAGGTCTAACACGTCGAAACATTCAGTTCCTGAAAAGTCTCGGGCTGAAGATTGTTCGAGACGTCACAACAAAAAGAAGAAAAAGAAACGTCAACAGTTTAAAAAATTAACGTGTATATTTGTATGCTGTTGTCATTTCAAAGATGGAAGAAATACTTAGTGTGCAAGCACCTATCATCTTTGATGAATCTATAGCTCATTATGAAGTTCATGCACATCAACCTTACAATTCACAAGCATTTAACAATAGCGATGAAATTCGTATATTAATACAACATCAAGACTATGTCTCTTACCATCGAAAAGTTCTCTACACATTGTAGGAAAAATAAGAAGAAGTGATGGTAATGCTGTTACTGAGACAAAGTTCGTAAATAATGCTATATGCCATCTATTCGAAGATATCTGCTATGAAATTAATGCCATTGAGATAGACAGATGTAAAAATGTTGGATTGACAAGTACTATGAAAGGTTTGATTTCATTGAATCAAAATCAAAGTGCATTCCTCGAAAATGCCGGATGGCTTGATATTGAAGAAACTAAGACAATAATTGACAACAATGGTTACTTTGATGTGTCGATACCACTTTCCATGATTTTAGGATTCGCTGAAGATTATCACAAAATTGTTGTGAATGTAAAGCATGAACTTATTCTTACCCGATCAAGAGATAATTTAAACGCAGTCATACAAAACTTGGTGAGAATTGATGATACTGAGCAATATGAACCTTTTAAAATAGAACTCATACGAATCGAATGGTTGATGCCTTATGTAATTACCTCAGATAAGTGTAAAATACAGTTATTCAATTTCATTCAAAAGGATATTCCTATTTCTATGAGTTTTCGATCGTGGAAACTTTATGAGTATCCAGCATTACCACAAACGTCAAAACATCTTTGGACAGTAAAAACATCCAATCAATTAGAAAAACCAAGATATATTATATTAGGTTTTCAAACAAAACGCAAGTCTGATCAAACTAAAAATCCCAGCAGATTTGATCATTGCAGTGTAACCAATGTTAAACTTTTTCTCAATTCTCAGCAATATCCGTATGGAAATTTAAATCTTGATATAAGTAATAATCAATATTCTATGCTATATAACATGTATGCTAATTTTCAAATGAATTATTACAACAGAGACTGTATGTACAATCCACTTTTGAATAGAAAACAATTTATTACGCATGCACCTCTAATAGTAATAGATTGTTCTAAGCAAAATGAATCATTGAAACAAGCTGCTGTAGATGTACGTCTAGAGTTTGAAACAAAAAATGATATACCTGCGGAAACAGCTGCATATTGTTTAATTTTACACGATCGTATAGTTAAGTATAATTCAATAAGTGGTAACATTACGAAACTTGTATAAGTATTATAATATAATAAACATGTATACTTTTTTATCAAATAAATGTGTTTTAAAAATTTTAAAGGTATTCAATATTTTTAATAATAATGATAAACCTTATCCCCCACCTCATTCCATGAGATATACCGACTGGGCGCGTCATGCCTGTACGCCACCGTCGATAATATTACACCACCCAAAACACACTTAATCACATATATCTTTTTTTTTTCTTTCATCAATCTGACGCATCATCGATCGATCATCGGGGGGAGGGAGAGGGCTATAGGGCCGGGGGGGCATGGGGCCTGCATCACCCACGTCGATAACTACCGACCGAGCATACACATGCACATGCACATGCACATGCACATGCACGTGCACGTGCACGTGCACATGCTCGGTCGGCTACAATGCAAACCGTCGATACAAAATCGGCCGATAAAACATTTCAGTGGCCGGTAAGGCAGGATTAATCATGTTACCGACTGCTGGTAAGGAAGGAATGAATACTCACATGGTAAAAGTGGCTTAGAACCCTTATAGCCTATACTACTCTAGTCCTATTATAAAAAAGTGATGGAAACCATATTGAAGTATATTTATTCGTAACCTGATTGGCCCATATGAAAAAAAAGCGCGAGAATTCAAATTGATTTTTTATTTCTAATCTAATTCAATTTTTTTAGCAAGAAATTAAATATAAAAATATAATTTTTCATTTATCATTCGAAGTCATAATGTAATTCAATGTTTTCCCTTATATATCCCCTTATAAAAAAGTGATGGATGCCATGTTGAAGCATTTTGTTCGTGATCTGATTGGCTGAGATATAGACACGTGATATACTATTATACGGCGGCGAATAAGTGTAGACGTGTGGTTTCCAGTTGAAATTTTAGTAATAAAAATTTAATTTATCATAATTTTTCGTAATTCATCCTACGGTTAATTTTAAAGATAATGAAAGTAAAAAAGAGGACTGCAGTATTATTATTTTTATACTCATTTTATGAAACTAACAACGAATAAATAATTTCGTTCAAATGATGTAGGTTAAAATTGTTCTAAATATTTTCTACTAATAATCGATAATCTGATTTTTTAATGCATAAATTGAAGGCTGTAATATCGCAATCTTTATTCAAAAAGTCGAATAAAAGTTTAATAATAATTTAATCTGTTGAGAAAAAAATAGTATAAGATTATATTTATTGCAGTTTTTGATATAATAAAACATGAATTTGAAAACGTGTTTCAGCATCAATACACATTTTTCCACTGTGATATGTGCTTTATAAAAAAATTGAAAAAACTTATACCTTTGAAAAAAATAATTTATGTTACATATATTAATTAATACAACGATAACAAATCAATAATAAGATAAGAACGCGCAAAGTGTATCTAATCCTATATATTTTTATTTTCCTGTATGAAAAAGTGATGCGGAGTGAGGTAATTTTATTCGTGATCTGATTTTTGAATGTAGTCATGTGGATCTTATTTATGAGTAAATCTGTAATAATAATAGATCGAGGTATTTTATATCTATCAATACAAATAAGTATAATAATTTGTAGGCATTGAAATGTTAATAAATCCTACATCCTCTCAATGGCTCAACTTTAAAAAAAAACGATAAAGTAATCTTAATGCACTTCAGTTACATTTATTTATTGGACATAAATTTATTGAATATCTTTATTGTAAAGTTTAGCTTTGGATCAATATTGAAAAGAATGGTAAATGATATTTCATACGATGTTCTGTGAATTTATGTCGGTGCATTCGGTACCGTTAATTTATTTTAAATAATTTTTGGGATTTAATTTATAAATGTAAGCAAATTCTTCAAATAGTTACAGATGAACAATTGATGAAACAGTTTAAAAACAGTTAAATTAAAATAATATATCTGTTGGTACGGTGATATTCTACGGAAAGCTTGATATCATGACACGCTGAATCCGAATCTGCCATTAGAATTGATCGGCCACCCCCCAGTTTCTTGAAAAAGTCGAAAAATAGCTCAAAATCATTGAAAAATGCAGAAAATCGACATTTTTCATTCTAAGAGTAAGCTATACAATTTTTTCACCTAGATCCATAATTATATTTGGCACCCAACCTACGTCATGGCGGAGTGTTTCATTCTGGAAGCAGTCCTGGTACAGACTTCTCACTGTTCCTGTGAAAAATTTTTTATACTTGGATACTTCATACTTACCACAAACATAACAAAAGTTATCAGGACTCTCATTACACTTGTGTGAGTTCATTCTTGTATCATTACACTGTACAGAGGCCAAGTTACCGACCAATGTAGAGCTGCGGTCGCTTGATCACGACGCCTGCGTGACCCTTTTTTTTAACCCTGACCAGACGCCGATACTGGAATTGCCAGTCCCTGAATCATAAAATACTTGCGTGTGCCTACCATGACGGCGTGTGAGCCACTTACCCAAGGACTTTGCCAGATGAACCTGTTATCACCGTTACCGCGAGGAGGTGCCTTAGTTATAGGCACACGAGTGTCAATGTTTTGTGGACTGCTGCGAGAATGAAGAGATGGATATTGTCGAATCGACCGAGGAAGAAGACGAAACTCATATCGACGTGGAAGATGAATACCTACCAACGGGTGAATCAAGTAATGTTCCTCAAACTTTCAATCAAACGGAGTTAAATAATTTAATACGGGACTTGAGATTAGCAAAAGATGGAGCAGAATATCTGGCAATAGCACTAAAGAAGAAAAATTTACTGGCTAAGAAAACCAAAGCTTATATTTATAGGAACAGAGAGAAAGACTTTCAGAATTTTTCACAAGAGACGAAGAGAATTTATTGTGTACTGTTCAGATGTGAAAGGATTGATTGATGAATTAAAACCAGATATTTATAAAGACGAAGAGTGGAGACTCTTCATCGACTCATCAAAAAGAAGTCTCAAGGGTGTATTGTTTCATACGGAAATAATTTCACACTAATTCCTATAGATCATTCTATAAAGCTGAAAGAAACTTATGAAAACCTCAAAATAGTTTTGAAAATAAAATAAACTACTTGAATCATCAGTGAAAACTGTGAATCAGTGGAATCAGTGATCTCAAAATCGCAACCTTAATTGTTCTAGACCAACAATCAGGTTATACAAAAAATCCCTGCTTCTTATGTTTGTGGAATAGCAGAGACCGAACTAATTATTACGTTAAGAAAGCCTGGCCAAGAACCGAGTTTAATCTAGGATCGAAGAATATCAAACACGCACCATTAATCGGTCCATCGAAATATCTACTTCCGACACTTCACATCAAACTTGGCCTCATAAAACAATTAGTTAAAGCTCTAGATAAAAAGGGCGATTGTTTTCGATACTTAAGTGAAAAATTACTAGTGATTAGTGATGCGAGTTTGAAAGAAGGTATTTTTGATGGTCTTCAAAATTGAACTCTTATCCAGGATGAAAACTTCGTGACAAAGAGAAGGCTGCTTGGTTGAGTTTCAAAGATGTGTGTCAAAAATTTCTAGGAAACAAAAAGGATGAAAATTACCAGGATTTGGTTTAAGGGTTATTGAAAAATTACAGACTTAGGTTGTCTGATGAATCTCAAACTGCACTTATTACACTCGCACATTGACTTCTTTCCTGAAAATCTGGGAGATTTTAATGAAGAACAAAATATAATTAAATATATTAAATATTTAATGTTTAAGTGTATTATATGACTTATATCGTATAATTTGTAGTATTTATATGTACATCATTGATAGGAAGATATGTCATAATTGTTTTTGATAAAAATTAATCACCTAATTATTTTTTTTTCACGTAAAACTGATATAATCCCTTCCATTTGATACCCTATGGCAGTTCACCCTAGTATACTAAAATTAAAGATCATATGTATAAAATCTCTGTAAGTTAACATTCACGGTTATTTAAGGCAACAACCCATTCCTTTCGGTACAGTTCCTATAAGAGAGCAGTTCTACTTCAGAGAGTATTGTTTTACAAAGTCTAGATTATATTACAAATTGATTTTCCAGTTTGCAATTAGAAATATTATTTATTTCATTAATAAATGATGATAATGATGCTTTGATAGTGTAGTAAAATTACGTTTGATTTTTGCTAATAGTATAACATATTCATTGCTATAAAAACCAAATTGAAACATTTCGCAGATTCAATTTCTACTGATACTTGAAGAATTCGCTTTTAACTTTTGGGATTATTTTGTTAAAAAAACGCTCAATATCCTCTATTAGGTGTTTTATAAGACGATTTTAGTACTCGCGAAACAAGAAAAATTCTGATATGTAACTTTCTTGAAAAAAAATTAGTCATTGTGCGGGCAAGCTTAACTTAGAAATATCGTAGGAACGCGCATTTTGATATATAAAAATCAATTATTTGTTCACACGTATGATCTAGCTGTTAGTAATTGTTTATCATTAATTTATAATAAGCTCTTATATTATCAAAATAAGAAGCCTTATCAACAAACCATTATTTTTAATTTGAAATGTTAAGAAAATACTTACATATAAATTAGTTATAAAATAAACAACAATTAATAATAATGCGAGCGCAATCTCCAGTCTTTTTCAGTAACGTTATACATCAGAATCGGTGCCGTTTCAAAAGTGTCAAAGTCGTTCTGTAAAAACTATAGTTTTAAAACTGCTTCTTGCAAGCATTTTATGTAATAAAATATTCACTTTTCTCTCGATTATTTTATATGTACGAAATCAATAATGAATAAGCTTTAATGGCCGTGCCTTTGAAATTCCTTAAAGTATCTGCGTATTGATAACTGAGTAGTGATTCAATTTTCAACTGTCGTGTGTTAGAACTGATGTTTTTTTGAAAATGTCATATCAATCGCTGTATAGATGTACGCGTATGAAAAAAATAGCTGATCAGTTTCCTCTTACAATCAGGCACGTATTTGTAAGTTTACGTTATCCGATATCACCGACATATGGTTTGTACGTCATCTCGAATATATTATACAAATGTCTAGGACAAATATCTGCACCAACGTGAAATACTGACAGATCACATTAAAAATATTATATCTTGAAAAACTTTTGCAAAATGGCAGTAATCGAACTAAAACTAATTTTGGATAATTGGTAGTAAGACTATATTTTCATTTCGCTTATGGTAATATCACAAAGTAATCTATAAAACTGAGATAATAAAATGATTGACTTTTGGACGATCTTAGAATCATCATTTAGCTGTACCTGACTCTTACTCAACTTTTATCCTCGGGGATAGTTTTTTTACTGTATTATAAGCTTAAAAAATGCATAAATAATTTAGACTTTCATATAATACACAATATTGACTAAAAGAAGGCTAATGTTGGTTGTATACATGTAAGAGGGGAACAGAGACGAGATGACGTATGATATCAAAAGGGATAGATACATAGAGTGGCAGTGATACGGAATAGGGAGCTAGGAGTGAGTGGAATTTGTTTTGAATAGTCAATCTGAGGAGTGTGAGGATGTGACTTACGCTCATATATAAAGCTGGCTAGACGGGCAGAGAGATAGGCAATGGGAGTGTGGACGTGCCTATAGCTGATGAAATGCGAAAATACGATATGTTCTCGGTGAAAATTAGCACTCTTCGATAAAGCCTTGCTGCTGCTGATATTTGCGCGACCCGCCAGTATTGACGTACTTCTACGGCTGTTACTGCCTCTTCTTATCATAGGCATAAGACAAGAGCTCCATAGCGTTGTAGCGTTCATCCGAGCAGCAGCAGCTTATTCCTCCAGTCCACAGCATTCACGGCAGCCACATTTGCACACGCTAACCGACCGAGAGTAGCACCCATGCATTTAGGCTACTGAGGAACTCCGGTTAATAAGAGACTCTGCTCGAGTTTTTCATTTCTCGATTGTCGCAACAAAAACTTGGCGCAGGCATTTTCCCCAAGCAATACCGACATTTCCAGGCTCATTGGCACGCTTACTACTTATATAAATTTTACTGCCATCTCCTTTTCTTCGATTCTTCTAGATTTGCCTGAAAGAGCAAGCTGGCAGGTCGGCGAAATTCAAGTTCTCGCTATTTGATGGCTTTTTGCGCCAGCTAGTTGTCACTCGCCGTCTGGCGCTGCTGCCGCACGATATCAGAGTGGCTGGCCAGTTGCGAAAATAAATAGGTAGGAGCAACATTACGATGCTCGTAAACGTCGATAAAGGCGCTCGGTGTGACGACCGAATGCGACGCACAGGCGGTTATCGTAGTCGCAGCGCACACAGCTTTGAGAGCCTCAGTGGCCAGCCTGATCGAAAGTTTTACTATCGGCACGCGATGAAGCTTTTTCTCGTCACGCAAGTTCCATGGCTAAAGACCCGCCCCTCTCTATTCCACTCGACTTGTTCTCTACACATGGCCATGCTATATCACGAAAACGCCAGCACTGATTAACTAGATGAAACCCGATATGATGTTCTTCATTGTTATCGTTATGTCACACATTCACGCCCCATTGCCTAAGTTTCGCCTCAAAATTTTAAAGCCCAAACTTGTTCGCTAATGGCTTTCCAGAAGTGTTTTTTCCTGCACACCAGACATCTCCTATTTCCATGTTTTACCACCGGCAGACAACCACGTCATTCGAGCATTGCTTCTCAAACTCAAAAATGTACTTCTCATCATTTGGCAAAGTAGAGAACTTACATGTATAGATAGTAGAGCAGTCGTAATGATAGAACATAAGTAGCAGCGTATGCTCTTTTGCGGCAGTACAAGCTCAAAAAGTTTGGGATAGAGCTGCTAGACGGCAGCAGCGCAAATCCCGAGGGTTCGATAGAAAAATAAGAAGGCGTACGTTCCAGTAGTCTCTTATCGGCTACAGGCCGCTAAGTTTCCTTCTCTCTCTCTCTCTCTCTCTCTCTCTCTCTCTCCCTCTCTCTCTCTCTCTCTTTCTTTCCTATACTTCCAATCCTTCCTTTTTGGAATATCTTTCACTAGTTTGATCTGGCAAAAGAGTACCTGCTCTATACAACGAGAAAAGAAGCAATTGAAAATATTTTTATTTACCCCCTACGTTATTCACCAGCTTTGCCGGTGAATAACATACTCTCATGTTTTACGCATGAGCCTAGCTCAATGGGTCAATAACGCATAAATCAACATTCAATTATTCAAATTATATACCTAAGATACTTTGCATTTTTCCTATCTCGCGCGCTCGACTTTCGTCTTTTCACTTATGAAAACGATCGACGCTTCAGTTTCATGATGTAGACAATTTTCCCACAAAGATTAAATTCCAAAATAGAAGCTTCATTCGGGCTATGCTCTCATTGCTCGGCCAATTAATTACGGATATATAAGTTCTAGGATTTCCATAAATCTTTCAATTTTGGCATGAAGCGTTTAGAGACTATTTCACAACTTTGCGTATATAGACGATCGCGGAGCATTTCTCATGCTAACGAGCCGTGTCGCGCAAGATTTACGACGTAACATACAGGGATAAAGCTTTTGCCTGACAGACTAAGCGCATTATCGACTTAAACTTCGATAAAAATTATCAAAACAATTGTTCAGCTGCTTTATAGATTTCATTTAAACAGCTTTTTCATAGTACGACCATTACACTGTATCACTTTTTAGTTTCATGCACTTTTTCTTCTCGTCCGCTCCCGTATGTCTCGTCGCGAATAAAATATCTCAATCTGCCACCAAACGAGAACTAACAGTTCGAACTGGAGGCGATTGAAAAAACGAGCGTGAATAATAAAAAGGCTTTGGAAGAATCGACATCATTCAAGTAGCATAAACTTTTCTTAATGTCAGTGAATAACATATATTCGAATAGAACTAAGTTTATTTAACGTAAAACGTCTTTTCGAAAAACTCATCATTAGATGAAGCTCGTACTGTAGAATTAAATTATTTTCTTAGTACTAAACACATTTGTAAGAGAGTAATTTATTGTAGAGTTGTAAGATAAATAAGGGTGAGAAATTGAATGGGAGTGAGAGATGAAACTGAGAATGAATGGGAAAAGACGAAAGAAAACAGAAAGGCAAATGAAAGAAATGGAGAAAGGAAAAGAAGAAAAAGATCGTTTTTAGGGTTGCGAATCTTGCGGATCTTACGGAAGCAAATCGTCGCCGACGAGTTTGTCCAAGAGAAGGAGAGGTCACGCGATGCATACAAATGCCTTCGATCGACGCTCCAAGAAAAGCGCTACACGTGCTGTGCTACCCATGTGTGTGTGTATGTGTGTGTGTGTGTGTATACGACTGACGCCAAACGGATAACGCATATAGCAGAAGGGACAAGCACTGGTGAGGGGGATAAAAGACGTAGAGATAGCGAAGAAGGCGCAGCAGCTTTGAAATGTGACTTGAGTAAACAATCTCGTTCACTTATTATCATTCGATTTAGCACAGATTATAGTTGGAATTATTTCTCAAATTTGTAATCGTCAAAAATTTATTAAGCGTTATAGCAATAATAGAAATCTCATTTACAAATATTTAGAAACTGACTATATTTTTGTTTTCGTAAAATTTTCCACATGTGATTTTTCAACAATTTTATGAATGGAGGATTACAACACGTCACGACAACTTATCAAATGACATTTGTTAAGGTCCCTCCACCAACATCTTAGCACACTAAAATATATATAGTAAATGAAGAAACTCTGTCGCCACATTTCTCCCATGATTTGGCTAAGCGGCATATAATAAAATCATGAAACTTTTTTTATAGATGAAAGGCTGTACCTAGAATGTTATGAATCAATCTCGGAGCGCTCCAAACAGCCGTTTTTCTCTAATAAATTAAAATATCAATGATCTTTTCGCGCTGTCATTTTTGTTTATGTTTACATCAAAAACAAAATATTAGCGCCCATTATAACCAAACACGTACATTACTCCAACCTTGAAAAATAACTTTATAAAAGTTTACTAATGAAATACTTATCATTGATAAAGATTCAATGTAAATAAATGCAGATATTTTATTGCGTTATGTGGATGTAGATAATATTATTAATTTTATTGTGGAGCACTAGTAATTCGAAAATTTCTTGTTTCCAGTAAAAATACTTTGTATGACTTGTGTATTATTATTTTATATGTTAAAATCATATATATCACGTAAGCTTTTTTTCAACGTTCTGCAATTCTTCATGTAGTGAGATATCGATATCTGCAATTATTTAGATGGAATCATTATCAATAGCTCGATAATTCATCGGTAAGCTTTTATAAAATTATTTTTTAAGGTTGGAGTAATATACGTATTTGGTTAGTTTGGAGGTAATTCTCTCTCGTGTTTTTTTTTCTACACGTAGTTGTAATAATCAATGGCTATCTGATATTCAATGCACCGGTTTATTAGAAAGACATTAAATATTCGTGTATGATAGGAGAGAAAATGAAGATATGATGACGTTTAATAGGAAGATGAACCAAAAAGTAATGTGTAGACGATAGCAGCATGCGAATGTAAAAGTAGAAAGGGATAGGAGAGGGCAGAAAGAAAATGAAATAATAGAATATCAAGGATACATTAGATTGGTTATCCACAGGTCTCGAGTTCGAACATGCAGGACGTGACATTAGTGAACGTGTTAAGGAGTCACTCGGGCAAGTATAGATGCGAGGTAACGGAGGAGGCGCCGAATTACGACACCAGGGTCCAGGAAGCTGAAATCCTCGTTGTGGGTAAGACTGGACCTCAGAATTTCTCCATACGATGAATATTAAGCTTGGCGCGGCCACGTCTATATTTTGCGCTACAGCGTTCCCGTACTCCTCCTTCATCCTTTACCCTATACTCTGCTTGTCTCAAAACACTTTTCCTGCAAACTTGCATTATCGATTGTTCCACCGCTTGTTCTATATTTTCTCACGTAGCTTTGCTGCGGTCTACATCTTTCTAGCCTTTCCAACGGAAAAAAAACTGCAGAAGCTTTACTCGAAATGAGTACTCGACATTGAAGCTTGCAGCAATTAGTTATAAGCTTTTGATTGTCTTGAAATCGAGTAATCGAAAGCTCTGAACCAACCGACCAAGTACTTAGCTACGCGAATACGGTCTAGCGTTTTAGCAATCCACTAGTTTGGGATGGGGATTTACTTGATGAATCTCGAAAGAGTCGGAAAAAAAGTTCGGCGGACATAGATTAGTTTGCACCTAAGTTATCTAGCTACCGTTCAAACTTTTGGTAAGTGGCTAGCATTTGGAAATGATGGAGAGAGCTGCGTCATTGGTTGATTGGTTCTGTTGGCTGTACGGTTTATTAGAGAGTATCTGTTAATGTAATTGTTACGATGTTCACAGATGTGCCGAAAAAGGAGCCGACAATCGCAGTCGACAGACAACACTTGCAAGAAGGTGAAAGACTTCGGGCGAATTGCACGTCGGGCGCCTCTCGCCCCGCCCCCAACATTACGTGGACCCTCAACGGAGCACCCGTAAGTATCATCTCTTCATCTAACTCTCCAGGCTGGCCAGTCCCCTGTGAAAGGCTACGTGACCCTACTGGGCGATTAAACTTGCTGCAAAGTTTTACCCTGTCGCCCCTTTCTTTACCTACTTTGTTTTCGCCATCCTGCAGCACTCCTTTTCGTTTTCACATGCAAGCTTGTCATTTATTGACAAAGCATCGCTGATTCCAAAAAGCTGTCTCAGCGAGCTTTATTCATGCGCTGTATATTTGTCGTAACTCGTTTTCTCCTCGGCTTTTTTTCGCTCTACGACTATCAATATATAGTGATTCTGCTTCTTCTCCCTTTCGTCTTCTCATCCGGTCGATTAAGCTTTCGGGCTTGCCGCACTGCAGCGCTGAAGCCACCAGGATCTAGCTATATCCGCGCGATGGATGCCAAGCCATAGCTGACACGAGGTGTCATCCGCGCAGCTCTATTTTGTTTTGTCGCCTTTCTTACTTATTCGACACTTAGCTCTTTTCTACCTCGCGTTGCTGCTTATATATTTGCCGCTTTTCCATTAGCATCGTTTATTTGACGTTACTTTGCTTCCGATCATACATTTTAACCCTTGAATCCCGTTGCCAAATGCCCTAGTCGGCGAATCCCTCATGTACTAGCCCGATTAGTTCCTTCCAAACCTTCCCGTTACGTTTCTTTTTTAACTCGTTCATCCATCGCATTTTCTGTCTGGCTTACTTTTCTGCGACTTTTGTTTCTTTTATATCTTTTCTTCTTTATTGCCGACAGCACCGCGGTATTCTCTCGTAGACAATGTTCAATCAACGTTATATCGTCAAACACAAATCGTATACAAATTGTACAATAAAGTATACGATTAGTATGTGATACTATGATACTATAAGACATCGCCGAAGCAACTGCTAACATTTAATGAACGGCCAAATGTATAAAATATATTTTACAAGATTCTTTTTCGTTGTATTTGCAGCGATACAAATCCCGAATATTCAATTGCAACAATAGAAAGTGTACGTTGATAAGTCAGATAAAGTACCAATTGCATTAGTCTCCTCAACTGACTCTGAACAGAAAAGATGCAACATTAATTCGTTTTTATGTTTCTAAAAAAATGAACGTTCCCATCATGGTGAAAAAGACTTGAAAACTAAGTTTTCATTCATTGGATTTGGCATGGAAGAATTTCGATTGATTTTGTTTTGACGTTTTATACGTAGTGAGATTGCGCAAGAGTGCACCGAAGTATGGAAGTAGAGGGAAATTCGAATCGCGATCAAACGTCTGGTCGCGCGAGCAGCGAGGAGAACGAAAGCAATCTGCACTCGGACTATCGAGACCCATTTCCTGCAGGATGTCATTACGTTCGTCAGGCTTTTCTTTATTTTTCCGCTTGGAAGAAACGAAAGGGACACTGCGCACTGCTGAATCCAGAGAAATAGTTTTGGGAGATTGGAATTTGTGTTAAAGGAGACTGCTTACGCTCTTCATCACTGAATGGACCGACCAACCGACCACCACCACTGGTCCATAGATCCAATCTCATTTTCCTCTACAATTAGAATTTTACATTAGGTAAATGAATGTGTACTTTCGCTAACTTTGCTTAAAGAACAATCTTCGGATTCGTTCGTTTATCCTCGCAATGTTTACACTTCTCGCGGTTCGCTGATTTTCGTTAAATTTCTTACGATGGATATTTATCGTTACTTTTGAGCAAAATTTCGCAAGTAATTAGGAAAATAAATTGCATCTCATTCTTTAAATAAATGGAAAAATTGATTGTTAAAACTAACAAAGAACAGTTGGAGCATTGTAGTGACAAATACCAATAGACCGTGTAACTCAGGTTTCAGGGAGTTAGCCTTGGACTTGGATGAAAAGTGAGGAGTGAGTAGTGGATGAGTAGTGGGTAAGCGTGGAGCAAGAGGAAGTCGAGCCTTTGCTGTGGCAATAGTTGCTTTAGTCAAACATAAATCGTTGTGGTCAACTGTCTGATATCAAATAATCGATCCATTACAGTCGAGTGTTCTTGTGAATCATATAGTCACAGAAAAATTAAATTAGAAGTAGTGAGAGAGAGAGAGAGAGAGCGCGGAAAAATGAAATGTGAGAGGTAAAAATGGCAAGGCGAGGTAAGTAAGAGGTAAAGTGTTTCTAAATAAAGCAATGCTCAAGGTAAAGAGACGGCGAAAAGGTTGCCAACAAGTGACAATTGAAGCAAGTCAACGTTTCAACAAAGTCTGAAGCAGTAGCAGTAGTGAACGAGAGGAGGGTGGCAAGGTAGTCTGGGAGTTGTAAGGTAAAGAGAAGCTGAAGACGAGAAAATATTGACTCTTTAAGCATCTTATACAGGCCTAGGGAACTGTCAGTGCTCCGGCACCAACCCTTGATAAAGTTATTAGGCATTCTGGCTGACTGTTTATGTCGGGCTTCGAATTTGTCTGGAAAAGTGGCAGTTTGGTTGGTAACACGCCTGCATTTCAATAGACTTACTAAGCGGCTAAAGCACAAATGCATTGGTAAGTTGGCAGGCGTTGAAAATTACGAGTCGTGTATGTTTTCCTTTTTTCTTCCTCTTAACTATGGGATACGATTGCTTGTCATATTAAGCTGAAATTATCGTTAGATTTCTTTTTTGTTTCCAACTACATTCACAATCTGTCCGACAATAATAGGTAAATGATATAATTATAAAAATAACAATTTAATTTAGAATATTACATGAAGTTACTTCACCATTGATCTGTATTAAAGTGTTTATTTTACAGAATTTACTTTAACTATATATAATAGGTGTTTTATTTTATATTTTCTCTTCTACGGTAGGAATGTTGAGATCGTTCCTAATTGTCTTTTTTTAACAAACTATGGTGTATTTGTGGTGGATCTTAAAGCTTTATTTTGAAGTCTTTCAATAATGTCAATATTTGATTTTGTGGAGGATTAATTACGTTTTCAAGGTGGTTGGAAAAAGTGATAATTTTATCAGCGTTTGTTCATATCAACGTCATTTTTTTAAATATGAGGAGAAAACTTGGTTGATTAATTTTATTAGTTGTTTTATAGAGTGAATAATCAGATTCCTCGAAAACAATTAAATTATCTAGGTAATTCTTTATTTTCTCGTTTTTTTCTTTATAAATAATTTTCTTAAGTTCTTTTATTGACCTCTAATACTTTGTTTTATTTCATTGTAATCTTGTAATCCATTTTGTTGTCATACTTTTCTTTTTCCTTTTAATTTTTCTGATTGTAAGAATGTTTTGGAAATAAATTTATTCGTCTTTTTGTTTTTGTTATTGTTTAAATGAACGTTATCGTTTAAATTGACTATAGCATTATCTGCATCTTGTTGAATTAAGTGGCATATTGTAGGTTAGTTGTTTTATTATACAGGAAACTATTCTTTGTGTTGGTTTTAATTATTGAATTAAAATTTATTATGTTTTGGGAATAGTATGATGTTAAATCGAGACATAGTTTGGCTGTTAGATGCTTAGAACATAACTCTTCAATAATTTCAAAGTTTATTAAATCAGGTAGCTTATTTATATCGGATTCGCCTGTTGATATTGGTATCAGCCTTTTAGCTTGCGTCACTGTGTAAAGATTTGTCCTTTAAATTTGGAATTATTGATCTTGATACTCATTGAGGTTATTTTGTATTGTAATAGTCTTCCGTCAAGAAACGCTTTTCCAGACTATTGAAGTATTTTCTATATTGTTTTTTTCGTAATAATGCACTTCGAAGGCCACAATATGGTGAATAATATAATTAAGCAATTTTTATCTTCAATTATAACATTTGTAGTTGGCAGATAATCATATTTATGTGCTTAAATTTCGTAATGTTCGATGTAGCTTTTGATTATTTTTGCCGTTTCTCCGTGTGCTTTGCCATCAGGATGATTTGTATTATAGTGTTGTAGAATTTTCAAACATTTTTTATGTGTGAAATGTGCTTCAGATATTAGCATTGAGTTAATATTATTTTCTACAAGAAACTCCTTTGCGCTAATCCGTTAGTATTCTAAATTGCAATTTTTATTTCAGGTTTATCTTATTTATAAGCGTAATAAGTAGATTAAACATTGTTTTCATTTTTTTCATCAGCTGAGTCAACAAGTTTTTTAAATGACTCTTACTGTTATTGTCTTCTATGGTCGATTAGGTTTGTGTTTGTTAGGGTTCTTCTACTGTATTGTCGTTCACTACTTGTGCGTATGTAATGTTTGGTTTAACAGTATTTTTTTAAAATTATTATTAGTTTTGTTCTTAGTACTAGAAATAATTGTTGCTAGAGAATTTTTCTAGTAATCATCCTTTATACATGATTTTCGCCACTACATATAATGTATATTTGATTTCTTTTATATTTTAGTGAATTTGAGTTTGATGTAAAATGATTTTTTGCGCATTTTACAGATACAGAAGTTTTATGACAGTAGTTTTTTGTATGACTCTATTCGTGTAGGTAACGCACTGAGAAATATTTTTTTGTACGATGTATGTTGGCTCGAAACTAATAATAGGTTGTTTTAATTTCGTAAATTTTCTTGTTGTTTTTGTTTGTTTTTAATTCTACGAATAATATTGGTGACAGTTATTCAGTTAATCTGTTTTTAATATTGGAAATTCTAATAATGTTATGTATATACTTCGTTTTTGATTCATCAGCATTGACGGATTAATGCATGTTTTTTACCATTTTCTTTTTTTTCTTAATATTTAAAAGTCAGTTTTTTCCTAATTCGTTCATTGTTGGGTTAAAAAGTTCTAGGTTTTATATTTGTATTTTGATTTTATTATTTTTTTTGTATTTTAAAGGTATATTTGTTTTTATTAACTTGTCGAATAAGATATTTTAATAGATTAATATTTGATGCTCTAGTTACAAATAGCGGTGGTGATTTTGGTAATTCAAAGGTTACCACCAAAGTTGTGGATTATGTGGTTACCTTTCCTGTTTGTCGTTTCCTTCCTTTTCTTTCAAAACTTTAAATCGAGTATTTATTTCAACGGTATTATTGTTTAAATTACCAAACCAATGGTCATTGATGAAAGTTTACCTTTTCTTAATAAATCTGCGCTATTTCTAGATTTTTTAATTTGCATGGTTTCCTATCCTGCTGATACTTTTTTTGTTTTTTCCAATTCATCTGTAACTGCTGATATATGAACTAGTGCTTTAATGGTAACCATGTTGGCCGTTTTCGGTTTAATATTTTAAATATGTATGTCAATGTTTACACTATCAGCACGGTTAGATAATATGCATTTTAAAGAGCGTCCAATTGCACATCTATAAAAGGCAAGCGCTACAAAGTGAATGGTCATTAGATAATAGTGCAACTATTCATGGGTAGGAGGTTCTTTTTCACAATTCATTTATATTATGTAAATTAACATAAGTGTTGTCAAATAGCGTATTTTATTTTATCTTATATTATTTGTGTTAATTATATTATTTTCCAAGAAAGCACTGTTATATTGTTTATTCTTTATTGTCGTATTATTGCAAATCGTAATACTTATTAACTAATTATGTGCTCATATTGTTATGAATATTTTATTGTTTTATTGCTATATGAACGGATTGGTCATTAGCAAAATAAAAAAAATTAATATCACATCTGTTACTGCTCGCACTTGTTGAAATACGCCGCATGATTTGGACTAGTTACTGGTGTTTGTTTGGCTGAGAGGTTGGACTGTAGGCCCTGTACAGTACATTTTCAGCAAGTGTATAACTCGCCACATCTCCAGAACAAATATGCAGGACCAACTTTCGAGTCAACTTTGCAACTTTGTACTTGCTGACTTTTGAATATCTCTGCACGGTCGAGTGCCGTTGCTCCTGGCCTTACGTGCTTTCCTCATCGAACGCTATTTGCCTGCCACAACGCATGTACTCGTACATTCTAAAACTCCGCTGTGGGCGACCTGTTTAGTTCAAGTAGAACGAATTAATTTTAGTTTGACACCAATCAGCTTGGACGTGCTTGAGACTTAAAGAGTGTGAGTCGAAAATTGGAGTAGTCGCGAACATATCCAATGAATCGAAACGAAGTGGTAGCCTAGGTGGCAAACCTAACAGTTGGTAAACCGATGCAATATCACTCGGTGAATTGCTCGGTTCGAATGAAAAAAGAGCAATACAAAACAAAGCAAAAAGGGGTTGAGGTTGGGAACGAAAATAGTGGGCACGCGAAGCTGAACGGCGCCGGCAGTTAGTAGCTATTCCCCATCGAAGCAGAGCATTGGCGCAAATGAAATATTGGAAGCTCGTAATTCGTCAAGCTCGCAAACCGAAATATCGTTTGCTGGAATGTTATGTAGACACAATAAAAAAGCAAGCACGGCTAGCTAGAGCAGAGTGAAGTGGAGTAGGGGAAAAAACACGCTTTATTGGGAGGCAGAACAGACTAGTATAGTAGGCTGTGGGTCGAGCTCTGGACGAACCCTCGTTTTTGCCGTAGCACTGCTATTGTTTCTGTTTATCTATCCGTGTATGGCCAGAGGACGCGCATTCGTGAGAGAGAGAGAGAGAGAGAGAGAGAGAGAGAGAGAGAGAGAGTTGAGTGTGGCCGCACTTGCGATTAAAGACCCGCGTGTGCTGGAGGCGGGCCGCCACAGCTTTATGCAGCTACAGTTGCCCGGTTTAGTCTCGCTGCTTGTGCGCACAACCTGCAACCATCCGGCGCGAAGATGTCAACATTACTTTGCCTTGTAACAAAATCAATGTCTCGAGCAGTGTCGGTAATACTCCTTCTGGCGTCTCGACTAGCTGACTGGCGAACCGAGCCGGTGTTGAATTGTAAATTTCTCGACTATCAAGTGCACCTGCAGCTTCAATTTGTGGCTCGTGGACTGCTAGCTTCCTCTGTCAGTCTCAACCTTTAGCGCCTTTATGTGGGTTTCTTTTTTATTTCGCAGCTCTTTCGCTCTTCATCCTCCCTCCTTGCTATATTCACCTACCCGCCCTTATTCCTCTGCTCGCTTTTGTTGTTACTTCTACAGCCACTGTAAAAATTATGCCTAGAGCTCAGGAGAAAAGTGTATTTTATCACGGTGATTTTTGCCCCTGTTCATCCAAAACTTGTTAGAAAACCAGTCGCGTACTTTTTCTAATTATAAACTTTTGACGGATATGTATGCTCGTCCCGATCCTAAACCAAACAATCGCGCTTTCGTCGTTATATTCTTCGCTGCCGCACCATGCTTCTTTTATGTTCATCTCGCTGTTGATTCCTTTCCTTTTTATTGTAATATTCGTGCTGTCAAATGATCTTCTTTTAACCTACCTGACTCACTAAAATCTCATCTCATCAGCGATATTGTTATCCAATTATTATCTGATTTTTCAATGAATCACGACTGCAAGCAAAAACGAAGCACTTGCATAATTAATAGCGTGAATTTGCATCAGTCAAAAGCAATGGGCATTGCTAACAACGTCGTTACAAGCGCACTCACATAAATCGTTCGAATGGCACCGTCGGTTCTCCCAATGTTTCTATTATTTTGCTAAAATTACTTGCTTGGCTCGCGTTGTGTCAAACAGGTATCATCAATATGTTACTAACTTTTTTTACATAACGTTATTCCGCTTTTGTGTATGAACAAATCTTGTGTAGTGATTAATGTTATGCGAATATTATTAAAAATAAAAATTTAACTCAGTCGAATAAATGCAGTTCGACTATGGTAGACATTCGACTAGGACGCTTATTAATTATTTCAATTAAAAAAATTCATTCACAATATGAAACATTTTACTCCTTATATTTATTTTTAATCAACTGATTTCGTTTAATATAAGTCTTATTATTGATTAACCCTTAGAGGGTCGAAGAATCAATATATTGACGCTACCCTCGATTAACACTTTCCCTCAGATTAATCAGTGATATAAGATACCTTTTATACCAGTTTTCTGAGAGCGATATGCCCCTTGAAATCCCGGCCCTCTAAAGGTTAATAATTATAATATTTATCAACGTTGATGGACTAAATTCCATTTTGATTCAAGATTCCAATTTAAATAAAAACGATAATTGTTGGCATTAAAAATAATAGATTGCTAGATAATGAAAAAAAATTATTTTCTTATCTTAAAAAAATAATAAGCCCCCGACATCAAGCGTTCTAGTTGAACGATACGTAAAATGGGTTAGATATTTTGAATTTGGTTGTACTTTAGAATATTAATATAATACAGCTCGAAGTATAAGATTTATATCTAAAAATGTAATTTATTAAACTTATTTTATTAATAATTGATATGGTTAATACTCTGCGGTAATAAAAATATGTAATAAATAGACATGCGGGAGCTGAATAGCTTATTAGTCTTACGGTTATAGAGAAGTTGACGATGGACCAGTTGGTTCAGAAGTTTTGAAGGCTAGCAAAACTAGAGCCGTGTGTTAAAGAGTGATTAAGGTATGTTGATTTTAGACAAGGGGCGAAGCAAGAAGTCAGAGTTAATCGAGTGACTAACCTTTTGACTGCTACAGGCGTATTATACGCCCTCATAAATGCATCAATTTATACGAAAAGCGTATATATAGGCCCTCTATTTCTAATTTTTTTGCCATTATTTTTTAAACCCTAAGAATAGTATAAAATTTCCGGGTACTGTTTGGGTTACTGTCAGTATCCACTAGTCGTAGTAACTTGTGACAGGGCTGATAGCGATATTCGCTAGCCCTGTGCGCGGCACTCTACTCGCACGGATGTAGCGGCCGAGCGTGGCTATGGTTGACATAGCATTCACGCGCTCGTGTCGTTGCAGGGCCTGGAGAGTGGAGAGCGCGGCCGGTGGAGAAGACGGCGCAAGAAGGAGCGAGAGCGCGAAGAGCGTGAGAGAAAGAGCGAGAGAGGAAGAGGAATAAGCGAGAACGCGGAAAGCGCGGCTCGCGCCGCGAGAATTAGGAGAGCGGGGAAGATTGAGACAGTTGGAGAGTGACCGTGCGATAATCAGGCCACGGCTCGAGAGAAACTGGACAACGCGCCAAGAGAGAGAAACCCAGGACGAGAGAGAGTCTTTGTATGGCAGGTCTCCGGCTGCTGTTTGAGCAGCCCCCCCGGCGATCACCGTCAAACGATCGAGGAGCCAATCCCGGCCGCCAGCCGCCAACCAGCCGCCGCCGGTGATCCGACGAGCTCCACTGCCGGCTGGACTACGATTTCGCCGACGCCGGCTCTCCACCAGCGAGCCGCGGGAGGAGCTACCCGGTGGGTTCGATTCTGCTCTTTTCCGCGGATCTCTCTCTCGCGTACCAGCTCTCGCCCGGTACAACGCCGCGAATTGAATTGTCGCGTTTGATAGTCGAGCGAATCCGCTCCTAAATATTATAGACTCGTCGCGTATGATAGTTGAGCGACTACGCTCCTATTCGCCGCTTGCTGTCGTGTTCTGTGGATTGAGCGAATGCTCTCACCATTGTAATTTGTAAGAATCCGTAAATGGAATTTTCCGATGGCGTAAATAGAGGGATCGCCTCTTTGTATTTATTCCGACTTTCCATTCACCTTTCCCCGTCGTCGCGGTAGATTCGTGCCCGTGGAAGTCAGCGCCGGCTTCCTTCACCGAAGTAGGACCCTTTAATAAATCGCAGGGGGCATAGCAGCGGCGCATTTGGCTGTGTCTTTGAGGATATATCCCCCCCCCTCCCCCCGCAAACTAACAAGTGAAAAACGCGCCCCCTATATATGTATGGATTCATCCTAGAGGGCGCCGTAGTGAAAGGGTTAAGGTACAGATTGAGAGAAGATGGAGACCACTTTAAGGAATTTAAGGTCGTTATGTCCATAATTCTTTTATATGGCTTCCGCCAAGACGTCCGTGACATTGTTAGAAGTATTAGGTTGAAAGTTGAAAAGCAAAAAATTCAAAATGCGATAGAAAGACACACTAAATAACTAAGCAAAAGATAAGTAAGAGGGCTGAAGCTGCTCAGAATACCGACGTAATGAGAGTTTAGGGTATTTATAAAAAGAACGGAAATGGTGATGGTAGTGGATTTCTGGTGATTCTAATTTTATAGAGTTCCTTCCATTTCTGGTCCAAGTTACTTGTATTACGAAGGTGGTCCGATAAGTACTTAGCCTACAAAAGAAAAACGAAAATTTTGAAAAAGTGGCGTTTTATTTTTCAACATAGTCTCCTTTTAGTTCGATACACTTGGCCCAGCGATGCTTCAACTTCTTTAACCCGCCTGAAAAATACGTTTCCTCGAGGTCTGAAAAGTAGGCTTCCGTGGCAGCGATTACCTCCTCATTCGATTCAAATTTCTGCCCGGCGAGTGACTTTTTCAATTTTGGAAACAAAAAGAAGTCGCACGGGGCTAAATCTGGAGAATACGGTGAATGGGGCAGCAGTTCGTAGCCTAATTCGACCAATTTGGCCATGGCGACGGCGGAGGTGTGAGCCGGTGCGTTTTCATGGTGGAAGAGCACTTTTTTCTTCGCCAAATGGGGCCGTTTTTTCTTCGCCAAAAGGGGCCGTTTTTTCTGCAATTCGACGTTGAATCGGCCCAATAATTCGGCATAGTACAGCCCTGTGACCGTTTTGCCCCTCTCCAGGTAGTCGATGAAGATCACACCTTGTGAATCCCGGAAAACGGTGGCCATCACCTTTCCGGCCGATGGGGCAGTCTTCGCCTTCTTCGGAGCACTTTCGCCGGGTAAAGTCCACTGTTTCGACTGTTCCTTGGTCTCTGGTGTATACCAGTGGATCCATGTTTCGTCGACTGTCACGAAACGACGCAGAAACTCCTTCGGATTGCGCTTAAACAGCGTCAGACATTGCTCTGAAGTTGTCTCACGGTTGCGCTTGTTGTCCGAAGTGAGCAAACGCGGTACCCATCGCGCCGACAGCTTTCTCATGCCCAAAATTTCATGCAGGACATGACCCACGCGGTCTTTTGAGATGCCTACGGTCTTAGATATCTCGCACACCTTCAATCGTCGATCTGCCAATACGAGATCGTGAATTATTGTCACGTTATCCTTCTCCGCAGTAGCCATTTTCGGAGCACCTGAACGTGGCTCTTCAAAAATCGACGTGCGACCACGTTGAAACTCGTTAAACTAATTTTTGACGGTCGCCATCGAAGGAGAAGAGTCATCTTACACAGCATCCAAGCGCTTTTTGATTTCGCTGCGCGATTTCCCTTCCAACAACAAGAATCGAATCACCGACCGATACTGCTGTTTTTCCATTTTTCAAAAATCAACGAACACACTTGCTTTCACACGCTCTCAAAAATAAACTACAACTCCGATCCGGCTGAAATCTTGACAGTAACCATCGAGAAGGTACTACGTGTACTACGTGATAGAATATTTCTTTTGCGAAAGTGGCGCCATCGGGTGGTGAGGCTAAGTACTTATCGGACCACCCTCGTATGTAGTTGACTTCCAATGTGAAAACTCTTTATAACATTGAGCTCGTTTGTGGCACCGGAGCGTCTCTTTTGAATATCGCAAGGACGAGCAAATAGCTTGATACATTTGTAAGTCGTGTCTCTGGCACGCATGTATACTCTAATTTGAGACCTAAAGCTTGTGTATGGTAAAGAAGGTGATTTGATACAATGGCATGAGAGTCGATGTCGACCGGATGGGCCAGAGTATAGGTAGGAGATGGTGTGACGTATGAAATAATCAAAAGTAATTGACAATCTAGCTGAGTTGTTGATGTAGATGATAATAGAAGCTCTAAACATCTCGACGAAGAACACATTCAAGGGAAAGAGATCGTGTATTATAAATTAAACTTTTTTAAAACCTTGTGTAGAACTTCTGCGTAGTTACAGTAGTAAAATACAAGGAAAATAACAGAGGTGCGCTATGATATGAGTATGTAAAAATTAAGAGAGATAAGTGACATCCGGAGTACAATCAAATGTAGTTATAAATAAGCAATAAAATATAATAAATTAACAAATAAAAGTGAAACGCAGTATACATACATAGAAAGTAATAATATCAGAGTAAAGTACACATAAATAACATGTCGCAGACTGAACGATAAACGATGATAGGAATAAGAATAAAAACACGAGTCACAGTTTACATTACGTGGGTTATGTTACTATAGGACTACTCGATTGTCTAGGACGGGATGATATGTTAGAGAGATGGACTTACTGACTAAAGTTAAAGTTGCGCCCCTAGAACCTCCCCATAATATGCATACGGCGGATGTCATCATCGCTACTTTTAAAGGAATACTGTAAATAACGTCCGGAGATATTCAAATAATCCATAAATTGCTGGAAGATGTTACATCACAATGCTGTTCATTAGGCACTCATTGGCAATTTTAAAGCTAAGTTCTTAGGTCTCGAGCAAGAATAAGATAGAAAAAATATATTTTTTTAGTTCACCAAGTCTCCCAAGTAAAAAATCAGTGATACAGAGTTGTTGGAAAAGGGATATGAAAGGTGAGGTCACTATCCGTAATAAATTGTACATATCCGACGACAAAACGTACGCAGGCATTGTGGGTGCCAGCATATCGATCACATGATGTTCTGTATCTTCCAATTTATCTTTGAGAAATTAAACAGTATCAGAATGGTAACCTCTCACTTTTCAATAGCATATGGCGAACATCGTCAAGCAGATTGAGGATAGTTATCTCAGTGGAGTAGCCCTTGCTAAAACCAGCTTGTCTAGGATTGAGTGACTTATTGAACGGAGAAAAAGGGAGACAGAAAGAGAGGGAGAGGCATAGGTTACAAATTAAAAGTTCTAGTACACTACCAAAAAGTACGGGAAGTAGGTGTTTTCCGCACGAGCGAAGATTGTCGTCTGAGCGAAGCGAGGGTGACAACGTCCGTGCGAGAATACTTATTTCACGCATGAATTGAGTACACTATTTTTTCGTACAAAGTGTGGGAAGTTCGACCAACATTATTTTAATAATAAATTTAATAAATAATTAAAAAATTTTTGAAATTTCTTTGCAAAAAGTGATAGTATGACGAGTGAACGGAAGATAGGACGGGAGAATGAAATAAAAATACTCAATTATTTATTTTAAAAATGAATAAAAATTCGTTAATTTTTCATTTTTTTATTTCTATTACAAAACAAGTTTATCTGTGATTTTACATTAAAATTCTGCTTGACGAATAACCTTTTCAATTTTTCGACATTTAACTGCTTGTTCGCGCTGTATGCGTTCCGGCATGGAGAGGAAAAAACGGAGAGTGTACACGTGGCGAAGATGTGTCTCGGCGTGTTAATGGTCTGCTTTACGACTGCAAGGGTCTTAGCGAAAGCGATCGAACTGAAGCGCGTGATAGTTTATAGTACTTCTCGGCTGGCGCATACCTACTGTGTTTTTATCTAATACCTAATCTGTTTTTCCTTGTTGTTAAAAACAGATGTCCGTTTTCAGCACGTTTAGCAGCACAATCACCAAAATATGATTGGCCCTGGATGATGGATCAAAAGAAAGGGAGAAGTCTCGTGCTTCTCTTTTTAAACGGAATCCGAAGATTGCGAGTTGAGCTCCTTCTGGAATATTGAGGCTGTTCGTCCTCTCTGCACGACCGAGGCAGTAGAGGCACCATTCCAAAATTATTATTTTACTTGTAAATTAAATATAAAATGAAATATTTTTGAAAATTTCGTACATTTTCTTAATTTACAAGAAAACTAGTGCATTTAAATTCGAATGTTCACTGACTTTTTTTATAGATAATTTATTAAGGAACAACTTTTATCTGAAACTTTTTCCACAAAAATTATTATTTTTCAAATTATAGAAAGATATATGGAAAAACTGCTAAAATTCAATTATAATTGTATATTGTCAGTTCTGTTTATAAAATTAACGTAATCATTGTTCAATTATCATTTTTAATATTTTTTCATAATGAAAATGAACTGTAACCTTGAGTTTCCTGCACGCTGCTTATAATTTTTATTGCAAGCCACCGCGCGTCGACTGATGGGATACCATTCTCGCACGGCTCTTCAGCGTGTGGGAATCAAGCACTTCCTGTACGGGATAAGCGTGCGGAAAATTGAACTTTTCGCACGCCGTGCGGAAACAGTACATTACGATAGAGATGCGGAAAAGTAGGTTCTTGTCTCGTGTGGCGTTTACGCCCGAGCGAACCGAGGGTGGAAAGGCACATAAGACGAGAAACTCTTTCCTGAACATGTATCGTACCATATTTTTCGATATGAACGTGTGGAAAGCTCGTTTTTGAACGCACGTTTTTGGCTGAACATACGAAAAGTACGTACTTTCCACATGGAGTGTTAAAAAGGATCATGCGATAACTCATGTGAAGACAATTGATGAATTACACGAGCAGCGTGGTTTCGGTGTTAATCGGATTAAAAGTTAATCGTGTACAGGCAACAAATAATGGAGTGAACAATACAACTACTTTTTACAAGATTTTGTCAACTTTTATAGTGAAACACATATAGACAAGTGCATATTATTATCAATTATTTTAATAAAAGGAATATATTAAGTTTTCAACTGATTGATAATAACAATAACATATAACAGCAATAATTGTTCATGAGCGCAACTTTCTCTAATGGTTCAGTCGTCATAAGATCAAGCCACGGAGATTTAACTTCAGATAGTTGATGGCGAGATAGTTTTATTAAGTGATCATACACAAGAACGCTGGAAATTGTCCACAATCCTTATTTTGTCATCTAAGATGTTAAATCCCATCCTGTAGTATTCAGGCATGACTTGATGTCGTCACTAATGTCCTAGATCCACTTTAGTCTTCAGTAGAGGTCCAGGGGGTCGGGGGCGGAAGTCACTCAAGAAATGGGCAATGAATTGTTGTTAAAAACATCGTTAAACTCTAGGAGTCTATATCCTAAAGTCTCAAGGGGTCTAACTAGTCACGAGAGAGATTAGATTAGATTAGTTCGTTTATTGCGCCAATGAGGTGGAACCCCGTCTGGCAAGAGAGAGAGAGAGAGAGAGAGAGAGAGAGAGAGAGAGAGAGAGAGAGAGAGAGAGAGAGAGAGAGAGAGAGAGGTTGTGTAGCTAGTACTGTCAATAAAGTAACTCTTATTGTTAGTACTAGTTTAAAAAGCCATTTGGTCCGACTTTTAGAATCGGAATGCGGAGCTATGAATGCTCTTCTACACGAACAGATATAGGGCCCAACTTGCCCAAAAAATCGCTGTCTGCTGATGGCATGCAGTCTACTGGGCAAAATACTGATGTCACATAAGTGTTATCAAAACTTTGATCTCTATGGAGTCTATGCTCGTTGAAGAAAACTTGATGATGTTTGGCTGGCGTGTCAACATTGGTTCAACGTATCAGAAAAAAATATGTTCAAACGGATATCTCATCAAAAGAGAGAATATCATTCCTAGCTTATTCCGAAAGCATCTTCAATTCTTCTTGAAACAATTTGAAAAAGTTATCGTCGAACCCGCAATCGATTTTAGTTAACTTCAAGTATCGTAGGATGGTATAGATTTAGCAGGGAATGTTAGGATTTGATTACGACGAAGCATGCTATATGTCGCATAACTTCGAATATAAATGAACAAACACAAAAGTATCCACTCATCGCTATAACGTCTTCCTTTGGAATTATCAACTTGACCTGCCGGAAAGCACTCTTTAATCAACAAATGTTGCAACACAAAAAAAGCCACTTTAATATTATGTCAAATTATGACTTTTGAATGCTGTTGAACTACTTCAACACAATGTTAATAATTTGAAGGAATGAATGACATTTTACTTGAGTTTCAGGTATACGAGTATGTTTACATTTTTTCAACTCAGTATCGAGAGTGCTTTCATTTATGTTTCTTAATGCTTTGTGGACTTCTAGTAATTCTTTCTCAGCTTCAGCTAATTTATTTTGATTTCTCGTGAGCCTCTGCATTGTTAGTTTTCTCCTCTTCATTACAGTGGAGATTTTTTGTTTTGTATCGGGTGAGAAGCCACGTTTTGTCGTTATTCTTATTTTTTTACTGTGAGTCTGTCTCATCAATATCTGTGACAAAGATTTATGTAGTGAATAGCAAGGTCGACATATTCCTGTTGCTGATAAAATGATCGGGTAGTCCTTGTGTAACCAAACTGATCGGACTTTGAATGCACTTTCAGGGTGAATTTTTGGATACTGTCTTAGCAGAGATCTTCGCAACATACGGCACACTCATCAATTTTGAATTATATTTTTCTGAATCTGACACATGGTCAAAAAGGATTGATGCTGGCGCCAATAATTTTGCTCGATAATAGCTCCTAAAAAATACGATATCGAAAATGTCAAACGTTAACCATTCTTTACAATAATATGCAAAGATATAACTTGTAATGAAAAGAAACTATGATTAAGTGGAATGATTTTAATTGAATTTTTTAATCATAAGCGAAACAAATCGCATATATGTACATTGAAATACACTGAATATAAATTTTTGTAGAATTACTGAAATTTCAATTAATTTAACAAAATTATTTTATCAAATAGTATAAAATAATTTAATTGAATCAATTTGTTTATTAAATTGATGCAATGTATAATCACAATTGATGAAGTTGAATATTATGTAATTATGGAGAAAAATTAAGATCATTCAAAAAAATATTTCATCAAATTAATTTTGTAGATTATTATTATAAATATTTTATTCATGGATGTAAGGATATATATTTTTCAATTAATATAATACTTTATTACTGAAATAAGACTGTTGATTGAATTCACAGAGTATTTTATAAAAAAGAGTTATTATGTAGTGAAAGCAATAAAATATTCAATTGATTATACTAATTATTCAAAAGATGTGGATAGCCGTATCATTAAAATACGAACATATTTAATCATATTACGTTTTCATGTATCTATCTTAACAGAATCCTTCGTTGAAAACACAAAGCCGTTAGTAAAGTACAATTGTGATAATTACGAATCAATTAAATATGTCATTATGTGCACAAATTATTAAATTGAATTAGGTTGCTATTTTATAAAAATATTGAAATATTTTTTCCATTAAACTTAAATATAATAGACTTAATTTAGTATTTCATTAAAGTGACAAATTAAAGTGCGTTTAACAATTATATAAATGAATTGATAACTTAAATTATTATAATGAAAGTTCAAATTCTTGTGGGGACATACCTCTTACCATCACTCATTAAATGGTCGCAAGAAGGTAAAAGGCTAGCTCACTTTCCTTAATGGTTCTATACGAATTTGTCTCGTTGATTTCATAAGCATTTACATGAATATTGTACGATGTGTTTCGTAGTTTTTTATAAATAATTACTACATCTTTTTCATGAGTTACAAGTATGTGGTAGATTTTCCCTAATTTATTAATTGCATCATCATTATTTATAAAAATAACTGAACCTTGTTTATATAGTGTGCCATTTATACGAACCCATTTAACTATATCGTATTTAATCGCTTTAATTAATTGTAATGTAGTATTCATATTTTCAAAATCCAGTAAAGTTTCTAGTCGACTTACTTTTATAGATCCTAATCCCAATCGTATATGGAAACCTATGTTACACAAAAATCTATATGATAGTTGAAGCTGGTGCTTTAAAGCAAGACTATATTCAGAATTAACCTTTGATGTGACTGCACTTGCGATATTTTTAAAAGTTTTGTGCTTAGCTTCAAAACGTATAACTAAGAATTGAGTAAGAGGTCCAAGTAATCTGATCAGATATAGTTAATGCAGAAGAATATGAAACTTAAATTTTAATAATTCGTCAAATAATTTCACGTGTAAAACGTTGTTTTTCGATACAATTTTCAAGGCTCTCTAATAAATCATCGTTCACAACGGAAGTATTAATTAAATTACACGTATCTCATAGCAATGAATAAAACTTCCAAACTTTGTCAGTTTTAATTACTAAATCACCAACGAGAATGCTAAAATATTCAACTAAAAATATCATTTCACTTGCAGAACAAACTAACAATTTTTTTTCCAAACACCTTCTGGTATTTCTGGTAAAATATTACGATCTTGTAAATAGTTTTTTTTTAACACGATATTCTAAAATTTATTATTTCTAACGTAAAAAATTTTTTTACGTTAAAAATTAATAATAAAAAATTTTTTATTATTAATCAAATAACTGAAAATTTGTCTAATATCATATCAACAAACGCCTTCATAAATGTCGTGCATAATATCAGCACAGCTATTATTGGTAACATGAAAGTTTGGTATAGCGTGAAAAACGCATATTTCATCAATTCCATTTTTACAAGAGAGAGAATCTTTTTTATAGTTAATAGGATCGCGTATAAGACAAAAATCAGCTTTGCCTTGCGTTTGTCTTGTTTTTTGTCGACTGTACAAATTCTACAACAATTTTGTAATGCCGAATATAGAGTTTGCACCCAAATTATCACTAACTACTTGAAAAATTGTAAATCGAATATGACCTTCAAATAAAAAACTTTCGTTAACTAATTATGCAATTGTATTATACAATTCCGACAAATTGGTTCATTTCCCAAGTTTTTATGATTTAAATATTTATGTAGTTGTAGTAAAATATGTTTTCTATAGCTGGCTGGAATACCTAAGATAGTAAAATATACTGCTCCGATTTTTCGAAAAACTTTGAAAGAACCCATTGCATTATTGATTTCAAAATCATCGCTATAAATTATGAGCGGAATAATTGTTTCATTTGGAAATCATAATTGAATTTTGTTGTACAACTCACACGTAAAGAGAGAATCCAGTATATTACTTTTTTTTACTTTTCTCTATATTAGATAGTATAGAAGTAAACACCCCGGGCAGTTACAAAAATTTTAGCAATATTGAACGCATAGGCACAATTTGTATATAATCGTGTCTGCACATTTTTATATTGGCTTTTAGTGAATTTACATTTGAAATTTGACGCTATAGGAACAGATTTTGGCATTTATAAAGTTTTTTGATCAACAAAGTACTTCAAAACATAAGTTCATAAGAATCAGTTGAATATTGAACAACGTCTGTTTCTAAATATGTTGAGGTAAGGGAGAGTGAGTGTTAGTCGCGAGCTTTAGATTCGAAACGGACTTGTATTTATTTCAATTCCAGTGAAAATTAACGAACACAACTTATATTAAGCGCAACAGTAAGATTAGGCTAAAATAAATTACTTTAACGTAAAATACAATTGATTAATTAAATGACAAAATAATCGAGAGAAATGTACAAATTCTTCGATTAATAACAAACTTAAATCTCGCTCGACAAACAGAGAGATTCAGAATGCGCGTGTACAAAAAAATGCAATTAAACTTGCCTTTTTGATTGCTCAAGACCTTCTGACCTCTTCTTTTTTTGTGTGGAGTCCAGTCGCCTGATTTTTCTTGCCCTCGCTGCTAATACCCCACTCCAGGCCCGAAAGCCGTGGGCGTCACTTTCCTCCGCGCTGGACCAATTAGCAGGCCAATTTTTTGTTCCGTCTTTGCTCTCTTTTCCGATTCGGTTCCGGTGAGGCCTTTCTGGTCCCCCGCCCCGCAGTTTTTATAGTAGTGAGATATAATCGCCTCCTACTTTTTCTTTGTGACTAAATCGAGGACGCTATACCTCCCGATTTTACCACTATTAAGTTGAAAATCTCTGATATTTTTCACGCGTATGCGCGTGAGGCGAGCTTGCAAAACGGATCCGGCTATGTGAATTTTTGGTCGCATTTGTCCAAGGGCGGGGCAGACTCACGTAATGGCAAAAAACAGATGTACTCCCTTCGCATTTTACAAAATATCTTACTGAATCTTATAATTACGCATTCTGATTCGCTCTATCCACCGCATTACATCTTATTTCTTTCATTCATTTTATTCAGATTCCTATTTATTAAGCATACTACTTATCAACGTTTGCGTTCCGTACATGTTTATTCTTAATCTAGCTTACATTTCATAGGAGAGACCGAGCGCACAGTCGTCGATTTCAAAATTCGTTTTTTGATCTCGTGGTCCAGCATACGGACGCGGTTGATTGCTTATCTTACTTCGCAATTGAAGGCGCCCGGTCGTAAACCAGCATCGCCAAACGATTTGAGCCGTAGGCCTATATGCCCATTTGAAATTGAGACAAAATGCATCAAATATCTGAGTCAGAGAGGCGATTCGAAACACGCAATTCCGGGAATCATTTTAACGCACGAGACTAATTAAAAACGGTATCTATGTTATTATCATCCTGAACAAAATGTTTGCTGATCAAGAGTCTTCGTAAGTACACTATGTACTCGAACAGCATGCTTTTTGTAAGCATACACGTTACAAAATTGTTGTTTATAGTCAGGTTGTAAACAATGAACTTCACAATCCATTTTAATTCTATATTTTATTTTTATATGAGAGATAAATTCTGCTCCAAGCCTTGATTTAGAACAAAATGGGCAATCAATCATTTTCAGCATCTAAGATTATAATCAATGGAATGTTAGAAAAGGCATAGAATTAAAATCAATTACAATTATTTATGAAATTAACTCAACTTACTAGAAAATACCATAACTTTAAATATTTAAGTAATTAAATACTAATCTTGACACATACAGGGTGGCCCATTTTAAGTGATCCACTCAGATATCTAGATTGGAGTGAGTTTTATCGAAAAAAGTTTCAGACAAAAGTTACTCAACTTTGAGGGGGCCATGTTTCTATGACCTTGGATTTGACCTTGGAGGTCATGTTCAAGGTCATTTCAAGGTCAACTTTGTTTTTTTAAATAGGAACCCCCATTTTTAACCCCGGATTCGGAAAGAGCGGGAAATTTTACGTCCAAAACGATATTTTTAAATTTTTTTTCATGGCCTAGAGAAGGTCGATTTAAGGTCAAATGCTTGAAAAACTGCCTAAAAGCGTTTTTTTAATTTTTAAGATATCGAAAAATGACCTCTACAAAATTTGTTCAGAATAGAGTGGGCCACCCAATGCACCAAAATCCTTTGACCTTTAACCTCATTTTGAAGGTCATTTCAAGGTCGAAGTGTTTTTTGTAATGGAAACCCCTCTTTTTGACCCCGGATTCGCACATAGCGCGAAACTCAACACAATACCTTATCCAAACGTCGGATTTCGCGCTATGTGCGTATCCGGGGTTAAAAAGAGGGATTTCCATTACAAAAAACACTTCGACCTTGAAATGACCTTCAAAATGAGGTTAAAGGTCAAAGGTTTTTGGTGCATTGGGTGGCCCACTCTGTTCTGAACAAATTTTGTAGAGGTCATTTTTCGATATCTTAAAAATTAAAAAAACGCTTTTATGCAGTTTTTCAAGCATTTGACCTTAAATCGACCTTCTCTAGGCCATGAAAAAAAATTTAAAAATACCGTTTTGGACGTAAAATTTCCCGCTCTTTCCGAATCCGGGGTCAAAAATGGGGGTTACTATTTAAAAAAACAAAGTTGACCTTGAAATGACCTTGAACATGACCTCCAAGGTCAAATCCAAGGTCATAGAAACATGGCCCCCTCAAAGTTGAGTAACTTTTGTCTGAAACTTTTTTCGATAAAACTCACTCCAATCTAGATATCTGAGTGGATCACTTAAAATGGGCCACCCTGTATATACTTTAGACGCATGTATATATGCGTAAAGATGCACTTTTATTACGCTATTCTTCAGTATTTGATTCTTTATTGTTGCCTGAATCTTCAGATGCTGTGTCTTCCACGATTGCATTGTTTTCGTCAAATGAAATATTCTTCTGCAACGTATGGATTATTTGTTTAGTTTGGGAAAATATTTTATCCCATATCGTCGAAATTCGGAGTAGTTTTTGGATTATTAAATATATATGTTCACTTTCAACCGGATATTTGAGATTGAATACATGAAAGCACTTGAAACAAACATTAAAAGCTTGTATCGTCGTGTCAAAACCATAAATGACTCTATCGATGCAAACGTAGCAGTGATCAATCTCTTCATGAGTTTCACCTACTATGATAATGTACGGCTGTAAAGTTTGTTTGTGATTAATTGCAAAATCCAACTTTTTTTTTCTTATCCTTGCTACACCACCATCCATCTAAAAAAATAAAAATGAATAAACTAATATATTTTATTTCAATGTTAACTTGAACTCCAATTCCATTTTAACCAATTATAACTTTCAAATATTTTATTTAATCAAAATGAACACAACTCACACATGCATGTACAATTAAACTTCCTTTGTAGTCACTTATTGAAATTTTCCATGACGATTTATTTATTTTTACTACAGCCATTGACGGGACCAAATGAGATAGCAACAACAGCCGAAGAACATTATTTTAGAGTCTAAAAAATATATTATAATTTAATATTTTCGCATTCGTAATTGATTAATAAATAATGCTCTACTCACTGTCGTTCAAATTATCTGCTTTCAGCTTTGCCTTGAGAGTTTTAGCGGTGATGTCTTTCTGTGGAACTGCCTTGATACCCAAAATTATTTTGAACATTTTATAAAAAATTTTAGTGTCCAAAGTAATTTTTGTTAAGTCCAAGTGACAAAGATCTTGATTTATTAGAGGATATGCGTTGGTTTGTTTTAATATAGGATACTTGTCAAAAATCTGAGTTACGCTTTGATTTGACTATCGGATAATGTTCAAACGATAATCAGCAGTAGCACCCTAATGCACTAGCGTTATATCATTAATTGGTAAACATTGGTTTTCATCCAACCAATTTAAACTGCTCCTCACCGATTTATCTTTTAAATAATAAATATTGTTGTAAAAAACTTAATTATAATTACTACAAAAAGTAATATAAAATTAATAAAATAAAAATGTAATTTTTTATACTAGTATATATTTATACTTGGATTTTCTATTGGCTCTTGAATAGGTTGTTCCTCTCTGTCATCATTGAAATCAAAATTTCTCTGTGATTACGAATTCCTCCACTTGATAGGTAATTTGCCTTTTGAAGGTATGGATTTCTTTTTTAAGTCAGAATTTTTCTTTTTAATAGGAGCAATATATTAAGTCCATAGTATCTTTAATGGAAAAGTTGCAACGAAGGTCTTCCCAATTTTTTCCAGCATATCATTATCAATACTGAAACAGTTGAAAAATATGTAAATAAAATAACGTAGGATATACAAGAACACAAACATTTTAATATCAATCATTATAATAATATACCTTTAAGTTAATAATCGCAGTTCATTGATTATAATGTCGACTATTTTATTTCTTGCTTTTGAAGTCAACTCCTTTTTTCTTTAGTATAAATTAATAATAAGTTGTCCTACCTCTGATTTTTTCAAAATAGATGCGATGTCCAACATTTGGTGAAAAACAATATTTGGGTTGATATTATTGGAGAATTCATCATTATAGGAGTCATTCAGTGGCCTTTTCTTTAGCTCTAGTAGTTAAATCATCATCCTAGAGATTCATAAAATTATCAATGACAATAATTAATAAGAAAACTATTTTATTGAATTAAAACTCAGAGTTTATAAAATGCACCGAATCGTCTGAAAGAGTTTATTTCACTCAATCAACTAACTGCTTTTTCCAAATCAACTAAATATTTTTTATGAATAATAAATAATTTAATAAATGAAGAAGACGATTTTAAAATAAATTTAAAATTTCGAAAAAAAAAATTTTATGACGGGGCTCGAACTCGTCATCGTGGACACGTCAATAAAAAGGGTATCGCGCATCCAACCGCCTGGCTATTATGACAATCACCTATATATGTTTGCAAGTCGCATGTGTTTATCGGAAGCATACAGCGGTTTGTCTTTAAGTAATTGGGCTTAGAATTAATATTACAGTATTTATTCGCTTATCATATGATTACATGAGATTGCATAAGTCGCTTCGAAATACGTTTACCGCGGCTAAAAGCGAAAGTAAATATCACGGTGTTGCTTAGATGGTTTGTATATATAACAACTGTATGCCGTTCAAAGAAAAAGAATTATCATTTAGCTTGCGAGCAATAAGGATTAACAATAATTAAGCTACGTGAAAAATAATAAAAAAGTGGTTGAATTGAGCATTTGATTGAACGTTTGTATCAACCTTTGAATTGGAGGCTTTGGTACTCTGTGGTAATGTGTATATATGAGCACTCGCTGCATTACCAACACCTTACGCACACTATTTCTCGTTGTAGGTGTGATCATATAGTGCTCATCGAACCTGGTACCGTCTATAGGTTGCCAGAACTAAGTTCCTCAAAAACCGCGCGAGGGGTGGGGGAAAATCGGTTTACCTTAGTATCTTACACCGTGGACGCGCGTTGCACCCTAGCCTAAACCTGCACAGTGCGTGCATACGTGCGCTCTCTCTGTCTCTATCTCTGTCTCTGTCTCTGTCTCTATATTTCGGCCTTCCTTGGTGGCTGAAAAAGAGGTACAGTATTAGACGCATTTGTATAGTACCCTCAAACTGACCACTACGCCTTGCCGAGAGTAAAGGGGAGAGGGAGAAGGGCAAGCGAGAAATAGGCTGCTGTCTGCTCTCATCATGTGTTTATTTGACTTACATATTCGTATTCACATAATTTTTGATCATATGAATATGAATCTACCTATAATTATTATATATGCTTGATTCTCTTTACACTCAAGATAAACGGTTAAACATTATTATTACTATTCTTATTATATTCCCTTTTTCTATTATTTCTTAAATTATTAATTAGATTTGACATGGTTTCTTACATAATTCTTTGCATGATTAACTTTTGACCAAATCCATGTTGATCACGAGATTCTTCACTTGATCTATTATACGAGTATAATCGCAAAATCATCTAATAAATCATGATAAATTATATCTTTTTATAAAACTTTTACAGTAGAGATTTCTTCTGATGATTTTGATACAATAGAATTATGCAGGAGTAAAGATGGTATTCTTAAGTATTTTTTACACTATGATACACATTGACAATATAATTATTTTACAATAAATGATGTAAAAAATTTAGCAATACGTGAATGTCCTTAATGAAATATTTAGGCGATTAAAAGTTTACCTTCGATTATATATTATGTTTAATAATAAATATATCAACGAGATATACATAAATATTGAAACACAAATACAAGCATATACCACATTTTAGGCTAAGTAAATTGGTTGGACTTATTGATGAATAATATTTACGTAGCTACAGTTTTTTGTAGGTAGAAAAGTAGAAATGGAGATTGAAGATAGTAAATTAATTATTATTCAAATGTCATCCAGGTAGAAGTAAATAATCAGAATTAGGAGTGAAGGAAGTAGTGTGAAAAGAGAGAGTTACAGGCAGTAGAGATTCAAAATTAGGGGGAGGAAAGATTTTTTTGATGAACTCTACTTCTCGATGTCTTTTAAGAATATATGTAGCAAAAACTAGAACTGTATCTTGAATTGATTATAATTAATTATGTCAATGTCAGTAATTGGCAGTTTATTCAATAGGTATGTTCCACTAATGGACAAAGACTTGTTCCAACATTTACACATGATCGGTAAATAGAACAGGACGATTTCTAGTAGACCAAAGTTTGAGCGATGTAGTATTTTAGATAAAGCCATTCATAAGATGTGAAGGTGTGGGCATAGTAAGGAGTTTGAAAATAAAAATACCTAGCGAAAACTTATCTTTTGTTTGTTAGAGAAAGCTATTTCATCGATAGCCGGTGACTGTAACATGAGATATAATATGTTGATCAAGAATAAAAGGAACTAAACTACTAACAAAATGCAAACAAACATTTTGAGCCACTTGCAGATGAGAAATTCTTGTTTCCCCAGATTCATATAATCTACTAAGCATTAACATAAACGGGAGAAAATTTATATCTCAACTAAGTACTTTTTTGGATTAGTTGATAATAATTTTTGTACAATTTAACCTATAAAGGGTCAAAGTAGCATAAACGAGACACTGGTCTTTGAGGTAGCTTTTCGCGACTGAAAAAATTGAGAGACATATTTTTGAAGATTTGCCCTTTCCAATGGTAAATATAAAATTGATCTAAAAAATTATTAATTATAAAAAAATTACGTTTAATATAAATAATGACTTTTCTTTGTTTTTTGAATGTGAGTTTTGAAAGGTTTCCCGGTCGGTCAATGACCTAGAACACTTCACCAATGGAATAAATGTCCAAACTTTAAGATGATGTAGTTAAAAAATTAATTTTTTACTTTGCAAAATTTTTCTACTACTGCCGAGTCTACTGCTTTCAAGAAAAAATTTCTCAAAGATCAAATTAGCTTATATACACACACACACACACACGCACGCGCGCGCGCGCGTATATACGTCTGATGCTATTTTGATTTTTGAGAATTCTTTTTAAAAACAATAGAACTATACCTAAAATTACCTAGAAAATAAAGTTCTTAAAACTGGTTAAAGAATACATATACATTTTTTCGAAATGCTTTGAGCAAGTTCTTAATTTTGCAAAAATTATGCTACTGGCAAAATCAAAAATTTGATCGAAGCATTTTGGAAAAATTTAGACGTATTCCTTGAGTGATTTTAAGTACTTTTCATTCTTAGTGATTTCCTCGATTTGTTAATATTTTCTGCCAAAAAAATTCATAAATGTATTTCTGAAAATTTTGTAATTCGGACGCCATTTTGTAAAGACTAAAGTGAAAAATTAATTTCTAAATCATATCTTCTTGATGTTGACATTTATTCGACGAGTTAAAAATGTTCTAGGTCGTTGACCGATTGGTAAATTTTTCAAAACTCGCTTTCAAAAAGAAGAGATCGACAAAATCGTGCTTTCTTTTTAACTTAATTTTTTATAATTAATAATTTTTTAGATCAATGTCGTATTTACCATCGGAAAGGGCTAGTCTTTAAAAAATATATCCCTTTCAATTTTTCAGTCGTGAATAGCAGAAGTTACACGGCTTCAAAGACTGGTGTTTCATTAATACCACTGTGGCCTGTTCCGGGTTGTAAGTGCAATACACTTAATTTTTGACTGTTTATGAAAAGGGCAAAAGAACATCATTTAATACACTATGTAGGAGAAGATTTACATTAATACGAGATTCATACTCACTATCAAGTATGATTTTGGTTTTTTTACATTCAATAGAAGAGCATTTATTAATACTCAATCATCAACTCAATGATTTACTTCCGATTAAGCCTGAGAAAATCGAAATTATATTAAATTTACGATGGAAATTGAAGATCGTCAGCATAAATTATATAGTTTGCATATTCAAATACTTTAAGCAAATCATTTATGTAGATTACAAATAATAGAGGCTCCAAGATACTACGTTGTACTGTACAGGCGTGGCTGTTTTGTGATAACATAACGTTCTTTTCTGTAATGCAAAATAATTTAAGACATTTAAATCATGTAAATAAATACAAGGTATATTTTTCATATTCCGCAATGTATCTCGTTATGTCTACATAATGTTTGGCTTATCCATTTGTTGATGAATGATAAGGTGCTATCAGATTGCAATGTTTTACTCCATTTGCTCTAAAAAATTACTGACCATCTTCAGGTGTAATGTTTTTTGTTATCTAAAACCACTGTTTAATGGTATATTGTTAGTAGCAAACAAATTATCGAGAAGTGTTACTGTGGCAAAGCTAGTCGTAGAATTTGTGATCTTAACTTTGGTCTACTTGGTATAAACATCAATTACAACTAGTAACATCAAGCCAATAATTGGACCCGTGTATATGAATTCGTTCCCATGATCCTTGAGAATACAACCAATTATGTTCACGAAAAATTGGATTAACGTATCCACTGCAAACAGAATCATGGCAAGTCTGAAATGTTTTCAATAATAATGTCAATATTTGGCCAGTAGACAAAAGAAGGAGCAATAATACCCTTAATTTTAACAATACATCCAGATGAGTTGCATCCAATTCTTTAACAACAACTTATCGTAATATGGGTGAAATAATAGCATGATGTTTGAATATCAAGCAAACCGAAGAAAGATACCGAAGAAAGACATAATATGCCTTAAGAGCTTTGTAACCGAAATTAGACAGAATTTTTCCACTTTTAAAAAGTTCCACATTTTATTGAGATATAAATCTTTATAAGTTTCTTTTGCAATAAAAATTGCATTTATAAGCAGTTGATCAATTTGATTTAGTGTGAAGTAGTAGTAGAATTCATCCTTGTGATCTCTTCTGGAATATAAAATTTTATCGACGTAATCGGACGTAGTTGCCAAATGTAATCGAGAATAATAATCAGCATTTACATTAGCCTTTGTAGGTTTGAATTGCACATGAAAATTGAAATATGGTAAATAATCGACATAATTAGCCATTCGACTAATACGTAAAACTGACGGAGATTTTTCAGGACGTAAAATCTGTATGATAGGTTTATTAATATAACCTTAGAGAGTTATTAATATAAACTTTCTAGCTAGCGTATAGGCAATAAAAACATTTTTTAACTTTCCAAACAATCGCTAATGTTTTTTTACTGATATTGTTGAGTAAATAAACTAGAGAAGCCTCAGCTAAGGGGGCATTTGATAAGTGGGGACATCAGCCTACTGCATAATTTGAGATCAGTGCGTTTGTACTCAGCACTCACAAGGAAACTAATTTAGGCGTCTCTCCTCGATTTTAATTATTCTAAAATATTTTGTACTATCTAAAATTACTATCTAAATTTACTATAACACAAGCATTTTTTTATAGGCGGATATGCACTTTAAGAGGGATGAAAACCACGCCCGAAAGTCACTTTAAAATTACATTTTTTTTAATCTTTTCAGTTCTTTTTATTATTTTTTTTATTAATTAACTATTATCTATATATTACATTGTATATATTATACTATAACAATGGCCTCTATCATTTATTGTGTCTCTTGCTTTCTTTCAAATGTCGTTTTGCAGACTTTGCATCATTTACAGCTTTTGCAATTCCTGCAGTTTTACCAGCTAGAACACCAATTGTTCTTAAACCAGTAAAAAGGGGAATGAGAAGGGATAAAGCTTCACCCATTCTGTTTGAAATTAGCAGAATTCTCGGAATTTTAATGTTAGGTTTTTCACCAACTTATTTAACGGTTTCACGAGCTCTTTTTAGAGTATCACCGATGATCTTTCGAAAACACTTACTCTTTGGCCATTTAAAATTGGCAGCTTTGATTATTTTTTTCCAAGTTCATTGATTTTTGACATTTCTTTTTATGATCTTTTGACTTGGATTTTTGTATTTTTTTTCTTGAGCCCCATACCGAATTTCAATTTTAATTTTATGGCATTAGTTACAGCGTAAGCAGCTATTTTTTCACCAATACTAGAACTTATCTGTCACTCACATCCAAGCTTTCTTAGCTAATATGCTGTCTGAGATATTTCTATATTTTAAATTTTCTCTATTTTTCAAAGCTACGAGGGTAGATTCAATAAGTCATTAAAAAAAAAAATAGAAAAACAATTTTTTTTTGTTAGATTTTTTTATTTTTCATCATAATCTCCTTTTAGCTCGACATACTTTTTAAGCCATTAGAAAAAAATAATTTTGAAAGTTCCTCAAATTAGCCATTTGTTTGTGTTATGACCTGCTAGTTCGAGATGAATCGTTGTCCGGCAAGCCACTTTTTTAGGTTTAGGAATAAAAGAAAGTCACTAGGAGCCAAATCTGGTGAATACGGAGGATGGTCTACTAATTCGAACTTCAATCCCTTAATTTTAGCCCTTGAAATTAAACAAGTGTGCACTCATGCATTGTTTTGATGAAACAGATTTTTTTTGTTCAAATGAGGACGTTTTTCTTTTATTTACTCGCTTAACCGATCCAACAACGACGCATAATACTTTCCGGTGATTGTTTGTCCTTTTTCTAAATAGTCGATGAAGATAATTCTACGTGAATTTCAAAAAATAGTGGCCATAACGTTACCGGCCGATTTCACTGTCTCCGCCTTCTTTGGAGCTGATTGACCTTTCATAATTCTTTGTTTTAACTGTTCCTTCATCTCAGGAGTGTAGTGGTATATCCACGTTTCAACTATAGTTATGAATCGACGCAGAAAGTCGTCCGGATTACGGTGGATACGCGCTAAGAGGGCCTCAGCAGCCATCACTCGACTGCGTCTGTTCTTGTTTGAGAGCAAACGCGGTACCCTATCTTGCCAAAATTTTTTTCATGTCCAATTTCTCATGCAAAATCGAAATGACTGTACCTTTTAAAACCCCTGTGGCCTCAACTATTTCGCGCAATTTTATTCTTCAGACACTCAACACCATGTCATGGATTTTGTTGATCATTTCCGAAGTGCTCACGTCCACAGGACGGCCTGAACGATGTTTATCTGCAGTCGATTTACGGCCACGTTTAAATTCATTTATCCAATTGTAAACAGTTGAAAACACTGTGAACTGCATCTAACTCAGCTTTGATTTCTTTCGGTGTAAGGCCTTTTAAATAAAAATGTTTTATCACCGCTCGGAGCTTACTTTTTTTCATTGTTAACAAGAAACAAAAGTTGTTCACTTTGATTGACGATAAAAACGGAACTACTCGATGGATCTGGCTGAAACTTCGACAGTACTTTATTTAATAGTAACGCTTACTGGTGCAATATAAATTGGGATGCTTTGAGCGCCATCTCTTGGATTTCTAAAGACTTATTGACCTACCCTCACATATGCTCTCTGCAAGTTGCATCGAGAGAATTGAGAGAGAGTTCAAAATTATAAAAACGATTATATATATAGTCAGCGAGTCAGTTAATGTTTCAGCATCGTCTCGTGAGCATAGATTTTAAAGAGCAAACTGTAAAATTTCCTGTTGAAAATTTCGATTTTATAGTACAAGATAAACTACCAAAGCGTTATGGGGATTGACTTCCACATAGTATTAATGCTACTTTTGCAGTTCATCTAACTGTAGTAAAACCAATAGTCTTTTGGCGTTTTGCTCATCTCAAACGTGTTAGATTCAAAAATGTTTATGTTTAACCTAAATTTCTATTTAACTAAAATATAAATTACTGAAATAGACGCTGACGCCTATACACGGAGTGAAGTATTTTCCATTCAAAGGCATGAATCAGTGATTATTTCTAAGCATGCATTACCCAATTCGATTATGATATTCAACGATATTGCGTGCGAGAAGTAAGAAAACATACATACTTTCTTTTGTATGGGTAACCATAGAAGTGTCAACTTCTATCTTTCGCAAACATATGCTCGCATTCCTAAACAACTCGTAAAGGATAGCGTTAATTTGTTGGTAATTTTTCGACAAGATGAAGCAAATATAAAACATATTTTACGCTTGTGTACATTTGGACATGAATTACAATCAATTTAAAGAAAATGCGCAAAATATTGGTTGAATAATAAATATGGATTTTAGTGATTAACAAGGATAGAGCTATGAATAATGGAAGAAATTGAAAAGGTTTGTCAATTCGCTAAATAATATAGTCAGCGAAATAGAACCTATTAAAAGTTTAGAGAGTAAGAAGCTGAATCCTGAATTTTTTCTAGTTAAAAAGCCAAAGTTTCTCAAGAAAATACCAAAACACGAAAATAGTTATTTTACTGTTGCTGCTATATAGTGATAAGGATGAAACAATGAAGATACTGATGCTATTATTACGCACAACGATATACAAATTTATCATAGTTATCCGAATTGAGCGAGGATGAGAGTCTAGCTATTAATAAGCGTGTGAATATGTTGGATAAAAGTGACTCTAATTTTTGGATATGAAATATGGTGTGCATAAAGAAAAAATGGAGCTTACGTGTTTGTTACTTCCAAGTATCAGAAAACGAATGGTTTAATAGAGTTATTTGTATTAAAGCAGCCTAATAAAAGTCTAATAACTTAAGACGATCTAAAAAAATATCCAGAAATTTTGAAAAATTCTAGTATACAAAGAGAAAGTAGGAATTCATTTGAGTCTATATGTGCTAATAATAGCCACAAATTTAATAATGTTATTTGATCATTATATAAGAAGACTAAAAAACCAAACATACGAAAGAAGGATTTCAAAATTAGTGGGTCTTTACCTAGTTATAAAGTTACACGAAACAATATTAATATAGATTATATGTATTGGGATGATCTAAATGATGTCATCGATCGTCTTCAATTACTTATAGTTAAACAATCAGCTGGTAACAATAGTCATATCAATGAAATCTATTCGATAATGCAGGAACTACGCGTGTATGAATATATATATATATATATCGAGAGTATTATCATCATCCATTTATTATCAAAATGAGTGTCGACGTATTTGTGGTCGCCGTTGTGGTCCGTCAGATCTCGAATTTAAGTTCATATCAGAATGTTACTTTAGTTTGTAATTTAAAAGATTGGAAAATATTGCTCAACCACAAAATCCTGACAATGCTATTAATTTGAAAACTGTGCAATGCATCGTTCAGTCGGAAGTCAAAGCTGTTATATACGAGGTGTGTTCAAAAAATAAGGTGAATTTTTATTTTTATGAAAAAATATTTATTTATTCATCAATATTTATGTTGTCCCCTTCAAAGTAATCCCCCTCAGATATAATACACTTGTACCAACGTTTTTTCCGATCCTCGAAGCACTTCTGGTAAGCACTTTCTGGTATAGTCTTTAGTTCTTCCAGTGATTTTTTCTTTATGTCCTCAATCGTTCCAAACCTCCGTCCTTTCATGGGTTTCTTGAGTTTTGGGAACAGGAAAAAGTCGCAGGGGGCCATATCCGATGAATATGGTGCCTAAGGCATGATTCTGGTTTTATTTTTGACCAAAAAGTTCGACACAAGCAACGATGAGTGAGCAGGTGCATTATCGTGATGCAAAATCCATGAATTGTTTTTCCACAATTCCGGACGTTTTTTCTTTTTGTTTCTCGCAAACGGTGCATAACTTCAAGGTAATACTCTTTATTGACCGTATGACCTTGTGGTAAGAACTCTTGATGTTCTACGCCACGATAATCAAAAGAAAACAGTGAAAAAAACCTTGACATTTGATCGAACTTGACGTGCTATTTTTAGTCTTAACTCTTCTGGAGTCTTCCATTGGGACGATTAGGCTTTAATTTCGACGTCATAACCATAAACCCATGATTCGTCACCAGTTATGACTCTTTTGAGCAGATAAGGATCATCATTGACGTCGTTTAACAGCTCTTGAGCGATGCTCCTTCGACGGTCCTTTTGTTCAAAATTAAGCAATTTCGGAAAACTTTGGAAAAAATTGCTAAGCACGAGCCAACAGAGATGCCGACGTCTTCAACCACTTTTCTAATAGTGATTCGACGATTTTTTAATACCATTTGTTTCACTTCTTCAACACTTTCATCAGTTATTGAAGTGCTGGGGCGTCCAGAGCGAGGTTCGTCGTCGGTGTCTTCTCGGCCATCTTGAAAGAGCTTATACCACTTGAAAACATTTTTTTTTACTTAAAGTAGACTCACCGTCAACATTTAAAGTGTTTTGGAGCACTTAATTCTATTTTTTACACAAAATTTTATGCAAACTCTTTGATCTATTGTTTTCGACAGCAGAAAATCGCCGAGCACAAAAAACACGTCTAACGTTTCTGTCTCGCAAAAAAAATGTAAATATAGAAACTTGCTGAAACTGTGAGCACATATGAGGGACATATATACCAACATAATAAAATAGTCAATGATCGAATCTACGTAGTCCGCCCAATTTAAAAATTCACTTTACTTTTTGAACACGTCTCGTACACTACCAGGGCGTACTTGAAAAGTAATCTCAACGACTTGGTCGAAATAAATAAAGGAGAATTAGCAAAGATAAAAACAGTTATTCAAAATTTAGAGGGGGTAGATGGATCCGATGGAACACCAGAGAGTGATGGAGGAGCTTCACGAACCAGCTAGACGTAATTATCCAGGACGCAAGTACGACATTCGACGTATAGATGAGACATTGTCAATATGCAGGCTTGTTCTAGAGAAAATTGCGGCTACAATTGGCTTCTTACGATAATTGATAATTTTTCAAAGCATGCGAAAAAATACAAAATTAATCTCTACTCGACTTATAGTACACTCAAAATTTCAATATGTGAACGATTCAGATCCAGGTTGAAAAATGCTATGTAGAAAAAACTTAGTCTACGCGGCAACCAGAAATGGGCGGACATACTATCAGAGCCTATCACTTTGTAACTTCAACGATAAATCTAGCTTCTAGTAAATTTCTTTTCCTTAGTGTAAGTTGATTTAGAATGTAATCAGAAGACTACTGCTGCTGCTGCTCACTAGTTGATGTTGGTGACTTTTTCTTGATGAGAATAAGCTCCGTAGCCTGAGGTTTCGATTCATATAACGCTTCTTCTACTCCATTCTTTGCTCCCTTCTCCCAATTCGGTGGCTCATCAGCAGTGACCAATGCTCGAGCTACGGCAGCGAGATCGGTAGCCAATGCGGCTGGTGGCTCGACCGGGATTATTCCCAATGTTTCTATCCTGTCGTTCTCCACTAATGGAATACCTAATAATCCCCAGGGAAACGTATCGGTGTTACCAGGAAGCAAGAAACATTTGTCATCGTGTGCACTGAGTGCGATCTTTGTTTATCTCTCGTTTTATAAGTGATGATGGCGAGATCTGATCTTTTGCTCTCAGCTTAAAATCACATTTTTACGAAGACACTTGACGTAGTCTTCAAATACGATCGTAACTTTCAATATGGAACTTTTTTGGTTCGTTAAAATCTAACGTATGAAATACATGAATATGTATATATTGGTATTGGACCTCACAAACCAGACTATTCTTGTCAGTGTACAACAGTTTGTAATACTTATAGTCATAGTAAAATAGATACACTAGAATCTTTGAGAAGTCTAGGACAGAAAAACCGATGTATATGAGTTGGGTTTTTTCACTGTTATTTCTGTCCGCAATAGCTCAATCGCCATTAACTCATCGTCAAAAATATTACTACTGTGGAAATTTGGTCGAGCTACGAGAGCTTCAGTACTATATTGCCCTTCTCACTTGTTCGCCAATTTCATATCGATGCTTTTTTTTCATTTTTTATGGTTTTTTTGTACATAGTATTGATGAATAGTTTAAATAACAGTTTTCCAAAATGATTTTCTGCCTGTTTACGCATGTCACTGTTCAAATCAATATATTTTTTCAACGATGCACTCTAATCAAATTTCAAAACAAGATAGATTTTCTTAGAATGTAAACCATGGTTTATAACTTGTTTTAACGCTTTGTAGTAGATCACGTAACGCTATTTATCGTCAAGAGTCGTCATGAATTTTTTCTGTTTTTATTTTGGAGAAGACTTGTGCTTTGAACAAAATAATAGATTTTTCTGTGCATCGTGAATTTTTTACGAGTTATGCAAATCTACTTCGAGTATGTATCCAAACGGCGAATCATTGATATGAAGACTGTTGTAGAAGCTTTGATTTTGTGAAAGAGATGTCTCCTCAAGTTTCATTAATACATAACACAGGGGCAGCCACCTTTTCAATAAAGCAGTCTGCTACGTGGTGTATCCATCGTTTTGTTGGAAGTGTCACCCTAAAATATGATGATTTTCCAAGTACGACGACAGTTTGTCGAGAGATGAAGCCATAAATCAGAATGAATCGACGAATCGTAGATTTATGTCAGTACCTACCGTATACTTGGTAACAAATATATATTTTTTCTTTGCTTGTGGAAGATGGCTCTTTCGACTAGGGAATTCATTCGCAATCTCTTTAATGAATAGGTGTGATCGTATTTACTGAGATTATGAAAAAATACGGATGTAGTCATCGATTTTTTATAAATAATGTTACATGTGCACGTTCGCGATACTTTTCAGTAAAGTAACAATGATCGTCAACTTTTATATCCTTCTCATTGGCGAAAGACTTTTTATATATGTGGCGTATCGTAGCATGAAGAAAAGCTGAATGTCTCGTGAAAAATTAAATTTACCATAGGTTGTGGATTTTTTTAGAACTCGTTCAGGCATATAGCTAAGTGATAAAAACTATGTACAAACTACTTGGCTAGACTAATATCATTTATCATCAATAGAGTCATCATAGCTACACTTCACGAAAAAACCAATACTACGGTTTTTGATGTTGATAGACGCGTTCATCATTACATATCAGCGTATACAACGTGTATGTACGGTACAGAACTCATTTTTCAAATTATTGAATTGTACAAATTTGTCTTTATGATCAGAAAGCACAATTTTACACATATTCACATTTTTACAATTAATCTTGTGTGTTTTCAATTTTTCTTCATATTGCAGTCAACAATCACAAATATGTGACATACATCTTCTAGATGACAACTGTCGATATATCGTAGTAGATAGGGTAGTAATGGACTGCGTTACAATTCTAATTTTATAATCATTGAGTAGATGCAAAACACTTCTAGATGTGTATATAACTACCTGGACTGTCTGTAATTTCGGTTTGCTACCTACGGTTAAGTTTGAAGTTTGAGCAAGTTCATCAGCTTTCTGCAAAGCCAACGAATCAAATTTCAACCACTTTCCATATCTTTAGCGGTGGCATCATCAACCTTTGCAAGCATGCAAAAGTTTTAAAGCAGTGTCCTTGAAATACTGAGGATTACCATTATGTAGAATTGTAACGCCTCGTAAATTATATTTCTTTTATTACAGTTCGCATTAATGCAAACGAGGAATTAATTGAATCCATCAAACTGCTCACATTTTATCATACATTAATCAAAAATGATGCTAGGGGTGAGTGAATCCGATTGGCTAAGTCTCATTCGTCGAAAAAATAGGTAGGAACTGACAATTGCAAGCCATATATAAAAGATACTTATTCAAGTGTTTGTCATAAACGTACAGGGGTTCAAAACTTCCATAAACGAATTTGTGTTCAAGGAAATTACGATTGTTTTCATAGAATAAAATGTAATTCCTTTAGTTTTCCTATTCAAACTACCTTGTCCGTAATTATGGAACAAAAATCAATCCGAAAATCGTTCATTCATTAAGAACTTTCATGGGATTCCGTGGGAATCTGACAATTTACCTAACGACGAGCTTGGGCAAATAATGAGAAAAGCTCTCTTTGGAGCTACTATTTTTATCAAAGGTCTCGAAAAAGCAAATTGGGTTAGATTTTTGTTAAACAATGCAAAGTAAATGTTTTTTTCTTTCTCATGCATATAATTATGAAGTGTCATCTATATCTTATTATTATTATTTTTATTCTTAAAGAACAATTGTAATCAGTGTTGAAGATTTGGGTTGTCCTTCATTCAAGAAATTATTAAACCAAGCGTTTTCTTCATGCAGTAACTACAACGCCAAGTATTCATCAAACCCGCCATGTGCTTACCAGAACACGTTGCTATCACCAAATAATTACACTATTATTTTTTTGTATCATAGCTTATATATTTTAGAAATAAATCAAAACAAAATGATTATTTCTTATATCTTCAAGATTATTTCTGATCTCTACACAATAATGAAAAACTAATAGATATTTTATCAACAAGAAAAACTGATAGTTTTTTCAACAAGATTCTAATCATGAAGTGAGTATGTCAGTGTAAAGTTTAATATAAACAATTTGAGATATTTAATCATTTTTGAGACAATTAATTAAGTAATTAATAATAAAAAACTCATAGTTTACATAGCAAATAATTGTTTTATTAAAGAAAATGTATGCAAAATAAGTACGGAAATATCCTATAATTATTTAGCAACTTATTAGATAGTCATTAAGTTTATTTGTACATACGGTGCATGAAACAACATGTCCACATCGTAAAAAGACTACAATTCTCGCATCCAAACATATTTTTTATCCAATAAACTCAAGCTGTTGTAAGATATCAGCTGTATTTCGTTTTGATTTTTCAATTACTTCTTTCGTATATTTATTAATTTTAGTAATAATCTTTTCAAAATTATATATAAATTATTGACAAACTGATGCCATAGTAGCTGTTGTATACGTTAATTTTTCCATCAAACTTAAATCAGCAAGCACCTTAGTGATGTTATTTACTGATGCTAACGTTTGCTCGCCTGTACTTAAGCTAATTGTAGGTAGATAGGTTTCATTTAAGTTTTCTGTAGGTATACTACTTATTACGCGCTCTGATCATCCTGACAGCCCAGGTCGATACTCAAGATCATACATTCCACAAATATCCCTATTTTTTCGTAATGATATTGGTACAGGACTCGATCCGATTGGCACATTACCTCAAGCAATCTTGCGAATAAAACGACATCGACCACCCCGTCGTTGATGTTCCGATATGGGTCGTCACCTTTTTCCCAACTAAAGATTTCTGTGCACCAGTCAAAGTAGCACACCTGATCAATCTATTCCGTATAATAAAAGCCATCTGCAACCAAATCTGTTGGATTCACATACTCACAAGACCATCGAGCAGTGAAGTAATTTAATCTCGTTTGCTTAAATCTAGAAAAAATGCATAAAACCAAAAGAAAATATATCAAATACTCTCGAATAAAGAAAAAAATAGTTACTTGTAGTCCATCACATTGTCACGCACAATCGTTGCAGAGTACTACTTATTTCACACGAGGATGTCGCATTACAAAAAGCTATTACCACTTCTTTTTAATACGAATAAGCTTGTTGCTAATAGTTGAATGCGACTGCCATAGAGATTCAGTCCATTTTTATACCGTAAGTAACAGATAGACAAGATGAAATAAATCAACTTCTTTCCACCCATATTTTATTTCCAATTAGAATAATCGACTATTGAATATAAGAGCACATTTTTTTAAACGCTATAATACATTATTAGAATTTAACGTCACAAGTATATAAAACGTTATCAATTGTTCATCTTTAACGATTTCTCAAACTATAAATGCAACATGATTAACCTATTGCAATTATTCTTTATTAAGATGGGGTAGAGTAATAGTATACCGTACACGCGTTTCTCCGACACTAGTGAAAGTTGAAATGTAAATAAAGAAAATTATTCAAACAACTCCAAATCCATACCAAAGTCAGAAAGGTATAAAAAAAACTTCAAACCACCTATATACAACATGCTATACTTTTTATATGAATAAATAAAGAGAAATATTTTTATAATGTATATTAAATATTTTTTCATGATATCTCATTTATATCTTTAATTGATATTTCTAACTATAAAAAAGGTTATTTAAATTTTTCTTAAAAATAAGATAATATTTATCATTGACTAACATTATAATAATAATGAAAAAAAAGACATTACAGGGTATCGAACCCACGCCCCCATGCATCCGTTCAACTACGTTTTGACATTTAAGTCATAGTCTTTTTTGAAGAAACGGTACATATTGTGTATTTTTATTTTAAAACAAAATTATCATATTAGTCTTTTATTTCAACCTAGTGAATATAATTTAATTAAAAAATACCTATCTTATACTTATCTATGGACTTTGTTGAACATTAGATAGGACTAAAAAAATACACTAAGTAAAATTTATTAATATCTTTTCTTATCTTACCTATTTTTTACGACTCCGATATAGTTATACATACGGTTTAGAATGGCATTAAAAGTGTTGTTTCGTGAATATTTGATAAGTTTTTTCAAACATAATTCTTTTATTTCTTAAAAAGTTCATCATACATTGTTATGTAGCACTAAAAAGTGTCGTTATATATTAATTAAACAATGATATTAATTGAATAACTATGCGACTGCCTTGAAAGAAGTAGCCCCGAAAAGAGTCAATCAAGTCACTGCAGTTGTACTACCCATACAACCTATCTAATTTGTCTTACCTGCTGCGTAAAAAACAAAAGTGCACTCGCGATTAAGAACGCATTATTAAAAACACATACGCGAAGCTTCTTCGTACAATTGCCTTCGTGTTAGCTACTCCTTCTATTAATTATGGACGACTTCTGCGCGTGACAAAATCAGTGTTGTGCCATCCGTGCCTACAATTAGCCGACCAATAACCATACGGGGAATCAACCTCGCGCCCCAGTTCCACGGAAGTGAATAAGAAACTATATGTATTTAATATAGATAGTAAGAACTCCAAATATACACACACATACACACGTTATAGGGGTAGGGTAGTGATGGTGCAATCGGAGAGAAAATCAGCTAGTTTACACGTTGATCTTAAAATGTCAGATCGATACGAGTGATGAAAAAAATACGTGGATTTCAGATCACGCATGATTTGAAAATGCTAATTTAAAAACATACGAATCATAGACCATGCCATAAGCTGATACCGTCTACTGATCTAATGCTGCCTTGACCCGAGGTCTCTTTAGTTTATCTACTTCGCTGCTAACTACAAATCAACGTTAACAAAGCCAACCTTAATGAATCACTATTAATAAGCCTACATGAAGCTCCTATGTCTAGTTCCATCCGCGCAATTTTTAATTAATTTTCATATTAAGTATTTTTTACACGATTTAATAACAGACATTTTTTCAATTTTTTCAAGTAATGGATGAGTTAATTTCTTGCGCTGGCATCTTTGAACTTTCAATTTGATCATTGCGAATTGTTTTTTTTTTTTCTTCATTTGAAAGATATATTTTAGAAATAATACCAATCTTACAAATGCAACAATCAGCGTTCCGGGAATGGCAAGTAGTTCGATTATGATTGCCACCACAGCTTCGGCACGATGAAAGTTTCCGTTGAACATTCAATGTATGTTGTTCTGCGATGTTCAGTTTTGTTAAAAGCTCGTTGTACTTGGTAATGATTTCGAAAGTGTAACGAGCTCTTTTAAGCTCTACTTGATTTGACTTGCAACGGAGTAGATAATAAAGCATTAGTTTTCTGATGTGGACTAATCTGTACATTATTTTTTGATAATTTGGCCGTGCTCTTGGTTGTTTTAAGTGAAAAAAGAGTCGTATTGATTTGTTCACAAGTTCGTCACGTTTCAGGCGTGTCCGATGAAATAAAAAATTTTAATACGTTATTCAACCCATCACCTATGTGTATTCGTCTGTAGTTAGCATATAAATTATTTAAAATCTTACAATCGAAGCCCAGTTGAATCTCTTGAAAAAATCTTTTACCATTGTGCCATCGGATGAAACATATTCTTTAAAATTGAAAGGTGCAGATCTGATTTGACCAACTGCGCCTGCTCCATTGGTAAGCTCATTTGCGATATCTGGAAGCGACACTATTAATGTCAAATATGTTCGGTGTTTTTAGCGAGACATCACCTATTTTGAGAGCTTTTTCATTAATCTAGAATCCAATTTTAAACTATTGCACACGAGGATGAATAAATTAGATATTAAATGTAAACTCGTTTATTAATATCGAAGTTGTCGGTAAATAAATGAATTTGTTGTAACAATAACATAAACCAAAAAAGAAATAGCATGAATTAGGTTATAAAGAATTGAAAATAATAAAAGATTGGAATACAATACATAACAAGAACAATTACAAAATTGTGCTAGAAAGAAAGAGATAGAGCATCGGATTGCCACGAGCAACCGTCGATAGCCGTTGTTTATTCTGAAAATTACACCATTGGTTGGGTTTAAAGTAGGGAGAAAGCAGTGGGCAGAGGTGGCTAGCGAGAACTCGCTAGCCAGTTTTCGATAGAACTGAAAAGCAGTCATTCCAAGCCAACGGCTTGGCAAATTAAAAATATTTACAATCGCGTTCGCGTTGCAGCGCCAAACAAACGGAAAGTCACCGCGCCAGACATAATAGGGCTTTTATCTCTGCTCGCTTGTTCGACCGCTAGCGTGGCGCCGTTGCGTTCCTTTTTCCCTACTGCTTGCTAGCTAGCTTATTTCACGCCTTTTATTCTCTGCTTGCTAGCTGTGTATTTTTTCCTGTTCGTTGTCATGGCATTACTCGTTGAAATACAACAATTGCCATCTCAATTCTTCTTCCTTTTCCATCGCGCAGGCATACTCGTTGCTTATTGTGACGACTGCTGGCACAAACAGACAATTATCACAGGCTTTGATGATGATACTTGAGTTTGAGATACAAGCACTCTCAGTATTCTCGGATGCGCAAGCGCAGTGTCCGCGAATTAGAAGTGATAAGAAGTGAAAACGGTGGCTGGCCGTTTGGCCTCTCTTGCTTGTGCGACTATAAGAGAGATCGAGCGAGAAATCGATTAGGACTTGAAAGCTTTCCCGGAAGAGAAAACGCTGCTTCGGTCAGTGGAGTAGCAGTTAGTATGAGATCGTGGCCAGCTACCGCCCTTTATACAGCTGCCCCAGCTACTTTGGCTTAGAAAATTGTGTTCATCGATTATCCACTCACCAATTTTCAGCAGAACTCCTTCACTCTTTTCTGCTAGCTTTTGCTTTCTGCCTCTCCAACTTCTGTTGCCACCGTCGTCGCCGCCACTGCCACCGTCTATTTCTTAATTCCCTTATTATTCGATTTTACTAGTCTTGTGCCAATTATTCGCTTTTGTTATCCATTATTTTCTCATTTCTGTATTATTTTTGCTGACAGTATTAATATTTTTATGGCATAAAATAAAAAATTTGTAGAAAAGCAGAGAAACAAACGAGGAAGGCGAAAGAGAAAGCGAAAAAGAGGAAGCTGTAGAGGGAGGATGGGAGAGAAAGGTAAAAAGAAAGATGCAGTCGGATCCCGTGGGAGAGGCTACGAACGTGGGAGAGAGAAAAAGAGAGGGCGGCAGTAGGCTGACGTGCTCGGTCCTTTTACGGCATATGTAAAGCACATAACGCACATAAGGAGACAGGCAAAGACTGGGCGAGCAGAGTGAGCAGCGGAGCCAACATTGTCGAACGTGACTGCTTGTAAGGGATAGGCCGCTGATATAAGAGGCGCTGCCGCGCAAGCTCGCGAGCAGCGTGCTTTTATGGATGGAGCAGGCGCGCGAGTGAGCCCCCGTCCCATGTCATAAGTCTGCCGTGATGTATGCTTTTGTTTGTTTGCCCAAGTAATAACGCTGAGACTGGATGCTTCTCCGATGTATTCTCACCCTCCTTCAGTCGCCTTTTCTCTCCACACTGTTCCCTCTCACCTTACATACACTGCCTTTATCCACGTCGCATTATCGAGTGATAAAATGAGAACAGAACAAAAAAAAATCATTTGTTGCAGCTCAATCGAAGGACGGCGCAATACAAGGAGGAAAAGCGAAACCTGCCGAACAGGGCCGACAACGAGAGCATGTCGCTGACGCACTCCAGTCTGAGCTTGAACACGAGCGGCTTGTTCCGCGAGGGTCGCATACGGCTGAGATGCTTTGCCGAAATAACGCCAGTCTATAACGCATCGGCCTCCATCGCCATCACTGAAGACGTGCCGAACATTGCCTCGATCACCGGCGACGCCTCGTCACACAGCCGTCGTAAGTAGAGATTTGCAGCTCTATAAATGCACGCTCGGGCGAGTAATATAGGCCGCTGGCCGTTACCGGCTGCCAGCGCGATGGGCTAGTTCGTCGCCGCGCACTGCAGTTTTATGAAGCAGGCATTCCTCTTCGTTGGCTGCCGACGAGTCGCTCGTGCGCTCCCGCGCGAGACCCTTGGGCCTAATAAATTTCCGCTGCGAATCTTTATCGCCGACGCGTGATTAAAGCCCGCTTGTTTAATTCCGATTGTTTTACGGGCGTGCGGCGATTTCCAGCGCACAGCGCGTTGCTTCACGTTCGCCGCAGCTCCATTGCCATTTGTTTCGAACCAGTCTAACTTCCCCTCGAAAGATCGGCAATTATGGGATAATGATTTAAATAACATTCACTGAATAACTATATTGCGTTACGCCCAAAGATTACTTTATTCGATACACACAAGGAGAGGCAGGCCTTAACTATAATAGGACAACCAAATCTGTAGACTATAGAATTATAATCAGGCGTGCTACAAGCTGCTTCTAATATCAGGAGCAGAGACCTCATCATCTCACACCAGGCTAGTGCATATTTGTCATGCGTTTATTGTCTTTTTAGAAATCTCTGAAGTAAACAAACGTTGATTTTTGCATTCTCTTTTCGAAGCAATTCTTCTATCCGCTCGCCTTGCAATTTACATATCTGCATTTAAATCGTCAATGCAATAGACTTCTTAAATACTTAAATACTTAGGCTCGCGAGCAATTTTCAGCCAGTAATACGCAAAGTGAATTTCAAAAGCTGAACAGCTTCGCTTGTCAGCTATTATTTCACTTTTCAAATTTCACAAATTATCCCTGAAAGCTAGATCTATAAAGTAGACGCCAAGTGAAAATGCCTTTTACGAAATCACGTAATTTTGTTTACCAACTCTTCGTAACTCGCTCAATCTATATCACGATATACAGTCGCGAGCTAGTTCCAATTTTTTCTACTTTTGACATGTGCCGATGACACTTAAAGCAAGCTATTTTCGCTCGACACTTTCTTCAATATCATTGTCGAAATTTATTTGGCAAAATGTAAAGAAATAATAACAACAACAGAAGTAAAAAAATTTGCACGTGCGCGGCTTGTCCAGCAGATGCCAAGTCTGATAACGACTCGGCAACAGCCGCTTGAAAAGTCCGAAAAGAGTTATTATTCTGCCAAACGAGCTATTCTTGTCTCTCTCTCTCTCTCTCTCTCTCTCGATCTCCGGCTCTTCCTCTTTGTCTCTTTCTGTAGCCTAGCTGCACGTCTTGCTGGCAACATAACGCACGGGCTATGTGCCATTGTGCTCTCGGTTCGGCTCATTTCCGTCCTCGAATGAGCAGCGAGATCGTCCGACGAAAGTAGAAAACTGAATTTAACGAACCATCGCTCGGCGTGGCGTTCTGTTCCCACACTACTACTTCTTTACTTGTTCTTATTTCCAATGACGTTTTAACCTACTCGGAACTCGACTTTCTGATCACTGTAAAGAAAAAAGAAAGAACAAGCCAAGTTGCGTTGTTTATTTCTCTAACTTTGCATAAAATTTAGAGCCGTATATATCTTTAGCAATTTTCAGTCTATTTTTTCTTTAGCTTATTTAGCGTTAGCTATTATAGCTCGCTAGCTGGCCTCTACTTAGTCGACACGACCCAAGATTTCTGAAATAGTACGATAAGAGCTTTACAATATATCGTTCACCAACAAATATTTGAATTAAGTGCAACTCGGCAAGCTGGTGCGGCGCTTTACTTGCATTGTCGCTGCAGCGCGCAAGCGGCCTCTTTCCTAAAACTTTATCTTTGCTAAGTTTATGAATATTGACGGCATTAACATTTTTAAACTTGACTAACATATTTTCAATTTCAATACTTCTCATGAATCCTTATCTGAACCAGTGAAATCGATAACTCAGCCATTGTTGCTGGCCTTGTTAATTAGTGCGCAGCCAAACGTCATTCATTTTATAGTCATCGTAGCAATATTGCTTTGCCTGACTTTAGCTTTAATATTTTAATGTTCGTCGTAATGCAATTAGAGCAGATTTCCGCGTTATTTAGTCGATTTTAACGACGGACGAATTAACTGATGTTGAGGAGAGAAAAAGGACAAAAATTGTTTAACGAGCTCAGAAGACTACGAGGAATAGGTACATTTCTCAAAACAAAAGCATTTTTCGAAAGTCGCTAGTTATTGCAAAGAATACGTAATAGTGTAAGAAGGGGTCAGTGGCGTATGAGTTAGTAGCCGTGTGGAACGTTCCCATGGGAAAAATCGTTGTAATGAAAATATTTATGGACATGACGTAGTAGCGTGGTGGCAGCAGAAGAGGCAGGGCGGGCCAGGGCAGGGGCTTTTGTTGCGATATCAATCACGGAGATGCGAGAGCAAAGGGGAGTGCATGGAGTCGGAGTCACCCCCAGGCTTAGTCAGAGAGAACGAGCTACAGTCCGCTTCCGCGGCAAAATTTATAAACGTGAATCATGCCGTGCTGTAGGTAAAGGTCCGTATCAGCTGGAGCGTTCAAGCTTTCGAGAAATCGAATGAGTTGCCATTGATGTTTGCAGTCACTTGGCCTTTCGCGAGGCATACTCCCCTTGTCCCAATCGCAATTGCCACGTATGACTCAGCTTACATCGACTACACACACATTTAAGTGCGTCGTATTCATATGGTGAGGCTCCATTGGGTCCGGCTGGCAGTTCTCGCATAATCGATATAGCGGTGTTCAGTTTAGATGATTCTGACTATTACTTGGCCATCTATCAAAAACTATTGCATCGGTCGATGCCACCAATCGGACAATTGAATCGGCAAAGTGATCTCGAGGTTGTCTCAAATAATAGAAGCACAGAGCTAAACCGCTAGCCACAACAGTCCAATAAAAGCAGTCCATACCTTGCACCCGGGAGTCCAAGACCGTTCTACTGCCAATTCATTATTCGGCCGTAAAAGCATCGCACCTAAAGATGTCCATTTAAAAAACCCTTCCCATGCTTTCTCCTACTACCGAGCTTCCCTCTCCACTTTCTTCGCCGCTCTACTTTATTCCTCTTGTAAGATGGATCTCTCTATATATATATATACACCTATACTTCGTGCTAGCTCCAGGTGTTACTATACCAGCCTGCCTGCATGCCTGCCTGCCCACCTGCTTATTTATGCCTCATTATTGCGGCTGCGCAAGCTCGGACGCCTTCGCATTTCGCACGGCTTCTTCGTATGCACGCCTATTACGATCATCTCTCATTGGAAAAGTTGAGATCAATCGTTTGACTTCTCTAATCATAACAGAACATTTTCTAAAGCCAAATTTATTCAAACGTTACTAAATACTTAATAATATAATTTTTTTCCGATGTCGAGGCTTACGATAGTATCATAAAAAGAATTTCCTTCTTTGGCTTATTTCCTGAAATTACTCGTTCTTATGATTGTAAGTCCATTTTCATTTTTAATGGCTTTGCTTATTTCAAAATTAGTACTTTATATTACTTAACACACTTACCGCACTGGTTGTATTTCACGTTAAATTCAAAGCTTGTTTAAAAGTGTTTTTCATTGATTAAAATTGTGACAAACATTGTAACAGAGACAAAAAAAGCTTCGGAAATTTCCAGTGTTGGCAAGAAATGACTCAAGCGAGAAGAGAGCTAGTAAAAGAGAGGAACAGAGACGCAGGAAGGAAGCAGAGTGCAGAGCTGAGTTTCTTCTTCGTCGAGTAGTAATTTAGTTTTTCCCATAGCTTGGTGGCTTTTTGCTCGCAAATTTAATCGAGAAACCACGTCATCATCTTTAATGCGATTTTTCGCCAGTTTCCGTAACTTTTTGGCTTCACCTTATGAAATTATAGTCGTACTAAGTTGATTACATAAATATCACCAAATCATCTGCACGTTTAATTCAACATGGATAATCGCCAGAAACATTGAATAGGTAGAAAAAATTATTGATTATTGTCAATTGAAATTTTTCCACTGCTATATCGCTGTTATTTAGAGTTGTTATGTACATTACATTTACAAGAAAAATAATTTAACAACTGTCTTAGATGCAGTTCTTCCCTATTCATTTGCTATTTACAAATTGTAGATTCTTATTCATGTCTGTATTGAACTAAATCGAGCGTTGCCCTTTTTAAGTGTCGACATTTTTTCTAGAAAAAACATAAATAATTTCATTTTTCACTTTTCCTATATATAAACAAGTAAATGTGACGAACGGGGCAATCTTTATAAGAATTAGCATTACTCGTATTGTGGAATCAATGAATACTTTTTTGAAATTTATTACAAGCTTCAGTAATTATGAAAATACAAAATCTTACAATTTTGTTCTTTCTCTAATAATATTTAAAATTAAAAAACATCTTTATTTTTTGAAAAAATTACATGCTTTATCTGAGGGTATCGGAGTGAGAGAGTCAGATAAAATAAAAAGGTTGAGTGTATAGAAAGTGGTTATAGTCTAATATTTAGGAGCGTATAATGTTAATTGAATAAAAATATTATTAATTAATGAATTATGATTATATATATATATATATTTGTTAATTTCCCTTTTACAGAATCCAGTGGATGCAATCAAATGGTGTCACTGTGTATTTGGTCTCATGGTTTAGCAACTTTAACCATGAGTCTTACTTTGCACATAATATTGGATTCCTTAATAACAAGGTAGTTTAAATCCAATAGCATCGTAATGATGATACCGACGATAATGATTCAAAGACGTCCTCTCTGCCTGGCCCATTCACATCGTCCACATGAAACCTAGTAGACTAGGGCTTCCAGTTATGTATGTTACTATATACAATGAAATAGATAGCTGAATAATTTTGACTCGAATGATGTTGAAGACGACAAAGGGTCAGTTGCTTCAAATAACATACATTTTGTCAGATGAGGAAAATAGGTAAATGAGATAAATAAATTATAACACTGATAACGCGTAAAAGTTAATTAATTCAATGATGAGCGTTAAATTAAAAATAAAATCAATAAAATAACATTTAAAATTAAGATAATGAAACACATTTATGCAAATATTATAAACAGTTACTTTTGAACATGTTATCTTTTGATGTAAATTGTTACAAAAAAAACACTTTTCCTTCATGTATTTATAATGTAATATGCTACTTCAAATGGTCATTGATAAACAGTTGTATATTCGCGTTTTCGTCCATCGTTTTTTTACAAAATCCCATATTCTAACAGACAGAATTTTATTTGTTATACTGTTTCCAGAACATTAGAAAATCTGATAATATCTCAATATTAATATCGGAAAGATACATATTTACATGGTAATTTCTTATTTGTTATGACATCGATTATTATAATTAATTTTATTAATTAACAATCTTATTTCATTCATTTCTAAAAATAATTCTCAGACATGGTTTTATAAACTTTATAAAAAATGTTACGTATAAGTGATATGTAAAAATATATTTTTTGTTCGATTAATAAATATTTGTATTTAATTATTTAAACCTTGTCACAGTATGTTTGAAGCATATATGCGTCATTTAATAATTAATAAAATATGTTATTTACATATAAATAATATACCTTTTCTTTTATAGAGAAACAAATATTAAGAGCCTCTAGAATTGATGAATAAACGGGATGAGACTAGAATAAACAGTCTATTAATATTTTTAGATATAAGTGTATACGATGCAAAGGGTAAAATTTATAGGTCTAAGGGATAAAATCACGATGCATTTTTACGGTATATAGTAGGTTTCTTCCAGGTAAAATCAATAATTTTTCCTTGATTATTAGTAATATTCATTGAATGTATTATTAACAAATGTTCTAAGATTTTTACAATATACATACACTGCCCATCAATCACTTTTGCCATGCTTACCTCAAAATTAGGCAAACTTGAAAGTTTTGTATCTCGGTCGGAAATCATCGTATCACAAAAAACCGCAGGGCATTTTAAAGGTAATTGCAAAAGCTTCCATTTAAGACGTGCAGAGACTTAAAAATGAAAATATGTGTTTTTTACAGTAAAAAAACTGATTAAAAAAATTTCAATTTTTTTAACTTCGACTTAAATCAATGCCAATTTAGAACCAGGCGGTGGAGGGCAAATTGACCTGAGGGGTTCGGAGGGTAATGTCTTTCCTTTTAAAATGAGCTCCCGCGGGGTTCTATCCGATGTTTTTTAACCGAGTTACGGCGTTTTTTGTAAAAAGCAACCTTCTTTTTCCAATCCTCAATTACTTCGACTTGCGTACGTTTTGGAAAAAAATGCCAAAGAGAAAAAAGTTTCATTTTGTATCCAAGAATACGAAAATAAAGTCAAAATAAAGAAATAGAGAAAACAATTTTTTTCGGTTTTTTAACGCATTAAAAAAATAAAGGAATTTAACTTTTTTTTTACGCTTAGTTTTAAAATGTCTAGGGATGTAGTAAATCACAAAAAAACTAAAACTAAGCGTAAAAAAAAAGTTAAATTCCTTTATTTTTTTAATGCGCTAAAAAACCGAAAAAAATTGTTTTCTCTATTTCTTTATTTTAACTTTATTTTCGTATTCTTGGACACAAAATGAAACTTTTTTCTCTTTGGCATTTTTTTCCAAAACGTACGCAAGTCGAAGTAATTGAGGATTGGAAAAAGAAGGTTGCTTTTTACAAAAAACGCCGTAACTCGGTTAAAAAACATCGGATAGAACCCCGCGGGAGCTCATTTTAAAAGGAAAGACATTACCCTCCGAACCCCTCAGGTCAATTTGCCCTCCACCGCCTGGTTCTAAATTGGCATTGATTTAAGTCGAAGTTAAAAAAATTGAAATTTTTTTAATCAGTTTTTTTACTGTAAAAAACACATATTTTCATTTTTAAGTCTCTGCACGTCTTAAATGGAAGCTTTTGCAATTACCTTTAAAATGCCCTGCGGTTTTTTGTGATACGATGATTTCCGACCGAGATACAAAACTTTCAAGTTTGCCTAATTTTGAGGTAAGCATGGCAAAAGTGATTGACGGGCAGTGTATATATGGTCAAATTCATAAAACTTTTAACTTTTGAAAAAAATAGAAAATGAACATTTTTTAGAGTACATGATTGAGCTTTGGTGCATATTTTTGGTTGGCAATAAAAATGATGAAATTATGGTTGTTAATGGTTTAAATAGGGAAGGGGCGTAAGAATTATGACGTCATAACGAAGAAAAAAATTTTTTTTACTTCATTTGTTCATTATAAAATTATTTGCTCTACAATAACGAATAAAATTTAACGGAAATTTTTGAGCACTTCATACGCAATAAATAATATGAATAAAAATAACATATAAATGTTTTTCTTTACGATACCTGGGACTTGTCCTATAAATACCAGAGAGAAGTTTTAATGCTGTTATTGATTGTTATTACCATTATTAAATTGATATTACCACCTCCAGGCATCACTTACCTCAGAATCTAGACGAACATTGTTTTCTTTACTTACAATGAATAATTTGACTAATTTTCAAATAAATAAGGAAAATAAATATCTACTTACGGATAATATAGTTGTTAGAATTTTAGGTATCTCACTGGCTGTAAGTTCATAGCTCAACTGACAACACAATCAAAGCTGAAGGTAGTTCATACTCGTTGTTTACATATTTCAATGTCGTGTATGTCTTATTTATATAACAGCAGATGAAACGGCGATCGTTTTATAAAGTGATATAACAAATTATTAGAAATAATATGTAAGCGAAATCGCAATGCACAAGTAACATTTCACTGAATCAAATTGTTTTTGTATTTTAAATTAAAATAACAGCCTGATACAGTAAAACGACTATAATGCTAATGATACATTTTTTACACGTTCAAATCTTATATATTAATTATCCAACGCTTTCTTAAGCAATTATCTTTCAGTGTAGTCATAATATTTTTACGCACCTTGTTTTCTTTGATCACTTTAATCGAATTCTTCAGTTTACGCATGAAATAATGTGAAAATATAACGTTCTCTTATGCTATTGAAAATATTGAATTATTGCTATTGCTTAGGATTTCACATATATTTTTTTAATACTCGCTATGTACAGGTTATTCGCAGCAGACGTATAGGACTGCATATAGAGTCCCTTTTTGCGCCAAATTGAAGAAAATTTAGACAATATTTTGTCGAATAAAGGGCACACAAATAAATATCTTAACCTCACTAAATATTGAAAAAAGAAAAAAATTAACATTGTATCTTTGTAGTCCAATAACTTTTGTATCGGTATAAGCATATGCACAGACTTGGATGAGCAGTCATACTGTATGGTAAGGTACCTAAAAAACCAAACCAAATAACAAAATCTGCAGGGGCGTCCAAAATAAATCCTTAGGAGTTAAACATTTTTCAAAACAGAAAAACTCGCAGCCGTTTTCGAAATTTTTCAATTTTGAAATTTTTTTCATAAGTCCATTACTTCTAATTTGGTACAACTAAATAAATAAAAAAAAATGGCATTACATAGAAACTTAAAAAATGCTATGCCTGTACAACAACTTTGGTTTTATTGTTATTAGATCATTTGTGACGCCTCTCTAAAGGTTAAGTTTTGTAGATTTTCCCATATCGATGTAATGCAAGTATTATTTTGAATATCAGAAGGAAGAAAAATACATATTGTAGAATAATCATTTGAAAGTTAAAGTTGATACATACCAAAGAATAAATTAAGCTTACAACGTTCGAACTCTTAAACAAAATTAAGGTTTTACAAATGTGTGCTGATCTCTCTCTCTCTCTCTCTCTCTCTCTCTCTCTCTCTCTCTCTCTCTCTCTCTCTCTCTCTCTCTCTCTCTCTCTCTCTCTCTCTCTCTCTCTCTCTCTCTCTCTCTCTCTCTCTTCCCTCTCTTCCCTCTCTCTCTCTCTCTCTCTTCTCTCTCTCTCTCTCTCTCTCTCTCTCTCTCTCTCTCTCTCTCTCTCTCTCTCTCTCTCTCTCTGAATCTAGTTTCCCTTGGACTGAAATTTTTTTCTTATTTAGGATGAATTTTACTCTAGCGCTCTTATTTCCTCTTAGTTTTCTTGGGGCTGACCTGATACTTTCATGAATGGCTTCGGCTCGTGTATTTTCTTAACTTTTTGAACTTGAAACTGAATCTAACTTACACTGAGAGAAATAAACCTATAAAATTTATTAAAACTGTAGTAAAAATTACTATAAAATATCGTAACGGTCTGACACATCTGCGATATAATAATTTTTACTACAAATTATAGTAAATTTTACTGCTTTAATTTTCACTATACGTTATAGTAAAATTTACTATTTGTGTGATAAATTTTAGCATATCCATGAAGAAATCTTCATTTTTCGGTATGATAAATAACATTCACGATTATAGCAATATTTACTGGTCAAGGAATTAAATGAAAAAATACAAATTCCATAGGAGCGCATTTATATGTATAGATATATGACAATTAAGTACTAAATTTCGAGATTTTTTGATATACAATGTACAGAGTCGCTTTAATCGCCGATCGCCAAATTCGCTAATTATTCAACTACCTATCCTATATAACACGCTTCCTTCTAATACCGAGTTCACTTCGCAAACAATTTTGATGTGCAAGTAGAACTTGGAACCCTTATATATACGAAGTGGCGATAGTTTTCGCCACTCGCCAGAAAGAAGACGCCATCTACTGTTAGACTTGAAATTTACACACCTCAACTGGTTCTGTAAAATTCAAATATAATTTCAACTTTTTATGAGGAAAAAAATAACAAGAAATAACACATTCAATAATAAAATATGTTTATTTTAAATCCAATTTTTTGAAATATAATTAAATCCATCGCATGCCATAACCATGTTAGATAAATAATAGTCGTGAACTTCTTCTTCTTCTACCTTATTCCAATCATAACTATCAAGTGTATAAACTTTAAAGGCATGCAAATGATCATCAAAATAACACTCTCCTAATATTTTTGTTATAAAAGTATGCTTTGAATTCCGTTTGAATATTTCATGAACTTCATGAAAAACAGGACCGGAAGAAGAAGCAGACACAAAAATATTATGTTTTTTTATAAGTTTATCATAAAAAAAAAACCATTTTAACGCTTGATAAGTCAAATTCGTTCAATAAGTGGCAGTACTTTTCAAAATCTGGTAATGAATTTCTAGATAATAGTTTAGAATTCCTGGACATGAAAGTCGGGCCAGCCGTTTCTTTGATCATAAATCGATAGCTTAAATCAAGCTGATGCTTAATGGCTATGGTTTTATTAATATTTACACGAGAGGTAGTAGTTTTAGCAACACCTTTGCCTTCTTGATTTTTACTTTCAAAGCGGATACAGCAAAGTTTCCATAGTATACCGAATAACTTCATGCAACGCGGATAGTGCAGAAGGAAATGATGTTTTGGCTTGAATGCATTTGGGTGCTGTGACGCAAGAAGCGATAAATATTCAAAAATAATAACTTCCAAATATTGGTAAGCCGAACGATGTACTTTATTACTGCAAACAAAAACGATTAATTCTCTCAACGACAGGTACAATTGCCAGGTTTCGCATTCTAAGGATACTAATGGACCAATAATTAAATTTATATTCAAAACTAAGTTCAACATTTCAGATGACGTCAAAACTACATATCCAGCCTTTATTGATTTTTCCGATAACTCCGGAGGTTTATTTGTATTATAGCCAAAGCCATAATCAAAACCACGCACTTTTGTATTGTATTCATCTAAAGACAGTAAACCTAGCTCAAAAATATAATAATGAAGAATAACTGCTAGATCATAACGACATACTCCTTCTAGTATGTCGTGCATGATATCGACAGCGATATTCTTACTTGAATGAAAGTGACAAATTTTATGTAAAACGCATTCTTCTAAAATTCCAGATAATTTTGGATCTTTTAGATTTCGCAAAGAATCATAATTAGCAACCGTTCGGAGAGTACATTGTTTTTCGAGAAAAATTGTTTTTTTTTCATCTTTTTTAATTAGACAATGGTGACAAAATATTGACGCATTAAATCCTTCTGTTAAACCCAGTAACGTATGAAGTCCGAGATTATCACCAATAAATAAAACTAATTCAAAGAATACTTTTTGACGACCGTCCGGCAACTCAATTTCGATTCCCCATGTATTTAAAAAATTTAGTTCTTCTATTGCTCTGGCTAAAATTATTGGATTTTTAAAACATTTTCTATCAAGCGTGTTGAAAAGTAAAAATAAAAAAATATTTTGTACTTTGGCTTGATACTTTAAGGGTAGCCCAGGAATACTTATATAGACTGCTCCAGATTTCGATAGACCTTTGTGGCTACCTAACGGATTATTATTTTCATAGTCGTCAAAGTACATAATAAGTGGAAAAACAATTTTCTCTCCAAACGTTTGCATTCGCTCTTTCTTAAAATCTCCCTGAACAAAATTTGTTATAATGTCATCGTTCAATTTCAAATCGTTCAAATAATCGACGGTTTCTTTGAAAATTCCAGGTAATTCAAAAAAATGTTTTAAAACGAATCGTAGTGGTATAAACTGAACATTCACAGGTACGTGCACAAGCATTTGAACATTGTTCACTTTTTTAAACTCAGCTCTTTCGCCTATTCGGACGCTCACTGGTGCAATATAAGTTTGCAATTTTTTATAATGCGAAAAGCGTTTTTGTTCTGTATCAACGGTTTTTAAACATTGTGAAAAATCATTAATTAATTTATTAATATTTATTACTTTGTTAATATTTGAGCTGCTAAGTTCTTTCGCGATTTCTTCTTTCAAATGTCCGGATATATCAGCCAAGAATAGTTTTGTTTTTTCGATTACTTCGTTAACATTTTTTCTGGGTATTTTTTTAAAGCTTGCAATACTTGCACTGTATTTTACAGCTATACTGTTGAGCGATTTATTGAAACTAGAAGGTGTACTCTCTATATAAGATTCTAATTCATCTGAAGAATCATAAGTAAATGATTCATCTGAACTACTACAGTCTTCGTTATTTTCAAAAATTTCGCAAGAATCGAGATTAGATTCAGTTTCGATATATGGTTCATTATCATTGCAAATCAATTCCTCATCATTATCAGTATTCGTTATAAATTCTTTGTGTTTACTACGCATGTGCTTATAAAATGAATTAAAATTTGAATATAGCCTACTGCAGTTTTTGGAAAGGCAAGCAAAATTACTGGAGTTGTTATGATAAGTTGAAAAATGTTCAAATAAAAGTTTGCCATTGTTAAGAGACAAATCGCAATGAGTACAACGTAATGTTTCCATGTTGAGAATATCTTAATATTAAAAATAAATAAACATGCATTCCAACTTTCTAAAAAAAGATATAAAACTAAAGTTGTCTCAATTGACCTACAAGTGCTGTTCCATCGACAGTCACCTCGTCATCTGGCAAATCGATACCCAACAAAACTTTGTGCAAGAAAACCCAAACCGTTCTCGTATACTTTGGGTACTGACAATCTAACGCAAAGAATATTTTCAATGCTAATTCTACAGCTTCAAGTATAGTGTCGACGTCGAAAGTCTGATTATTAACAATAACGTGGTAACCGTTTATACGACTGGCTGGTCCAACTGCAACGATAACAGGCTGGAACGTTACTCCATCTTGCCGATATCTTTGCTTCAATTTTTCAAGTCTTGCTTCGATATCATTTGCAGCCTGTAATCAAACAAATTGGTTGAATAAAAATAATGAATGCACGTTAAAATTTTTATGACGCAAAAATATACTTCAACGCGCAGTATGAATGATTCTCGACGTTCTTCAAGAGCTAATTGTTTCGTAGCCTCGGGAGTTGGAAGAGTTGGTGTTGGAGAAGTTGATATTGCATCTTTTTCGCCACGTTTGCGTTTGTTACTTTTGTTATTTTTTTGTCTTTTTGGTTTCAATATATAGCATAGCAGATAAAACAGTATAAAGTCTTCCTTTTCTAAAAAAAAATTATTACTTTTCTGATATATTTATAAACATAAACTGGAGAATCAGATAAATAAAAAAGTCTTTAATTGAAATAGCTTCCAACTTTTGCACTACAACTTTTTATTCACTGTAAATGTTACGCTATTTTTATTACATTTTATACATGAAATATAACATCAATATATGTAGGTTAGGGTATGTTCGAATGATTTTTGCTTATCTGAACTCAGATCGCCAGATACTAAAAGCCCAAGTAGAATAGAGTCATTTCTGCTTGTTATTTTTGCTTCATTATTTATAGATGTAATTAAAGCTTGCTTAACTTTTTCCCATTGCTCAGCCTCGATGAATGGATTATTAGGAAATAACAACTCATAATCTACATCAAACTGAAACAATTATGTTAATTATATGATAAGGACTCACATCAGATTAAGCAAATATTTATCAATAAATTTACTTCATACCAGCTGATTGGCATTTTGATTCTTCAAGCACGGAAATTTACTAATGTAATCGAATACAGTTAAGGTAGATTGTTTTAACAGAAGTCTTCGCAACTGAAAAGAATAAGTCCACCTCTCAAACACTTCATTCCAAGGTTCAATGTGACTTTCAAGCCATTCAATGTGATTATCTTTTGAAAAAAAAAAAATATGTAGTGTCTCTGAATATTTTATTATAGTGAAAATTTTACAAACAATTTCTAACTTTACCATTGAGTGCATTCCCTAATTCCTCGTCATTAAAAAAATTTGTTGGTCTACTATTCAATTTTTCACGCAAAAGATGATCATCCTTTAGTTTTTTTTTTAATAATTGTAATGGTTCCAAAGTTTTCCAGTAGCTAACACTGTGATTTTTTTTGAATTATGGATGGTTTGCACGTAATCTTTGAAATAAGTAGCAGCGCATTCATACTTGAAAATATTTCCTATTTCATTAGCTAGGACTTCAAATCGTTTTTTTGAAATACTAAAACACAAAATGAATTATCACATTTTCACAACATTCGGAGATTTTGATTTACTTTTTTATACTCACATAAACTTTTCTAGTTGTTCATCAACGTTCACGTCTTTCAAGATGTGATCTTTTTCTCTCGCTATCACTAACCTACACAGCCTGTTTCTAATCTTTTTGTTTAAAGGAAGATTTTTTTCTTGAGATTTGAGATAGTGATTAAGAATTGCTTTGCCCTCGGTTTTGTTTTTCAAATACTCTAGCAAACCCTTGAACAATACCAAATTGAAATTATCGACAGAAGTATTAAATAGTTAGTAATCAATCAAAAACTTACAGTGCTGATATATGTAGCAATTGCAGGAGCTTGATCTACGTCTTGTTTTACTTGTTTAGTTGTAATGTTAGCTGGAATAATTTCATTGTTGTTTGTGATGTCTTTTAATGGGCCTGCATTGCCTGATTCGTCCTGAACGTCGTCTTGACTCTGTAACTATTATGCATATTTGTCAGTACGCTTAACTATTTACAAGAAACAAACGCTTATAGAATCCACAAAATTACCTCTACATGATTCCCTTCATCAGCCATTTTTAACAAACATTACTCAAAGCCATATAGAAATCGAAATAAATTACCCAATTCACTGAGAATAATATATGAAAAGTGTGAAAGTTAGGTTAGAAAAAATAACATGCATAGTATCATGAAAATGATTTTCGATGAGCTCTGGTGATAAATGTAATTGAAAATTGTCCAAACCAGCAACTACATTTCAGTGTATTTAGATAAAAATTTATTGTACTTACGACTGTCAACACGAAATTTCCAACAGAACGATCAGCACTGGCAATGTTGACACAACTCAAAAGACCGGCAATGGCATGACGAACCTAACCTGAATAGCGTTGTCATGCGCCGCGCGCGTTTTTTTTTTTTCCCGTGGCAGTAAATATAGCTATTTTTTCTCGCTTTTTTTACTATGCAACATAGTAAAATTTATTATAATCCGATAGTAATTTTCGATTTTAGTAAAAATTACTAATGATTATAGCAATTTTTCTTGAGCTTTAGTATTTTTCACTAAACTATGTAACTAAATTCTTTCGATCTTATAATGAAATTTATTGTGTGCATGAATAAATACGAAGATATTTTAATGCAAATATTGTTCATCCTATTTTTTATCATGCATTATAGCAATTTTTATAATGAACCATAATATATTTCAATGTTTGCTTATCATAAAAATTATGACAAAGATTATAATAATTGAAATTATCATATCAAAATTCCTCACAAGGACATTGTGTCAGTCAGTTACTATATTTTATAGCAATTTTTCTTGTAGTTTTAATAAATTTTGTAAGTTCATTTCTCTCAGTGTAGACTTAGAACTGGACTGCTTTCCGCGGCCGTGTACAGAGCCTCTTATAAGCAAAGGGTGGTTGAGTGGAAATCTCCTTTTTTAGGTCCATGGACTGACAAAGTCAAGATTTTTCGCATTGATCGAAGAATTTTCCTATCCGAACCAGAATACATAATTGGTCGAAGGGCGTGAGTTTTTAGAAAGAAAGGGAAGGTGGTCCTTTTTAAACTTGGGCCCATTCTCTTGAGATGGCTCTTCGAATGTCATTTTTGAAAGTAAAAGTGACGCTATTATTTATAATTAGTTATTGCAAACAAGTGTTAATCAAAATACTTACTTGTAATTTTACATTATTACTTAATACTAGGGAATCAATAATAAATTGAAATAACATTAAAATTCAGAAATTCTATGATTAGTTATTATAAACTATTTTATAAAATTTGCAAACTCGTTTGAATAGTTACGAAGCTTGTTATTATGTTATTATTTGCTATATTCTGTAGTTAAATACGGACTATTGTTACTTATTATCTTGTTGTTTAGTTTAAACAGTGTATTTCTATGTTTGAAAAATGCGCACTATTGTACAAAAGTCGTTAAAATATTATTGAATTTCTTATAATATTCTTTGGAATTAATCACATTATTTTTTTGTAGTCTTAAATACTATGATTTTCTACGATTTTCTATCTATTCAATGCTTCAAAATGGAGATTCGATACAAGAATGAGGAGACTCATAATTATTTATAATCTAATACAAAAGGTTACATTTTGTAATTTAGATATTTTATTTTATTCTTTTCCAATAGTAAATTTTTAGTTTTTTTAAAACAGAAGAATTCAATGGGAAAATTTGAAACGGGAAACAGATAGTAGTTTTATGGCCAGGAGGAGAGCCTCCTATCGGCTGTCGCTTCAGAATACGTGCGCGAGGACTGTAGGCCTCGTTCTAATGGATGCAAGCGAAAAAGAGCAGGATCAGAGATTAGCCGAAAAATAAAGGGACGCGGGCCTAGGCTAGTACAAGGTTTTTTTATATAGACTTTGTGTAAAACCTATTTTCGGTTAGGAATGGAAAGAAAATCTTATAGTTGTGACTCTCATCCTTGTCCTTTTCGCTGGCAAGCAAAGGTTCTCATCCTGGCAATTATTTTATTCTAATTTAAAAAAACATTTTTAAATAAAATAAAATTATTCTTGACATTACAAAAATTTGCCTTAAAGTTTTGACAAAATGTCTCAGTTTCTTAACTAATTTTAAGCATATTTTGTAGATAAAATTTTTCTGTTTAGTTCATTCTTTTCAAGTAAAAAAATCTTGAAGTTTTTTCATACTTTCATATACGATGTTCGAAATCATTCTTTTCCAAAAGAACTGATGGTTTCAATACATCAACTCAATAAATACCAATCATCTTTTCTTAAAATTAACAAATAATGGTATTACTACCATTAATATATATATATGTCTGTCCAACAGATTTTTAAAAACAGCTGCGCAGGTGGGTCAACCGATCTTGGCGGCGATTTTTTCTATGGTAGTACATGCAACAAGAGGACTTTTGGCTATCTCAATTTTTTTTTAAATATATACATACCGATATATATATATATAAATAGGTGAAAAAATGAGCCTTTTTTTTGGCCATTTTTGAAGATCCATAACTCCGTGAGTTTTGAAGATATCAGGATGGGCGACCTCTCATTCGATTCGTCTTTTCATCTACTTTCGAAAACAATGGCTGTCCAAAACCTGAAAATACACTCTGCTGGATGTGCCCGCTGGTTCATTGCACTCATAATTGTTTGATTTTTAATCATATTTACGGGCTCGTAGTTCCGTCAGTTTGACATTTTTTGAAAAATTACAAAATATTTTTTTGTTTGTGTTGAAAAGAACTTTCATTTGTGACCCCGCCCACCTCGCTAGCTTAATTAGGACCAAAGATATACGTATTCAAAGTTTGCTGTTATTCCGAAAATAGCAAAATATTACAATTTTTAAAGTACATTTAAAAAATACGAACATCATCTTTTTCATCAAACAAAGTTTTTCTAAGTAGCTCTAGTATTGTAGAATATAATTATTGAATTTATTCAGTAAAATAAACTCAATCCATTAGCAAAGTATAAACTAAGTATTTATTGAATAAACATGAAATAAAAGTTACATATAATTTAAATACAAAATAGCGGAGCTCAAGAGTAAAGGCTGTTACTCCTCTGAGCGCATCGGGTGAACTAACTACGTTCGCAGATGCAGCTAACGTATCCTCTCGCACAGGAAAATCACCAAAAACATTTATTGCTCCACCTGGAGACCATCGGTCATCGGCGTGGTGACGCGTCGCAGGCGCGCAACGAGCAAAAGGTTTTATGGCTCTGCCTAGGCTTTCTCTTAAGCAAACAATCCTAAGGACAGATCTCGAAAATACTATTTGTGCCTTGTGCTCGCATATATATTTTTAACACTCCCACTTATTTTGGAGATCCGATTACACTTAACTTTCCGCGCAAGTAGCAAAACTGCTGTTTTGGTACAGGCTTAGTAAAAATATCAGCGAGTTGCTCTTTAGATTGCACATATTTTATGTCTATAGTACTTCACCACAGTTTACAACATCACGGGCAAAATGGAACTTCACGTCGATGTGCTTTGATCGCTTGTGATCATTGCACTCGGAGTTGCTAGCAATTTTAATAGCTGCTTGATTATCAACAAAAATTGTAACAGAATCACAACCGAAATTCAATTCGATCAACATACGGCGCAGCCAAATCGCTTCTTTCACACCATTTGCTAACGCAACATATTCAGATTCAGCGGTCGACAACGTTACAAGCTTTTGTAGTTGGCTACACCACGAAACCGGCGCGCCATTTAACATAAACACAAAACCGCTTCGCGATCGGCGTGTTTCAGTGCATCCGGCAAAATCGGCATCAGTGAAACCCTTTACATCAATTGAGCTCCCACTGTCTCCAAAAATCAAGCCATAATCGCGCGTACCAGCTAGATAACGCATGATTCTTTTCACCGCTTGCCAGTGAGACTCACTGTAGCAGCTAAGGAACTGACTCGCGTAATTTACAGCATACTCAATATCGGGACGACATACTCGTGCGGCGAATAATAATGAGCCTATTGCTTCCCGATAAGGTATATTTATATTGACTATAGCAGTATGCTTTTGTAAAACCATACCTGGATCAGCAGGTACACCAATAAAATTCGCATTTTGCATATTAAATTTTTCAAGAATTTTATTGATGTAGGCTTCCTGCGACATTTTCAAAAGACCGCGTTTGCGATCGCGTTTTATCTCGAACCCGAGAAATTCGTCCGCGCAATCAAATATAATTTTAAAGTTACTCTCTAGATAGCGAAGCACACTCAAAATTGCATTCTCGCTCTCACTCATGATCAAGCCGTCATTGACATACACCGCGAGATACACTACAGAACCTTGAACTTTTCCCACAAACACGCACTTGTCACTTGTGATGTTCATGAGATTGAATTCCTTCAGGAATCTCGTGAACTTCTCGTTCCAGCATTTTGGTGCCTGCTTCAGTCCGTAGAGGCTTCGTTGCAGCTTGAGAACTGCCTCTGGCTGGTCCTCGTCTTGATATCCCTGCGGCTGCTCGAGATAAATTTCCTCCTGAAGATCGCCGTTCAAGAATGCAGTCTTGACATCGAACTTCATTATTTCGTAGTTGCGTTTTGTTGCCAACGCAAGTAGAATCCGGATGGATTCATAGCGAACCACTGGAGCGAAGGTGTCGAAGTAATCGATACCTTCGCGCTGACGAAAGCCTTTCGCCACGAGTCTTGCTTTGTATCTCGTTTCCTTTCCGGCTGCGTCGCTCTTCACAGTATATACCCATTTACAGCCTATAGCTTGTTTACCAGTGGGCAGCGGGCATAACTTCCAGGTATTATTTTCTCGGAGAGCTTGCATTTCTTCATCCATAGCACGCCTCCACTTGCCACCATTTGCACTTGACATGGCTTCATCAAACGTCATAGCTTTGACGTCGGCTAGGTAGGCGATGGGAACGCCGAATCGGTCTGGCGCTCGAATTTGGCGCCTGTCGCGCAGTTGATGTCCTTCATGAGCATCGTCAGCGGCTGCTTGTTTTTGCTCGAACTCTGGCTCGTTGGGGGCAGCTGGCATTTCAGCCTCAAGTTGAACTTGATCTTCTTGAGCTTGTTCTTCAACTTGAATCACGGGTTCTTCACTATCCTCCAATCCAAAGTCGATTTGGTAAGTGATTGGTTCAGCGTCGGTATCGACGCTCGGCAAATCGCTTGCGTTGAATGTCACGTTGCTGCTAATATTAATCCTTCGCGATGATTTGTCCCAAAGGCGGTAGTTTGACGATTCACCATCATACCCGGCAAAAACGACCCGCTTGCTTTTAGGGTCGAACTTTTGTCTCTTCTCGTCGGGCACGTTGAGGTAGGCAAGCGACCTAAACACTCTTAAGTGTTTTATTGCGGGCGCGCGCTCGAACCATTTCTCGAACGGAGTGAGCGTCTCTCCTGGTATCAAGATGGCTCTATTCAGCAAATAACACGCGGAGTTTATTGCTTCGGGCCATAAACTAGTGTTCACGTTTTTTGCATGTAGCATCGAACGTGCGCATTCAACAAGAGTACGAATTTCGCGCTCGGCGCGTCCATTCTGCTCATGTATATAAGGAGCCGAAAATTCGTTTACGATACCTTTCTCCTTGAGAAAATTTTGCATTTTCTCGCAGGTATACTCGGTACCATTATCAGAACGCAGCACTTTGATTTTGGCTTCCAGCTGTGTCGACACGAAAGCTTCAAACTCTTTGAATTTATTGAACACTTCCGATTTATGGCGTAGAAAATACACTTTCCTATAGCTAGTGTTCTCGTCTTTAAACACAAGGAAAAAACGTGTTCCATTTGGAGACGGCACGTTTATTGAGCCGCAAACATCGCTGTGAATTTTCTCTCCAGGTCCATGATGGCTTTGTGATGTGCTGCTAGGATGTGGCTTTCGGGTCTGCTTTCCCAAGACACAGCCTTCACAAAACTCTAGTTTTTCTGCAGCAATCCCTTTGACGCCAAGCCTTTCACATGTGCGCTTAACTGCTTGCACATTGACATGGCCCATTCGCGCATGCCACAGGTTTAGTTTGCTTAATCCATCTGTTTGTACGGCGTTACAAGCATCGGGCACTTTCACTTTGAACAGCATTCGAAACAGATTTCCTTGAAGGACTCCCCTTGCAATGGAGTTTCCTTGCTTATCGCGCACTTCACATCCTTTTTCGTCGGAAAAAAAATCGAAGCCTTTTCTATTCGCTGAGCATACGGAGGATAGATTGCAACCAAGGTCAGGCACGTACAGCACGTCACTTAACTGGCTTTCATACACAATACCATTTAGGTTTTCGAGGATTGTGATTGTTCCGATCCCGGGTGCATCGATGCAACGATCATCGGCCACTTTCACAGCACTGCCTACAGGATTCGGGCGAAACTCGGTGAAAAATTCTTTACGGAAAGTCATGTGGCGTCCAGCACCAGTGTCCGCGATAAAGTGCTCTTTATCATTGTCACTGATGCACTTGTAAGAAGCTGTGATGTCACACACGAGCGCATTCGTGGTTTTCACAGTCTTCTCGCTATTGTCACTCTTTCTCGAATTTTTCTGCGGACACTCACGTGCCCAATGGCCTTTCTCTTTACACTTGTCACAACGCGTACGCTTTTTCAGCTCCTCAATGTCCTTTTTGGAGAGCTTCTTTTTTTTCACGTCACTTGTCGCGTCGTTGAGAGAGGCACTTTTCACATGAAGAGCAAGCGTTGTCGCTTCTTTTTCACTAAGTCGATTGTCTTCCTTGATCAATCTCGCCAAGAGTGTTTTTTTGGTCTTATCAGCTGTGGGCGTGCATTCCCACGCTACAGTAAAAAGCCCAAACTTTTCGGGCAAGCTGGTCAGCAGCTTTGTTACCACTGCTTCGTCGGTAGGTTTATTCTCTGCATTTTCCAATTTCTTCAAGATGCTTTCAAATTTTTCCAGCTGCACTACTATAGACTCAGTCTCGTTGATGCGGAAAGCGTAAAACTGCATCCATGCAGTTTGTTTTGCGTCAGCGCTTGTATCGCCGTACAATTCGCCAAGCTTGTCCCACATCTCCTTTGCAGACGTGCAGTTGATCAGATTGCATCGTAGCTTCGAAGTAATCGAACACAGAATAATCGTCTCAGCTCGAGATGTTAATTTTTCATAAGCCTTGAGTTCAGCAGCTTTAACCGCACCGGCAGGTTTTATTTCCGTTCCATCCACGAATCCAAACAATTCTTTGCCTTTCAGCGCGATTCTCAATTCAAACTTCTATTGCGTGTAGTTGTTCGAACCTTCCAGCTTCGTAATATCTAAACTTTCCCTGTCAGACATCATGAACGATAGAGACACTTGCACTTGAACGAAAAACAATGCACTCAAACTTCAAACACTTTTATTCACACAGCCAGCGTGGCTTGTCACAAAAAATACTGAGGCGCAGCGGAAGCGTGCTGGGCCCATAACCTATTGAATTTATTTAGTAAAATAAACTCAATCCATTAGCAAAGTATAAACTAAGTATTTATTGAATAAACATGAAATAAAAGTTACATATAATTTGAATACAAAATAGCGGAGCTCAAGAGTAAAGGCAGTTACTCCTCTGAGCGCATCGGGTGAACTAACTGCTTTCGCAGATGCAGCTAACGTATCCTCTCGCACAGGAAAATCACCAAAAACATTTATTGCTCCATCTGGAGACCATCGGTCATCGGCGTGGTGACGCGTCGCAGGCGCGCAACGAGCAAAGGGTTTTATGGCTCTGCCTAGGCTTTCTCTTAAGCAAACAATCCTAAGGACAGATCTCGAAAATACTATTTGTGCCTTGTGCTCGCATATACATTTTTAACAATAATCCTATAATAACATCGGTGGACTTTTGCTTCCTTGTTGACTTATGTGATTTTTCAAAATCACTAATTTCTGGTATTTTGAAAAATTATCTACGGTTTACTATTGTAATTAAAATTGTAATAATGACTTGATTTCATGGTATTTCACTTTTAGTTCCTGTTTCACAACTAGAACTGCATCAGCACGTTTTGCTTACTGTGGTTTGCACGTGCTATTGGGGTTTGACCTGTAGAGTGACGCGACTTCTCGTGCCGATAAGCAGAAACAAATGAAATTAAGGCTCAACATGGGCAGGAATGGGAACAAATAGTAATTGTTGAAAATTATTAATATCAGACGAAATGTGTAAATTGGACGATGTCAATGATAAATGAGAGCGATTTAGTGGAGATAGGTGAACACCAATTTTTCCAAAAAAAAAAGTCGTAAATCATCGTTAAAGTGTCCCTATTACTTTTTAACATCAATCCATTTGCATATTTCGTTACAAAATATCGATAATTTTGATAATTAATACTTATGTTGACCATGTTAAGCTTTACGTCTGTTTTTCCTTGCCGACGTGAGAGGTCGCATCAGTCTACAGGTCAGACCCTAATTGATTGAGTTGTAGGTTGTAGTCGACGTCAAGTAAAGAAGCCGAAAGCTAATAGATTTATTTTAAGAAATAAATAATTAATCAAATAATTTTACGCTGTCCTATCAATTATTCATAAGCGTATTGATTGCTCAGTCTTTTCGTACATATTGACGAAAAATACATAATTAAATTTATTTATTAAACCATTTATTTATTTCTTCTTTTACATTTTCATGAGAAATTGAGCAAACCAAAACAACCTATGAGCATTCGATTGACGAGCTTAAGATTATTGAAAAAATCATTTTATTAGCAAAGCGGTTTGTGTTCGCTTCATTGCTAGCAGCTTATCGTAAGTATCAACGATAGTAAATCAAAAGTTCTAATGCAGCCCTGTATATCGTTGGAAACTGTTACCGAAATTTACATATATAAATATTTTTTGTTATTATAATATGAAAAATGTTATTTGAATAGTTTATATAAATCAACTATTCAAGTGTCAATGCACTGATTTTCGTTTTTCTGCAGGCTGCTCTCGTAAGTATTTTTTAGTAATTTTATTTTTGAGTATCTGTGGCTTACTTAAAAAGGCCGGCTAGCCAAACAAATCTTTTTCTACGTGATCCATGAATCTTATCTTTATTTCTTACGAGTAAAATTGAAATATTTCTAGACTTTATATGTATACTTTTATACTTTTTATAAGATTACACGGAAAGAGTTCATATTGTATCAATTATATTAAAAACTGCCAATATTGACAAGAATATTCAAACAGTCTCTATTCGTCAATGCACTGCAATTTTCACTACTGTGAAACTTCATTACTACGAAATAAACAATGTAGTCTATATACATTAGTTAGAAAATCACTCTCAAAGATCCCATAATTATTATTAATAATTATTATTAATATATTAGTCGAATTATTAATAATAATTATTATTAATAATTCGACGAATGTTTATGGAATCTTTGAGAGTTAAATTCCCATTAGAGAAAATTAAAACTTACAAAGAATCTTTATGAGTTTTAATTTTTGGGATCTCACTCACAATTTTGTCTTTTTGAGTTATATTTCATTAGAAAAGTAATAAACACTTGGGCTTAAAATTAAAGAAATGATTTGTTCAATAATAGTCGTAGTAATTGTAATGACTGTTTTAAATACTTTTTATTTTAGTATTTTTTAGAAAATAGGAGTTTAATGGTTTAAAGGTAACGTTTCAAAGAGATTGTGATGAAAAATAAATATTTAAGCATCGCAAGTACTGATTGTTATTGTAATGTGTATCAGATTTATTGATGATTCAAATGAAATGAAAAGGATATTTTTGAGATCGCAAACTGTTTTTGTCAGCTGATAACGTTTACTTGGTATTTTAATAAAAAATTCCACAAATTCTTAATTTTGCTTGTTGGTTAATTCTTTTGTTGCAACTTTAAAATATTTTTTTCAAGATTACGTGAAGGATTACGCACTAGCGTGACATTAAAAATACTAAAATAAAAGTATGTAAAATAGTCATTACAATTACTACGACTATTATTGAACAAATCACTTCTTTAATTTTAAGCCCAAGTGTTTATTACTTTTCTAATGAAATATAACTCAAAAAGACAAAATTGTGAGTGAGATCCCAAAAATTAAAACTCATAAAGATTCTTTGTAAGTTTTAATTTTCTCTAATGGGAATTTAACTCTCAAAAATTACATCATTATCCCGCTATAGCCGTTACTGTCTTTTTAGACATTTTATGGCTTATTTCAAGTAATTTTTGTGTTCATCAAAGAAAATCAGCCCTCGGACAACTATTTCAATTATTTTATAGTATGCATACAACATTTTGTATTCAAATTCAAAAAACAATTTGAAAAGCTTATAGCGTGAGTTTGAAAAACTGAAAACAACTCTAAAAAGTTTCAAAATATTCTTTCAGCCAATTGAGGAGCATATTTGTTTGGGGTATCTATTGGAGATGTAATATAAGGGTTTTTGACGTCGCATATTACAAATCTGAAATCAGATTTGCGAAAATCAATGTAATGTAAGAAAAATTCTAAACAAATAATATTTAATGAAACTCTGTGAAGGATACTTGAAAAAAATATTTCAGAGTCCTAGTTGTCCCTATCAAGAGAAAACCGATTTTTTTTTGTTAAACAAAAACGCATTTCTACTCGTACACGTTACCTTTTTTTTATGAAGTTGTTAAAGAATAAATTATTCAATCTTTTTTAAGTCGGGCTGTTGGATATATCCTTGATACATTTTCTAATAAATCAAAATTCCAAAGTAGTTCATAAACTCATCAAATATAATAAAAATTTTATTATCATAATCGAAATATTTTCATTTCTTTTCATTACAGAAAAAGTAGATAATTTGTTAGCATCCATAGTCTCCAGCAATTTTCACTTTTCAACATGAGTGAGACCGATTGTATAGACGGTCGTTTGGATAACTCTAGATCTTGTAAAAGTCATATATTTTATAAGGAAAATTTAATTGCTTTTCAAGATTTAGATGCGCAAGATTTCAAACATCTTCGATATAGAGTACCAAACTTTCCTCTGATTCCCAATGGTTTTATTTGTGCAAATCATCGAAAATAATATTTAGTAGATTTTCCTGAATGTCAAGTAAACTGCTGCAACCCTTTAAATAAACATTCTGGAATTAAAAAAGGTTTTAGAACTCTTTCTTTAGAAAATTGTGATAAATTGTATAATATTTGCAATATAATAGCTCCTTCTAGTGGGAAACTTTGTACTACGTGTCGAACTTCTATGCTACAGAAATTTAACGATTGGGAATCAAAACAGAATATCTTGGCTGTTGAACAACACAATTCTGCAAACATTCAAGAAAAATCTGAGATAGAATTGCCTTCTTCAGTAAGTGCTGCAGTAACTGATCAAAGTCAATCTTCTGACCCAACAGTATCTGATGGAAGCTTGGGGTTTGTTTCTGAAAGCCAAGAAAAAATTTTGAAAGAAGAAAGTTTAAAAAGAATCTTGGATGATTTTGAGCTTCCGATGCCAAAAAGAAAAAAATTATCTCAAGAACGACAGCAATAAAATTTGGAAAAAGTAGGGGATTTATGAAAGAAGTATTGAAAAAATCAATGATGTTTTTTAATCTGTGTCTTAATCTGTCTTTAATCTTTAATCTGTCTTTTACCTGTGAGCCAGATAACTGAATTGCAAAGAGATAGTCAAGTTCTAAGTCAAATAATTAACAATCTACGCATGGCATACAACAATCAATCCACCACTTCTGGAAAAATCAAGATTTTAACCTTGTTGCCTGTAGAACTCACTTATAGAGAAATCAGAAAGTATATCTGTTGTTCTAGATACATGATAACAAAAGCTAATCACATTAGGGAAACACATGGTGAGTTAATATTCAGATAAATATTCTTTAGCGATAAGATTTACAAGCCGGCTGAAATAAATTGTTTTCCGAATTTCCGATATTCCTAAAACATTTTAAAAATTTAATTATCATATGAGTGAATTTACAAAACTTATTTAAACTCATCAAATTCGCTCATTTACAATATTTATTCTAATAATGTTTATATTTTCCGTTCTTCATTCATAATACCTTATTTGTATTGTCTCAGAATTATTTGAAATAATAAAAGTACTCATCTTGGTACTATTTTCTGATTTATAATTATTTATATTCCAATTGATAAGGTCTATAAATTTCAGGTGTACTAGCCGACCCGCCTAGAAAAAAGTTTTCTTTTAACTCTGAAGAGTTTGTAGAATCCATAGGAAGTTATTACAAAGATAATAAGAATAGCTGAGCTTGTGCTGGTATCAAAGAATATATTGTTGTCGTGAACAAAACGACGAAAGTGGAAGAAAAGATTGCTTTTGTTCAGTCTAAGAGATTTGTACCATAATTATCTAGACGATCATGCGGACGAATTAGAAAAAGTTCCCAGTTTGTCATATTTTGCTGAGCTACGACCAGACGAATGCTGTTTTGCTGGTGCTGCTGGTACACATTCCGTTTGCATTTGTATGGAACATCAGAATGTAAAATTGAAAGCAAGAGCAATATCATTGTCATTGGATTACAGAGAATTATTAGATGTTTGTGTTTGTTCAGTAGATGACGAAAACTGTATGTTGAAAAACTGCTCTGAATGTCCTGGGGAAAATGCCATTCAGGACTTTTTGCAAACTAAAAACCTTGTAAAAAAAATGGCTACATCAGGTACTCAACTTGGTTATCCGTTCACTTTATAAGTAGTAATGAAGAAACAACTAGCAATACTCGCATAACACTTATTCAAAAGGTCGAGGATGTCAAAGTATTCTATGAAGGATTTGCAAAAGATGTTTTGAAATTAAAAGAATATCATTATGTCAATGAAACTCAGAAATATTGCTTCGCATTCATGAAGAATAATTTGAAGTATGACACTGGTTTAGTAGTAATGGATTTTTCTGAGAACTACTCATTTATAGCTTAGGATTCCGTTCAGGCTTTTTATTTTAACAATATTCAAGCTCCGGTACACCCTTTCGTCCTTTACTTTAGAAGTAATGATGGAATGAAGATAGAATGTACTAGCTTTTGTGTCATTAGCGATTACTTGAAGCATAATGCATACGTTGTAAATATCTTTCAAGAGAAGGTGATAGAAATTAAAGATCTCTTTCCGGAGTTGAAAAAATTGATATATTTTTCAGACGGAGCCCCAACACAATACAAAAATAAGTAAGTTTATTTTTTTAGCTTCACATATTTTTGCGAAGCTTGTTTAAGGAATGAAAAAAAATTACTGACAATTCTCATCATTTTTATAGGAATCATTTTACAAATATTTGTTATCATGAAGATGATTTTAGAATCAAAGTAGAATCCTATAATTTCTTTGCCCCTAACCACGGTAAAGGACCCTGTGATGGAATCCGAGCTGTAGCGAAACGCTTTGTCAGAGATGCATCTTTGCGATTGTCAGTAGAAAAGCAAATTTTGACTGCACGTGATATGTTCCTGTACCTGAATGAGCATATGGAAAAAATCAAGTAAGGCATTATTTATAAAACCACTTTTTCATACAATAGACTTTCGAAAAACTGAATATTATTCAATTTTTTGTAAGGTTTCTATGGGTTAGCAGTGATGAATGTGAACGTCGACAAAAAAGGTTACAGAAACGATTTGATACAGCACAAACTGTCAAAAATACTAGAGGATATTTTTACATGAAACCGATTAATAAGGACAGTGCCGAGTTTAAAATTACAACTCTGTCTGATGAGAGTAGGCCTGAAAGTATAAGTAAAAACTGAACATGCAGAAAAATAAATATTTTTTATCATTTACCATAAACTAATATGATTTATTGCGCTTCATTTTTGTCCTTCTTCAAAAATTAATTCAACCTGAACTCTAATATAACTTTGAATTTTCGCGCTACTTGTGAGCTCCACCAATCACAATACTGGATGTTGGCGAATCATCATTTCTTAGGGTAGGAATATGTATTTATAGAAGATGCACACAATTTCGCCCTTATTCTTAATATAATATTATCATAATGTTAATTACAATAGTAAACCGTAGATAATTTTTCAAAATACCCGAAATTAGTGATTTTGAAAAATCACATAAGTCAACAAGGAAGCAAAAGTCCATTGATGTTATTATAGGACTATATTCTACAATACTAGAGCTACTTAGAAAAACCTTGTTTGATGAAAAAGATGATGTTCGTATTTTTTAAATGTACTTTAAAAATTGTAATATTTTGCTATTTTCGGAATAACAGCAAACTTTGAATACGCATATCTTTGGTCCTAATTAAGCTAGCGAGGTGGGCGGAGTCACAAATGAAAGCTCTTTTCGATGCAAACAAAAAAATATTCAGTCGTCTCACAGACTCTGTAGCGTATAGACGTGTTTACGACGTTAGTAAACAGAACCTCAGCGCCGACTGGCTTATACACTGTATCCACATTCTACTTCTGTGTATTAGTGTGTGAGAATCTATTATTCTCCGGAGTGTTATTAGATGATATAGGTGCATTGACACCTTATTACACTTTCCAAGATGCAGACCACTGACTACAGTGGCACATCAAACTCTCAACTCAACGTCAACAAACCCATAGCTAAAACTCCCGACCAAGCCAACTATGCGAACGCAATCAAGACAGACGCCTTTCAAAAAAAAGATCAAGCCATCATCTTGGACTCGATTGACGGATACACCATCCAAGAGTATGTCAGAGAAATAGCTAAGCACACAGAGCCCACTAATATAAGGTTTGCTTCAAGGATTTCAAATAACCGAGTATGTATTTACCTAGCAACTAACACGATAGCTGACGACCTTATCGAAAAAACAAAAAAGATCACGATCAAAGATCAAAACCTAAAAATTAGACCTCGACCTAAAAATTACTCGATCAAAAAGACTCATCCTATCAAACGTTTGCCCGGTTATCCCTCGCGTAATTCTTGAAAATTACTTGTCTGGAAAAGGAATTAAGCTAGAATCAAAGATGACATTTGTTAGGGCGGGCATTTCGGGCGAAGGTCTTTCTCACATTCTCAGTTTTCGACGACAGATATACATTAACCCCGATGACCTCACTAAAGTACAAGAAGCCTTTGAAATCGACTACGACGAAACTAGCTATTGGATTTATCCATCAACAGACACACTCGCATGCTTTCACTGTAAACAAGAGGGACACTTAGCCCGAAACTGCCCAAATCAAAACAAAACAAAAGAAAATACCGCGTCCTTCCAACATGCTGTTATAAACGAACAAGAAATGCACGTAGACACAAATTCGCAAGAGAAAAACGTGTCTGCTCCCCTCTCTGAAACCGCAAATCAAACCTCTCCTGAAACCACTATCCCCTCTCTCCCCACTAAGCGCCCGCATTCGTCAACCGTATCAAACGACTCATCTCTACTTGACATGAAACAGCTTATGGAATCCGAAAGTAACATAGATTCACTTTTCAATCCAAAGGAAAAACCACTACAAACTTAACAAAAAATAAAACCAAAAAGCCCCAATAAGAAAAAAAAACAAGAAAACAAGAGTGAAATATTCCTCCAGCAACTCGAGCAAGTAATCTCCCCCCCTAAAAGATGAAATAGATCTCCCAACCAAGAACTTCCCACTAGACTATTTCCTGTTTAAAAATTTTCTTGACAGAGCACGAGACTTAAAATCAGCTCACGATTTAGCCCCAGAACTCAACACAAACAACGCTATTATAGGGCAAATGATGCGTAAATTGTACCCTTCTCTTGGAAACGCGCGCTCATTGAAAACTAAATTCACAAAGATTATCAAATTTCTTGAATTAAATCATGTTTGAAATGGATCCTATACAAAACTCGACTGCTTCCGCATTGGACAAGAATACCATTATAATCCAATGGAATCTAAACGGATTCTATAAAAGACTACCAAATTTACAGAAATTAATTTACGAACGCGACCCATCTTTCATTATACTCCAAGAAACTCATTTCAAAAACAATTCATGTGCAAATATAAATGGCTATAACAAAGTCTTTAAAAACCGACAAACCGCCCAAGCCAGCGGAGGTGTAGCAATATATGTTAAAACCTCCACTACAAAGAAATTCTCATAAACTCCCCACTTAAAGTGGTTGCCATTGAATGTTATTTGCTTCAAAAGCTCACTATATACCTACCAAATAGTCAATCATTTAATCTTGAACAACTCACCCAACTAAAGCTACAATTACCCGAATCATTTATTCTAACTAGAGATTTCAACTCTCATAACTCCTTATGAGGTTCCTTTCATACAGATAACAGGAAAAATAGTAGAGAAATACCTAGACCTTCCAAAACTCTCAATTCTCAATCAGAATTCACAAAACTAGATTTAATTCGTCAAACAGCACTTTCAGCTCCATTGACCTCACAATATCATCCTCCGAAATAACTGATAGCTTAGAATGGGAAGTCGCTGACGACCTGTACGACAGCGATCACTACCGTATAATTACTACTATATTATCGTCTCCATCTAGTTCATTCAACACAATCTCCCGACCAACAAAAAAATTTTCAATTTCAAAAAAGCCAACTGGGCAGCATACCAGCATATACTAACTAAATCTATATCCAAACTCGAAAACCCCACCTCTAGCAATAAAAATGGCATAGAGTCTCTTGTCGATAAATTTAATCATTGTATTCTGGACGCAGCAAATCAAACAATCCCTTTAAAAAAAATAATCACTTCGAAAAAACAAGTACCATGGTGGAATGACAAATGCGACCAGGCAAATAAAGAAGCAAAACAAGCGTTCAATAGGTATAAAAAATATAACACAACAGAAAATAAAATTGAACATAACCGCAAAAAAGCCATTTGTAAGAGAACATTTATCGAATCTAAAAAAATATTCTGGCTCAAATTTGTATCATCCCTGAACGCCCACTCCCCTGCACATATTATATGGAACAAGATACAACGCATACAGGGTAAATTTAAGCCAAGCGACGTTACTACAATAAAAAACGCTGACGGTTCACTTCTTCACGACCCGGTAGATATATCAAATGCTTTCGCAAAGACCTTCAGCAGAAATTCTAGCGACTCGAACTATGATGATAAATTTCTTCAACACAAAAACTCACTAGACCTAATCGACCATTCCGGCATATCCACGACGGACAAAGAATCGCCAATCAACGAACCAATTCTCCTCGACGAAATTACAGGAACCCTCAAACTATGCAAAAATTCCTCCCCAGGCCCTGATAAAATTCCTAATATCTTGCTCAAGAGTCTGCCAACTAATGCGGTAGATTATTTAAAAGAACTTCTAAATTTTATTTGGACCGAACAAATTTTTCCGCCTCAATGGAAACTAGCTATCATAATTCCTATACCAAAACCAGGTAAAGACAAATCATCGCTCAAAAACTACAGACCAATAGTCCTAACGAATAACACCTGTAAGCTCTTGGAAAAAATAATATACAAAAGACTTAAAGCTTACTTGGAATCAAATAAGTTCTTTGCCTCCCAACAAAGCGGTTTTAGAGAAAACCGATCTACATACGACCATCTAATAATCCTGGAAAATACTATTTGCAAAGCATTAAATAAAAAACAACACGTCATGGCCGTAAGTCTAGACATCGAAAAAGCTTTCGAAATGATCTGGAGAGAAAGAGTCATCCGTATATTAATAAAAAACAGGGTAAAGGGCCTAATGCTGGAATTGATTAAAAACTTCCTCAAAGAGCGCATTATCCAAGTAAGAAACAGAGACGCCTTCTCTGACCCGACCGTTATTGAAAATGGAGTTCCGCAAGGATCCGTACTAAGCATTACTCTCTTTCTGGTAGCTATAAATTCAATTGTAGAGAACGTCCAATCCCCAGTTCTATGCTACCTCTTTGCAGATGACCTCACAAAATTTACTGCACTGGCAAAACACTAACCCTCACCCAGGACACCCTACAAAATACGTTAAATAAACTCCACACATGGGCTTCACACACCGGCTTTATTTTTTCAAGCACAAAAACTGAATGCATGGTTTTTACTAGAGACAAAAACTATAGTCCCGAAACCACGTTAAAATTAAAAAATAATATAATACAAGAAACCGAAAAGCTAAAAATACTTGGAATGACCTTCGACAGAAAACTTTTTTTTTTTTTTATTACTCCCATTTATTTACAATCTGTCTTTTGACAATAGGTAAATTTTACAAAACATTTCAATTACATAGAATTGGTTACAAAAGAGTTTGCTTCAGTTACAGGAAGGTACTTCTCCATTGATCAGTACCAGTACTTTAATACCTCGCTTGTTTAATCTTGCACAAACACTGTTTTATATTTCTTGTATCTTGAGACTATCGGTGTTGTGTATATTAGTTTCTTTGCTAATTTGTTAGTGTGTTCCTTTATCCTGTTGGTGTATTTTCGGCGCGCTGATTCAATTTCTTCTCTTACTGTGTTTATATTTATGTCTTTTCTTATATATTCATTTGTGACAAACCATGGTGCATCAGTAATAGCTCTTATTATTTTGTTTTGGAATCTTTCTATTATGTCTATGCTTGATTTTGGAGCTGTGCCCCAGAGTTGTATGCCGTATGTCCATACTGGTTTAATTATTGATTTGTATATAAGAAGCTTATTTTTAATTGAAAGTTTAGATTTTCTCCCTAATAGCCAGTAATATTTCCTTGTCTGGAGATTGAGTTGTTTTCGTTTGGTCCATGTGTTCTCGCCATGTTAATCTTTGATCAAGGTGCATTCCAAGATATTTTGCTTTATCTCCTTGTGGGATTTGTTGATTTTTAATACTTACTGGTGGACAAGATCCTTTTTTCTTCGTATAGGTTACTTGAATTGACTTCGTTTCATTTATTGTTATCCTCCACTTATCGAACCAGCTTACGGCTGTGTCTATGTATATTTGCATAATGTAGGAGGCTGTTTTTTCGTTAGCATGTGATATCAGAATGGCTGTATCGTCTGCATACGCGGCGATGTCAATATTTTCCTTGATTGGCAGATCATGTGTGTATATTAGGTATAATATTGGACCGAGAACGCTTCCTTGTGGGACTCCTGCTTTAATTGAGTATAAGTTTGTTGTTTCATCATTTACTCTAACCTTAAAAGTTAGATATGATTTCAACAGTAGATAGAGATTTGGTGGTGTGATTTTCTTAAGTTTGCATAGTAGTCCTTCATGCCAAACTTTATCAAAAGCTTGAGTTACGTCAAGAAATACTACATTACAGCATTCGTTGTTTTCAAAACTGTTTACTATTTTATTAGTTACTCTATTTATTTGTTCGATTGTGGCGTGGTTGTTTCGGAAGCCGAATTGATGTTCAGGAATTATGTTTCGCTCGACTAAAATTTTGTTTAACCTTTTGATAATTATGTTTTCACAAATTTTGGATAATATGGGCAGTAGACTAATTGGTCTGTAGGACGTGACCTTTTGTGGCGGTTTTCCCGGTTTTGGTATTAGTATTATTGTTGCTATTTTCCACGCGTCAGGGAAGTATTGTAAACGAAGTATTGAGTTTATTACGATAGTTATGTATCTTATAGCTTTTTTTGGAAGTTCTTTCAGTAGCTTAGCATTTATATTATCATGTCCAGGGCTCTTCTTGTTTTTTACGTGACGTATTATGTGGTTTATTTCTTTTATTTTAGTATTGTTAGTTGGTTGAATGTTATTGTTGTTGCATTGTCCAGTTTTTAATAGGTTTTGTTCTTCTTCTTCTGTTATTTTACGTTGTGAGGGATTGAATACATTTTGTAGATGTTTGGCAAATGTGTTTGCTTTTTCAATGCTTGTTCCAGCCCAAGTCATATCGTTTTTTAATATAGGAGGAGAGAATTTTTGTAGTTGTTTAATTTTTTTTGTGGCTTTCCAGAGCGGTAACCTCATATTGAAGGCCATTTAATAATTTCATATAAGAAGGCCATTTAACGGACTAATATTTAAGACTCCACTTACGAATATGGGCGGTGATTTTGGCGGTTTGACGGCTGTCGGTGTTTCTGGCTCATTGTTTTTGTTGCTTTTGTCGTTGATTTCCAGCACTTTAAATCTGTTACTTATTTTAACAGTTTTGTTATTCGGGTTTCCCAGCCAATAATCTTTGATGCTAGTTTGCCTCTTCTTGTTTATTTTGTTTTCCTCCGGACTGTCTCTGGTTCTTTTATTTTTTACTGTATTCCATTTAATTTCTTGTTGGTCCTTTTCACTATTTTCAGCCATGATGGCTGCTTTTAGTTTTGAAAAATTTATAAATTTATTTTGTGTTTCCTTTCTGAATTCAATTTGATTTCGAAGAGCGCATCGATGTAAGTGCGCTCAGTACGAGCTCTTAAACGAAAGTGGCGACAGGAAACTAAGCTGGCACTTTCACCTCCTCGAACTCAAGGCTAAAGTTCTCCAAAAGCTAAATACTGTTAAATCAATACCGGCGAAAAATTGGGGTGCAGACCAGAAGACTCTTCTAAACACTTACAAAGCTAGTGTACTGACAAAATTAGGCTATGGAAGCATAATCCATGGTTCATCTAAGAAAACCTCCATACTCGACCCCATTCACAACGCAGGAGTTCGAATAGCACTAGGGGCCTTCCACACGAGCCCTGTCTATAGTATGCTAGCCGAGACCAACCTCACCCCTCTTAAATTCCGTCGCATGACCCAAATGTGCAAATACGCATGCAAACTCTCTGCCTCACCCGAAAATCCAGCTTGTAAGGAAATATTCACAAACTGCCCCACTGTATTAGATGAAACTCAAAAATATCCCCTCCCATTCTTAATCAGACTGGAAAAGATCTTATCAAAATTAAACGAAGAATTACCTGAAGTAAATTTGAAATCTGGACCTATCCAACCCTGTAAAATATCAGATATCAATATTTCCCAAGAACATTCCCATCCATCAAAAAATCAGACCATCTCTCACGTCTACACAGAAGGAATTAAACAAAATCACAAATCTGGTTTAGCCATCTTCTCCAATACCGAACAGCTTCTAGCAAAACTCCATCTAGCCTATTCCCCTGGTCCAGCTAAAGTTGCGGCCATTCTACAAGCTATCAATATTATCAAAAAAGACCATATAAATGGAGCCATTATCTACACTAACTCCAAAAGCATACACAATGAAATCTCCAACCCATATACAAAAAGCCCAGAAATACGAAATATACAAGCCAGTATTGTCGAACTGAAAGAACAGAACATAGACATCTCACTAATGATTCCAAGCAAAGAAGATGAAATATCGACGAAAACGTTAGCACTGGCTACCCAAGCTTCAAACCTTCCTCTCATTGTAAACCCATGCCCCCTCCCTATAACTATCGCTCAACAGATCCTAATCAAATCCATCCTAAATGCCTGGAACAAAGTGTGGCTAGAAAGTAGCTCCACATACCTCCTCTCTCTCAGAGAAAACATTTTCCAAAAATCTGTTATCGAATCGCTCACACGTACAGAACAAGTAGCAATAACTCGTTTACGAATAGGGCACACTAAACTCACTCACAAACACTTACTAGACAAATCTTCTTCAAACACCTGCGAACATTGTAATACTGATCAATCTGTGCAACACTTCCTATTCGAATGCCCACACTACATAAATATAAGGAACACACTGAGTATACCCAAAGAAGCTAAAACTGCTCTAAACGAAAAACAAAATATCAACAAAATATTACAATTTCTACGAACTAACAATCTTATACAAAAACTAACGCGCTCATACACTATAAAATCCGTACGCTCTACCCTGCTGTTTATTCGATTGTAAACTGTAAATAAGCACCATACGAGGTGTGATCAAAAAGTAAGGTGAATTTTGAAATTTAGCGGGCTACGTCCGTTCGATCTTCGACTTTTTTATTTGGTTATGTCGGTACACTCGTCTAGAACATACGTTCCAAATTTCAGCTTTGTAGTATGTTTGGTTTGTTTGTGAGAGGCATCAAGGTTAGAAGTGTTTTGCGCGCTCCACGATTTGCTGCTGTCTAAAAACATGGATCAAAGAGTTTGTATTAAATTTTGTGTGAAAAATGGAATCAAATGTTCCAAAACACTTGAAATGCTGAAAGTGGCATACGGTGAGTCTGCTTTAAGCCAAAAAAATGTTTACAAGTGGTATAAACTCTTCCAAGAAGGCCGAGAAGACACCGACGACGAACCTCGTTCTGGACGCCCCAGCACATCAACAACTGATGAGAATGTTGAAGAAGTGAAGAAAATAATGTTGGGAAATCGTCGAATTACCATTGGAGAAATTGCTGATGATATTGGCATCTCATTTGGTTCGTGCCAATCAATTTTGACGAGTGTTTTAGACATGAGACGTGTGTCAGCGAAGTTTGTTCCGAAATTGCTCAATTTCGACCAAAAGAAACGTCGCATGAGCATCGCCCAAGAGCTACTGAATGACGTCAACGATGATCCAGATTTACTCAACAGGGTTATAACAGGTGACGAAAAATGGGTATACGGTTATGACGTCGAGACTAAGACTCAATCGTCCCAGTGGAGGCATTCTGGATCACCAAGACCAAAAAAAGCACGCCAAGTTCGATCAAATGTAAAGGTTTTGCTTACAGTTTTCTTTGACTGCAGGGGCGTGGTGCATCATGAGTTCTTGCCACAGGGTAGAACAGTAAATAAGGAATATTACCTGCAAGTTATGCGCAATTTGCGCGAAGCAATCCGCCAGAAACGTCCGAATTTGTGGAAAAATAAAAATTGGCTTTTGCACCATGATAACGCCCCTGCTCACACATCGTTGCTTGTGCGTGAATTTTTGGCTAAAACCAACACAGTAACGATGCCACAGGCACCGTATTCCCCAAATCTGGCTCCCTGTGACTTCTTCTTGTTCCTAAAACTGAAGAGGCCCATGAAAGGACGGCGTTTTGTCAAGATTGAGGAGATAAAGACGGCATCGAAGGATGAACTAAACAAGATCACAAAAAATGATTTTTTGAAATGCTTTGAGGATTGGAAAAAGCGTTGGCACAAGTGCATTATATCCGAGGGGGATTACTTTGAAGGAGATAAAATAAAAATTGATGAATAAATAAATATTTTTTGAGAAAAATAAAAATTCACCTTACTTTTTGATCACACCTCGTATGTACTACAACATACCAACGAGAACTGTACAAATTCTATCAACCACAATTATGTAATATTGTAACGGCAGCTCAAAAAAAAAGGAAAAAATATATAAAAAAATAAGACAAAAAAATACCGACCACACACTTAGCTCGTAAATCAAGATGAAAAACTGCGTACAGCTGAATAAAGACAATTTTTCCTGTGAACGGCAGTTTTCGGCTCGCGCATCTGGCAATTTTCGGATGCTGGAGACAATCAGCGATTTTACGATCGCGTCATCCGGAGTAGCCAGATTGCGCGCATGTTTAGAAAGTAGAGATCTGCAGCGCACATGTGCATCCTGCCAACAGTACTATTATTTTATTTTAAATAATTTATTATCATTATTGCTAATTTCTTTTAAATTAAAGGAAGCGCATTTGTTTGCAAGTCTCTTGAAAAATTGCGAAATTTATCTTCTCGTATTTATTGGCTTATTTTCTTTGCGAGTTTTGTATGTATAATTGTTGGATGCGCTCAATTTTACGTTAGATAATTTAAGAATGGCTTGAACGAAAGTTATTAATTATATTTATTGTAATTAACTCTGATTTTTTCAGCATTTCTCAAAGCTTTTTAATAATTAATTAATAGTTGAACTATTAATATCCTGATTGTTTATAGATAAATGTAATTCTTAACTTTTGTTCTGTCCTTTAGTTTTATTATAGATTAATTTTTGTAAAATTAGAGTACCATACACACAATTAATTTTAAATAGAATTAGTTTAAATAATTAAAGGCCAGAATAGCACATAGAGGGCCATCTATGCGAAGAGGGCCCAAAGCACTAAAATGAGGCCACACCCGCACACTCCGCCCCCGGCCAATTAGGGTTCGAATTTTGTTTACGCTTGAGACACTCCCCAAATTTTCCAACCAATTAAGTTGAGAAAATTTGAGTTCTTCTTGCCCAAAAATGACAAAGATTTTCGAGTGGGAGTCTCCTGCGAAAAAGTATAAAAGAGAGCTTTTCAAGATAAACGAGCAGTTATTTTCTAGATTCAGTTCGTGTAACCATTCCAAATTAGTTTGCTGTTTTTCAAAGTTCGTCCAGTTCGAAAGTTTTAGTTATTTTTGTCCAGTGTGTGTGTGGAAAATTAAGGCAGAAGTAAGTAAAGAAAATCAAAATAATTTTTTTACTCTAAATTCTTTTTATATCCTTTTCTCTCCTGATTCTTTCCTATTTTAGTTTCGCGAACGGTCTGCCTTTTCGATAGTTACACTCGATTGCCAAGCGTGTGGTCGAAGTTCGAGTGAAATCCGATTTGACCTTAGGATTTATTTTCAAGGTCATTTGAAGGTCAAAGTCATTTTTTGAATAGGAACCCATATTTTTGATCCCGGATTCGGAAAGAGCGGAAAATTCTACATTTAGATAACGTATTATGTGTGGGGTGCGGTTACCCCCCCCCCCCCCCGCCTAAGGTCATGTAGGGGTCAAATTTATGATTTTCTACATCTATGCACAGGGATGATCGGGCAAGGGTAAGGTTAATTGTAATAACCCAATAACTCGATAACCCCAATAACCCCATTAACCCAATAACCAAGAGATATTTTGAATAAGGACCCCCATTTTTATTCCGGATTCGAAAAGAGCGGGAAATTCTACGTTTAGATAAAGTATTATGTTAGGGGAGTGGTTCACCCCCCATCCCACCGGGGCAAGGGTGATGTTAATAAGGTATTGATTACCCAGCCAGTGAAGGCAAGGTATTGATTACCCAGCCAATGAAGGTAAGGTCTCGATTACCCAGTGAATGAAAGCAAGATATTGATTACCTAGCCGGGTGCTGCGGGTAATACCTTACTGCAGCACGATATCGGCCTTGACATGCTCCGATTAACAACAGAATATCAACAATTTCGTTTCTCGAATAATCCGGCATATTCCCTCCTTTTAAGTCGACTAAGAAAATTACACTTGTACTATCCTGAGAAGGACTGTTCGCGAATCACTATTGTCATAAACAATACTAAAAAAGTGTTATTAAACAATTTAGTTGAAACTTTGTAAGCTTGTCCGGAATCACACTAGAAAAAAGAATGGAAATAACATGTTATCCCACAAAATGGAAAATGACACTTCTCATGAAGGCTTTGAATACATGACGTCGACTTTAAAAATCAACCTGAAATTTAAGCTCAAGGTCACTGTTGTTTGACCCTACAATTTTTTTGGGATATTGGGGTTATTGAATTATATATTGGGGTTATCGGGTTATTGGATTATTGGATTATATATATATATATATATTTGGGTTATCGAGTTATTGGGTTATTACAATTAACCTTACCCGATCATCTTGCCCGATCATCCCTGTGCATAGATGAAGAAAATCATAAATTTGACCCCTACATGACCTTAGACGGGGGGGGGGTTGAAAGGTTGGTCAGGGGAGGTTATTAAGGCAATTAAGACGCAGGTTAGTCAGTTTAAGCCAGGGCTTGGCCCTGGCGTTTATTACGGTCAACAACAAAACAAAAAAAAAAAGAAAGAAACAACAAAACAAGAAAAGAAAAAAAAATGGTGTCTCACTGGCGGCTACTGATACTCACGCCGGCGGGAGCGATCGCGCCATTTCTTGGAGGGCGCGCTGGAGTTGTTGGAGCTCTCTCAGACGTAGGTCCGTGTCGACCTCGTCATCGGAGGTTCTATGGTTATGGGACCTCCGAAGCAGCTCCCTCGCCCGCTCCTCCGCCGATAGTCTGGCGGATGAAGCGGGGGGTCCGGTGCGGGGTATAGCCCCGGTGTCAGCCGTCGGCCTCTCCCTCTCCGACCTTTCCCGGTATTAAGCTCGGCCTCGGGTTTTCTCCAGGTAAGACGGTGGAGGGTCCTTCGTCTCCTAAGGATACGAGCTCAGCTGGGCTGTCTGATCTTGGCGGCGGGGCTCCTGTGTTGGGTTTCGGTTCCAACCGGACCCAGAAGAAGTGGACGCTGGTCTGTCCACCTCATCCTACCCACTCCGGCGGCTGGTGGTCGGTCGAGGTCTCGGTGGAGAGATGTTGTTCCCCACCGGGTTGTTTGAGCCCGAGGGGCGTGTCGGCGGTTATATGCCTCGGCACATCTCAGGCAGTTGAATACCTCGACCCCCTGCCGACCACAATTTCCGCAGGACTATCCCTCTTTGGGACGGGGGTAATTCCCGAAATTATGGTCGGTTTGCCAGCAGTTGAAACATGCTCGGGAGGGGGGGGGGGGGGTCAACCGTCGGGTCGGTCGGGATCTCCCTTAGTTGCCCGAACTCAGCTCCGGTCCGGCGAGGGAGTCGACTCCAGGATGGTATCCTAGCCGCAGCAGCTGATCGTGTTGCTGCGCGGCTGGTCGGAGGTCCAGGTAGGTCGTCCTCTGATCCCTCGGAGGAGGGATCTCCTGCACCTACCAGGGCGTCCAGCTGCAGGTGGCGCGGCGGATTGTATTTGCGACGCTTGCCGCTGGCCGCACGGTAGTGGAGGCCCTGGACATCTGGACGGTCAACAGGATCCATCCTGGGTGTTGTTATTGGCCGGTTTGTGGTGGTTCGATCAATTGAAGTTGAGGTCACAGGCAACCAGCCTGGATGACCTCGGCTCCTTGTGGTTGACGGCTGGGCGGTGGTGGCGGATGGTGGTGCGATGGTGGCGGTGATCGGTGGTCGAGCGATGGCGACAGCGTTTAGTGGTCGGTTGGAAGTGGCGGTCGGTGGCTGAGCTGTGGTGGCGGAGGTGGTGGCGGCGGTGGTTAGTGGTCGGTTGGTGGTGGCGGTGGTTCTGACGGACGGCTGGGTTGTGGTGGCGGAGATGGTGGAGGCGGATGGTTTTGCTGTCCCTTGGCGACGGAGTGTGGGAGGCGGAGTTGATGGTCCAGCCGGTTGGGGGTTAGTGGTCTCCCCATTCCCATCTGGTACTAATTATGCACCCCTGCTCAGGTAATCCTCTAGCTCTTTCTCCGCCTGTCCGTCTAGGGAACAACTGGGACCCCTTTGAGGTGTCAAATCAATGGGATTTGGAGGTCCCATGTTTGGACAGGGTCTCAGCTGTTCCGCCATCCGCCTGGTCAGCCGCCGTCATCTCCTCCCGGATAGCACGGACTATCTCCATCCGCTGGCGTTCCTCACATCTCCAGTCCGCCTTGGGAACGCGGGTCTGGAACGTGAGGGCCCAGCGAAGGAGGCGCTCCCGTTCTTGGCCCACCGGGAGGGGTTGTGGTGGCTCTTCTTCCGCCACTTTCATGGCCTTCAGGCGAGCCTTCTCCTGCTCGATCTCCTCCACCAGATCCTGGATATACCAGGCTGACGGATCTTCTGTCGGGGGGGGGGGGGGGGGCTGGATGATGAACTAAGCCCCTACCCTCTCCTGGTACCCAGGCATAGTAGCAAGTGCCCGCAGGCGAAGGCTCTCGTCGTGGCGGTCGGGTTCCGGGGCCTGAGCCGGTTTGGTCTCCCGCTTCCTGGTCCCCGTGATGGTCCTGGGGACTGTAGATAGCGGGATCTTCACCGTCAGGCCCAGGCCCTTCTTCTTCGCGACGAGGATCCTTGGGACCATGGTAGATCTGAAAATAAGTCAGGTTAGTGCAAAAGTCTTTAGGTCAGTGTCGGGACAGCACAGTGCATGCACTTATCTGCTGAGGGGTGTAGCTTAGTCAACGACTACACCCCCCACTTAGCCTGGAGAGGCTAGCCTGTCCAGGCGTAGGACAGCACATGTGGAGGTCAATCACCAATGTTCGTTTAATTATTCCCCACGCCGCAACCGTATTAGTACGCGAGTTAAACCCCATGAGTCGGATAATAAGGGTATGGTCAGATTGGTCAGGTTATCTATCTTCTCTTCCTTTAGTTTGGCCTTTGTTCGATCTAAGGTCATAGTTATTTTTGTCAGGGCTGTTAAATGCTTTTAGCTGTTCAATATGAACTTCACCAACTTTTTTCTTCGTCAGTGTCTCGATGGTAAATACTGTGTTTGAGAGTTTATCTAGTAATTTGAAAGGTCTTTCATATTTTTCGCCTAATTTGGTCGAGAATTTATTTGCTGCATTCGATAGGTGATGCGTTTTTATCAATACTAGGTCATCGGTTTTATATTCGGTCGACTTTCTCCCAATATTGAATCGGTTAGCCATTTTCTCATATTTTTTCTCTAGGTTTCTTTCAACCAATTCATGTAGGTCTTTCAATCTTTTTAGCCTTTCTGTCCATTCCTCTGGTTTTAGTGTCAGTTCTAGTTCGGTTGATTCTACTTTTCTCCGTAAACTTTTTATTAGTTTCGGTTGTCTACCGTAATTCAGGAATGCTGGGGATGTTTGTGTGGCTGATTGTATTGCCGTGTTCATAGCGTGTCGGAACTCATTAATGTGTTTATCCCAATTTCTGTGGTCATTTTCAACGAATATTGCTATCATAGCTTTTATCGTTCTATTACTTCTTTCGACGGGGTTGGCTTGTGGATGATATGGTACTGTCGTGTTGTGTCTGATGCCATATTCCTGTAACATGCTCTCTAAGTGTTTATTAACGTATTCTGTCCCATTATCGGTCAGTAAGTAGTCGGGTGTTTCCCATCTGAATATGATGAGTTCTTCTAATGCTCTCGCAACGGTCTTTCCGTCTGCAGAGCGTACTGTTTTCATTTCTATCCAACGTGTGAAGAGGTCTTGGAAAACTAAGAGGTATTTATTCTGTGTTTTGCTTCGAGGAAATTCCATAGTGTCAACCACTACTATTTTATATTATGCCCATAGTCGGTCTATTTGTATGTTTATTTCTGTGTTTTGATTGTGACCGTGATCTTGATCGAGAGCGATAGTCTATTTGATGTTTTGAGCGTCTGTTCCGTTGTTCAATGTCAGATTCGCTTTCCGATGAATATCTTTTGTTCCTTCTATGTCGTGATCGGATCCTGTCAGAGTGGCCGGGTCGTTGTGGCGTTCTAATGTAGCGATTGTTGACGGATGTATCGTCTTCGCTGTATGATTCTGAATATTTATTTACGCGTCTTCTTTTTTCTAATTGTTTATTACGTCTGTGGTTATCTTTATCACTATGAGTTTCCCTTGATGAGCTGAAGGAACTACAGTTGCGTGCAAAAGTGTCCGGCCAAAGTTGTTTTTATGTTTTAATCATGTACAAAGGGTGCAAAGTGGCAACACAAACATATCTTAGTAAAGTACTTTTATTATGCATTCAAATCATGTTGTCCAACAATAATCCCCGCAACTGTAGATGGTCGGCGAGAATAATTTTTGTGGGGTTCCCTTACTCTGTCAATTCTTTTTATTTTATGTATTTCATTTATTCTGTCTGGTCGTAATATTTCCCGTTGTTGATTGTCATCGGAAAATTCTTCTTCATTTGAATATTGTTTCTTATGCCGAACTGGTTGATTTCTACAGGGTCCTTTGCGGATTTCACAGTAAAAGTATAATTTTTATCTAAATTTGTTTTTAATGTTGTGGCGGGGAATTTCGGGGGTTTTAACCGCGCTCCGAGTTTCTTCCACCACAAGGCCTGGTTGGCTCTACCCCCGATTATTTAGGGCGCCAGACCGTCGGCTAATTACGGCGATCGTCGGGGGTAAGGCCAGTAAGGTTGTCGCGTATCCGGATCTCCTTAACGGCGACTGCGCAGGGTGGGTAGATGGGGGATACGCGTGATATCCTCGATTCAGGCCTTGGTGTCCAACTCTTCTCTTTCTACGTCTCCTTGATTGATATGCCGGCAGCTCAGATGATGGCTCCTTAATTCAAGTCGTGAGTCCGTTCGAATTCGCGCGTATATTACCTATCGTGGGACCCGAAAATATAGCGAATTAGTGATACCCGTATATAACCGCCCGCGGCTGAAAATCACTAGCATGCAATCGAGGTAGGATAACAAAGTAAATTTTATAATAAGATAATTAATCACTTTATTGACGTATCTAATAATTCACAAATAAGAGATCGGAGTGAATAGGGTCGGTAAAACTCTGAATAATCAGAAAATAGCAAGGGTACAAATTACTTGAAATGTTAACAATCTTCCGGTCGGTCTTCGATTAACAAAGATGGTGGAAGGGTCAGCGCAAATAACTTAATCACGAATTTTCGTTGTCTGGTCTTACCGCTCACGCTCGGTTTCCGAAATGGCGGAGAGGTCAGCACAATTAGATAAGCACGGTAAGTTTATTTAGCCAATTCTACGTTCGTAACAGATTGTTAGCGAAAGGTCATCACGAGTATCCTAAATCACGAACTTTCTTTCGTACAAACCTATCACTCACTTTAGATCTACGGAATGGCGGACAGGTCAGCGCGATTCGATAGGCACCGGCGTCGACGGATCCACGCATCGCGACGACCTACGGCACTGAGAAATTTATTCCCGTACTCCGCGATTAATAAAAGTGAGTGGCACTTTGCCTACTTACGATTTTTCCTTGCTGCTTCTGCGAACAAAATTAGCTAAAATGGAAGGTGTCTAGCGCAAATGGTCCTGCGATAAGATTATCTACGGAAGGCTCTTTCCAGCTAGAGATCCAGTGGCAAAATGGACGAGAATCGGCTTCTCGCGGTCAAAGATCGCTTCTCTTCTCCTCTTTCCGAGAAGAAATGTTATTATTGGTCGGTATGCTAATTCGGATATCGGTAGCGCCCTCCGAATATTTTATCATTGGTCCGTATGTAAATTAGAAGGATACAGCGCCCTCCTTAACTCTCCTACTTTTGTCGTTATTTACCCTCTCTCACCCCCCACTAAGGTGACTATCATTAGTTGTCGGAAAAGATCTACCCCTACTCTTATTCATTTGTCTATCCGGACGGAAATCAAATTTTATTCTAATTCGCTCATTGGTCGTGACGTCACTAGCGAATTTTGTCAGAGGTTCGAATTCGGTCAGTTAATTTATTATTTGAACCTAACGGGGTAGTTGTCGCTCGCTATCATAATAGGGATGTCGGTCACATGCGAATTTTACAATTCGGTATCTATTCCATGCTCATTCTTTTTCAATTATAATTTTAATTTTAATGTGTCATAAATACGTATATAATATGCGTCGTTTCATTTGTAGCGCCCTCATCCTCGCATTTACATAGTATTCTACTTATCATTTCGTATCATCTGTCTCGCTCGCTCTTGTTTAGTCTATTTCGCTCGCTCTGTCTCGCTCGCTCTGTCTCGCTCGTTCTGTCTCAGTTGTCTCGCTCGCTCTTGCTTAGTCTACTTCGCTCGCTCAGTCTCGCTCGCTCGCTCTCAGTCTATCTCGGCGCTTCAAGATGGCCGCTCAGTTTCTAGCGCGTACGCCTCGTGTTCTTGTGTCGGTTGTTGGAGCGCCTCCTGGCGCGCTCCCGTGTCGGTTCAGTGACGTTATCCCGGGTGTTTGTGTGTGTGGTTGCTGTTATACTTGTGTGTGGCGCTCAGGATGTCGCCGATGGTGTTCGGCAGCCCGACACAGCTGATTGCCGGCTGCCACTTCACCGGCGATTTTCTGCTCGCCCCAGGAGTGTCAGTGCCTCGTGAGTGTTGGTGTTGGTGTCTGGGAGTGTAACGGATCTGCATGTGTCATCAACATGCATTTCCGTTGCATTTTTTGTTCAATTTTCGTCAAGTTTTCCATTTTTCTTTCGCCGGTCGGCAACACGTGGTCGGGAGTGTGTGTGTGCGTGCGCTCTTTTATTTCGTGGTGCGCTCCTTTTTTCTCTCTGCTCTTTGAGTGTCCGTCGGATCGCGTTTGACGAGTTTGTTTTGCCCATATCTCCGGCGTGGTTGTTCGGATATAAAAAAGGGTAATTGTTCTATATAGGGCGCGTTTGTCTTTATTTTATTCAACCGGTTACGGGGCGGCAAGGGACGGGGATGGCCTTTCTGAGGTGTTGCAAATAATGCAGCACCCAGGAAAGGCCTTGTAATGTACCGCATTACAATGTATTGTTTGGTCTGGTCCATTTTACAAGCTCATCTGTGGTTGCGAGCTTTGTCCTGGACGGCTTAACTGTGGCAAGGTCTGGTCTGTATCCGTTTTGGTCAATATTTGACGGACCATGTATTTCTCTGGTTACACCCTAGGTTACTCGCTCCTTGAGTAGTGGTGTCGAACGCCTGCGTGTTTTTCTTTCAATATCTGATAGTAATTCAGAGTTGCTGTCAGACCAATTTGACTGTCTAGTACGCATTTTGCGGCGTCTATTGTATGTCGGCGAACGTGGTGCTTGAGCACGGGAATAGTCATCATCTGATGTGATTTGTGCTATTTCCATCTCTCTATTTCTGGTTGTTTGTCTATTGGTACTGCTTGGTTCTGTTTCATTGATTCGATTCAATGTCAATGTTGGCGAAGTTGTATGGAGTTGTTTTGGTGGCGTAGCTTGTCGACGAACGATATCTACGTCGAGTGGTAGATCAATTAGTTGATTCGTGTCTGTTGTCTGTCGCTCGTCGGTTTCTAACTCCTCGCCTGCTGTTGACATTGCATCTGTCGTATTTGTTTATGGGGACTGGTTGGCAGTTTTGTTAGAGTCAGTTTCATGCTCTTCATTCCATAATATTCTAGCGAACGGTGTAAAACTGTCAATTCTTTAACTGCGGGTCATGGATGGATTAGCTGACAGTCTTTGTTCTCGAATCACCCATCACACTAGCTCTAATCGGTCTGTATTTTCGTCGTTCGATATTTGTCATCCTCCTTGGCGTAATTCATTACAAACTTCCTCTTCAGTATTGTCAGCTATTCTATTTGCTATATCTCGGGCTGTTTTGTTTTTCTTTAATATATATAGCAGGTCAGCATTTGATAGTGGCGGTTTAATTGTTGCTCTGGCTGGAATGTCATCGTGAGGAACAACCATTTTTATCAACTTTTTTTTTATCTGTAATCAGTTTCTAAGCTAATTTCAAATTGTTAAATCGGTCAATATCCGTTTGAAAGTAGTCGAAATCCGATACATTCCCAGAATCTGAACTATCAGAATCTGGTGCCAAATCCAAGTTATATACGAACCCTAAACGAACTTGAACCGTTGCAATTTGAAATAATATTTCACGTCAGACTTCAAACTGTCAAAGTTTGTGTCAACGTATTCGTACTGTCTAAGTCTGAACTGTCAGTACTTACAACAGTCGAGTTCAGTTCGCTGTGAATCCGTAATTTATAGCCAGGGTTTTGGAGTTTCGGATTTGACTCTCACGATTATGCAGGATCGGTCAGATTTTATGTACTATCCTGATTTATTTCTGATAACATACTGGTTGTCTTCAATAATACTGTTGTTCAAAAATACTAATTATCAATATATATACTGATGGCCAGAAATACTAATCATCAGTAACTTGTACTGATGGTCAGAAATACTAATTATCAGTATTGTATACTGATGGTCAGAAATGCTGGGTATCAGTAACTTGTACTGATGGTCAGAAATACTAATTGTATAGCGCCTCTTCCTCATGATAAAACATGTAGTCCCTTCGATTCCTATCGACCTGGCCGAAATTCCACAAAGTAAAAAGCTCCAAACCGCTGTGAAGCTAGGTATTGGTGTCATGCACTCTCTTGTTATCAGGCGAGCGGTGACGTTTCCTCATTCGTTCGTTTTGTGTCGAACTGGCCGGTTCGCCACGATCATCCTTGGTAAAAATGGGTCGCAAAAGACGATACTCATCGTCATCATTCTCAGACAGCTCTTATGATGCACGTCTGGAGGATGAACTTCATCGGCTGAAAAAGAAATTGCGAAAAAGACAGGAGGAAAAAGAAGGGAGGAGGAACCATGCCCGTCGCGACCGCCGCGACCGTCGTTGTAAGTACGATTGACGAACATTTTTACAGCGTTTTTCCCTTGGGCTCCAACCCATGTTGCGGAAAAATTCATCAATGTTCAAAATTGCAAACAGGCTCTAACCTGATTATTTGCAATGTATCATAATTTTTTCGTGGGCTCTAACCTATACGAAAAATTGCGATGGCTATCGTCGAAACTCGCAGTATTTGTTTGGGCTCTAACCCTCACAATTACGTTAACAGAACGAGCTGTCGGCGCTAACCGACAAGCTCCGTAACTTGACATCAAGTTACGACACAAAATTAGACATGGTCTAATAGCGACCGATTCATCTGCAGCTAGAAGCAAAAGCTCGTCCCGCAGCAGTGTCATCTCTACGAGCAGTGCCTCGTCGCGCTCGTCGAGAGCATCTCACCGATCCCGTGCCGCCACACACGATGGACATGTGCCGACTCCTGTAGACGATGGCTCGGCACGAAAACCGGACGATTCAACATTAGCTGACGCTCCCGACGAGTCCGTAAGCGGCCAGCCCGTCAATGCAGCCGCAAGCCAATTGACCTCCCGTGCTGAAATCGTGAAGAAACTAGGCAAACGAGTGACTGAAAACAAACAATACGCAGAAGCAGTCAACGAGCCGATAACCTTACGGTGGACCGACATCGTCAAAACTGGTCTTCCCGAGCAAGAACGTTCTGAAATATCAGCGTTATATCCAACGCCGCTAAACAAACCTCTTTGGGATCCAACCAAGCTCAATCCAGAATCCAAGTCATCTGTTACGGAACCGGTAATTGCTCGTGATTGCCGTATTGCTGTTAAACAATCCAAAATTTCAGCTTGCTTGGCCGGCACCGCAAAAGCAATTGAAATGCTTATGGGTCTCGAGGCATCGCAAGCCAACAATTCTCTCTTGGAAATTTTGGGCGATGTTGGCAGTCTAATGACAGATCTACAACACGACGAGACGTGCATACGGCGAAGCTTGATCATCGCAAACTCTAACGTCGCAGTTAGAAAACCGCTAGCTGAGACGGAAATTAGTGCCTTCCTCTTTGGTGACAAGCTCGATGAGTCTGTGAAAACTGCTAAAGCCATCGCAGTAACGTCCGAAGAGTTGAAGCCTAAAAATAAATCTTCAGGACGTTCAAAAAATTCGAAGGGTCCGCCCCGTTATCCGAAGAAGACGAATCGCGGGTCGTCGTCGGGCGGACCGCGCAGTTACCATCGGAGCTCTTACGAGAGGAAGAGTTCGCCGCACCACTCGTCACGGAGGGAGAACTTCAGGAAGGACAACCAGCAGCAGCCACCTCGTCGGCACAAGAAGTAGCTCCTGTAAGTCGTGTTACGGGCAGGTTAAAATTCTTTCGAGCTCAATGGGGTAAAATTACGTCTGATATAACTGTTTTATCGTGGGTTAACGGTTATAAAATTCCGTTTCAGTCAGCTTTGATAGACGGCCACACGTACCGCTGCGTCATCAGCTTCACCGTGGCCTTGATCCCGGGATGCGCGAGGTTATGAATCGCCTCAAAAACTGCTCTCCGGAAGGACTGGGTGATGAAAGGCCGGGCCGTACTTGTAGAGACGTCGCACAGAATTCGCGCGTCGGTGCCGGGAATCTGGACCAATTTCAGTTTAAGGCTGGTGTCCGAAAACTTCAATTGTTGTAGTTCCTCGTCGTCCCGTTGTGCTTTGGCGAGCTTGTCGTAGTCCATTGGTGTAACGACACTTTCTATGCGAGAAAGCGCGTCGGCTACAACATTGTCTTTGCCGGAGATGTGTTGGATGTCCGTCGAGAACTGCCCAATAAAATCGAGATGCCGAGCTTGCCTTGGCGATGCCTTCTCTGGTTTTTGCTTGAAGGCGAAAGTCAGTGGTTTTTGATCCGTAAAAATGGTGAAAACTCGCGCTTCGAGCATGTGGCTGAAATGTTTTATCGATAAATAAATTGCGAGAAGTTCACGATCGTATGCACTATAGCGGGTTTGTGCCGGGCTTAACTTCTTTGAGAAGAAACCCAGCGGCTCCCACCGACCGTCGACCTTCTGCTGAAGGGCCGAGCCGACCGATACGTCCGATGCGTCGCACACCAGCGCTAGGCATGCACCTATCTTCGGGTGTGCGAGGAGTGTAGCTTGTTCGAGGTCGGACTTCGTCTTCTCAAAGGCCTTGGTAGCTTCGTCGTTCCAGACGAGGGGCGCATTTCCTTTGACCTTGCCCTTGAGAAGCTCGTTGAGAGGCGCTTGTGTCCGAGCCGCGTCAGGGAGCAGGTCGCGATAAAAGTTGACCGCTCCTAGAAAACGGCGGAGTTGCTTTGCCGTCTGCGGTTGTGTATAATTCCGGATGGTCTCGGTCTTCTGGTCCGTTGGTCGGATACCGCTGCTCGAGACAGTGTAGCTAAGGAATTCGACCTCCTGCTGGCCGAAAACACATTTGGTGGGATTGACGACTATCCCGTACTGTTGTAGGCGTTCAAATAGCTGTTGAAGGTGCTGGTAATGCTGTTCGTCGTCGTCCGATGCCACCAGGATGTCATCGATGTAGGCGTAGCAGAAGTCCAAGCCACGAAGCATTTCATCGATAAACCGCTGGAATGTTTGTGCTGCGTTGCGAAGCCCGAAACTCATGTACGGAAATTGGAACAGCCCGAACGGCGTGGTGATTGCTGTCTTTGGGATATCGTCCTCAGCGACCGGGATTTGGTTATAGGCTCGGACCAAATCGATTTTTGAGAAAATCCTTTAGCCCCGAAGCCTCTGTGCAAAATCCCTGATGTGAGGTACAGGATATCGATCCGGTATCGTACGTGCGTTCAGACTTCGGTAGTCGCCGCAGGGTCGTTCGTCGGTCTCACCCTTCGGTGCCATGTGTAGCGGCGAGGCCCAGCTGCTGTTAGAAATCCGCGCCGTTCCCAGTTGCAACATCACCTCGAATTTCTCGCGAGCAGACTGGAAACGGTCAGGTGCAAGTCGGCGGGGACGGCTACTCACCGGCGGTCCTGGTGTCGTCTCGATATAGTGGCGCGTTTTGTGGCGAGTCACTGGCGTACGTCCATCGGGCCGCGTGATGTCCGGATATTTAGCGAGCAGTCGGTGATAGTTCGTCGATCCGGTGATGATTTTGATGCTGGGGCCTTCGCAGATGTGAACTTCTCCCCGCGACGTGCGCTTCGTCTCTCGGTCAATCAGCTGGCCCCCTTGAAGGTCGACGAGTAATCCATAATGAGAAAGAAAATCCGCGCCGATGATGGCCTTGGGGACATCCGCGATGATGAATCTCCATAGGTGTGTGCGTCGGAGTCCGAGGTTGAGAGACAATGTCATTGTACCGTACGTCGCAATGGCCGTGTTATTAGCGGCCGAGAGCTCGTACGTCGTCTTCTTGACGGGTCCACGGATTGAAGTGCGGGGATAGACGCAGAGGTCGGCTTCCGTGTCGATGAGGTACCTGATCTGGGTGTCTCGATCGGTAATGAAAAGGCGGCGCGTGTGGGGGTTTTGTGCCGCTCGCCGCCATTAGCGACGGCCTGTCCCGTTTCCCGCGAAACTACAAGGCTTTTTGCACTTCGTCGCCTGGGCACCGAACTTCCAGTGATACCAACACTGGTCATAGCTGTGGCTGCCGCGCGATTTCGAGCGTCCTCGAGATGGTGAGCGGTTCCGCGTTCGCTGGCGTAGCGGCCGCTCGCGATCTTCTCGGGCCTCTCTGCGCACCTCGGCGATCTCCTGCCTGAAAACTTGCGTCAGCTGCGCGATTTGCGCCGTCAGTGCTTCCAACATCGCGTTGGTCGCCGTTGCTACTGCGGCCATCTGCGGCTGTCCGAATTGGAGTGGCGAACTATGCATCGTTTCGACAATGCAATCTGCCAATTCGGCCGTTTTCTCCAGCGCAGTATCCTTTTGCGTGGCTAGTATTGCTTGCACGTTGGACGGCAAGCGGCCCAGCCATAACGTACGCAAAAGTGTCTCCGGCACGCTGGCGCCGACGAGATCGCGTAGATGACGCAAAAACACTGATGGCATACGATCGCCGAGTACCTGGTCTTCCAGTAGCCTGCGTGTCTTGGCGTCCTGAGACACGTTCAGTCGCCTTAGTAATTCCGACTTCGCCGTGGTGTAGGGTGTCTCCGACGGCGGGGCGATGATCAAGTCCTTGATGATGGTGGAGTATCGCGGGTCTAGACAGCCGCTCATGTAGCTGAATTTACTAGACTCGCCCGTAATCCCAGCGCTGGCAAAACTGTGCTCCAGCTGGCTAAACCACAGCTCTGGCTCATTTGGCACATACGGTGGAGCGCGGAAAGCGATCCTATCCATCCCTAATAGGAAATTCGATATCGCTTGTTGGCTCGCGTTGTTCGTTTCCTTTTGCGTTGCAGTGCTCGTCATTCCGATTTTCCACTTGTATCTCACTCAAAAAAAAATCGCGTGTTCGTACTTAGTCTCCGAATATAAGAAATCACGTCGGGGTCACCACTTTAGGAGCGGGGTACGAGATGTGATGTGAGTAGAAAAGACGAGTAAATGATGACGAATTTTTGGTTTATTTTGTTGAAGAATTGTTAAATATGTCTGTTACGGGACTGAGTTTATTCGGACTACATTACAAGTGAAAACGCCCGCTGAGAACGTGTGCCGCGCGTCGTGACTCGAGAGGAACTGTCAGCGGTAGTGCTTGTCGTTGTTTTTATTTGCAATTTTTGGAGGCGTGGAAAGGGAAAAGACAAATATAAAAAATGTAAGGAAAAATGGGTTTTCCCCGGGACGTGCAAGAAATAAAAGGAAGTTCAGGGACAGGATGGAAAACAGGAGAAATTGTAAAAAACTCAGATTTACTGGCGGTTGTAAAAGTGTAGGCGTAATTAGCGTAATGGTGGGAAAATCCCAAAAAGAAAAAAAAAAGGTTACTCAGGTATTTGGAAAGGGATCGGATTGTTTAGGGTATTCGTGTGTATGTGTGTGTGTGTGTGCGAGTGAGTACTGCGTGGCCACCACACCTTTTTATCACTTCCAAAAAATCTTATAAAGCAGCTGAATCTTCAACTTTGAGTCATTGGGTTAAGTACATATTAGAAAAAAGTGGTCTTGATATTTATATATTTTCTGCACATTCTACGCGTCACGCGTCTACTTCAACTGCAAAACGCAAAGGCGTCGGTATAGATATTTTGCGCTCGACAGCAAGGTGGACAGAAACTTCTCAAACTTTCGCAAAATTCTATGACCGAGAAATAATTGTTAATAATAGAGACAGTTTTGCTAACGCGATTCTTAATTCTTGATTTGAAATTTCAATTGTATCAATAATAAAATAATTTTATAATTATTTTACTTTAACTCATTCTTATCAGTTGATAATATTAACAAGGATGAATCAAGTGCAATATGCATATGCACATTATTGAGCGCCGTAACTGCTTTAAACAGCTACATGTTTTATCATGAGGAAGAGGCGCTATACAATCACATGATTAAACGAACTTACTTGTAAGTGAAGTTCTATCATGATTGTATGAGCCTCTTCCGAAATGATAAAACTCCCACCCAGTACTTCCCATTATCTCGAAAATTTCGAGATCCCAAAATTTATACGTTACGGCGGAGCTTTAAACTACTGAGGAAACGTCACCGCTCGCCTGATAACAAGAGAGTGCATGACACCAATACCTAGCTTCATAGCGGTTTGGAGCTTTTTACTTTGTGGAAATTCGGCCAGGTCGATAGGAATCGAAGGGACTACATGTTTTACCATTTCGGAAGAGGCTCATACAATTATGATAGAACTTCACTTACAAGTAAGTTCGTTTAATCATGTGATTATCAGTAACTTGTACTGATGGTCAGAGATACTAATTATCAGTATTGTATACTGATGGTCAGAAACTATGCTGAAAATAAACTTATTAAATAGTTATTTCAATTTCAACATTTAATTACATAAACATGCCTATAATGAATTATTAGTTACATATAATGAACATATATAAAATAATTATCAATATATAGTGATAATAATAGGGTTGTCTGACTAATTCACAAATTTCTGATCGGCAACTATACGCGAAATTTAAAGTTGGGCGCCACTTGTGGCGGGGGATTTCGGGGGCCTTAACCGCGCTACCGAATCTCTTCCGCCACAAGGCTTGTTTGATTTCTTATCCCCGATTAGGGCGCCAGACCGCCGTTTGACTAGGGCGATCGTCGGGGATAGTGCCTAAAAGGTTCGCGTATCCCGGTTTGCTTTCACGGCGACTGCACCGGATGGGCAAACAGGTGATTACTCGCGATCTCCTCTGCTCCATGCCTCGGTGTCCAACAATTCGTTTCCTATTTGTCTCCTCGCTTATGGTATGCCGGCAGCTCAGATGATGACTCCTTATTTCAGGTCGAAAGTCCATTCGAATTCGCGCGTATGTTACCTATCGTAGGACCCGAAAATATAGCGAATCAGCGTTACCCGATTATAACCGCTCGTGGCTGAAAATAATCAGCATGCAAATAAGGCAGGGTGACAAAAGTAAAATTTATATAAAGAACAATTGATCACTTTTATTAATTTATTTTATAATGCATAAGCAGGTGGTCGGATTAATTAGGGTCAGTATGATTCCGTATAATTATGAGAAATAACAAGAACACGAAATAATCGAAACTAGCATTCTTCCGGTCGGTCTTTAATTGACGAAAATGGCGGAAGAGTCAGCGGAAATAACTAATTCACGGGTTTCAATTCGTCCACTTCCAATATTCGCAATAAGTTACTATGTTGGCGAAAGGTCAGCGCGAATACTTTAAATTACGGGTTTTAATTCGTCTACTCCCGATATTCGCAATAAATTACTATTTCGGCGAAAAGTCAGTGCGAATAATTTAATCACTGGTTTTCTTTGTCTGATCTTAACACTCACGTTCGATTCTGTGAAATGGCGGACAGGTTAGCGCGACTAATAGGATCAATGATTTATTCAACTAAGCCTACATCCGCAATAACTAATATCTTGCGAAAGGTCAGCGCGAATTAACTAATCACTGTTTTTCTTTCGTCTGATCCTAACACTCACGTTCCATTCTACGAAATGGCGGAAAGGTCAGCACGAATTAGTAGGCACCGATATTGACGGATCCACGCGTCGCGACAACCTACTACAGCGAAAATTCCACTCCCGCACTCCGCGATTAATACTAATAAGTGGCACTTTGCTTACTTACGGTTTTCCTTGCTGATATTCGGCGAACGAAATTGGCGTGAGAAAACAGTGATAAGCGCAAATAATTCTGCTGTCTGTCTTACTCGCTCTCAGTAGGTCTCGCTCGCTCATGCTCAGTTCATCTCGACGTTTCAAAATGGCCGCTCGGTCTCTCGCGTGTACACCTCGTGTTCTCGTAACAGTCATTGGAGCGCCTCCTGGGGCGCTCCCGTGTCGGTCAAGTGACGTGTCCCCGGGTATTTATGTGTGTTTACCGTTGTTAGTGTGTGCGGCGCTCAGGATGTCGCCGATGGTGTTCGGCAGCTCGACACAGCTGATTGCCGGCTGCCACTTCATCGGCGATTTTCTGCTTGCCCCAGGTGTATCAGTGCTCTGTGAGTGTTGGTGTTGGTGCCTGGGAGTGTAACGGATCTGTATGTGTTATCAACATGCATTTCCGTTGCATTTCCCAGTGAAGTTTTCCGTTTTTCTTTCGCCGGTCGGCAACACGTGGTCGTGAGTGAGTGTGTGCGTGCGCTCTCTTATTTCGTGGTGCGCTCCTTTTTTTTTTTTGCTTTTGAGTGTCCGTCGGATCGCGTTCATCGCTTATTTCGTCAATATCTCCGGTTGTGGTATTCGGGCATGAAAAGAGTTAATTGTTTGTTTTAGTGCGCGTTTATTTACATTTTATATAATTGGTTACAGGGCGGCAAGGGAGGGGAACGGCTTTCCTGGGGTGTTGTAGATAGTGCCACAATCAGGAAAAGCCTTGTAATGTACCGCATTACAAAATCTGTTGTCAGACCATATATATATATATATATATATATATATATATGGGTAATTCTTGGCTATTTCGATTGACTTGTAACCCTTAGGTTACGGATTTTTTTTTTCATTTGGCACAATTGTTGTACACATAAAACTGAGATTTTTCCCAAATTTTGGAGACGATACATTAATAATATCAAAAGTTATTAACAATTAAAGAAAAATGATAAAAAATTTTCAAACGGCTATATTTTAAAAACTAATAAAGATATCGAAGTCGGATTTTTTTCAAAATACTTATAATGCCTTAAAATTTCGAAATAATTACAACAATAAACAATAAAAAAATTTTTTTCGAAAGTTATTAACTTTTTGTTTAAACAATTGCTAATATCTCAAAAAGTATATTTTTTTTTTGAAAAATTCTTGCTCCTACGTATTCCTGAGGATTTTTGCTATCGAAATCAATCATAAAATTCAAGGCCCCGACATATCAGAAAGGTACTTTAGCTTTAATCTAAAAAACTAATAAAGATACCGACGAATAATGAAAGATAATAAAGACGCCGAGGCGTCTTCTTTTGATTAGGACTACGCTTTCCGATATGTCGGGCCCTTGAATTTTATGAATGATTTCGATAGCAAAAATCCTCAGGAATACGTAGGAGCAAGAATTTTTCAAAAAAAAAAAATATACTTTTTGAGATATTAGCAATTGTTTAAACAAAAAGTTAATAACTTTCGAAAAAAATTTTTTATTGTTTATTGTTGTAATTATTTCGAAATTTTAAGGCATTATAAGTATTTTGAAAAAAATCCGACTTCGATATCTTTATTAGTTTTTAAAATATAGCCGTTTGAAAATTCTTTATCATTTTTCTTTAATTGTTAATAACTTTTGATATAATTAATGTATCGTCTCCAAAATTTAGGAAAAATCTCAGGTTTATGTGTACAACAATTGTGCCAAATGAAAAAAAAATCCGTAACCTAAGGGGTACAAGTCAATCGAAATAGCCAAGAATTACCCATATATATATATATACTATGGGCGATGTTCTTTGAAACAATTCATCAAACCCATCAGATTTGGTATAAAAAAGAGATTTTGATATATACTGTGGAAAAAATGGCAAAAGCAATATAATATATATTTCTTTTCAAATATATATTTCTCTTGGTAGTCGTATCGTAATTCAAATTATATTTTGATAACTTATTTTGTTCTACCGATCTTTTGGTTCATTTAAGAAAACTAGGACTGCGATGTACTGAAACAGTTAGACAGGACAGAATACCTGCAAATCACAACATTGTTAAAAAGAAAGATGAACGTGAAAATTATGAAGTTAGCGTGATAAGAACAACGGTATCAATTGTATTACAGTGATGGATTCTAAGTCAGTCTCAGTATTGTCTACTGCAGCTGGTGTAAATCCCACTGGTTCCATTGAAGGATACAATAAAGCTGAGAATACAAAAAGAAATCTTGATTCACTATGAGCATTTTGTGCCTGCAATAGTTATATGGACGGAATAGATATTTACGATCAACATAGCAACAAAGTTCTACCTCTGTTTAAAAAAAGTGAACTTAAGTAATTTTTCTATAGAGGCCTGCAATGGCTCGGTCGGTAGGGCGACGGACTCGCACCCGGTAGGCCCGGGTTCGATTCCCAGTTCCTGCTGATTGATACAAGCACCACTGAAAAAAGTTTCATGTGCATTGTTCTCAAACACATTGCAAGCCTCCATCGCTGATTAGCACTGATGAAGCATAAATAGAGCGACGTTAAATAAAAAAAAAAAAAAAGTAATTTTTCTTAGATGCATCCAAATGGCAATTACAAATGCTACAGTTTTATTGAATACTGCAATGAAAGATAAAAGTAAAAAGATAGGAACAAAGGATCTTACGAGTATTATATGAGGGTGGTCCGATAAGTACTTAGCCTCAACGCCCGATGGCGCCACTCTCGCAAAAGAAATATTCTATCACGTAGTACAACCTTTTCGATGGTTACTGTCAAGATTTTAGCCGGATCGGAGTTGTAGTTTATTTTTGAGAGCGTGTGAAAGCAAGTGTGTCCGTTGATTTTTGAAAAATGGAAAAAGAGCAGTATCGGTCGGTGATTTGATTCTTGTTTTTGGAAGGGAAATCGCGCAGCGAAATCAAAAAGCGGTTGGATGCTGTGTACGGTGACTCTTCTCCTTCGATGGTGACCGTCAAAAATTGGTTTAACGAGTTTCAACGTGGTCGCACGTCGATTTTTGAAGAGCCACGTTCAGGTGCTCCGAAAACGGCTACCACGGAGGAGGATAACGTGACAAAAATTCACGATCTCGTATTGGCAGATCGACGATTGAAGGTGCACGAGATAGCTAAGATCGTAGGCATCTCAAAAGACCACGTGGGTCATGTCCTGCATGAAATTTTGGGCATGAGAAAGCTGTCGGCGCGATGGGTGCCGCGTTTGCTCACTTCGGACAACAAGCGCAACCGTGAGACAACTTCAGAGCAATGTCTGACGCTGTTTAAGCGCAATCCAAAGGAGTTTCTGCGTCGTTTCGTGACAGTCGACGAAACATGGATCCACTGGTATACACCAGAGACCAAGGAACATTCGAAACAGTGGACTTTACCCGGCGAAAGTGCTCCGAAGAAGGCGAAGACTGCCCCATCGGCCGGAAAGGTAATGGCCACCGTTTTTTGGGATTCACAAGGTGTGATCTATATCGAATACCTGGAGAGGGGCAAAACGGTCACAGGGCTGTACTATGCCGAATTATTGGGCCGATTCGACGTCGAATTGCAGAAAAAACGGCCCCTTTTGGCGAAGAAAAAACGGCCCCATTTGGCGAAGAAAAAAGTGCTCTTCCACCATGAAAACGCACCGGCTCACACCTGCGCCGTCGCCATGGCCAAATTGGTCGAATTAGGCTACGAACTGCTGCCCCATTCACCGTATTCTCCAGATTTAGCCCCGTGCGACTTCTTTTTGTTTCCAAACTTGAAAAAGTCACTCGCCGGGCAGAAATTTGAATCGAATGAGGAGGTAATCGCTGCCACGGAAGCCTACTTTTCAGACCTCGAGGAAACGTATTTTTCAGACGGGTTAAAGAAGTTGAAGCATCGCTGGGCCAAGTGTATCGAACTAAAAGGAGACTATGTTGAAAAATAAAACGCCACTTTTCCAAAATTTTCGTTTTTCTTTTGTAGGCTAAGTACTTATCGGACCACCCTCGTAGCTGTTGCTAAGAGTTATCTGACGAAAAAATCTTAAAAAAAAAATCTTCACGTTGCAAAACAAAGTCACATCAAAAAATTGCTCTAACAAAAATTATTCTCTAAGGACTAGAAAGATTTGCAAAAAGTGCAAATTATATTTCTGCAAAAATTGTTTTGAATCTGCTCATACCAAAGAGCAGTACTTATAGCATAAGTTGAAAAATATCTTAAAATTACAAAAAAATAAAAAAAAGAAAAATGAAAAATAATTAAAAATATAAAAAAATTAAATTGTAGTTTAGTAGACAAAAACATGTAGTAGAAATACGAAACAATGAAAAAACATTATTTTTTCCATTCTTCGTAATTAGTTAATTTGTTAAAATTTTTTTCGAATTTTTAGGCAAATTTTTTAATTTTCATAATACATATAGTCAAAATCAAAAAATCCAAAAATGTTGGGAACAGCTCTGAACAAATTCACACATATTCATTGAGAAATATGTAGTATTTGTTGTAATATTAATTTTTTTTGTAATGTTGATTCTTTTTGAGTAAAATAATTATGAACTTTCGTATAACGCTATCATAAAAAACCGCCATTTTGTAAAAATGTTGTCAGAAAAAAAAAATTTCCCCGGACGATTTTTGAAAGCTTAAATATCGGGTTGATAAAATGTTAGTTTGAATGCCGCAACAGGAAAATAATCGATAAAAATGGGTATTTTTTTTATTAAAACGCAAAATTAATAAGGTTATTGAAAATTTAACGTATAATTGATCCCGGATTCTTAAATAGCACCCTCAAAAATCTCCCAGGTAGAATTTTAGGAAGAAATTACCATTCTTTTCTGTATTAATTAGACTCTTGAATTATGTGCACAAAAATGTGAATCTGTGCGTTAATTTGGGAAATAAAAATTTAATTACGTTTATATTATATTAATATAACAGATTTTTAGATGTTTAGCTATATAAGAAATATGCAACGCATCAAGGTGGGTTTTCTTTCTTCTTTTTTAAATAAGTGTTATGGTCAGCTGCGTCTGATTATTCAACTTCTATCCCCTTATAAAAAAGTGATGGAAGCCATATTGAAGCATTTTATTCGTGACCTGATTGGCCCAAATGTAAAAAACCGCGAAAATTCAAATTGATTTTAGTTGATTTTTTATTATAGATTTAATTTAATTAGTTTTTAGCAACAAAATAAAATATAAAAAATATCATCTTTCATTCATCATTTATAATCATAATGTAGTTTATTGTTTATCAGTTTTATCCCTTATGAAAAAGTGATGGATGCCACGTTGAAGCATATAGTGATTTGATGGCTGAGATATAATTGCGTGATATACTTATGTGGCGGAAAATAAGCATATAGGTGTAGTTTTGAATTGAGATTTTACTAATAAAAATTCAAATCATTATAATTTATCATACGGATAATATTGAAGATAAGGAAGTAAAAAAGTAGACTATAATATTGTTTATACACTCATAAAATGAAACTAACAACGAAGAAATCGTTTCATACAAATAATATAGGTTGAAATTGCTCTAAATATTTTCTATTAATAATTGAAAATTTGGTTTTTGAATGTGTAAAATAAAAGTTGTAATGTTGCAATCTTTATTCAAAAAGTAGAATAAAAGTTTAATAATAAATTAACCCGTTGAGAAAAAATAGTATAAGATTATATTTATTGCAGTTGTTTCATCACTAATACACATTTTCCGCTGTGATATAGGTTTTTAAAAAAAATTGAAAAATCTACCTTTGAAAAAAGTAATTTGTTAAATATGTTAATATTGATATAACAATAAGAAATAAAAAAGAAGGTAAAAACGCGTAAAGTTTATCTATTATTTTCCTATATGAAAAAGTGATGCTGAGTGAAGTAATTTTATTTATGACCTGATTGACTGAATTTCGTCACGCATGTCACAATTATGAGTAAATCGGTCATAATAATAAATCGAAGTACTTTACATCTATTAATACAAATAAGTATAATAATTTGTAGGCATTAAACTGTAAATGACTTCCACATTCTTTCAATGGTCTAACCTTTAAAAAATACGATAAAGTAATCTTAATGCACTTCAATTGCATTTATTTATTGGACATATAAATTAATTGAATATATCTTTATTGTAAAGTTTAGCTTCAGATAAATATGATTAATATTGAGAAGAATGGTTAATTGATATTTTATATGAAATTCTGCGAATTTATTTCTTTGCAGTCGGCACCGTTAATTTATTTTATATAAATTTTGAAATTTAATTCATAAATGTAAACAAACTCTCCAAATGTTTTCAGATGAACAATGGAAAAAACAGTTAAATTAAAATAATATATCTGTTGATATGGAGAAATCCCATGGAAAGCTTTATACCATGAACCAATATGTTAAAAAAGAAACAAAATTAAATTGTTAGGCGCAGCTGATGGTTCAATCCTATCCTTATCCTTGCCTTAGATTTATTTTTATTTTTTATTTTTATACTTTTTACATATTTTATTCCTATCTTATCTTTAAAAAAAGATGAGTCGCTGACATCCAGCGTTGTGATTTGTTTGATGCAAAAATAGAACGCGAAATTTTGAATTTTCCTATACTTTGAAATATTATTATTATTATATATCAAAGAGTGTAAGATTTCTATTTTAGCGATAAATTTAATTTATGAATAATTAACATGGATAATAAACTGCAAAAATGGAAATATGTTAGTAAATTGGTTTAAGAACATAATATGTTATGTTTTGAAATTATTTGTACAAATTGTTAATTTTATAACCATCTCCGATACTACAATCAATATCGTTGTGTTAAAATTTGGTAGAAAGATTACATATTTATCTTTTGTATATTTTAAATTAAAACGTATGCGAACAAAGGAAATTAATTATCAAAATATTAAACCCGTTAAATTAGAAGAATATTCACGGGTGTTTTCATAGTGGCAGCAAAAAGTACACGATGTTAAATGTATTACTCATACTAATATAAGATTGGAGCCATAATCACTTCTATTGAATATGTAAGCTTAGTGTTGTATAATAGTATAATAGTATAATAGCATTATTAATCTAAGGTCGAATTAATCTTTTGAATAATTTTTCCGATATATCTTGAAATGAGTAAAAGTTCATCGATTTTTGAGAAAAAATGGGTGCATGTTCTATTTTTATTCATCAATAAATATTGACGTATGTAGTCTATTTTAAACAACATGACTTATTCGTGTCCATTGAAATCTTGAAGTTGACATGTAAAAGGTTCAAATAATGTAATAAATAATGGTAAAACATTAAAAAAAAAAGCGCGCAAAGCGCGCTAAATAACACTAGTTTTTTAAAGGTTTTATGGCCAGATGCTCAACTTTGGGTAGCCGCACGATTTAAAAAATTCTTTTTGTTTTCTACTCGCTCGTTACAGTAAAGTATATTAATAGATCAAAATGAAAAAATTTGGAGGTTAACCTCATGGTATCTGATTTTTTATACTATTTCCCCGAATTCGATATTTATTTTTGTTTGTTCAAAAAAAGTTATAACCTCAACATTTCTAAATTCGTAACTTTGACCGACCAAAGTCTATTACAAATTTCCGAAATTAAAACTTTAGTTTATTACTTTGTTTAAGGAAACCAACCGTTATTAAATAGTAAGTATTGAAAGTTTTTTTCTTAATATATAAAAATTGTCTTAATAAATATATCGTCACGAAATTTTTTTTATCCTGAAGAGCTAAGAGCTACAATTTTCTTGCTCATGAGTACCAAAATCTTATTTATAGACCCTAGCAAGTTCCCTTAAACGTAACATCTTATTTGTTGATAAAATTAATTTATCACTTTTTTCTGATTATTAAAACCAATGAAAATTATTTTCGAAAGCTTCGTTGTTTTCTTTAGGATCTGTACTATAGAATGATCTTAATATTCATTGGAAAAAAATTCTAGAAGTTATTTAGTGAATCGGCGTAGTGACACGACAATAATTTCCAGCACTTTTCAGCAATATTTTCGTCAGTAGCATAAAAAAATGTATAATAACCTTTAATTTTGAATCAATTCAGACTTTACTTAGTTTCGTTGTGTTAAAGTTATGTAATGGTATAAAATAAAAAAATTTGCGTCTTATGGAAAAATACGTTGAAAACTATGTATTGTCTATTTCAAATTAAATTTTAATATGGGAAGAAAGTTAAGAACTTTATGAAACTTTGACACAAGAAAATTAATTAAATTTTGAAGCCACTATCGTGTTTAAGATTATAGGTCGCCGTGGAGTTTTTAATGCTATTAATGAAAATCGTCGTCATTGCGACAGACCAATTTATTAAATAGCTTCTAGATTTTTTAAAAACTTGTATAAATTGATATATTCACTCTTAAAATCTTGTCAAACAATGTAGTATAAACAAATTTTTAATTTTCGTAAATTGGTAACAGATTTTTGTTACTTTTAGTAACAAAGTTACAGATTTTGGAAATTTTGAGGTTATAATTTTTGTGGACAAACCATAGTAGATATCGAATCTAGACAAATACTATAAGAAATTAGATATCATAATGAGTACGTTTAAGTTTTTTCGCTTTGATTCATCAATAATTTCAACGGGTTGGCTCTCAAAATTGGAATTAATTTTACTTCATCAATAATTTTTTTGTAACAGTATGAGTAGAAAACAAAGAATTTTTTTAATCGCGTGGCTACCCGAAGTTAAGCACCTGACTATAGCACCTCCTTAAGAGAGTATAGTGGCTAAGACTATTACTTAATTGAGAATGCTTGTAATTTGGATAGGCGTATGTATTATGGCTCTCTTAATTAAGCTATGACCCAAGTTTCGTGACCCTTCAGAGCTTCAAATCCGAGAATTTAATGATTAAAATTAACATCTTATAGGAAAATGCGATTTTTATTGATGATAACTATATTCAAAAATGTAAAAATTATGGAAAAATTTTGAGATACGTAGAAAAAAATACGAAATCCAACGGTGTTTTCAAAATTATCAATCAGAACCTGTATAAAAAGATATTGAAGTATTTATATTATAAATTGATGATTTACGGCAGTAAATTGACGATATGGCAACATAGCACAGACTACGTGTATTCATTTACGCACGCATTTTGTAGGCACGAGCTCTTAAAATTAGCAACTCTAGTTAATTAACGATTGAAAATTACGTGAGTCATGTTATGATGTTATCATTAAAATTTTAACAAAGAAAAAATTTAATAAAGACAATGCACAATTATAAATTCAATTAAAATTTTAATTACTGTAATAAAATAAATAATTATCTATACGAATCAACAATATTTACATTGTTATTCGTATCGTATTATTTACATTGCTTCAATAGAATTTAAATAATCACATATCTTTCGTACGACTTTCTTGGTTTTAGTAAGTTGTCCTTTGGATAATAGTTGTTAAAGGCCATTTAGTTAAATTGATTTTCCTTGTGAGCTGTTTCAATCATTTCATAACTAATACTAACATTTTTTAATTTTTTTCTTCATTCTAAGAGACAAATGATTGTTTTTTTAATTTCCCAAGTGCTTTTAATTTACGTAAAATACTTTCTTTGTTGGCTTTTTCTGTATCAACTTTTTTTGTATCTGTTATGTCCCAAGAACTGGTTCAATCAAACTTTTATCACATATTTTAAACTGCAATAATATATCTTGCAACATTATAACATCTGCAAGTCCATCGTGAGCACCTTTATTTTCTATTTTGCAAGTAGCTGCAAGATTGACTAATTTTTTTGCATCCTTATTCTTCTCTTTATTACATTTGTAACGGTCCTACCTATGAGTGTGTATAATTTTTTCGTGAACTTCTGTATTGCTGCAACCCGCCAAACTCGCTATTCTATGCCTATTAATTAGTATAAATAACGGCGCCACTACACGTATTGTATTATTGTGTTAGAATGATAGCCAAAATTCATTTCTACATAAAAAGCGCGTGACGTCACTCTGCCTATAGCTACAGATATATATATATATATATATATATATGTGGAGCTGGTATGAGTGAGCAAGCGAGTAGATGGGCCTGGCACTTTCCCTCTACGTGGAAAAGTACCAGACCCTTCGGGAAAGCGATGGAGAGAGGGCAAGCGCCCTGTCCCCCATCGAAGGGAAGAAAAGAGAGACTGAGCGCGTCCTCAGCACGCCAGTGCTTGGAGGACGGTGACACTAATAGCATGTAATCTATGTTTAGTCCTTCATTCTATTTTGTGTGTTATTTTTAATAAACTTATACCTTATTAATAAAATAACTCGAGTGTAAGTCCCTTATTCTCATACCATACGTATGATTTCTCACAAATATATATATATATATATATGTATTATTTAATTAAAATACATTAACAAAAGCGATTTTCGAAGAACAAAAGCATTTCTTATGTTAATTTTGATAATGAATTCAAAATATCATATTTTTAAACGTCTTTTGCACTTAAATATTGATGAATTTTGATGTGCAAACTTTACTTATTTATAACTTTGCGAATAATAATTATTATATGTAACGGTCCAGTCTGATTTGTCTCCTATTTTCTTCTGCAAATTAGCAACCCGTCATACACAAGATAATCAAAGAAAAGCGGTAATGGAGCAAAGGCGCTTTTCTCACGTATATGAAAATGTGTTAGGACAACTCTGCGAAAACATTACCATATAAGGAGCGTGACGACATTTTGCGATAAAACATGTACAAAATTTGTGTCAATGACAAAAATAGCGTTGTAGGGGCTACCAAGCGTAGAAAGGAGCCCCTTTCGCAAGTATAAATTCGCTCGTCGCTGCGGCAAGAGGACTCACTATCCTACCTTGCTTAGCAGCGCGAGCACTGTTAGAGAAATAAAGCCTCAGCAATTTCCTGAGATAAATTTCTTATTCAGTGGTTAGCCTGCTAAACTCCCATCCTACAGATATCTAAGCGCTCAACTCATGAGACTATCTCTCTCATGAGAAAAAAGCAGCCTTAGACATCTTTCTACCCAAAATATATTTGCTGTTAAGAAACTAAGTTGAGTAGTGATTGCGGCGCTGTCGGGCCTCTCCCCGATAGATGCGACCACTCTCAATTGCATTTCGAGACAATTCATCGAGTTAGAAAGCCTTGTGGTTTGCTACTCGAAAGATTTTCATATGTTATTTAGATTACACGCGTGTCAACTTCTTGCTTTCCTCGGAGACGCGATTGCGAATTCAATATTAAGAGTCCGAACTATTGTTTTGATAACGCGAGATAGATTCAAACGTTACATATAATATATTATTATTAATCCATTAAAGCCCATGCTCAAATCAGCAGGCTAACAGTAAAACTTATTGTTTTACTGTTAGTAAAACTTATTGTTTTACTGTTAGTAAAACTTATTGTTAGTTAAAATTATTGGATCACCTGCTTTTTTGAAAAAAAAATATCCGTATTTTTTTGTTTTTCAAAATTCGTTGTTTAACAATAATTGTTTAAACAAATAAAGAATTAAATAGCAAGATTGATAAACTAATAACGCCAATCGATTCTAGAGGCAAAAACAAGAAGAAAACTTAAAGTAAATTTTTTTGATTCGAGGCATAGCTTTTGTACAATAACGCTGTATACAATTTATGTTTGATTTTTTAAGGACCTATAAGCTTTGCCCGATGTCACATATACAAAATAGTAAATTTATGTCAGATTCCGTAATTATTGATAGATGGTTCTAACTATAATATTTTATGTTTGTAATTTTATTTGTAAGAAAAAGTCTTGAAGAAGGACTCATGTAGTCCAAAACGTCGTCTAAAAATAAATTATTCGCTTAAATTCAATTCTGTAAAGTGGTGTTCATTTTATTATCCATTCAACCAAACGTCTGAAGTCAACTTTTACATAAATTTTACACATTTATAATATTTTATAATCGCAAATATTGGTAGGTGCCTTTAACTATAAAATTTTTTATTCGCAAACAAAAAAGTACATTTTGAAGGGAAAAAAGCCAGTTTTTCTTGAAAAATCGAATATAAATTGTTTATAGCGTTATTGCAAAAAAACCAAAAAAACTAAGCCTCGAATCAAAAAAATTTACTCTACGTTTTCTTCTTATTTTTGCCTCTAGAATCGATTGGCGTTATTAGTTTGTCAATTTTGCAAATTAAATTTTTATTTGTTTAAACATTTATTGTTAAACAATGAATTTCAAAAAATAAAAAAACAGGTACTTATTTTCTCAAGAAAACAGGTGATCCAATAATTAGTTTTACTGTTAGCTTACTGGTTTGAGCAATGAATTTATTGGATTTTGATATTTGCGTTATAAAATTTGGCAAAATGTGAAAATAATTTATTATCTAAATGTTATTAAGCAATTTGAGATTTTCTTTTTGGTAATAACTTCTACAAGCGATAAGCTTTTTTTTCTATGTAAAATAATCGTATTATTTATTATACGGTTTACGTTATTGAATATACAAAATTTATTTGTTAATAACTTTGAACTGCGATTTTTCCGACACTTACGAATTATACGTAAATTAACTCTATTAGATGCTGTATTTTTTACATTGTTTATTTTTTATCTAGCGTTATTAATTTTGTTGCTAATAATAAAAACTATTTTTGCACACATTCGAAAATAGCGTTAAAAGGGCTATCCGACGTAAAAGGAGACCGAAATCTGTGTATTAGTAGGCTCAATTTTGCAGTATGAGCTTTTTCTTTGCCAGTCTCATAAAGCGAGTGCTTTAAGATTGAATAAACTTGGTGTTACACCTAAGTATATTCTTTTCTAAGAAAAATACCCCAGGTGTCTCTCACCGATTTTATTTTTTTTAGATATTGTAAAACATTAATAAATAAGACACACGTGTTTTCTTTATCTGCGGAAAAAGCTTTTTAGTGGATGAGACAGCCCCTCAAAATCTTAGTCGCCGAGGGGTGGTTTAAGGATTAATAGAATAATATAATGTTTTTTAACCAAACTCAGTGGAAAATCTGTTACTGAAAGGGATGAAAAATGTTGATTTAATGATAAGATTTGATCTATTTTGAAGTATAAATGTATAATTTGGTTATAAATAATTTTATAAAAAATAAATTCAAGAAGTTAATTTGGAGCGAAAAAATCTGAAAAAAATATATGTTACACACAAATATATATCTCAGTTGACGTATTTTTGTATTTTTTCTAAATAGAATTTTTCAACCACTCTTTGCCGTGTATTTGTACAAAATTGGGATCTTTTTCCGAAATAATAGTATACTTGAACAGTTTTTGTTTATTTTGGCATACCAAAAATGTTCCGCATAATTTGTTAATGTTACACGTATGTTGGTGGGGAGTACTGTTGCCGAAAGAATGAATATGAGAACAAGTTTTATTGTTAGATGCTATTTTATACTATACATAACCATTCTTGAAATCTGATTAACATAACACTTGATTTAGGTTAACAGTGATTTGAAATAGTTCAGAAAATAGGATAATCTTCACCAGGGTAAAGAAAATTGCTTCAATGATAGCTATATGAAGAATATGACCAACAATAAACTAATAATATAGATAGCTGTAATAGAAGTCATAAGAATAATTGAAACAAATTAAGTTATGACATAAATTTATTGAAATGATACGAGATAATTGATGAAGGACATATTAAATAAATTGTTACGATGTAACATATTTGCCGCGCGTACGCGCGGTACAATTTAATTTTTGAATTAGATTGTCGTTGGCCGGCTACTATGAGTATACTAGGTCTGTCCGGAAAGTATCGGGCCTACGTTTATATCTTCGCACCATAGTGTTCGAGCGACCTCTACCGGACAGAAACGTCAACAGTAAACCCTCACGAATCTATTGGTTACTTACTGACACCTGCCGGACGTATAGTTTATGCGCAGCGTGTCTTTGTTTACAGTGCCTTTTTCGCGTTCGTCGGATTTTGATATTGTCAAAAATGACTGAAAAACAAGATCTACGAATTTGCATCATATTTTGCTTTCAACTCGGAAAAACAAGTTCGGAAACTATTGAAATGATGCAAAAGACCTTCGGAAGCGAGTGTATGAGTAAAACACGAATAAAAGAGTGGTATAAACGGTTCAAGAATGGTCGCACTTCTGTCGATAGTGATTCTCGTTCCGGCCGACCTTCGACGACAAAAACCGCAGATAATATTGAGCGGGTGCGACTTGCAATCGAACAAGATCGTCGTATGACTGTGCACGAACTAGAAGAAGACCTTGGGATACCAAAAACTATCATTTCAGAAATTTTAACCGATAATTTAGGAATGAAACGCGTGTGTGCGAAATTCATCCCAAAATTGCTCACAGCAGAGCAGAAGAACATTCGCTTAGAAATCGCTCTGGACAATCTGGAAATGGTCAATAATGATGATAATGTTCTTAGAAAAGTTATTACAGGTGATGAATCATGGGTTTATGGTTATGATCCTGAAACAAACCAACAATCTTCACAGTGGAAGCATTCTGAATCGCCAAGACCAAAAAAGCACGTCAAAGTCGGAGCAATGTCAAGTCAATGTTGATTGTTTTTTTCGATTGTGAAGGTGTTGTACATCACGAATATGCGCCAACAGGTCAGACAATCAATAAAGAATACTACGTTCAAATTTTGAAACGTTTGCGTGATGCAGTACGAAGAAAACAGCCGCATTTTTGGGAAAGTGGTGACTGGCTTCTCCATCACGATAATGCGCCAGCGCATTCATCCAATCTTGTGCAGCAGTTTTTGAGCAAACACAATATCGCATTGCTTCGACAACCTCCATACAGTCCCGACATAGCCCCTTGTGAGTTTTGGCTGTTTCCAAAACTAAAAAAACCACTTAAAAGACACCGATTCGATGACAAAACAACGGTTGAAAACAATGAGACGAGTGTACTTAAGGCTATCCCTAAAAGTGAGTTCCAGGACTGTTTTGAAAAGTGGAAACATCGATGGAACCGTGTTATTCAATCAATTGGGGATTACTTTGAAGAATGCCACCCACCAGATGATAAAGAATAACGCTAGCACGAAAATATAAAGGTAGGCCCGATACTTTCCGGACAGACCTCGTATGACGGCAGCACTGTCTGGACAAGTCGTCTCTGCTCATAAGCGAGTTCGTCACGACAGTCAGTAACCACGCGAACTTCAATCCGTGTTTTCTGCCTAGTTTTTCCACAGTGTTTTCCCCGGTCAAAGACGTCAACCAACGAAATACGCACTTCCTACCTTCCTCAACACATTTTATCCTATCTGGTGATGTGGTACGAATGGTGTAAATGAGTGAGTGGATGATAGTAATTACGCCTGGCTCTTTCAGCAGCCTTTTGTCTCGTGCTGCATTGACATTGAGCCTGATGCACGAGAATTTCAATCCTCTGAGGTAAAATCGCCGTTGTGGCATCTCAACGGAGTCTCACACGAGCTCCTGGTGAACGCCTCAACGAGGTGCGCCGGCGGGGTCAACCGTTATTCTATTGTGTGCGAATAAGTCGTGTTCGCGAGCGAATATACCGTGCGGTAGTGCGAAATTCCCTCGTCAAGTGTTAACGATAATTGTTTCCGCGCGAACGAAAACTTTGTCTTTCGATATTAGTGCATGCGAGCGATCAATTTGTTTATTTACTTTATAATAAATTTGGGTTTTTTTATGCCTCACAGCTTTTTTCCCAAAAGGTGCGTGAATTTATTTCGACCTGAGATCCTCGAGCGTCCTGTTATAAAAATAGAAAAATTTAAATTTCAAAAGAGAAATTAGCATGAAATTCGCGACATCGATGTCACCTAAGGCATGATGTGATATACGATTAAACACAAATTTCTTATACGTTTAGGCAGAAATTTATATTAATAATATAAATTTATATTAACTTGCGAAATAAATGATTTATCCATCACGATTTAAATTTGGAACAATAATGACAATCTTCAAAGAAATTCAAAAGAAAAGTTTGAAGCATAGCGATTTATTACACCATTTATGCCAAAAGAACAGGTGCTTCAAAGTAAAAATAACGTTTGAAAAGAAATAAATGTATTCAAAAAATCATGTTTTATTTATTTAAATTTAAAATTTAGTGGTTTTTTGAAAATTTTCGGAATTTTGGCTTGCATCAATCGAAAGAGCATGCCCGAGGTATTAATTTATTTATTACGTATTAATTTTGAGTAAGTTTCATCTTGTTTTCGTCAATTGGCACTTTATTGAATATAAAGTACTCAAAAACTGCAATTTTAGTGTTAAAGGGTTAATAGACAACTATACAAATTTTTTTTTATCAAACTTTGACAGAGTTGAACCTCACGTAAAATCTATTTTGAGAATTATAGTGATAATAATGCAAAACCGTACCCGGAGCTGGCGCAAATGCTTCTGAACCGCGCGATGTTACGAATCAATAGATGGATGACTGAACGCGGACTTAGCCTTGCCCTGGCCAAGACAGAACTCATCCTTCTGACGGGAAGCAGGATTAATACCCTGATTCCCATGACAGTCGGAGAGGTATCGCTGCGGACCAGTGGGGCGGTCGAGTATCTGGGGGTGACCCTAGATACGAAGATGACCTTCTGGCCGCACATACAACAGACAGCGAGGAAGGCGGCAGAGAGGACTTCCGCTCTCAGTCGTCTTATGGCAAATACATTTGGACCGAGACAATGGAAGAGACGACTACTGATGACAACGACCCACTCGATCATGCTCTACGGGCGGAGATGTGGGCCGACGCGTTGGGGGTCAAGAAATACTGCAAACGACTGACAAACGTACAAAGACAGGGAGCACTGAGGATAGCCTGCGCCTACAGGACAGTCTCGGCTGAGGTTGTCCCGGTGGTGGCGGGGGTTATCCCGATAAACATGCTCGCCAGAGAGCGGAAACGCGTGTACGAACGAAACAGTGACATGACTAGAACGGAAGCTGCCCAGGACGAAAGAACTAGGACGATGACGGACTGGAACAAACAATGGAGGATGAGCACGAACGGAGCATGGACTAGACGACTCATCGACGACCTGAGACCGTGGACGGAGAGGCAATTTGGGGAAGTGAATTTTTACCTGACCCAGTTTCTTACCGGCCACGGGTACTTCAGGAAATATCTGTTTGACAGAGACAAAGTTAACAGCGCCGACTGTAAATACTGTGGACACAAATGTGATGACGCAGAGCATACATTTTTCAAATGCTCACACTGGAACGACGAAAGGCAAAGACTGGAGACGACACTTGGAAACATCACGCCCAACAACATTGTGGCAAAGATGCTACAAGACAAAGACTACTGAACGGTAACGGCAACGTACGTTGAGACTATCCTACGAGGGAAAAAGGCGGACGGTTGCCTGGAAGTCGAGTGTTAGACGAGAAGAATGCGAGAGTAAATGGTATGAACAAATGGATGAATGTGAATAAACGGACGTAACGAAACGATACAGGACCCGTGGACAACGAGAGGACTTGACGCGGTTCTCCAGCGGGAAGTAATGCTTACGCGGTTCCCCGCTGGAGAATGGTGTAAGTGGACTTTACTACTCTTCCCCGGACGGTTTATCCTCCGGTTGAAGAGAAGCGGGATTTGGGCGGTCAGCTGGTCTTCGACGACCCGGAGGCTCCTTGCGTTCGATTGATAGATCGCTTGAAACAGCCCGGTCTGAGAGGATCAGCGAGTCACGTCACACGGCGGGTGGGAGAGTGTATTTGGGTAGCTTCGGTAAACTGCCGTCACACTCCAACCGTTATGGTACATGAGGATTTATCCTGTTTTTTACCGTCATAAAAAAAAAAAAAAAAAAAAAAAAAAAAAATGCAAAACCGTAATTCTCAAAGCTTACATTTCCTCGTAAAAATATAACAACGATCAATCATTGCAGATCCGAACACTACAATCTCAAATCCTCGCTGTATAAAATTTGTTAATGTATAGATACTACCTGTGAATGCGGAGCAGGAACTCAAGATTTAGATCATGTACTCTGGCAATGTTCTATGTGCGATAAACTTAGATCCGCTTTATAAAAAATTTTAAGTGCTCTAAACTGTACCTTCCGTCATCTAGCACTATGTTGCTAGCGAATATTATTGTTCATATTACCAAAATCATTTGTAAATTTCTAAGTAATTGCAATCTGGATATTTAACTTTAAGCACGTTTCCCTGCCTTAACGAAAAAATAACAGAACTTCATGAAACTTCACACTATGATATTTTAGAGTATTCTGAACTCACACGCGTTTTTTGGACATACTTTATAATCTGAAAAGTAGAGAAATTTAATAATAATGATGAACATTTCAACATATGGTCATGTGGAGCCGCGATTGAAATGGTCAATAAAACCTGTCAGATATAACACATGCGAACAAATTGTTGATGATCAATAAAAATAATTTATTATTATTAAACCCTCAAAATTTTAAGCCTTATTATAACGGTTATTATTAAAATATTAGTAAAAATAACAAGAAAATAATACATTTGAGATAAACTTGGCAACACCGCATAGTGAAGTTATATGAGAGACGGCGCGTATATTTTAAACTAGAATAGTAGATCAATTGATACTTTACATCGGTATAGATTTTAGTTTTATTTATTTATTAGACAGAAAATAAAAATGTCATAATCTTTTAAATAATAATACTTTATAATAAACAAAATTTTTATTCGTAAAACTACAAAATAAGTATGTATCATTCATAGAAATATTACAACTGTATTCAACGCTTAATTTATCGCTCAAAATAATATTATAAAAGCAGAATATCACATATCTACCTTTCTAATGATATATTTCTGGAGGCATTGCACTTTATTCAACAACAATAAACAAAACTTATCTCTCTTAATCTACCTAACATCATATAAGTATATCATGCGCGATGTTGCCAAGTTTCGACTCATCGTCAATAATTAAGGTAACTACTATAAAAAATGAAGGCAGGGAAACGTCCTTAAACTTTGCTGTAGTCAAAAATTTTGTGACGGTGTAGGCCCGTCATGGCCTGCACCGTGCGCTTATCTCCCTCTCCTTCCTGGGCAAAGGCGCACGGCCGGCATCAAGCGCACGTTTTTACCACGTGCCTGATGCCTGCCCTTTATTTTTCAGCTACGCACGAGAGTGGAAGGAGAAGCCGTGGACGCGACTACGCGCTCGAGTATTGAGAGTGCGAGAGAGAGAGAGAGAGAGAGAAGCAATAGTTTGAGTATTGGGCTTGGCGCGCGGCACTTGTCGCGACGGGCAGTGCCGCGTGCCGCCGATTAGGCAAGTGGTGGGAGAAGGCGTGAGAAGCCGACTCGCACGCACTCGTCACTAGATTGCCAGAGAAGGAGGAGATCGGCCGCACTGGAAGGACGACCATTGTTTCCCTGCCTCAGACCAGAGAGGAAGTGCGAGAGCCGTGACGACAAAGAAGACTGGGCCACGTTTTGCGCTAGTCGCCTCACCTACAGCCCACCTGCCAAGCAGCAAACAGAATTTGGTCAGGTTTAGTTTTCCTCTCCTCTTGTTTCTCTCTCTAATTTTCCTCGGCGATTCTCACGGTTCGCGTTGCTACGCCAGGCTTTTCCGAGCCGGCGTAGTTTTCGGCAGTGCGCAATTTAAGTGATTGTTTGAGCCGGTTAACGAGGTGACATGGCGCTAACGTGCCGGTCATCTCGTTTAGGCTAAGTTTCGCGTGTTATTAGTAATAAGTGATTTGTGTTCTCGTCGGCACTCGTGGTAGTGCGTTTATAATAAACGTGTGTTAACGAATTGTGTGTGAAGTCATTTTGCCCGCTGTTCTCCTTCCTGCCTTGCTTGGAGCGATACACCGCCTCCCTTGCCTTCCCCCTTTCAAATAATTGGTAATAGTAGTGAAGATATCGGCATTGCAGGCCGACGCTATTACAATTTTTTCATTGACTCTGTAATTAATTTTGTACATATATACGAGTTAGCAAAATAACTCTAACTGGGTTTGAATTTGCTTAAATAAATACAAAAATATCTGTAAAATTTTAGAGTTTTTCTATGTTAAAATATTTAAGATGTAAATTCATTTTAATGAATATCCACATTTTTCATTTTTTAATTTCTTAGTCTTATTAATGTTTGTTCAATTTTTAAGTAATATATTTCTATTAAGAAATATAAAATCTTTCTTTGCCGAAACGATAAAGTAACATAGTTATTTTTTTATATTGAATTTCTATTGATAACTATTATTTTCAAGTCACTTAATAATATTTTACCCTTAAAATTTTATTCTATCTTATTGTGATGTTGGGGTCACTATCTCAGGAACGTCTAACAATAAAACAAACCTATCGCTGGTGGCTTTTACGAAGAAGAATTCCTCAAGACTAAATATTCGGATATTTATATTTGATTGAAAAAGTTGTAAAAAAACATGGTGATAATTATTATGTAAAATATTAGGATTTGACGAATCACATAATAGTTATGTTTATAAAGATGATATGTAAACGGTATTAAATAATGTGATGGTAAACGTCTTGTTAGCGCTAACGGCCCAACCATGCGGCTGCCTGCGAGGGCAGCACCTATCGGTTGGGGAAAATGTGTGACGAGGGAATTCCGCACGCGACGGGACGGAACGCGCGCGAATGAAAACGAACCAGTGGAGGATTAACTACCGATACGTTTAGCCGAGGAGTCGAGGATCAGCTATCGATATCGCCTGAGAGAGTGGAAGATTAGAACCCTCACACTCAGCCGCTACTAAGAAGGACGAGAGTTTTTTCCGAGCTTTCCTGAGTGCAGAAACGAGTTAGTAAGGATAGACAGGAACTGTGCCATCACCCGACATAGACGAGTGTGTGTAAGCGTGCGTGCGTGAGGAGTTTCGCCATCGAGGGCGAAATCGACAGCGAGAGCCGATCGACCACAGAAGCGGGCTTCCCCGAGTCACGTCTACGAACTTTTTCTTTCGTTCTCCGTGCGACTGATAATAAGGTAAGCTGGCCAGCTTAATTTCGCGATCGTAGTAGAATTGTCTATAACTAATCTCTCGTACTCCGTAAGAAGCGTGCATGTAATAACTCGGCGAACAAAGAGTGGCGAGCGATCCGACACTGCATGTTGTTGTCGCGCGCGCGCGCGTCTTGTAAACATAAACACGCGGGCCGAATACAGTGTAGAACTTAGAGGAAATAAACAATCTCGTATGTGATATTAACAGTTGTAATAGCGTCAGCTTTCAATGCCTACATTTCGCTGCTATTACCGAATTATTTAAGGGGAGAGCAAGGGAGGCGGTGTGTCGCTCCTAGCAAAGCAGGAAGGAGAAGGTGTACACTCAATGATTTCACACACTCAACTTCGTTAATTGACCTTTTATTACACTTGCACTTCCCTGAGTGCCGACGAGAATACAAAACCACTTATCACTAATAATACGCAAAACTTACACTAAATGAGATGACCGGCACGTTAGCGCCATGTCATCTCATTAACCGGCTCAAACGACTAAGTGACGAAGATACGTTGCGCCGGCTCGTGAAAGCCTGGCGCCGCACACAAAACCGCAAGACAATGCCGAGGAAAATAGAGAGAGAGAAACGAGAGGAGAGAAAACTAAACCTGACCAAAAAGTGATGGCTGCTTGGCAGGTGGGCTGCAGGTGAGGCGGCTAACGCAAGACGTGGCCCAGTTTTCTTTTGTCGTCATGGCTTCACACTCTTTGTCGTCACGGCTGTCACACTCTCTCTCTGGTTCGAGGCAAAGAAAAGATGGCAATCCTCCCAGTGCGGCCGATCTCCTTCGCGTGCGACGATCTAGTAGTGCGTGCGAGTCGGCTTCTCACGCCTTCCCCACTACTGTCCTCCTAATCGGCGGCACGCGGCACTGCCCAGCGCGATAAGTGCCGCGCGCCGAGCCTCACCGAACTACATATATTTTCTCTCTCTCTCTCTCTCTCTCTCTCTCTCTCTCTCTCCCCTACTCTTGATATTTCCTTCCCATTTCTCTTGCTCGCTACCTTCTCTCTCTCTCTAGCTACAATACTGAAAAAAATAAAGGCAGGCATCAGACACGTAAAATAACGTGCGTCCGGTGCCAGCCGTGCGCCTTTGCCTAGGAAGGAGAGGGAAACAAGCACACGGTGCAGGCCATGACCAGCCTACACCGTCACAGCCTCTCCGAAGGCCGAAGCTCTCCCTTGGAGACAAGGCTTTACCTCTCTTTAAGCTTTCTCTCTCTTTCCGGCAAATGGCTCACGACTTGATCAAACGCTACAAACCAAAATAACTTATTAGTAAACTTATAGTACTTAAACTAGCTTAATCTAGGTTCCTTGATTTTTAACGAAGATTCTTGTCGGTAACCGATTTATGTAAACTAAATTTACAGCATTAAACACAAGAGCAATGCGGGACTTAAACAACTAAAGTTAAACTAGATTTACCGTCTAATCGAGACCTCTAACACTATGAGGCGGCATGTATCGCTTCAATTTCGACACATGAACTCTCGCACTACGGTGTTTGCTATCTGTCTGCAACTCGTAAATCTCAGGTGAAACTACGCTAATGACCTTAAACGGACCGTCATACTTTGGATCCTATTTTACGTTCTTACCCATGGCAGCGTTGGAAAGCGTATGGACTTTTCGCCAGACTAGATCGCCCACCTGGAAGAGTACCTGCTTTCTACCTTTGTCATATTGATGCTTTTGCTTTTCTTGAGCTTCTTCAATATGTTTCGCCACTAGGTCTCGAAGCGTGTTTAATCTCGTTAACCAGCAGTTAATACTCGTCCAAGCTTGCGTATCAATTTTCGTGATAGGCAACTTCTTTTCCAACTCTCTTCTAAGACTTTTAACCGGCCGAGGGTCTCTACCAAAATTCAAGAACGCCGGCGATATCTTAGTCGACGACTGCGTCGCGGTATTTAAAGCGTGCCTAAACTCGTGCAAATGACGGTCCCAGCTTCTGTGGTCTTTATCAACAAACATAGCAATCATAGTTTTTAGCATCTTATTGACGCGTTCAACCGGATCGCTCTGCTGATGATATGCGGGGCACAATACGTGCTCGATGCCATGCTCTTGCAACATACCCTGAAAGATCACACTCTTGTATGCTTTCGCATTATCACTTATCAAGTACTCTGGCGTTTCCCATCTAAATAAAATCAATCCCTCCAAGGCAGCGGCAAGAGCAGGCCCGTCCGCCGACCTAAGCGGTTTCAGTTCTATCCATTTGGTGAATAGATCTTGAAACACGACCATATACCGAAACCTATTCTTGCTACGTGGTAGCTCGACTACGTCCGTGGCTACTACGGCCCATGGGCGTTCTACTGCGCGTTTTCCCATTAAGCCGAGCGGTGCTTGTTGTACTGTTTTGTACTCCTGGCACTTTTTACACTCGGCAATGAAGGTACTAACGTCGTACCAAATGCCCGGCCAGTAGTACTCACGTGCTATTCTATCGTACGTCTTTTCCCGGCCTAAATGTCCCGAAGAGGGCTCGCAATGAGCATCACGCAACACGCGTTCTCTATGCTCAACCGGCACCACCATGCGCCAACACTCTTCTCTGTTAGTGATCGGATCGAGCAAATGGTTTTGCATAAACTTGTAGAGCGTGCTACCTTCTACTCTCCACGTTCTATACTTTTTCGGCCTAGACAACACGTCCTGTATCCGTTGCAAATACCATTTAACGCTCGTGTCCTCAAACGCGCATACCTCGTATTCGTCTTCGAATTCTCTGGATAACGCGTCTGGCACATGGTGTAACGCCCCTTTCCTATGTATTATCTCGCAGTCGTGCTGCTGAAACTCCAGTACCCACCTCTCTAACCGACCTTTATGTTCTCTTTTATTCAAAATTTTCGTCAGCGCGCTATGATCAATAACTACAATAAAGTGTGACCCTTCTATGTACGGTCTAATCTCTTTACTGCGAATAGAACGGCTAAAAACTCTATCTCACTAACTATGTAGTTACGCTCATGAGTGCTAAGCATTTGACTGGCATAGCATATCGGATGCTCGCCATCGTCGAATATTTGAACTAAACATGCGCCAACCGCAAAAGATGAACCGTCACAGTGCAAGTAGAAAGGGCGCGCGAAGTCCGGGCGCGCAAGAACAGGCGCCTCAGTCAATGCGCGCTTCAACCTTTCAAATGCAACTTGCTGAACCTCGCCCCATTCCCATGGTTGATCTTTCCTAATCAGTTTAGTCAGAGGGACTTTGATATCACTTTTGTGTTCAATAAACCTAGCGTACCAGCCTACCATCCCGAGAAAGCGACGCAACTGAGCTACGTTGCTCGGAGCCGGATAATCTACAATCGGTTGCACCTTATTGTCGTCCAGACGCAAACCCTCACTGTCTAAGCGATAGCCCAAGTATGTCACTTCTGTACAGAAGAAATCCGACTTCTCGAGATTGATTTCCAGACCTACGCTTGCTAACCTTTTCAACACCTTTTCTAACCAAAAGACATGACTTTCAAAGTCCGCGCTAACCACTAATAAATCGTTAAGATACCAGAAAACGTGCGGTTCGTATTCAGGCCCAAAAAGTGCGTTCATTACCCTCATAAACGTTGCTGGCGCGTTTACTAAACCGAAGGGTATTCTTTCAAACTCCCACAAGCCTAGTCCCGGTACTGCAAAAGCCGTATATTGCTTACTAGTTTCCGAGAGCGGAATTTGCCAGAACGCTGATTTTAAATCGATTTTTGAAAGATGAACCGCGCCACGCAGCCTGTTCAAGATTGAGTCCATGCTTGGCATTGGATAAGTGTCAATCTTTGTCACTTTATTAACCGGCCTAAAATCTAGACAAAATCTATAACCGTCGTCTTGCTTTCGTACGACTACCGGCGCGCTGCACCATTGACTGTTCGACGGCCTGATTATCTTTGCTTTTCACAGGCGCATTGTTTCCTCCTGCAGGAAAGTCAAGATTTTCGGCGACATTCGACGCATTGGTGTTTTAATCGGGCGCGCGTCACTGACATCGATAATATGCTCGATAACGTTAGTAACTGCCGGTGAATCTCCAGACTCGGGGACGATCCGGCGAACGAGCGCCATGATCGTCTCGCGCTGAGTCTCTTCGTACCTATTCAAACCTGCGCATTCAACAAACACGTCAACTGCCTCGCTACCTTCGTCGGCAAATTGACACCAATTGCTCTGATCACTTGACCGCCAAGCACGATTCCCGAAATCAATGTTAATTTGCCAGTTCTTACAAAAATCCGCGCCTAAGATCAGGTCGTGTTTTAAAGTTGACACGGCCGTCACGGTCAGCCAGGCGATTCTACCACCTATCTCAACACACAGTCTGAGATCGCCTAATGTTCGCGCCTTTTCACCTGAAATACCTTGCACGAATATAGTTGGCGGCCTCAAACGTTCCTCGTATCTTTGTGCAAGCCTCGGTCCTACAACTGACACCTGAGCACCTGAGTCCAACAGCGCGTTATAGACTTCATCGCCTATCTTCACCTTCAAGAAAAACCTATTCTCTGTCACGGCTACTAACGCTTGATCCGACTCTTCCGTTTTTGGCAAAGCTACTGAGCTATCCTCAGTCTCCCCCCTCACCGAAACGGACGGTGCGTCTGTACAGACGACCGGACGCATACCCAAAGCTACAAAGTTGGCGGGTTCGTTAAATATGTGCGCATTATTTATGCGCAAATTTGTTGAGCCCGCCGCGTCGTTAGATGTGGAAGAGTCCACGTTAAGCTGAACTTCGTTCGTTCCGACCGCATCCCACGCATCGTACTTAAGCAATAATTTGCTTGTCGCCTCGTCCCGCTCTTCATGACCGGCCCTATCACTAACACGTTGAACCGAGGGTTTTCCGCCATGCGAAACGCTCGATTTTTGGTTCTTTGGCTTTAGGGGCCCGTCCAACGCCGAGGAAATAGACTCTCCACTAACTACGAGATCTGGTCTCTCCAGCTTCTCGTCAGCTACATCGTAAACGACTTCACTACCCGGCCTACAAACGACTTACTTACTTTCGTTTGCATCCGACTCTAATTTCTCGTCTACACCTAATACTACCGGCCTGCAAACGACTTGCTTTCTTTCGTTTGCATCCGATTCTACTTCTAACCTCACACCAATACTACGATCGAAATTCCTTATTTCCGACGCAACAACCGAGTTACTCTTCCTTTTTAGCAACTCGTCTATCCAAACCGCCCGTTCGATTTGCTTTAAGCAGGAGTCGCTGAGCGGTCGGCGGCTCCCGCACCCGAGTTTTCCTGTCTTGCTTGACTACAAGTCGGACAATTTCGGAAGACAAACCCAACGGTCCCACAAACCTGACACTCCGGCTTGGCCTCCGTCGGTCTCAGTGGGTAATTGTTTGCATAGTGCCCAGGTTGTCGAAACTTATAGCAGACAATCGGCTGCGAGTTCTGCGCAGCCGGGCACTGCGACCTCTGATGGCTAGGTAAACCGCACGCGAAACACGCACCTACAAAAGGACGTTGTCCTCTCGCGTTGCCCGTTTGAGCGTCGTTCGTTTGTCCACGCTGTTATGGAATCAAACTCGGCGCAGAAAACATTGGTAGCTGGGCGGCCGGCGCTGCAACGTTCGGCTGCGTTGCAACATTTGGTTGCACTGCAACGTTCGGCTGCACAGCCTGCTGCGAAGAGCGGTTCGTCGTCTGCGGCTTCGTGCCTTGGACATTAGCCGCGGCAACTTCGCTCTTCGGCCCTTTGCCCTTGACCTTTGCTTTCCTTTTCTTCGAGCTGGTTCTATCTTTAGCCGGCTCTATCGTTAGGACTTCATCTACTTCACTCGTTAATTCTTCTACTGCCGCGACTGTTTTATTCGCGGCTTGCTTTTTCGGCTCAGAGTAAACCGCTTCCGGCACCAATGTAACGTCCGCGCTTGAGGGACGTTGCTACCTTTTCCAACCTATCATACGATCTTCTAACGCTAGGCCGGCTTCTTTGAATTGGCTTAGGTCCTTAAACGTTTTCGTTTCAAGGTATCGCCTATACTGCAGATGTAATCCTTCCACAATAATAACTACTTGCTTTTTATCAGAAACTGGCGGATCGAAGCGTCTCAAGATCGACTGAAAGGCTGCTACATATTCAGAAATGCGTTCGCATTCTTCTTGCGATCTCTGCATCAATTCTCTATATAACTGCTGCCTACTAAGTCGACGACAAAAATTGGCTGAAAAGCTCTTTTTGAATTCCGATAAAGTCGCCCATTGCTTTCGATTAAGCTCATACCAAGTACGCGCCTTACCACGCAAACTAGTGCCGATTGCGTTTAGCATTTCTTTATCCGGAATTCTATAGAAGCGCTGACAGTCCTCTAGTCCTGATAAATAGCTAATCGCGCTCGTATTACCATCGTCCGAAAAACGAAGTGACCAGGCATTCAACGCACTAACACCATCGGCTGGCACGCCATTAATATACTTAACATGCTTTGGACTTTTCTTTTTCTTTTCAGCTTTTGCCGTCTTATCGCTTTTACGTAACGCGCCTTTCCTTTGATCTCCGATCTCTGACTCGGAGGAGCTCGAGAGGTCTACGGTACTGCCATAGTCCGGCAAAATTTTCGCCTTGACCGGCTTACACTCCGACGCTCTCGTTGAAGCTCTGGACTCCGAGTCCGAGTCTCCTTTTCCTCATCTAGACACTCGCGCGCCTACGCTAACAGGCGCTCGCACAGCTCTTTCCCATTCAGAGATCCACGACTCTGTGTCGGATGGCGGGCACTCATGAAAGAGAACCTGATTCACTGGCTGAGCGCTTGAGCGAATCTGGTAAGCAGGGTTGGCGGCCGCTGGCACGTTGAGCGCCGCGCGGCCGATCGTCGGATCGGCTTGCAACGGCTGTTGAGCCTGTTGCGCAGCCTGATCCGCACCACCCTGCATTACCTCTCTCTCTACCCTATACACGGTATTTATGCCATCGGTGATGCCTTGTTGCACTTCCCGTTGGTATATCCATCGCGGAACAGCTGTTATTGCATCCCATACCTAGCTCAAGGTGCCGGCACTACGTCTCTCTGTCTCGGGCGCATTCGTCGCGCGCGCGCCTCGCTCTTGGGGAGTGGTTCTTACTGAACTGGTTGACGGCAAGATAACCTCCTCGCGAATGGGCGTCATCACTCTAGCACCCTGAGGTTGAGCCGTACTGACAGCGCCAGTTGCTGGCAAAATTACCTCCCCGCGATCAGGAGTCGTTACTCTAGTGCCCTGCAGCTGAGCTGGCCGATACAGAGCGGCAACACTTTGTGGTGACAAAGTCGCCTGCCCTGGCAAGTCTGGCTCTACTGCCCTTGGTGACGCGACTCTAACATATTCGACCGGTTCAGTCTGGCTTTCGTTGCTGCTAACCGCCGCGTGTGTGGGTTCGCGCTGCGAAAGGTCAGGCACGCGACCTTCTTTAAAGTCGCTCGGTTGAAGCGGCGCTCCTAACTCTGGCCTTTCTATCGCAAGCGTAAAACGCAAGTAGCGTTCCCTTAACTCTTCGATCTCGCCGTGTAAAGAAAGTTTCCTATAGCGCATTAACCGTAACAATGCTACCGGCTCTGTTGAGTCGATACGGCGCTTGATTTCTTTTACGCGAGCGTCGCGGAGAATCCTACGCATAGTTACGCGATCCTTACACGCCAGCGGCATGATGCGATCGAATCGTTAGTTTATTAAAAAATTAAATGAAATAAATACTTAAAAAAAAAAAAATTTATTTTCGAATCCAACGGCGCAACCGAGTTGCCAACAGACAGCTAACACGCTAAAAGAAAATATGAACGGAAAAACAGCTATATGTAACCAACCAAAAAAAAAAATAGTAAATAAATAGAATAATAAAAAAAACTATGCTCCTTCAGTGTACTAGGCCGGCAAGTTATCGCCTTGCCTAGAACCACAAAGGAATGCAGTGTTCAAACGTAAACAAACTCGGACGCTCAAATTCTCGGAAGCAAACACGTCTTGGCGCGAGCGACCTTTGCTCGCCGTGACCTGATACTCTAATGCTTCCAGTTTCTAAGTTTTTTTTTGTTTTGTTTTTTTTTTCTTAGACAAAGGCGCGTTGTTTTTAACACGCTTTCCCCTTGCTAACAAAACGCGACAAAATCACTTTCACAAACCACACTCACTGGCAAATTTACTGTAAAAATGTAATCACTAATGCTACTTATTAACTATTCGCGCGCACACATACAAGCACTCTTCTCACTTCTGCTTTGCCCCCATCCCCACAAGGGATGCCATGTAATAGCGTCAGCTTTCAATGCCTACAATTCGCTGCTATTACCGAATTATTTAAGGGGAGGGCAAGGGAGGCGGTGTGTCGCTCCTAGCAAAGCAGGAAGGAGAAGGTGTACACTCAATGATTTCACATACGCAAAACTTACACTAAATGAGATGACCGGCACGTTAGCGCCATGTCATCTCATTAACCGGCTCAAACGACTAAGTGACGAAGATACGTTGCGCCGGCTCGTGAAACCTGGCGCCGCACACAAAACCGCAAGACAATGCCGAGGAAAATAGAGAGAGAGAAACGAGAGGAGAGAAAACTAAACCTGACCAAAAAGTGATGGCTGCTTGGCAGGTGGGCTGCAGGTGAGGCGGCTAACGCAAGACGTGGCCCAGTTTTCTTTTGTCGTCATGGCTTCACACTCTTTGTCGTCACGGCTGTCACACTCTCTCTCTGGTTCGAGGCAAAGAAAAGATGGCAATCCTCCCAGTGCGGCCGATCTCCTTCGCGTGCGACGATCTAGTAGTGCGTGCGAGTCGGCTTCTCACGCCTTCCCCACTACTGTCCTCCTAATCGGCGGCATGCGGCACTGCCCAGCGCGATAAGTGCCGCGCGCCGAGCCTCACCGAACTACATATATTTTCTCTCTCTCTCTCTCTCTCTCCCCTACTCTTGATATTTCCTTCCCATTTCTCTTGCTCGCTACCTTCTCTCTCTCTCTAGCTACAATACTGAAAAAAATAAAGGCAGGCATCAGACACGTAAAATAACGTGCGTCCGGTGCCAGCCGTGCGCCTTTGCCTAGGAAGGAGAGGGAAACAAGCACACTGTGCAGGCCATGACCAGCCTACACCGTCACAGAGTATTTTCGATGTATTTATTTCACGTTAGTAAATAGTTGGTTGACTGATACCCATTCCCTCCTGCTCTTCGGTCTTCATGTTTGAACATTCAGGTAATCACGCGCGCTTTTCTATGCGATCGCGCGCATAAATTAAATAAACGGTATTAACCCCGTTACAATAAATAAATAAGTAAGATGATAAAATATATTCTATGTTATTTTATTTTTGCATTTCTATACATTTTTTTATAAGTACAGGTGTAATAATTTTACTCAAACGATTGTTTCTCATTTTAAACCGTTCTCTATCACGAGCCATCTGCATCCATTCTTCATGACGAGCAGATCGATGTGCATATGCCCATGTCATCTCACGTATTTGAATTTTTTCTTGAAAACATACAGACTTGGATGATTACTTTTGGTTTAATCTGAAATTAAACAACACTGATTGAGACTAATTACGAATCTGTCTGGTGATTATATTTAAAAAAATATTAATATTACCTAATTTTGTAAAGTCCATGTGCTAGAGTGTCAGTACTGTTAGGTAATAGATATCTCTTGTTATTATAAGGATTTAATGCAATTTTTCTTTGTTGAATAGTTTCAACATTGTGCAATTTAGATCTGATCGTACATTGCTGTCTGTTATGAATGTATAAATTTTGTAAACAGTCCAAATAATGATCAAATTTAATAGTTTTGGCGACAACGAAAGCCTTCACACCTTTTATTTTAGAATATCGATTTTCATGTACAAATCGCAACATTCACGTATATTTTTTATGCTGAATGCTTTCTAAGCTTGTAAAAGTATTTTTTTCCAGGCAAGCTGATTTCTTCAAGTTTTTCCCAGCAATCGATGTATTCATATGGAAGCACTCCTTTCCGCGTCGACAAATTTATTTTTTCTTCTTCAGTATCTTGAAATTCTGAATTCACAATTTCATAACTACCCAAATAAGAAGCCAATTTGTCAAGTGACGAAGCTATAAACTTGAATGAATCAATGAATCGTAATTTGATTCCAGTATCTGCAACAGTCTTTGTGAATGCAATATACTTTTCTTTCGTCGAAGGTAAGATTTTAATATTTTCAGAAAAGTAATTGGATATATCATGAATAATAAAATGAGCATCATAACCACTAAGATTATGAAAAACTACAGGTACTATACGCGAATCTTGATAGTTCAGATTACAACTTTGATGGGCTGCACCCCGATATATTTTTTTCAAGTGACAATGGTCATGAACTTTCATTGATTCGTTAATTAATTTTTCAAAAATATGACATACATTTGTTGCCTCAAATTGAGTGATTTCCTCTGGCGTAAGATCATTCATAGGTTTTGGATCATCATAAATATTTTTTATGTAATAAGAAATATTTTTTAACTTTTCTGCGAACCATTTTAATGGCTCAGGCCCACGATAAAAATTATATCTCGATAAACTATCATCATAACTACATTTCAAGTAGTAGCCTATGCTAAATATTTGTGGTGTTGAATGGTAATGGTATTTTTATGAACATCTTGCTCATCAACTTTTGGTTTTTTCAATAGGTATTCACAGTCTCCATAGATAATGAATGGTGATTTTAATTTGAAGTTCTTGAATTCAATCATATCTTGACCTTTTCTTGGCATCTGTACACTACACTTATTTATTTGGTTACAGTTCCCTTCATGTGCAACGAGTTTCTCTGAGGTGTTAATATAATGCAAACACTGATCACAAATAAATTTTTTAGTTTTGCAGCACGATAAACTGCTTCCTACTAATCTTGCAAGGTCTTTTATATAAATATAATGATAATTATTTGATATTTCATCATTTATCAATAAAAGATTGACATGATTTAATTTTTTATCATCTGTATGAGAAAGAAGAACGATTTTTTTACCCTCTAAACCAAACACATTGATTGATATGCTGTTTTGTTTATTTAAATTTTGAAATTTGATTCAAAGAGACTGAATATATCATTCAAATGGAGTTTATTCTCGTGTGATATGTAATAACTTACTCTTTGAGTATGATTTGTATATTTGTATATAAAGCTTCTAAGATTGCCCATATAAAGCATTTCTTATCATTATTTTTTGTACATTAATAAATACAAGCATGCTTGTTTTTTTGTAAAAATATTGGTAGTGGTATATAAGAACTTTCGCATTGGATTCAATTTTAGTGATATTAATTTGAAAATTAATAATAGAATTCAAAGACCATCCTGACTCGTTACTTTCAAATTCCTCCTCCTCGTTTAATAATGGACTTTTAATATTATCATCAAATTATTTCTTGAGAGGGTTTCAGGGATATACTTCAATATTTCGTGTAGTAAAATGCTTTGTGTCAAAAGACTTCTAATTTATCTTGATTACGTGAATATTTCCAAAATTTGCATGATAGTACAGCATTAATTTTACAAGCATTATTCACTCTTAAAATACTTTTGACATGTCTTGCAAACAAATCGCAAGCATTTTTTAAGAATGACTCAATATTAATGTGTTGAATATTGGCTATAATACTAGTTTTCAAATGATTTTCTAATGTGCTTTCTAAGTCCACCCATTGTCCACGATTTTTTTATACTATCACTCAAACCTCTTCCATGAACTCTACAATTTACTAGTCTTAAATAAATACATTCAAGTTTACTAGTGGTACAGAGCAATGATTGTTTTTGTGGCACACTAAGCGATGATGGCTGTCTCAAAACTTTTTTCAAAGTTCGCAAAGATAAGACACGTTGTTTTTTTCCATCGTTCTATAATTATTTCATCACGTAGGTTTTTAGAAATAACAAGATTTACAGCTTCTTCAATCAGATGGAATTGTTCCAAACAGTTTTGTAAAATTTTCATTTTTGTTTTTTAGCATAGATGTTGACTGTTGCAGATATCAATCACGAATGAATTGAGATCGGCGTCAACTATTTTATATATAATGTTATTAATCTTCTTCACCACATGTACTACAGGTATCTGAAGTTTCTATCTCTGACGAGTATAGTGAATACATCATTTCTTCAGACTGTTCATTTTGAATATAATCATCATATGCTTTATTGATTAATTCATCATCATCGCTTAGCATTTCTATATCGGATTGAGCTTCTTCTTCTTCCATCTCCATAAGCAATTCTGCTAACATTCTTTTAGTTGGAATGCAGAATTTATTGATGTCTTGAGCGTGTTTTTGATAACACATTTTGAGCTTCGAAATTTCTTGATAGATGATTAGAGAATGATCACATTCGCAAAGGAAATCTCATTTATATGCATATTTAAAGAGGGAGGGGGTACAACTTTAAGTTTGTGTGCAAGTGCTTTTTTAATTTAGATGCAGTAATACTCGCATTGAAGTATCATATCAGACTATAGGTAATTATTTCAAAGTATTCTTAGCAATTTTTTTCTTACAAATCTTTTTTTTCAGATCTAAACAAGTTACACAGGCTACAAAGCTTTGATAGCTGGCCATGCTCATATGTGCAGCCTAAAGATTTAGCAGCCGGATTTTACTTTATGAATGAAATTGACAAAGTCCGATGCTTCGAGTATAACATAGAGATTTGTCGTTGGGAAAAGGGTGATGATCCTAAGACGGAACACCAGCGATGGGGTGGCCGCTGTCGATTCATTCGCAACGTGCCTTGTGGTAATATTCCGATCGGAGTTGATCCGACTACCGTACCTCTGCCAAATCCACCAAGTTTTGATGTATATGGTATATATATATACGAACTTGAGCACCGACCGATTGCAGAGTTGTATGAGTGTACTAGTAAGACAATAAATACAGATTTAAACACAACATCTTCGCCACAAGCAAATATCGATAAAGTTAGCGATGAACGAATTTGCAAAATATGCTTCGCTAAGGAACTTAGAAAAATTTTTCTACCCTGTGGACATATCATAACATGCTCCACATGTGCAATCAGATTAAGCTCTTGTCCTATTTGCCATAAGAGAATAAGCCAAGTTTATGATGCATATTTTGTTTAATTTAATAATTAAATTAATACTTTCTAATAAAATAATATTAACACAAGATTTTTATATATCTTTTTATTATAAAAGTAAAAAATTACAATAGTCCTACGTAAAAAAATATTCGCATTTTAAATTGTAAAAACTCATTTAGTTCAATCATTTTCAGTCGCTTATTTATAGATGAACACGAACTCGATCGTTTTCGAAGATATTGTTCCGGACAAGTAACTGTTTCGAGAGTAGACACTCATTATTGCCCGTCATATTTCGAAGACGTTGGGTTTTCCCCAACACATGCTAAAAACGTGTGCAAAGCGTTTACCGGGAGTTTTGGCGTGGTCGATGGAGCGCGCGCGGGTTGTAAAGAGAAACGAACTAAAGAAAAATGCGGAAAGGAAAATGAGGGTGCGGCAGAGAACCTGGGTGCCGCACGTTTTGGATCGACAACGATGTCGCGGCGAAATAGCGCAGCTACAGTAAAATTTAGATTTACGGTCGCGTTTGGAAAACCCGAGAAAACAGATGTTGCCCTGTCCGTGCGCCGTCGTAGGGTAATAAAATGGTCAGCGAGCGACAGGGTCGGGCGCCTTCTCAGGGCGGTGGGTGAGACTCGAATCGTCCGAAATAGGCGCTGCGTATGTAAACCCTGATACGTCCTGCGTGAATATTGTATGTTACTAAATAGGTGTATATCGACAGCGAAATTATGAATAGCGAGAAGCGAAACTACTTCATTGAGCGAGCTCCCGAGTTTCCTTTCGTTTGCCTAGGGCCGTTGCAGCTCCACAAAACAACGTCGGACGCTGAAAAGTTTCTCAAACCTTCATCCAATTTCGTATGCCCACGTCATGCAGTGGCTAATGCCCTGCCTCGTTGTCGAAGACGCAACGCCACTATCACCGCCCTCGACGCATGCCACCACGCGCCGTGAGCGCTTATCAATAAGCGAGCTCGCGGCCGTGTTTGGGTATTGGATCGATAACACATCGGTTGTCGCACCCGATACCCGCAAAGATCAGGAGCCCGTCGCTCCCACCACTCGAATCTGTGGAACGGGGGGCCAAATCGGGCCTCACCGAGGCCGACCGGCAGCGTCGCACGAGGAGCGGGGTGGTAGGCCGCGCGCACAATTGGCCAAACGGCCGAAGGAAAGTACGCGCTCACTTATTTGAGCCACATAGAAAGGGCCAGGATGAGCGAGTTCGCAGCGAAAAACCCGGCGGAAAGCAGGATACGCCCTGGTCCGGGAGACGGAGTGGAAGGAGGAAACGAGGAAAAAACTTTGCTCAGCGGTCGAACGGGCAGCGAGCCGAGTTCACTCTCGACTGGGCGCTCGAACATTCGGGTAGTTTCGCTATTTTAGCGTAACCGTTGCTAGGGTAGATTTAATTCCTTCGCGACTTAACCTGTAGTTAGATTTGCGTTCCTATTAATTTGTATTAGCGTTAAGACTTTCTTGTACTTCGGGATTCAACCAAGCTTTTTTTGTATTTGATTTGTTCAACTGTTTGATACACTATTTTTACATTAAATTACACCTTCACTCTATCGATCAATTATTATTTCACTCTTCCTTAACCCGAACAGATATTGATTGAGAAGTGTTAGTGTCTGGAGGAGTATGTTCGTCATTCAAGTCTTGTATTTGTGGAGATTTTTTGGAAGTGAAGCTGCTGGAAGAACTAGAAGAATTAGAGAAACTTGAATTTGAGGAACTCGAGGAACTTGAGGAACTTGAAGAGCTTATTACAATTTTTTTTGGAGAAGTTTTTGGTGGGAATTTATTTTTTTCCGAGAAGGTGATTTATCAGAACACGTACTGATAATCGATTTTGAACGAGAAGTATGTTTTCATTGTCTAATTTTCGGTCGCTATTTACGAGTAGTCGTCGCGTTCGATTTGTAATCATCCGTATACTTGTCTGTTAAAGATTGTTTTGCAATTTTTTTAAGAGATTCTTTTATTGTGGAACGAGAAAGAAATTTCCGTTGTTTGGTTTTCGCGCTCGATTTATTATATATATAGACGAATTAAAAACAGCCATAGAAAAAAATGGATATAAAGTATAAAGTATTCATAATAAAAGACATCGCATTACAAAACTACCGTTGCTGCTATTCACAGTTGAAATTTAACATGATTATAAAAGCCAGGAAATTTATAAAGTAAATCGACTATAAAACACTGTAATTAAATTCGAACTACCGACTGTTAAAAGAGAAATTTCTCAATGCCAAAACTGTTAAGAATACGGACATACAAAAAACTATCGTTACAAAAGTACTGAAATGTGCTGAACAACACTAAACTAAAGAATGTCCAATTAAACAAAAATAAAAGAAGTAACATGTGTAAACTGTAAAGGAAATCACATTGCAAGCTGTAAAAGATGCCTAGTTCGTAAGCAATTACAGCAAAAACTATTTCCTTGATTAAGAGAAAAAACGTTAAATCAAAACAGTATTCAAGTTCATCAAAATTCAAATTCAAATTTAAATGCTAACGTTAATAGAGTTGAACCAAATATAACATACGAGGGTGGTCCGATAAGTACTTAGCCTACAAAAGAAAAACGAAAATTTTGGAAAAGTGGCATTTTATTTTTCAACATAGTCTCCTTTTAGTTCGATACACTAATCAGACATATCACCACATCGGCCCAGCGATGCTCCAACTTCTTTAACCCGTCTGAAAAATACGTTTCCTCGAAGTCAGAAAAGTAGGCTTCCATGGCAGCGATTACCTCCTCATTCGACTCAAATTTCTGCCCGGCGAGTGATTTTTTCAAGTTTGGAAACAAAAAGAAGTCGCACGGGGCTAAATCTGGAGAATACGGTGGATGGGGCAGCAGTTTGTAGCCTAATTCGACTAATTTGGCTATGGCGACGGCGGAGGTGTGAGCCGGTGCGTTGTCATGGTGGAAGAGCACTTTTTTCTTCGCCAGATGGGGCCGTTTTTTCTGCAATTCGACGTCGAATCGGCCCAATAATTCGGCATAGTACAGCCCTGTGACGGTTTTGCCCTCTCCAGGTAGTCGATGTAGATCACACCTTGTGAATCCCAGAAAACGGTGGCCATCACCTTTCCGGCCGATGGGGCAGTCTTCGCCTTCTTCGGAGCACTTTCGCCGGGTAAAGTCCACTGTTTCGACTATTCCTTGGTCTCTGGTATATACCAGTGGATCCATGTTTCGTCGACTGTCACGAAACGACGCAGAAACTCCTTCGGATTGCGCTTAAACAGCGTCAGACATTGCTCTGAAGTTGTCTCACGGTTGCGCTTGTTATCCGGAGTGAGCAAACGCGGCACCCATCGCGCCAACAGCTTTCTCATGCCCAAAATTTCATGCAGGACATAACCCACGCGGTCTTTTGAGATGCCTACGATCTTAGCTATCTCGCGCACCTTCAATCGACGATCTGCCAATACGAGATCGTGAATTTTTGTCACGTTATCCTCCGTGGTAGCCGTTTTCGGAGCACCTGAACGTGGCTCTTCAAAAATCGACGTGCGACCACGTTGAAACTCGTTAAACTAATTTTTGACGGTCGCCATCGAAGGAGAAGAGTCATCTTACACAGCATCCAAGCGCTTTTTGATTTCGCTGCGCGATTTCCCTTCCAACAACAAGAATCGAATCACCGACCGATACTGCTCTTTTTCCATTTTTCAAAAATCAACGGACACACTTGCTTTCACACGCTCTCAAAAATAAACTACAACTCCGATCCGGCTTAAATCTTGACAGTAACCATCGAGAAGGTTGTACTACGTGATAGAATATTTCTTTTGCGAGAGTGGCGCCATCGGGCGTTGAGGCTAAGTACTTATCGGACCACCCTCGTATGCACAGGTAATATCAAAACAAAACAATCAGAGTGAAATATCAAATATCAAACAAATAGAAATATCAAAACAAAAAGTTGTTCAAGCAGAGCTAAATAGACTTACTAATGAAGTAAACACAAATAATAAACTTGAACATATAATGGCGCAGCTGATGTAAAGAATGAATACTATGTTAAATCTTTTACTGTACTAGTAAACAAAATAGCATAATGAGCAGTCTAAAACTCGCTATCTGGAATACAAACGGTCTTATGTGTAAATATTAAATTTAAATATTTATTTAAATTATGACATACTTGAGGTTTAGGAATGCACGAAACAAGAAAGTCAATGTCAAAATCTTAACAATGAACATCTTAGTATTTATTCACCGATAGAGCAATGAAACACAAATAAATCAATTCTAATATAAGATTAACATTAAATCCGATTTCTCTGATCCGGCAATATAATTAATCCAATCCGATCATGATGCCACTCGTATACAGTAATATTACATCCGCTACACACCCATTTCTTCACATGTTCATTATTTTTTTTTTATTTCAATATTAAATTATTTTCGCAACTCATTCATTCCACACTCACACACAGTCGTTCCGCCACACTCACAAACTAAGTCCAATACGCATTATTCTTTATAAAATTCAATGGTTCGTTATACAAGTCACATTATAAAAGAATATCGATTAGTTTGACTCTCGTAGAGTTTATATTTTACAAAACTAAATGAAATACGCGTTGCAGCTATGAAATCTTATCAATCGTTACATTTTTTATATTCCAAGTAATATCGGTTATTTTGTCATTTCGGTTTATTTTATTTCGTGCGAACGGCCCTTTCGCTTCTAATTCAATATTTTCCAATTTAAATAATTCGAAAGTCAACGGTTCGTATTTAAAGGCGACTCACGCTAAATCAGATTACTTATCTCTGTTGAATTCGTTGAATCCACGCCAATAGCGATCATGGAGAAATTCTTCTTCGATGGTGGCACATACTCCGACTATGTCTCCTTGATCCATAAGAATGCAGCAAACACTATCTTAGGACTACCCATCTTCTTCTACTATAGAATAGTACGGAGCCCTCTGCAGCTGTTGTCGCTTCGGCGGCGGGAAACAGAGTCTGCCGCGCTCCGCGGCCCGAGCAGCTCGCCAGCCAGCATTGGCATGAAGCTGCTCGCGAGACCGCATCGAGCGAGCCATCGATCGCACTTCGGAACGCGATCGTTCGACTGATCTTATCGATTCGTCACATATGCAGAAGCATATTGAATTAAAAGCATTTTTAATCTATGAAAATATAGACATGTTGATATCAGAAACGCACTTTATAAATAAAAACTATCTTAATATATCAAACTATACAACATATAAAATCAATCATCCGTTTAATGAAGTACACGGAGGTACTGCGATTATAATCAAAACAAAAATAAACCACTACTTCCACACTTACACTAGTAAAATCTATTTACAAGCAACCAGTGTAATCATCAAGGACAAAGATGATCCGCTAACAATACCAGCTGCTTACTGTCCTCCAAACAAAACAATTACAAAAAAAAACTGGACTGACGTTCTCAACACCCTTGGAAATGGCTTTACGAGGTGTGTTCCAAAAGTAAGGTGAATTTTTAAATTGGGCGGGCTATGTATATACGATCATCGATATTTCTTTTATTAAGTTGGTATACATGTCTCTCACATATGCTCATAGTTTCAACCAGTTTGTATGTTTACTTTTTTTTTGCGAGACAGAAACGTTAGACATGTTTTTTGTGCTCGGTGATTTTCTGTTGTTGAAAATAATGGATCAAAGAGTTTGCATAAAATTGTGTGTAAAAAATAGAATTAAGTGCTCCAAAACACTTTAAATGTTGACGGTGAGTCTACTTTAAGTAAAAAAAAATGTTTTCAAGTGGTATAAGCTCTTTCAAGATGGCCGAGAAAACACCGACGACGAACCTCGCTCTGGACGCCCCAGCTTTTTCAATAACTGATGAAAGTGTTGAAGAAGTGAAACAAATGGTGTTAAAAAATCGTCGAATCACTATTAGAGAAGTGGCTGAAGATATTGGCATCTCTGTTAGCTCGTGCCATGTATTTTTTTCCGAAGTTTTGGACATGAAACGTCTAGCAGCAAAATTTGTTCTGAAATTGCTTAATTTTGAACAAAAGGACCGTCGAAGGAGCATCGCTTAAGAGCTGTTAAACGACATCAATGATGATCCTGATATGTTCAAAAGAGTCATAACTGGTGACGAATCATGGGTTTATAGTTATGACGTCGAAACTAAAGCCCAATCGTCCCAATGGAAGACTCCAGAAGAGCCAAGACCGAAAATAGTACGTCAAGTTCGATCAAATGTCAAGGTTTTGCTCACTGTTTTCTTTGATTATCGTGGCGTAGTACATCAAGAGTTTTTATCAAAAGGTCGTACGGTCAATAAAGAGTATTACCTTGAAGTTATGCGCCATTTGCGAGAAGCAATACGAAAAAAACGTCTGAAATTGTGAAAAAACAATTCATGGATTTTGCATCATGATAATGCACCTGCTCACTCATCGTTACTTGTGTCGAACTTTTTGACCAAAAGAAAAAATCACACTCATGCCTCAGACACCATATTCATCGGATATGGTCCCCTGCGACTTTTTCCTGTTCCTAAAACTCAAGAAACCCATGAAAGGACGGAGGTTTGGAATGATTGAGGAGATAAAGAAAAAATCGCTGGAAGAACTTAAGGCTATACCAGAAAGTGCTTACCAGAAGTGCTTCGAAGATTGGACAAAACGGTGATACAAGTGTATTATATCTGAGGGGGATTACTTTGAAGGGGATAACATAAATATTGATAAATAAATAAATATTTTTTCATAAAAATAAAAATTCACCTTACTTTTTGAATACACGTCGTATAGTAGGAGGCGATTATAATGCGAAACATCCGTGATGGGGATCAAGATCATCAACTTCGACATATGGAGGCAGAGAAATACTACAAAATAAAAACTAGATTTCAATATCCACTGGATAACCAACATACTAGCCTACAGATATAAAAAAGCTTCTGGAGTTGATTGACTTTTTTATAGTAAAAGGTATAAAGAAAAATATTTTGAAGTGTCATCATGCTTAGATTTCTCATCAGATCATTCACCGGTACTAATTACTCTACACCACCAAGTATTGAATAAAGTAAACAATAACATAAAAGTAGACCGGAGAAATATGCTCTCTGCATAAAGGAACGAATAACGTGCAACGTTCCACTTAAAACAGCTAATAATATAGAAAGCAGCATCAACTCACTCAATGTAATTCTAATTAAAACTATTAATAAATGCTCTAATACAATAAATAGAAATAAAACACAACAAATCACGTCCACTAAAATAACCCAAAAAATTAAATAAAAGAAATTATTAAGAAAAAGGTATCAAATAACTAGATCGAGTCAAGACAAAACTAAAGTAAATAAAGCAACCGAAGATCTAAAGAAAATATTACGTATATGAAGAAAAAACACAAACGTAGAATTATCTCAGATCACTCAAACTTACAGAAGCAACAGATTACTCATTATGAAAAGTTATTAAATAACATAAAAGACCAATTACATTCATACGGCTTATCATACCGCTTATCGTACCAAATGAAATTATCCAAAATGATTTACAGATACCTACAATCAAACAAGAAATTAAAAAATTCTACACAAAATATAATTTCAGATCTTAAAACCACTTGAATAAACTTGTCAACAAACTTCTTAAAACATCCATTGCTACACCAGACTGAAAAAACATAAATTAATGAATGCACAAATAAATTAATTTAATTATGTCAATCATACTCTAAAACAATGACAGTATACTTACTGGAGTATATTGCTGTTTATTATATATATACGAGGTCTGTCCGGAAAGTATCAGGCCTACCTTTATATTTTCGTGTTAACGTTATTCTTTAACATCTGGTGGGTGGCATCCTTCAAAGTAATCCCCACTTGATTGAATAACACAATTCCATCGATGTTTCCACTTTTCAAAACAGTCCTGGAACTCACTTTTAGGGATAGCCTTAAGTACCCTCGTAGCATTGTTTTCAACCGTTGTTTTGTCATTGAATCGGTGTCCTTTGAGTGATTTTTTTAGTTTTGGAAACAGCCAAAAGTCACAAGGGGCTATGTCGGGACTGTATGAAGGTTGTCGAAGCAATGCGATATTGTGTTTACTCAAAAACTGCTGCACAAGATTGGATGAATGCGCTGGCGCATTATCATGATGGAGAAGCCAGTTATCATTTTCCCAAAAATGCGGCCGTTTTCTTCTTACTGTATCACGCAAATGTTTTAAAATTTGAACGTAGTATTCTTTATTGATTGTCTAACCTGTTGGCGCATATTCGTGATGTACAACGCCTTCACAATCGAAAAAAACAATCAACATTGACTTAACCCATTAAAGCCCACGCTAAGACTGGTTGAGATAGCGACAAACAAACTGTGCTATCTTTTGCATAAGTGAAAAATAAAATATACGTATTTTTTTTTATGTTATTTTCAATTGTTTATAACAAATTATTTAAACAAATTACAAAAAAATTCATAATTATCAAAATCTAAATGCGGGAATCGATTCTGGAGGTGAAATCAAGACGAAAACCTATATAACACTTTTTTGTCAGAATTCAATTTGTTAGTGTAACGTAGGAATAAACAATTGCATGTTGGGGAGAAAAAGTGACCATGTCAAGTCCCAAGCAAAATCTATCTGGAATAGCAAAAAATAAACTGTGCTATCCTTTGCATAAGTGAAAAATAAAATATATATATTTTTTCTTATGTCATTTGCAATTGTTTATAACAAACTATTTAAACAAATTATAAAAAAATTTATAATTTTCAAAATCTGAATGCGGAAATCGATTCTGGGGGTAAAGTTTAGACGAAAACCTATATAACACTTTTCTGTCAGAGGCCAATTAGTTATTGTAATGAAGGAAGAAACATTCGGCCTCCTGAGAGTGTTTCAAAAAATCGTATAAAATGAAGCTAATTATTGTATTTATCCATCAATATTGGCATGAATTATTGTAAATATAATCGGTGGGATTGAATTATTGTTCATTGCCATGTCCTTCTTTATGACTTTTGCAAACAGGCATAGAACATTTCTCACAATACCATTCCGTTCTTGTCCGACATGTTGAAATTCCACATTTCCTAAGACTCCCATGTTTCATCACGTGTTCTTGGGATGAAGTTTCACTCTGTTTCTGTCGTTTGGGGGGACGTTTGGAAGATAACTTGTCAATATAATATTCACAAACTTCTTGAACAATATCTTTGGAACCTTTTCTTTCGTCTGGATGTAACTTATTGTAAATCACTGTAGCGTTTGCTAAGGATGCTTGGATGAGCCGTAATACAAGGCACCATGTCCATTTCTTACTTCGAATTGTAGGCATCAAAGCATTACAGTGTTGATCATGTAGATCGACGCCACCCATGTGTTCATTATACATAGAGAAACAATGAGGAAAAAGAATAGATTTTTTCGATGATTCCTGCCATCTCTGCATTTCAACTTTTGGTTCATTTCCATATTTCGAAGAGAGAATCGATACTGGCTTTGAGTCCATAACTGTAATATAATTCAATTTTGAATTCACTTCATGCATTGAAATAGTGTATCCTCTTTTAGCTTTTTTTGGCATTTCGACTTTCACTTTCACACGATTATGCCGAACAGTTCCTGTCGCCGATAAACCATTTTTTTTCAAATGAATCATAAGATCTGGGTTTGTGAAAAAGTTGTCAAAATAAATATGATACTTTTTCAGTTCTTCTCTCTGTGTTTTTTCTAATAAATTCGAAAGTAACTTTATCACCACTCTAGACCCTAAACCAACGGCAACTAAAGGATTTCGTTCATCGATTCCTGATTTACCAGTGTAAATATCAAGATCATATATATACCCATCAGAAGAACAGACTGCCCATTCTTTTATTCCAAATCTAATGGGTTTATTCCTTATACATTGCTTGATACCAAACCTACCAAAGTATTTTACCATTATCTCATCTATTGATAAATTATAGTCAAAGAAACCAAATTGCATACAATTCTCACGAAACATATCATACAGAGTTCTAACCTTCCAGACTTTATCATTTTGATCAGTTTCTTGAAGTTTATAGAATCGTATGTTCTTTTTTATGGCAACGAAATTATTTCTAGACATAAGTTCCGCAATTACTGGACACTGAAGTATTCGCTTTTTTGACCAGTAATCACGAATACTTTTTCTAGAATTGAAGATAGTAATCATTATGATTGTAATAAATTTTTCTAGATCATCCATACATAAATCAAAATGATTTTCAGAAGTGGCTTCAATGATATGGTTTTTCATTGATTTCGAAAAGAAAACCTCAAACAACTCAAAAGCATTTTTGGATTGCAATGATGAAATAGGTGAAATATTGAAGTTGCTCTCGACATGCGGAGAAATATCATTCAAAGCATCATTTTTCCAACTGTACTTATGATTCGGTTCCAACAATTTCTGAGTACTTGTGTATGTACTTTTAACATGTTCGTAAGAACCTGATGGTAATTCATTTGATAATGTATCTTCATTTGGATCACCGTCCGAATCTCCATCTGAACTTTCATATTCATTAGGAATGAATGCTATATCAATATGTTGACCTTCATCACTATCAGAATCTTCAACTAAATTTGGTAGATCGCTAATTCTCCGTCTCGGCATTATCAGTAACGTTACCAATTTAGAACAAAATAAAAACTAAAAGTTTTCCGAAATTATTATTTCAAAGAATAGATCCAATGTATAAATGTTTTCAACCGTTAGCCCGCCATTCAAACGTGATCTCTAACACGGAAGGATTTACGAAATGAAATAAACTTATCCAATTACAGTATAAGATCTCAAAATTTATCAGTAAAAAATACTGATATGATTCCAGATACCATGTGTGAGAATGAAAACACTTATTTGTCAATAGTTTATTTCTACATAAAGATATCAAATTGAACTCTGACAAAAAAGTGTTATATAGGTTTTCATCTCAATTTTATCCCCCGAATCGATTTCCGCATTCAGATTTTGAAAATTATGAATTTTTTTGTAATTTGTTTAAATAATTTGTTATAAACAATTGCAAATGACATAAGAAAAAATATATATATTTTATTTTTCACTTATGCAAAGGATAGCACAGTTTATTTTTTGCTATTCCAGATAGATTTTGCTTGGGACTTGACATGGTCACTTTTTCTCCCCAACATGCAATTGTTTATTCCTACGTTACACTAACAAATTGAATTCTGACAAAAAAGTGTTATATAGGTTTTCGTCTTGATTTCACCTCCAGAATCGATTCCCGCATTTAGATTTTGATAATTATGAATTTTTTTGTAATTTGTTTAAATAATTTGTTATAAACAATTGAAAATAACATAAAAAAAAATACGTATATTTTATTTTTCACTTATGCAAAAGATAGCACAGTTTGTTTGTCGCTATCTCAACCAGTCTTAGCGTGGGCTTTAATGGGTTAATCAACATTGCTCCGACTTTGATGTGCTTTTTTCAGTCTTGGCGATTCGGAATGCTTCCACTGTGAAGATTGTTGTTTTGTTTCAGGATCATAACTATAAACCCATGATTCATCACCTGTACTAACTTTTCTAAGCATATTATTATCATTATTGACCATTTCCAGATTGTCCAGAGCGATTTCTAAGCGAATGTTCTTCTGCTCTGCTGTGAGCAATTTTGGGATGAATTTCGCACACACGCGTTTCATTCCTAAATTTTCGGTTAAAATTTCTGAAATGATAGTTTTTGGTATTCCAAAGTCTTCTTCTAGCTCTCGCACAGTCATACGACGATCTTGTTCGATTGCAAGTCGCACCCGCTGAATATTATCAGCGGTTTTTATCGTCGAAGGTTGGCCGGAACGAGAATCACTATCGACAGAAGTGCGACCATCCTTGAACCGTTTATACCACTCTTTTATTCGTGTTTTGCTCATACACTCGCTTCCGAAGGCCTTTTGCATCATTTCAATAGTTTCCGAACTCGTTTTGTTGAGGTGGTTACTAATGTTTTCTTACGGTTTCTCCAAGCCACAGTATCATTTGTAACGGAGAACGAAGATTCGGCCATTTCTCTCCGTCAGACTCTCACCGATCCCCGTTCGCCTTGCCGAGCAAAGAGTGTGCGCTGGTTGAGCACACTCTCATCTGCTATCTCTTTTGCTCCCTTTCTTGAGGTGCGGCGGCAGCGACGGCGATTGGAGGGAGCTGACGAGAAGATGGCAGTGAGAGGGAGAAAGACAGAAGATCGGAGAGAGCCATCGAGTCGCCAGTAGATCTGCGCGTGCATCTCGCTGGCCGAGAGAGGAAAACGGCAGTAGCAGTTGAGCAGCGTAGCAGACCGCCGCGCGCACAAGTTTTCTGTGGATTTCGTCCGTGTTTTCTTTGTTTGTTGAATTCCCGCGCTCTCGCCGCAATTTAATAAGGATACGTGCTCGGTGCACGGAGCAGTAACGTTTATTGTGTGTGAGCCAGTGATACCGCGAGTGAAGCGAGGCCGGCACCGGTGCACGTGGGCAACCGGCGAGGTGACGCGGGCTTGTGCGCGCGTGCGGCCATCTTAACGTGATAGTGAACGGCAAAGTTTCTGTGGGTTTTGGAAGAAACACGACACACTCATCGGTCACAGTCGACACACGCACACACACATACTTTCCAGGACGACAGCAACAACACTAATAGGAATAACAACAACGATAACAGCAATAGTATTAACAACGGCAGTAGCATTAACAGGAACAACAACAGCGATAACACTAACAACAATGACAGCAGTAGTGAAATTAATAACATTAACAACAACAATAATACCACCAAATTGGATTAATAAGAAGTTGGAATTTCGAGCGTAATTTAACCGAAGAATTTTTATATCACCGCAGAACTCTACGACGCAGGTAGAGGTCAATGAAGTCACAGCTATACACATCAGCAGCGCGAGGCAAGGTCGGTGCCGTGTTTCTCTCTCTTTATCTCTCTCTCTCCGTCCGAGCCGCCGGTTGAGCACTACGTAGCCCGGCAGCTCTGCCGGTTACGAGGTTACCTATCATCTTTGTTCGGGCGTTATTGTTTACCTTATTTGTATTCGGATATATTTTTTCTTTTGTCTTATTTTTCTTTCCTTGATTAAATAAACAGCGGTTCGGTGAGCAGCCTTGCAGCCGATCCGCTGCGCGTTTGTACTCGTAGATTTAATGTAACGGCGGTATTATTTGTTTGTTGGAAATAAGTTTTCGTTATTTTGTTATTATTAAAATTGCTGTGTTATTCCGAATTTTGTTGTGATATTTGCACCTGAAGTCACTCCTGATCCCGTGATAGTCAATTCGCGTACAATTAATGCGTTCGGTCGACGCATTATTTAGTCATGGGAACGTTTTCTTTTGCTTCCCGAATCCCCTTTATCAAACAAATAATTTGTACGGTCAGTCGCGAGCCACTTTGAGAAGGACGAGTGGATTTCATCGTTACGTGGCATCCCTTGTGGGGATTTAGCGACGCGTACGCGAGTTTTGTTTACTTTTCTTTTCGTGTGTTTTGATCAGGAGTGATTGTCGGCGTGCAGTTGGGAGTTCGTAGTGTTGAAGCCCATGGTTTGTATGTGTATGCGCCGTATTTACTGGTGGAAAGGTATAGGTTATTCTGTTATTTGGTGAGCTCCAGCGGTACGCCTGAGCATAGATTGGTTTTCCTGAGTATGCAGAGTTGAGCGCACGGAACTCAATTGGTGAGCAGTAGCTGATTGGCTGCGTAGTAACGGTTTCCCGTTGCGCAGGAGTTTCGCAAAGGTTTACTGTCGGATTGAGACACAACGCGTGCGCTATGAGGTTGTTGGTTGCCGATCGTGGGTGCGCGTCTTCTTCCACGGACGTGGAGGTTTGGTAGTAGGGAGAGGATATCGTATTGTCCGATGTATAAAGGTCTCGCAGCGGCAGTACTGCCAGCGGGGCCTCCCCGTATCGTCACCCTTTTCCCTTTTTTGCCGTGTATATATATATATATATTTATTTATTTATTTATTTAGTTATTTATTCGGGTTTTAAGGTCTGTGGTTTGGCTAGCGCGTCACGTCCTGAAATCAAAAGACCGGTAATGATGCCATCCACCTCAGGTAAACAGGAACTATTCATGCGCCGCCTTAAGAGGCAGCCCGAACTGCAGCAATTGTGGGCACATTGCAAATGCCTCCGCAGCAGCTGACCGAATTGATGCTCTAGGAGGGCCTGCGCCCGGAAGGGGAGCTGGCAGTCCTTCAGGATCGTAGGATCGTTTCTTTCGTGCTTTTTTCATGACTGCACGGCCGAAGACGGATGCTCCCCTGCTCCCCGAGGATTTCTTGTCTGGGCGCTTGCCGGAGCCTGGTCAGGCCGGAGATTGTGATTTGGGGGTGGACCAGAGCCTTGCTACGCTGCTGGAGCAGACCCTATCTTGAGATTAGACCCTGTCTTGCCCTCTAGCCTTGCCCAGATTAACCCAGCAGTCTTGGATCAGCTGGCCCTAGTTTTGCAGGTGTTTGGGTTTGGTGCTGGGGGTCAAACTGCAACAACGTGTAAGGTTCTGCCACTGCAAGCTCCAGCTAACCAACCGGTTTCATCGGTTCCAGTGGGGGCGGTGGTCGTGGAGGTCACGACTGACTGCTAAGCTGTATCTGATGATGAGAATCCTATGATGGATGTTATAGTGGAAAACCGTCCGCTCCTCATATTGCTCATTGGCGGCAAACCGTATAGTGCTCTGTTCGACACAGGAGCACAAGTATCGGTTGTGAGTCACCGAATCACGCAGGACTTTCGAGCTCGAGTGCAGAAAAATCCTGGTGCGGTGAACGATTTCTTAGGTACATCAGTCAGCATACTGGGGAAGCTGCGACTGGTAATCGAGATCGACACAGTGGTCCGGTCAATCGATGCATACGCGTGCGAGCAGGAATTGCAGTACGACATGTTTCTGGGACAGGACTTTATCCGTGCGTTTGGGTTTTGTATAGATGCCAAGGAGGAAGCATGGGGTGTCGAAGGTCGAGAAATGTGGTACCACTTTGCCCAAAGAACGGGAGACCGCATATACGTTTCCGAACGGCCAAAAAACCTGAATTTGGCTGAGGAAGTGGGAGGGATTTCGGCATTACAGGAGCCCCAGCGGCTACAAATTGAGGCGCTGGTGCGGCGGGTGGTGTCGAAGGAGTCACGTGCGCAGACGGACTTGATCTAGCACGTTATTGATGTACAAGGTGCTAGGCCGATCAAGACACCCATGCGCAGGTACTCCCCGCAGGTCACAAGTTCATCCGCCAGGAGATTGAGGACTGGCATAAAAAGGGGTTGATCCATCCGTCTCAGAGCGAGTGGTGTAGTACACCCATGGTTTCAAAAAGCACGACGAAAACTACCGTTTGTGTATCGACTTGCGACCAGTGAACAAAACCACTCGCATCGACGCTTATCCGATGCCGGGGGTAGATGTGATACTCGATAAGTTGCGAGGGGCCCGGTACATTTCCAAGATCGATCTTAAGAGTGCCTATCTTCAAGTGCCCTTGCAAGAAGATAGTAAGAAATACACGGCGTTTAGGGCGCCGGCTTGCGATCTTTGGGAATGTAACCGGATGATCTTTGGGTTGGTCAATGCCCCTGCAATCTTTATGCGCTTGATAGACGCACTGTTTGGACCAGATTTCGAGCTACACGTGTTCAAGTACCTCAACGACGTGATCATAGTCACGGAAACGTTTGAGGATCACTTGGTGTGGCTCGAGAAGGCGCTAAGCCGTATGGTCCAGGCGGGGCTGGAGATTAACATCGAGAAGAGTGAGTTTAGTTGCTCCACTGTGACGTTTTTGGGGTATTTTCTCGACGAGAACGAACTGCGGTCAGACCCCGATCGTGTGAAGCCCGTTCTGGGCTTTCCAGTTCCGCGGAACATCAAGCAGTTGCACCGGTTCCTGGGGATGTGTGGGCGGTACTCCAAGTTCATCAAGCACGAGTCACATCTAAAAGTACCCCTAACGAAGCTGCTGCACAAGAACCAGGTATGGCGCTGGGACTTAGAACATCAACAAGTGTTCGATTCGCTGAAGCAAGCGTTGACTGAGGCCCCAGTGCTAGTGCGTCCGGATTTTACCCGGATGTTTTATGTACACTGTGACGCGTCGTCTTATGCACTCGGAGCTTGTCTGATGCAAAAGGACGACGAGAGGTACGACCATCCGGTATGTTATGCGTGCCGCACACTGAATGAACTGAATGAGCACGAGAGAAATTACACCGTGTCAGAGCTTGAATGTCTCGGTTTGCTGTTTGGCATTCACAAGTTCAGACCGTATATCGAAGGCGCGTATTTTACTGCAGTCACCGATCATACGGCTCTGACTTGGTTGAAAAATAAGAAAGATCCTTCGGGTCGGCTTGCCTGTTAGATCCTTGAGCTACAGCAATGGAATTTCGAGCTGGTGTACCGTAAAGGGGCATTTCACTATGTCCCTGATGCGTAAAACGTCGTCGACTTGTGGTACCTCCAACGATTAAAGGATGTGAAGTTGTGGCCACAGAAGTTCCGATATTGGAAAGTCGAGGATGGAATACTGTACAAATATGGCACTAATGAACTCCTGGACCTAGTAACTCATAAAGAGCAGTGTTGGTGAATCGTCGTGCCGGAAGAGCGTCGATCACGTGTCATGCGAGATGCTCATTGCGAACCGTCTGCGGGACATCTTGGTCGCAAGAAGACGTATAACCGCATCGCTCGCGAATACTTCTGGTCGGGTATGTGGTACGACGTGCAGAAGTTCGTGCAGTCATGCCAACTATGCTAGCGTTACAAAGGTGAACAGGATGCACCGAAGGGTTGAATGAGCAAGCGAGTGGTTTAACGTCCGTGGGCAGTAGTAGATAAGCAATGTATGTTCTGGGACACAAAGGAGCCGACAAAGGATGCCGCCAATGTATAAGGATACGTGTATGTTCTGGGACACAAAGGAGCCGCCCGATGAAGGTGTGAAGGTAGTGACACCTTTTAATTTATGGTCAGACCCCATGGTGAGTGTCTAAAAGGCATTTGATGTACCTTTGACACCTTCCGCGTGCCAGTGGGCCCCATGCTGAGTGTTAAGGGGCATTTGATGTTGGTTTAATACCTCGCGCGCGCCGCCAATGTATAAGGGATATGTGTATGTTCTGGGACACAAAGAGGCCGCCCGATGAAGGTGTCGCGATAGTGACACCTTTTAATCGCGATAAGGTGAGACCCCATGCTGAGTGTTGCATTTGATGTTCGTTCGACACCTCCCGCGTGCCAGTGGGCCCCTTCGAGGGGGCCAGTCACCCCCCCCCCCCCCCCTCCTTCGATAGTAGGACGCTTCACCCACCCACCCACAGAGGTTGTTAAGGTAGGATGCTGTAGAAGTCGGTAGGGTGTTTGGTAAACTATATGCTTATGCTGGCTGAGTGTGGACCCTTGGAGAGGGGGTAGCGTCTCTAGCTTGCTAGGCGCGTACGCCGTATAGTGCGGATGCTGTTCTCTCTCTCTCTCTCTCTCTCTCTCTCTCTATCCCTCTCTCTCTCTCTCTATCCCTCTCTCTCGCTCTCCTTCGATAGTAGGGCGCTTCACCCACCCACCCACCCACCCACAGAGGTTGTTAAGGTAGGATGCTGTAGAAGTCGGTAGGGTGTTTGGTAAACTATATGCTTATGCTGGCTGAGTGTGGACCCTCGGAGAGGGGGTAGCGTCTCTAGCTTGCTAGGCGCGTACGCCGTATAGTGCGGATGAGCTTATGCTGGCTGAGTGTGGACCCTCGGAGAGGGGGTAGCGTCTCTAGCTTGCTAAGCGCGTACGCCGTATAGTGCGGATACTGTTCTCTCTCTCTCTGTCTCTCTATCCCTCTCTCTCGCTCTCCTTCGATAGTAGGGCGCTATGGGGCCCCTTCGACAGAGTGAGACCCCATGCTGAGTGTCTAAAAGGCATTTGATGTACCTTTGACACCTCCCGCTGAGTACCTAAAAGGTAATCGATGTAGCTTATGCATTGTAGATGCGCCGCCAATGCATAAGGTATATGCGTATGTCCTTAGACAGAAGCCAGTGGGCCCTTCGACAGTGCCCCCCCATTCACCCACTCTCCCACCCACCTACAGAGGTTGTTAAGGTAGGTTGCTGTAGAAGTCGTTGCTAAGAGTCTAAAGCATAACCGATGTTCCTTTTTAAATGAAGATGCGTTCTAGCAGCGTGCACTATCCTTTTTCAGGGCCACACATATAATTTAGGAAACTTTCGACCACCCACACCAGCTTGCACTTTCTCCAATAACGCTTTACCTCATGCTGAGGGTTAAAACGCATTCGATGTTCCTTTTTCAATGAAGATGCGATCGAAAGTATGTACGCAGCAGGTGATTGGAGATAGAGTAATCTTAATGACGTCTGTTAGTCATTTTATTGCTTTTTTTTTGCCTTAGAGATAAGGTTTTTGAGTTAGCCTTGTTTAGTTGCGTTAACATCCTCCAACATGCCCTTGTACCTTTTTTTCTTTTGAAGTTATCTTGTATCTTAATTACGAATCGCATACTGAGCAACTAAAACTAAATTTATTACCTCTTCCGTTTAAAAACAATACTTTCACTATTTTTGAATGGAGCTTCGAGAGTAGGAAACTTTTGGGAGGAACGAAATAAAAACGTCTTCATTTTCAGAAAATCTTTCATTAGTAGACTATGTCTCCAAGAGAAGACTTCTTAAAAAGTGAGTAAAGTTAAGTGATTAAAAAAGTGCATCATGAATTCATTGGAAATTATTCGAACATTAAATGCTATGATCGTATTCATGGCGAATGTAAGTAAAAAAAAAGCAATCTTTATATTAATATTATAATTTAATTTATATATCTTTTTTTAGACTCCTCCAAACCTGCTGGCGGGCATTCCGACAGCAACATTTTATCATCTATTATTAGCAATTTTATCAGTCGTAAGTAATTTTATTATATATTTATTTTTAATTATTATAGTCTTATATATTGTATTTTTCAGCTTCATTCAATCATGGTTGATCCTGCTCAAAAACTGAGGATTGGCCAGCTGCTGCAGGGAGTGATCGAGGTAAGAAATTTTACTTTTTATAATTTGCTTCCTATAAATATATAAATATATAAATATTTGTTTGTTTTTAGTTGCAGCAGATATTGGAGTTTTCTGAGCGCTCGGCAAGACAGCGGGCTGATGCCCAAAGAGCCGCTCTTCAAAGGGCTGCAGTCGAAAGGGCTGCAGCCGAAAAAGCTGCAGCTGAAAGGGCTGCAGTCAAGAAAGCTGCAGCCGAAAAAGCTGCAGTCGAAAGGGCTGCAGCCGAAAAAGCTGCAGCTGAAAGGGCTGCAGTTAAGAAAGCTGCAGCCGAACAGGCTGTAATCGAAAAGGCTGTCGCCGAAAAGTCTGCAGCTGAAAAGCCTGCAGCCGAAAAGTCTGCAACCGAAAAGGTGATGGTGGAAAAAGCGAGGAAAAGAAGAAATCCCTTTGCGTCGTTACCCCCCAAAAAAAAAATTTTTAAGGTATAATTTTTTTTATTAATCATATCATTAATTATAAAATTAACATTTTAAAAATTATTATTTTTTTTTTTTTCAGATAAACGATGTTGCTCGAGAGTCCTTATGTAGTATTGAAAATACCCTTACAAGGGTAAAGTCTACTGCCGCTGACATCACCACCACCACTACTACCGTCACCACTACCACCAATGCCTTCACCATCACCACCACTGCTGCTACCGTCACCGCCGCCACCACTACTACCACCGCCACCACCACCACTACCACCGCCACCAACAAGCGTAAAATAAAAATGAAAAAAATAGAAACTGTAAATATAATGTATCCCGGAATGGTTCGAAGGCCAACACAACCTTCCAAACCATACGGTAAAAAAAAAATTAAAAAAAAACATCACGTAAATAAATAATTGTAATATTATATTTAATAATTATATAATTGAATAAAAAAATTAATAAATTATATAATAAAAAAGTCTCTCTCTCTCTCTCTCACTCTCCTCCGATAGTAGGGTGCTTCGTTAGTAAGCTTATGCTGGCTGAGTCTAGGCTCACGGAGAGGGGGTAGCGTCTCTAGCTGCTTGCTAGGAGCGTGCATAGTATAGCCCTTGGAGAGGAGGTAACGTTCCTTGCTGCTTGCTAGGAGCGTGCGCCGTATAGCCCTTGGAGAGGGGGTAGCGTCTCTAGCTTGCTAGACGTATCAGCTGTATAATGAGGATGCTGCTCCCTCTCTCTCTCTCGCTCTCCTTCAATAATAGGACATGTGGGCCCTTGGAGAGAGGGTAGCATATAGCTTGGTAAGCTATATGCTTCTCTCTCTCTCTCTCTCTTTCTCTAAGCAAGCGCTATAGTATTTTCATTAGATTTCGGGAACCTTTCAACCTCACAGTTAATTTTATTCGAATATTAATTAATAAAACTTATAGAATTTCCGTTTAATTATTAATTTATTGTTCATTCAACTATACATTGAATATAATACAGTCTGTCTATAATCTTTATTTTCAGTAGTTGACATCGCTATATTGAAATATTGAGTTGAATTTTTATATGTAATATTGTCCACTTCATCAATACCTTCCATTTCAGATTGCTTCAGTCTAGCTTTTATCCATGAAAACAATCTTTGTGCATTTGTAACGGCACATACAAAGTTAGCTGGTTTATTATAATGATATGTACATATTGTTTCTAATGGGTAAGGTAATGCGCTCATTGGCGGACATCTCATCTCGCTTTCAAGTTCTAAAATTTTTCTAAAAAAGGAAAAAAATTTTTAATTAATAATGATTTTAATTTCTAACAAAAAAATAAATAAATAAAAATACTTACTTTTCAGGTAAAATTTTTTGTAACCATTGTTTCATTGTTAATCCTTTTACATAAATATTTCTAGAATTATTCAAATGATTGTTTAGTACACGTGCTAAATTTTTATATGGAATAAGACCGGATCTCCATAATAAACCATGATGACACGTTTCTAAGAAATGATTCACTTTTCGATACTTGATAGGAAGTTGAAACCAATGATATGGTGGTTCGAAGAAAAACACAGTTGGAACAGTATCTATATCTAATGGTAGATATGCGAGTTCTTTACAAACAAAAGTCTCGTTTAAACTTTGAAAGCCTTAAAAATCTATTACGAAATCCATTTGAAAAGATACTGAAGTTAATGTGAACTCTACTAGTTCCTAAAACCGTTATAAGATTAGAGGCATGTGTTTGTTCTATATACTCGTAAAGCCTATACCTTACTATTCGAAAGTAGAGGGCGCCATATTCACCATACCTCACCAATCGAAAGTATAGGGCGTCATAGACACTATATAGTATGGTTATAGGTAGTTTTTATTAAATTCCAACAATATATATAATTTATTTTCTTTTTTATTGAAAAGCATTGTATACATTGATTACATGTCTTGTAAATTTCAAACTAATTTTTTAACATCACCACTAATCGGGTTATATTGTACAATACGATCGTGTAATATTAAGCAGTAGGCTGCAGTATCTTCATGAAAATCAGTCCGAGTTTCAAATTCTAGGCGAACATCGACTGGCGCGCTTTTTAATGTTTTATTTTGTTTGGAGCAGTCTATAACTATTAGCGGCACTTTATTAATGAAATCTTTTTTATTAAGTAACGGCTCCTTTTCTTTACCATAATAAGCGTTTTGAAAATTAGTATACATATCGTAGAGAACAGCATACTCATTTTGATTGATATTCAAATTGAGATTTCCATACGGATAGCATTGTGAATTGAGGAATAGCTTCACATTACTAATATTACAATGATCAAAATTACTAGAATTAACACTCGCCGAACTTTTACGTTTAGTTTGAAAAGCTAAAATAACAAAGCGAGGCTTTTCCAATTGATTGGAAGTCTTAACACTCCAAACATGCTTTGATGTACGTGGTAATTTTGGATACTCATACATTTCCCAAGTACGATAACTCATTGTAATTGCACGATCTCGTCCAATCTGATTGAGTAATTTGATTTTTTCTTTGTCTGCAACCATCACATATGGCATCAACCATTCAACCTTAATTAAAGTAATTTTTGTTTTTTCTGAAGCAGCAGGATTGCCTATTGGAGCACACAAAATAGCATTCAAATCATCTCTTGATCTTGTGAGAATAAGTTCATGCTTGACATTGACTACAATTTTCCGATAATCTTCAGCAAAGCCCATCAACATACTAAGAGGTATAGTAACATCAAAAAAACCTAGAGCATTACATATTAAAACTTCATTGTTATCACCATTCCAACCGGCATTTTCAGCGATAGAGCTCTGATATGGATTGAGTGAAAGCCAATTTTTCATGAGAGTTGTTAAGCCTACATTTTTCACTTTATCAATTTCAATAGCATTTATTTCATATCGTATTTCCTCGAACAAATAACAGAGGGCGTTGTTGACTAATAAAGTGTTCTCCACTGGCGTAGTACCGTCCGGCTTGGTTAACCTACCACAAATATGAATCATACTGCGCGATGGAAGCAGAGATAAATCTTGATGTTGAATTGCTATATGAATTTCATCGCTATTATTGAAATATGATAATGAATAAAGCTGATGCGCATGAACTTCATAATGAGCTATAGACTCATCGAAAGCGACAGCTGAATGAATGTCTAGAATTCCCTCCATATTGTTGTTGTTTTATACATATATACTAATATGCACAATATTTTCTTCCACGATTTTCGACGACTTCTAGTCTCAAGCTTTTCAGGAATTGAATGTTCTGAGGTGTGAGCGGTCTGATAGCTCGCTGTTGACTGGTTGCTGTTCGACATTTTTGTCTTTTAATATAGCCTCGGCCGCTCTTTATATTGTAAATGATACCCATTACTAAGATATGGTCTTTATATGCACTCGCACTGTGATGACTTCTCCTCGAAAGTTAACTAGGTTTCTGTCTTGATCAACTATACGAATTTGAAAATGATCAATGCTCCTCACAGCGACTGGAAGGTAAATGACGTGAGAGGGAACTTCTATAATCTTATATCCAGGTGGGACTGCTGGGAAAAATTCATGTATAGTATGTACTTTGCGATCGTTTATGTAAGAGCCTGTAGTAATATTACACTCTACACGTAAAGCATTGACTTTGAGTATAGTGACGGGTAAGTCAGATCTATGTGTTTCGTTTTCAACGAGCGTGCGTTTAGTGAAGCCTAAAATTGATCCAATAGAATCTTCTGGTTCAAAATGTATTTTTTGACTGCACCGAATGACACTACGTAAAGTATTATTATTTGGTTTTAGGCTAAACGATATACCTTTAGGTGCTAATTCGTCTATGAGAAAGCTTTCAATATCTTCTATTTCGTAGCTACCAGTCGGTAAAGTGATAGCTTCTTGACCTTCAATGTAAAATTTATTACAACCAACGTCAATGTTTGGTATTGAATTAAATGTCAATAGCTCAACTAGACCAAGAACGTATTTTTTGTTTGCTATCAATTCGATCGGTGGAAAATAATATGATTCGAGTACGGATGATGTTCCCGAGAGACTCAATGTTAGTGTATTCTCCATGACAGATTCATATCAAATGACAGTCATTCTTTGAATGAGTATTTTATATACTAGTCGTCTTTTCTATAGTTTGTTTAAAAGAAATTTGAGACAAAGATGGCCGCAATTATATGTATTAAAATCTTGATATCTAATATAATTATACATGATTCTATTAACTTTGAGATAAAGCAATAGATCTATAGGCGGCTGTAGATTACCAAAACTATCAAAATACATAACCTCATCGCCTTTCTTTTTATATGCTACCCAATGAGTACCTGGCCCCCGTTTATTATCCAAATTTACAATAGCTGTCTCTTGATATCGAGGCCCATCGGTCGGTAGAGCATCACGCATAAAAACACCTCGAAAATTTGCAATTTTTAGTATTTTAGCATATTTTCTTATATCATGATCTGTCAGTGCTCGATTAGGTAAAGTTATATCGAGCTTTTTTTTTTAAACCTTTTTCACTTGAATATGGTTTCAGATGAAGACCATAACCTTTACGATGTGGTTTCAAATAAAGTCCTTTACCAATAGCAATAGCTTCCATAGTTTTATTGTGTCTATGAGCTTCTTTCAATTCATTTTGAGCGGCCTTAGCACTGTTAACGGCTTTTGCTATTGAAGCAGCTCCTCCAGCTAAAGCTCCAGTGGCGCTCAAAGCGGCAAATAATGGAATTAAAAAAGGAAGAGCTCCACCCACTTTACTAGGAATTGGTAGAATACGAGGAATATTTATTTTTCTTCTTCCTCCAGCCTTCTTCACAGCTTTTTTAGCGCCTTTTATAGCGGAACGAATGACAAAGAGTGATTTATTACTAGGTACAACACTTCTCGAGGCAGCGTTAATAATTTTTTTCAATGCAATTGATAGATTTTTACTTTTTACATGTGTCTTTCGTTGCTGTCGTTGTTGTTGGCGATTTTTTAATCCCTTACCTCGTTTCTTTCCTCGTTTTAAAATTTTAACACCCATACCAAGTTTACATTTAACTTTCAGTATGTTGGCTACAGCAAATGCAGCAACTTTCTCACCAAAACTACTATCTTTCGCTTGCACTCTATCCCAGGCTTGTTTAGCTAGAATTTTGTCGGCTTCGTTTCTCGCCTCAATGTTCTCTCGATTTTAAGAATAAGCAATATCGTGATCTTTACAAGCAGCGTCTAGCGGATTTTTTCCAGGATCACCACAAGCAAGTCGTTTTTTCAATTTAGTTCCCGGTCCGCAATACTGATAACCAGGCAAATGAGCTTCGAATGGTAAGTTATTAATGATCTTATTCACTAAGCCAGCACCACCAGTCTTTTTTTTTGTAACAAATGATCATATCTCATCAGAAGACAAAGTCTTAATGAAACTAAAAATATATAAACAGTCTTTTTATAGTTAGTAGTCTCATTCGTCCTTCGATCGGTGATTAGAAAACAATATGGACTTCAAAGAGCAACCACTTAAGTTGCAAGTCATAAATTTTGATAATGTGGTTGAGACGGAAAAACGAGAAAAAAGACATGGTGAACTACTGCCTGACAGTATACGAGCAGTTTTCTGTGGTCCTAGTAACTGTGGGAAAACTAACTGTTTGCTAACACTAATCACACATCCTAATGGACTTAGATTTGAAAACATTTATGTTTATTCAAAGTCCCTCAAGCAACCAAAGTATAAGTTTTTAAAAGATTTATTGGAACCGATTGATGGTATACAGTATTATGCATTCAGCGAGCATGAGGCAGTTGTTTCACCGGATAAAGCTAATCCAAATTCCATCATGATTTTTGACGATATAGCCACTGAAAAGCAGGACAACGTGAGAGCATTCTTCTGTATGGGAAGACATAAAAAAGTAGATAGTTTCTATCTCTGTCAATCATACGCTCGCATACCGAAGCATCTCATTCGAGATAATGTGAATTTACTAGTTTTGTTTCGACAAGATGACGTGAATATTAAACATATTTATAACGATCATGTTAACTCAGATATGACTTTTGAGAAGTTTAAAGCAATTTGTTCAAAATGTTGGAGAGACGATAATCATGGATTTATAGTTATTGATAGAGATAGACCAATCAATCATGGACGGTATAGAAAAGGATTCGATTCTTTTGCTATAAATATAACGGAGTGAACGAATGAAGATTATTTAACTTTAGAAATTGCAAGCGTCAACATGGCTAATTTTGAAAAAGAAAAGAAGATGCTCGAGCAATTATCTGAAGCTCGTGATGCCATCAGACGTAAGTATCAACTAATAAAACGTGACAAAGCTGATTTAGAAAATACATTGAATGAAACTTTTAAACCTATGGTTGATCCATTGAAGAAACTTGTGGACGTAGCTATTGATAAAACTAACGATAATACTGAACAGGAAACGAACAAGGAGAAGAAAATTACGTTCGATAAAGTTTTCAAGTCAAAAACAACAGCTGACACTCCCTATAAATCTCGATATTTCAATAGTACTGTTAATGACTTAAATTCAACATTACATCCACTTGATTCTACATTTGAATCCGCTATGTCTATTACTCATGATGGTGATGAAGACGAATTTAGTAAGACTAGTGAATCAACACTTGATAGAACTGCAATAAATTTAGACAATGTTAGTTCAAAACAACAAAAACAGCTATTGGATGACTCGATTGTAGGAAACTATATTCGACTATTGCATGAACCGCAACAGAAAAGTAATTTAGACAAGACATTTGGCGTTCGCTTGCATGAAAATACATATGTCATAGGCAATTCTCCAATTTCTTTCCAAAACGATAATGTGACTGTCAATGATAAAGCATTCAGCAAGACTCCTGGATTAATGGAACTTCTCTTTCGTAAAGAACCTAATTCTAAATTTATCAGTTCATCAGATATTGAAAATTATATAAAAATTCTTGAAATCACTAACGCTCATCGTAAGAGATATGAAACAAATGGAGAATATCGCAATAAGCGTGTAAATAAATTCAAAAAGTATATTGGTCCAAATTTATCTTTAAGTGGTAGTGCTAAGAAGCGAAAATTGACTATTGATGGAAGAGGTCTTTTTCCTAACTATAAAATAGCAAGAAAAGGAACATTATTTGATTATATAAATATTTCTTATGTTTTCACTCCTGATATTTAATAAAATAAAATTATTATTTGATTATGTATATTGGGATGATCCAAACGAGCTCGTTGATCGATTGAGATTGCTTATCGCCGAACAAACCGCTGGTAATCCTAGTCATATTAATGAAATTCATTCAATCATTGAAGAATTACGTGAATCTGGCTATATATATTAAGATAATTCTAAATATTCCTCAGTAATAAAATGAGTGTTGATGTGTTTGGACGTACATTGAAAAAAAAGGAGGGTAATCAAGGTCCTCCTGGTATAGGGTATAATATCACTAAAGACGGACAATACGACGCGAATGACAAAAGAATTTGTTATATAGCCGATCCTCAGGAGAGTAACGATGCTGTAAACTTATGAACGTTGCAAAAAACTATTGAAGCTAACGTCGCTACGCTTACGACTACGATAAATAATCTGCAAAAAACTAGTGAAGCTAACGTCGATACGCTTACGACTACAATAAATAATCTTACAAAATCTTTAAATATAATAAGAACACAATTACGATCGTATGGAGAAGCGATTCAATATTTACAAACAAATAATTATAATGATAATAAGGAGAAAGAAATAAGGATTACGCCGTCTGACTTTTCATTCAATTATAACAAATAGATTGAAAAAATGAAACATCAAAGAGTGGTGGATGAGTTATATAAACCAGCACGTCGAAACTATCCTCGTCGAAAAGTCGATATACGTGGAATAGATGAGACGTGGCAAGCTGATCTTGTTGAGATGCAAAGCTATTCTAGAGAGAATACAGGTTTTCGCTATCTATTAACTATTATAGATACGTTCTCTAAATATGCTTGGGGAGTTCCAGTAAAACAGAAAACTGCTACAGATGTCACTAACGCAATGGAGTCTGTATTAAAAAAGGGACGCATTCCTAAAAATCTCCAAGTGGATAGAGGCAAAGAGTTCTACAATACAAATTTTCAAAGTTTAATGAAAAAATATAAAATAAACCTTTATTCTACTTATAGCAATCTTAAAGCATCAATTTGTGAACGTTTCAATCGAACACTAAAAAATATTATGTGGAAAAAATTCAGTTTAATAGGAAATTATATGTGGATTGACTTTCTCCCCAGTTTAATAGAATCTTATAATAATCGAAAACATCGTACAATAAATATGAAGCCTAAAGACGTGACTAAAGAAAATGAAATGCAGGTCTTGACACGATTCTCTTACGATCATCGTCTTTTCAAAAAACCGAAATTCCAGGTAGGAGATAAAGTGCGAGTAAGCAAGTCTAAACACGTTTTTGAAAAAGGATATACGCCTAATTGGTCTACAGAAATTTTTACTATTCATCGTATTTCGATAACTAAACCTGTAACATATCACCTACTAGATTATCAAGAAAATCCCATTGTTGGAGGTTTTTATGAGCAAGAACTACAGAAAGCTATGTATCCTGATATTTATCTTGTAGAAAAAATTCTCAGAAGACGGGGTAATGAAGTCTATGTAAAATGGCTTGGCTTTGATAATACTCACAATTCTTGGATAAATAAGGAGACTATACAACAATGAATTACAAATATAAATTTATATGTATCTAGCTTGTATTTAAATAAATAATTGTTTTCATTTATAAAATATTACATTGTTTTTTTTATTTTAAGGATAAGAGCCCCAACCTTCGCTCTTACCTGTGAGGTACTTCTATTTTTTATATTCGACACTAGTGAGTCCATTAAGACAAGTCGAAACCTGCTTTAATAGAAACACTAATGACTCATTTACCTCTCCAGAAAATAAATTTATATAATACAATCTTTATTGAGATCTAATAAGATATACAAATACATTTACTTAATATTAAATTGAAATCGATCACATCCATAATATTGAATAAATAATGCATATTTTTGTACTCTATCAGAAAGATAAATAAAAAGATCCAAATGATGAATTATCGCTCTTGACATTCGGTCCGGTAGAACAATTTCGAACTCACAATCGAGTTCAAGAATAATTCGAGATTCATCTTGTTTCATGAATGTTATTAGATAATTCTCATCTTCATGCAATTCATAATGACTTTTTTCAGGAAGTATATCGAAAAGCTTCATTCCAATGTTATTCAACATTTCAAAATTTATCTTGCTGTAGGTAAAGAAATCTAGAATGTTACGTATTCTTCTTCTAATACTACTTCTACTACTACTACTTCTACTACTGCTCTCACTGCTGTTTGTACTGTTACCGCTGCTGCTGCTACTGCTGCTACTACTGCTACTACTGCTACTACTGCTACTACTGCTACTACTCGATTCTTGAGGCAGAATGAAGCTCTTCGAGGCTCACAGCTCTTTTAAAACCTTTCCCCACTACTTTGGTTTTCGAGCCGCCACAACCGCCTCCCTCTACTTTAAATTAGATTTCCATTTTATTTAACATATATATAGTGTGATGATTTTCTAATATAGGACCAAGCATTCTATTCATCATCAATATACGTTTCTTGAGTAATACTCGTGATATAACTTTATTCATTTCGGCAATACGTCTTTGGAAACGTTCGTGATCTCGTGCTATTTGCTCCCAAATACCTTTTCTAGAGTCTTTTTCTTCGTATGGAAGATGATGTATTTTAACATTCTTCGCAAACCATACATGCTTAGAAGAGGAGTGAGATCTCCTGTTGTCTCTTATAGCTGGCATGGCTAAGCTTCTACTACTACTACTTCTTCTCCTTACCAATACTTCGAACAGAATGGTATTCCTATTAACATCTTATCGATATTTTAGAATATAACCCCACTACTTCGCTTTTCGAGCCGCCGAAATCCCCCCTCTCTTTCTTATTTTTTATTAGGGAATGGTGAGAGCCCCAACCATCGCTCTCACCTGTGAGGTGCTTCCACTACTAACATTGCTTATGAGACCTTTACACTAAGTCGAAACTCAGCAGAAAGAATGCATAAGTAATTACTTCAACCTCTCCAAAAAAAAAAAAAGGATTTGAAGGAATAATTAAATTAGGATTAAAGAGATAATTAAAATTTTAAATATAAATTTATTTACTATTTATACATTTACATATTATGCTAGATTAATTTTAAATTCAAAATTCGAGCCTTCTCGATGGTAAATAAACAACTCCTTTCTTTCCATAGTCTTGAATAATTTTTTCAGCATATCTTCATCTTTTTCTAACGCTAAGCTTACTCGCTTAGGTAGAAATATTTCGAATTCGTCGTCTACTGTTATAACTACACTAAATCCATAACGAGTATTAAGCCATCTTAATTTCGTTATCATGTAGGTACAGTTATTTTCTAATTGTGCCATCGTTTTTCTTGGTAAGAATGCCGATTTGGCTATTTTATTAATTGATGAAAAGTCCATTCTACAATAACAAAAAATCAATCAATAATTAATACTACTAGAATATATAGTTAGAGAGCTACTAGTATACAAGAAACTTACTTTTAAGAGAAAATCTAGAAGTCTAATAGGAGAACTAGGAAGAGAGACTACTGCTGTTGCTTCAACCTACTGCTGAATAACTGCAACGGACTGAGGTGTGTTCTCCGTTTTGTACCATGCGCCCCCTCTCTGAGAACTCGAGCCGCCGTAATTTCCCTCTCTTTTCGCCTTATCCCCACTTGAGTAATTTCTCATATGATTCCATTGCCCATACTCCTCAGACTTCAGTCGCCATGTTTGCCGTTGTCCCCCACTCTACCGTTGTCCCCACTCTCTCACTATTCTATCCTTAGTCTTTTCCTAACTGAGCCTTCTTCCTCCCCACTATTACGACTCTGTTCTGAGCGACTTCTGTCGGAGGTTGGAAGAAGCTTACAACTTTCTTGAGGATTTTCTTTCATACTACTCTGTTCTAAGCGACTTCTGTCGGAGGTTAGAGGAAGCTTACAACTTTCTTGAGGATTTTCTTCCATTTCTATGATCTTTCTTTTCCTGCGTTGTTCCGCACTCTTGATTTTAAGCTTTGACGTTTCAATAGTTTTGTAATGACCCCATGGAAGTGTATCAGGATTTTTATCGAATATACATCGTTTATCATCATATGGACTTAGTGCTACTTTCTGCACTCTTTCTGTTCTTACTTGATGTAATACACTTCGTATATTACATTGCTCACGCCTAATAATTTCTAAATCCAATAAACAGTTTCGAAAATCTTCATGATCTGTTGTTTTTATGACAGTATGTGTTTTTACGCCTTTTGCTTTCTTTATTGCTTGATGGTTTTCTATTAGTATACTATACATTTTACTTCGAAGTCCAATAAATTCTCTCATAATATTACCATTGCATTCATCTTTCATAATACCGAGAACCTTTTTATTAACTAACGGCATATTAAACTCATTATTTTCTGAGTAATCTGATGTATCAAATTTATTGATATCTTCTTTCATTATTTCATATATATCAACATCTTTAAATTCATATACGAGGCTATCTGTATCAGTATAAAGTAATTTTGCTTTATGAGGTAGTCTTTCTTTTATGTAGCCATAGTGGAAGTCATATACTAATGTTTTTGAGAGATCCAGCACACAAAGTCCAATATATATTGGTTTTTTAATACTAATAGACGTCCATGATAACTGTATTGCTACTAAATTTTCATCAAAGATTGAACTACTATGAAAGTTGGGTTGTGCGATTCGTGCTTCTGCTCCATATCTACCACTCCATGCACTAATTAATTTAACGTCTTTTCGTTTCCTTTCATCCTCCATAGTCTTTCCGTATACTGCATTAATCATGAGTTTATAGAATAACTTTTCAAATTCATTTTTAGCTTGTTTTCTTTTTTCTGTATTCAAATCTACATAAATTTTAAGCCAAGGCTTTTGATTAAACTGAAGTGCTCTGTGTATTTGTTTTATTTTGAGTCCGTATTTAATAGCCTGCTTTAGCGCTCTATAATGAATGACATACCGTTCTTTATCATGCAGTGTTGTTAAAAGTTTTTTTTGTCTTGGTCCAGGTGGTGTGTTGTGTTCAGGACAAAGTGGAAGGTCCTTATGTTCGTCGTGTAGTTCTTTTGGATACTCTAGATTAACTTCTAAAATATATCCAACCTCATTATTATCGGAAACCTTGAAAAAATGAGGCTCATCGATGTTAGAGATCCACTTAAAATTTTTATATGGTAATGATTGCGTCATCGCCCATCCATATATATTGTTAACGTCAAAGTACATCAAAGTCTTGCTAGGTTCTTTTTTATTATATTCTGAGCCCATATATCGATTATTAGCTTTTGAGTATCTATTACAGCATTGACTAATACCTCCTCGAATGCCTTTTTGGATGAATAAAACCATGTCTATATCGGTTATTCTAGCTCAATTTTTGTACACTTTAACATAGCATCCCATGTTAATCCAGGAGTAGTATAATAGTGTGCCGGGTCGAGTTGATACGCGTCCATACACGTTTTACGAAAATTTTCAAAAATATCGGCCAAGAGTAATACGTCAGTTTTTAAATATAAATCAGAATACTGTCCTAAATCAATGATGTCAAATGCATTCCACACTTTTTGAGCATGCTCATAGTCAGCTTCAGAGATGTTGCTATCTATCAATTGACTATGAAAATCTTCGATAGGTGGTAATTGAGTCTGTTTTAATCTTTCAAAACTGTTAACATACTCATATGGAAAAAGGCCTTTTCTCTTCAATAACTCTATTTGTGTTTTTGTATATTTATATATCTTGAATTCATGCTCTACGATATTTAGTTTGGTTAAGTATGAAGACAGTTTTTCGAGAGCTGATGGCATAAAACGAAACGAATCAATAAATCGAAAATTTATAGTACTACCGTCCACGTGTTTTGTGAAAGCTATATATCTTTCCTTGTTTTCAGCTAAAACAGTCACATTTCCCTCAAGATCAGAGCTAGTAGCTATTTCTTTTATTATAAAATGAGAATCATATCCAGTAAGGTTATGGAAGACAACTGGTATAAAATAAGGATTCTTATAATTTAAATCACAGGATGCGTGAGCAGCACCTCTAAATCGACCCGTCAAATGACAATGATCTCTAACTCTTGTTTCATCAGGTTAAAAATATTTTCTACAAATATGACACATTTTGCTCATCTTAAAATCCATTTGATTACGCCATGAAAGATTCATTTCTATTGCATTCTTATATATTTGATTCATTTCATCTAACAAAATCTGAAATTGTTTGATAATCCATTGTGCGGGTGATTGTTCTTCATTCAGTTTTTTTCTATACATCTTAAGGACTGATTTGGAATCATCATAACTACATTTTATATAAAGCCCCACAATAAAGGCTTCATGATCTTGGAAGGATCGTCCGTTATTTACTGGTTTCAATAAGCACTCTAAATCAGCATACATAATAAACGGAACCATTTCTTTTCGATCATAATGATTAAATTTCAGAAGAGGAAAATTAGGTAGATTAACTCTATATTTATTTAATTTTGAACAATCTGTCTCATGAATATTCAATTTTTCTTTATTATTAAAATAGTGGAGACAGCGTTCACAGAGATAAATTTGTGCAGTATGTTTCGTTACTTGACTTCTAACAAGAGCAGATAAGTTTTTAATCCATACATAGTGGAATTTTAATTTGAAATTATCACTGTTATTTGATCTATTAGATTTTTCTGTTTCATTCTCATCAATATAATCGCTTTGTAGTAACAAAAGATTTACATGCTTATCTTGGTTTAAAGTTGATATATAATATGGTGAGACTTCGAATTTAAAACCGTATTTTTTTAGTATGTATAGATTTATTGAAATACTATTTAATTTTTCAAATTTAGGAATATTCTTTACCTCAACAGGAAAGTTTATATCATCGAATTTCAATTCATTCGCAAAGGGCATATAATTTTGAACTCTTTCGCTATGAAATCTAGCTGGATGAAGACAGGCAAGTACAGCCCATTTAAAACATTCATTATCTGTATTTTGAACGTTGGTAATTGCTTTTTTATCTGCTATTTGTTTTGGTAGTTGAATATATGAGCCAGGTTTGAAAGGATTAAATTTATTTATATTAACAGTAATACTGATGATAGTTTTTAATGTCCAACCGGAATCTTTTTCTTGAAATTCTTCTAAATTTTTAAGTATAACATCTTCAATATTTTTTGTAAACCATAATTTAAGATCTGACATTCTATAAATAGAAACATTTTCGGTGTTGAAATACTTTACTTGAATGTCCTCTACATTATCTTTTATTACGGTAAATTGAGCTGACATTTCTATATTTATTTTTAGAGCATTATAAATTGAAAGATATTTTGGTATTTGTAGTTGTAATAATTTATTTGCTGCTTTTAAGAATGACTTTATATCTCTATGTTCTTGATTGGCTATGAATGCAGTAATGATACGTTTTTCAAATGCTGAATTTATTTCACGCCAAATAACTCCGTCCTCTTCAATTTGGTTTGGAATGACTCGTAATGAATTAACATTTCCTCCGACTTTTATAGAATGATTTAAATTAATTTCGATTGAATTCAAATGAGTAGCGCACGTTTGACATCTCTGTCGTATTGCTCTACTTAAGTTAGGCCGTAACATATATTCTTCAAGAGAATGCAAAGCGGTAATTATTATATTTTTCCATGTAATAAAATCATCCTTATTAGCGTCTGAGTTGTAATAGGCTTTCCATAAATCGCGTACTGTATTTTCAAAATAAGAAATAGAAGCCATTGTAATGAAAATGCACGTAGGATAACTAGTAATACTACTACTACTACTAGTACTACTACTACTACTACTACTACTACTACTACTGCTTGTTACTGCTAAGAAAGCTAGTGAAGCGGGCTGTCTCGAAAGACTGCGCTTTTTTCCAATCGAGCACGGCTTTTAAGCACTATGGTGGCGCTGAAAGCACTCAGCTAGCATAAGCTTACTAAGCGCCCTACTATCGAAGGAGAGCGAGAGAGAGAGAGAGAGAGAGAACGGCATCCACACTATACGACGTACGCGTCTAGCAAGCTAGAGACGCTACCCCCTCTCCGAGGGCCCACACTCAGCCAGCATAAGCTTACTAAGGAGAGCGAGAAAGAGAGAACGGCATCCACACTATACGGCGTACGCGCCTAGCAAGCTAGAGACGCTACCCCCTCTCCGAGGGTCCACACTCAGCCAGCATAAGCATATAGTCTACCAAACACCCTACCGACTTCTACAGCATCCTACCTTAACAACCTCTGTGGGTGGGTGGGTGGGTGAAGCGTCCTACTATCGAAGGAGGGGGGGGAGACTGGCCCCCTCGAAAGGGCCCACTGTCACGCGGGAGGTGTCGAACGAACATCAAATGCAACACTCAGCATGGGGTCTCACCTTATCGCGATTAAAAGGTGTCACTATCGCGACACTTTCATCGGGCGGCCTCTTTGTGTCCCAGAACATACACATATCCCTTATATATTGGCGGCGCGCGCGAGGTGTTAAACCAACATCAAATGCCCCTTAACACTCAGCATGGGGCCCACTGGCACGCGGAAGGTGTCAAAGGTACATCAAATGCCTTTTAGACACTCACCATGGGGTCTGACCATAAATTAAAAGGTGTCACTACCTTCACACCTTCATCGGGCGGCTCCTTTGTGTCCCAGAACATACACGTATCCTTATACATTGGCGGCATCCTTTGTCGGCTCCTTTGTGTCCCAGAACATACATTGCTTATCTATTGGCAGTCATTGCCACGGACGTAATCGAATTACCCCGCAGTAAGAATCGGTATAAATACCTGGCGGTATTCCAAGACCTGTTCATCGAATGGGTGGAGTTCAAGCCACTCACAGTCACTACCGGTAAGACCTTGGGGAATACCCGTGAGGAGTTAATCCTCGTCAGGTGGGAGGTCTCCGACTAGCTGGTAAGCGATAGCGGCAAGAACTACTCATGAATTCAAGGGTATCCTCAAGGAGTACGGGATTGAACATGTGTCTTGCTCACCCTACCACCAACAGGCTAATTTCTGCGAGCGAGCGATCAGAACGCTAAAGACCATAATCTCGATTTTCGTGGATCATGATCATCGTGACTGGGATAAACACCTGCACGAGTTTCAGCATGCGATGAATATGGCTGTATAGTCGTCTACGAGGGTATCGCCCGCGTTCCTGAATTTCGGAAGGGAACCACGCCCATTCAAGAGCTTACGAAAGAGGTGGAAAAACGAGGACCGTTTCTGCGCCTTTCTTCTGAGGAGTGGGCTGACCGTATGAAGCGCCTGAACGCACTGCGGAGCCTTGTGCTTATGCACATTGAGCAGGCGCAAGACAAAAAAAAATGGCATTATGATCGTAGCCGTCGGTTTGCCTAGTTCTGGGAGGGCGATATGGCGTGGCGAAGGTCACACACCCTCTCTAACGCGACTAAGGGCATGAACACGAAGTTCGATCCCTCGTACAAGGTACTAGAGGTGCTGTCCCCGGAATTGTATATTCTGACGATTGATAGCAAGAAGCAGGTAGATCACGTGCACGTGAAGGAGTTAATTTCCAATTAACTCCTTTCCAATTTCCAAGTAGGTTTCCAATATCAGAACTTCTGTGGCCTCAACGTCACATCCTTCAATTGTTAGAAGTGCCACAGCTGGAGAGAGAGAGAGAGAGAGAGAGAGAGAGAGAGAGAGAGAGAGAGAGAGAGAGATAGAATTTTAGGTGTCGACATCACGACATAGTGATGTCATATAATTTAGTATTAATAAAATGATTTTCAAAATTATATTTATGTATTCAATCAACTATTATTGTGTTTAAATTATTTTGTTTGGTCTCTTCACGTGCGCATGGATAAGCGCCAGTTGCGCGAGCGTCGCCGTGTCGTTATACAATGGCGTACGTTTTAGCGGCGTTCAGTGTACGGTTTGTAGATTTTTTTTCTCAAAATTGTTGATCTTTGGAACAGAATGAGATAGCGGGATGATTCCGGTCGTATTCGAAAGCTGAATTGATGCTAATTTAAGGAAAATTATAGTGGAATTGACTATCCAACATTTGAGTCGTAAAATCAAGATCAAGGTTATGAATTTGTCGAAAATTGTTCTTTTCCTTAATTTTGCTCTCCGATCGAGATCAGTTTTCGAATAACTCAATATCGTTTTTTGTAGGATATAGAACGATATATCCAAATCAGTTGTCAAAAATTTATTTAAAGTTATTTGTCAATGAGAAAAATGCGTCCAAAGTCGAGGCAATATCAATTATCGTTGGCCTTCATACTTTATCGAACTTCATACAGTAGATATAATCTTTTTCGATAAAAAAAATACATACTCTTGTAGCTTTAAGAAGGACAAATCCAAACCAGCATCAGAAATTCGATAAAGTACATTATTCAGTGAGAAAAAGGCGTCCAAATTCGAGGAATACAAAATATCGTGGTTTGTCGTTGTTATTCAAACTGGATACTATGGATACAGCGTTTTCCGATTAACTAGATACATATTATTTTCGCTCTTCAAGTACAAATCCTTCATCAAAATTTAGGTGAAGTCCCCTTTATCAATCTGAAAACATAGTTCACGTGTAGCAACCTAGCGTCCAGACGTGTGTGCTGTCGCTCCGCAGTGTTGACATTTCGATCGATTGTGAACGGACTCAGCCCCTTAAATCTCTCGTATCCTGCGAGTGATATTCAAGCGCATCAACATGACTACAACATCAATCATTCAACCAAATAAAGAAGTCCCAACATTCTCGTTCACCCCTACTCCCAGCTATGCAAACATCGAGCAAAAAGACCATACGCCTAAAAGAGACCGAGGACTACTGATGGACTGTGTAGGTGAGCTCAACCTTATCGATTGCACATGCGCTATAGGAGATATCGTACAACCCAAAAATGTATTATTTGCATCTAAAATTTCAAACAACCGCATTTGCATCTACCTCGCTAACAAAGAAATGGTTACTAATCTCACAAATATGCACAAATTCATCACAATTAGGGAACACTATGTCCTGATCGGATCTCTTGTAACTCAACTGAAAAAAGTCATTTTTTCTATTGTTGTGACGAGAGCAAGCGTTGCGCTTGTTCTCGTCGGAATTTCCCCCAATTCCCCCTCTCTCTCAGCATAGCACGGTGACCAGCGTTAGGCGCATTTAAGAATGCACCTAATGCATGGTCTTTATTTCAGCCGACGGAGATTGCCGAGCGAAGCCAAGCCGGCCCGAAGCTGTTACGCTGGCGACAAGAGTATATAGAGCTGTTAGAAAGAGAGAGAGAGTTGGGGGCGTGCGCAAGATTAGGCAGGCGCGCGTCGCAAACCAATTAGCGCATTTGTTGCGCGCCGTTTAATAAGTAGGTCAAGTGGGGAGAGAAAAAGAACGACGAAGAAGCTGTCGATCGCGGAGAAGAAAAACGAACGACACAGACGGTAGTAAGTCGAGCGGCCAGTCAGAAGGTTTTCCAGCCGATCGGAAGACAGATGGTATAGTAAGTCTAGCAGTGAGTAAGACGGTAGACAGCCAGCGGTAAAAAGTCGAAGTGCAGCTGAGGATAAAGGGCCAGCCGAACGCACACACCGCCAAGGGCCGAAGAGAACCGAGAGGACAGAGGACGACTGCCTTGTTCTGGCATCTGCTTGGGACGCTACTCGGAGAAGCCGGCAGAAATTGCCCAGTGACGACCAGCAACATCGTGCGCAGGGCGCAGCCAGGCCTCCCGTTCCAGTATCGAAGGTCAAGTTTCGCAAATTAATTTCTCTCTCTCTCTCTCTCTCTCTCTCTCTCTCTCTCTCTCTCTCTCTCTTTTTCTCTCTCTCTCTCTTTCTCTCTCTCTCTCTTTCTCTCTCTCTCTCTCTCTCTCTCTCTCTTTCTCTCTCTCTCTTTTCAACGATATAGTACGGCGCGTAATTGCAAACGTTAGGTAGGTAGCAAGGCGGGCACACGCCGGCTACCTGCCTTAAATACAGTCGACGTCATAAATCGCTCAAAAGAAATCGCCCAGGCGATCTCTTACCGGGCGACTTTCTCTTTTAGCTAAGTGGCCTAAATCGGTTTGTCGTCAAGACGGTCATCTGCCAAGCGACGCGCGTTATGTTTCGTATAGATTTGTAAGTGCGATTAGTTAGTTAACTTGTTCTTTGTTCCCTATTGTTCTATAGTGTTAAGATGTGTTAGCAACACCGTTGTGTTCGTTAGGTTAAGAGTTTGTAAAAGTTGATTTTAAGAGTTCGTATCATTAGGCGGTTTATTAATGTACGGTATTTGTGAAATTTAAGTGTAATTTGACTTTGATTTGATTGTAATTAGATTTGTTTAAATACGAATTTGTGTTTTGTGTATAATTCCCTAACCACTTTCATTTCTTTACCTTTTCTCCCCTTCCCACCTCAATTGCTATGAGCGAGTGCGTCTCACTTGCTCACCTTAAAAATTGATAACGAACGAGCTTTCGTTACAATGTATCTCCAAGTATCCCCAATTATGTCATCGAAAGTATTTTAGATCAATTAAAGATCAACAGAGGATCACTAACCATCTCACTGAAAGCTTTCATCACAAAGGAAGGATACACTCATCTAAATAGTTGGCGAAAACAAGTATATGTCAAGCCAGAAAACGTCACGAAAATTCCAGAAATTTTCAAAGTCAACTATGAGGAGCTCAATTACTATATTTACTCTAACACAGACGCAATCAAATGCTTCACCTGCAATTTAGAAGGACAGCTCGCAAAAGACTGTACAAGCACGCTTACACAAGTAAACACCCAATTAATGATAGGTAAATCAGCTGACAAAACGGGTACGAGCGCAAATTACAAAATTATAAAACATTGAACTAACCGAGATGGATTACACAAATACTGGCAACAAACGAGCGCACTCCCAAATAAGCAGTGAAACCTTTCAAGTCGATCTATTTCTAAAAACAAACGATAAGCCGAACATCGTGACGCTTAAACATGTACGTAAAATAAGCAAATTAGCAGAAGCACTTTCGAAAAATCACGATAATACTAGAAGAGAAGATGAAACTGTTGAGCCAATGGACGATAGTCAAATGACGTCAGAGGAAGAAGAGTTCGAAGACGAACTTGACAAGAAACTAAAAAACATAAAGAATTATTTACAGGTAGCCAATGCTCTACTAAATTACGAACAATTCAAAAGTCTATTGGAAAATTCATATAGAAATAATCAACCAGTTGAAATTATCAAGAAATACACTACAGACTTGAATTCATTTTCCAAATTTATAAAAGAAGATATATATCCAAACGTGCGCAACTCAAGCATTAAAAATCGATGCACAAGACTGATAAAGAGTATAGAGCAACCAAATCTGAATATAACTCCAGTACCAACTTGAGCAAATTCCGACTCTGAATCATATTAAACAAATGGCTAAAATAATTCAGTGGAACATAAATAGTCTATTATAGCAATTCGTATTCCTTCAGTCTCTCATTCATCAAGAAAATCCAGATATTATTTGTCTACAAGAGACTAATTTAAAAGGTAACGAGAAAGCCAAAGTAAAAAACTTTACTTGCTACAACAAAAATAGACAAGACTATTTAATAGCTAGTGGTGGAGTATGTATACTGGTTAGAGAACAACTATATAGTTAAGAAGTACAACTAAACTCAGAATTAGAGACAGTTGCTATACAGGTTCAATTAAACAATAAGCTAACTACAGTATGTAATGTATACTTAAGTGATAGATACAAAATGAACATGGAGCTTCGACAAAATCTCATAGACCAACTCGCCTCCCCTCTAATTTTAGTAGGTGATTTTAACAGCCACAACTCACTATGGGGGTCAAGCAAAACCGATGGAAGAGGGAAAAAAATAAAAGACCTTTTAATTCAAAATAATCTTGAAATCCTCAACGACGGTGCATCAACGTATTGTTATTCTTCAATTGATAACTTCAGCTCTATAGACCTCACTATCTGCAGCAACAATATCGCCTTGTACCTCTTATGGGAAGCGTATTACTTCTCATATGGAAGTGATCATTTCCCCCTTGTCACAAACTTCTACAAATCCAATTCTACAGCACAGTATATCCAAATTAACAAATGGAAATACTATAAAGCTGATTGGGAAAAATACCAAGAAATAATACCATCATCATTAAATTCAAAGAGATAATTACATATTCAGCCACGAAAAGTATTCCTACCAGTACTACAAAAACTAATAAATACAACACTCCATGGTGAAACGTTGAATACGAAAAGACAATAAAAAACGCTAAAAAAGCATTTAACATTTGGAAAAGAAAAAATACTCTAGGAAATCTAATTGAACACAAAAGACTCAAGACTATTGCAAAAAGAACAATCAAGTCCAGTAAAAAAGAATCGTGTATAGCATTTTTAAAATCTTTAAACTATCAAATACCACTGAATGAAATTTGGAAAAAAATCAAGTCCATCGAGGGGAAAAACTCATTACAAACGATTATCTTAAAGAAAGAAAACATAACCATAAATGATCCCAATACGATAGCCAACGAACTCGCCACAACATTCGCAAATAACTCTAATGACACGAACCTGACGAAAGAATTTCTATCTCACAAAAGCTCGCAGCCTTCACTAGAAATTCCACGAGATGACTCCAGTAGTATGCTGATAAACAACGAAATTGCAATGGAAAAACTTAACACGAAACTACAAAACAGCAAAAATACTAGTCCAGGTCCGAATAACATACCCAACATTATGTTCAAACAGCTATCGTACAGAGCTCGTATTAGTCTACTCGAGATATACAATTTGATATGGCACATAACCTATTTCCCGATGAATGGAGACAAACGATAGTGATCCCCATACTTAAGCCCAACAAAAACAAGCACAACAAAAATAGCTACAGACCCTAACATGCTGCATGTGTAAAATCCTGGAAAAAATAGTCAATAAAAGACTCAAAGGCTTTCTCGAATCTAATAACATACTCAACAACTGTTAAAGCGGATTCAGAGAGGGCCGTAGTATAACGGACTGCCTAGTCTCCTTAGAGTCCAATATATGCGAAGCATTCGCGCAGAATCACCATCTACTAGTAGTTTGCCTATATATGAACAAAGCCTACGACCTACTATGGCGTCAAAGGATCCTCCAAATCCTAATCTGTCTAGGAATTACAGGTTCTATGCTTATTTTCATCAAAAACTTCCTCACGAATAGAAGCATCAAAGTCCGTGTTCTCAACATCTTACCTGAAGCAGTGAAAATCGATAACGGGGTCCCACAAGGGTCAGTCATTAGAGTAACACTTTTCCTGATAGCTTTAAATGATATCTTTCAATGCATTCAAGCTCCGATCAAATGCTCAATGTTCACAGATGACCTCACTCTATTTATCCAAGGAAAAAAAATAAAAACAAGCGTCCAACTCATGCACCTAGTTTTGAATAAGCTGAATGTATTTTCAAATGCTACCGGGTTTCAGTTCTCAATGACCAAATTCCAAGCTCTTCTCTGCCAGTACAGTGGCAACAATAATAAGGACATCAAATTATTCATCGGAAAAGAGCCTATCCAAGTAGTAGACAAAGTCAAAATTCTAGGTCTCACCTTCGACAAAAAACTAACTTAGGCCTCACATATTACAGAACTGAAAAACCAATGCATCCATCGCATGAACATACTCAAAGCACTATCAGCAAGGAACTGGAGAGCCAACCAACAAATAATAACAAACACCTACACTACCGTCCATAAAGATTTGCCATCCCCTTGCTAAAATCATCAAAACTTTAGAGTTTTATGGCTCAGTTTCTATAAAAGCTAGAAAATCCTGCGGGGTCTCATTTGAAAGGTCTTGGCAAGACCTTTCAAATGTTCTAAAACATAATTGATTTTATTTGTTTTTTGTACAACTTGTGACGTCATAAACAAATGGTTTTTTTTTAATTTTTTCACATCAACTTCGACCCCGATTTATTTATATAACGGATTCTACGATGGTAAAACTGTATAAGCCATTCGATAGAGCTCTCAAAAAGCTACAAAATCGATATCCGGAAAATTGTTTTACCTTTATTTTTTATGAGCTATATGGTGTTTTAAACAAAAACAAAGATTTTCAAAAAATGGGCTGTATTTTTTTTTATTTTCAACTCTAAAGAAAAAACTCTCAGAAGAAAAAATGTAGTATTTAGCAAGAACTATCAAATGCGCCACTCAGAATAAAAAAAAAATTTTTTTTTCACGTTTTTTAGAATTTAAATTTTTTTAGAAAAGAAACTGAAATTACATATATTTAATAAAATTAGTAAGTAACTGGTATTTATAACTGAATGGGCTTACAAACAATGATAACAAGATACATTTATTGAACCATAATTTATTACTTACTCAAAATAGATTAACATAATTTGGTTACAATTTTTCTACAAAATTTATTTATTACAACGTTTCAATAATAACATAACAATAATAATTTCATTTTTTATAATACTAATAACGCTTGTAATTAATATATTATCACAATCTGAATATAAATTTCAGTTGTAAACAAAAACGAAACAATACTAATTATTTAAACGTTTTTTTCATCGAAATGTCCACCTTTGTTTGCTATAACTACTTTACAAATTCGAGGCATTCGTGCTACAAGTTTCTCTAAAGTTTCTGCACTTATTTTTTTCCACTCATTTTCTAAGATATTCCAAAGATCCTTCTGGGAAGTAGGTCCTACCTTCCTTACAGCTCTATCTAGATCATCCCACAACAGTTCGATAGGGTTAAGATCAGGAGAGTACGGTGGCCATTCCATCACAACTAATTTTTTTTTTCTCCAATTGAGCAAGATAACTTTTACATAACTTTGAAGTATGCTTTGGGTCGTTATCTTGTTGGAACGTAAATTTGCGACCAATTATTCTTGTTCCGGAAGATACAACATTTTTTTCAAGAATTTTTTTGTAACCTTCTTTTTTCAATTTGCCATCAATTTTAAGAAGGTCACCAACCTTAGAACCACCAAAACAACCCCATACCATTACTAAGCCGCCACCATGTTTAACCGAAGCACACATATTTTTCTCTAAATGTTTTTGCTTATTTTTTCTCCGCACAAAACATCTACGTTTACTACCAAAAACCTCGAATTTGCTCTCATCAAACCACAAAACTTTTTTCCAATGATCAATGGTCCAAATTTTATGTTTTCTGGCCCAAGCCAATCGTTTCTTTTTATTAATCGGTTTTAGTAAAGGCTTTTTAATTGCTATTCGACCGTATAGTCCATCTTCATGAAGTCGTCTCTTTATCGTAGTAACACTAAGTTTAACATCATACGCTTTTTGAGTTTCAACAGCAAGTTCGGGTGCCGTGAGTCTTGGATTATGTGTACTTGTACTACTAATGTGTTTATCAGTAGCGCTCGTAGTTTTCCTAGGCCTTCCTGAAATTTTTTTGTTTTTGATATTTCCTTGAGTTATGAATTTTTTAATGTTATAATCAACTGTTCTTCTTGGAATATTCAAAATTTTGGAAATTTCATTATTACTTTTATTCACTTTATGCAAGGCTACTATCTCAGATCGCTCTTCAATGCTCAAGTTTCTTTTTTTCATCATTTTTAATGAACAAAAAATACATGCATAATTTACTGACTAGATTGGACACATTGATATTTCACTCATTAAAGCTGATAAGAGACTGAATTTCCATACGTATTCTCTGCTATATGTATACATTCGTGAAAGTCAAGTAAATCAAACCACGTAAACACTCAGTGATTATCACAGTGATTATCGGTGAGCACAATACTGTAGAAAGTCATTAAAAATGAAAACAATGCAAATTCCTCTGTTACAAACGTCGAATACAATAAATGTATCTTGTTATCATTGTTTGTAAGCCCATTCAGTTATAAATACTAGTTACTTACTAATTTTATTAAATATATGTAATTTCAGTTTGTTTTCTAGAAAAATTTTAATTTTAAAAAACGTGTAAAAAAAAATTTTGTTTTTTAAATTCTGAGTGGCGCATTTGATAGCTCTTGTAAAATACTACATTTTTTTTTCTGAGAGTTTTTTCTTTAGAGTTGAAAATAAAAAAAATACAGCCCATTTTTTGAAAATCTTTGTTTTTGTTTAAAACACCATATAGCTCATAAAAAATAAAGGTAAAACAATTTTCCGGATATCGATTTTGTAGCTTTTTGAGAGCTCTATCGAATGGCTTATACAGTTTTACCATCGTAGAATCCGTTATATAAATAAATCGGGGTCGAAGTTGATGTGAAAAAATTAAAAAAAAAACCATTTGTTTATGACGTCACAAGTTGTACAAAAAACAAATAAAATCAATTATGTTTTAGAACATTTGAAAGGTCTTGGCAAGACCTTCCAAATGAGACTCCGCAGGATTTTCTAGCTCTTATAGAAACTGAACCATAAAACTCTAAAGTTTTGATGATTTCAGCAAGGGGATGGCAAATCTTTATGGACGGTAGTGTACAACTTATCCAATCGAAATTGGACTACAGATGTGTAGCATACGGATCAGCTAATGAAAGCACCCTAAATAAGCTACATGTTATACTCCATACGAGTATGAGGACAGTAATAGGGACATATAGAACTAGTCCTATACCAAGCATTCTCAGCGAAAGTAACATGCTACCGCTATATCTCAGGCGAAAAAAATTAATTATGAATTACACGGTTAAAATTTTACACTCGCCAAACAACCAAGCACACTCCCTCTTATCGAAAAGTGTTTTTAACTACGCCAAAGATAAACCTCGACAAAAGCAATCATTCTACCTACGAACTAAAAATTACTTTAACGGATTCAACATGAACTACGACGATATACTTCTCGAAGATGCCTCACACACCGTTAAACAAATAATCAGCGAAATACATAATGAAAACAATAACATTTGGAAAGACGAATCGAACAGCTGTTCTCTCAGGAAAATTAAAAGTAATGTTTTTTCAAAAAACCCAGCCACAGACCTCAAAAGATCTGACCAAATTCTCATAACAAGATTAAGAATCGGACATACAGCTGTAACTCACAAACACATTCTAATGAAAGAAGAAGCTCCACAATGTGATAAGTACCACACCAAACTCAGTGTTAAACATCTTCTAGTGTGTTGCCAGAAATACGATAACGAAAGATGTAATCACCAACTAAACAACCCCCTGGATGTACTGTTAAACAACTTCTCTCAATGCAACAGTCATTTAATTCTTACATGAAACAAAATTAGCGAACCTCATATAACAATGTACACACTTGTAACTACGATAATCTTGATATAACAATGTACACACTTGTAACTACGATAATCTTGATATAACAATGTACACACTTGTAACTACGATAATCTTGATCTATAGTCACTATACTCATACTACTGTAAAACATTTGTAAATTACTGTAATAATTGCAAAATATGCCATCCAATATGTAAAATATTAACTGAATGTATATAACTCTATGTAAACTATGTAATCCTGTGTCGCTAATACCCACCAAGGTAAATGCGACAATAAATAAATAAATAAAATAAAAAAATCTGTAAAAGACGTCCAAAGTCGAGGAAATAGGATGATTCATAATGATAATTCATGGTTGTTATTGTAAACGCTGTGATCATCAATTTTTTTCTATAAAATAAATATGCATATCGTAGGATTTGAAACATAAAGTCCAACTTGTCCTTAAAAATATAGATCTGATCCGTAATTGGAGGAAAAAAATGATCCAAATTAAAGTTTATATTAAGTTTACATTATGGGTATTGATATTATAAATAGTAAATAAATAAATAATTAAATAATAATATATTTGTCCATAATAAAATAAATGAGGAAATAATTATAATAATGTCAAATATAATTCACATTTTTAAAGAAAACATTATGTCAGAACAATATTCGTAAGTGCTTTTATTGTAAATGTTTCTTATTGATGAATATATACCGCGATGAATAGAGACCGCGCCACTACCCACTCCCCGGCGGGAGCCATCCCGTTGAGGGCTTCACAAACGTCGGTAGGTACCCAAACAGAGGGTGCCCCCATCAGCGCGACCTGGCGCCTCAGGTTCACCAGCCAGGCATCCTTGCCTGGTGAACGAACCTGGAAAGAACTAGTGGAGGGCTTGAGGGAGGTCGAGCAAGGCTGGACTACCCTCAACGCTCTCCAACGGGCCGTATACGCGGAATTCGATGCGTATACGGCCGCGGGACCCCTCGAGGGCCCGGTCGGTGGCGCACCAGAAGTCACCACCCAGCCTCCTTCCACCGAAGTGCGACCTGCAGACCCAGGGGTCGGACCAGCAGCCGCGGCACACCAGGACCAGCGGACGTGCGGGGTGAACCTGGTGGTAAACGTGGATGGCAGTAATGGGGGTCAAGCAACTGGACCCACATCCACATCAACCTCGCGGTGGAGTCCTCGCCCGTGGACCCCACCACGAGGTCGAAAGACCATTGAGGTCTGCCCCGAATCGGCGCGATCGGTTACCGCTGACCCCCAGGGAACGAGGCCTCCTTCGGGGTACCTTATCCCGCGCCCAGTGGGAGGGGTGCAACGTATGCCACTACCCCGGGGTGACCCGCACGGACCGTTGTCCCTGTATCCGGCAGCATCCCGACCTGGTTAACGAGAGGCTGGGCTGGGAGGCGCGCGGACGCCAGAAGCTGGACGACGAAGGCCGGGAAGTAACCCGGTAACCTCCTGGTGAAAGGTCCCTGCCCCCGTGGGCAAGGCCGATCCCAGATTATTTACAATAGAAGAAAAACAGCACGTAGAGCATGACCTTTTATTGACCTTTACCCTCCTAATCTCGAAAGGAATTACGCTAACGATTCTATCGTCAAGGACCCCATAGGTCCAGACTGGAAGGGGGCTGTGACGGTAAACGTCTTATTAGCGCTATCGCCCCAACCATGCGGCTGCCTGCGCGGGCAACACCTACTGGTTGGGGAAACTAGAATAAGGGAAATCGGGATAAGACGGGACGGAACACGCGCGAATATAAATGAACCAGTCGAGGATAAGTTATCCGAGCATCCAGCCGCTGAGCAATAAGCCAGATTTTTCCGCCAAAGTTTCCGCGAGGAATAAGAAGTGAGCCAGCCGATTTTCCGAGTGTGTATGAGTGAGCGTGAGTGGAGAGTTTCGCTATCGAGGGCGAAACCGAGAGCGGACTGCTCCTGTGAAGGACTGACGATAACGAACTTGTCTCCTTTCCCCTTGCGAGTAGTGTGACCGATACAAAGGTAAGCAGGCCAGCTTTATATCGCGACTTTGTTTTATTAATCTCACGACTGCGCGAAAATAGTTGTTAATCCTTCGTACTTTGTAAGAATCGGTATCGTGCATGTGCTAACCCGGCGAACAAAGAGCTGCGATCGTGTGGTCCTTATAACTGGTCCTTATAATAACTATTGTCCTTGCAATAAGTAATTGTACTAGAATTCGTCTGATTGTACGCTATATACGTTGTAACGAATTTAATTCATTCGTTATGTCTCTCTCTTCCCCACACATGCATATACATAATTCATGTACTTATATTTGAACCCACATTATATTATACAGCAGCCTGCAGCAGCCGACAACGTCGAAGTATAAGGTAAGAGAGAGAGCGCGGCATGTCTATTAACGCGTGTATGCGTGTATGCGTGTGGTCGCGCTGCCGAAAAGCGCGATGAAAGAGTGGGGACGCCTCCCGCGGTAATTGACTGGCGGACGTAACGCGGGCGACACGTGTTTGAGCGCGCGTTGAAGATCCGGTCTTTGCTTGGGCAGTTGCCGTGGTTTAGCGATCGTCGACTTTTCTTTTCTTTTTGGCGTATTCGGACTTTCGGTCTTGGCGTTGCCTTAAACTATTCGAGAATGCGTGCAGTGGTGCGGCGTTTGGGACAGGACAGTGTGTGTGTGCAAGGACCTAGCGCTAGGTAGTCCTACGCTTCGTCACCACTGTAACCGGCGTCCGGGAACGCCATTCAGCGAGCGAACGCTTATTGTACAGAGGGCCTGGTCATTGTCGCCTCATTGTAAGTACCGACTCGTTTAGCTCTCTCTTGCTTGCTTGCCTGCTTCTCTCTCTCTCTTTGCCGATTTACTACTCTGTACGCTTTCTCTAGAACACTTTATATAAATTATTCTTATCCTTCTTATTCTCTGCGTTCTTTGAGTTTGCGCCCGACTCTCACTCCCAATCCTTGGCGAATTCTCTGCGCTCGTCACTACTTTTCGCGCTTTTCAGCCACTGCTACCTGCGACGCTCTACGCGGGCCACGAGGCTGCTTGATGTCGTGGCTGGTTAAAAAGGCTTGGCCACACAGGTGCCAGTGCACCAGCCTCGTGGCATTAGCTGTTTATTAAGCCGAGCTGTCAACTAATCCATCCTCTCGATTGTAACGGCGGGTTAGCCAAAACCCCGTTATATTAGCGCCCAAGCTCTGATTTGGCAATTTTTCTTTGTGCGACGAGAGGAAATCTTCAAGAGCGCGGACGTTTTCGAGAATTCCAGCGCCTATGGAATTCGAAACTCGGCGCGGACAACAACAACGTGCGCGCCTTCCCCCTTTTGTTTACGCGCGAGAGTCAGGCCGCGCAAAGTAGTATATACGCAGCGAAGTATAAGACGCGCTATACTTATAAGCTCCGAGCTTGGCCTTGAGGCATTTAGAAACAAAATTTTATACACTGAAAATTTCAGTTGTACGTCCTCAAGGCTTGGCCGAACTACGAGTAGAGTATGATAATCAACTCTACCGAATTTCGTTCGCCGGCCAGTCAATTCATGCGGCGTGCGCACGGTTATGTGTGTATATATATATATATATATATATATGCGTATACACACATAACAGGTATAGTTTGTAAGTCGCAGCGCTCAGCTTTTACAACAGTTAGAATTTTTTTTTCTGTCTAAAAGTAACTCGTTGTCATTTTCTTTTTTTTCTCCTCTCCTTCGTTCTCTACTGTTGTTGTTGTTACGAGTGCGTTCAAGTATAAAATTTCCTGCGCGTTAGTTTTTTTTTTTGTTACACTGACTGTACCGTGTAGTCTAGTTGTCTTATAAAATCCACGTTATTTTGGCATTGCCTTTTTCGTTCCTTTTTTTCTTTTCTTCTGTTTTGTTTTATTGTTGCAAATAGCATAACTCTATTCTATAATAATGGCTTCCAATTAGTCGCTGAGTGAATTAACAATATTTAAAGAACAAATTGACGAAAAAATTTGCAAGTGGATAAAAGACCTTTCTAGTACAGACGTGGATTGTATGCTAACTCAACTGGAACTACACACGAACGGTACACTATTCGAACGCGCGAACCGCTTGTATCGTAGATTGAACGGCGATTATACCGCAGAAGATTTTGAGCGATTGAAAACCAGGATGAAAATATGGCGTACGAAAGACGCGAAGACCTCACCCGTATATTCTTCGAGTCAGAGGCCCTGCCAAAGGATGTCCGCGCGGACTTGCGCGCGGCCATGGAGGCAAATGAACTTCTCGAGTCTTTTGAAAATTCAAAGCTCGAGGCGGGCAATAGCGCTCGAGAGAATATCCAGACGAGTTCGCCGACAAGTACACAAGACGATATGTCACTTACGTTAGGCGCGAACGCTACGCGCAACGTAACAGATATGATCCAGCAACAAGAATCAACGATAACACAGACTATCGGCTTGTATGAGCGCAATGCTTCAGCCGACCCGGCAATCGCAACATCACACGGCGCACAAAAAGTAATTTTTATGACAGGCGCGCCGGCTTCGACATATGTGTCGACTTACACACATACAACGACGACAGCAACAACCGAACACAGCAAGACAGTACGAATAGGCTTGCCAAACGGTGCAGTAGAATATGCCTCCCTGGCCATTGCGCGCGAGCTAAACAGAACTTGGCGGAAAGAAGCTGAGGCCAAGAGGCATATAGAAGCTCAGGATATAGAAAGAGAGAATTTAAAGGCCCTGACCACTTACTACAAAAATTTAGCCGCCGGGTTACAAGCTAACCTGGTCACGCTACAAAAAGAAAAAGAGATTGAAGTTGCACTCAATAAAGAGCTGCAAGAGCAGTTAAGACAAGTAGTGGCCACAACCCGACAACAAGCTGCAGAGCAGGCTAGATTAGACGCTAACCAAAATAAAAATGTTCAGTTCGCGGATACATTCGAATTAAATTATTACGATGTATCAAACCAGCTCGACGGCTCGGAGAGATATAACATGCCGTTGTCCCTCGATCCTCAAGCGCCGATTTTTCATTCGACGACTAAACCTTCATCGGCGACTGCATCACAGCCGTCGCCAAACTTTTCGTCGGCCCCTTCTAGCGTCCCTGGGCCCTCTTACGCAAGCTCGCTCACCCTCGTAAGCTCGTGCTGGGGGAGGGGGGACTTGCCCAGCGCTACACCAGTGCCGCCGACACAGCAAGGGCCAAGAGGCACGCCTGCTAATGGCACAGAGGTCACGACATTTAACTCTTCGTCTCGCATTCTTTCTAGCAAACATCTAGGAAAAACAGTCAGAGAATGGAAAATTAAATTTTCCGGAAGCGAAGGCCTTAGTATTGAGGAGTTCTTAGAGAGGATTGAGGACAACAAGCGATTAGATAAAGTAGCGGACGAGGAATTACTCGATTCTATGTCCCCTTTATTTGAGAAGTCAGCTCTCTTTTGGTACCGTGCCATGAGGCCTGCGTGGTCCACATTTGCCGATTTCAAGGGAGCGGCTCTCACCGCTTACAGCAAGTCCAAGAGAAATAAAAGGACTATAACAGTGGAGGCTCACTTGCGCACCCAAGGCGTCGATGAGCCTGTACTGGAATACGCAGTCTCGTTACTCACCATACTAAGAAGGATGGATCCGCCTTGGGACATTCGGGATCAAATCAATCTCATTATTGACAATATGCTCCCTCCACTCAAGAAGAAGTTAAAATACTTCAGGGGCAATCTCACTGACGTGCAGCTGCTACTGACCCGGGCCCAAGAGGCCGAAGACGATGAACAGGGGCAGTGGAAGCCACCACCTGCGGCAGACCAAAGTATGTGGCCCGAAGCGGCTTATAGGTCACGGACCAAACCTGCTAAGGCTAAGCCAGTGAATCTGTCGTCTTTGAACGACAAGGCTTCACCAGCCCACGAAGCCGAGCTGGAGAAGCTAATGTCAAAATTTTTTGATAAGAAAGTCAAGGAATTTGGCCTCAACAGGCCTCCGACCTCCTCGGTAAATGCCGAGAACTCTGGTGAAAAATCAGAGGCGGCGACAAAGAAATCGCGGAACGGTCCAAGTGGTAACCCGTCTCGAGGTAGCTACCATGGCCGCGGCCGAGGCGGCCGGGGAGGCGAGGGACGGCCATCGGGCAGTCGTGCTCTGAAGGTCGCCCCCAAATCAGATAAAAACAAAGATAAGGAATCTGGTCCTGACGCTGACAAGGTTTTCTGCTGGGAGTGCAGTTGGCCAAGCTACACCAAGTTTACCTGTCCCGAATGCTCGCCCAAGCAGACAAACCAAGAAGAACCAAAAAACGCCAGCGGGAGCCAGTAAGTGAGGTCCAGATGGCTCCCCCTATCACCCGGACCTTTGAAGTCAGTGGCGTGACAGGAGTAGCGCAGGCGCTGTGCGACACGGTGGGCGACCCAATGCTAGCCCCGGTTAGCCCTTCCGATGTGCAGCCAGCCGGCGATGGAGGTACTATCTCAAGCGCCCTGATCGATAAGTCACCTAGGTGGTGGCTGACGGTAAATATTGGCGATTATAAGTTTAGAGGTCTCTAGGATACCGGAGCTTCCCGTACTGTCCTTGGCCCGAGTGCCATTTCGATGGCTGCAGCCTTAAATAGGCGTGTACATCGGTACGTGGGCCCTGGGGCAAGAGCGGTAGATGATCATTACGTGCCCATTGTTGGTGGCGTAAAGTTACCCTTCACGATCGGAGGGGTGACTCATATTATCGATGCTCTCATTCTAAAAGAAGTCGACACAGAGTGCACCCTTGGCGCCGACTTCAAACGCGCCTTTTCGGCTTATTTGTGTCCAAAAACAAATAAGTTGATATTTGATGGCTGCGAAGAAGGCGTGCCCGCAGTTCTCTCGTCGGAGAAATCTGAGGAGGCAACGGCCTTAGCCTCGCTGGGGATCGAAGATCTCACGGACGAGCAGAGAGCAGAGATAGAAAAAGTCATGCACGAGTTGCTTCCGGAGCCCTCCGGTGAACAGTTTGGCTGCACAGGATGGATCGCGCATGACATAGACCTCACCAGCACGCGCCCTATAAAACAAAAGTACTACCTAGTATCTAAGAAGATAGAGGACGAGATGCACGCTCAAGTGCACAAAATGTTAAGGATGGGAATTATCCGGAAATCCACGAGCGAGTGGTCAAGTCCAGTCGTTATGACTCTAAAGCCCGATGGTTCGTATCGATTCTGCATTGACTACCGAAAAGTCAATGCAGTGTCGAAAATTTCGGCCTACCCTTTGCCCTTTATGGATGTTATTTTGCGTAAAATCCAACACGCAAAGTACATCAGCGCTCTAGACTTCTCTGGAGCCTTTTGGCAAATACCTCTCACAGAGGTCGGTACCGATTACGGCCTTCACGGTTCCTGGCATGGGTCTGTTTGAGTTCGTGCGAATGCCATATGGTTTGGCCGGTGGCCCTGCCACTTTTCAAATGCTGGCGGATAAAATTATCACGCCAGAAATGGAACCCTTTGCTTTTGCATATTTAGATGACTTGATCATCGCCACCGAGACATTTGCCGACCATGTGAAGTGGTTCACGTTGATTTTAAAAAGACTCAACGAGGCAGGCCTTACGATAAATCGTAAGAAGTCAAAGATTTGCATGTCCGAGATTCGCTATCTCGGCGTGCTAGTTAATCGTGACGGCTGCCGCCCTGATCCTGAAAGGGTACAGCCCATTTTAGACTACCCTGCGCCGAGGAATTTGCGACAATTACGTCGTTTTCTTGGCATGGCCTCTTGGTATCGCAAATTCTTAGGAGATTTTGCGACCTTGGTCGAGCCCCTTACTTCACTTACTCGAAAAGATTCTACTTATGTGTGGACTGATGAGCAGTGGGCGGCTTTCGAACAAGTAAAAGCCTTACTTGCGTCGGCACCCGTTTTGGCCAGGCCCGATTTCAACGCGCCATTCATCGTGGAGTGCAACGCCAGTGATACCGGCCTTGGCAGTGTTCTTCTCCAGAAAATTAGCGGAGAAGAACGTCCTCTTTGCTTTGCTAGTCGTGTCCTCACAGCCACTGAACGAAGGCTATCGGTGACGGAACGTGAATGCCTCGCAGTTATTTGGACGATAGAAAAATTTCGACCATATATTGAAGGCTATCACTTCACCGTTGTGACCGATCACCATAGCCTCGTCTGGCTGCAAAATTTGAGAAGCCCAAACGGTAAGCTAGGCCGATGGTCGTTGCGCCTGCAGGCCTACGACTTTGACATCGTGCATCGAAAGGGCAAAGACAATGTCGTCCCTGATGCTCTGTCTCGTATGTACGAGACCGACGAGGACGTCGAAACTTCCCTCGCCTCCCTCAATGCCGACGAGCCCACTAAAGATAAGTGGTATTTGTGCAAGTTCAAGCAAGTATCCGACGAGCCGCGGGCTCATCCCTATTGGAAAATTGTCGGCAGCCGCTTGTTCGTTTACCGGCCAGACCCTATCGTCGATGACTTGATGGGCCACGACGAGGAAGCGTGGAAGTTAGTGCTTCCGCGGGAACAGCGCGAGCAAGTTTTCGCGGAATACCATGATGAGCCTACGGCCGGGCATCTCGGCCGCTATAAGACTCACCGAAGGGCAGTGCTCCGCTATTATTGGCCGGCCCTTTACAAAGACGTTGCACATTTCGTACGCAACTGTCAAGTTTGCCAGCAAATAAAAGTTGAGCAAAAGCCGCCCGCTGGACTTATGGGCAAACATATTGTTACCCGTCCATGGGAGGTTGTCTGCGGCGATCTGATGGGCCCTTTCCCTCGTTCGCCTCAAGGCCATGAACATCTATTGATTTTCATGGATGTTTTCACTAGGTGGATAGAATGCATCCCAGTGCGTAAGGCCAATGCCAAGACAATTAAAAAGGAAATTAACCATCGTATTTTCTTACGTTTCGGGATTCCGGAACGATTCCTGTCTGATAATGGCACGCCTTTTAAAAACCCGATGGTTGATTCGTTTTTGGAGGCTCATGGAGTTGTCCATGGGACCTGCGCTCCGTATTCACCAAAATCAAACCCGACAGAGCGGGTCAATCGCACGGTCAAAACCATGATTGCTGCATTCATCGAGAATCACACTTGATGGGATGAGCTGATTGACGAGCACGCGTTTGCTTATAACACGGCCATCCGTGAAGCTACACGCTCTAGCCCGGCTTTTCTTAACTACGGGCGGCACCCAGAGCCGCCAAGTAATGCTCGACGCGCGGAGGAGCGCGCGGCTGTCGAACAGCTCGAGGCTGTCGCTCGAGCCGACTGGCACTCCCGCATGAGCAAACTCGACGATTTTCGAGCAAACGCGCTCGAAAACTCTAAGACTGCTCAAGCCAGGCAGGAGAAGTACTATAACCAGAAACATCGCGACATCGATTATGGTGTGGGCGATAAAGTATGGGCGAGAAATCGCGTGCTCTCCTCTGCTGCCAAGGCCATAGCCGCTAAGCTCTGTCCTAAATACGCAGGGCCTTTTGTTGTAACGACTCGTCTAGGCATGAACTCGTACCAACTCCAAACGGAAAATGGGGTTGATATCGGAAAGGTGGCCGTATGCGACTTAAAGCCGTGCTTCGATGACGAGCAGTTCCCTACAAATGAGACATTTGACGGCGGAGATGCCTCTGAGAGTGAAACCGAAAAGCTCTTGGATAACCAGGCTACTGAGCAGTCTAAGGCCAATGAATCAGTAGTGGCCCCTTCACCTTCTCCATCGGCTGACACCTCAATTCAGCCTAATAAGAGCTAGGCCTTGCCAGACCCGATAGTAGCCGTTCCGCGCAAGCGAGGACGGCAGCTTGGCTCGAAAAAGGCGGCTCCGCCACCTGTCGCGGCTTCGCCCCGACGCTTACGTGCGAGAAACAAGCGCGACACTTAAGTTTTGCTTTTTCCTTCAAGCCGCTCCCGGCTACTCTCGCTTCCGCTTTTAACCCTTCTCACAGCCTATGATTCCTGCTGCTTCTGCCCGCTTGAGATTGCCGCTATTTTTTTTTATTACTATGCCCTATATCGCTCTATCATTCCAACGCTTTGCAGAGAATGTGGCCTGCTAACAAGAACCAGGAGAGAGTCACCCTCACCTTGGAGGGACCGATGGAAGCGATGCTGAGACTTCAGAACTGGGTCGCCCAGCAGCTCTTGTCATTGGGCGATCCCCAAGACGCTCCCGCACCCGGAGTCCCCAGCATCAGCGACCTTCTGCAGTGCTGGACACAAAGGTAAGGCCAACCTGCGGACAACGATACTCCCGCAGCAGCCCCAGTCGAAGGGCGTATGCTGTTGGGTGGCACTGCCTCCTGCTCGACTCCAGAGGCACTGGCTCAGGGAGTCCAGGACGAAGAAGACATCAGCTGGCCGGAGCGCTGGACCACCGTGGAGGCTGCTACACGCAGCGCCCGCCGAACGAGGCTGACTGCCGAGCAGGCCGAGTACCTGGCATTTCAGGACGTTCTGAACTTTACAGAACATCCCGACGCACGCGTCAGAGCCTGCGCCTCCTCGGATTTTATCAGGAAGGTCGAACGAGAATTAGAGAAGAAGGCCTTCCTGGCAGAGGCAGCCACTCGGTGGGCAGAGGCAAGAAGGGCCCGAGATGAGAGCGCCCGCCTTGCGGCTGAACTGGAGCAAAAACGTCAAGAGCTTTTGGTCCTTCAAGAGAGGATCGAGGCCCTCAACCTTCGGGCCTCGACCTTACTAGGTGCCCCCGGTTCTTCTGGCACTGCCTCTAGCGATCGACGATCCTCTTTCGGCTCGGCCTCCCAGAGGATCGCCCGCCCTTCTGGCACTGCCCCGAATGTAGCAGGATCAGCTACTCAGAGCAACGGGCCATGGACCAAGGAGCAGCGCCTTGAAGCGGTCAGGGCGGCCCAAGACGACCGTCGGACGTACTGCGCGGCCAATGGAAACCTAGTCCCGCAGTACTTCGCCATGCTGAACCGTTTTAAGGAACAGCCTTGCGGCAAACTCGAAGGCCCTACTCCCACAAAATACGGGGTACGCTTCTGCTCCGGATGTAATCTGACTTCAGTGTCAAGGTCAGACAACTGCCAGAATTTCTTCCAACATTGGAAATTCAAGCAGGGCCTGGAGCAGAAGTACGATTACTCCGCCGAGCTAGGGCCTCGAGGCGCTCCCCGCTAAGGCCATTCCACCGCCGTCTTCTCACCGTCGCCAAAAAGGAAGAAAGTAGATTGCGTCTTCGGCGCCTAGACTTTGACACGGCCCTGCCTCAATCAAAAGAAGAAAGAGAAGATTGCGCCTTCTGCGCCCGTTTTTTTTGTTTATGGCCGTGCCTATTTAGTTCCTTTTCTTTTGCGTTTTGTACTCTTATGTTTTTCCCCGCGCCGTTGCGCGTATAAACTATGCTTTAGTGTAAAATTGCTCTTGTAAAAAGAGAGAGAGAGAGAGAGCAACATATTTATGTACTAATTATTTTTATTTTTCTATAGACTTTATGAAATAAAATGCTAATTTTCTTCACAATTGGAGTTTCCCCTTTTTCTCAAGAAAGAGACTACTTTTCGAGTTGGTACCGCTCCCGCTACCAACGTCTGGGGGAGGGGCATATAACGAATTTAATTCATTCGTTATGTCTCTCTCTTCCCCACACATGCATGAACATAATTCATGTACTTATATTTGAATCCACATTATATTATACAGCAGCCTGCAGCAGCCGACAACGTCGAAGTATAAGGTAAGTGAGAGAGCGCGGCATGTCTATTAACGAGCCTATAAGCAGGGAGAGTCGCGTCCGCGTGTATGCGTGTATGCGTGTGGTCGCGCTGCCGAAAAGCGCGATGAAAGAGTGGGGATGCCTCCCGCGGTAATTGACTGGCGGACGTAACGCGGGCGACACGTGTTTGAGCGCGCGTTGAAGATCCGGTCTTTGCTTGGGCAGTTGCCGTGGTTTAGCGATCCTCGACTTTTCTTTTCTTTTTGGCGTATCCGGACTTTCGGTCTTGGCGTTGCCTTAAACTATTCGAGAATGCGTGCAGTGGTGCGGCGTTTGGGACAGGACAGTGTGTGTGTGCAAGGACCTAGCGTTAGGTAGTCCTACGCTTCGTCACCACTGCAACCGGTGCCCGGGAACGCCATTCAGCGAGCGAACGCTTATTGTTCAGAGGGCCTGGCCATTGTCGCCTCATTGTAAGTACCGACTCGTTTAGCTCTCTCTTGCTTGCTTGCCTACTTCTCTCTCTCTTTGCCGATTTACTACTCTGTACGCTTTCTCTAGAACACTTTATATAAATTATTCTTATCCTTCTTATTCTCTGCGTTCTTTGAGTTTGCACCCGACTCTCACTCCCAATCCTTGGCGAATTCTCTGCGCTCGTCACTGCTTTTCGCGCTTTTCAGCCACTGCTACCTGCGACGCTCTACGCGGGCCACGAGGCTGCTTGATGTCGTGGCTGGTTAAAAAGGCTTGGCCACACAGGTGCCAGTGCACCAGCCTCGTGGCATTAGCTGTTTATTAAGCCGAGCTGTCAACTAATCCATCCTCTCGATTGTAACGGCGGGTTAGCCAAAACCCCGTTATAACGTGTGTATATATATATATATATATATATATGCATATTGCATATATATATATATATATATATATGCAATATATATATATATATATTGCAACGGTAGTCGATTCAATTAATCGAACCGTTCGCGATTCTGATTTTCGCGCGTTAGTTCTAAGTATTGAGAGAGAGAGGGGGCGCGCGATCTTTTAAATTAGCAGTTACGTCTCAGCTGTTGTTACGTGTGTAGTACCGCCAAAATAGTTTTGCACATTGTTTCACCGATTTGCCAATAAATAGTTTATTTGGATTTTGGATACGTGTGCAAGGGTGAGCGAGTAAGCAGCAATAGTAGCAGCATCACAAAAGCAGCAGCATAAGTGACAGCTATTAAACAGCGGATTTGCGATCGAGGCAGCACAGCTGATTTGGATCGGAGGAGCACCTTTAATTTGCTTCAACAATTACGGCTGATCACCGTAATTGCACCGCAGGGTAGGTGCACCTCCCTTAATTATCGCGTGACAAAATACATTTATTATTTTGTTCAACCGCGTTAGCGTTGATAATTTTGTATTCGCGCCGAGCATTAGATCGCGCCAATTTTCGTATCTTCTCTCTCTCTCTTCCTCACCGAAAGTTATTTAATTGTAAATCCTATTCGCGTGCGTCAGTCTTTCGGCCCGACAAAGACTGTAGTAATTTTTATTAATAAAATCTATTAAAATTATTCGCCGATTTCGTCATATGATTTTTCCTAGTAGTTTAAACAATTAGAAAAAGCTTAGGTTTTAATCCTATTATAGCTAGGGGATTAAGTGGATTTGGAGTAAAGTCGCTTACACTTGAAACTTATCATGTGTCACAAGGCACGTGACTTTAGGTGAGTTCAACTCTGTTTGATCGAAGACAACTAAGTTAAGTCAGCCGACGTTAAGGCGAATACACGTATTAACATACGTGTTAACGGAGCGGCGGTTTGCTCTGCATCGTGGGAGTTTGCTCTTAAATAAATTTCTCATTTTGCAGGTTTATCCCCCCGTTACATGGCGCCCAACTAGTATTAAGACCCGTGTCGTGCGAATAGGATTGTGCGTCGAAGGTAATCGACGCACAAGAGAGAGAGACGATTGCGCGAGCGCTTAGGAAGGTTTGAGTGGGTGGTAGAGCGAGATCGTGAGCGATACGCCCTCTGCTGGGGAAAAAACGAAACCACTTCGAACCTTTGGTTAAAAATTGTTAAGATTATTGTAAAAAGGGCCGAAAGCGATAATTATTGGTAGGTCGAAGTGATTTCAGATCGTACGGGAGAATCAGGTGTTAACCCATTTCAGCCACAGTTTGGTGGATAAAGGGGGGTTGGTAACACCTGATCAACGATAAAGCAGAGAGCGCGACCCAAGCGTGCAGTCCAAATATTAGCCAGGCGGAGCAAGCAAACAGCAGGCTCCGACCTTAGGTAGGATATTTTTATAATATTTATAGAAAGGTTGCGGAGACTGCACGCGCTCATAATCTCCTTTTAAAAGGCCTTATAAAAGGAGGCATTAAAAGTAGTAACACTAAATAGTGTACACCCCGCTCATACCTTGGGTGATAGGAAGCGGTAGTGGTCGATTAGGCCGAAATTTCAAACCTCAACCGCATCCTACACCCGTGCGGAGGCAAGATGGCTCTGTTGTCAGTTCAAATCGACAATTGGGCATTAGAACTGACCTCCGCACAGCGCGAACACTATTTAGCGGATTTGGAGCTGGGCAAGGATGGAAGTGTCATCCAACAGGCGGCTAGGCTTGGGAGATGGTTGCTGGGTGAGTACACCGCCACAGATTTTCAAGAGACCACGCACAGCAAAGAGGTAGCGGGGCGCAGGAGGCGATCCCGACAAGCGTGATTCGACACAGTCTGTGACGAGTTGGAAAACTCCAACGCGGATGATAACAGCGACCATCCCCTCAGGATCATCAATAGGGGGGGAATATCATTGACTGATATGTCAAGGACATTCACCTGCCCGGATGAGGACTCTGGGGGTGAAGCCAGCCGCCAAGAAGAGGATGAACTCATCCAGAAGGCCCTTAGCACGCAAGAGCAGGAGAAGGGGGAGAGGAGACGGAGCAATCCGGACCCCAGGTCGCAGGAATCCTGCACTCGGAAGAAACCTCAGGAAGAATTATCCTTGAGTGAAGCCTTCCGAGAGATAGAGTATCTGAAGGAGGGAATAGACCATAACCAAAAGTTGGTAGGTCGAATCCTAGAAACCCTTCAGACTCTGCAGGGATTACAGGTGTGTGCGGAGCGCGAGGCGCAGGACATGCGCATACGAATTCGAGAGCTGGAAAACGCAATGCATGACATGGCCAGTGCTAACCGTTCTTCTCAGCGTGACTCGGTTCAACCGCGCTCCGGACGTAATGTGGACTTTCAGGACACATACACCTGTCACTACGACTCGGGGATTCCAGGGAGTACACCGGCTCCTCCAAGACCAATACCTAGGAGAAAGGACGTCACCACACCGGAAGTCCTCCAACGAAGAGGAGGTGAAGAGGATTCGGAAGTCTATGGGAGATCCGCACCCGTTCGACAAAGGAGTCGAAGCGGATCATCTGGCACCGGACATCAGATATTCTCAGGGCTCTCCACAACCCGAGATGTTGGGAAAATTGTCCGCAGATGGAAATTGAGGTTTGCGGGCAGTAGGGCACAGAGCGTAGATACGTTTCTGTCGAGGTTGGAGGATCTGCGCGTAGGTGCAGGACTAACTGACGACGAAGTGCTTTGTTCCGTATCAGAGATCCTCGAAGATAACGCGAGGATCTGGTACGATAACAACAAGTACCAGTGGCTCAGTTATGACGAGTTCGTCGCGGACGCCCGGGATTGGTTTGGCACAAGTACGCAACAGCAACAAAGGCTGTTGCAGGAAGCCCAGAACCGGTTCCAGGATGAGGACGAACTAGTGCGAGACTACGTGTCCAACCTGGTGGCTCTTGTCAATAGACTAGAACCGCCCATGCCCTTGGAGAGGATATTAGATCTACTCCGTGCAAACCTCCTTCCAACCATCCAAATCCAGCTGCGTCGGAGCGAGATGACGTCGATACGCGAATTCAACAGGAGGGCGACCGAGGTACAGAACACCTTATCTTATGGTCGCCGTCCACGTGTATTCGCTGACCCCAACTCGACGATCTTCCCTCAGCACGCCTACCAGCCGAGCAAAAGAACGGCTGGTAGTAAATCCCAAACCGCTGCAATGGCCAGCGAAGGGAAGGCGCGTGCGAAGAAGGAGGGAGATCCGCAATGCGGACTGGGTGTGGAGAACCCCGTGAGGAGGCCTACCGAACAAGCATCGGTATCGGCTACGCAAGCTTCCACTTCTGATAAGAAGATGGAAGAACGTCTGGAGGGCATCGAGCGGATATTGCGCAAGTTGGCCGCTGACAAGCAAGCCAGCCCTCCAGAACAGCGTAAGAGCCGATGGCGTGGAGGAAGGAAAAATTCTCCTTCTTCCAGGTCTCCTGGCGAGCGGTGAGAAGGGCAGAGGCGGAAGATAGACTTTACTAAGCCTCTCCAGTGTTCCGCTTGTGGCAAACTGGGTTTTAGTCGCAAGTTCTGCCCAGATTGCAACAAGGGAAACGACAAGGAGAGCGAAGAGAAGAGGTCATCTTCGCGCCTCCAGTAAATTCGACCTCTCGCTGCGGGTCGCCGATGGGAAACAGCAAGTTGTCGGCGACCCAGGGATCCAAACAAGTCCTGGGAGGGCATCAAGAGAGCCCAGGACATAGCAGTATATTAGAGCGGAAGGCAATTGAACCCGATGTCAGCCCTCGGCAGAATAGGGGAGTGGTTATCCTGAAAGGACCAGATGGCCATATACAGGTTGTGGAGGAGGGGGAAGACTCCAGGGAGAGCCCCTCCACACAAATAGCTCCTCTGCCGAAGGGATCCACGAGTAGAAGCCAGCCCACCGTCGTCGCGGCCGCGGAAGGAAAAAAGCCGCTGAAAAGCACGATGAAAGGAGGCGAAGATGGGACTCGTGGATATGACCCAGAGGATGAGACTAGATGGTGGTTGCGGGTAGACATAGGTGACTTTAAAATTAGAGCACTCTATGATACCGGCACCTCATCCACGGTCATGGGTCAATTAGGGCTGAGATTGGCATCGGAGATGGGACTCGGGTTGAATGTGACCAGGGCGGGCGATGCAAGGCTTGCTGATGAACGCCCGTGCCCTATAATTGGTCACGTGATGTTCCCTTTTAAAGTAGGGGGAATCACGAAGACAATCTGAGTCGCCATTACGCCGCTGCTCACAGATGACTGCTATGTAGGCGCGAACTTTATAAGAGAGTTCCGCGCAATTTTGGATCCCGATGAGGATGAATTATGGCTTAAGGACGCCCAAGTGAAAGTACCAATGGAAGTGGCTGGAATTGATGGTACGGCATTTCTCGCACCGGTAGGACTATGGGAAGCCACGGAGTCACAGCTCGAAGAAATTGAAGACCTCGTCAGAAGATTGATTCCTGACGGGGGTCAGGCTTTAGGTTGTGCCGTGGGGGTTGAGCATGAAATAGATGTTGGAAATGCTCGACCCATCAAACAGAAGTACTACCCAGTCTCAGATAGAGTGCGAGAGGAAATGCACACGCTGGTCAAAGATATGCTGGAAAAGGATGTTATCGAACCAGCGACCAGCGGATGGTCAAGTCCAGTAGTAATGGTAAGGAAGGCAGATGGAAAATATAGGTTTTGTGTGAACTATCAAAAGGTAAATGCAATTACCAAACCTGATGCCTATCCTTTACCATATATGAACGACATCCTAAGACGAATAAGGGATGCAAAGTTCATATCTACTTTGGACTTGAGCAGTGCGTACCATCAAATTCCCTTAAAGGAAGAATCGCGTCCAATATCAGCGTTTACAGTTCCTGGATTAGGGCACTTTCAATTTAAGAGAATGCCCTTCGGACTGTCATACGCAGGAGCGACCTTCCAGAGGTTGATGGACAAGGTGATAGGCCCGGATATGGATCCATTCGCTTTTGCTTACCTTGACGACGTAATTGTGGTTTCGTCGTCCTTTGAGGAGCATAAGCGGCACCTAGAAAGGGTATTAAAAAGAATTCCTGGTGCGGGCCTAACCATCAACAAAGATAAAAGTCACTTCTGTAAGACGGAAGTTAGGTACTTGGGAGTTCTTGTCAACCAGGACGGAGTAAGACCAGATCCCGAGAAAATACGCCCGATATTAGAATATCCAACACCCCGGACTGTCAAACAGGTGAAGCGATTCATAGGAATGACCTCGTGGTATAGACGTTTTATACCCGACTTTGCCATGATCGCTGAACCTATAAACCGCCTGACAAAGAAGAATGTACGCTTCTCTTGGGAGGAGGAGCAAGAGCGAGCTTTCAGGAGCGAGATTGCAGGAGGCGATGACTTCCGCCCCAATACTGCAATCACCCGATCCGAACGGTCAGTTTGTACTGCAAACTGATGCTAGTGACAGTGGGATCGGGGCAGTTCTCGCACAGGATGTCGATGGAGAGGAGCGTGTAATAGAATACGCCAGCCGATCACTCAACAGGGCTGAGAGAAATTATACGGTTTCCGAAAAAGAGTGCTTGGCAGTGGTATGGGCCATTGGGAAGTTCCGGCCGTATATTGAAGGGCATCACTTCAAGGTCATCACTGATCATAGTTGCCTGAAATGGCTCCACAATATGAGAAATCCCACAGGAAGATTAGCGCGATAGGCGCTAGCATTGCAAGGCAATGTCTTCGATATCGAATATCGAAGAGGGGATCTCAATGTGGTGCCAGACGCTTTATCTAGGGCCTATGAGGAGGAGGGGATTGAAGTGAGTGCTATAAATAGTCGGCCGGAGACCACTGACGCCTGGTATTTGCAACAATACCAGGAAGTATGCCAGGACCCACACTCTCATCCTACTTGGAAGGTGGTGGGAGGGAGACTGTATCATTATTAGCCTGATGAGGATGGTGAAGGGTCCATCGACAATGATGAAGCGTGGAAGCTTGCGGTGCCTAGGGAGAAAAGGTACCAGGTGCTCCAGGAAGTCCATGATGCTCCTACTGCCGGACATCAAGGACGAGAGCGTACGTTCTCCAGGGCTAGGCGCTTGTACTACTGGCCTAAAATGTATGATCAGGTCAGGGAGTACGTAAAGAGTTGCCCGGTATGTCAGCAGTGCAAGGTGGAACAAAGAGCACCTTGCGGGCTGATGGGTCGTAGACAAGTATCACGACCCTGGCAGGTGGTGGCCGGTGATATCACTGGTCCATTTCCCAAAAGCTCTCGAGGTTTTGAGTATATCTTAGTCTTTATGGACTTGTTTACTCGCTGGGTAGAGTGTGTTGCGATACGCAAGGCCAATGGGAAGACAATCGCTAGGGAATTACACGAGAGGATCGTCACTAGGTTTGGTGCGCCAGAGGTATTCTTGTCGGATAATGAAACCGAATTTAAGAATCAGGAGATCGATTCATACCTGCAGATGAACGGCATCCAGCGCGCTTTGACTCCCGTGTATCATCCCCAAGCGAATCCCACAGAGCGAGTAAACAGGACACTGAAGACCATGATCACGTCTTACGTAAGCCGTGATCATAAGAGCTGGGATGAACACCTGTCAGAGTTCAACTTCGCGTTGAACTCGGCAACTCATAGCGCCACCGGATATAGTCCTGCGATGCTCATGTTTGGGCGTCAGCCGGTACCTCCTTTGACGTTCAGAAGAACCCAAGATCAGCAGGCCCTTGAATGTTCGGAGGGTCAGGCTGTAGAAGATTGGGCCGAACATATGGAGAAGCTTCCTAATTTGTGGGAGAGAGCTAACTCCAAGTCAAAGGAGGAAGCTGCGCGTCAGGCGGCTTATTATGACCGGAAGAGACGGCAACCCGAGTTTAAGGTCGGAGATTGGGTTTGGAAGAGGAACAGGATTCTATCTTCAGCTGCTCAAGGTATTTTAGCTAAATTAGCGCCGAAATATGCCGGTCCGTACGTGATTGAAGAGGTTTGTGGTTCCAACACGTACAGGCTAGGCAATCAGCTGGAGATCCTGTCTGAACTCTTCCATGCCAAAGACCTTAAACCATATTACGGTCCGGGTGAGGATGAGGAAAGCGAGGAGGTCATCGAACCTCGCGAGCCGCCAAAAGAACTGCCGTCGGAGGATGCGAACGATTCCGCGAATGCGCGCGAAAATCCGGGAGGGGATTTATCAGATAGCGAGCGGATCCAGTTAGCAGCCCCCACGGCCGTAGATAAAGTTCCCACCGAGACGTCGGATTTACCGGTATCTGCCCCAACTAAGAGAGCTCGAGGTCGACCTCGAAAGGCTCCAGAGACGGTCACCGGTCCAGCGAGGGGCAACAACTCTCCCGTGGAGGCGAATAGAGGGAGAGGTAGGCCTCGAAAGACCGTGCCCGTCGTACAAAGGACGGTTGGGCCGATAAAACCGAGCGGTAACCGACGAGGGCCAAGACGTTCCCACAAAGAATCGCGAGGGAGCGTATAACTCGGTGGGATGCGGCTATTATTAGGATTTTTTCTTCGCGCAGGGAGATTCATCCGAAATTTGTTGTTTTTTGGATGTTTCAGATGGACCGGAGAATCGTCGTCGAAGAGGAGACCTTCGAGGTGGTCACGCAGATGTTCTTAGATCTGCAACTGGGCCCTGATGCGACGCAGCTAATTGAAGATCTGCGGAGCTTCGCCAGGGTCCAGTTGGAAGGGACCACCCGAAGGGATCGGCGCAATGCCTCGGTGGCAGAGGTTCTTCGGGATTCGTCGTGGGTCGCCCCGAAGAAGGCTTCTCGGGACGCTTCGATACAGACCGAAGACCAGGACAGTGTCGAACGTCCCAAGTCTACAGTGGACCAGGGGGTGCAGACCCTCAAGTCCGGCGTAACTCTTACGTCGGACAGTGCGAGCCAATGCCCAGGACCCAGGGAAACCTGTGGGGCCTCGCACTGGGTCTGCAATCATCCCCGGATCCCTGAGCAGCCTACTCTCTTCCTCGACTTCAGACACGTGCATCTGGGGATCAACGAGGTGGAGAGTGCCTGGCGGTTCGCTCAAGAACTCCAGTCTCAGGTGCAGGAGCACCTGAGACGCTTTTTGAGCCGCCAGGGCGCAGAAGAGTTGCTCGGGGAGTGGGCAGGGATGGCTCAGCGTCAGAGGGCCTATGGAGAGGCCCTGCTGCGGGTGGATAACGGACAAGAGTCCTCCGCAGCGCTCCCGGCGCCGGCTCAAGAGAAGAGAGCCCCGGGAGCTACTGACGCTGGACCGACGCTCACGGTCCATGTGGACGGGCGCATGGCTCCTGATACCACCATCGTGGTCAGGTCGAAGGATGGACGTGCGACCGCCACGGTGGGAGGCGTGACCATCACCGCCACACAGGGAGTTAGTGCCCAGCAGTCCCCTCTGGCTGCTGAGCAGCCATCACAAGGTCGGGAGGCTGCTCAATCTCGGTGGCAGCTGAGGGGCTGCTACATCTGTGGGGAGCCTGGGGTGACCAACTCCCAGCGGTGCCCGAAGAAGGCTACACACTGGCGCTACCCGAAACATCGCGCGCCAGGTGTAGCCAAACAATGATGTAGGCCCTGGGGGGCAAATAAATTAGCCGAGATAAAGAAGGAATGTTTATTTTGTTTCCTTTCCTTCTTTATTACTTTCAGGTTCCTGATGGCAGCGAATCGCGGGTATTCGTCCTGCCCGGGTAGTCAGGACTTGGAGGGGGCTGCAACGGTAGTCGAATCAACTAATCGAACCGTTCGCGATTCTGATTTTCGCGCGTTAGTTCTAAGTATTGAGAGAGTCTCAGCTGTTGTTACGTGTGTAGTACCGCCAAAATAGTTTTGCACATTGTTTCACCGATTTGCCAATAAATAGTTTATTTGGATTTTGGATACGTGTGCAAGGGTGAGCGAGGAAGCAGCAATAGTAGCAGCATCACAAAAGCAGCAGCATAAGTGACAGCTATTAAACAGCGGATTTGCGATCGAGGCAGCACAGCTGATTTGGATCGGAGGAGCACCTTTAATTTGCTTCAACAATTACGGCTGATCACCGTAATTGCACCGCAGGGTAGGTGCACCTCCCTTAATTATCGCGTGACAAAATACATTTATTATTTTGTTCAACCGCGTTAGCGTTGATAATTTTGTATTCGCGCCGAGCATTAGATCGCGCCAATTTTCGTATCTTCTCTCTCTCTCTTCCTCACCGAAAGTTATTTAATTGTAAATCCTATTCGCGTGCGTCAGTCTTTCGGCCCGACAAAGACTGTAGTAATTTTTATTAATAAAATCTATTAAAATTATTCGCCGATTTCGTTATATGATTTTTCCTAGTAGTTTAAACAATTAGAAAAAGCTTAGGTTTTAATCCTATTATAGCTAGGGGATTAAGTGGATTTGGAGTAAAGTCGCTTACACTTGAAACTTATCATGTGTCACAAGGCACGTGACTTTAGATGAGTTCAACTCTGCTTGATCGAAGACAACTAAGTTAAGTCAGCCGACGTTAAGGCGAATACACGTATTAACATACGTGTTAACGGAGCGGCGGTTTGCTCTGCATCGTGGGAGTTTGCTCTTTAATAAATTTCTTATTTTGCAGGTTTATCCCCCCGTTACAATATATATATACAGGGTGGCCCATTTTAAGTGATCCACTCAGATATCTAGATTGGAGTAAGTTTTATCGAAAAAAGTTTCAGACAAAAGTTACTCAACTTTGAGGGGGCCATGTTTCTATGACCTTGGATTTGACCTTGGAGGTCATGTTCAAGGTCATTTCAAGGTCAACTTTGTTTTTTTAAATAGGAACCCCCATTTTTGACCCCGGATTCGGACAGAGCGGGAAATTTTACGTCCAAAACGGTATTTTTAAATTTTTTTTCATGGCCTAGAGAAGGTCGATTTAAGGTCAAATGCTTGAAAAACTGCCTAAAAGCGTTTTTTTAATTTTTAAGATATCGAAAAATGACCTCTACAAAATTTGTTCAGAATAGAGTGGGCCACCCAATGCACCAAAAACCTTTGACCTTTAACCTCATTTTGAAGGTCATTTCAAGGTCGAAGTGTTTTTTGTAATGGAAACCCCTCTTTTTGACCCCGGATTCGCACATAGCGCGAAACTCAACACAATACCTTATCCAAACGTCGGATTTCGCGCTATGTGCGTATCCGGGGTTAAAAAGAGGGATTTCCATTACAAAAAACACTTCGACCTTGAAATGACCTTCAAAATGAGGTTAAAGGTCAAAGGTTTTTGGTGCATTGGGTGGCCCACTCTGTTCTGAACAAATTTTGTAGAGGTCATTTTTCGATATCTTAAAAATTAAAAAAACGCTTTTATGCAGTTTTTCATGCATTTGACCTTAAATCGACCTTCTCAAGGCCATGAAAAAAAATTTAAAAATACCGTTTTGGACATAAAATTTCCCGCTCTTTCCGAATCCGGGGTCAAAAATGGGGGTTCCTATTTAAAAAAACAAAGTTGACCTTGAAATGACCTTGAACATGACCTCCAAGGTCAAATCCAAGGTCATAGAAACATGGCCCCCTCAAAGTTGAGTAACTTTTGTCTGAAACTTTTTTCGATAAAACTCACTCCAATCTAGATATCTGAGTGGATCACTTAAAATGGGCCACCCTGTATATATATATACAGTGCCGGTCAGCCACTTTTACCCCCCCACGGGCAAAATCAGTCTAACTTCAAAGTTTTATATCTCTGGTAGAAATTAACGTACAGAGACGCGCGTGGGTGCGTTTGAAAGGTCTTTCGGAGAGCTTTCAAGTGATATGACTCACGGTTGCCATCGATTGTTTTTTAAATTTTGCAACAATTATGCAAAATTGAAAATACTGAAATTTTTTTATTATTTTTGACAATTAGCCAGTTTTGGAAAAAAAATCGTACGAAAATTTGAAGTACACCATTTTTTAGCTATTACCAAGCCCTATCTGAATCACTCATCAAAAATTTATTTTCGTCAAATATGACGCGCGCACGGGCATTTTTTCCTGGAAGTGACAGTTTTTTTCAACATTTTTTATCTCCGTCAAATTGTAACAATCGAAAAAAATTTATAGGAGAAAAAATGTTTGTTTTTTCACGTAGATTACTGCAATAATTTTTTTTTCGGTTTTTTGAAAAATTTTTTTTTTCGGTTTTTTTCAATTTTTTTTCTCACAGTCGGTACGCTAAAAAGATGAGAAACCACAAAAAAAAAATTTTTTCCACTCATTCAATAATACTACATAACAAGCATCGTAAATTACATAAAAAAAAAATCTTTTTTTTTCGACCTTGAAAAATAATTTTATCAATAAATAAATGAAATAGCAACAAATGTGAAGTCAGAAATTTTTTTTAATTCACATAAAGCAATAACTACGTATTATAAATTTACTTCAGATGTTAAGTTGGAAATGATTACTTGTTTCATAGAGAATATGTACTATCTAACACGCTGATTAATACTAGCAGTATTTACAAACAAAGTGATATCCCTACTTTCATCAAATGAAACATACTTCTACAAATATTTCTGTACTTCTGATCACAAGCTTATCAGTCGGTAGCGAACAGTTACAGTATGAGTAACTATTTGTGTAGTGTCTATGTATTGTGACCATGGCAAAATCGAGGAATTTAACTGTGCGTGAACGTAATAGCATTATTGCACTATACGAACTCAATATGAGTCACCATGCAATTTCAAATAAGTTGAACATAGACAGGCGTACAGTGGCATATGACATCAAAAAATTCCATGAAACAGGTACTGTACAAAATCGACGCTCACAGCGAAGAAGGAAAACTACTGTTAAAGAAGATAATTATATTTGCCAAAAAAGTGTACGTAATCGAAAGTTAACAGCTCCTCAAATAACTGCTCATGTTAACGAACATTTAGAGAAATCCGTGAGTGTAAGCACCGTACAAAGACGTTTAAGAGAAAAAGGACTGTTTGGTCGAGTTGCCGTTAAAAAACCTTTACTGCGATGTGTGAATAAAAGAAAACGTCTACAGTGGGCAAGAGCACACAGAAACTGGACGATCGCCGATTGGAAAAAAGTTCTTTGGTCCGATGAATTGAAGTTTGAAATTTTTGGGAATAAAAGGAGAGTCTACGTAAGAAGGAGAGCTCATGAGAAATACAATAACGATTGTTTAATTCCAAGTGTTAAGCATGGTAGCGGCTCGGTCATGGTATGGGGATGTTTTGCTGGTTCAAAAGTAGGCGATATCGTTAAAATTGATGGAATTTTGAACAAAGAAGGTTACAAAAAAATTCTCCAATACCATGCAGTAAAATCAGGTTTGCGATTAGTTGGACAACCTTTTGAATTCCAACACGATAACGACCCTAAGCATACATCAACGATATGCAAAAATTATTTATCTAATTTAGAAAAACAAAAGAAGCTAAAAGTTATGCAGTGGCCACCTCAGTCGCCTGATTTGAACCCTATTGAATTACTATGGGAAGAACTCGATCGAGCCGTGAGAAAAAATAGCCCAAGTTCTGACACTAATTTATGGGAAGTATTGAAAAGAGAGTGGGTAAACATCAAACAGGAGACTTTAGATAAGCTGGTTGCCAGAATGCCAAGAATCTGTAAAGCAGTGATTAAGCACACAAAGGAGGACATTTTGATGAAAAAAAAGTTTAATTTATTCTGATTATTGTATGGATATTTATGTATTTATTAATTGAACGTTTAATATTGTTACATGATATTGAAGCATTATGAAATGTATTTACGTATTCCAACATTATTAAGATTGAAAAAAATTAAGACGCGTTAATCCAATTATATCGGTGCTATTTTGATAATTGAAGTATTTAGTCTATGTAAATATTATTATGTGAATTTATAATACGTAGTTATTGCTTTGTGTACATTAAAAATATTTTCTGACTTCACATTTGTTGCTATTTCATTTATTTATTGATAAAATTATTTTTCAAGGTCGAAAAAAAAAGATTTTTTTTTATGTAATTTACGATACTTGTTATGTAGTATTATTGAATGGGTGGAAAAAAATTTTTTTTTGTGGTTTCTCATCTTTTTAGCGTACCGACTGTGAGAAAAAAAAATTTAAAAAAACCGAAAAAAAAATTTTTCGAAAAACCGAAAAAAAAATTATTGCAGTATTCTACGTGAAAAAACAAACATTTTTTCTCCTATAAATTTTTTTCGATTGTTACAATTTGACGGAGATAAAAAATGTTGAATAAAACTGTCACTTCCAGGAAAAAATGCCCGTGCGCGCGTCATATTTGACGAAAATAAATTTTTGATGAGTGATTCAGATAGGGCTTGGTAATAGTTAAAAAATGGTGTACATCAAATTTTCGTACGATTTTTTTTCCAAAATTGGCTAATTGTCAAAAATAATAAAAAAATTTCAGTATTTTCAATTTTGCATAATTATTGCAAAATTTAAAAAACAATCGATGGCAACCGTGAGTCATATCATTTGAAAGCTCCCCGAAAGACCTTTCAAACGCACCCACGCGCGTCTCTGTACGTTAATTTCTACCAGAGATATAAAACTTTGAAGTTAGACTGATTTTGCCCGTGGGGGGGTAAAAGTGGCTGACCGGCACTGTATATATATATATATATAATACGTTTATTATTGCTGTTACTTTCCTCACGCGTATACGATAATCACTGATAAAAAGAATATAATTATACTGATTTTAGGAAATAATAATAATAGAAACTGGTTGACAAGAAACTGAGATGAAAACTGTAAAAAAAAAAGCGAATAAAAAATTGTACGTAATTCTGAAGAGGATTTGAACTGTAACACGACTGAACGTGATTAACTCTGGCTCGAGACTGCTTTGTTAGGCGTGGGCGATACAGTAATGCAGCGCGAGAGTGTTACTACGCCGTCACTGCATTACTACGCGGCCGCCGAACCGCCCACGCGCGCTGAATGCGTACGACTAATACGCGCAGCGCAATTACACATAATACTAATACATATAAAAAAAAATTGAATTTAAAAGTTGTCACTTAACAGATGCACTTATTTTGGTCTGTCCTTTTGGATAATAACTGGAATATGCGTCCCCACTATCGTGGGAAATTCTCTTTTCAGCGATAAAGGGTGAAAGATTCACCATACCATATACTTGGCGATATGGTTGCGCTTCACGTTATCTTACCGTACACTTGGCAATAAGATAACGACAAGGGGCCTATCTAAATATGCACGCGACCGCAAACTTGATGATCGATTGTAACTACCTAACAGAACCATGCACGAGACTAGAAGTAAGGAAAGAGATAGAGAGAGAAAAGAAATATAGCAAATTAAGGATTATGGTTTTATGAACTTACGTTTTTCTCTTTCAACAAGAATCCGTTTCCCACACACACACGCTTCGTGACGATGAACCGGTGATCCTTCGATTAAAAACACATGGCGAACTAAAGTTTCCTTTTTCCTTAAGTAGCAACAGAACTAGGGTGGACTGGAAAGAACTACCCATTTTTTCGTAAGAACCTCCTTTTATGCCTTTTTAACATGAGAATCCCACTCTGAAATTTTGGTCATCTTAGGTAAAGCAAACTAAGTTTTCCATGATTAATTAGCTGGAAAATGATTGGAATGTCATAGGTAAGGGTGAAATTCCGGCCGTAATAGGTCGGGAGTGAGATGTACGGAAGTGGCCTTATTTGAGAATTTTAGGTCGTTTCACATAGATGGCCCTCTATGCACCGTTTTCGTTTTTTTCGAACTTGAATTGTTTAAATTAATTGTGTATGTGTATACAGTATTCCAGTTTTACATATACAAAATATTACTTAGTTTGTATTAAAACTAAAATAATGAATAAAATCTGAGGATTACACTTATTTCGTAATAAACAAGGTTTTTATTATAGTGGATAATCAATGTATGTTTCAAGCTACTTCGTGGGACGTCCAGGTGGCTTGAAACATACATAGGAGTTTGTGCATGCGTCGTGGGTGGTGCCTCCCGACGACCCCCCAGAGTGGATTGTTGACCTAGTCGTGACCCCCCCCCCCCCCAGAGCCCCTCCCCCCCTCCCCATTAGTAAATAATACAGGGTGTCCCATTTTAAAGGAACCACCCCGAAATTTTCGACGGTTGGCGTTGTACAAAAAAGTTGTTCAGACAACAGTTGTTTGGGACAATGGGGGCAACCTTTCTATGAAATGCGATTTGACCTTGAGATTTATTTTCAAGGTCATTTGAAGCTCCAAGTCATTTTTGAATAGGAACCCATATTTTTGATCCCGGATTCGGAAAGAGCGGAAAATTCTCCGTTTAGATAACGTATTATGTGTGGGGTTAGGTTACCCCCCCCCCCCCCCGCCACGCCAAAGGTCATGTAGGGGTCAAATTTATGATTTTCTACATCTAGCACAGAAATGATCGGGCAAGGGTAAGGTTAATTGTAATAACTCAATAACTCCAATATCCAATAACTCGATAACCCCAATAACCCAATAACCAAGAGACATTTTGAATAAGAACCCCCATTTTTTATCCCGGATTCGAAAAGAGCGGGAAATTCTGCGTTTAGATAAAGTATTATGTTGGGGAACGGTTCATCCCCCTATCCCGCCGGGGCAAGGGTGAGGTTAATACAGGTTTAACATTAGGCTTTGAATACATGAAGTCGACTTTGAAAATTAACCTGAAGTTTAAGCTCAAGGTCACTGTTGTTTGACCCTACAATTTTTTTGGGATATTGGTGTTATTGAATTATATTGGGGTTATCGGGTTATTGGATAATTGGGTTATTTGGGTTATCGAGTTATTGGGTTATTACAATTAACCTTACTCTTGCCCGATCATCCCTGTGCATAGATGAAGAAAATCATAAATTTGACCCCTACATGACCTTAGGCGAGGGGGGGGGGGTTAACCGAACCCTACACATAATACGTTATCTAAACGTAGAATTTTCCGTTCTTTCCGAATCCGGGATCAAAAATATAGGTTCCTATTAAAAAAATGACTTTGACCTTCAAATATCCTTGAAAATGAAGCTCAAGGTTAAATTGGATTTCACAGAAAGGTTGCCCCCATTGTCCTAAACACTGTTGTCTGAACAATTTTTTTGTACAACGCCAACCGTCGAAAATTTTGGGGTGGTTCCTTTAAAATGGGACACCCTGGATAGTAATAAATTTTAATATATAGACTGTCAAGGTAGATTCCTCCTACAGAGGTTGTAAAGGTAGGACGCTGTAGAAGTTGGTAGGGTGCTTGGTAAGCTATATGCTGGCTAGGTGTGAGCCCACGGAGAGGGGGTCTCATCTCTAGCTTGCTAAGCTATACGAGGTGTGTTCAAAAAGTAAGGTGACTTTTCAAATTTCACGGGCAACGTACTTTCGATTATCGATTTTTTTTGTTTTGTTAAGTTGGTACGCTCTTCCCGAACATCTGTACCAAGTTTCAAGTGTATAGCATTTTTTGTTTGGTTGTGAGAGGCGTAAAGGTTATAAGTGTTTTGCGTGCTCGGCGATTTCTTGCTATCGAAAAATATGGATCAAAGGATTTGCATCAAATTTTGTGTAAAAAGAAAATAAAGTGCTCCGAAACACTTGAAATGTTGACGGTGGCATACGGTGAAACTGTTCTGAGTAAAAAAAATGTTTACAAGTGGTACAAACTCTTCCAAGATGGCCGGGAAGATGCCAATGACGCCCAAGCATGTCAACAACTGATGAAAACGTTCAAGTAGTGAAGAAAATTGTTCTGGAAAATCGTCGAATCACTATCAGAGAAGTTGCTGAGGATGTTGGTATATCGCTTGGCTCGTGCCATGAAATTTTTTCTAACGTTTTGGGCATGAGATGTGTGTCAGCGAAGTTTGTTCCGAAATTGCTAAATTTTGACCAAAATAACCGTCGCATAAGCATCGCTCAAGAACTGTTGAATGACGTCAACGACGACCCAGATTTACTCAAAAGGGTCATAACTGGTGACGAATCGTGGGTATATGGTTATGATATCGAAACCAAAGTCCAATCGTCCCAATGGAAGAGCCCAGATGAGCCAAGACCGAAAAAAGCACGCCAAGTTCGATCAAATGTCAAAGTTTTGCTCACTGTTTTTTTCGATTAACATGGCGTGGTGCATCAGGAATTCTTACCACAAGGTCGTACGGTCAATAAACAGTATTATCTTGAAGTTATGCGCCGTTTGCGAGAAGCAATACGAAGTAAACGCCCAGAATTGTGGAAAAACAATTCATGGCTTCTGCATCACGATAATGCCCCTGCTCACTCATCTTTGCTTGTGAGAGATTTTTTGGCCAAAAACAACACCACAATCATGCCTCAGCCACCATATTCACCGGATTTGGCCCCATGTGACTTTTTCTTGTTCCCAAAACTAAAGAGACCTATGAAAGGACGGAGATTTGCAACGATTGAAGAGATAAAGACTGCATCGCTGTAAGAGCTCAAGGCTATACCGAAAAGTGCTTATGAGAAGTGCTTTGAGGATTGGAAAAACCGTTGGCATAAGTATATTGTATCTGAGGGGGATTAGTTTGAAGGGGACAACATAAATATTGATAAATAAATAAATATTTTTTCTTAAAAATACAAAGTCACCTTACTTTTTGAACACACCTCGTATGGTGGCTAGGTGCGTTCCTATTAGTGTAGATACTTCTCTCTCTCTCCATTAACAGGCTATAGCTGTATAGTAGAGGGAGTTTGTATATACCGTATAGCGTGGATGCTGTTCTCCCTCTCCCTCTCCCTCTCTCTCTCTCTCTCTCGGGGAGTAGCGACACACTGGTTTTTGAAGCTCTCTTCTTTTATAAACATTTTCCTACTTTTGCCACTTCCTTGAGAAGCATATTTTTGCAGGCGAGCTCGTCCAGCTGGCCACTACGCTTCCTTCTAAAAATTCTTGGCTTTTAGTCAATTTTTTGGCCAGTGGATGAATTAACCGCCTGCCTGGTTACAACATAACCTTCATCAAATCTCCAACTTTAACGAGTTTTGATCTACACATCTCTGCAAACAACGCAAATAACAATAGAGCCTCCACATCAGGACCGCTACACTCTACACACTACAAACTACATACCTCACCGAATGCAACACTTCCAAAATTTTTGCTGCTAAGTACCTGTATCAACAATTTTTACCGTCAATCCACATATTTCAATTCTATTCGAAGAGACTCCGCACTGCCGGTGTTATTTCTTCGCCGCATTAGATCTTTTAACTCAATCTGTTCTCGCGCGTAGTCATCGCGATGGCTATTTTAATTTTATTTTAATTTTATTTTAATTTTACTTCATCTTGTTTTATTTAATTTAATTTAATTTCGTTGTATTTTTCATCTAGCGCTATCTACACGCTAGACAATTTTAATTCTAATTTTAATTTTAATTTTTATCGATCGACTGTGTCAAATCGCGTTTTTTTTTCTACCATTCACTTAATTTGTAATGTAATTTTCTGCGTTCGTTTCATCCATCATTTTTCTCATTTCATTTTTGCGTATAAGCTACTTGTTTATTTTTGCGTTTTAATCATTTCTAGGTTAATTTGCAAATCCCTTTACCGTCTTTTGTAAATGGCATCATTTAACTCCTCAATCTCCCGCTAATTTTTAATCCTTAACTAACTGAGTTGGTGCCACGCCAATTTTCACATCTTTTAAATCCTGACTTTTCACTGCTCCCGTTTTTGACTAGTCAGTAACTCAAATTTTCGCGCGAAATTCAAACTTTTCAATTTGTCGTATCAATCTGTCCTTTCAAATTACCTCGTTTGTTACAGTTTCTTGTGAAGTTTTGAGACCCGGGAAGGAGAGATGGGAAACTTTTTGACACAATTTATGAATTTCTATTTTTTGTCTTAAATTGTTTTTAAATTTCAAAACTTCCCACTTTTATCAAATGGTCTTGTCTTTATGCGCCGAGTGTGGTGAAGCGCTGAGTTATCGGGGTGTCAATATCTTGTAGTGCGAGGCCTGTGATGGATCTTTCCATCAGCACTGTTCCGATATAACCTTGAACCCTGACCTTGCGACCTTTATTTGCTGTACCTGTTCGATTGAGTCTGCGGTCTTGGCCAACTCTCGTTAGTCCGGTGGCGTGTTTTTACAATCCCCTCCTTCCACTCAAATCGACTCTGCTTCAGCTGGCACTTTGTCTTTCGTCGAAACCTCAGGCCGAAAGAGACAGGCATCACCTTACGAGCTTTTCCCGTCGAAGACGTTGAAGGTGTAATCCCGGAGTGACTTCTCTGATACTGACCGATCGGTTGCCCTTCCCACTGTTTCTTTTCCCAGTGCGGACCAAATCCACTTGCTCGATAGCATGGCTCCTACCACGGGCGACAAACCGCCAGCATGGTTATCCGGTTTCGTGAATAATGAATTCACCGAGTTTCGGAGGGAAATTAGAGCCACCCAGACTTCCATCCTAACCAAAGTCAATCATGTCGCCGACGAAGTGAAGAGCCTCAAGTCTGTAGTGGGTCTCAAGGATCGCTCCGGGCTCCTTATTCTGGGCCTGCCACAGGAGTTCGCTGGAGGATGCTGCCGGTATGCTTTTCGAGGCAATTGGCTACCCAAACGCTAGGGGTCGCATATTGGCCACCAGAGAGGCTCGTTCATTCACAACTCTCGTCTTATCTGGACCTCCGCAAGCTACGTGATCCACGGCAGGCCGGATTCGTGCGGTTTCACAGCACTCAGACTGCACTCCTGGGTGTTCTGGATGACATCCGCAGGGCTATTGAGGAGCGTAAAATTACAATCCTCGTCCTGCTGGATTTTTCCAAGGCTTTTGACGTTATCTCCCATGGTCGTCTGATGGTCAAGCTCAGGGACCTATGCCTGTCTGACACTGTCTTGAGATGGTTCTTCAGCTATCTGACTAACAGGTTTCACGCTGTTGTGGGGGAGGACGGCAGGGTATTGGACTGGCTCAGAATTGCTACTGGAGTGCCGCAGGGTAGTATTCTGGGACCATTGCTATTTGCAATCTATATCTCGAATCTGCCCTCTGTTCTCTCCTTCATGAACTACATGCTTTATGCCGACGACACACAGGTCTACCTTCACTGTGATTCCGGTAGCCTTGCAGAAGCTTTGAAGAGGGTGCAGCTTGATGTGCAGGCTATAGCGGACTGGGCCCTAAAAAACGGTATCTCCCTTAACCTCACCAAGACTAAGGTCATGATACTGGGCAACGAATAGTACGTTAGGGCTATCAACTTGAACGGCATCGTTAAGATCATTATAATGAGGTTCCACTCGACTATGTTACCAGTGCCCGCAACCTGAGTGTGATACTTACTCCCACGTTAAATTAGTCCGAACATGTAAGAAGCGTGACGAGGGCATACGGCTCTCTGGCTTCACTTCGCTTTCATAGGAAATCTCTCTCGAGTATTCTCAGAAAAGTTCTTGTCGAGCAGCTCATTTTTCCACATTTTGATTACCTCTTAGTGGTCTATCTTTAGCTTGATGGAGAGCGCTCTTCTAAGCTTCAAGTTGCCCAAAATGCTTACGTACGCTTCGTAATAGAATGGATCCCTTTTATACCTACTCTATCCCTAAACAGCCACATCACCCATCATAGATTAGCCCTGGGCTGGCTATCCCTTACCCCAAATAGGTATAGAGCCCTCGCCGTTCTGGCCTACTTTGTTGTGTCCAGAAAATCACCGCACTATCTGGCTAAAAACCTGTCTGTTCTGCTTGATAGTGTTATTATCCGGCGCTCGGGTCGCCATCCACCGTTGACGTTTGAATACAAGGCCCCTCGAATTGAGGTCTGGAACCATTCTTTTACGATCCTTACTCAGAGAATACTCAACTCATTGAGCGTGACCCTGTTCTCCACCGATCGGATCTCTGACTTCAAGGATTGGACACGTGATCTATTTTTAAATTATGAGGCTAGAGCATGGATTGAGAGAGCGACTCGCGAAAAATTAATGCCAGTGACGGCACTGTCCGATTACACTCGCATACCCAACAAGGTTAATCCAGTCGCGTTCTCCCAAAATTATCCATCGTCCCACAAATACCCCTCTATCGACCTTTGGTTCATGAAATAGTTAATTAAATATGGTTGTTTTCGAGCCAAATGCACGTCGCTCCATTTTTATACCTTTCCTCCTTTCAGCCCGTTTTTCAGTAAAATAGGTACCATCGCGCTTTCATTACTTTTACTACTTTTATTATTTTTTACTACTTTTATTTTTTTTAATACTTTTATTATTTTTATTGTTCTTATTATTTTTATTATTTTTTATTACTTGTATTGTCTTTATTTATTTTATTTTATTTTTTTTATTTTTATTTTTACATATATATTCTTAGTCTTCTTACTGTTAATGCCATTGTAAATTCGCTGCTCATCGTACATACAACTCACGCATTTTCACCTAATTCATCTTCTTTAAATAGTTAAATGCGTTACTATTTATCCTTGCATCTCTTCTTTTGTCATTTTTAAATTTTGTTATTATTTGATTTGTACATTTTCTAAACTGCCAGACGGGGTTCCACCTCAATGGCGCAATAAATGAACTAATCTAATCTAATCTCTCTCTCTCTCTCTATCTATCTAAGCAAGCGCTATAGTAGTCTCATTTGATTTCGGGAACCTTTCAACCTTGTAGTCAATTTTATTCGAATATTAATTAGTAGAACTCATAGAATTTTCATTTAATTATTAATTTATTGTTCAATTTTACATTGAATACAGAACAGTCTGTCTATAATCTTTATTTTCAGTAGTCGACATAGCTATTTCGAAGTATTTAGATAAATTTTTACTATCAACTTCATCGATACCTTCGAGTTCAGTTTGCTTCTATCTCTTTTTAATCCATGTAAACAATTTTTGTACATTTGTAACGTCATATACAAAATTAGCTCGATTACCGTAGTGATATACGAGTATACACGACGTTTTTAATGGCAAAGGTAATTCTCTCAATGGTGGATATCTCATGTCGCTTTCAAGATCCAAAATTTTTCTATAAAAAGAAAAAAGTTTCTAATTAATAATGATTTTTATTTCTGACAAAAAATAATTTTTATACTTACATTTTAGGTAATGTTTTTTGTAGCCATTGTTTCTTTTGCAATCCTTTTACATAAATATTTCTAGAATTATGTAAATGATTGTTCAATACACATGGTAAAATTTTATATGGTATAATGCCAAATCTTCATAATATACCATAATAAAACATTTCTAAGAATTTATTCACTTTGTACCATACTCCTATAGGAAGTTTAAGCCTATGATGCGGTGGTTTAAAGAACACCACAGTTGGAAGAGTATCAATATATAACGGTAAATAGGCGAGTTCTTTACATACAAAAGACTCGTTTGAGCCTTGAAAACCTTAAATATGTAATACGTAATCCATTTGAAAAGATGAACAAGTTAATGTGAGCTCTACGAGATACCAAAACCGTTATGAGAGTACATGCCGTTATGAGAGTTTGTCCTATATAAAACTCATACCATACAAAATCCACACTTGGTACCAGCGACTCAACCATAACATCGATCAAGGTCACTGCTGGCCTCACACCAACAAGACATACACACTCGTATCTGCTCAGCACCGTCTACGGAAATTTATTTAAATGAGAGAGAAGAGGGTCAACACGAAACATCTGCGATGAATCGAGGAGAGAGTTTCCAGCCGCAGCCGCGAGTGGATATCTTTTATCGGTGACGCGAATTTAAGTCGCGATTGCCGAAGTTTCTCCGCTATCAAATCGCGCTTACCCGGCTAATTAATTTACGTGTGCTGCCTTATTATCGGCCACCACTTTGTTTATTGATTTAACCTCGAAATTATAGCAAAATTTTAATTTTGATCACTGATTATTAAGCTGATACCGATTGTTGAGCGATTCAGCCACTTATCACACGCACACCCAAGTGACGACATGAGTTCGTATTAAACGGTTGTAATTGTCGTTCGTTACTTATTTATGCTAGGTTTCTGTATTGATGTGCTACTGATTACGAGTTTTCCCCACGGCCTTGCATTTAACTTGTTGTTGAATTTAAGATCAATCTTGTTGAATTTACCGCGAAATCACACAGTACTAACAAGGGAATACCCCAACTCAATCCCACCGATTTTAATGATTTTTGGATATGTTGTAATACTCGAAAAAATATTCGACTCGTGTTTTTTTTTTTATCGGCTGATATCCACTTTTAAGGGGTGAAATTCAACTCGAAAATTGGTTTTTTAATATATCTCTGCATCTAATAAGCATTTTTAAATAAAATCAACGCCGGTAGAATAGCACCTATTTATAAGAAATATTTTGGCATTGATTTTATTTAAAAATATTCATTAGATGCAGAGATAGAGGGGGGTCAATAAGTCTTTACAAAAAGAAGAAAAAAAAAGTTTTGCGCATGTAATTTTTTTTTATTTTTCAACATAATCTCCTTGCAGGTCGATACATGTTATTAAACGGCCTTCTAGTTTTTTTAAGCCATCAGGAAAATATGATTTCTGAAAACCCTCAAAATAGGCATTTGTTTCGGCGATGACTTCTTCATTCGACGTGAATCGTTGTCCGGCAAGCCATTTTTCGAAGTTAGGAAATAAAAAAGTCACTGGGAGACAAATCAGGCGAATATGGCGGATGGTCAATTAATTCGAACTTTAAATCGTTAATTTTTGCCATCGAAACTGCACACGTATGAACTCGAGTATTGTTTTGAAGAAAGAGGCATTTTTTTTAGTCGATGTAGATGATTCCATATGCATCCCAGAAAACCGTGGCCATAATCTTGCCAGCTGACTTTACTGTCTTTGACTTCCTTGGAGCTGATTCTGCTGCGGTAATTCTTTGTTTGGACTGTTCTTTGGTTTCAGAAGTGTAGTGGTGTACCCATGTTTCGTCTACAGTTACGAGTCGACGCCAAAAGTCTTCCGGATTACGACGTAGGCATGCTAAAAGAGCCTCAGAGGTGACCATACGGGTTCGTTTGTTTTTAACAGTGAGCAAACGCGGCACCCATCTTGTTGATATTTTTTTCATCCCCAATTTTTCATGCAAAATTGAAATGATTGTACCCTTTGATACCCCTGTGGCCTCAACTAATTCTCGCAATTTTAATCTTCTATAACTGAACACCATATCGTGGATTTTGTTGACCATTTCGGGCGTTCTCACTTCTACAGGGCGCCCTGAACAAGGTTCATCATTTGTTGTTGTACGGCCGCGTTTAAATTCATTTACCCACTTATAAACAGTCTTAAACACAGGGGCAGACTTGCATGAACGGCGTTCAACTCAACTGTGATTTCTTTCGGTGTAAGGCCTTTCTAATGAAAATGTTTTATCACCGCTCGAGACTTTGTTTTTTCCATTTTTCAAATAAATCAATAACTTTTTGTTCAACCAACGCTCACAAAAAAACGACTTAATGAATCGAGCTGAAACTTTGTACGATATCTAGTTAGTAGTATTGCTTGCCAAAAACATCATAATTTAAGGGTGACGAGAGCCATCTCTTGAATTTTATAAAGACTTATTGACTCCCCTCGTACACTCGGCAACAAAATTATCGCAACAAAGATTTTTCATCGAAAAATTGCCATTTTTCAAATGCTTGTAACTCGGTCAATTTTTATCGTATTGAGATCATTTTTTTTTGTTTTGTAGAAAATTATGTGTACTTTGAGAAACAAATGATATCCACCGTCTGCAAGATAATGTCACATTGCTATGTCTTAATCAGGCATACCAACTTTTTTTTCTTAAAAAATTCAATAGTTTGCACGTATGCCTGGATTACCAAAATTTTTTTTTCGAAAAACTACAGATTTCCTTTCAAAGTGCACTTTTCAACGAGTATTTTAAATCAAAATTCGACACTCCACGATTTTTTTCGACCGAGTTATGCCATTTTAAAGATATTTCAATGTTTTAGCCAAATACCGCCAACATCAGCATTACCCGATGCGTACCGCGAGGAGGTTGTTGGTCGGACTTACGCATCATTGTGGCCCTGAAAAGGGCCGATTGTGTAAACCGTTTTTAACATTAGGGATCCCGCGGCTCGTCACTTCCGCAGTATTTTTTGACTCCAAACCCTATGCCCTTAAAGCCTTTAGTATCGTGTATTGCCACCTCGCTGACGAATTACCTCTCTTAAACGTTCTTGCATATTAATGCATGCTCTAATTGAATCCTGAAGTATCTCGTGACAAATTTCATTCAGAATTCTCCCAAGCTCTTGGAGGTTAGCAGGAGGTCTCTGTAAGTTACGTAATCGCCTACCCATCGTATCCCACACATGTTCTATAGGATTGAGATCTGGGCTACAAGCAGGATGAGGCAATACCTCTACGTTATTTTCTGCTAAGTAAGTACGAGTTATCCTTGCAGTATGAGGGCGTGAATTATCCTGCATCAAGATAAAATTACGACCCATTTGCCGACGCAATGGAATTACGTGAGGACGTAAAACTTCGTTTATGTAACGTCCCGCTGTTAGTCCAGGGGTTGGGATAATCACTAAATCTGATCGATGGTTCATTGATATTCCACCCCAAACCATAATGGATCCTCCACCAAACGCACGAGTTGGATCAACGTGATTTGGTGCAAAACGTTGTCGTCGACGACGCCAAATTCGAATCCTAGCATCATTTCCGTACAGACAAAACCGAGATTCATCTGTAAAAAATACATGTCTCCACTCTCTTGGTGTCCAATATCGATAATTTCGGGCGTAATTCCGACGAGCTCGTCGGTGGACTGCAGCTAAATTAGGCACTCTAGCACGAATTCGTGATCTCAAACCTCTGTCATGAAGGCGTCTCCTTATCGTCTGAGCGCTAATTCGTCTGCCTGGTAAAGCATTATTTCCAATTTGTCGCACAACCTGCCTTGGATTGCGCAGAGCTTCATTAACAAAGTTGCGATCCTCTCGATTTGTAGTAATCCTATGTCAACCTTGACCAGGTCTCCGGCGATAAGAACCTGTTTCTTCATACCGACTAAGAACGCGTGACACCGTTGAACGATGAATCCCCATTCTTCTGGATATTTCGCTTTGATTCAATCCCGCTTCTAGCAGGGCAATAATTTAAGCAGATTCGATTTCAGTAAGCCGAGGCATTTCGATTGCGACGGTAATGGTTAATTGTTGTGGACGCTGTATAGTAAAATTAATGTTGAATGATTTTTTGCCTTAACTCTTGGCCAGTATGCCACCTTAAACTGTTATTTTATTTTTTTTAATTGATTTGTCGGTAAGGTTGACTAAAACATTGGAATATCTTTAAAATGGCATAACTCGGTCGAAAAAAATAGTGGAGTGTCGAATTTTGATTTAAAACACTCGTTGAAAAGTGCACTTTGAAAGGAAATCTGTAGTTTTTCGAAAAAAAAAAATTTGGTAATCCAGGCATACGTGCAAACTATTGAATTTTTTAAGAAAAAAAAGTTGGTATGCCTGATTAAGACATAGCAATGTGACATTATCTTGCAGACGGTGGATATCATTTGTTTCTCAAAGTACACATAATTTTCTACAAAACAAAAAAAAATGATCTCAATACGATAAAAATTGACCGAGTTACAAGCATTTGAAAAATGGCAATTTTTCGATGAAAAATCTTTGTTGCGATAATTTTGTTGCCGAGTGTATATTAAGAAAAAACATTTTTTCGGGGTGGTTTTCAGGGGTGGATTTCACCCCTTAAAAGTGGATGTCAGCCGATAAAAAAACACGAGTCGAATATTTTTTTCGAGTATTACAACATATTGAAAAATCATTAAAATCGGCGGGGCTGGGTTGGAGTAGTTCCCTTGTAAGTCGCATAGACAGCTCCCGTTTCGTTGATTGCTGCATCAATTATATTGTATAGCAAATTAATTATAGTTAATTTTCCGCTTTTGTTTGCCGGCTGCAACCAACCGTTATTAGTAGTTCATGTAACGCGTGCGTAACTTATTATAATTGTTTTTTCTTTGTATTTATTTTCTTTTTCGGAGATTTATCCTCTACAACTGCGTTACACGACATTTGAATTTACTATTACTTTTATATTATAACGAGTTTAACTCTAACTCGTTACGTCTCTCTTTACTCTTATACAATTGTTAAATGTAATCTTATTATGTATACATATATGTATAGTTATTATGCAATTGCAGCATCCGAAGCAGTCAGAAACGTAAGCAAGAAAGATTCTTTTGAATAGTTAGCAACAGAGAGGGTCGCGTTCGAGAGAAAAAGAGCGAGATGGATGCTCGTATATGTGTGTTGCGTTTGTAGCGTCTTGACCGGTCAGGACGCACACGACCGATACATGGAAGAAGGAGAGGGGGTACCTCTAGCGGCAAGTAGACAGCTGCCTGATTTAGCGCTGTCGTCACGTGCTTCTTACGTTTCCGCGATTGCGTTTTTAGGCCTTGTCAAATTTGTATTAAGATGGCAGCTTGGCCTTGCTTTTGTAACCGTTTGGTGTATTGCTTCACGGTGTGGTAATTAAGTAAGAACAACCGAGCTGTATTGCCACTGCGAGTTGTGTGCTGCCGCGATAACCGGCATATAGCTTCACAAAGCGATAGCTACAGGAGGAGTCATATTATATTCGACGCCATGTGGTTTAACAGTATACTAAGGGCATGGTCGATAAAAATGTAAGTACCTGCTCGTAGTTCATCTCTCTCTTTGTTTGCTTGCTTTCTCTTTCAGTAACTATTCTGCTACGTTAAACGGTTTTATTGTGCACTTTTTATAATTCAATATATAAATCGTCTAGCTACATCTATTTGCGAAGCTCTACGCGGGCCACAAGACAGATTTGTGGATGCAACAGATGATTAGGTTCGGCCGTATACGAGCATTGCATTTGCTTTGCGGCGGTTCGAGCATTCTATTGCCGAATTAATAATAAAATATTCTTCTCATTTATAACGAGGATCAAACATCGTTGTAATATTTATTTTTGTTCTTGTTGTTAAATTCTTGTGACTCCTATTTTATAATAAATTAGTTATTGTTATGTGACGCTTCATTGTATTATTTTTTTTTATTTTTGTCAAATAATATTTCGGACCCGAGACTTCCGTTCGGACATAGTATAATCAGCAGTATTCGTGTGCGCGACTCGGTGGGAACGTGCGGCAGAGGCTGATTCACGCTGCGCCAGCATGTTGCGACGGCATGCTTCGGTCAGCGTGCTTAGCTAGGTAAGACGATCCGATACGAGAAGCGTAAACGTTTAAAGTATATGTGCGAGAGAGAGACGAAAAGCGAGGGACAAAAGATATATAACGAACCGGCGTAAACAACGAAACCAATCCTTAGTCAGTCAGGAATCAGCGCTCGACTAAGAGCTCCCTGCAAGAGTTTGAGAATATTATAATAAAAATTATATCGAAGTGCCGAGTATCGTTATTTCTAACGACCTTTTATTTGCTATTGGAATACTATTGGAATACCATTGGAATACTATTGGAATACTATTGGAATACTATTGGAATATCATTGGAATATTATTGGAATATTATTGGATAAAGAAAATATATTGGACCAGCTTATTGAATTAATTCGAAACCAGTAATTACATATAAAACGAACCTAACAATATCTCGGACCTAGACGACAGAGTGAGTACTTTTGAGCTCTATCCTCGATAAGGTGAAATCTCTTCCTTATCGTAATTTTATTCTCTCTCTCTCTCTTCGCTCTAATATTACTAAGCATAATCAAGGTTCCCCTTTCGGTGAATCCACGTGATTGCGTACCGGGACCAAGTGTGTAAACACCGCTGACCGCGTAAACTAAAATATTTATTTTAATAAATCGCGAACCGCATAGTAGCGCGATATTATTATTAGAAGTATTATTCGACGTACTAAAATATATATATAAATAAACTTATCTAACATACCGGCGTAAGTTCATTTAAGTCAATCGGCGAAGCCCCCCCTCTCTTTTTCGCCTGATTACTGCCGCCTGGCTCTCGCAAGGACGAACTCCGGATATTATCGGTGAAGACGCGATCCATTCGGTGACACGGTCGGGGTACCGTACTGAAGGCCTAGTCCACCCCAGCTAGGACCACTCGGAGCTAAAAACGGTCTAACACGCGCCAGTTTTGAAGAGACATCAAAACTAGCACGTAACAGTTATTATTATTTCCTAATTATTCTCCGCATTCTGCCAATGCGTTCCCTTTGTCTCTCCTCTCTTTTTCCTAGCGGCTATTTCACAAATAGGAATCCTTTGCCTACCCTGAGACAAGTAAGTGACGTAAATGTAGAGTATCGTTAATGTACGGAGAGGCATTATACCGCGACACTAAAAATTCGTATAATTAATAGTTATCAATGCCTGGCGTCCTATAATAATTTTATTTGCCGCTTTGTGCGTTGCTGTGGACTGAAACAACGTTACAGTAAGTATAGGTCGTACTCTATCTTGCAAGGCTTTTTAATTTGTTACAAAATATTATCAATTATTTATTTATTTATAACTTTTATTGGTAATTGGCTACCATAGAACAAATTCATGCTTTGGTTCGGTTAACTATCTTTTACAAATAAGCAAAGGTAAATAAATGTCTGAATAATTAATATTAACAATTTTCTTAACTATTGAACTTTCAAAATTAATTTTCGCCATTTTTGAACTATTGAATTCGTTTAAAACTTATATATTCAATTTCTACGCGTTCATAATTTTAATTGATACCATATCAATAAAAATTTTTATGTTTACCGGGTTGCAGTTGCGCAAGGATAAAATGAAAGAAAAAAAGTTCGACTGGACCGCTACACTAGTAACTTAGATATCTTACCTTTAATACTTTATCAGTTTTATTTTTATTTTTAAAATTTATCAAATGTTATATTCGTTTTGATTTCAACAAATTTATTTCTTACCGTAAGTTTCGCTATTACTGGATATTTAGAATTCTTTTGGTTGACTAATATTCTCGGTGATTTTTTCTTTTATTAATTATTGTAATCCTTATAAATAAAATAAATTTTTCCAAATCATATTTCGCCGGTGTCTGTGACAAACAAATTATGTGCTCAAACGCTATGAAAAAAAAGACGGAATCCTAAAAAGCTATGAAAAAAAAAATTTTTATGTAACATCGTAAAAACAAACACATACTTCACAAACAAACACAGAAAAACACCTGTGCCTAAGACGCCGTGGAACTAAAACTGATAAAAAAAGCATGAAAAATTTTAAAAATACTAAAAAAGTACATTATACTTCAGTTATTATAAATTTCTCTCTATACATCCACTATTTAAAACAAAATCAAAATAATCCACTTCAAATCGGAAATCAGTGTACACCATAACACTTTTCTAATACAGACGTACAATTTTTTATATATCCGCTATGTATAACGAAATCAAAGTAATTTAAGATGAATAATAAAACGAAATCAAAGTTAACAAACAGTAACCTTAATTCAAATCGGAATAGTGCTCTCTTTTCTAATACATAGCTATAGCTCTTTTCTAATGCAAACATACAGTGATTAATTATTAAGAGGTATATAATTCTAGTGACAAAGAGCCGATTCAACTTTTTTTTTTATTTTTACGTAAATTATTTCACAGTTCTCAACGATTTCTTATATGCTAATAGAAAAAACTAATTCAGAATAGAACATATATTTAGTTAGCATAGTGTAGGTGCTTGATCCATTTAGTTGGCCTTTAGGGTCTAAAGGATAAAAAGTACACATTATTATGTAAAAATGGAAGCTGAATACGAATAAATTGGTCTCCTAACCCTAAAGATGGTAGGAATGGAGTGATTTTTTATCCCTTTTTCAACTTAAAGCGAATATGCACTTTAATGATCAAAAATTAATATTTTCTTAATTTGTTTAAAGATACTACCATAATTACTACTATTTTTGGGCTTTGCGACCAATTCATTCGTATTTAGAACCCGTTTTTACATAGTATGTGTTCTTTTTATCCATTACACTTTTAAGACCGACGGACTCAGTACCATCACCTATATTACCAATTATAACACAATATAAATTACACTGAAAAAAAAAAATTGTTCGTTCAACCAGATTGATCATTGACTCAACTATAGCCATCGTTGATTCAACCAGCTCTCAGTTGACTTAACTGACCTCTGTCGACACAACAACTAAGCCATTGATCTGACAAAGTTCATTGTTGATTCAACAACGCGCTCGCTGTAGGAATAGGACAACTGCAGATTTTGCTGTTTTGACATGTCATATCCGTTAGAATAACGTCGTGTTATAGTGTTAAGATTACGCGTACTATAAATTGAAATAAGTATTACATTGAAGTTGAGGCAACGAGTGTTATCTATTAATACAATCAATGTTATCATTGGATCGACAACGTTTTCGTTAAATCAACTAACATTACTACTATTTTCGAAAAAAAACGATAATGTTTATATAAAAGTAAGTGACTTGATTATTATATTTTATATTTCAGTATATTCAGTATATTTTTCTCCACCTACTATTGTCCTACATAATCTTTGTTCTTTCGTTTTTGGTGAAGGTCAGTGTGATCAGCGCCGAGTGAGTATGAGAGAGAGTGCCGAGTGCATCATAAACAGTTGTGACGCTGTGTATATGCAGTGAAAATACCAGTCAACTGCCGGCGAAGCATTCTTGTGAACATAACCTTCGCGAGTAACAGCTAACATTTTTTCGGCAACTGCGTCTATTAAGCAGAAAATGTCGGACATGGATTCACTATACGATTTCCTGCTCGATATCGGTTATAATACATATTCGGATATATTTGTCGGTATGACTCATTTGAATTCAACTTAAATCAAAAATATCAAAATTGTGCGATATTAAATCTGATTTTTTCTAGAAAACGGAATAACTAATGCTGAAGACATCAAGAATATATCGTACACTTTCCTAAGAAATATTTTTCCGCTAAATAAAGTTGAACATTTTTGGAAACAACATCAAGAATATTTTGCAAAAAAATCTGTAAGTATGCAAAGTATTATATCTATTACATTGCCTTTTCAAAATACAATAACCTCTATACAATATAGGTTATTTTTAATATTTTACTACGTGATTAGCGACTTGTAAAAGCGTATATTCTGTTTATGCTGAATTTGTTTTTCATCCATATTGTCTCATGTGAATTCGTATAACAATTTTTTAGAATTCTGCATCATTTTCTGAAAATGAAATACAGTATACATCAAAGTTTCATGACAGTTCGGCGCGTTCAATATGCAATGTCACTACTCCGCTGCAAGATTTAAGCAATCAGAATGATACCAGAAAATCAGTAGATAGCTCTACAAATTCATCTCTAAATGAAGCTACTCTGTTTGAAGATATAGACCACTCACGCAAGAATTCGTCGCTTACTAGAACGAATAAGCCGAGTACAGTAAACAAAGTTAATAAGATTTTTGTCACTGAAAATCTAGATATCGAACAAATTCTAACAGAAACTTTTGAAGGAAAGAATATCATTAAGTGGTATTTGAGTAAGCAACGCTTAACACTGGCAAGGAGAAAAAAGCTCGTCCACTTGTTAATGTGTGATGTTCTCAGGTTATGTGACAGGTAATGACACATAACCTAAAAACAATTTTTCTAATTCATTTGCTTTACAGTTATATATACAAACTATATACAATAATTTAAGTGAATATAAATTAATTTTTCAGACCGCTAAATGGAGCAGATTTCATGATAATTAGGAGTAAAATAGTGGAATTATTTCCTACTGAAACTTCTTGCATCTACTATTTTCCAGCTATAGCTAAGAATCAATCACCTACCGGATTTTTCCAAAAAGCTACTGGGAAGTTATTTCATAAATACAACAACTTGAAGCGCATACCAACAGGAGTTTACAAATCTTGCCCTGATGGTCCAGCTCAATTAAATCCAGGAAATGATGATGATGACGACAATGTCACTCCTTCTGAAGAAGTGCAGGCTAGTATAGATTGGCTTAAAAGTAATGAAGAACCTTGGGCTACAGCTAAATATCATTGGAAAACCACATATTTTTATCGGCATCAAAATGATGAGCATAAAAAGCTTATTAATAGTACATTTATAACTTGGGAGATATTCAAATGTCCTCAAGCTAATGAGCTTATAAATATAGATTTTTACGGGCCCGATCTCGAGAGATGGCTCTACAAGTATTGTTTTCCTCTATTTTCTAAATTAATTTTCTTAAATATAACGCATTTCTATGTTTTAAAAAACAAAAATCATTTCTTCTATTATTTTTAATTTATATCTCTGAATAAATTTCATAATCTATGTTTTTCTTTGCTTCTTATTTAATTATTACAGTTTAATTAATAATTTCTTAATCATCAAGGTTGTGAACTAATTTTAAGCATTGCAACGGTAGTCAATTCGATTAATCGATCCGTTCGCGATTCGTCTACTCGCGATGTTAGTTCGAATAACTAAGGGAGAGAGAGGGCGCGCGAGGTTTTGAAAATAGGCAGTTAAGCCTCAGCTGCTTTCGCGAGAGTACCGCCAACTTAGATTTTGCACTGTGTTTCGCCGTTAGTTTATAAATCGAAAGTTTCCTGGATTTTGATACGTGCTTGAGTACAGCGAGTAATCAGCAGCAGCATTTACAGCAGCAGCATCTCAATCTCACTCTTCCATGCTAAAGACCTTAAACCGTATTACGGTCCGGAGGAAGAGGAAAGCGAGGAAGCGATCGTTATCGAACCTCGCGAGCCGCGCAATGAAGAGCCGTTGAAGGCGAACGAATCCGCGAAAGCGTGCGATGATCCGGGCGGGGATTTGTTGAGCGAGCGGATCGAATTAGCAGCCCCCACAGCCGTAGGTAATGATCCCACCGAGACGTTGGATTTACCGGTATCTGCCCCAACCAAGAGAGGTCAATTTGGACCTCGAAAGGTCCCAGAGACGGTGACTGGTCAAGCAAGAGGCGACAACTCTTCCTTAAAGGAATCTAGAGGGAGAGGTAGGCCTCAAAAGACCGTGCCCGTCGTGCAAAGGATGGTTGGGCCGATAAACCCGTGCGGTAACCAAAGAGGGCCAGGACGTTCCCGCGATAAATAGCGAGAGAACGCATAGGTCGGTGGATTGCTGCATTTGATAGGGTTTTTCTTCGCGCAGGGAATTTCATCCGAGATTTTTTTTGTTTTGGATGTTACAGATGGACCGGAGAATCGTCGTGGAGGAAGAAACCTTCGAGGTGGTCACGCAGGTGTTACTATGATGTGCAACTGGGCCCTGATGCGACGTAGTTAATAGAAGATCTGCGGAGCTTCGCCAGGGTCCAGTTGGAGGGGGCCACCCGAAGGGAGCACCATAACGGATCGGTGGCGGACGTTCTCCAGGACACAACGTGGGTCGCCCCGAAGAAAACATCCCGAGACGCTTGTACCCAAACGGAGGACCAGGAAGAGGTCAAACGTCCCAAGTCCTCTGTGGACCAGGGGGTGCAGACCCTCAAGTCCGGCGTACCCCACGTCGGACAGTGCGAGCCAGTGCCCAGGATCCAGGGAAACCTGTGAGGCATCGCACTGGGTCTGCAACTACCCTCGTATCCCGGAGCAGCCAACTCTCCTCCTCGACTTCAGACACGTGCGTCTGGGAATTAACGAGGTGGAGAGTGCCTGACGGTTCGCCCAAGATCTCCAGTATCAGGTGCAGGAGCACCTGAGACGCTTCCTGAACCGCCAGAGCGCTAAAGAACTGCTCGGAAAGTAGGCAGAGGTCGCTCAATGCCAGTGGGCCTACGGAGAGGCCCTGCTGTGGGTGGATATTAGACAAGAGTCCCCCGCAGCGCTTCGGGTGCTGGCTCAGGAGAAGAGAGCCCCGGGAGCTACTGGTGCTGGGCCGATGCTCACGGTCCACGTGGACGGGCGAGTGGCTCCCGACATCACAATCGTGGTAAGGTCACAGGATGGCCGTGCGACCGCCACGGTAGGAGGCGTTACGATCACCCCCTCCCAGGGAGTCAGCTCCCAGCAGTCCCCTTGGTCTGCTGAGCAGACTCAAAACGATCGAGAAACTCAGTCCCGATCGTAGCTGAGGGGCTGCTACATCTGTGGGGAGTCTGGCGTGACCAACTCCCAGCGGTGCCCAAGGAAGGCTACACACTGGCGCTACCCGAAACATCGACCGCCAGGTATAGCCAAGAAATGATGTACGCCTTGGAGGGCTAATAATAAAATAGCCTTAAATAAAGGAGAAAAGTTTATATTCATTTGGTTCCTTTCCTTATTTTCTTTTCAGGTTCCTGATGGCGGAAAATCGCGGATATTCGTCCTGTCCGTGTAGCTAGGACTTGGAGGGGGATGTAACGGTAGTCGATTGGATTAATCGATCCGTTCGCGATTCATCTACTCGCTATGTTAGTTCGAACGACTAAGAGAGAGAGAGGGCGCGCGAGATTTTGAAAATAGGCAGTTAAGCCTCAGTTGCTTTCGCGAGAGTACCGCCAATTTAATTTTTGCACTGTTTTTCGCCGTTAGTTTATAAATCGAAAGTTTCCTGGATGTTGATACGTGCGTGAGTGCAGCGAGTAATCAGCAGCAGCATTTACAGCAGCAGCATCTCAAGCAGTAGCAGTATTACGAGTGAGGCAGCGTAGCTGATTTGGATCCGAGGAACACCTCTTAATTTTGCTTCAACAATTACGGCTGATCACCGTAATTGCACCGCAGGGTAGGTGCACCTCCTTATTATTGCGCGACAAAATACTTCTGACAGTATTTTGTCAATCGCGAGCGTATTTTTTGTATTCGCGCCGAGTGGTAGATTTCGCGGCAATTTTCAAATTCTCTCTCTCTCTCTCACCGTATTATAATCAATAATTATGAATCCTATTCGCGTGCGGTAGTCTTTCGGCCCATAAAAGACTAGTTTCTATTAATTAAACTTTGTTAATTTTATTCGCCGTTTACGTCATTTCGTTTCCTAATAGTTAATAGATCTATAAAGGCTTAAGTCTTCATCCGATTTCGTCTAGGGGATTAGGCGGATTAGGCATTAAAAGTCATTTATACTGAAGATAGATCGAGTGTCATAAGTCAAGTGACTTAAGGTGAGTTCAACTCGGTTGAAAAGAAGACACTGAAACGAAGGTATCAAACGTAAAGGCGAATACACGTATAACCATACATGTTTAACGGAGCGACGGTTAGCTCTGCATCGTGGGAGTTTGTGCGTTAATAAATTTCTCATTTTTGCTAGATAACCACCCCGTTACAGCATTAATATTATAGCTTGTACTAAAACCATTTACAAAGATATTGATATTTATTCAATTTCAACTTAATATCTAGCGACGTACAGCGTTTAACGAAATTATTGTTAATAAATATGGTTTGAACTTTTTCTTTGAGGCAAGTTTCGCGCAAAAAACTTTAAACGTCCCGTATAATAATTTATTGTCATATTAATTTGATTTATTTGTTTATACTAATTAATTCAGTAAAATCAATGTAAATTATAGAATATTCAACCTCAATTCGATACCGCACAACGCGCACATATATGGCTATCTTTCGAGGCAAGAATATTAGTTTTATTTATTGATTTAACTACCTTATTCCAAAAAAAAACTTTCAAAAATCGCAAATATTTTTTGTAATTTGCGCTAAAACTATTTCTCCAAAAGAAAAATTTATAAGAGGTTATCGGAAGCTAAAAATGTTGTCTGTATTTTCGCATATTTTTTTTTATAATTACAGCAGTTTTGTAATTTATTTCATTTCTATGTTAAATTTTTGGATTTTTAAATGGCCGAAATTCGTTAGGAAAATCGTGAAGCAGGATGTAAGTGAAATTCCTCAGCCTCCGTACGCTACGTCTAAACCTATTAAAAAAAATTTTACGATCATTCTGCGTAAAGTCGGCTTGAGCGCGACCAAGAGAAGAGCGTCCCGTATAGCGGGCTATCTGTTCGGCACTTAGGTTACGGGCCTTTTCTAATGCACAAAGATTTTTTTTTATCCTATTTTCATACTATATTCTAAATTGCGCTCGTAATTAGGGAAGTGATTATAAAAATCTTAACAACTCAAAAATATTGCAAAAATTAAAAATTTAGGCCCGACGTTAGAACTTAAATAGTAATAATTCTCAGAAGTAGTTACATTATTATGATTTTTTATAAAAGTTGAGAAAAATATCTCAACTAGTTCCAAAGAGTTCTTAAAAACGAAGGAGGAAATAGCTGCAATATATAAATTGTAGCTACCATCTTCAGTAAAAATGTTATCTGTATTATTTATTGCATTATCTCTCCAGTTATATACATGATTCGGTTCCAATAACTTCGAAGTAATGATTTGAGTATTTTTTATATATTCGTATGAACCTATTGGAAGAACATTAGAGATATATCTCCTTGTAAATTACAATCAGAATCTTTATCTGAACTTTCATGTTCATTAGGATTGAACGATATATCAACGTATTGATCTTCCTTAATATGAGCATTCTTAACAAAGTGAGTAAGATCTTCTACGTCACGTTTCGACATTATTCAAAGAGTTATAAGATTTTCACAAAAAAAGTTTACTACTTTTTTCCGAATGTGTATTAAAGAGTACCATTAAACCGTTAGCTTGCCACTCAAACGTGATTTTCAATATAGTGATATTTTTATATAAATAGAACTCATTTATTTTTTATGAAAATACGACAAGGCTTGATTAAGGAATAACATGTATAAAACTCTAACAGTACGCATATTCTGCCAATCATTCGTAAAACAGCATTAGAATATTAAAGTCACGAACGTTATTACAATAACTTTTTATAATACATTATACAACAGTTGAAAATCTTACGTCAAAAATACTAATTTTTCCACACTAAGAGAAATGGTGTTATAAAAATGGCTGTACATTGAGTGGTACTATTTACTATGTTATTATACTAAAGCTTGGACATTGTCCGGTTATAATTAAAATTATTATGGATTATAGTAAAATTTATTATACTGCAAACTTGCTCAGGCTGTGATGAAAATTACTTTTCCAGATGAATTTTTTACTATGGTGTTTAGCCAATTTCAAGATAATGTAACGTTCGAATCTATCTCACGTTATCAAAACAATAGTTCGGACTCTCTCTATTGAATTCGCAATCGCGTCTCCGAGAGAAGCAAGAAGTTGACACGCGTGTAATCTAAATGATATATAAAAATCGTTCGAGTAGCAAACCCAAGGTTTTCTAACTCGATGAATTGTCTTGAAATGTAATTGAGCGTGATCGCATCTATCGGGGAGAGGGCCGACAGCGCCGCAACCAATACTCAACTTAATTTCTTAACAATGATTGTAGTTGAGGTAGGAAGATACCTAAGGCTACTTTTTTCTCATGAGAGAGATAGTCCCATGAGTTGAGCACTTAGATATCTATAGGATAGGAGTTAGCAGGCTAACCACTGAATAAGAAATTTATCTCAGGAAATTGCTGAGGCTTTATTTCTCAAACAGTGCCCGCACTGCTAAGCAAAGTGGGAGAGTGAATCCTCTTGCCGCAGCGACGAGTGAATTTATACTTGCGAAATGGGCTCCTTTCTACGCTTGGTAGCCCCTACAACGCTATTTTCGAAATTGATACAAATTTTGCACATGTTTTTTCGCAAAATGGCTCGATCGAAATGCAATTTTATGATTTAAAAAATTAAATATGAAATAACGAATTTTTTAACATAAATCGCTTCTCGAGGAAAAATCGACTTTTAGAGTTATAAGTTATACAATTTAATAATTAAATTACGTCATTTTTACAATAAATTTACGGAAAATTTTTACATGAAAAAATCGCTTGTAATTAGCGGAACGTTATTCAAGCTAAAAATGATTAAAGTAGCTGTCTAATTTTGAATAATAATTAAAAAACGAATTTGCATATTTCTTTTTTAACGATTTAAAATTTAGCAAATTAGTAACCATCATAATCATTAATTTTACAGATATGTACGATCGATTCGCTGTCTAACAATGCAATTTTAATTGTTTTAAAAAATTATAAATTTTTTATTTATTGATAACTTAGTGAATAATTAGCTATCAAAGTGTCAAATTCTTGCTTCTCTGTTTCAATATGTCATGGACGTAATCGCATATTCGAATTAACAATATGATTATTTACTGCAAAATCACTAACAATATTAACTTGTTAATTAAATTAAACTAATAAATACCGACTTGAGAGTTATAACAACATGAAATTCAGGATCTAACACATTTGCATATATGTGAGAAAAGCGCCTTCGCTCCATTACCGCTTTTCTTTAATTGTCTTGTGTACGTCGGGTTGCTACTTTACAGAGGGAAATAAGAGATGAATCAGACTGGACCGTTACATAGCCTCCCATTAGAATGACGAATAGGACGAGCCATTCTAATGTGAGTGATGGTGTCTGATTTGTTGTTGTTGTTTTTTTTTTTTTTTTTTTTCATTTATTTACATCTTAGTTTTTTTAATTTTGGTGCTGGTGGTTGCTTCCTCCCTTAGCCTCTTTATCTCCTCTTCCTTCTCTGCTATTCTTGCCCCTAGTTTGGCGATCCGTTTCCTCACTCTGCGGAGCTGTTGTTTGGAAATCTTTTTCTCTTCCATAACAGGCTCAGGTTTGACAGGTCGAGGAACGCTGGAAGGTAGGAAGGGAATGGGTGCTTCCCTCACCATTGGCTTTGGAGGCTTAGCCATAGGAGAATCCACCTGGGGAAACCTGGCTGGAGTTTGAGTTCTTTTGCACTCCAGCCACGGTACCAAGTTATAAGAGGGCATGAAAGGCCAACCCTGCGGATGAGGAATAAAATCCCTCAAATCCGAGAGATCGGTCTGGGTACTCTTGCTCTTTATTGAAGAGGCCATAGCCAAAAATTGTCTGGATTTCTTTTCAGAAAAGTCCAGTATATAGGCATGAGTTCGGAGAATCTATTTACATATATTAAATCGACCGCTGCCGACAAACAGTGGTAAGGCTTTAATAACGAGGTGTGAAATTTTACTCGAATTTTTTCATTCTTGTAACGAAGCAAGTATGTGTCCATACCTATGATTGATTGTACTGTGTATGGTCCTTCGTACAGCTTCATAAATTTTTTAAAACGTTCTTCTGATTTATCTGTTGCATTGTGACTTTTTAGTAACACAATGTCGTTTATTTTGTATTGTTTATGCTTTGAGTTAATGTTGTGCGCTAGAGCTCTCTTGCTTAACTTTTCGTGGACCTTTTCACGAAGATCAGTGATTTTGTTAGATACAGTCGAATCATTTGGGGAAAACCAGCGATGCCAAAAGCGATTTGGTTTCCTTCCTAGGTGAATTTCCATAGGTGTATATTCGGTTGTATTGTGATAAATAGAATTCATTATATTTTGTATCTTTGGTATTAACGAGACCCAGCCTTTTGGATTTTCATGGGCATACGCTCTTAAAAAACGTCCCAACTCTCTATGTATACGCTCTACTGAGTTACTTTGCGGATGGCGTATGCTAGAGAATATCAGATTTATGTTCATAGACGCCAGCTTTTCCTTCCAACTTTTTGATGTGAATTGAGTACCGTGGTCGCTAATGATTGATTTTGGCTTTCCATATTTGGGCACATAGTCTTCAAAAATCTTTTTAATGGTTGTGTGGGTAGTAGCACGTCTCATTGGATACATTACGACGTATTTACTAAAAACATCGATGGTAGTCAAAATATACTTGACTCCTCCAGTTAAGGTTGGCAGAGGATTATAAAAATCAATCGACAATAGTTCTCTAGGTTGATTCACTAGAATTGGTTGCATCACTGTATCTATTTTCTGATTGCAGTACTTGGTACGTTGGCACAAGTCACAGCGTTGAATTATGCTGCTAACTTTTTTCCGTACTTTTGGGATGTAGAAGCCTTCTTGTATCATTTTGAAAATTTTCCGACATCCTACATGCCCGTACATTTCATGAAGTTCAGTTATTAAATCATTAATCATTTGTTCGGGGAGCACAAGTTTGGCTTTACTTTTTTCCCTTTTGAACACCAATTTTTCCTGGACCACGAATCGGTTGTTAAAACTTTCTCGTTTCTTGATCCTATTAATAAAAGCGTCCTGTTCTTGGAGATGTTGAAAATTAATAAAGTTTTTTATAAGAGCTGGTGATGGTTTTTTCATCAAACTGGCTATACAAATCACGCCTTCTTCATCGTTGCTATCGTTCAATACATATCTAGATAAAAAGTCTGCTGCTTTATATATTCTGGCTTCCCGGCAAATACTCGCACGTAAAGTTGTAATCTTATAGGAATAGACACCAACGCATTAATCGCGAGTTAGTGAATTTACAAGTCAATAAAAATTTAAGGGCTTCGTGATCAGTACGAACGACAATTTTCTTCGGGCCTCTTAAATATGTATGTAATTTTGAACAAGACCATGCGATGGCTAAAAGCTCCTTCTCGATAGTAAAATAATTTAGTTCAGCCCCTTTTAATGTTCGCAAAATAAAGGTTATGACTTCTTCTTCACCTTTCTGATTTAGTTGCGAGAGAGCTGCGACCACAGTATGGTAACTGGCATCAGTGGTTAGGATATATGGTTTTTCAGGATCTGGATATATCAGAGTGATATTTTCAATAAATAACTTTTTTATTTCCTCAAAAGCCACTTGGTGCTCAGGTAACCATTGATAGCCACTACTTTTTCGCAACAAATCCATTAGAGGTCGACAGGTGGGCGCATAAATCTTAGCGAATTTTGTATAAAAGTTGACGAAACCGAGAAAGCTTTGCAGCTTTTAAGATTTTTAGGAGCTTTAAAGTCTTTTAGAAGCTGTAATTTTTCCCTTTGGGGCTTGATGCCCGAGGGTGTAATAACATGACCTAAAAATTCCATCTCGTTTTGAACTAGCTTCGATTTTAAAAATTTTAAAGTATAGTTGTCCCTACGGCAACAAGTGAATAACTCTCGAAGATGATAGAATGTTCCTCGAATGTTTTTGAGATATAGAGAATGTTGTCTACAAACGGGATTACAAATTGTTTTAAATCGCCAATGGATAGATTCAAAGCCTTTACTAAGGCAGCTGTACTAGTACAAGTTCCAAAAGGTACGACGTTAAATTCATATGCATTTCCTTCAATTATAAAGGCTGTATACTTCTTACTCTTTTCGTTTAGTAGGACTTGCCAAAAGCTACTCGTCAATTCAAAACTCGACATATAGTTAATTCCAAAACATTGCTGAAAAATGTCTTCCATACGTAATGGAGTTTCATAATCTTTTACCAGTTTTTTGTTCAGTCGTCTAGCGTCTAGACAGAATCGAACAGATCCATCTTTCTTCACGCTGATGACAACTGGATTTATAAAATAGCTTTTTGACCTACGTATGATACCATCTCTCAACATTTCTTTGATTGCAGTTCTCACGTTTTCGCGATGTTTCAAAGGCACCGGATACTGTTTCGAAAAGTAAGGTTTTTCATCCTGGAGTACTAACTTATGAGTGTAAATCTTCAATAGTCCGGGCTTTTGGCGGAATATATCTTTGAATTCATATACCAATGCCGCTAATTCGTTTTTCTGATTCTCAGTTAAGCTTGAGCATACGCTAATTTTTTCGTTAATCTCCGTCCACGTTAGATTCGTATCGTCGTCTTTTGCGGCTCCTACGTCTAGGTGGTTTTGGGTCAGATTTCCGAACAAGGATGTTTCTTCGCTAAAATTCTGGTCATACTCATGCTAAATCGACAGGCTCTGATATGTTTTCTCATCTAAAGAAGTTTCATTATATTTCAAATAACTCACTACATTATTTATTTGAAAAGTTACACTCTCCTGCTCAGTATCAAGTTTCATCCTTATACTTCTCATAGTATCATAACCAATGATGCAATTTTTTACTAACTGGGGAATAATGAGAAAGGTTAGGTCTACGTAAAGGTCACCTAATCTTACATTTAAATAACTTTGCTTTTTCAACTTAACCGTTTTTTGTCCACTAGCCACTTTAATTACATGTCCACTAATAGGCAAGGTCGGTTTTAGCTTAAAAATGGATGCATTTTGATTGTAAAATTCGTCGGAAATTGCTGAAATCTCGCTACCCGAATTAATCAATGCGTCAACCGAAATACCCTCTATAATTATTTTAATTTCTGGGCATTTTCTGATATAAGTGTTGTCTTCGTTATTTTCGAGTTCATTCTTAATCTCATCCCGAGGATTATCAAATATAGTGCATAGTGATCCTTCCTTCGAATCATTACTCAAATTGCAATTTTTTACCGTTGCTACTCGCTGAGATTTTTTCTTTTTATCCGAGTTACGAGAAGCAATGCTTACTCGTTTCCCGAGGATGCAGTGTTTTCAAGTAGTTTCACTGTGGCCTCACTAATTTCCTCAAGGGAAGCTTTGGGCTTGCACTCTCGCCGTTTATTTTGTGGTTTTTGAGTCGAAGGATTGATCGAAATACTATTGACTTGGTGTTCACTCGTATTTTCTTTAGATGAGTTACGATTACTCACATAATCATCGTTATCGAATGAAGAAAGTATTCTAATAAATTCCGATATTTTGCGTACACTTTTAGCTTGCACTAGTAAGCGTACATCCTTATCAAAATGACGTGACAGTTTATCAATGAGTTCTTCTTCATCTAAGCTCTCATTAATATCATAAGCTAAATTTATTTTGCAAATTGCATAGTTATACCTAGAAATTTTACCACTAGGATAATACTTCCCAAATTCAATCTCCCGCATAATGTTTCTACGGATTTCGGCATTCCAAAATTTCTCTCTAAACAAATGTTCAAAATCATTAAAGTTATTGATTTCTCGTTGTACTAGATCATACCATGCAGAATTTACACCGGCTATTGATTGGGAAATTAGACAGAGTAACTGAGCCGTATTACAATTGCTCGCTTGTAAATATCTTTTAAAATCATTCAGATATTTAATGGGACAATATTTGTAGCTGTCATCAAACTTTGGACAAGTCAACGTAGGCTGTTTGAAAGTCTCTACTATCGTCTCATTAACCGTATATTTACTGTTTTCATTTACTATTGATTTCTCTATTTCTAATCTGAGCTCTGAAATGTTATCTTTCATTTCGTTAATAATATTATTCTTACCGCGGATAATATCATTTAAATTTTCATTGCAACGTTCTTTCAATTGTTCAATAACTACATTTGAGTCATTTAAATTGGATTTTAATGTAGAGATCAATGCCTCTTGTTCATTTATTTTGCATGTTAGTCTTTCGACTTTATTGCAAAGTTTGTTAATTGTTTCTGACATGGTTGCAAAATCGTGAAATAGTTTCGTTTGTTCACAATCTAATTGTTTCAACTCCCCTACGACTGCTTTTTCCCATTCTCGAGTTTTCTTATCGTTATCATTCAAATCATCATCAAGAACATCATTATTCAGTTCATTTAGGATCGCTTCTGAAGTGATCTCAGTTGATGTAAAAATAGAACGTCGTTTATTTCTCGACAGTTTGGAAATTAGCTTAAATCGTCATCTTGATCAGAGAAATGTTGGGAGAGTCAATACATAGGAGATCGTACCATAATTATTAAAATTTCGGAGTACTTTTATCTCGATTTGGTCAGGGTCAGATCCTTCTAGGGCTGTTGACAGGGCTTGTTTGACCTCCTCTTTTGTGATCCCATCTTCCAGATCTCGTAGCTCCATCGTCACTGTCGGGACCAAAGCTCTTACACTCAACTGGTCACCGACAGCCGAGCGTATCGCCACACTGATGTCCTCGAGTTTGGAGCCTTTTATCAACTCTAGCAATAGGTTGCCATCCTTTGTTTCCCGCACCTTACCAACCTGGGACCCCACCTGTTCGGTGCTAACCTTTTTTTTAACTTCCTTCAGCATATCCGAATAAGAGATTTTATTTTCTCCATTTGCTCTTATCAGCACTGCTTCCGGCCTTGACCTTGGAAGGTTTTTCCTTGGCGGAACTTTTCTAAGAGTTGGTTCTCCTCTGCCTTCTTGACGTCTTTCTTCTTTCTTCTTAGGCTTTTTCTGCCTTCGAGCCACTTGCCAGTCTTCTTCAGCACGTCCTTGCGGTATTTCTTCCGTCTCCTCGCGGTTGCTCTGGGATTGCCTTCTTACCGCTCTGATTTTCCGGCTAGCCTGATCTGCTGGTATATCTTTGTAGCCTTCGATCCGGCTAACAGCCCTACGACCCTCTGTGGCACTCACCTTGGCGGCCCTACATTCAACAGGAGGACTATTTGCAGGTCTCTTTTTATTCCTATCTTCATCCTCATTTGTTGTCTGTCTCAGCGTATCCTCTAATCTATCTTCGAATACCTTCTTTGCCTCTTAATTTTTTTCCGCACTTTCTGCAGTCGCCTAAGGTACGACATGGCCGCTTCGTGATCGCTCTTCACATTCTTGTGAATGTTTTTAGCAGGCACTATCACCTTCTCGATAGCAAGCATCCTGTGCTCCAGCGCATTTAAGAGCTCTTGCTATCGGTTGTCGCCCTCTATTAGCTGCTTCCACAAGCTCACCATCGAGTCTGCACATTGCTGGCCATCGTCCCCTTCTTTTGTCCGTTCCACGTCTTCTTTTGTTGTTTGTTTTTCTTTTGTATCATCCATTCTGATCCCACGAGCAGCTAGGGAAGATGTCGTCGATCCCACGCAGAGCCCCGCATGCGGACAAGGCTAGTTACGAGGGAGTTTCGCCAGGTGCTCCCAAGGCTCCGTATGAGACTCTCTGTTACCCCCGAGAGCCAACAAGGCTACATCGGCACGGGTCGCTTGACACCTTCAGCTTGGGGGGTCCGTTCCCTGGACGGGGACCCTTTGACAAGGTGCCATCATCCGGGTCAGATGAACCTTGGTTTTTTAACGAGGTTGCTACTCCTCCCTGTGTGTGTGTGTGTACGTGCGCGTGTGTTTTCTGTGTGTGTTCGTATGTGTGTATGTACTCTGCTTCGCCCATGTCCGTTGTAGCGTTGCTGTTGCCAGCATTGACGCGACGGACCACGTTTCCACAAAGCACGTCTGTGTGCGTGTGTGTTTTGTGATGAGTGGTTGACCGCCTCAGCAAGTCACCACTATCCTTACGTCATATGCGAGCCAGAGCTTCCTTTTAGCCGTGTCCGTTTTAGCGTTGCTGCTGAGAACATTGACGCGACGGACACGTTCCCGCAGAGCACGACGAGGACGTAGGAAGTTGGCATTTGACCAGCGAGGGGGGTTAGCTCTCACTAGACCAGCTCTGCATATATATATATGTGTGTGTGTGTGTGTGTGTATGTGTGTGTGTGTGTGTGTGTGTGTGTGTGTGTGTGTGTGTGTGTGTGTGTGTGTGTGTGTGTGTGTGTGTGTGTGTATAACGAATGGTCTCTTCAGGATAGTTGGTCAGAGTATCTCTCAAGAATTGACAAAAATGCAATGTTATGTGTGCAATAGACGATAGATGCTAGGCAACTGGCGTTTATGAATGGCGATCAAAATATTATTAAGCGACAAAAAGCTATCACAAGACGTGACGAGCACCACCATACTCCTCTAGAACTAGATGAGAATTCAAGAATTTGTATTAATTGCTATCGGTCAATCATTGATGAGATAGCTTTAGAAGAACTAGATCCAACATGCCTACGGCTAAATGTCCTGACTCAAACCGCCTCTCAAACGTGTCTCATTTGTCAAGCACAAAATGACGTTCATAGACTTACGTTGTAATGTAGAGTTCAGGTATTCATTAAAAGAAATATATTCATCCCAGAAAATGTGCGATGCTGTGTACATCATCTTGATCAGAATGGTTTTTTTTTCTTCAACATACTTTTGCTTGGTTTACAGTACATCAACCAACGGTATGTTATCAGAGGACAGCAATTACAAGTATTTTTTGAAGAAATGAGAAATGTCGCGTTTAATAGAGGTTCGGGTATTGATTATAACAACCTATCTGATGACGATTTTGAGTGCATAGCTCCAATTAATAAAAATCAATTCGAAGACCTCCTGACCTATTGCGATCCAGTAGTATTGCACGGAGTGCTGAGGCATATTACTAGGAAAGATTTATTGATTTTTTTGTGTAAGATGAGACCGGGACTAAGCGATGAGTTTTTAAAAGTGATTTTCAATGAATCTAGTAGACAAAATGTCAGTTTGATTGTTGATTATGTTAGATTGTCACTATTACAAAAATTTGCTCCAGAAAATATTGGACCTGAATCTATAACTAGAGATCAGTTCATTGACCAACATGTAACCGAGTTTGCCAACGAGCTCTACAATCCTGTACCTGGAGAGAGAAGAGCAATTGCAATAATTGATAGTACATATGCCTACATACACCAGAGTACCAACTTTCGAGTGTTACGGCAATCTTACTCTCTTCATAAACATCGACATTTGTTGAAGCCAACTCTCATTGTAGCTGCAGATGGTTATTTTCTAAGAATTTTAGGCCCATATTTTTCGGATGCTCGAAATAATGATGCTGAAATTCTACGAGAAGAATTCGAGAAGGATGCTGGTATACTTGGAAACTGGTTCCAGAATGGTGACATTGTTTTGGTAGATAGAGGTTATCGCAATGCAATACCATTACTGCAATGTCTTGGGATTGATCATATAATGCCTGCTCTTCTTCAACATGGTCAAAGACAACTCATTACGCAGGATGCTAATGACACTAGGATATTGACTAAACATCGCTGGGTAGTTGAAGCACGCAATGGACACTTTAGATCTGTTTTCAAATTCTTTTCACTATAACGAGTGAGATTGCCAACCCGTTATATCTCTCTCTCCCTAGTAATGATATGTAAATATAACATATTTCTCCGAACTTATCCTATATATTTATGAATTTATTATGTTTATATTCATTTATTATTAATATCTGTATATGTAATTACCCTTCGGTTCGAATATAAGGTAAGAGAGAGAGATGCGAGTACGCAGGGATACTTCCGTGCGCGACCGCGAGGCGCGGAGGGAGAGAGAGAGACATAGTCGCGCCTTAGCGAGTGACCGCGGGCACTAATCGACTAGACACAGGGCAGAACGAAATCGAGAGCCGAGCAGGCAACACGCTAGAGAGTTACTATCGTGCGGATTTGTCAGCGGGCGGGTAGATTCCTTTGTCTCGACGACTTTCCCTGCTCAGATCTTCGTTGTGACCTGGTGCTTCCCTCTTCTTCGAGCTCGGAGCTGGGGCCTTCATCCAGAGAAGAATTGCGACGTCGCCTGGCCCAGTAGAGGATCTACGCTCGCGTGTTGTAGCTGGTAGAGCAGGATTTCGTCAGGAGGAAACGAGCCGCGGAGCGCGCGTGGTGCCCGATAATTTGTGCGTGTGCGTCGACGTAAACTGTGCGACTTGTTTGCGTATCTAGAGGACGAGCACCGTCATTGTAAGTACCGGCTGGTTGGTTTACTCTCTCTCTATCCGTTCTCTCAGCGTACTCTCTCCCTCCTTCCGACCACTTTTGTTAACTTCTACTGATTAAAAATACTGTTTACCGTGAGTTTCTTTTATTTAATCGTATTCCGCCGCCTTATTCAGACGCTCCCCCTCCCTTCCGCGCCTACACCCGCTTTCGAATCTTCGACTTTTGCGTTCTTCGGCCAACACTACGAATCTGCGCGGATCCGGCTGTCCTGTCACCGGCGTGACGAACACCGGACCTGAGAAGACGGACAGTCCAGGAGGCTTCAGACTTCACTCGGACATTCCTCATTTAACATTTGTTATCTCTTTTATTATATTTACGGGGCTAATCGGGCTAAATCCCCGTTATATCACATACAATAAACTTGCAACATGCTAAAAATCTACACAGTCTATATCTTTGGGTTACTATTGTACCTGCCAAAGTGGTGCACGTACTCTAGGTTCATGTTCGCATGTTGCTAGTGTTTTATAGTATCTTGGATTTGCACGACATCAGCCTAATATCAGATACCCTGATGAATCACTTCTTGAAACCACTCTGGATGCTGCACATCGAGCAATTCCGAATCCTGCAGTTCAGGTTATAAATGATTAATCCATTCCATTGGCTAATAAAAATATATATATATACACTGACACTGAGTACACTGAAGCATGTATAAGTATATGCACGTACGTAAATATATACATAGCTTAAAAAACCCGAGTCACCTATTTCTTACTGTGTATAACATATCCTGCAAAGTTCAACATCGGGGACCTGTACATCCTGAACCATCAATTTTTGAGCTTTGAGCTCATGGACACTTTTGATCTATGTGCCAAGATCTGCCAAATAGATGAGTTTGAAAATTTTTGACCGAAAGCCATTTCCCATAAGGATAGTGCGGGGTCCTTTATACTTGCGAAATGGGCACCTTTCTACGCTTGGTAGCCCCTACAACGCTATTTTCGAAATTGATACAAACTTTGCACATGTTTTGTCGCAAAATGGCTCGATCGAAATGCAATTTTATGATTTAAAAAATTAAATATGAAATAACGAATTTTTTAACATAAATCGCTTCTCGAGGAAAAATCGACTTTTAGGGTTATAAGTTATACAATTCAATAATTAAATTACGCCATTTTTACAATAAATTTACGGAAAATTTTTACATGAAAAAATCGCTTGTAATTAGCGGAACGTTATTCAAGCTAAAAATGATTAATGTAGCTGTCTAATTTTGAATAATAATTAAAAAACGAATTTGCATATTTCTTTTTTAACGATTTAAAATTCAGCAAATTAGTAGCCATCATAATCATTAATTTTACAGATATGTACGATCGATTCGCTGTCTAACAATGCAATTTTAATTGTTTTAAAAAATTATAAATTTTTTATTTATTGATAACTTAGTGAATAATTAGTTATCAAAGTGTCAAATTCTTGCTTCTCTGTTTCAATATGTCGTGGACGTAATCGCATATTCGAATTAACAATATGATTATTTACTGCAAAATAACTAACAATATTAACTTGTTAATTAAATTAAACTAATAAATACCGACTTGAGAGTTATAACAACATGAAATTCAGGATCAGCGCATCAAAATTGACTAAAAAATACTTTTGTTCATTTGAAAAACTTTATAATTGTCGATTTTCTATTGTAAACAATAAATTTCCCACGGTCGTGACGTCATGCTCCTTATATGGTAATGTTTTCGCAGAGTTGCCCTAACACATTTGCATATATGTGAGAAAAGCGCCTTCGCTCCATTACCGCTTTTCTTTAATTGTCTTGTGTACGTCGGGTTGCTACTTTACAGAGGGAAATAAGAGACGAATCAGACTGGACCGTTACAATAAACAGAAACCAGGAGGTTGTGGTAAAATAATCTATAATCTATTTCAATTTTTACTCCGTAAAAAAATCAAATTAAAAATAATTTTTCGAATTTTAAGACTAGGTTAGAGTAGATTATTTCAATTTTGAAATCTATAACTATTGTATGATGGTGTTTGTTTTACTAACTACAGTACATTTTAAGTTCCGCAACCTAATCTATCATAATTAGCCTGTTTTCCTGGATCGTACGCATTTTTACATGCATGACTTAAACTGATATTTTTTTTATATAGTAATCGGTTAACTCCGCCACTCGCGAGAATTAACTAACCATCTACAAATACTACTCGTTAATCCTCTTAGTATGAATATTGATTTTCTAACTTAAGCCGAAAAATTAACATTAGTTTTCTAACACACATCGATGATTATTTTTTTCTTTTAAAAATGTATAATAATAATTCTAGATTTTTAAAAGATCTCCGATCTGAAAAATTTAAAAATATACATTTATCTTTTATTAAGCAACGCAGTTGGTAACGTATTTTCTGTTATTGCGAAATGATAAGTAATTAAATCAGAAAATATAAATACTTCAAAAAAACTTTATTTATAGCCAAGTTCCCGGTACATAATAAAATCTATCTGATAATAATAGTATTCTCGTGATAACACCATTACTCATCTCATCTCCAGTTACTTTACCCCAACGAAAATTATTCAATGTATAAATTTTCACAGCATTAAAAAATTTATCGTAATAGACATCTTGCAATTCATTGATAATAAAACAATATTTACCATCGATTGAAAGACATTTATGAACAATTTTACAAGTGGATCACTATGCATGAAGTTCACTATAACGGAATTTTTTGAAATAATCTTATCATAATAATGAACAGCTTTTGAACTAATTATCATAGATTTTGTAACGGTGCAAACCACTACAAAAGTACTTATCAGTTCTAACGATAGGTGTTGCCATGCACTCCTAATGTAAGATAACATACTAAAGTTCGCATGTAAAGTCAAGTTGACTAAATCGTAACATACATTAGTTATTAGTTTAACCGACAGATGGCGTCGACCACTCCTAATATAAACTAGTATAGAAAGTAGTATAATAGTAATTTAGATTACAAACTACCTTTTCCGTCACTCCCACGGTACTTGCCACCAACTTCTCAGGGTTTCCGAGTTCATCGCTGACAACCGGAGGACCACCATGCTCTTCCTAGATACCAAACAAGCCTTCGACAGAGTTTGGCACAACGGTCTCATCTTCAAGCTCCTAAAACTTGACTGCCCCCCCTATCTTATCGGCCTCATAAAATCCTTCCTTACCGACAGGACCTTTAAAGTTCGGGTTGGCAAATTTCTCTCCTCCCCCCAAAAGGTCACCGTTGGTGTCCCACAGGGCTCAAAACTCTCCCCCTCTCTTTTTAACATCTTCTGCAATGACATCCCTTCCCAAAATAACATTATAACTACTCAATACGCCGATGACGTGGCCCTCCTATACACTTCCAAGACTAAGAAGTTCTGCTCTTCAGTCCTCAACAAATTCATCCCAGACCTCTTAAAATGGTACCATAAACGGGGTTTCAACCTCAACGAAACCAAATCAGAAGCCTTATTCTTCTCCCACCGCGACATCCCCCCCGAAAATCTCTTAATCGGTTCCCACAAAATCCAATGGAGTAAATCTGCCAAATATCTCGGAGTGATATTCGACAGAAAACTCAACTGGAACAAACAAATCCAAGCCGTCCGTAATAAAGCAAACGGTGCTTTCGCCTCCCTAAAACCCTTCTTTACCAACAAAAACATTTCCCAACCCACCAAAATCCGCGCACTCAACGCCATTATACGTAGTATCAGTACATACGCCATCCCTGTCTGGGGTTCCGCAAAATCCATTAACAAACTTGAGAGCACTTACATGCGCATACTCCGCAATGCCCTCAACATCCCATGGTTCATCAGAAACTCCCAAATTCTAAGGGAAACTGGCCTCCCCTCTATCAAGGAAGCTGCCGCCACCTACGCAAATAACCTCCGCTCCTCAATCTCCGAGCACCCAAACCCCTCCATCAACTACCAGGTGTCCTACACCAGCAAAACCAAGGACAAAGTCTCTAAACCTTGTTCTCTCCTTACCCCAAAATAATCTTCTCAAATCCCCCCCCCCCTCCAAGCCTCGCACTCTACGTAAGTGTCACCGGCCCCCCACCGAGTAACCTCCTCCCCTTTCTTGATTCATAACCTCCGGGTTGGTAATCGCCGAGGAGGGATTTTTAGCCGGTAAAAATCCGGCACTACCCACTACTCCATCTCAGTAGGTGTCCTTTCGAGGATTTTCCCCTCCTCTCCCATAAAAAAAAAAAAAAACTACCTCAATCAGCTCTCACCACAAATTTAAATATCTAACTCACGAGTAAAAAAATATATACATTGAAGACGTTGCGCTCTGATACAGATTCATAGTGGGAAAAGCAACTCCTCTCAACGACCTTAGTTTTATCTTTCTATGATACTGGGAAGTTGGTCTTCCGAATCTTAGGGGGATAAAAATAAGTAGTTATATAAAAGAACACGTCACATTAGACTAATTTATTCAAAATTTATGAATATTAAATTAGTTATTTTTTGTAATATCAAATATTTTAAAGAAATAAAAGTTAAAAGAATAATTACATAGTAAAAATGCACTTGTATATATAACGACTACATTTCTTAACCTAGGTTTAAATAAAAATATCTTATAATTTAATGAAAGGTTGAAATTCTCGATAGTTTTTTTATTCCTCCACTAGCACAGTCTAATTTTTCGTTAAAGAAAATACGGATTTAGCTCTTTCTTATATAATGAACCTGTAATTTAAACACAATTGATGCTTGATAACTACTCTACTTATATTCACATTACTACATGTGTTTTTTGAAATGTGTTTACACTCTTGTTTCTTGCTTTGACATGGAAGGTAATAAAACTTCCATAAGAGGCCAAACAATACAATAAATCGCGGATAATAAACAAGGAATGATGCTTTGGTTTCATATGGTCTAGATACAATGTTGTTAATATTTCCAACGATTCATAAATATTCGTTTCCAAAGCCAAATATGTTTGAGCGTACAATTTAATACTTAAAGTTGTTATTACAATTGATCTTAATGGCAAATACATTTTCTAATGTTTACAGTTGCTTGATATCAAAAAACCAATAATACAAATTAATAATAAATTGATACATTTCTATAGCCGGAATGATAAGAGAACCTCTTTTGATTGATTTCTTATTTAATTTTGGTGGTTTACTTACATTACGTTCTGTACTGTAATTGAACCAAAACTGTTCGTATCTAAGATTTCCAGTGTAAACAACTTCTTTATAAAATGTAGTAATATAAAATTAACGTTACCTCGTAATGACAAATTCCCTCTAAAATATCATGCATGACATCAACGCATGTATTTTTAGACAAATGAAAATTGTCAATGTTATGTAAGATACATCTTTCTTTAACAGCCTTGAGTTTGTAGTTACCATACGCTATTAGAGTATCATAGTTATTTGTATTAAAACTTTCAACTAAACCTAGTATGCTATGAAGACCTAAATTAACGCCAGTAAATAAAATGATTTCAAAATAAATATGTTCAATGCCGTGAGATAATTCAATATTAATAACCTGACGGAAGAGAAAATTCAACTTTTCAAATGCACGAACGAATATTATTTTATTTTTGAAAACTTGTCGGTCAAGTGTGTTAAATAATATAAGAAGAAAAATGTTTTCAATTTTGGCTTGGTCTTGCGGTGGCAAACTAGGTGAACTTACGTACACAGAGCCAGTTTTCGATAAACCTTTGTGTGATCCTAAAGAATTATTATTCTTGTAGTCATCGAAAACATTATAAAAGGTATTATTTTCAAACGTACTATATCTTTCTTTCAAACCCTGTATAATATTGTTAAAAAATTTCGAAAAGATTTTTTATCACTTATCTTAATAGGATGAACTGTGCATTCACAAGAACATGTATTAATTTTTAAAGTTTTTGACCCTACCGAATAAAGTCTATAATAGCCAAGCAAAATATGACCTATACAAAAATGTGAAGTGCAATATAAAAATTGTGTAAGATGTAACAAAATTCTTAATTTCGCCATTCATTTAATTCGTTCGAAACTTCATTTAAGTATGTAATGAGTTCACTTTAGCAGTTGTATGAAGCTGAGTAAATAAACACTTAGTGCATAGATTATGAACGAAGCAGGCTCTTAACTTTATGATTCGAATAATTTGCGGAATATTGCTTACACTGTCAAGTAATTTAAACAGAAAAAAAGAAACCGTTGAATTATTAAGTGGTTAACGGAATAATGTCTAAATGATCGTTCGATACGTTATCCATTCTTAACTGGTATGGTAACACGACACCAAGGGCTATAATTAATTTAACATTTTCTATATACGCATATAAGGAAGAAAAGTATGAACCACGTTCCCTGAATTATACCAGAAAACTCCAATGCAAACTCCTTTATTTTAGAGAAGAATATACGCGGTAGAGAGCAGTGCACGTAACCACAATCCCGCACATGTATCAAGCTGTCCACGACCCTCTCTCTAATTTGCATTTCAACGCTTCCCGCTCGTCCATTATTACCAGCGGAACAGCTTGGTTAAATTTCACAGACGCATCTCGACTATTTTGTGTAGTACCAGTCCTCTTTAAACCCTTTTCATTTTTTTTACCTTCCCTCGAATATTTTTTTCGACAGACGTAATACAAGATATTTTAAGATCTTCCGTTGTTTAAATTTTCATTCATAACAGGAGGGACATTACAAACTGCATGATATTTTTATAAGTTTATTTATTTATTTTTATAAGCAGATATAAAAAAACTAATAATATGATCTAATATATTATTATTTATTTCATTTAATAATTGTTTATTAATAACGAAAAAAGAGTGGATAGAAAGCAGGTTATTTGCAATATTTTGTGTTTAGTATAGTTTTACATTATAAACCTGCTTATTTCTAGCTATCTTTTAATAATATAAAAATATTCGTACATGTGAAAAATGTTCATTTCTCTTACAGGATCCAGTAAAAATTATGTCAATTTCACTACTCATAATTCTAATTTTTTTATTTTTCCATTTCTAATAAACAAAATTAAAAAATAATATTTTATTATTATTGTTATGCATTTAAAACAAGCACTTTATTAGAATTTAAACGAGACGAGTCATTTTTGATCGGATCATGGAATCGATGCCGAAGTCAAATTGAACGTGTATACATTAAATTTTAAAAAATGCGCGATTTAATTACGAGTATTTTACTGTTGCATCGATAATCTTCACGTATAAAATCCTGCATTCCTGTCAATACTAATACTCGTATGTACTAATGTTTGATATTCTGTTATATATTAAATAATTACTACATCACCCGCTAACCAGTTATTAACAATTCTACTAAATTAATATTTTCCCACATGTTACTTGTTACTGTGAAAACTCTAGTATTAAATCAATTAAATTGATTCACTCATATATAGAAAGATGACGCATGGAAAAATTTTACACTGATATAGTACATCTATTAATAATTTACAAACGGTTAAAACTGTAGTCAGTTATAGTATACAAGAGAACATTAAAAATGAGTATAAACTAATGATACGAATACATGAGAATACCTGTAAAAATTGTTAATGTAACAGTAAAACAATTATGATTAGATTATAGATAGGTAAATCACAATTTCAATAATTATAAATGTAGCTGAAACGATTAACAGTGAATAATTTCTATAAAAAATAATGAAAACTTAATAAGAAAAAAATCGATAAGTGCATACAAATTTCGTGTATCGCGTGTACTCGCATCGCTAGACGTGGTAGCTGATTATATAGGTAAGTCAATTTTATATATAAAAATAATAAGGAGCAATAAGTAGCTTCAATTAAAATAAGCGTCCAATATCCCTAATCAAGACGTTGGATTTGCAAATGCGGAGTCTTGAATTCCACTCCCGGTTTCGTAACTTTTTAATTCAATTTGTAAGTATTTATTCACGTCTAATACGTGTATAAGATATCTTCAAATATATATAAGAATTATAAAAGTTTATTTAGAATTAATGTGTACAAATATCGTCCGTTTGTATAATATTTGTACAAGTTATGTACAAGTTATGTACAAGCTTACATACTCTAATATATATAATTTATTTTGAATTGGGTCGTTATTATTTATAATGCTTAAAATATATGTACTCCATTAGACAAATTTTAAGAAAGTCACTTGTAAGCTAAAATACTTTTAAACTTATTCACGGAAAATTTTCTATGTGAGCTTTCCGAATACTTTTAGGTTGGTAGTAATCCAGTTTATTTCTTTTCTTCAATTCAAAATTAAAGTATGTATATGCGATTTAAGCGTTTCACTAGAAACAGTAAACCTGTAAAGAAGCATATAGCTCTTGTATGTAGGATGGAATACAAAAATTTTATCAATTAAGTTATTAAAAACGAAATAACTAGTACCTTAAAAAATACATAAAATAATTTGCAAGTTAGAAGCACGATGTCAACTGACTGTGAGGGCGCTAAGGCTATCTGAATATAGGACGTAAATAAAAACATGGCTGCGCAGTTTTGATGTCAATTGGAAAATAAACAATAGGTAATTTTCAAGTTTGCCGACTGAATAATCAGCGCGTTTTCACCTGGGGATAGAGAAAAACACTTTTTGTACACGGGATAAAATGGAACTTATGCGCGAACGTGATATGACGGTCGAGGCCGTTATATCACGTTCATGCGGAAGTTCCATTTTCCCCCCTTGTAAGAAAATCTACTATACTTTGCATTAAACAGTAAAGATCTTAACTAATTTGCTTTTTCGAGACTTTTGACAAAAACAGTAGCTCCAAAGAGAGTTTTTCTCATTATCTTTTCAAGTTCATCCTAAGGTAAATCGTCAGATTCCCATGTAATGCCATAAAAGGTTTTAATTTGCAAAAGGGGGGGAATTTATCCTCGGAACATAGCGAAGTGCGCCACTGCTATGCCCCCTGCGAGTTATTTAAGGGTCCTTTTCCGGTGAAGGAAGCCGGCGCTGACTTCCACAGGAGCAAACCTAACGCGATGACGGGGAAGGTGAACTGACAGAATCGAAATAAGTACAAAGAGGCGATCCCTTTTATTTACGCCAATAAAAGTTACAGCTACGGTTTCATACAAACGAAATGGGGAGCGCGCTCGCTCAATCCTCAAAACGCGACAACAAACGGCGATTAGGAGCGTAATCGCTCAACTATTATGCGCGACAATCGTACAATGATTAGGAGCGGATTCGCTCAACTAATAAACGCGACAACTCAATTCGCGGCGTTGTACCGGGCGAGAGCTGGTACGTGAGAGAGATCCGCAAAACAATAATGAGGGAACAAACCCACCGGGTGGCCCCTCCCGCGGCTCGCTGGTGGAAAGCCGACGACGGCGAAATCGCAGTCCGGCTGGCAGCGGGGCTCGCTGGATCACCGGCGGCGGCTGGTTGGCAGCTAGCGGCCGGGATCGGCTTCTCGATCGCCTGATGATGATCGCTGAGGGGCTGCTCAAACAGCAGCCGGAGATATGCCACACAAAGACTTCTCGTCCTGGGGTTCCTCTCTCCTGGCGCGTCGTCTCGGACTTTTCTCGCGCCGTGACCTCCTTAGCGTACGGTCACTCTCCAACTGTCCTCAATTTCTCTCCCGCTCTTCTAATTCTCGCGGCGCGAGCCGCGCTTTCCGCGTTCTCGCCTATTCTTCTTCCTCTCTCGCTCTCTCTCACGCTCTTCGCGCTCTCGCTTCTTCTCGCACCGTCTTCTCCGCCAGTCGCGCTCTCCCCTCTCCAGGCCCTGCAACGACACGAGCGCGTGAATGCTATGTCAACCATAGCCACGCTCGGCCGCTACATCCGTGCGAGGAGAGTGCCGCACACAGGGTTAGCGAGTATCGCTATCAACCCTGTCACAAATTGACCAACGAGTTCTGTCCTTAGTTCTTAATCAACCAATGATTTTTGTTTAATAACCATCTCCACAGATAAGGTGGTTTGTAAAGAAAGACTGAAGGAGTTGTATGTTCTTCTACAGAAAGAATGGCAATCTTCTTCAATACAAGTTTGTTATTGGGAATGTTGAAGCCTTGTACGTCTACGATAAACTCCTGTAACGGCGGACCGAATACTCTAATTGTAAAACTTTTTTTTCATTTCTTAGAATTAAAACCAACGGAATGAGAACCTTTTGCCCGTGAAGAGGGACTAGGTTGAGTCACAGCAAAAATTTTTCTATATAGTTTCCAAGTGACAATAAAATTTAAACTGAACTTAGTACTGGCTTAGGCACCCTGTTTTTATATTCCTTCGCCCGTCGCTCTCTTTCGCTCGCATGCAAAGAGCATGCAGCCTCCACGCACGTGTCTGGTAAGCGTATCGATAGGAGAAGAGGGCCATAAAACTGCCACTACATCCTATTCTCTACTTTTCCTAACGAATTTTTCTTCTTATAAGATGCTCAAAAGTTTATCATTAGAATGAAATGAAAATGAAAAATTGTCTAAATTCAAATATTTAACTTACACATTATGGAGTAAATAATTATGACTCCCCAAAACCTCTCATCGGATTCTCGCTCCGGGATTTGGTTTAACCAGAAACGTTGCAATAATTTTGTATATATTTAAAATATTTACTATTGTTTTTTCATAATTATTAAACGGATAGCACAAATAGTTCTGTAATTTTATTATTTTTCCTTCAACTATTCTTAAGGGTACAACATTCACACAGTCACACAGTAAGTATTTCTAACCGGAATTATAAATTCTGAAAAATTAATTCCTAATTCTTGCATTTTTATAGCACTACTTGCTGTTTTAAATTCTGCAAACTGCCTTACTACAGGAAAACTTCATTGTGCACGTAAATAAAAAATAATATATTTCCAAAACAACTTTCATTCCAAAAGACAACATAGTTACTTCTCTTTTTCTGTCTTGTATACAACTCTGACGTAAATATATTTTTTCCTAGTTCAGCTATCGCAAATATTTTAAGATTAATCATTTCAACATTTTCAGTTTTAGAAAAATTACTCAGAGCAGTAAACTCGTTTCCTTCAAAATCTTTACTCTTAGCCTTTTCAAGTAGTTTCATCGCTAAGAGTTCACTTTTGTTTTTAGATAATTTCCACTTATGACATAACACTGTATGCACATCAAACAAATACATGGTGTTTCTAATTTCCACATTTATCTTGTTTGAATCATGCACCGTACATTCAACTTATCTATTCCCATCTTCAAAAGAAAATGTTGAACAAGCCCAAAGCAGCCCCTATAAACGTACCCATTGAAGAGTGTGTATTAACTGATGTACATTGAACGACCATTTATTCAATCCATATAGATTTTTACATTTATTACAAACAAATTTAATACCTCCTCAGTTAAATCTATCATACGAGGATAAATTTTAATTTTTAATAGAATACTCGTACTGTATGATAAAAGAAGGAAGTGCTCATAATATACTTTCCTTAATTTATCTCTTAACAGTATAGCTAAAGGATGTGTAAGTGCTGCTCTAAGTTCACTGATTTTCCAGTAGTGGATGAGTTTTAAAGTTCTCAGGATCCGTGTTACGGTATTCGGAGAAAAAAAATTTCGAAGTTCATCAACAATCTCTTTTCTGAAGCCCTTCTTCGTATGAAAAGGAAACTTCTTGTTTTTAGAGTTAAACCAGAGTGTAAGTAGCATTCTTAAAATTCCAAGTAAAATAGCGTGCTTATACGAGGTTTGTCCGGAAAGTATCGGGCCTACGTTTATATTTTGGCGCCATAGTGTTCGAGCGACCTCTACCGGACAGAAACGTCAACAGTAAAGCCTCACGAATCTATTGGTTACTTACTGACACCTGCCGGACGTATAGTTGATGCGCAGCGTGTCTTTGTTTACAGTGCCTTTTTCGCGTTCGTCGGAATTTGATATTGTCAAAAATGACTGAAAAACAAGATCAACGAATTTGCATCAAATTTTGCTTTCAACTCGGAAAAAGGAGTTCAGAAACTATTGAAATAATACAAAAGGCCTTCAGAAGCGAGTGTATGAGCAAAACACGAATAAAAGAGTGGTATAAACGGTTCAAGGATGGTCGCACTTCTGTCGATAGTGATTCTCGCTCCGGCCGACCTTCGACGACAAAAACCGCAGATAATATTGAGCGGGTGCTACTTGCAATCGAACAAGATCGTCGTATGACTATGCGAGAACTAGAAGAAGACCTTGGGATACCAAAAACTATCATTTCAGAAATTTTAACCGAAAATTTAGGAATGAAACGCGTGTGTGCGAAATTCATCCCAAAATTGCTCACAGCAGAGCAGAACATTCGCTTAGAAATCGCTCTGGACAATCTGGAAATGGTCAATAATGATGATAATGTGCTTAGAAAAGTTATTACAGGTGATGAATCATGGGTTTATGGTTATGATCCTGAAACAAAACAACAATCTTCATAGTGGAAGCATTCTAAATCGCCAAGACCAAAGGAAGCACGCAAAGTTGGAACAATGTTAAGTCAATATTGATTGTTTTTTTCGATTGTGAAGGTGTTGTACATCACGAATATGCACCAACAGATCAGACAATCAATAAAGAATACTACGTTCAAATTTTGAAACGTTTGCGTGATACAGTAAGATGAAAATGGCCGCTCTTTTGGGAAAGTAGTGACTGGCTTCTCCATCACGATAATGCGCCAGCGCATTCATCCAATCTTGTGTAGCAGTTTTTGAGCAAACACAATATCGCATTGCTTCGACAACCTCCATACAGTCCTGACCTTAGAGAATATATACATGGAGGCACCCTGCTGTGTAAAAAAAGTGTGACCGTTTTTCAAGCCAGTACGAGAGAGAAAGAGAATGTTATACCCTTTTCTGTCTCTTTCGCACTGTTCTCTGATTGGTTCTCGCTACTCCCACCTAGTTATAGCCCAACATAACGTAGTTTGCCGGTTCAAATCTTATAGAAAACTTTTTTATTTACATTTTTTTTATTAGAGAATAATAATAATAATAACTCGATAGGTATACACATATGTCAAAACATTTTTATTATTCTTGAATATAAATACATTAATAAACTTCTATAAAAATAAGTCATTGAATTGTTTAAAGTATTTTTAATTATTTCTTCCATCGTCTTTCAGGGAAGCTTATGGTCAACTAGTTTTATTCAAGATTAAATTTACTTAATTTTTTAATTATTTATTTACTCGAGATGTAAAATAATAATGAGATGTGAAATAATCTATAAATTTATATAAATAAATAATAAAATAAAAGAAATCTTTTTGTCAAACTAGAATGACTTTCCATTTTAACGAACTATCAGTCAGATACTTCGAATCCCCATGAAAAAATATCAGCTTAACGATTTTAAGAAAAGATTAAAAATGTTTATGTTAATTATTAAAAAACAATTATTTTAAAATGTTAACGAATTATTTATTGATTATAAATCTGAGGAAATATTACATTCTTATAAATTGTACATACATTATAAGTTGTTACATTTGAATTAAACTTTACTGAATGTGAAATTAATTTATTATACTATTTATTATAAAGATTTACTTTAAAGAATCATACGCTGTTTAATAATAATTTTTTTAAATTAAATTAGAATGCACGTTAAATCAGTACGAGTACAGTGAAATACTCTTTATAAAATTAGTATTGTTACGGGTCAAGTTCGCGCAATTACGAGCGAGAAAGTTTCAAACGCGCATGTGTCCCGTAAATGTTCGGAAAAGGTTTAGGCAGAGATCTTTGTTTTTTTTTTGTCGTTGAACGCACACCGGTAGTCTCCATTTATTTAGCCCGCGCGGCCTTTAAAGTGAAACCCCCATAAAATATCGACGCCTGTTTGTTTATTGCTCTTTTAGTGTTTTCTTTTTTGTTGCATTATTACCCGTCGTTGCTCGTCTGGCTTCATGGGCGCACGGTTAGCGCAGGGGGGTCTGTTGACACGTTTTCTTAGACTGGCTTGAAATGTTCGAAAGTCTGCTCGTCGTGGACAATCGTTAAAATAATTGTGGCATATGCGACGAAGCTGTAGTCTTGGGTGTGTGAGTTGAGTGTAGCTCAACGTCTGTAGCGCGAGATGTGAATAGCGTTTGTATCCGAGAAGCATGAAACCGAGAAAAAATGGCAACCGGTTTCGCAGGGAGGCACATGCTCGCGTGGGATCTGGGAATCAGAGCTGCAATTATTTATGTTAGCATGCGTGAAGGACTGTTAATCTCCTCTTTGCCGTTGCTCGTCGTGACCAGCAAGGTTACTGTTTAGTTTCGTAACCTAGGCGGTGAGCCCAACGACCTAGATATCGACCTCTGAACTCAGGTAGAGAGGTGTACAGCTCGGGCCCTGCAAGCGGACGGGTCCGAGGCTGTATTGGCAGTCTACGAGCAAGGCAGGAGGAAGAGAGAAAGAGCGCGCTAGCGCTATTTGTCTTTCAGGCCCTCTCCGGGTCACGCCCCAGATTAGCGACGTCACCAGAAGAGAAGGGAGGAAAGTTTGCTTTCCCGAAAAAGAGAAACTTTGACAGCAGTCTGAGCTCAGATCTCGCACGGGCAAGTTGTTCGTGTCTTTTAATTAGCATAACGTGCGTGTGATTTACGTTTACTGTAATCACGGCCGTAAACGTATGTCTATTGTGTATCGTTTCGTTTATATTGTATTTGTTAATTAATCTTATCTTATTTGTGTGTTGTCAATAAATTTGTCATCCTTAATTTCGAATCCTAAATTTTTATAAATTTCTCGCCTTGACCTATACAGTTCTCTAAATATTTTTTCTGCAATTTTACAAATTGACACGACTCCTGTGGAATGTTTGCATAAGCCTCCACGATTCTTTATATTTAAAATGTCGGATTCGCTTGGTTCTTTCACATCGAGCGTCAATAATACTGGGCAAATGTAACATTTGCATTTTTTTAGTAACGACCTTAACACAGCACCTGCTATGTAAATAACTACATCATTGATATATTTAAGATTAGTGTTAACGCCGTAAAAATCATCACTTTAAAGAAATTATTCATCTGCAATATTTAAATAAAAATCTACATATTCATCATAGTTCGCTGACAAAGGTTGAATTTCTACTGACCGTTGAATGCATCGAGGCGATTCATATACTTGTAATATTATAGAGCCATCTAAAAGTACGTAGTTAGCTTTATCAGAGCCTTTAATATCCGTGTGCATTAATAATTTTTTCATTATATGCATGAATTGATAGGCCGTAGGATTGTTGCTGTGACCACCTCTGGTTCTTAGAGCACTGAAATACACCTCTATGTGATCCTGCGATAATTTATAAGTCAAAAGAAAACCACTGTGATTCTCGTAGTATTCATTGTAAATGTCAATAACACTTTGCAGTGAAATAATTATGCCGATAAACTCAGTCTTTTTTTTATAATTTATCACAGGAGTACCGTCTTTTAATTTTAGTGCTTTTAAGTAAGCGGTAATATTTTTTGCTGTTTTAGTAATACTGTCCACGTTATCTTTTGAAATTGCAGCTTTCGACGGATCTGTAGGATATAATTCCCGAGAATTCAAAATATTAAAACCTGCATCAACATTTGATAAACATTTTACAGTTCCTTCAATATTTTGGAATTCGGATAGTTTTAATGTATACTTACAGTATTTGAGCCCATCGCTTGTGCTTTTGCTCAATGTCTGTGCTGCTACTAGCACATTCTTTTTGCAACTTTCCCATTGTAAGTGCTCCTTGGTCATTTTACTTATTTTAAGACCATTGACATCTTGAAAATCAACTAAAGCCTCTATATGTGACCAACTGATGACATTATCATCCGCATCATATAAATCTTCAGTTGCAATGGTGTTACGAATCAATTTTAAAGCATGACATGCATCGCTAACTACACTGAAAAAAAAAATTGTTCGTTCAACCAGATTGATCATTGACTCAACTATAGCCATCGTTGATTCAACCAGCTCTCAGTTAACTTAACTAACCTCTGTCGACACAACAACTAAGCCATTGATCTGACAAAGTTCATTGTTGATTCAACAACGCGCTCGCTGTAGGAATAGGACAACTGCAGATTTTGCTGTTTTGACATGTTATATCCGTTAGAATAACGTCGTGTTATAGTGTTAAGATTACGCGTACTATAAGTTGAAATAAGTATTACATTGAAGTTGAGGCAACGAGTGTTATCTATTAATACAATCAATGTTATCATTGGATCGACAACGTTTTCGTTAAATCAACTAACATTACTACTATTTTCGAAAAAAAACGATAATGTTTATATAAAAGTAAGTGACTTGATTACTATATTTTATATTTCAGTATATTCAGTATATTTTTCTCCACCTAATATTGTCCTACATAATCTTTGTTCATTCGTTTTTGGTGAAGGTCAGTGTGATCAGCGCCGAGTGAGTATGAGAGAGAGTGCCGAGTGTAGAGTGCTGAGTAAGGTAAACAGTTGTGCCGCTGTGTATATGCAGTGAAAATACCGGTCAACTGCCGGCGAAGCATTCTTGTGAACATAACCTTCGCGAGTAACAGCTAACATTTTTTCGGCAACTGCATCTATTAATCAGAACATGTCGGACATGGATTCACTATACGATTTCCTGCTCGATATCAGTTATAATACATATTCGGATATATTTGTCGGTATGACTCATTTGAATTCAACTTAAATCAAAAATATCAAAATTGTGCAATATTAAATCTGATTTTTTCTAGAAAACGGAATAACTAATGCTGCAGACATCAAGAATATATCGTACACTTTCCTAAGAAACATTTTTCCGCTAAATAAAGTTGAACATTTTTGGATACAACATCAAGAATATTTTGCAAAAAAATCTGTAAGTATGCAAAGTATTATATCTATTACATTGCCTTTTCAAAATACAATAACCTCTATACAATATAGGTTATTTTTAATATTTTACTACGTGATTAGCGACATGTAAAAGCGTATATTCTGTTTATGCTGAATTTGTTTTTCATCCATATTGTCTCATGTGAATTGGTATAACAATTTTTTAGAAGTCTGCATCAGTTTCTGAAAATGAAATACAGTATACATCAAAGTTTGATGACAGTTCGGCGCGTTCAATATGCAATGTCACTACTCCGCTGTAAGATTTAAGCAATCAGAATGATACCAGAAAATCAGTAGATAGCTCTACAAATTCATCTCTAAATGAAGCTACTCTGTTTGAAGATATAGACCACTCACGCAAGAATTCGTCGCTTACTAGAACGAATAAGCCGAGTACAGTAAACAAAGTTAATAAGATTTTTGTCACTGAAAATCTAGATATCGAACAAATTCTAACAGAAACTTTTGAAGGAAGGAATATCATTAAGTGGTATTTGAGTAAGCAACGCTTAACACTGGCAAGGAGAAAAAAGCTCGTCCACTTGTTAATGTGTGATGTTCTCAGGTTATGTGACAGGTAATGGATACATAACCTAAAAACAATTTTTCTAATTCATTTGCTTTACAGTTATTTATACAAACTATATACAATCATTTAAGTGAATATAAATTAATTTTTCAGACAGCTAAATGGAGCAGATTTCATGATAATCAGGAGAAAAATAGTGGAATTATTTCCTACTGAAACTTCTTGCATCTACTATTCTCCAGCTATAGCTAAGAATCAATCACCTACCGGATTTTCCCAAAAAGCTACTGGGAAGTTATTTCATAAATACAACAACTTGAAGCGCATACCAACAGGAGTTTACAAATCTTGCCCTGATGGTCCAGCTCAATTAAATCCAGGAAATGATGATGATGACAACGATGTCACTCCTTCTGAAGAAGTGCAGGCTAGTATAGATTGGCTTAAAAGTAATGAAGAACCTTGGGCTACAGCTAAATATCATTGGAAAACCACATATTTTTATCAGCATCGAAATGATGAGCATAAAAAGCTTATTAATAGTACATTTATAACTTGGGAGATATTAAAATGTCCTCAAGCTTATGAGCTTATAAATATAGATTTTTCGTTAAGTGGACTATGTACAATTCCAAATGCAATTGAAAATTTTCATGAATTCTTCTCAAAAGTGTATGAAAAAAGGTCTATTCCAAACGAAGATTTGTGCAACAATTTAAAAGACTTCTTAGAACAAGAAAAATTATCCGACGGTACATTCGTTTTTTTTAATATTGTACTGCTATACAATAATTTTCAATCAGTCATTTGTGTTTAATTTCAGATTCCAAGATTTATATTGAATTACTCTTACTATCTTTTATACAAACTTCTACTGCAAGAATCTCCCAAGAGAAGAGGAAGCTTTGGAAGCCATCGTGTATGGAGAGCTTCGAAGGGATTATTGTTCATGCAAAGGTTTTTAATGTGTCATCGTTTTATCAGATAACTTTTTATTATCATTATCTTATGTTATTTATAAATTATAATTAAAAAAATTAAATTGCAGATGTATGGCGACATTGAGAAAACAAAAGAAAATAGACGACTATTTTGTATCAGCAAAAGAATCAGATTACAACCGTACGTAATTACAATCGGTGAGGAAGACTTCCAAATCGACTCTGTTTATGTTATGATAGACAACAACGAATACAAGATACCTACTTTGCTCGAAGCTATAGATCTCTGCTTCAAAGCATTTCACGTTTTTTGTGCCGAGTATCCGTCGCAAAGTCACCATTTATGGCTTTTGCTGCAACACAGTATTTATCGATTTGGCACACGTTGGGATCCGGTAGCGTTAAATATTAAAGAACTTCTTGATGATATTAATCTGCCTTTACCAAGCTCGGATACGATTTGAAATATATTAACAAATGTCTAGTCAAATTTGTCAATTTTACAGAAGCTAAATTTCAAATATTATCTATCTCTTAAATTTGCAAAACATAAATATTTTATTATAAATTATTATTTAGATTTATATGTAAAAATATTTAATTAACATGGCATCGGTAAAATGTCCTTTATGTGAAAATCTGTTTGACGTTGTTGAAACTTTTGCACAGCATTTAAGAGTTTTCCATAAAGGTTCTTCTATTTTAAATTACAAATCGGATAAATGTAATAGAACTTTTACTAACATATCGGCGTTTATTATACATAGTAAATTTCATTTTATCAGTACGCAACTTAAATCTCCAATAAAACGTAAATCATCACAAGAATTTGCTTATCAAAATACTATAGAGTCCGCAATGTTTGAAAATGATTTACCTCTAGACATAAGAATAGTTTTACAATCAGTAAATGTATTAGAGCAATTAAATATTACGAAGAATGATGAAAAAATAAAAGAAATAAATTATGAAACCGAAGTTGCCAAGCAAACTGACATACTCATGTCTAATTTATACGCGAAATGGAGTTTGCCTATTACCATGATTATATTGATAATGAGAGCCTTTCAACATTTTTATAAAATTTGTTTTGTTGAAAAACTTCAAGCGCTAAATAGTAAAACTTTGCATTGCAATGCTCTCGATCGGATAATTAATGTGATGAAGAACGTATTTGAAAATTATTCTAGTTACTATAAAGTATTGAAGTCATTGAAATCGTTGTTTTATATCGAACCAATAAGTATACACGTTGCTAATATTTTAAGGCCAAAAATGGTAGCTAAAAAAAAAAGTATACATTAGTAAAAATCTCAATCACCAGCGTACCGATTAAAAAAGTCTTAAAAAATTTTTTGGAACTACCATATGTGTATTCTTCCATTTTGGAATACATTGAATGTAAAGAAAAATGCAGTTGTATCTGTTCAATTTTCCAAAGCGAGAGATGGGTTAATATAAAAAGCCGATTTGCTGGAAAAGTAGTTTTACCATTAACTTTATATGGTGATGATTTCGAAATCAACAACCCTCTCGGATCACGAAAAGGTTCTAGTAAATTGCATAGTTTATATTGTAGTATCACTGCAATGCCACCTGCTTATAGTAGTCAATTAGAAAACATTTTTTTAATACAGATCTGTAAATCACAATACAAAACAATTGTTGTGCACTCAAAGTTGTTTAATGGAGTTATACAGCAACTTATCGATTTGCAAAATAATGGTATCGATATAACTGTTAGTGATAAAACATTGACTGTTTATTTCGATTTGTTTAATCTCAGCGGAGATAATTTAGAGTTGCATACTTTATTAGGGTTTCATGAAAGTTTTAATTCAAACTTTCCATGCAGAATGTGTTATATGGAAAAAAAAATTGCCAAAAAAGCTTCAAAGAAAATACCAAGTTAGTGCGTAATTCTGTTAAGCATAAAGCAGATATTGCAGAAAAATGTAATGGTGTGAAAAACGGTACTGTATTTAGTAGCATTCCGGGATTAGATATTTTTGAAAGCGTAATGTTTGATCCTATGCATGATATTTTAGAAGGCGTATGTAGAATTGAACTAGGAGAAATTTTTCATCAATTCATATTTATCGACAAACTATTTACATTAAGTACGTTCCAAAATCGAATACAACATTACACAAATCATGATGCGAGGAATAATTTGATTGAAGTGAATGCGGATCATATTAAAAAGAAAAACATAGTTATAGTGCGTCAGAAATGAAGTTTTTATTGTTTAACTTAACGTTTTTGATTGGCGATTTGATTCCTAAAAATAATAGAGTATGGAAAATCTATTTGTCATTGAGAAAAATAACGTTTTTGATATTTGCTCCATTGCTTAATAACCAAACTATTTCTATATTACAAAAAGAAATTGAAAATCACCACTCACTATATTATAAAATTTTGCATAAACGTCTCAAGCCAAAACATCACCATATGCTACATTATGCGAGAATGATCAAGATATTAGGTTTACCTTCCCAATTTTCATGCATGCGTTTGGAAGGTAAACACAGACCACTAAAAAACATAGCCAAATCAACTACATCGCGAGTCAGTTCCGCAAAAACGTTGGCCATAAGAAACCAAATTGAATTAAATTATCATTTCTTAGTTAACGAAGGCTTTCAAAGTAAAATTGAATACGGCAAACAATTATTCCATAGCGTCATATTTTTAAGTAACTATAATTTATATAAATTAATATTACCACCTGATATAGTTTCTGACTATGTGCCTATATCGTGGATCTCGATATTTGGAAAGAAATATTCGAATGGATCTATTGTAATAACGAATGTTTGTAAGGAGATCGTACAATTTGGAAAAGTACTTGATATTTTGATAAAGAAACAAACCAATGATGTTATGTTTTTATATGATAATTTGAAAAATATTACGTATTCAAATCATTTATGTGCCTACGAAGTTGAAAGCACTCACCACTATGGTATTATTTCATATAAAACTATGCCCAATATAAATATTTATAATTTTCAAACATGTAATTCGAAACATTATGTTACTTACGATATGTAATAGAAATATGTATAATAAAGATCAAAATTAAAATAAAAATGAAATTTTTCTTTTCTCCTATATTTATTGATATCGTCTCTCCACTGTTCCGAACATAAAACTTTTATTTGAATGTTAGTTTTCATTATATTCACCTAGGTAGCTGTTTGTTACTCGCAAGTGGCTAGGAAATCGTCCGATTAGTATATATAAGGACATTTTAGACTCTAGAATAAAGCGAATCATGGCGAATTGTGAGTCATCGTTGCGAAAACATACTAACTTGTATTAGCGATTTGCGTGCGAATTAAATTACCTGCGATAACCAATAACATATAAATTATAATTTGTAATCCCTAAAATATGCTAATAATGTATAAAAATAGAATATCTTTCTAAAGTAAATAAGGTACATGTAGTAATTGTAATTGAAGAGGAAAATGCAGAAAAAATTTTTATGAGATTTTTCGTTTTCTATGTTGATTCAATCTATAAAATGGCAATTGATGTAACATTTGCCTGTGTAAAATTGACATAACGGATAATCTTGAATTAACAACAAAGTAGTAATCAATTTAACATCCTCACTCCTGTAGATTTGAAATACCGTATGATCTTGACTCAACATCAGTGTAGTCAATTTAATAGACTCGCGTCTGTAGAATTGACATCGAGATATTTTTAAGTTAACAGTGGATCTGTTATTGTCGTATTTCATCATCCTTTTATCATTTATTTGTTCGTTTTTTGTATAATAAGCGATTAAAAAGTAAACGAGCAGTCTCAGGTACAGTTTCCTAAAATAATAAAAAAACGTAGATAGAATATAAATAAAAACACAAAAGTATAAAAATTTATCATTTAGCCATTTGTAAACCCATAATTATAAATTTAAACAATAAAGTACAAACATAAAATATTAAACAATCGAACATGTAAATTTTAATAATGTAAAAACGGGTTTCTTAGTTATATATTTTTAAAGTAAGATTTTTTATTAACAAGACCACTTTAATTGTAATTTTACGACTACAATTCAACAATTCTAATTAAAAACAAACTGCTTTAGAATAGTTTTGCTTAATTTTCATTCATACTATTATCACACGAGAAAAATATGTGCGTGAAAAACTTGTCAATTGGATTTTAAACTGATAAGAAGTTATGAGATATATAAATATAGCTCACAAGTGTAACGTCGGGCCGTTTACTATCAATAAAATTAATTTTTTTTTTCTCGTGTGCTTTTGCGTGTTCAATACGTAACTTAAATTTTAACTCCGTGAATGAGCAAAGGGAGAGCATTCAGCTGAAACGGCTGGAGGACACGTGAAAATACCCGTCCCTTTGTCGCGCGCTTTCCGAATTTTAATCCGAAAGATCGTAAAGTTTTTTTTGAGTAGGTTTAGATATAGAGTTGTGGGGTCGCAGACTTTTCCAAAATCTGCACCGCACATATTCCTCAACCCTTCTCTCAGTTTTTCCGATAAATCGTAAGTCAACTTCTTAGTTGATTTACGATTTATTATTTATGGTGTCCGACAAGCGATCAGCTCATGGAACACGTAGTGCAAACAGCCGAACTTTTTCGGCTGGGTTTTTTTTTTATAGTAGGCCCGCGCGCGCATTTTTTATTGGCCATCAGATTTCCGCTTTCTCTTTTCCCTCTCCAACGAATAAAAGCATTGAGTGTTCTCGGAGAGAGTGGGGAAGCAAAAGTCTGGCTAGGTGGTGCATCCGTGCAACCCCGTGAATGACCAGAAGGACGCGACGCCTCGACGAGTGAGCATCGCCAACTCCTCGCCTCGCTACACTCACTTTGTACGCGTGCGCTTACCTCGCGTTACTCTGTAGAGTTCGTCTGCGTATAGTACATTCATTTCTGTAACTCAACATTAAAGTAATATTTACACAGTACCAGTGGGTCATAATAAGTCATTCCAACCTTCGCACCAGAACATCAATCATCTCTCCTTACGCCAAACGCCGCCCCCCCCCCCTAAATTGGTGACCCCGACGTGATCTGGTAGTGTAAAGCAACGTGTTTCTACACACCAGTGTATCAAACTGGGGAGACGAATAAACGCGAGTGAAAAAAAAACCGTGTTAAGTGACCAACCAGCAGCTTATCTTGAAGCAAGGAAGATGACGGGCCAGACAACTCTCGCAACAACTGCAGCGACCAATGAGACAGCACCATCCATTGCCCGCGTCGCATTTCGGGTACCACCCTTTCTGCCAGCGGACCCCGAGCTGTGGTTCAATGTGCTGGAAAGGAACTTCGATGCCTCCGGAATAACGACGGAAGCAACGAAGTACAGCCATTTATGCAGCAACTTGGACATGAGGTACGCGTCGGAGATCAGGGATCTTATCGCCACACCACCAGCCGGAGAACCGTACACCAAGACGAAGGTCGAATTTCTCAAGCGGCTAAACGTCTCTCAGGAGGAGAAGACGAGGAAGCTCCTGGAAACACAGGTATTGGGCGATCGAAAACCCTCTCAATTTCTTCGGCATTTACGAGATCTCGCGGGCAACGAGGGCGACAACGTCGTCAAAACGTTGTGGCTGAGCCACTTACCAGCCCACGTGCAGGCGATATTGGCGGCCTAGCCCAACAAACCGCTGGACGAGACCGCCTTGCTCGCTGACGCTATCATGGTGACGGTACGCGCGACACAGCCGCTCATCACTCCTCAGGTAGCGGCGGTCGCTCCCGCGTCTCTACCAACACCGGCACAGCCGTCATCTTTAGAGACTATGTTCATGCAAGTGTGCTCAATGAATGCGGAGATGCGCCAAGAGATCGCCGAGGTGCGCCGCAGCCTCCTTGCAGAACGCGCGCACCGTTCGAGGTCGCAGAGCAGAGGACGAGCTACACCTCGAGGCCGATCCCAGTCACGCGGAAGGACAGGGAATCCAGACCACTGCTGGTACCATCAAAGGTTCGGTGCCGACGCAACACGATGCCGACATCCCTGTACGTTCGCGGGAAACGGGACGGACCCGCGCTAATGGCGGCGAGCGGTCCCAGTCCAACGACACGCCGCTTCTTCATCACAGATCGAGAGAGCCAGGTCAGATACCTGATAGATACAGGTGCTGACTTGTGCGTCTATCCGCGCTCGGCTATCCGCAGTCCACTCCGGAAGACGCCGTACGAACTAGCTGCTGCAAATGGAACGCCCATTTACACGTACGGCACCACCACACTAGCGCTCAACCTCGGATTAAGGCGCTCGCTCGTGTGGAAGTTCGTGATCGCTGATGTCCCGAAGGCCATTATCGGCGCTGATTTTTTGGCACACTACGGGCTACTCGTCGATCTACACGGTGCCAGCTGATCGACCGGGAGACACAGGCCTCTGCGCGCGGACAACTGCGTGCAGACGAGTGCCCCAGCGTCAAAGTGATTACCGGCACTTCGAGCTATCACCAGTTGTTAGCCAAGTATCCAGAAATCACTCGACCTGACGGCAGAGCGCCGGTGACCAAGCACACCACGCGCCACTACATTGAGACGACGCCAGGACCACCAGTAACATGCAGGCCTCGAAGACTATCCCCCGGACGCCTACAGAGGGCGCGCCAAAAATTCGACATAATGGTGCAGCTTGGTACGGCTCGACGCGGAAACGGCAGTTGGGCAGCACCACTCCATATGGCGCCGAAAGGGGAAGACGATCAACGCCCGTGCGGTGATTATCGAGGCCTCAACGCACGCACGGTACCGGACTGCTATCCTGTACCACATATCCGGGATTTTGCTCAATCGTTCCGAGGTAAGAAGATCTTTTCCAAGATCGACTTAGTCCGGGTGTACAACCAGATACCAGTCGCCGAGAGGGACATAGCAAAGACCGCAATTACCACGCCATTCGGACTCTTTGAATTCCCATTCATGAGTTTTGGATTGCGAAACGCGGCCCAGACGTTCCAACGATTCGTCGATGAGATGTTGCGAGAGCTGCGTTTTTGCTACGCATACATCGACGACATACTCGTAGCGTCCGACGAGGAGCAGCATCACGACCACCTGCTGCAGCTGTTCCAGCGGCTTCAGCAATACGGAATCGTCATTAACCCGGTGAAATGCGTATTCGGCGAGCCAGAAGTCGAGTTCCTCAGCTACGTAGTGACGAGCGGAGGCATCAGACCAACGACCCGGAAAACCGAGGCGATCAGCAGGTATACACAGCCGCAGACAGCAAAGCAGCTGAAACGTTTTCTAGGTACGGTCAACTTTTACCGCGGCCTACTGCCGAACGCAGCGGAGATGCAGGCGCCGATAAACGAACTGCTTAAGGGAAACATCAAGGGAAACCAGCCCATTACATGGACCGACGCGGCAACAAAGGCCTTTGAGAAGACCAAGGCCGATCTCGAGAGAGCCACGCTTCTAACGCATCCAAAAATTGGTGCTCAGCTAGCCTTAGTGTGCGACGCCTCGGACACGGCGGTTGGTGCAGCCCTGCAGCAGAGAGTGGACGATCGGTGGGAGCCGTTGGGTTTCTTTTCCAAGAAACTGAGCCCGACGCAAACCCGCTACAGCGCGTTCGATCGCGAGTTACTAGCCATCTACCTGGCCATCAAGTATTTCCGCCACATGGTAGAGGCTCGTCCCTTCGTCATATATACGGATCACAAGCCACTAATATTTGCTTTCAAGCAGAGGTCAGAGAAGGAGTCACCAAGGCAGGCACGCCATTTAGACTACATCGGTCAGTTTTCAACGGACATCAGGCACGTATCTGGGAAGGACAACGTCGTAGCCGACGCGCTGTCTCGCATCGAAATGGTAACCTCACAGCTGGATTACGACAGGCTGGCCGAGGCACAACGGGAGGACACCGAGCTCCAGGATATAAGGGCCACGGATCACAGCCTCGAGCTCAAATTGGTACCGCTTCCAGGCACTGATACACGAATTCTGTACGACGTCTCGACAAACACTGCACGTTCTTTCGCCACGACGCCCTTCCGCAAGGCAGCCTTCCACTCCGTGCATAATCTAGCTTATCCAGGTATTAAGGCGACCGTCAAACTAATGACGCAACGCTTTGTGTGGCCGTCGATCAAGGCGGACTGTCGGTCATGGGCACAAGCGTGCATCCAGTGCCAAAAGTCCAAGGTCTCGCGGCACGTCGCATCGCCGGTAGGAGAGTTCAAGCTACCATCAGCCAGGTTCCAGCAGGTGCACATCGATGTCGTCGTTCTGCCATCATCAGAGGGTCAGCGGTACTGCCTTACGTGCGTGGATCGGTACACGCGCTGGCCCGAAGCGTTCCCGCTGCCCGATCAGGAGGCCGAGACCGTAGCACGAGCATTCCTCCGGCTGGATCTGCCGTTTTGGAACACCGTTGCGCGTGACGACCGACCAAGGCCGCCAATTCGAGTCGTGTCTGTTTAAGTCGCTAAGCCGACTTACAGGTACTACTCAGTTGCGGACGACTGCGTATCACCCGCAAGCGAATGGCATGGTAGAGCGCCTACACCGTCAGCTGAAGGCCGTAATACGATGCCACCAGGATAACCAGTGGACACGGATTCTCCCGACGGTACTCCTAGGTATCCGAGCTGCCTGGAAGGACGATTTGCAGGCGACCTCCGCAGAGCTGGTATACGGCGAACCTCTCCGATTGCCGGGCGAATTCTTGGGACCCATAGACCGCCCGGACAATGATCAAGTTGACTTTTCGAAAGAATTACGTCAACAAATGCAGCATCTACGACCATCTGAAGTCACGCGCCATGGAACGCCCAAGATCTTCGTGTTTAAGGACTTGGCGACGACCAAGAGTGTTTTATTACGGCATGACGCCATAAAAAACTCTCTGGTCATGCCATATCATGGACCGTATCCGGTTGTGAGCCGCAGCGATAAGACATTTGTAGTCAACGTAAATGGCAAGGATGTCACCGTCAGCATAGATCGATTGAAGCCGGCATATACCATCGCAGATGATAGTCCGGACGAGCGACCAGCAATAACGCAAGCACCAGCGACCCAGTCAACACCAGCCACGAGGCCAGCGAGTCCAGAGGAAGGTGTCCAGAACGAGAGGACGTCAGACCGAGAAATAACCCGGAGATCAGGGAGACGTGTACGTTTCGCAGAGCGCTATCAAGCTGGTTTCAGCTAGTATTACGGTGTTATAAGAATCGTTCATGGTCACGCGTTTGTCGTCACTGTTTGTACTTTCTTTCCGTGACTTCATCACTGGCAAGGGGGTACTGTGGGGTCGCAGACTTGTCCAAAATCTGCACCACACATGTTCCTCAACCCTTCTCTCAGTTTTTCCGATAAATCGTAAGTCAACTTCTCAGTTGATTTACGATTTATTATTTATGGTGTCCGACAAGCGATCAGCTCATGGAACACGTAGTGCAAACAGCCGAACTTTTTCGCCTGGATTTTTTTTTATAGCAGGCCCGCGCGCGCATTTTTTGTTGGCCATCAGATTTCCGCTTTCTCTTTACCCTCTCCGACGAATAAAAGCATTGAGTGTTCTCGGAGAGAGTGGGGAAGCAAAAGCCTGGCTAGGTGGTACATCCGTGCAACCCCGTGAATGACCAGAAGGACGCGACGCCTCGACGAGTGAGCATCGCCAACTCCTCGCCTCGCTACACTCACTTTGTACGCGTGCGCTTACCTCGCGTTACTCTGTAGAGCTCGTCTGCGTATAGTACACTCATTTCTGTAACTCAACATTAAAGTAATATTTACACAGTACCAGTGGGTCATAATAAGTCATTCCAACCTTCGCACCAGAACATCAATCATCTCTCCTTACGCCAAACGCCGCCCCCCCCCCCTAAAGAGTAAAGGAGCCGCGGAATTCTGCCTACATCATGTTACACGATTTCACCCAAAAGTTTTCCACTTTTAGAAGCTAAAACTTTTGCTATATAGAAAAAATTTAATAATTATTTTTGTATAAATGAATTAATAAAATAATAGCATGATAGGAGAATTTCGCAGCTTCTTGAAACCTCCCGCACACTTTTTGATTAGAAACGTAGTTACCGCACAATCATCGAAAATATCCCAAAGTTTTGAAATTATAAGTTAGGAAATTAGTAAATAGTCGAAAAACAGTTACCTGAATGAACTTTAGTAAATCAATTATATAGTCCACAATTAAATAATGCCCCTTTTTCATTCCATATTATTTAAACAACGAATTTAGTTAATTATTTAAGTTACTAATTGTAAACATGTAGGATTAGAGATTTTCGCGTAAAATATGTTAGATATTAAGAAACTTGCGTTATTATTAAGAATTAATTGTAACAATTTACAAACAAATAAATTAATAATTATAAGAAAATCTGTAATGAAAATGGTACTTGGAGAGCCATCTAACGAGATAGGGCCCATACTCTTGAACGCACGCCCCCAATTCTCACCACGCCCCTGAACCAATTAGGGCCCGAAAACCGAAAGAGAAAAAGAGGGAAAATCTCAGTCAGCCAATTAAAATTTACTGGCATTTCCACTCTTCCCAAATTTTGAGGGACTGAAAGAGGGATTTTCCTCCCAACCACCCCCAGGCTTTAAAAGGGCGTGCGCAAGCGAAAAATGCGCTTACTCACTCACTCTCACTCCTTGCAAGGTTCGTTAGTTTTTACCTCATTTTACGAAGTTCGACCAAGTGCCAGGTCCAGACTCTCCAAGTACCAGTCAACTGCATTAAATAAAAGAAAAGTAAGTCTAAACGAATTTTTTTTTACTGCTATCTCTCCTCTTCCTTTCTATTAGAATAGCTAGACCGGAACTCGAAAAAACAAGTCTTCGAAAAGTATTTCAGCAAGGATTGGGATACTTTTCTATAAGACAGTCGGGCCGTTAAAGAAAAATTAAATACTTTTTATGTGATAATTCCAGCAAGGTCTGGGATTTTCACATCCAAGTCCCGATTCCATTGGACCCTGGTGTTTGATGGAAGACTTGCAGTCCAATTTTATTTTTCTCTCTTTTAACGCGAAACGCGAAATAGAAAAGCTCTGATTCTCCAATTGCTCGTCCCGGTTTAGGCGTACGCACGCAAACCAAATAGAGCACCTGAGATAATGTCCGCCTCAGACGTACCTAAGATAGTGACCCGGACGTCACAAAAGTTTACAATTATTAAAAAAAAAGGAAAATGGGATTTTCAAATTCTATAAAGTAAATATGAATGTTTTTCGTAAGTATTTGATTATAAATACATTTTATATATAATTTGTTTAGAAGTTATATTTATTTGGAGAAATTTTTTCAAAGGACTATATTAAGAAGTAACCTCGATGTATTTTTATTTAAGCTCATAAAACTTTTATTATTTCTTAAAAAATAATATAGTATTGTAAATTTTATAAATTCGTCTAAAAGTTGAACAGTTTAAATACTTATATGCTAATAAAATTATTAAAAAAAAATTATTTTCAGCTTTTTTTATATTTTTAAAAAACATTTATATCTTAACATAATTAACATCATGAATATGAATATAAATTCAATTGTAAATCTTATTGTGATATGATTATATCCGTATTATAGAAAAATAATACTTATTGTTTAGCTTCAATGCTAATAAATAAGATGTTAATTAAAAGTCTTATAAATAACAAACAAAAGGGAATTTAGATCAGGATGGGAAGGCGTGTGCAATTTGTAATATATACGCTGAGATTTAGTTTAACTAGTGATTGTAATTTATTTAACGAAAAAGAGAAAATAAATGAATGCGTTATATTTAGCCGGCATAAAAAACCCTAGTCATGAGTGGGGGAAAAGCCATTTAAATACAAGCCACACGGAGAAAATTTTACTAGAAAAATTACAGAGATGGTCAGGGTAAAAATTACGGTGACATATCGTAATCCAGGGACGTGAATGGCGATCCTGTAAAATTTAAGGTTATATCAGGATATCTTTACGGTGACAGTCGTCGTAAAATTTCCATGTAACAGTTTAGTTATAAGTGCACCTATAATTTTTCAATAAACTCATTATCATGAGCTTTGTTAAATAATTTGTTTTTTTTAGTTATGTTAATGATTCAGAAAGTTCAATTGCAAAGAAAAATTTATTGAGCGAAAAATCGTCCAATAAAATAAAATTTGCAGGTTAGGATTATTAAATTCATCACTCGCAAAAAAGCGCTATTTTTTAAATTACTTAGTGGAATTACTTATGAAAATATTAAAATTCAGACATATAATTGTGAATTTGAAAAAGTAAATGTTTTTAAAATTGTTAAGTATGTTAATTTGAATCAGCTAATTAAAATCCGTATAAAAATATACGACAATAAAAAAAACTAAAGTATTTCATCATGAAATTAAATGTATTTATTAAAACCAATTTTTAATAATATAATGGTAACCTGGGCAAGTTGTTGCATAATGTGTTACAGTAAAAGAATACAAAGTTTCTATTGTTAAAACGCACCATTTGAACTTGAACGTATCAATTTCATATAATCCTATGTGTTCGTCAAGATAAACATCAAGTAGCTGTTGCGAAACGACATAAAAGTTTTCTCCCTCCGTGAAAATATTTTTTACATAATGAAACTGAGGTCCGTATTCGTCTGGAATCATAATAATGCTATTTATTTTAATAGTATATCCTTCCAACAGTAAAATCTTTTTTAATACAATTTTTTTTGAGCATTTTGTTGTTTTAGGAATTAAATGTTGAATTGCGATATATTGAGGAATATTTTGAACTTTTGTATTTTCAACTGATTGTTCACACTGCTGTGAATCAATATTAGATATTAATCGATAATTAAATTTTAATTGGTGCTTAACGGCTATAGTACGAGAAATATTTATCCTATTGCAAGACACTTTAGAAGTTGTTTTTCCCTCGCGATTTTTGCTTTCATATCGCATGCAGCATATTTTCCATAAAGGGCCGACCAAAGAGAATATTCGGGAATAGTGTAATAATAGATGGTGTTTAAGTTTAAGATAATTTGGAAATTCGTTGGTCAGATTACTCAGATAATCATATACTCTACAGCGCAAAATTTCGACAGTGAAAGTAGAATGTAAATCGCTGCATACAAGTAATTCTATCAAATTGCATAAGTCTTTTAACATTAACCATTCCTTGGTATTGTGAGGAATTAAATGTCCAATTATGGGACAAATATGTCGCATTAAGCATAACATTTCGGACGACGACATAATAATGCGCTTCTTTTTTAGTTGATTTTCACTTAATTCTGTAGGTTTATTTTTATTCTGCCCGTAATCAAAACCTTCAATCAAAGCATTTAATTCATGTAGAGTGAAGTATTTATAAATATAAATAAAGTTATACAAAAAAAGTCCCAAATCATATTGCGCCAACCCCTCTAAAACATCGTGCATAACATCAACTGATAAGTTCTTGAATACTCGAAAATATTTTAAACCATGAAAAACACATTTTTCTACTACGCCAGTCGTCTTACTATCATTTTTCTGTACATCTTTCTCATAGTTTATGTTAGACCTTAAAACGCATTTTGTTTCTTCAAATATATTTTGCATAATTTTTTTATTGATATAACAAAATCTGCAAAATAAATTAGAATTGAAACTTGTTACGAAACCTAAAATTTCATGCAAACCTAAATTGTCTCCCAAAACCAAAGACAATATAAAATAAATTCTTTGTGGTCCTTCCAAGGTATTAATCACAATGCCGGTTTCTTCAAGAAATTTCAATTCATCGATAACTTTTTGAAAAATAATTTTGTTTGTAAAAAATTTACGATCTAAAGTATTAAATAAGACAAATAGAAAAATATTTTCTAACTTAGCTTGCATTTCTGGAGGAAGACAGGGTATACTAATGTACAATGCGCCACATTTGGCAATCCCTCTATGACTCCCCAAAGGATTATTCGTTTCATAGTCATCAAAATATAAAAACAAAGGTAATACTATTTTACCACACAAACTTTCACTTATTTCACTCCACAACAAGCCCTGAATAAAATTTAAAAGAATTGTTTTATCTTCCAACAATGAGCGCATATAATTCAACGTTTTTTCTAGTATAGTCGGAATTTCAAAAAACATTTGTAAAATAAGACGTAAAGGAATGAATTCCGCTGTCACTTTTACCATTTCCAATGTTTTAATTCCATTTTGTTCAGTATAATCCGGTCTTTCTCCAAGTAAATATGACTTAGGACTAACGTAAGTGTTTAACTCTTCAAATGTGCGGAAACTACGATGTTCCGTCCTTACATCATTGATTTGACTTGCACTATTTTCGAATATTTTTTCGATTCGTGAATTAAGTTTTTCCTTTTCTACATTTGAAGACAATAATTTTACATTATCTTTCAATTTTGTTTTCTTACAATCAATTTACTTACAAGTCTCTTTAATAATTTCTTTAACTCTCGCGCGAGAAACATCGGGATAACTATATAACTTAGCTGCAAATAAAGTCTCTTCGTTTGATTCTACTTTACTTTTTTTTAAAGTTTTACCACAACTTTTTTCAATACTGTAAATTGCATTATAACGGTCAACGCGAATTGAATTATCATTTACATTAGAAGTTAAATTAGCAGTATCACAATGACTACCGTCAACAAAATCACTGGTATTATAAGTTCTTTTAGGATTATTACTAAAATTATTAATATTATCACTGTTGCTTATGCCAACAGAATTACTATAATAGTCATTAGTGATGCTTTTAAAGTTATCAAAATAGATGTCAACATTATCATTAAAAGTACTTTGTATTATTCCCTGCACGTTAATGTTAACACTACTATCTATAATATTACGCTTACACAAATTATTTAAAGATCCATCATGTTTAGATAATTCGTTAATGCACTTATTCTCAACATTAGTTACATATGGATCTACTTTAATCAAAACTTTGCTATTTATATTTGTTTTATCACAATCTTTCTTCAACTCAATAACTTCAAGGTTATCGCTGTGTTTCAGTCTCCAATGTTTACGAAACGATTCAAATGCTTGGAAAACTTTGCCACAATCTTCTTTGCAATGAATAAATTTACTTAGTTCGTGAGTGTACTGTACATGTTTGTAAAATTCTTGATTTGTGGCAAAGTTTTCAATGCATAAACTGCAAGTTATCATCGTGAGTATCAATTTAAGATACATTCCTATTATGAATTTTCTATAATATGATTGACTTGTCCCATTAATATGGTTATAGATCTATTACAAACATCTGTTTCGTAATCTATATTATATAAAGCCTTTTGCAAAAATAGCCAAAACGACGAGGCTCTCTCTGGGTAGCTGCAGTCTAAAGCGACCATAGCTTTAAAACACAAATCGATCGCTTCTAAAGTTGTATCAACTTTATATAATGTGCGATTGATTGTAACGTAAGCAGCTGTAATAGCGTCGGCGTGCAATGCCGATATATTCACTACTATTACCAATTATTTATAAAGGGGGAAGGCAAGGGAGGCGGTGTATCGCTCCAGGCAAAGCAGGAAGGAGAACAGCGGGCAAATGATTTCACACACACAACTCGTTGACAAACCGTTTATTACAACGCACTACCTAGAGTGCCGGCGAAAGTACAAACACTTATTAACAATAACGCGCATTATTAACAATAACTTAATCTAAACGAGATGACCGGCACGTTAGCGCCATGTCACCTCGTTAACCGGCTCAAACAATTACTTAAATTACACACTGCCGAAAACTACGCCGGCTCGGAAAAGCCTGGCGTAGCAACGCGAACCGTGACAATCGCCGAGGAAAGGAAGAGATATAAAAAGAGAGAGGAATCGGTGACCTGACCAAATTCCAGTGGACGTCGCTGTTGCTGGCAGCCTTGAAGGCGTCCCACCAGCGGCTAGGCTGGAAAACCCCTGGCTGCTGCGTGGCCGGCGACCTGGCAGAAAAGGCTGTCGGGTGTTGCCTCGATGACGGCTTCTTGCAGGGCAACTCCTGACTGCTGCGTCGCTGGCAAAGGAAGTTCCGTCCGGCCAATCTGCTGAGGAATGCTGACTTCTTCCCGAACAAAGGGCAGGCAGCGATGGTCACCAACTAGCTCGTACGACTGATTGCTGTCGCGCGCGTCGCGTAACTCTCTGTCGCGAGTGCATGAGAGCCGGCTTCTCACGCCTTCTTCCACCACTCGCCTCCTAATCGGCGGAACGCGGCAATGCCGGTCGCGACAAGTGCCGCGCGCCAAGCCCAACTTAGACTATAGTTTTTCTCTCTCTCTCTCTCTCTCTCTCGCACTCTCAATACTCGATCGCGTCGTCGCATCCACGGCTTCTCCTTCCACTCTCGTGCGTTGCTGAAAAATAAAAGGGCAGGCATCAGGCACGTGATAATAACGTGCGTTTGATGCCAGCCGTGCGCCTTTGCCTAAGAAGGAGAGGGAGGCAAGCACACGGTGCAGGCCATGACAGGCCTACACCGTCACACAGCATTTATTGCTACTAAACTACCTACAAAAACAGGCGTAGGCTGGAGAGTTAAATTAGCAACTCTCAGTTGATTCCTTAACCTATCAATAGCAGGTTGAACATCGGTTGCAATCTAAAATAAAATATATATTTTGCTACTTTCCAAAATGTTAAGGTTTCAGTGTAGAATAAAAAAAAAGAAGAAATACCTCAGTGTGTATAAAAAATGATTGCCTGCGTTCTACAACTGATAACTTTATTGCCTGTTCTTCATTTTCATTATGATCTTCTCTCCTTATTCTTTTTTTTGTAGCGTCTAGTATGTAAGGGAAGAAGTGAAAAATGACAGCATCTTGATTATCTACAAAAAAGATTAAAATAGAAATAAATTAATATTTGTATTATTTTTAAATATATTTTGAATGGTTGAGTATTAATAACCTGCAAAACTTGTGAAATAAAATTTGAAAAACGATAAAGTGAAAAAAATGTTGATATCAATTAATAACCAACCAGATGTTAGAGCAGGAAACAGGTGTATTAAAGCTTTATCATTTAGAGATTTTATTTTGTGTAGTTTTTCTTCTATTGAACGTATTATATGTGGCCTGACAATCTTCCAAGTCTTGATGAAATCTGTAGCACCAGGTTGCAAGGTTTGAAAATCATATTCAAACTACAAAAATAACAAAACATCTTCACTTTTTGTCATCTTACAAATTAGTTCAAACGTAAATCTGCTCTACCAAAGATTTTGTTGATTGATACCAAAGATCTGAGATAGAATGTACGTTCCCACTTGATTTGAACTTCGTCTTCTGGTTCAATATTGGTAGACAGCCAGTCAATGTCTGCATTTGCATCATCTATAATATAAAAAAAACCAGTTTGAATAATTTATATTAAATATTGTCGTACGATATTAAATTGATTTGGCATTTTCGAATGCCTGAATCACTATTTTATATTGCTGTATGCAAAATACAATTTATTGATTATCTGATTATGAATTACTTACTGTCAAATAAGAGTTCTGGTTTCACAGCTACATTATTATGTTTCTGCTTTAACAGTCCCACGCTTTTTAACTTTCTCTTTGTATAGTCAAAGTGCTCAAATAAAGTTCCATATGGGTTAAATTTTTTCTTCTTAACTTTCATATAAGGTGTATAGTAAGTTAATTTGTTTTCACTAGGAAATAATTCAACGACAGATTGTGCCAGTTGTTTGAATTTATCTACCAAAATGCTTTAAATCGTGATAATAAGTTTCAAAGAAAATGTGATATTATCAATTGTGTAATATTCTTATACAAATGGCAACTTACACAAATTTCTCTAAATAATCAGGATCCTGTCCTATAACAATATCTGTATAGACTTGATCTTTCTCATTTTTTATGATTATTCTAGATAACAGATTTCTCGTATTTTTATACAACATTCTATGCTGTTTGTAGGTAGTCAAAACAGTTTTTCCGTCAACACTTTCATTCAAAAGAATAAAAAGCGGCTGTAGAAGAAAGATGCTTATGTTATTACTATATTTTAAATTACATTATAATTAAAAGGTTTGAAATAGAATCATATAACTCACAAGATTCTCTCGCCCAGCAGGCCAAGGCCCGTCATCCTTAAGCAGAAATAATGAGTTATATGATAATTGTCATTATTAAACTATACCTTTTTATGAAACTACTCGTAAAGATAATTCATAAATCGTATTCTAAACCATTACCATATTGAAAGTCTGAAAAAAAAGGATCAAAATATTAAAATTGTAAGAGGTTATGTTTCCATGCGGTCGGCGATATGATGCAATTTTATAAGGTGAAAATACTGTTTAATATTTCTAAAAGGTTATTTCAAAACTATTTGTCTTTATTAGACGAGTAAGGAAAGACTGTACTTACCTTTTTTCACGTTAAAAGCTGCAACAAAAATCCAGAGCTGCCGGCGCACAAAGAGCAGAAACGAAGTGAAGGTATCAGCTATAAGTTGTAGCTGTTGATCACGTGACTCCCGGCAGAAAACGGTGAGGGTAAAAAGTGCGCGACTGTCACCGTAAAATTTGCATGGATGACATGTTAAAAATTAACACAAATCTCCAGAATTTTTACAAGTTTTCATTGCAAATTATCAATGTGAGTAAAAATTACGATTCGTCATGGTAAAATTTTACGTAATTCTTCGTAAAAATTAATAGCACCGGTCGCCATGTCCCAGCATTACGGGTTTGTCACCGTAATTTTTCAGGTCAATTTTTTCTCCGTGCACAATTACAACTAATGATATAACAATTACATAGATGCAAACCGGACAAAATAGTTGTTACGCTGGTAAACTATTAACACCTAAAAGGGAATTTCGCGGACGGAATTACATTAGCACAGCAAATGCAGGTAGAGAGAGAGCCCTCAACTGATAAATATAGGTACATACGATGGTCAATTGAGGCTCGCAAAGCCTATGTTGCCTCGCACGCTTGAATGGCCATTCAGGTAGTTCTTACACTTACTCGTCCTCGCAGGTGATTAGGAAGGAAGGTGTTGCCCCACACACACGGGCGCACCGCAGTCCCGACGTCTCGGGCACACACACGAACTGCGGTAACACACCTAGGTTGCCGAGCTAATGGACGGAGTTGAATACCGGGCAACACCTCAGGGACGCGCAGACGTCACCAGCCAACGCAATTGGCCCTTACTCACAATGACGATTACACTCTACGCCTTTGATGACAAAACACGCTCGATCACTCTCAGATCACACAGTTTTCGTCGTTCGATGATTCTCAACCACAGTTCAGGAGCCACTCGACACTCGCGCACACTCACACCTACAGAGTTGTAAACTAAGAAGTGGCAGTGTCGTCCAAGACACCTTCTAGTTGATGCAGGCGCGGCGCGGAACTTAACGATATACGAACCGGCAAGGATAAGCGGAGTTAGCCGTGCTTAGCTGTTGAGTGTTCAAATCGAACTAACTCATAATACTCGATTTGGAATCGAGGGAACCGAGGGAAGCACGGAAAACTCCTCCCTACTCTCTGGGCCCATTCCCTGTGGGCGAATCCGAAATCAGCGATTTTATGGCGCGCGTCGGTCATTAAGCAATTTGAGTTTCCCCAGACGTGATGAGACCGAGGATTGCTCAGATGACGCCCACGTGTTTCGCTTTTATATTTGTTGGAAAACATCATAAATAGCGGACAGCAATTCGAGCTGTTTAACAGACGAAGGACATCTGCAACGCGGGTTGTTAAGGCGAACGGACAAAAAAGTGCTCGAAACCCTCTAATCGCACTCATTCCTAACGAACGTCATGCAGGCCGGCGCGGCATTCGTGATGATTTACGGACCATCGTTGGTTGTTTTTTTTACATTTTCTGCTCTCGGAGCATCGTTTTTTACACAGGCACACTCTCTCTTAGCCTTGAAGCGCAAACGGCGCAAACACTTATACTTGTAATAATATTAATAACAATAATAATAATAATATTTATACTTGTATTTATATTTAATGGTCAATAAATATTAATATTATTAATAAATTATATGTGTAAGTATAATCATATACTTACACATATAATTTATTAAAATCTTGCAATAAATGTCTTAACATACGAGTATTATCTAAATACTTGTGTAAATACTCTATGTCGTTTAGAAATCCATGTACATTAATGTGATACGATTTTAGTAAAATTATTCTATCAAATACTATTATAATTAGACCTATATTTTATTTATAATATATAAAAATCAATATCATGGTAGTTGATATTATAAACGATGATTTATGTGTAAAAACATTTAAAAAATAATTTAAAAAGATCTCTTTCAAATTTATAAATGTTTAAAAAAATATTTGTTATATTTAATAGTTACTAACTTTAAGAATCGACGAAACTTCTTCTGATATAAACTTTTTGTTCTTTATATGTGAAACCCAATATTTCACACTTTTCAGTTTTACATTTTTTCTTGAAACTTGTATTTTCAAAGTTTTAATTTCCCTGCGTTGCCTTATGATTGTCCCATGCTGATTTCGGATAGCACCTTGAACTTTTTTTAATAGTTTCTTTATTTTAGGAATATTACTGTAATCAATAGAATTCAAGTCCATTTCAGTAAATAATACTCTGATTTTACTACATTTTTTGCTTTTAATACTATTGCTGTAAGAAATTATAAAATATTTTTATTAAAAATATATTGCAAAGTAATATCATGCATTACTTACTATTCAACAATTTGCAACAAATCTTACCTCTTACACACATTCTTATTCCAACCGTCATTAGAAATTGAATCGTCTTCTGACTGATTGAAATTTAAATTTTCAACACTTTCGCATGGGACTTTGCTCAAATCAATACGAGAGTCATTACTCAACAAACCATTAATTGTACTACATTCAGTACTTGCAGTTGTATTCAAATGTACATTTTCTTCAATCAATGTTGAATTAAATATTCCAGATATGCTTAAAACACTAAAATCATTGAGATGTTCATTGTTGCATATATCACTTAAGCTATGATGAGAAATTTCTTCATTTGATACATGTGAGTTATGTAAAATGTTACTATTGGTTACACTAATTACAGGAGTATCTTTAGATAACCTATATTCTTCATTTATAGGTACACTTTTTACAATGTCATTGACAACATTTATATGACTATGAAGCGACAGAGCTTGAGATAAATTTGGTACTTTGATGTTGCTGCTTACTAAAGAATTGTCTAGGTGTGCATCTATATTTTCATATTTTTTAACTATTGTTTCTTGTTATAACAAAATATAGAAGATATAATTATATGAAATTTTATAAAAAATTATTTTATTTAATTATTTTAATTATTTATATTATACGTACGGTGCAATACTTTTGAAGCTTGTAAAAACTGTAGGTTCAGAGCTTTTTTGAAGTAATAAATTTTTTCCTGTTGCTGCTCTATAAAAGTATTTGCTAGCAAAATATAAATCACATATATAAGGATATTTCACTTTTAATAAGATTTTAGCAATATTCTTGCGACGGGACAAAGGGGAGGGAAAAGATAAAGATTCAAAAGACGACGACTCTTTCCTCGACCTCGGCCTGTCACCAGCGACGCAGTCAGCCGATAAATGTTTGCAGCTTTGTTTATTTTGAGTTGGGCGCCAGCTACCGTGCTCCCGAGTTAGGAGAGCAGGTAGTGCTGCAACATCGGCTGTCGCGGGGGAACGGATTAACGATGCGGTGATGGTCGATCAGCGTTCCCTTCCTGGTCTCTGGGGTTTGTCGGATGGTTTCCCCGTTGTCTCCTTCCTCGCAGTCGTCGTCGTGCACCGATCTCGCGCGCAAGCACCTATGGGAGATGAAAGAAGGAGCGCGAAATCCTATACGGGGTCGTTCGAGAGAATACCGAACGGAAGAAGAGGGGACAACGGGTGGTTTTTAGTGACCCACGGCTGCAGCTCGTCCGGCTAGTCAGGTGTTGCTCAGGGCACTAAGCTCTCGCCTCGGAAGCGGATACATCGGGTGGCGTTTCCTGGACGCCTCGTTAACAGGCCAGTAGATAGGACAGGTCCCCTCCGGTTTATCGTCGACTGGTGGCGTGGTTCGCACGACAACGGTTATCATCGGAATGGCAATCAAATCATACGTGCGCGCGCGCACGCTCGATAATCTCAGGACCGACCGTGAAAGCTACGGGGGATAAGGTGATTAAGCGGGCCAAGTCAATAAGAACAATAAATTAATATGGATTCGAGTTTATTAAACCAATTCCAGAAATCCCCGGGTCAACCTAAGGTCAATCGCTCGCGATGGTCTACCTGATCTAATCCAGTAGAGGTAGGAGTGGCGCACCGCGATGCGACGTCGACTTGGGCGGACGATAGTTGATGCGAACGGTCTCGATGAATTGCGAACGCGCGGTTATGCAACATCCAAATTATCTACTTCGCGCACTAAAGATCAGGAATTTATTCAAGTAAACATACACGCGCGGAATCGGTCGGTCGCGTGAAGTTCAGTTGCTACTCGATCGACGTTACTAGCATCTCAAGCAATAATCATATAACGGAAAACAGGGGCTAATGATGCGCACATGGAAAACTTGTCTGTCGAACGAAGGTCAGACGCGACTCGCGTAATATATCTGATCGGCTTCCCAAATAACTTCGCTAACGCGCGTATGCGACTCGTCGCCCGCACGAAGGTCGTTCGGCAATCAACAGACAATTACGCAACGAATCTACAATAACTAGCGTACACGGGTGAATCGGCCGGTCACGCGAAGGTCAGGCTTTGTCTAATCACAACCTACGGGAAAGTCGTTCCAAGAAATCGGCAATAACTACGCGTACGCAGACAATCTTACTTTACTCGCAAACGGGGGAAAAGCTCATTATCAATCAGCAAATCGGTAAGATTAGGCGAAAATTTTACGGCACATAAACGCGCGCGTGAAGAATATGCCTTCGGACACTAAACGGAACAACGGCGCAATAAAGAAATTCGCCCGGAAGGTCAGCGACGAAAATACGCGCACAAGTGAATCGGTCGGACGCGCGAAGGTCATACGGCACTCCCGTAAACGCGGACGTTAAGCAATCACGCGATCTAATAAAAAATAAGCGTACTTACTCGGGCGCCTTTGTGACACAAACGCGACTGCGGCCACCGCCGCTAATGCCACCGTAGCTACCGCTACTGTTGCTGCCGCTGCTCCTGCCGTCGCTGCTGTTGCTGGTTACCGCTGCTTGCTGGGCTGCTGTTTGCTGCTACTGCTACTCGTTGCTCACTCTGCTTCGCTACTTACTCTGTCTGCTTCGCTGCTTACTCTGTCTGCTTCGCTGCTTACTCTGCTTCGCTGTTTACTCGGCTTCGCTGCACACTTTGCTCACTCGCGGACTTATGTCGCTGGTCGGCCCCAGCACTCGGCGGATACTCGGGTAAAGGTCCTCTGGTCTATATCGGTATTTCTAGCCCGCGTAATTTTATCATTGGTCGCGTCTTGGCGCCTAATTTCCCTACTGGTTGCGAAGATAGCGTCGGTTTCACTCTTTTGTCTAGCTACCCCTAAGCTGATAACGATTGGCTAATTCGTTAGCGTCGCTTGCCTATCCTTGTCTATCTACCGCTCAATGATATTACCGATTCCCCTCACTCGCGTCCGATCGGTCTCATATTGGTTGTCTCGCTCGCTCTCACTCGCTCGGTTGCCCCTACTTTAGTCTAGCCAGGTCTGCCTTAGTTAACGGGGGCTTGCGATCAGCTGATCCCAGCTGGAATCCTTAAGGGCTTCTAGCTTCCTGGGGGAGTGTCGAACCGGGTCGTGAGTGTGCGAGGGGTTGTACGCGGGCGTAAGGGTCGTGTGCATCGGTCGAAAAGACTTCGGGGGACCATAGGTCGCGAGATCTGGACATGCGTGGGCGGGTGTATGCGGCAATAGCTGTTTGGCCGCACGTTTCTAGCAGGAGCGGGGCTAGCATAAGGTAGCGTAAGTTTTCCTGTGATGACGCATCATCACATTCTCATCACCAAAATGTTCTTTAAGAGCTTGCACCCATATATTTTTATTATTTTCATTGGCTGGAAATCTATTAAAAAACATAATTATGTTACAAAAATTAAAAAGTTTATTAATCTCAAACAACCTACAAAATTTTTCTTTATTTTTTATTACATATACTAACTTTCGAAAACCAAGATTTTTACATACTTGATCATCTTCTTGTATTCTACAATTCGGAACAATGCACTTTTTTACCATTTTTTGTTTTAATCTTTCATTTTTACTTAGCATAAGATATGTATGTACAATAACAAAGCATTTCTTTAAAAACAGCTGTTCGACCCGCGGGTGAAAGACTTAAATTTAGCAGCCGTAAAACCATCCAATCAGAGCATTGTGCGAGAGAGATAGAAAAGGTTACAATATTTTCTTTCTTTCTCTTACGCCGTGCAAAAACTTGCCACAACTATCCCATCTGATGGCTCTCTCCATGTATATATGTTCTAAGGTCTCGACATAGCCCCTTGTGACTTTTGGCTGTTTCCAAAACTAAAAAAACTACTCAAAGGACACCGTTTCGATGACAAAACGGTTGAAAACAATGCGACGAGTGTACTTAAGATTATCCCTAAAAGTGAGTTCCAGAACTGTTTTGAAAAGTGGAAACATCGATGGAACCGTGTTGTACAATCAAGTGGGGATTACTTTGAAGGATGCCACCCACCAGATGATAAAGAATAATGCTAGCACGAAAATATAAAGGTTGTTTAGTCGTAACAATTTGTAAGGGCTAGAGCCCCTAAATCTCACGCGGTGGCAGCACTTGACGGTGTTGGCGCGGCAATCGTGGAGAGAACGCTCTCCTCTTCTGGCTTGCCTGGTAGTCGTCGACGACATCGTCTAGCGTGCGGAGCTCCCTCGCGAACCTCTTCTGTTCAACGGAACAGCGTGTATATTCTACACATTATCGTATCGTTATCTCATCATCTATCATACTATCATCGCATCTCTTCATTGTAAGAAGAAAAACTGTGTGTGAATGTGCGAATGTGCTTCGAATAATTCAGCCGGTTGTGTGTTGTGCAACACGTGGATGCATGCGTGGGCGCGGCCATTGTTCTCCCGCGGCGTCAGTTACTCCTTTTTCTATATTCTATCCAATTTCCTTCTCATTAAAAATTCTCTGTGTAAGTGTTAATTAATATAAGGGTTTTTGTGCCGTTATAGGCTTTTCCCTTAAAAAGGCGTTTAATTTATTTCATTCTCCTAACCAATCTAGAAAATATCAACAAATTCAAGGCATAAATCGTTCGTATAAAACAACAATAAAAAAAACTCAAACGCGTGAACTAGGCTTCTTTGTGTCGCCCACAAAAGGTCACGAACAATCATGGTGCCTCCTGTGAGGTCGTAAATCGCGGCCTCTCCCTCTCTCTCCCTCTCTCTCTCCCTCTCTCTCTCCCTCTCTCTCTCCCTCTCTCTCTCCCTCTCTCTCTCCCTCCCTCTCTCTCTCTCTCTCTCTCTCTCTCTCTCTCTCTCTCTCTTTCTCTCTGGTACGTACAGCGCCTCTTTTTTTTCGCTCCGCTGTTTCTTTATTTTACTCATCTAGTTTTTCCTCCTCGGAGTGAAAACTCATTTTGCAGGGCGGTCGCTAACTGTGGCTCTCATGCTTGGGCAATAAATCGCAATTTTTATTGCCTTTTTCGAGCCACAGTTGCGATTAAACACCTGCTACACAACATAACCTCCAATCTACGCCTCACACAACAGCACAATCAACGCCACACACGTAACCGCAAACAACGCCTTACACCTACGCTTACAATGTTTGTCGCTGCATCTTCTACATGCCTTGACATCGAGTCTCAACCTTAACCTGGTCAACGCCGCATCCCCTGGTGTTTTCATCTTGGTCTCGTACTGCTGAAAATTGACTTTTGTTTGCGGTTGTGCGTGTTATTGCGGTTTTTCGCTGTATCTATTGCCAGTGTGTGCATGTACTAACTTCTAAGTATTTAGCGAGAGAGTTTTCATATTCAATTTTTGTGCAGTGCGTGTCAATGGTCTTTAATTAATTAGTGTAATTGGAATTTGCATTTTTCAAGGGCATTTCTTTTCAGTTCCATCATTGTATACCTCTCAGTAGCCCTGTTTTATCGACTGATGGCATTTTAGTTATCTGCGTTACCGACTGTCTAATTGCGCAACTCATCAGTTCTCTCTGTCGCCACTAACCGCGTTGTCTTAATACTGGCGCGCATTTCAAACTGCTTATTACGAAAATCTGCGTATCTCTAATTTTTATCGACGCCTTTAATGGTTACATTATGCGCATTCTGTAACTCATCTATTAATCGTAAGACTGACCGCTCAGTTCAGTGCACTGTTTGTTTTGAATTGTTCCACTCGCATTGTGTTAGCCCAGTTGCGTCGGCGGGCGTTATTATCTGTAGCGGTTGTCGCCCTGCGTCTAACATTATTCCTAGGAATACCCTATCACGTTCTCCGTCTTTTGCTACAACTTGTTCGCCACCCGCTACATCTAACGCGACCTCCGTTACTCCTGTTGCGTATTTCGCTTCAAAAAAACGCACGGCTACATCTCCTCAATCTCCACTATTTCGTAACGTGAAGCAACTCTGCTTTACTCAGTCATCACCGCTTGTTACCCCTGTAAACATGGCGGACTCATCTGCTCCTCCACCGTGGTTTGTCAGCTTTCGTCAGGAATTTCTCGCTGATATGAGAGACCGAAAAGCAAATGAGAAATTCCAAAATGAATTCATATCTTCGATCCACCATACTGTCTCTCAAAATGCCACTGACATCCAACGTCGTGACATGTTCTCATCGCTTGCCGACGAATGTGAAATTCTTGTTTTTGGCCTTCCATTAACGTTCACAGGCACACACTACCAAGCTGCCAAAGCCCTCTTATCGTTCCTTGGCTTTGGTCAAGGCTGTGACTGCCCTTCCATCTACGCCTGTCGGAAGTGGATTTCGGCCACTCGCCAAAACACTCAAACTCAATTGCCTCCTCGCAACTCGGCAACCATCGCCACCCACTCCTCAGCACCTCAAATTAACAATGCAAATCGGACAAACACTTCCGCATTTATATTTCAACTTGGCAGCCCACTGCTGCGAGACAAAGTGGTCAAGTCTTCTTTAAAGCTGAAAGACAAGACCTCTCTGGATGTCTTTGGTTGCGGTGGCAGATCGCCAGTTTACATCCGTCCGCTCTGGCCCAAGCCTGTGTTTGATCTATTCTCGTTAGCCCTCTCTTTTAGCAACAGGCATAACCTTGGTCGCCCAGTAGTCCTGAATCTTCGCGTATGCATGCGGAAGAATCGTCGTGCTACGCCCATCCCAATCTTGTCTTCTGATGATTTTCCACGATTCCTCCCATCTCGTACCTCAAACTCTGGAGAAAATCGTACTTCTTCTGCTGCTTCACTTCAACATCAACCTGAAGCCTCCCTGGCTAACCCACTATAACAGACCAGTGATGAACCATCTGATACAATGTTTTCATGACAGTCTGATCTCAAACCGGCTGCACGCGTACAACATCACCTTTCCATCGGTCACATTAACATTAATCGTTTAGACTCATTCACTCACTTTTCCCTACTACAAGCCAAATGTTCCTCCACGTACTTCGACATCATTGCGATAACCGAATCCTCTTTACAACCTGATTTCCCCGATACTCATCTAGCCATCGAGGGTTTCAAATTTTTCCGCCTCGATCGTGTCGGCAAAAAAGGCGGCGGGGTTGCGATATATATGCCAAATCATTTCAGCGTCAATATTCTAGTCACTTCGGACCCACAGTATGATAACACTCCTGAATTTATCCTTTGTGAAATAAAGTATGCCAATTATAAACTGCTATTTGCCGTCCTTTACCGTTCTCCCCATGCTCACGCTCCTTTTCACTTTTTCAATTGTTTATCTGCCTATCTTCCTTACTTCCAAAACGTTTTAATCACTGGCGACTTTAATGCGGACTTATCATCTTCCTCCCTTTCTGATGCTTGTACACTCCGCACTCTGATTGTAAACAGCGGACCAAGTGTAGTCTCTCTTGAACCTACTCACCATATCATTGGCAAGTCTCCTCCCTCTCACACCACGCTTGATCTTTTTATTACCAACGACATAAGCAAGGTTGTATAGTTCTCACAATCGCATGCGCCCTTTATCGCGGGCCATGACTTCATTGAGTTACACCTTGCTTACGCTCGTACTGAACACTTCAAGAAAACCATTTGCACACGACAACTTTCCTCCATAAATACTGAAATTCTGTTAGGTACCGTACATGAGAGTTTCAACTCCCTATCTATACTCTCTACCAACGCCAGTCCTTCCCTATCTCTATCTTTAGACTATGTTGACAATCTTCAACGCTTGATTGCGAAGAACATCTCCTCGTCCTTTGACCTTGTTTCTCCTATTCGCACTATTGCTTTATCATCCAAGCTTAAGCCATGGGTCTCCCCCCAAATCCGCTCCCTCATGCGTAAACGTGACTGCGCATATACCATCGCAAAATCCACGCAACATCCCACTGATGTTCGTATTTATAAATCGCTTCGCTCGAAAGTCTCTAACGACTTATCTGCAGCAAAAAACTCTTTTATAAAATCGAGAATTGATTCTGCTGCTGACTGTAAATCTAAGTGGCGTGAAATAAATGCCCTTGGAGTCAGCAAACCCTCCCATCCCTCTCCTCTTCTTTTTTTCGATGCCAATGCCCTTAATCGGCATTATGCGTCCGTTGCCAACAAACTCCCGCCTATCACCCTGGATGAGTTTCAAGCCATCCCATCTGAACCCCCTCCTCATACTTTCAACCTTCCCATGTTTTCTCTGTGCACCTTCTCCGTCAACGAAGTTGAGAATGCGCTCATTAATAGCATGTCTCCTGGCCAAGGACTGGATGGTATCTCGTCCAAAATGCTTAAACTTGTTGCACCTGTAATTGCTCCGTATGTTACTTCACTTTTCAATAAGTCCATCACTTCTGGTTCTTTTCCCTCCGATTGGAAACGCACCCTCATCTGTCCCCTCTCAAAGGTATGCAACCCCCTATCTCCCTCTGATACTCGTCCGATCGCCAAAATTTGTGAATTGTGCAAGACATTTGAACGTCTTATATATGCACAACTCTCTCACCACCTTGAATCCCATAATATTTTGTCCCCTCGTCAATCTGGTTTTCGTCGTGGTCATAGCACCGAAACTGCTCTCCTTACAGTTGTTGACGATATTCGTCACGCCATTGACAAGCGCAAACTAACCATTATGGTTATGTTTGACTATTCCAAAGCGTTTGATTCCATATCACATACCATTTTGATCAGGAAGCTGCGCTCCATAAAGGCCAGTGACGCCACACTTAAGTGGTTTTTCAGCTATCTCGCTGATAGACTTCGGGCTGTAGTGGATGCTGGCGGAAAAGTTTCGGAGTGGCTGCGCACTGCTACTGGTGTGCCGCAAGGCAGCGTCCTAGGTCCCCTTCTCTTCGCTATTTTCATTAACGACCTCCCCCGTGTCCTCCGTTATGCAAATTATATGTTGTATGCGGATGATCTTCAAATTTACGTGCACTGTGACTACAACAATCTTGCCGAAGGGATTGCCCAAGCTCAGTACGATGCGGATGAAGTTATCCAATGGGCTCTCTTAAACGGCCTATCCATTAATCCCTCTAAAACTCAAGTCATCATCTTTGGCAGTGAACTCTATATCTCGCGCATCGACTTCATTAATCTCTCACGTATCTCCGTACTTGGTACCTCCATTCCCTACTCCAGGACTATCAAAAATCTTGGTGTCACGTTAGCCAGTACCCTCGACTGGAAGTTCCATGCCGCAACCACCGTTCGCAGAGTCTACTCTTCCCTTCACTCACTCAAGCACTACAAACGCTCTTTGCATCAGCCCCTCCGTAAACAACTTGTCGAGTCCCTTGTTTTTCCCCACTTCGAGTATTGTTCAACTCTCCTGCTGGACCTTGATAAAACTCGGATCTCTGAACTCCAAATCGCCCAAAACACCTGTACCCGTTTCGTAGTCGGTCATATCCCTTTTATTCCGACAAACAGTATATTCTCTCATGTTACCTACCACACGCTCCAACTAAAATGGCTTTCATTAGCAAACAAGCGACTTCTTGCTCTTGGTACTCTTGCGTATAAAGCTCTTTCCCATAAAACTCCTTCTCAGCTCCTGAATCATTTCTCAGACCCAATTTGGGTCACGTTCTCAAATAGGTCAAAACGGAACCCTCCTTCCTGTCTTAACTATAGTGCTCCACACACCCAGGCTTGGAATAACTCTTTTACCATCAGTGCCTCTCGCTTACTAAATCGTCTCAGTGTAACAGATTTTTCTCCCGATCGCCTAACTGAATTTAAAAATTGGTTTCGCTCACTTTTGTGCACGCTCGAAATCACTGCTTGGAGTACTCTTGCTCGTTTCGAAAAATTTGTTCCACTTGAAGCCCTCTACCACCTTCCTGCTCCCATACTACCTTTCCACGCCTCGCAATTTACTACCTCCAATCTTTACCTGGAAGTTCGTGGTCGCTATCTTGATATCTACTTGCTTCATCCCTCCCAACTCCCAGCAGTCATACTCGCAAGGCTATAATCTTTATGTGTTGTCTGTTTCATGAGGTGTTGTCATACTGTTGATCCATGACCATTATTCGATTATTTTTCATTGGCCTTTTCGAATTACGACAGTACTCGGCTTATAATACGCTATGTTTTATTATCATCACTGTTATTATTTTTCGCCCTACTATATATTTTATTAGTTTTAAGTTACGTTTATTCTTTATTTGATCTCGTAAATTGTTAAGTTCAATTTCTCGCTGTTATTACTATTTAAACCTATACGGGATATCTTGTTCCCGTATACCTGCATATCGCCTACATACGGTTAATAGTTGCATGTTAAATTATTTGCAACCCTTGATAAACTTTTGTATTTTTTCTTTGTAGCCAGACGGGGTACTACCCCAAGGCAAATAAATGAACTCTCTCTCTCTCTCTCTCTCTCTCTCTCTCTCTCTTCTTTCAAAATCAAATTCTCGGTATTTGACGCCGCGGCAGTGCAGTGCGCGGAGTGTGTGTGTGTGAGTGGGACAGAGAGACATATAGTTGCGCAACCTGTCGCAACACGACAGTAGCCTTTGTCTCCAGAGCTTCGTCACGCAGCTTCGCGCCAAAAAGCCAACGGCAAGAAGAGCAGCGCGGGAGCGCAGCAGTGAGAGCCAACACGTGGCGATACTTCTCAACGTCGATCTTTGCCATTGCCATCGCTTCCGACCAAAGGAACCAACCGGCGGCCATCAACGTCGTTTCGTCGTAAAACATATAAGATAAGTTTTTTGACTCTCAATATAGAAAATAATTCGCGTATTAAAATTCGACTTTCTCTGTTCTTGAGCAAATTTTATTTGAATTTCATAAAATTCGTTGATCATTGCTACGTTCAGTGTTTATTTAATTTGAAATTTTTTTGTGTTTAAAAAATCGTTTAATTCACAAACCCAGTATATTATCAGCTACTTCCTCAATTCCAATTATAAATGCAAGATGTAATAGACTGTTGCTTTGTGTATTCAAAGCTGTAACCGAAGCATTTCTGTTCAACAATTAAACTACTATCGTAGGAGTTTTCTAAGTTTTTTAATTGACTTTTTCTTAACTTAAATTTAGTAAAATTCGGTGTTTAATTTATTAAAATTTCTTTGTGATTAAAATCATTACGCTAGTACTTATTTAATTAAAGATTTGTGAATTCCCATTTGATTTAATCATAACTTTATTTGCATTCACGTTTTTTTTTCAGTTTCGGTTTGTTCAAACTTTTACTGTTCCTTGCGTAAAGCAAGCTCGATTGATAATTTTCGTAAATTGCGCATTTCTTTAAATTGACTATTCATTTGTATTTTAATCATTCAAAACTATTTAGCAACTCATTCGACCACGTTTAAAAATTGAAATATTACAAAATGGACGAAACTGAAAAGCGCATAGCGCGCATTATGCAGAAAAACATCGCGTTAGAAAAGGCGATGCAGGCTTTGTCGACGTATGTAGAAACCGAGCATCGAGATGAAACCAACGCGACTCTGCGTTCCAAACACATTGAGGGTTTGTTTAATGAATGCGTGACGAATCACGAAGAGTTAATTTCCCTACAAAGCGATCACCCTCGAATTACCGAGTTCGATGGTTTACAGGCGACCTATTTTGATTTAGCAAGTAAAGTCAGAAAATTGAGGACCCCTTCGAGACCTCTTGCGAATCCAACTATTTTGAACGACACTAACGTTACATTTACCGAAAGGTACGATATGCCAAAACTTCCGCCTATTCCCATACCGGAGTTCGACGGTCATCACCGAAATTGGACTGCGTGGAAGAACAATTTTCAATCCCTCATTCATGATCGCACGGAGTTCCCCGGATTCGTGAAGCATCAACGTTTGAACGATACAGTTAAGGGCCTCGTGGCCAAGGTGATAGGAGAATTCAACCCCAGTGATGAGAATTATCCATTAGCGTGGGAAGCCCTTTGTAGTGCTTACGACCAACGGCGTGTTGTCGTTAACCAGCATTTAGACAAGCTTCTCAAATTGCCCAAGACTACCGAGGCTAGCGCTGACACTCTGGCGGACCTTATGTACAAGGCCCGACAGAACGTCAAGTTGTTGAAAGGAATGGACGTAGACATTCCCGATGCGATAGTCGTGCGGCTGCTCGAGCATAGTCTACCGAAAAGCGTTAAATCGCGATGGATGGATCGTCTATCCAGCGACAAAATGCCAACACTTAACGAGCTTTATGAATTTATTCAAAATACCATTTTCAAGCTTCGCCAGATGGACGATCGATCCCACAATGAGCGTGTTAATAAGAAGCGACCCGTAGATTCCAAATCGTGGCCCCCCGCTAAGAGTCAAAAGACGGAAGCTCGAACTCTCGCGACCACGGCGAACTCGTCGACTAAAACATGCATAAAGTGCGGTCATTGGCATAGGTTGTATATGTGTACAGAGTTAGAGGTCCTTCAACCTCAGGTAAAATGGGACTCAGTAAAAACACACAAACTGTGCCAAAATTGCCTTTATGCGCACGCCTTACCTTGCACTAGCACAAATCGGTGCAAAAAGTGCCAGAAAAATCATCACACTATACTACACACTGACAAGAAACCGAAGGGTCCTAAAATCGAGAAACCTCAGTCCACAAAGGATTCTGATCAGCGGAGCGGTAATAATGTGCCATGACTGGAAGCTCGCTTCACTCTCGTCTCCAACGGATATTCCTCCGATTCCCAACTCATGACGACCGCTATCGTAAAATTTTCTTCAAGACTTAATCCTGACCTCACGGCACGCGCCCTTTTAGATTCTTGCTCTAACGTCAATTTGATGACCACTGAATTTGCTAGGAAGTTACAGTTGATGATAAACGAATGCTCCATTAGCATCGGGGCAGTCGATGATTCCAATACCGTTTCTAATAAATTTGTAAAGGCTACCTTCTACTCAAACTACAATAACATTAAATACCAACTCAACTTCTTACTAGAACCCAAAATTCTCGATCGTGTTCTTAACGAATTGTTTCCTCGTAAACGTTTTGATATTCCAAGGAACATAAAGTTAGCCGATCCTAATTTCCACTGTCCCAAACCCGTAGACGTCCTATTGGCATCGGGGACCACTGTATCGTCACTCGCGATAGGGCAAATAAGTTTGGGGGATCCTACGTCACGAATCACTCTCCAGAAAACGTCTTTCGGCTGGGTAGTTGCCGGAGGTGCTGTCCCTTAGAGAACACCCAACAAACTTTCATGTAACGCCGTAAAACTCGACACCCTTTTCGAAAGCTTCATCGCCGTCGAAGATCTTGAACCGCGGCCGAGTAGGATCGAAGACAACAATCTTTGCGAACAACATTACGTTCAAAATACCACTCGCGATGAATCAGGTCGTTACACCGTTAGGTTACTATTCAAAGGCGAGAAATTCGAACTCGGCCACTCAAAGGCCCTGGCGATGAAACGTTTCAAGGCTTTGGAGTGAAAGTCCGAAGCAAATCCAGCTCTGAAGGAAGCTTACGAGAAGGAGATCAACAATTACCTGGAGCTAGGCCATATGACGCTGTGAGGACGACGACGAAAGCGGTTACTACCTCCCTCACCACGCGGTCATCAAGGAGTCGAGCGAAACAACCAAGTGCAGAGTAGTTTTCGATGCGTCCGCAAAAACCTCGACCGGTATCTCACTGAACGATGTTCTGCTCGTAGGTCCGACTGTAACGGTCCTGTCTGATTTGTCTCCTATTTTCCTCTGCAAAACGGCAACCCGTCACACACGAGACAATTAGAGTAAATCGGTAATTGAGCGTAGGCGCTTTTCACACGTATATGCAAATGTGTTAGGGCAACTCTGCGAAAACATTATCATATAAGGAACGTGACGTCACGACCGTGGGAAAATTTATTGTTTACAACAGAAAATCGTTAATTATAAAGTTTTTTAAACGAACAAAAGTATTTCTTAGTTAAATTTGATGCGCTGATTCTGAATTTCATGTTGATATAACTCTCAAATCGATATTTGTTAGTCAAATCTAATCTACAAGTTAACATTGTTACTTATTTTGCAATAAACAATGATATTGTTATTTCGAGCATACGATTACAATCTCGACGTATTGAAACAGAAAAGCAAGAATTTGACACTTTGATAACTAATTACCCATTAAGTTATCAATAAATAAACAATTTATAATTTTTTTAAACAATTAAAATGACACGGTTAGATAGAAAATCGATCATAAGTATCTGTAAAATTGATGATTATGATTGTTACTAATTTGCTGATTTTTAAACCGCTAAAAAAGAAAATTGCAAATCTGTTTTTTAATTATTATTCAAAATTAGAGAGCAACATTAATCATCTTTTATATGGATAACAATCTTCTAACCACAAGCGATTTTTCCATGTAAAAATTTTCCATAATTTTATTGTAAAAATGGCGTAATTTGATTATTAAATTGTATAGCTTATAACTTTAAGAGGCGATTTTTCCTAGAGATGCAATTTATGTTAAAAAATTCATCTTTTCCAGTTTAATTTTTTAAATCGCATAATTGTAATTTCGATCGAGCCATTTTGCGATAAAACGTGTACAAAATTTGCGTCAAAGACAAAAATAGCGTTGTAGGGGCTACCAAGCGTAGAAAGGAGCCCATTTCGCATGTATAAATTCGCTCGTCGCTGCGGCAAAAGAACTCACTTTCCTACCTTGCTTAGCATCGCGAGCACTGTGTAGAAATAAAGCCTCAGCTATTTCCTGAGACGAATTTCTTTTCAGTGGTTAGCCTGTTGAACTCCTTTCCTAACGATCTCTAAGAGCTCAACTCATGAGACTATTTCTCTCATGAGAAAAAAGCAGCCTTAGAGATCTTCCCTCCTGAAACATATCGATTGTTGAGAAGTCAAATTGAGTAGTAATCGCGGCGCTGTCGTGCCTCTCCCCGATAGATGCGATTGCTATCAATTGCACTTCGAAGCAGCTCATCGAGTTGGCAAGCCTCGTGGTTTGCCACTCGAAAGATTTTCTTTTGATTATTTAAATTGCGCGCGTGTCAACTTCTTGCTTTTCTCGGAGACGTTATTGCGAATTTAATGTAAAGAGTCCGAACTAGTATTTTAATAACGCGAGATATATTCAAACGTTACACGACTCTTCAGGACACTCTCGTCGAGCAGATCATGCGTTTCCGATCGCACCCCTTCGTTCTTACTGCAGACATTGAAAAAATGTATCGGCAGGTCTGGGTTCACCCCGACGACATGAAATATCAGAAAATACTCTGATACTACAACGGTCGAATAATGGTTTTCTACATTAACACTGTAGTCTTCGGAATCAAAAGCGCTCCCTTTCTAGCTATCCGCACGCTGCACCAGTTGGCCATGAATGAGGAAGCTAAATTTGCACGAGCTTCGCTGCTTTTGTGTCGCGACTTCTATGTTGACGATTTTCTTTCAGGAGCTGAGACATTGGAAGAGCTGCTAGTAATTTGTGACGAGATGATCCAACTTCTGAGTCCTGGAGGTTTTATCATTCGAAAATGGTCTTCGAACCATCCGTCTGCTTTGGACAACATCGACAAGAAAATCTTCGAACTGGATTGTGGGGTTCAACAGTCTGCAGTCAAAAAGACGCTCGGGATAGTCTGGAATTCTGAACGCGATATATTCACGTACTCGTGCGATCCGGAAAATACGGAGTTGGTTTCTACAAAAAGAACATTGCTTTCAGAGGTTGCACGAATCTTCGATCCTCTAGGATTACTAGGCCCCTTAACTTTATATGCAAAGGGCCTTTTGTTAGATTGCTGGCGGTCAAATTTGACCTGGGACGAGTCGTTGCCGCAAAGATCCACACGAAATGGGTCAAGTTTGCCGATCAACTCCCCGAGGTGCAGAAGTTTGCAGAGCCGAGGTACCTACGAGGGGAAACTCCAACGTCAACCGAAATACACGGCTTTTGTGACGCTTCGTCACGAGGGTATGGCGCTGGTGTATACATCCGCACAGTCGACGCGGCAGGACGTGTTACTGTCAGGTTGCTCGTTAGCAAGTCCAAAATAGCATCCACCGATCATCAAACAATACCGCGACTGGAATTAGCCGGCGCGGTCCTTCTGAAAAAGTTATACGTCAAGGCTAGGAAACAGCTGGTTTTTTCCGTTGACCGGGTCATCTTCTGGACGAATTCAACGATCGTTTTATCTTGGTTAAAAAAGGCTCCTCATCTGTTGAGGACTTATGAGAAAAATAGAGTAGCTGATATTCAAGAATTAGGTAATGAAGTCGAATGGAGACATGTCCAGTCGGCGGATAATCCAGCTGATGCACTGTCTCGAGGACAGTTACCGGGTGAACTAGTGAGGAATTCCCTCCGGAATTGCGGTCCTCACTGGCTGAGGTTATCGGAAGATAAATGGCCTGAATCACCGATTCCACTTGCGAGTCACACGTTAGCAACGACCTTTTCGACTAGCTCCTTTTACCTCCGATACTCGGATTACGGTTGCTTAATCAGATCGATAGCGTACATGCTCCGTTTAACGAGCAAGGAATTACCTCAAGGTGAGATTCCAGACACGGGCAAATCACAAAGAGGGATTCGTTATCTAACTCAAGCTGAAGTTGATAAGGCTGAACTTCGTCTCCTACTTCTGATCCAGAGGGAATGTTTTACCCCCGAGATCAAAGCTTTAAAATCCAATCAAAAACCACCCAATGATAAATATCGTGGTGAGTTTAAGAACCGAACTAAATTCGATCAAATCAGTCCATTTCTTGACAGCGATGGATTGATCAGAGTAGGCGGTCGTTTAAAACACTCCGACCTCACGTTCAACCAGCGACATTCAATATTGCTTCCACAATCCCATCACATCTCCGACCTGATCATTCGTGACGCTCATCGTCGAACACTTCACGGCGGAATCCAGATGACACTTTACGCCATAAGAGAACGATTTTGGATTCTCGGCGGCAAAGACCAAATTAGGCATATCATACAGCGATGTGTGCCATGCATTCGTCAGAAACCCAAATTCCATCACGCCAAGATAGCGGATCTACCAAAATGCAGGATCGTTGCTCCCGAGTATCCGTTCGAGGAAACCGGTATAGATATTTTCGGGCCTATTCTAATTAAAGAAAAGAAAGAGCGTAATCGTAGCTTCATTAAAGCATACGGTTGTGTTTTCGTGTGCATGGCTTCCAAGGCCGTCCATATCGAGTTAGCGTCAGATCTTTCCACTGAAGCCTTTCTCGCTTGTCTCCGTCGGTTTATTAATACGCATGGGATCCCGCGAATAATGAGGTCCGACAACGGTACCAATTTCGTCGGTGTAAACAATGAACTTAAGAAACTCTACGAGTTACACGGGACTTCTGCTTTCCAAGAAGCTATCCAAAACTTCACGATCCCCAAACGAATCGAATGGCAGTTTAACCCTCCTCTCTCTCCGCATTTCGGCGGATTATGGGAGGCCGCCGTTAAGAGTTTCAAATATCATTTGAATCGTGTGATGACCAATCAACCGCTCACGTATGAACATCTTGAAACTTTTTTAAAGGAAATCGCAGCGATCCTTAATTCTCGCCCACTATACGTGACTTCCGCAGACCCTAATAACCCTCTAGCGATAACGCCCGCGCATGCTTTGATTGGACGTCCGTTCGATTTCTTACCCGAACCTGACTTTGTTTCAGTTGCAGACAATCGTTTGAAGCCGTACCAGTTCATAAGCAAAGCCAGACAGGATTTCTGGAGGAAATGGTATCAGGAATATTTGCACGAACTCCAAGTCCGAACCAAATGGCTGAATTCCACTGCCACTCTAAAACCCGGCATGGTTGTCGTATCGATGGAGTACACGAACTCTCCTTGCGCAAGATGGCCGCTAGGTATCGTCGAGGAGGTTCACCCTGGGAGCGATGGCATTGCTCGAGTGACAACAGTGAAGATGGCATCCGGAGTCTACAAACGAAAAATCACTAGGCTCTGCGTGCTACCCATAGAACAGGGCGGCAAAATCCCGTCAGAATCTCAGCCACCCCTCCCAGAATAATCGTTGACATTGTCCCCAGATGTGCGCGATTTGGTTTGCCATACATGAGTTGAACCTTATCGTATTCTGAGTGTTGCATCTATGAAGCCTGGCCCGAGAATGGTGGAACCCGGAAGTTCCACAGCCAGAAGCTCAAGGGTCACGTCGAGAGGGTGACTCTTGCGACGCGATACCCATTCGGTTAAATGGGTTCCTGACTAATTCGAGATTCTGACCTTTAGAATAGGGTCCGAATTGCGATCGAGTGAATCGATAACGAACTTTGACTGACTAGTCTTCCAGAATAAATAATTTAGTACTGTAGAAAATGTATTTATGTTACGTATTAGATTAAGTTGTTCTTGTTCAATTAATAAAGAGTTTAATTAGTCTATTCATCGAACCGATTGTGATAACAGTGCTAATCATTGGAGCAGTCCCTCTAACGGAAACTGGTTCCACTTGTAAATAAATCAAAGATTCGATTAGATATCTTAGGATAATCTATATCTATACACAATTTAATTACTAGGTTAAGTCTAACATGCTCCACTATTACTGTTCGAAATAGTCTCGCAGCCGTGGCCGGCAGCATGTTAAGTCGTAACAATTTGTAAGGGCTAGAGCCTCTAAATCTCACGCGGTGGCAGCACTTGACGGTGCTGGCGCGGCAATCGTGGAGAGAACGCTCTCCTCTTCCGGCTTGCTCGGCATTCGTCGACGACATCGTCTAGCGTGCGGAGCTCCCTCGCGAACCCCTTCTGTTCAACGAAACAGCGTGTATATTCTACACATTATCGTATCGTTATCTCATCATCTATCATACTATCATCGCATCTCTTCATTGTAAGAAGAAAAACTGTGTGTGAATGTGCGAATGTGCTTCGAATAATTCAGCCGGTTGTGTGTTGTGCAACACGTGGGTGCATGCGTGGGCGCGGCCATTGTTCTCCCGCGGCGTCAGTTACTTCTTTTTCTATATCCTATTCAATTTCCTTCTCATTAAAAATTCTCTGTGTAAGTGTTAATTAATAAAAGGGTTTTTGTGCCGTTATAGGCTTTTCCCTTAAAAAGGCGTTTAATTTATTTCATTCTCCTAACCAATCTAGAAAATATCAACAAATTCAAGGCATAAATCGTTCGTATAAAACAACAATAAAAAAAAATCAAACGCGTGAACTAGGCTTCTTTGTGTCGCCCACAAAAGGTCACGAACAATCAAAGGTAGACCCGATACTTTCCGGACAGACCTCGTGTATATATATATATATATATATATATATATATATATATATATATATATATATATATATATAAAACAAAATCTGGCCGGAAATTGTAATACAAAGTAAATAATCTCCATTTCTGAATTTGAGGTGAACAATTATTGCATTGATAAACATAATTCTAATATCGCAAATATGGTATTTCCTCGTAATGAGCATGACGTGCAGCTAAGTACACGAATCGACGATCAACTTAACCTTGAACAACTGCAACAGCTTACTGAACAGCAAAGGCAAAAATTGGAGCAACGAGAAAAACAACTGCGAGAAATGAGAGCAGCTCTGCAAGACTAAGAAAACGTGCATGATCTTAGCGACTTAAAGCTCGAGAGGCCGAGATTCGCAGGCTAGAAGAAGCCTAAGCCAACGCCGCAAATTTACATTCAAACGGTGCCACCTTTTCTCAACAACAAGAACCACAAATACAGCAAGTATTATTGCCACAAGTGAAAGACTATACAGCCGAAATTTGCGCGATTATGGGTAACGTTGCGAATATACATGTCAATGTTAAAATGTCAGAGTTTCATGATGAAGAGATCAGCAAATGTGCTGACGAAACGTTGCTGAATATAATTAAAATTAAGTAATTTTCCATCTATTACTATTTTCCTTCTTTCTATCATTACAAAATTTATCATTAGTATAAGTAATTCATTTAACACGGTGCAATTTTTGTTGCCTGTATAAAAACACCCGTGAATATTTTTTCTGGTATAATATTGTAATAATTAGTTTCCGTTGTTTGCATATGTCTTAATTTACAATGTACAACAGATAAATATGTATTCTTTATTTTATTCTATTCAGTTTCTTTCACTTTCTACAAAATTTTAACATGATGATATTAATTTCAGTATTACAGATGGTTATAAAATTAAAGATTTGTACTGATAATTTCAAAACAACGTATTACTTTATCAAACCTATTTATTAACGGCATATTTCCATTCTTGCAGTTATTATCCATGTTAATTATTCAAAAATTAAATTTATTGGTGAAATATAAATCTTACTTTCCTAAATATATAATAATAATATTTTAAAGTATAAGAAAATAGGAAACTTCGTACTCTTTTTTAGCATCAATCAATCACAACGCTGGATGTTAGCGTCTCATTATTTTTTAAGATAATAAATTCATGTCATTCTTTCATTCTTACTTCATATATTATCCATCTAAATGATATATTTTTATTTTCTATTTAAAAAAAATAAAAATGTAATCATTCATACATTAAAATAAAATCTATTTGAACTTTCACGCTTTTTGAACGCTCGACCAATCACGATACCGGATGTCGGCGACGAAATTCTGTCCATCATTTTTTTAAGGAAGGATACATTAAAATAAAATCTATTTGAACTTTCGCGCTTTTTGAACGCTCGACCAATCACGATACCGGATGTCGGCGACGAAATTCTGTCCATCATTTTTTTAAGGAAGGATGACGAGATTCATTTGACTCAGATGTTTTTATTTGGGCCTTTTCTCTTTCAAGGCGGACATAAGAATCCTGAAATCAAGACTTTAAATAAGCTACCATATCCCTGAATCCCTATCTACAATATAAACATCACCTTCTCTCATGATAATTCTTACACCATTCGGATCTTCCATCACTTTTTTCACAATACTTGCTTTGTTTTCCGTAGCTAAGTATGGACCAGGAACATCTACGACAAACCTGTTTGTGGTGCAATTAGTAAATCTTTAACAAAAGGATATTTGTTGCGACCTGAATATGACTTCCGTTGATAGTCATTATTTTTACTTTTTTGGTAACGTAAATAAGTCTCATCAAATAGCAAAACAAGCACGTTCGTTAAATTAAAAAGTGTTTTTTGAAAAAATAGAACTATGATCCCGAATTCACTTTTCCCTTGAGATACTTTTTACTCCAAAGTATATCGGCAAGATTTTTTTTTTAAATAAATTAATTACCGATTCGCAAAAATTAAAAACTTTTATTTCGTTATTCAAAAAAATGTAATAAAATTATTCCATGATCCAGTTTGTGGTTTGAATAAAAATATTACGAAAGCTTGTGTAATATTCCTAGAATATGATGATCTTATGGAAACTAATAATTTACTCAACTCTTGCAATTGATTATTATCAGAGAGACTTGTGTGATAATGCGTCATCACGTTAAACTTGATCTACTAAGCTAGCGCGAAATTTTAACTTTCATATAAACTTGTTTACAAATGTGTGATCTTTGTAGCCTGTACATGTGAACTAAAGAGCCTTAAACCCTAAACCCCTAAACAACAAATAGGCTAGATGCCTGTGCTTTTTAACTAAACCACCTCAAATTCCTAAATTTGTAAACAAGAAAATTCTGTGTGTGAAGCAGTTTTATAATTTCCGTAGAAATTGTTATCAGAATGTTATTGAAATTCCTTTATTGTAAATTTAACTTATAATGTATTTTTGTTAATAATATTAGAGTATAATAATAATAATCTACAATCCTTTATCTTTTGCCATAGTGCATTTTTTGTACTGAGCATAAAATATATTATTTTACGAAGTTTTTACAATAATGGTAGTCCTCATAAAAGTGTTTAAAGCACAATGCTTTTTTTTGCTCCAACCACATCGTACAATTGCAATGTTTGTGCACCCTTCTATTTCACAATGTGTTGCATAAGACTTTCCAAAACTGAAATCTATAGGATTATCAAATTTATCTGGTTTTTCATTGACGTAACCGCTTTTATACCATGAATATTTAAACAAATCTATATATCTCGGTGAAAATAGTTGGTTGTGAACCAATGATTGAAGTTTAATTATATTATTTCTCACATGTAAATTCATATCATGATCCATTAACATAACATTATCAGAAAATGTTCGGACAAAGTTTTTCCCAATACGGAATCCATAGACATCAAGTGGTTGTATTTTTTCTGTGGTTCCAGTTGGAATTTTTTTTATGTTAATAATTTTATTTTGTGGCATCGTTTCTTCTATAACTTTGTCACAATGACCACTCCAAGAATCAAGTAATAATATTAGGTGATGGCCTATATGGGGATAAAATACTTTTTCCAACCAGATTTTGAAGTGATCTGCAATTAAACGACTTACTAATTAACTGATCAACGATATTACAATATAAAAATTGTCATTAGTTCCCGTACTTGTTAATTTTCGAGATTTGGATGCTTCCACGTACACGTTTTCTGGTCTAAATATGTTTTGTTCTACAATAGGGCCAAACTTGCCACTTGCTTTTCTCCGTCTACTGCTAATATTCTTTCAGAATGCATTTCTAGCTGAAATCGGCTCTGATCTAAATTATACAAATTTTCGGCTTCGAAATGCTTCAGCTTTAGCTGTAAGTTCTGCACTACTTTCTAGCGTTTTTCTTGTTATGACCTTATTTATTTTCCTAGAAACTATTCTGTATGCTTCCTTAAATTTGAGTAACCAATGTTTAGAAGCTTTGAATCTAATATCATCAAAACCAATTTCTTTTTTAGCTTATAAGTCCCATCGAATTATATCTTCATCATGGATAATTGAACCACTGTCGAGAGTTGCTTTAAAATTATCCAGGGTATACTGACAAATTTGTGCTACTTTTTCTCTATACGTGCCACCTTTATTAATTGCATGAGCCCAACGACGTAGCTGACTAATAAATGATACTTTTTTGAATCTGTTTTGCACTTCTGTTTTGAGACTTAAATTTTGCTTCGTTTTGCTACTTCTCCAAAAATCTACAGCTCTTTTTTTATATTCAAAATCTACTTCTTCATTATCTGCTGTATATTGATTTGTTGGTGCTATATCCGGATCAGGAAAATGATGTTGTACTTCATCTTCAATTATTTCCGCATTATGGTCTTTATATTCTTCTTGAAAATCCAAAGAGTCATCAGTAATCATTTCTACATTGTTGAAATCATATGTTGCATCTATGAAAATTTCTTTTATTTTTTCGGCCAACTCTGTTTCATGATAATTCGTGACACTATCTGGTATGTTTAACGCTTGAAAGTATGCTAATAATAAGTTTAGAACGTTTAACGGATTAATTTTCATTTTTCAATCTGAAATAAAAACAAGCGGTAAAATTTATACAAGCTGTGTTTTTGCATGTAAGGCACGACTGCTACAATTCTACTAGAATAAAATGAGTTAATGTAAATTGAATCAAATCATTAATTTATGCATTGGAGAAGAATTCTCGTTCCACTTTGTGATGTTCGGGAAACTTTATTTTTGGTTCACTTTATGGGCGCCGAAAATGGTAGTTTTTATTCTCATGTTATAAAAAAACTCTTTGAGTTTGGTAAAAAACTTTATTACATACATTTATCATGGTTACATACATGTTGAAAATATCTTTTTGCCCTGCCTCCACCGAAAGTATGCTGTTATATGCATGTAAATCGGGCGGAAAATAGCACTTTGCCGCTCCAGGGCAGAGGAATGAGCCCTTGGGTGGAAAATAAACTTACGGGTAAAAAAGTGCAGAAAAGGAACAAATTTCCGTCATAGGGCTTAGATTCCATCCTAGGGCTCTCTTTTCCGCTCTAGAGCGGAAAATAGTGCTATAATTTCCACTCGCATTTACATGTATTAATAACACACTTAGGTGCAGATTAGACAAAAATTATGGTGTGCATAATGGGTGGAAAGAAGCCGATTATAATGAGTGATTGCCACCCTCACTTCGTTAGGGTGACAAATTTCACACTCGTCTGAATCGCCTTCTTTCCGCCCTTAATGCGTAACATACTAATGATGGTTTATGCCTAGTCGCAAGGAGAAAAATCACGCGATTTTCGTGGATCTTATTGAGAAATTAAAACTGGCTTTTTGCTTACAGCAAATTGTTGGTTCCAAAGTAGATATATTGAAAAACTTTCATGAATTTTGGTATTGAAAAATATTGTAAATTAAGGGAATTATAGATATGTTAAGGAAATGTCTTTTTCAGAGTTGTTTTTCGGTGACCAAGATATCTTGAAAATCGTAAAAGCAATCGTCTTAAAATTTTGCTTCCTCCTAGAAGAAGCTTTGTAATAGTAAAATTTTCAGCTTCATAAAAAAACTTCGTTTGAAGTTCAAAAAACGTGTTTTTAGAATATGTCCGTAGGGATGTGTGTATCTACGTATACCATTTTTGAACTGTCCATCGGATATCGATAAAATTTGGTATCCTCTTTTGTTTTTCTATCCCGAATGCGTGAAAAGAATCCATTTTTATTTTATCAACACGTTTTTGATTTATAGTGAATTTTCGATTTTTGAAAAACGGTTTTTCCATTCTTCAGATAAAAAAAATTAAGATATTTAAATCGTACAAATTTTGTTTTTGAAAGAATACAAAATACTTATGTTTTCACTAAAAGAAAATTTACTTACAATTAGCTATAACCATAACTTTGTTAATCACAAAAAGGGTTTTTTTTTAAACGTTATATCTTTTAAACTAAATCCGACTAGGCCCAAACATTTTCTAAAAATACATGATTCGACGTCCAAACACCTTCAAACTTACTTCTATAAAGTTTTAACTGAAAATTTTACTATTATAAAGCTTTCTCTGGGAGGAAGCAAAATGAAAAATTGAGTCTTCGAAAAACCATGTTATTTCATAAAACGGCCGCCATTTTCTTTCAAATAATTTTTCGATTAACCATTTTGAACCAACAATTTTCTGTAATAAAATACAGTTTTTAACTTCTTTTTAAAAAATCACCAAAAATCGCGTGTTTTTTCGCTTTGAAAACAGACATGGCACCTTCAGCGAACTCATATTAGTTCAAAATTTATTTCCCACTTTAAATAATCATTTTTTAATTGGTTACACCTTTTGTTCTGGTGAAAATATAAGGCCTACTGTGTAGGAGTCGTGCCCAAAATGAATGATAAGTAACTATTACGATAGTATTCTTACACTCGAAATCGCTAATCAAGAGACTGTACTGGTCTAAACATTTTTATTTCTGAAGGAATTTTGAAAAAAAAATTATAAATTTTTTTTCGTTACAATAAATTTTCAAAACAAGACGAAACAAAACAGTATCTTTTCTAGACGAGCCCCTTGAGCGATATCGAGTTTAATTTGAAGAAACAAATATACAAAAGTTTATTTATTCATTTTATATGAAACGTAATAATTACTGAAAAGATGTTCAAAAAGTGAATAAAATACTTACGTATTTGAAAAATAATCACTTTTAAACTAATTATTTTTTACTTTTAAAATTTATAGACACTTTTATTCACTTTGAAATTGAATAATGTAGATCTATATAAAATCACTAAAGAAAATTTTCTGCAACTGTATGATACCACTGACAAACAAAAAGACGTACTATTCGTACTTTCCGGCATCGAACTAGAATACCCACAAAACTCACTCACTGCCGAAAAAATAACACAGGCAACTGAGGTAAACACTCGATGAAAACAATCTAAAAAGAATATTCACACATATTGTCAACAACTTTTATTAGTGAAAGACATTTATCTGTGGAATTATCATTGAATGTATGATAACATTCATTAAACTAATAAATGTATATACAATTCCCTTTCAATAACAACGTGTTCTTTAATTGCAAATGAAGTTCGAGTATCAATATTCTTTTATGTATTTTTACCAATAACAAAAATTATCATAGTAATATAATAATAATAATATTATTAATAATAATATTAATAATAATAATAATAATAATAATAATAATAATAATAATAATGATTATTGAGTGGTGGACGAAAATGTCGTTATTATGATGTTGTTATTATTAATGGTTATTACGGAGAGGTCCCCCGAGTTAGCGCAGCTGGCGTTGAACCAGACCATGAGAAGAGTCGGACATGCGAGATGGAGACCAAGAGGGAAGTCAAGTACCTTGGGGTAACCCTCGATATACGAAGATGACCTTCTGACCTTATATACAGAAAACAACCCGGAAAGCGGCAGAGTGGATAGCATCCTTGAGTCGCTTGATGATAAATACGACGGGACCGAGATCGGAAAAACGACGACTGTTAATGGCGACAGCTCTTTCTATCCTTCTATATGGCGCGGAAATATGTGCAGACTCCCTAAAGACAAAGAAATACTGTAAGTCGATGATGATGGTACAGAGACAGGGCGCACTGCGAATCGCTTTCTCCTACCGAACAGTCTCTGCGCAGGCTGTTTTGGTGGTGGCTGGCGTAATACCCGTGGATCTTCTGGCCTTTGAACGCAAAAGGATCTACGGGAGCAGCGCGGACATAGGACGAAAGAACACGACAATCGCTGAGCGCGACAGGACAATTGACATTTGGTAAGGCCGATGGACAGAGGAACGAAGTGGTAACTGGACGAGACGATTGATACGGGACTTGAGGTTGTGGCTCGGAAGGAAATTTGGTGATGTAAATTTCTACGTCACCCAGCTCTTGAAGGACCACGGGTACTTTCGACGGTACCTTTACAATATGAACAGACTACGAACACCCGATTATAAGTACTGTGGACACGAACGAGACAACGCGGAACACACGTTTTTCGCGTGTGACCGCTGGATAAGACTTAGACAGGAACTGGAAGAAACGGTCGGCAGCATCACCCCCGATAACATCGTGGCTCTGATGCTGCGTGAACCCGAACGGTGGCGCTTAGTCGCTACCTATAAGGAAAATATACTGAGACGTAAGAACGCGGATGGCTGTCTGACAGATGACTGATACGGAGGAACGACACGAACGGACGAACACAGACAGAACCTCCAGTCAGAAGTAATATCAATAAAGTCCATGGCTGGGGGAAAGACACCAAGGAGATGGTGGTTTAGTGGGTAGGCCTGTTTTTTTTAGGGGAGTCCCACCTAACCCCTTAGTCAGAAAGACTAAGGGGAATCCGCAAAAAGGATTCCGCAACTCCTTGTAAAAAAAAATAATAATAATAAGAATAAGCATAATTGCAATAGCAATAATAAATATAATACTGGTAATAGCGATGATAATAAAAAATAATAATAATAATGAGAATAATATTTATTATTGAATTTAGATTTTTTGATAAATTCATTAAATAGTATTAAATAGTATTATTATGGAATCCCAGACTGTAAATATTTTACTATAGATAGAATAATCATTACTTCGAGAATACATCTAAAAAACTTTTGGCTTACGAAATAATCGTAACAATGAAAAACTCCTAAGTTTGACAACATTAAAATTTATTACAAAACGCAAAAGATGTTGATAAACTAATTTTATTAACCTATGTTTTTTCATTTGCAAAAAAGCGTGGACTTTTTGAATTGATAAAATTATATAATTATGAAATTTATGAAATACTTTATAATTTATGAAATGACTTTTGAAATTATGCTAATTTATAAAAGCAGAAAAATAAATAATCTTTGATTGAAACATAAAACGAGACGCTATTTGTTACATACAAAATGATTGAAAAAAATATCGGTAATATGTCTATACTCGTATCTACGGTAAAGTATAGGCCTTCGGCCTATCTGGAGGTTAGGGGTTTGGAGTCGTTTGGTTAAAAAGCACAACCATTTAGCCTATTTGTTGTTTAGGGGTTTAGGGTTTAAAGCTCTTTAGTTCACATGTACAGGCTACAAAGATCATACATGTGTAAACAAGTTTTTATGAAAGTTAAAATTTTTTTTCGACATTTTCGTCCACCACATTTTGAATTTTCAAAATCTTATATCAGATTTGTTAAGAACGATCTCGAAAATCCTTATAAACAAACCTTCTACAAAATATTATGGATTGAAGTATACTTATGGTTATTTTGTGTTAGGGGTGGTTTACCCCTCCCTTAGGGGTAGTATCTATGAAAAAACCAAAAAACTTAATTTGTTTATTATAGATGTTTATAAATTTTTTCTAATTTTTTTTTATCGTTTAAAACTTTTTTATTATATAACATTTTTTTTCGATATTTCCGTCCGCCATTTTAAATTTTTAAAATCTGATAACAGATTTGTAATCGCGAACTCGAAAACCTCTATATACAAACTTTCTATAAAATATTATGTATAGAATTACATATTTATAGTTATTTGGTGTTAGGGGTGGTTTACCCCCCGTAGGGGTAATATTTATTAAAACACCGAAAGACGTCAACTAAATTTTGTTATTATGGATGTTTAAACATTTTTTCCAATTTTTTTAGTCAGTTTACACTTTTTTATTATAAAATTATGCCAAAAAATATGTTTTCAACCCCTAAAAATAGGGGATGCCACCCTTACTCTTCAAATTACCATAAAATACTTGCTCCTTTTATAAGAATTAACCTCCAATTTGTTTCACTGAAAAATATTAATTTTAAGCCGAGATATTAAAAAAAAACGCTTTTTGAGGGTTAACTTTAGGGGAGGGTTTTACCCCTTAAAAGTGAAAATTAGCCGATAAAAAAATACGTGTCTCTTATTTTTTTATGTTCTACAATATGTATCAAAATCATCAAAATCGGTGAGTTCGGGTTGGGTACCTTTCCTTGTCAGTGAAGGATTGTGTAATGGAACGCGGTTGCAAATAATTGATTTTTCTAATCATTTATTAAAATGTAAAATATTGACGGAAGATAAATGGAATAATATAGTTTTTATTTAATCGGATTACATTGTATTGTGAAAATCTATATCCTTTCACTTTTAGAAGGCGCTAATTTCCAATTAGATTGGGTTTTGCTATGAAGATAACTAAATCACAAGAACAAACTTTAGACAAAATTGGTATCGATTTCAAAGTGCCGTTTTTAATCATGATCAACTTTATGTAGCAATGTCTCGAGTAAGATCATGGGATTCATTGAAAATATATGTATGAAATTAAAGACAAACTGTAGTTGTTAAAAATTATGTTTATACAGAATTATATCATTGAGATTGTTCCAATACATTCGTAAATTTCAAGTTTTATTCGCATATAAACGATACATACTTTAACTTAAATTCTTTATTTGAATTACAATTCAATTACATGTTACGTAATCTTGTACGCGTGAAGCGCACTGTGATGTCTTACAAGGGAACCACCCCAACACGACCTCACCGATTTAAATGATTTTGGGATATGTTGTAGTACTTGAAAAAAAATTAAAAGCCCATAAGGGCTTTTAAGGGGTGAAATCCACCCTGAAAATCAACCCCTAAAATCAGTTTTTTAAATATTTCTCAGCATCAAATGAATATTTTTCAGTGAACTCAACGTTAAAAAATTTCTTATAAAAAGGCGCTTTTAAGGACATAACATTTATCCCGAAGGATTGCAACCCCCTTTTTAATAGGGGTAAATACACTATTTTTTGTACTGTTTTACGACATGTAATATAGTAAATCAGCTCGAGTGATTTAAAAATAGTACTGATAATGAAAAAATACTAAACTTAAATTGACGTGTTTCCGGATTTAGAAAAAAATATATTTAAGGAATGTTTCACCCCCTAGAAACCACCCCCGTCAAACTATCAGCAGGTTAATCTACCTAACTCTGGGATAAACAAGTTAAGTCGTTTGTTATTTCTTGAAATAATTTAATCCTACGCCTGAGCGAGCTACCTCAACTAACCAACCTGCCTCTAACCCACCAAACCCCCATAAACCACCCTTACCCAACCAAATGTAGGCTAATAGACCTAACTTTGGGAGAATTGAGTTTATCAGTGGCTTTTTCTTAAAATAATTGATTTCTACACCGTACGTGGGGTATCCCATTTTTTTTAATAAAATATATCTGTAGCTCAAACATAATTTATGACAAATAAAAATATGTTTAATACATTTTATTTTAATAGTACCAAAATGGCGAGATATATCTCTTAAAAATAAACACGAGAATAACACGAGGTCTAATTATCATTTATAGATCTATACATACGAGGGTGGTCCGATAAGTACTTAGCCTACAAAAGAAAAACGAAAATTTTGGAAAAGTGGCGTTTTATTTTTCTACATAGTCTCCTTTTAGTTCGATACACTTGGCCCAGCGATGCTGCAACTTCTTTAAGATGGCTCCACCAGATATTGAGTTCCGACACAAATGAAAAATAATTTTTATTTATAAAGTATTTTTTACCAGCTTTTAGATGCCGTAAAAATAAATGGGGGTAACCGACCTTAATAACGATAAATAAATTATCAAAGTTGAACCCTTATACATTGGTAAGATAGGAACTGAGAGTGTATGAGTTTACATATCATCCAATAATTTCAAAACTGTAAGACTAACTTTGATAAAAAACTAAATAAGTCGTAAATTAATAAATACTGAATCGTTATTCACAAAGAAAAGTATTGATAACCGATGATTTTGTAAAGATATTAAACTGCAAACATGTAAAAATATTACTAACCGAGAACGGTAGAACTGGGCGTGCAATGTGGCAACGCTGTAAAGTCGGTAATGATGTTTTCTCAGTGATATTTTTATCGGTCGATTTCTTATGACGGAGATGGTAGTAATAATTATAAATGTTATTCCTCGACGTGACACTTGTAATAAATGAATTATTGAAAACATGTAATTTCATTTTTTAAAGCCGTGAACGTATTTTTTAAATGGCATATCTTGTCTTATCTTTTACGGGGAAGTAATGCATGTTAAAAAAAAATTGTTTTTCAATAAATAATCTTATATTATTTCAGTATTTTGTTTACATAAACGATTAAAAAAGACCAAAACTTATAAATAAACGCTTTAAGCATCACACCTTATACTATAAATAAATATAAGTTATTACTAAAAATTAAAGCATTCTATGCATGAGCTTCTGCACCACAGTCCTTTTCAAGGGTCTGTAATTTTTCAAAAATTTTTGTTATAATCTTTTTGTTTGTTGTCACACGTGGTTTCTTATCAACTGCCTCACCAAGTAGAAGCTTCAAAGTTTCATACCCGTTAGTATTATAAGCGTTTTTCAACGCATCAAAGTCTATTCCAGCATTTACTATTCTATTAGTCATAGTAACAGTCAATTCAAAAACTTGCAAGCTTTCTTTTAAAGTCTTAATTTTCTCTTTTCGCTCTTTAGTTTTTAAAATATAATCTAGACTCTGAGTATTTTTAAAAATAACATTGATATTTTTACAGAGTAACTTCATTAAGTTGCAAAGCATAATGACATCATTAATTGCATTATGAGCAGATAATCGAAGAGACTCTGGTAAATATTCCGATACTAATATAGGCTGGCTAAAGGATTCTTTTTTTGAAACTCGTTCTGGTAGAACTTCTTTGAACATCGGTAGAGTATCCCCAAATCCTTTTACAAAAAGCATTAATTCTCTCATTAGTGATAAAGATTGTGCTAATTTAATTAATCTGGGTGCATCAAATCTATAAAAAAATAATGAATTATAGTTGTTTATGGAATATGCGGAATGCAATCGGTCTGGATAATCCATACCTGTAGCAATTATATGCTACAAGAATGCACGGACACTTTTGCATTTTGAGGAAGTACATGAAACTTATGAATGCACCTCTAGCAGAACACGTTTTAACAAGTTCATCGTGTAAGTATAAATCTCCATCCTTCATTGTGAAGCCTATTGTTTCCGATGCTCTTTCTGATATTTCCTTAGTAGGTTTTATGCATACTTCAAAGCTGCTACTATCTGATTTTGCAGCTATCTAAAATAAATATAACATGGATAACATTATACATGTTTCGTAAATTTTGTTAATTTTTTCTATATTTATGAGTTACCTGGATAATTTCATCAGTAGCTCTCAATCCTGTTGTTTCTGTGTCAAAAACGACAATACAGCAATCTTTATATTCTACAGCATCTACAAACAAAATATGCGATAGAGATGTGACGACAATAACAATTTTGCTATGATTATTTTTTATGTTTTATATTATACCTGGTAAAACAGTTTCATCAATAAGATCCGATGTATTTAAATAACCCATTTCTGATTCGTAAGAAATGCCTTCCTTATTCACAGTTCTAGAATGTACAGACGACCTCTCACTTTTCAATATCATTCTTCGTCTTTTTGTAGGGACGGATTTCTTGCGAATCAAATCCTTCATTTTTTTTCGTCTTTGACTTTTCGATACTTTTCCGTATATTTGCCAGGCGATAAATTTAGGTCAAAAAATAAGATATTAACAAACTCAAAACCTAAATCTTTTTGTAGAACCGATATTCCAACTCGGAACCGATGTGAGTCACTTCCTGCAAAATGCTTAGATTTTGGATATTTCGTTGTAACAATGTAATTGAATGACTCGTTTGACTGGCTGGATGCACATGGGGCAATTTGTTCTGCATTTTTAGCGAAAGGTTCAACAGCTTTTTCTAAATCAGCTTTCAATTTAGAATCAATCAAACACTTTCCGTCTTTGAAATATTTGTATTTGTGGATACCATTTTCATCTCTAATACACCAGTCCAGGCAATTATCATGTATTCCAAAAGCGTGAGGAATCAGATTTTCTAAAGCTGATTTTACATTTGCAGCGTTTCCTTTGTTTATCTGAATAGACAAGGCGAAATTTTTCGAAAAATATTCTCTTATAACTGGAGTTATTTTCAAGTCATACAGCTTAGAATTAAAATTTTTATGTGTGTGATTGAAGTCAGCCCATTTTTTTATTGTATAAGGCGATAATCGTCTAAGAGCTGAAATAACTGATGAGTCATCATCTGCAATAAGAGTACTAATTATACATTAAGCATTTACCAAATTATCATTTTTTAAAATTAATTCTACTGCCATATCAGCTTCCATTGATTTCGCCGAACCAACGTGATTTTTGAAACATTTTTGTGGAAGCACTACGTCTTGATTACACTTATGGCATACTACACTTCGTGTTGTAAAGCCCAAAATTTTTCCTGTCAATCGACCAATGATTGAACCGTGCCCTATGATGAAAATAATAAAATAAAAAATAGAGTTTGCAAAAATTACTACGTACATTTATACAAGATATGACCTACCACATAGACTATTAGATCCTCTTTTTGGCCAAGCTGCATCAAAAGATCCTACTAAGTCTATCACAGAATCATTGTTATTATTTAAATCTAAAGTCTCAGGATTACCCTTACGAAGTCTGCAAAAGTAAAATAAAAAATGGATGTTATGAAAAATAATTATAAAAATTTAAACAGGACACTAACAAAACAGTAGCGTATGAACATACATGGCTTCTTTTATTGAGTATTATTGTGATCAAATACAAATTTGATGAATACAATTTACTCTTATGCGTAGGTTGTTATTATTAGTTATCTTATTAGTTGTTAGATGCATACATTAGTTATTAGATTTTAAATACTTATTATTTACTAGATACGTGCATATTTACGTATTAGTCACAAATAATAATATTAGTTACTTGTTTAAAGCAGGCAATTATATTTACAATTACAATCTTATTTAAAAATCAATATTGCTTTTCTATTGCAATCAATAACATTGAGAATATTATTTTATAGCTAAAGAATATACTATACTGCTTCTGTATAGTAAATACAATATACAACTTCGTGTATATGTATTAGAGTACACCACAATGATCCAAGGAGAACTTACGACTCCGACAAACTTAGTTCCATAGTCATTTTCTTTTCCACTTCTATATTGTTCTTACAAACTTCATTCGCAAGGTCTAAGATTTTTCCTCCAACTTCTCTCTCCCAGCGTTTCAAAGAAGTGCTTCCTACAGCAGGTATGTTCAACGAGGATAAAAAAGTGTTTACACCTCTTTCGCCCATTCCAGTATCGAGCATACCTATATTTACATGCAGAACATAAATACAATATAGTTCACATCAATCGTACAATAACTCAACATGTCAGTTGCCATGAATAAATTAATTACTGACCAACAGCCAATTTTAGATTGACATCTGAAAACTTGCTATCCAGAGAGTGTTTGTTAGTTTTTACTTTAAATATCTTTGAACATTTGTCGCATTTGACATTAATTTCACTCAATAAACCATTTCTTTTTTCTTCCATAGAATTGCGTAAAGACAACGCTATATTGCAAATATCACACCAAAGTTCTCGGGCTAAAATATCCAATTCAACAACTCGCCGCCCGGTAAATAATGCGAATTTCTGCAATAAAATATACTTGTAACTGCAGCTGAACATTCAAATATTAATAACGAATTATATCATTCGGTTTTACAACCATACTTTTACAATAATACTTTTAATTTCACCGTATTACTTAAACGTAAACATAAGTAACGTCGATATACTAACCTCACTTTCGCGCCTTTTCTTGCTTTCTACAACATTTACAAGATTTTCGGACTTTCTCTTTATAGCCACTTTTACAAACTGTCCCTTCCTTTTGCCGACGGTTTTGCGCACGTCATATGGCATCTTATTTATTTAAACAATCTTCAATTATAATAGAAAAAAATATACTCTCGATATTGTTTTGCTGGTAGGTATGAACATATGTGACATGAGAGTTGCCTCTTTGCGCATGAGTCACACGCGGTTAAGTATGCGCCGTTGCCAAATCAACGCAAGCCAGGCTCGTATGCATGAAAGGGGGACTTGAAAAATTTTTATTTTCGCAATTAAGTACATAATTACGTATATCTTAACGATTGATTACGTACAAAATAGTTTTAGATGATAATTTTTATTCGTAAAACCGCTATTTAACGTAAGCCCCTATGGGGCCCCAATGTGATACGGCCCGTCCTGGTGGAGCCACCTTAACCCGCCTGAAAAATAGGTTTCCTCCAGGTCTGAAAAGTAGGCTTCCGTGGCAGCGATTACCTCCTCATTCGACTCAAATTTCTGCACGGCGAGTGACTTTTTCAAGTTTGGAAACAAAAATAAGTGGCACGGGGCTAAATCTGGAGAATACGGTGGATGGGGCAGCAGTTCGTAGCCTAATTCGACCAATTTGACCATGGCGACGGCGGAGGTGTGAGCCGGTGCGTTGGCATGGTGGAAGAGCACTTTTTCTTCTCCAAATGGGGCCGTTTTTTCTGCAATTCGAACGTCGAATCGGCCCAATAATTCGGCATAGTACAGCCCTGTGACCGTTTTGCCCCTCTCCAGGTAGTCGATGTAGATCACACCTTGTGAATCCCAGAAAACGGTGGCCATGACCTTTCCGGCCGATGGGGCAGTCTTCGCCTTCTTCGGAGCACTTTCGCCGGGTAAAGTCCACTGTTTCGAATGTTCCTTGATCTCTGGTGTATACCAGTGGATCCATGTTTCGTCGACTGTTACGAAACGACGCAGAAACTCCTTCGGATTGCGCTTAAACAGCGTCAGACATTGCTCTGAAGTTGTTTCACGGTTGCGCTTGTTGTCCGGAGTGAGCAAACGCGGCACCCATCGCGCCGACAGTTTTCTCATGCCCAAAATTTCATGCAGGACATGACCCACGCGGTCTTTTGAGATGCCTACGATCTTAGATATCTCGCACACCTTCAATCGTCGATCTGCCAATACGAGATCGTGAATTATTGTCACGTTATCCTCCTCCGTAGTAGCCGTTTTCGGAGCACCTGAACGTGGCTCTTCAAAAATCGACGTGCGACCACGTTGAAACTCGTTAAACCAATTTTTGACGGTCGCCATCGAAGGAGAAGAGTCACCGTACACAGCATCCAAGCGCTTTTTGATTTCGCTGCGCGATTTCCCTTCCAAAAACAAGAATCGAATCACCGACCGATACTGCTCTTTTTCCATTTTTCAAAAATCAACGAACACACTTGCTTTCACACGCTCTCAAAAATAAACTACAACTCCGATCCGGCTGAAATCTTGACAGTAACCATCGAAAAGGTTGTACTACGTGACAGAATATTTCTTTTGCGAGAGTGGCGCCATCGGGCGGTGAGGCTAAGTACTTATCAGACCACCCTCGTATTTATTTATATTCGTATGTAGATACATAAATATATTTACGTAAAAGCCATCGTACGCGATACTATATATATTTTGATTTTTCATAATAATTTTCATCTTTTTCTGTTTTTTATTTATTGGTAAATTAAAATGAATTATTCAACGAATTCCTTACAGAAATGATAATCATCGAAAAAGTGTTTGAAACATAATGATCTTTTACACCAACCACACCGTATTATAGCAACATTTTTACATGCTTCTACTTCGCAATGTATATTTCAAGAATCTTCAAAACTAAAATCAACAGGGTTAGCTGTTTTAGCTGGTTTTTCAGCAATGTAGCCGCTTTTATACCAAGCGTATTCAAAAATATTTGTATATCTTGGTGAAGAAAGCTGGTTATGGACAAGAGACTGCATTTTCATGATGTTATTTCTTAAATGTAGATTCATTACATAGTTCATCAAAATTACTTGATCTGATAAACGTCGAACAAAGTTTTTCCAGATACGAAATCCATAAACATCGAGTGGTTGGATGTTCCCTGTCATTCCTGTGGGAATTTTTTTTATATTAACAATTTTGTTTGTCGGCATCGTTTCCGTTACAGCTTTATCGCAATGTCCACTCTAAGAGTCGAGTAAAAGTTCAGATTGAGGTCCAACATTTGGGTAAAAAACTTCTTTCAACCAAATTTCACAATGATCTAAAATAAAAAAATATCAAAATTATTTTATGTCATTGCATTATAATAAACAAAAATATACTAACTTGTTGTTAATTTTCCAGATTTAGATGCTTCCACATGCACATTTTCTGGTCTAAATAATGAAGATTCCACTATGGGACCGAATTGACCACTCTTTTCTTTTAATACTATAAAAAGTGGTGATAAAAGTTTCCCGGTTGCTGATATAGTTGGCTGATTTGTATAACTGTGCATTGTCGATGAAACCGACTGTACCAGATATTGCACCTGCTTTTCTCCTTCAACTGCTAATGTTCTTCCCGAGTGTATTTCTAATTGGAAACCACTCTGATCTGAATTATAAAAGCTTGCAATGCCGATTTCTGGTATACATGATTTAACATCAGCTACAAAAGCATCAGCATTAGTTTGTAGTTCTTCTTTACTTTCTAATGTTTTTTTGGTGATAAATTTATTTATTTTTCTAGATACTATTCTATGAGCTTTTTTAAATTTTAGTAACCAATTTTGAGAAGCCTTAAATCTTATATCTTCGTGGCCAACAATTTTTTGAGCTTGCAATGACCATTTCCGTATATCTCGATCATGCACTATCGTACCAGCTGTAATAGCGGTTTTTAAATTATCAAACGTGTATTGGCAAATTTGCGCAATTTTTTCTCGGGAAGTTCCATTTTTATTAGTTTTCGCCAAACTTTTAAGTTAACTTATAGATGAAACTTTTTTGAATCTATGTTGTACAGTATCCAGTTTTAAGTTTTTGTTTTTTCCGCTCCTCCAAAATTCTACGGCTCTTTGTTTATAATTAAATATGATTTCTTCATCATCATTTGTGCACTGATTTGTTGGTGTAAAATCAGGATCAGGAAAGGGATGTTGAACTTCATCTTCGATTATTTTAGCATCAGTATCTTTGTAATCTTCATGAAAATCTAACGTCTCTTCAACAATCATATCAATATCATTAAACTCATACACGGTATCTATTAATATTTCTTTCAACTTTTCTAACAATTTAATTTCTTCGAAATTAATCTCGCTATCTGGTATTTGTAAACTTTGAAAATATGCTAATAATAAATTAACTACGTTCAAAGGATTGATCTTCATGTTTTAATCTAAAACAAAATCAAGATATAAATACTCTTTTTTGCAGTTGAATAATTTTACAAAAGACAAAAGAAAACCTAGTCTGCAGATAGGATTCGATCATACGTTTTTAACAGTTATATTTCACATGTTTACAAATCAAAATATTTGAATAAAATTATATATGATAAGTGACATAAATACTTACGTAAATACTTAGTAGACAAAAACTTTTCTTCTTGTTATGTACTATATTTTCGTGTTCGAGAAATTTGTATGTAAATATAGAAATAAGTTTATTTATAAATCCAGCACTATAAAAAAACTTTAACTTTTTAAATACTTGACTTTTCTTTAACTACTATGAATAATGAAATATGAATCGGATGTCTTATCATCGTAAGGGGCGTAGATTTAATATAACTTATCTTCTTCGAGCCATTGATATAAGACAAAATTGTAAATCAAGTCGACATAGCATATAAATCGATGGCTTATTTAATTCAATTTTAAATTATAAAAATTATCTCGCTAACGAAAAAAATATTATCAATTTTATGCAATGTTCTCTGTGGAAAAATCAAGTGTCATTGCGGGAAAAGCAAGTTAGACCGGTAAATGGAAACTATATTGTTCTACCTTTTTTTGGGCATGTAGATGATATTGAAACGGGTAATGCTTTAGGTTCCCATGCAGGTTTGAATGAAATTAGCGCGTTGTACGGTACATCACCGTCTTTTCCTCCAAACTTTGCATCAAAACTTGAGAGCATTTTTTTATGTCAAATATTTTATACTCATGATCCAAAAAAATATGGAAATAAAATGATATTTTCCAAATTCGTAAATGAAATGAATAAGTTACGTCAAGAAGGCGTTGAAATTATCGTAAATAATCTAAATTATACTGTTTATTTTCTCTTATCAGTTCACTCATAACGCTCGAGAAGTTCAGATGTGCGAATGATCGCTCTCTAAATTTAAAGTGACCCTTAAACAGTGAAAGTAAACAGACACAGTAAACAAACATAGTGCATTTAAATCGAAACAAAACAAAATCGTACAGACAAACAATAATATTGGCATAGCCGTCATGGCTACAATTAAAGAAAAGGTGCAGATCACACCTGTAAAAAATTCGAATGAAGCAAAAAATGATATAACAATCTGGAAAACTGTACAACAAAAGCGTACAAGGAGTAGCCCAGAAGAAAACAAAATAACAAAAAAGAGACAAACACATATCAAAGACTACTGGCTAAGTAGTAGTATAAAACCAATAGAAATAACTAATCAATTCGAATTACTAAAAGAAAATGAACAAGTGATACAGTTAAAACAAACACACAAACAATAACACCCACACTAAATAAAATATCAAAAGCACCACCAATATTAGTTAACGGTGTCTTTAATATAATCCCGCTACATGAACTATTGATAAGGTAGCGAAAAACGAATACTCGTTAAAAGTACTTAATAATAATGAAATAAAAATTCAAATAAATAAACGGGAACTTTTTACACAAATAATCAACGAATTAGAAAATAAAAATACTGACTTTTATACATTCCAAAAAAAAGAGAACAAACCATATAAAGCTATATTAAAAATTATGCATCCTTCAGTAGACACAAACGAATTAAAAACAGAAATAGAATCATATAGCCATGAAGTAATAAGAATAACAAACATCAAACATAGAATTACGAAACAACCGTTGCTAATATTTTTTATAGAGATAAAATAAAAAGAAAACAATAAGGACATTTTTGAAATAAACAAGCTAATGCAACAAATAGTTAGGTTTAAACCTCCATACAAAAAAAGAGACATTTCACTGCATGCGCTGCCAGGAATTTAGTCACACAAAAAATTATTATCACAGACCTCCAGTCTGTGCAAAATGCGCAAAAAAATGACCTCGCCAGCAACTGCCCAATTCAAACAAAAATAGATAAAGTTAAGTGTGCGAATTGCGGTGGGAACCATATAGCTAGCTATAAAGGTTGCAGTGCAAGGATACTTTTACAACAAAAACTTTTCCCAGCGTTAAGGACAAAACAAATAACCGAAAACACCGTTAGACCAGACGTTTCATATGCACAGGCTGCAACCGGTAATAACAACACGATAATTCCAGAATCCAAACAAACACAGACAATACAACGAACAGTAAATAACACCAATGACAGTTCACTCGTAAACATGATGACTCAACTAATGAATAGAATGGACACAATGTTAAATCTACTCACCGTATTCATAAACAAGATAAAATGAATACAGAAATAAAAATAGCAATTTAGAACGCTAACGGTTTAGCGCAAAGAAACATAGAAGTAAAACCTTTTCTTATAGAAAATAATATTGATATAATACTAATATCTGAAACTCACTTCACACATAAAAGCTTTTTTAAAATCCCACGATATACACTGTACAGTACAAACCATCCCGATGGCAAAGCTCATGGAGGAACAGCAATACTAATAAAAAACAATATCATGAAATGGAAGCACATAATAAAGACTATCTACAAGCAACATATGTCGCAATAACGGATAATCACGGACAAATAACATTTTCAGCATTATACTGCCCACCTAGACACAAAATAACCAAAGAACAATACAAAAAATATTTCGACAGCTTAGGAAATCGTTTCCTCGTAGGAGGAGACTACAATGCCAAACATCCATGGTGGGGATCAAGATCAATAACTCCAAATCCAAAAGGAGCAATTTTATATACAGTAATAAAAACAGAAAACTTAACAACAATTTCAACAGGTGAACCGACATACTGGCCGTCCGACATTCACAAATAGATTTTGTAGTCACTAAAGGCATATATTACAATCATCTAACAGCCAAATCGTGCCTCGATTTAACTTCAGACCACTCATCAATTGTTATTAACTACACATCAACAATTGTAACCAATGCAAAAAATAAACCGCTTTATAACAAAACAACAAACTGGGAATTTTACAGAATGATTTTAAATGAAAAACTTACATGTAAGATACCACTAAAAACGAAACAAGATATTGACATAGCAATAGAAAATCTAAATAACAACATTAAAAACGCTATTAAAAACGCAACTCCGTAATACTATATACCCAGAAAATCAAAAGACATATTCAACGATTTCCAAAACAGTATCAGACGAAATCAATGAAAAAAGAAAATTAAGAAAGATACGGCAGCAGACTAGACTAGAAACCGATAAAACAAAATATAACGGGGTAATCAAAGAACTTAAAAAAATTCTGTACGACGAAAAAAATGAAAATATTAATAATTACTTAACAACCTAGCTCCATCAGAGGCTTCTGATTCTCACTATGGAAAGCAACAAAAAAATTAAACAACCAAAAAATTTCTCTCCATCTATTTTAAAAAATGACATGACATGAGCACGTACAGATATCAAGAAAGCAAACACATTTGCAGAGCATTTAATGAATGTATTCAATCCACCACAACGTTTAATAACAGAAGAAGAAGAACACACCATACTAACTAGCACGCAGGGTGACAACAGAAATACCTATCTAATTAAGGCTGCCAAGGTAAAAGAAGTAAGCCATCAAATTCAACACCTAAAAAATGGAAAGAGCCCCGGACACGATAATATAAACGCCAAACTACTGAAAGAACTTCCCACAAAAGCCGTAAGATACATAACCATCATATTCAACGCAATATTCCGATTACATTATTTTCCTGCAATATGGAAAATAGCAATAATAATTCTACTGCATAAACTGGGTAAACCGCCCCAACATACCACATTTTACAGACCAATTAGTCTATTACCAGCACTTTCAAAAATTTGCGAAAAAATAATCATTACAAGACTGAACAAAACACTATAAGAGCAAAATAAAATACCAGAGCATCAATTCGGATATCGTAATAATCATGCTACAATAGAACAAATAAATAGTCACACCACAGATAAGAAACACTTTTGAAAAAAATGAATACTGTAATGCAGTATTTCTTGATGTAGCTCAAGCATTCGATAAAGTCTGGCACGAAGGACTACTATACAAACTAGATAAAGTCGTACCAGGAGAACTATACCTATTACTAAAATCATACTTAAGTTCTAGAACTTTTAAAGTAAAAATAAGAAACGAAATAACAGAACGTTATCCAATAAAAGCCGGCATTCCCTAAGGCAGTGTCCTAGGTCCCATATTATATTTAATTTACACACACGATCTCCCGATCATGGAAAACATTAATATTGCCATTTATGCAGATGATACAGCTATATTAACAACACACACTAATGCAGTGACCGGCTCTAATAATATACAAAACTACTTAAATAAAGCTACGCTCTGGTTTAATAAATGGAGAATATAAGTTAATGAAACAAAATCAATCCAAGTAACTTACACACCTAAAAAAGAGACTTGCCCTCCAGTGCACATAAACAAACAATTGATACCTCAAGCAGACAAAGCCAAATACCTTGGTATGTACCTAGATCGAAGATTAACATGGAGAGACCATATATGGGCAAAACGAAAACAACTTAACTTACAGATAAGAAAATATTACTGGCTACTTGGGAGAAAATCCAAGCTAGCCATTAAAAATAAACTACTTATTTATAAAGTAATAATTAAACCAGTATGGACATACGGCATCCAACTTTGGGGCACTGCCATAAAATCAAACATAGACATAAGAAAATGATTCCAAAACAAAACACTACGTTACATCACAGATACGCCATGGTTTTAATACAAATGAAAATATAAGAAAAGAAGCAAACATAACAACTGTACGTGAAGAAATCGAAACATTCAGAAGAAAATATACCAATAGAATTGTGGAACATCCTAATCAACTAGCAAAAAAGTTAATAACTACAACACCAATAGTTTCAAGATTTAAAAAATATCAAACACCATTTACAAAAAAAATTAAATGAATACATATAGGTACTGATCACTGGAGACGTGCTTACACGCAATTCAAATCAAAAATTTGTTTTAAAAACATGTACTTATTGTCATTATTACAGATTGTAACATTTATTGGAATAAAAAAATTTTTAAAAATGTTCTTTTATCGTTAATGTTAGGTGATGATCTCGGGATGAACGATATTTGTGGGTTCAATGAATCATTTGCAGCAACTCATTATTGTTGTACATGTTATGCTAGTGCGGAACAAGGACGTTTGATAACCAAAGAAAATGAATCTTTCCTACGAACTATAGAAAAGTATAATAATAATATTCTTAATATTAACCCTCAACTAACAGGTATTAAAGAATATTGTGTGTTTAATAGCGTTATTGGTTATCATATAATTCTCAATTCAGCTGTAGATGCAATGCATGATTTTTTTGAGGGAATTTGCAATTATGTCATGGCTTTATTATTAATACAATTCATTTTCGTAAATAAATTTGTTACTGTAGAGTATCTTAACTATCGGCTAAGAACAATGGATTTTTCTTTTGAATCATCTAACGTTCCTCATCAAATCAACTCAGATTACTTAAAAAAAAACGATTAATTAAAAATGTCGGCTGCCGAAACGTTATGTTTCACTAGGTATTTCGGACATTGATTGCAGATAAAATTTCCCGAGGTAATCAACATTGGGAGTTGTATATCAATTTACGTGAAGTTACTTCTCCTATCCAAACACGATCGAATATGTTAAAATTATCAATGTTTATTACCCAACATCATTTCTTATACATTAACAAATTCGGAGACTTGAAAGCTAAGTTTCACAATCTACTTCACTACTTAAGAATGACTTTTCAAAATGGTCCTGTTGTCAAATACTCATCTATGAGATTTGAATCGAAACATCAAGTTATTAAAAAAATCGTTTCTCATTCTGCATCGCATGTTAATATTTTGAAAACAATTTATAGAAGACTATCATTATCTCAAATGAAAATTCAATTAAAAACATATAGCGACATTGATATCAGTTATGGTAAAATTATAGATAACGCTATGTACAATCTTTTTCCAACGTCAAATTCGACTAAAAAACTTAAAACTATTAGTATTAATACTTGTAATTCTACATATAGACAGGGGAGTATAATTGTCACAATTATCAATGATGGTGTTATTGAGTTTGGCGAAATTATTGATATTTATGTAGTTGATGATAAAATATTATTTAACTATACTCCCTACATTGTTCAAGGGTTTGATCCACATGTATTAGCGTACAGCGTTATATCTGCCAATTACAAAACAGAATGTAATACGATGAACTGGCAGCATTAACTCCATGTCTAATGTTTGATCTAATGAAAACTAAATATATTATTAGTAGTGCTACGTCTTCCAATATGTTGGGCACTTGATTATTGTTACTACTGATTCTTATAGAAAAAATTCTCAAATATCTGTAGAAGTAAGAATAAAAAAAATACAAATACCGCTTCATTAATTTTTTTGCGATTGTTTAAAACAAAAGTTGTTAACTTTTTCGAAAAAACATAATTAATATTTATCGTCATAATTATTTCAAAAGTTTATGGTTTTTCACGTATTATAAAAAAGTTTCATGTCCAGATCTGTATTAGTTTTTGAAGTATAGCTGTTTGAAAATTTAATATTATTTTTCTTTCATTGTTAATAACGTTTGTTATAATTAATATTTCAAGTTAAAAATTTGGAAAAAAACCTTATTTCTATGGATACAGAAATTTTGTAAAATTTGAAAATGTCTGTGATTTGATCTCTTTAAGCCCATCGAAATAGCCTATACTTTAAATATGTGAATTTAATGTATCAGAGAATCAGATATACTTTTTATTTTACTAGTATCAAATTTTAATATATATGTGACGGTAAACGTCAGATTAGCGCCAACAATATAACCTAATTGCTGCCTGGGAGGGAAGCACCTACCGGGGGGACGAAAAACGTAACGAAGGAATTCGGCGCGCGAGCAGACGGAACGCGCGCGATTGAAACCGAACCAGTGAAGCACTGGTCATCGTCACGCTCACCCGCAACTACGACGCCAATTACTGATACGTGAGCTAGAGATCGAGTGATACAGTGAAGCTTTGACCATCATCACGCTCGTTCGCTCTTTCGTTTCGCTACTACTGATCTACGTGCCGCCAACACCGAAAACCCTCGAAGATCATCCGTGCCATTGATCCAGGAGAGTGATCGCAGTTGACGAGGTATTGTGTGCCTACGAAAGGAGAGACCTGAGCCGGCGGAGAAACGCCGCCCTCCACGAGACCGGTAGAGTATGTGAGGCTTCGCCATCGAGGGCGAAGCCGCGTGTGCGCGCATTCGCGACCCGCGACGCTAACAATAACTGTCTTCTCGCAGTGTGTGACTCTATCGTTTCCTTCGAACGTCTGCCATATCAAGGTAAGCTGGCCAGCTTAATCTCGCGATCGCGGTTGCATGATTAACAATCGATTTATCATATTCGAAGCGTGCATGTAACGGCTCCAATAACGAAGAGCAGCGAGCGTCCCGACAATACGTGTTGTCGATGAGCGAGCGTCGATGTAAACAAACGCGCGGGCCGACCTTATGTAGCATTTGAGTGATAATAAAAGGTTCTGTTCGTGTTACTAACAAGTGTTTTCGACTCGCTTACTTCTTTTTGCTTCCACTCACTTTCTTATAAGTTAATAGATTTACTGGTTGACTGACACCTGTCTCCCCATGCTCTCCGGATTGCGTTTCGAGCATATAGTAGATAATTACATTCGCCCTTTCAACAAAGTCGCGCGAATAAAAATAATTAAACGGTGTCTACCCCGTTACAATATGTTATCATTTTCGATAAAACAAAAACATGACATATATTAGAATTCGTTAGTACATAAATAATATGCTATTATATCATTTTTTATAATAATTTTAAATTTAAAAGCAATACTATGTAACGAAAATTGGTTTGAAGTATATATCTTTGTATATATATGTATGTATATCGTTGTTAATAACTCAAATTCTATATAATAGAACTTAATAAGCGATGGCTCATTCGATTTGTTTTTACATAATAAAGAGCGATAATAATATTAAGGGGGTTATCGTGTTACAATACTCTTCAAAAGTATAAGTCGAAGACTGTACTGCGAGCTACTGTCCGTTCTACTGTTGGTGGACCTATACTTTTGTAAGTGACTGTTCACACATACATACCAATCGTCTATCCATGTGCACGAATACTACTCTGCGCGCCTGAAAATATAGATGCGGCAACATCGCAAAGCAAGCAGTAGGTAATACATACACTCGCCGTCGTTGATATACAGAGTGTTTCTGCTGGTTTCTGCGTTTATCTTAATTATTTTTCAATACGTAAAAATGAGTGACAGGCCTAGACTCAAAAAATATATTTATATTTATCTTGTTTATGAAAAGTGCAAAACTATTTTTAAAAAGATATTTCTTATGAAAGAACAATCGTACAAAGATATTTTGAGCTTTAAATGATTTATAATATATATTTTCGTCAACTTTTTGAAAAAAGTGTTTTTGTAGGAATATTTCATTTTCAATTTTCAGTGAAAGTTTACGCGCGTACATGTAACAGATACACTACACAAATAATGACTAAAAGTAAAAGGTGTTTTTTATTATTTGTTTCTTCATTCAATTACCCCATCTTTTTTTTATTATTTGTTTTTTCATTCAATTACCCCATCTTTTCACATAAATAATTTGCATCTATTTTCATATTAAAATTAAATAAAAGAATTTAATGAATTATATCGAAATCAAAATAGTTTTGGTCTATAGCATGTTGCGTTTGAATTCCTATACGCTGCGCCGGCGCAGTTCACTACAATGATCTGCATTGTCAGCGGTGTTGCCAATTCTTCACACATGGCCACATGTTATACCAGACTTACGAAAAAAGTATGTATTTTTGATGCTATTATCTCTGAAACGGTGAAGTAAAAGATATTTTTTATTTTTTTATATAATAGCTACAACCTTGCTCATTATCACTCTAGTTTTTTTTTTAAATCTACAGAAAACTTTCAGACTTATTTGCAATTATGTCGTTGCGGGAACGCTCTTCCCCATAAGACGCCATGTATAAGAATTCAACTTTACGATTTTTTTTCTCGTATTCGGTGAAGCTAGGGTCCCTGAATTTTTTATATATTATAGAGGACACCGAAATCTATACATACCAATTTTTCTAAAAAATTCTACAGAAAATGAAATTTCACGATAACCCCCTTAATATGATTCAAATATAATAGTAACCATTTGTAAAAATGTTATTTTTTTCAGTATATGAAATTTTTTTTTCCTATTATTGTTGAAGTTACGTATAAAATTTGTTAAAAATTAATACAGAACATCGTAATACATTAAAGTGACTTTAATTTTGACTGTGCTATGATTTATTCGTTTTAGCCTATAATAATTTGACTACGAGAGAAATCAGACTGAAGAGGTCAGCAAATGTGCTGACGAAACGTTGCTGAATACAATTAAAATTATGTAAGTGATTTTCCATCTATCACTATTTTCCTTCGATCCATCATTACTAAATTTATCATTTAAACAAACCATAAGGGAATGAAGACAGTATGTTATGTCTTTTATTTATTTAAATTGTTAATATATAAATAATTATTTTTGATCTAGGATAAATGGATTCGTAACTAGTTAAAATTAAAATTGTTAATATATTTTTTCCAAATTTTATCTACTTTTAAATTAACATAATTCATCTTGCTTTTATTTTTTAGTCATCTTATTCATATTAATATTCTTGATATATATTGTGACGGGGTAATTAATCCTCCTGTTTCGTTATTTCGCTCGACACGCAATCGTACCTGTTGGGGTTGGTGAACAAGAAGCTCTAAGGATCCCGTTTTTATCGATGAATGGGCGTAAATTTATTAACTTGCTACCTTTGCGTAACTCCTTTTGTCGGTTTAGCGCGTCGATCTCTTCTGCAAAGCATGCACGTTAGATCCCTCTATACCAGAATCGCATGGCTTCGTGCCTTACTTCGGCTAATGTTACTTGTGGTTGCGGGCGAGGAGATGGCTGTTCATTTTTATTTCTCGACCTGCAACGGCTCCATTTATTTACGCAGTTTCGTACTCGAGTTGCTAGGACTAGAAGCCCGCGCCAACCAAGTAATTTCGCGGTTAACGGTGTTGTCACTATATTAGCTATTGAAGTACCGATGAAGTCTTTTCGCGTTTCTAATTTATTTATTTGCGCCAATTGATCCGCTTTGAGTTTTCGCTCTTCAGGCCACGAACTAGGGGGACCGCGGAGGAACTTGGGTCCTGTAAGCCATCGATCAGTTGAGTACATTGGGCGTGTCGAAGCGCGTGTAGCGTCGTCCGCCGGATTCATACGGGTTGGTACCCATCGCCACTGCGAAACCTGCGTTATTTCCGCTATCTCGCCTAAACGGTTCTTAACGTACGTCAATTTCAAATGAGGCCCGACGCGAATCCACTGCAGTACTGTAGACGAGTCAGACCAAAACACGACATTGTTTATTTTAATATCTAATTCTTTTGAAATATTTGCAGCAAGTCTTGTGCCAAGGACAGCGGCTTGAAGTTCTAAACGTGGTATTGTTGTGGGCTTTACCGGTGCCACTCTCGTTTTCGCCATCACAAGTGATAAATAAACTTTACCGTCGGGAGATGTGGTTCGAAGATACGCTACAGCGGCATAGGCTTGCAAGCTTGCATCACAGAACACGTGTAACTCTGTGCGCGCGTAATCAACGCCCATTGGTATAAAACATCGCGAGATTTTGCATGTTGTCATTTCAAGCAAATTCTGTAACCACGCTTTCCATGTTTGAAATTCTTCGTCTCTAATTTTCGCGTCCCAAGCTACGCCGCTGCGCCAGATATGTTGCAGCATTATTTTGGCATTGATACTAAATGGTGACAGAATACCGAGTGGATCGTACACGGACATCACTATACTGCAAAACTCTCTTTTTGTAGGTTTCCTTGCGCCGGTCAATAAATCGTCGCGAAGCTTTTTAATGCCTACATTAAAACGCAGACAGTCGTTCTCGCGATCCCAAAACAAACCTAAAACTCTGTCTTCTTCGTCGCATAGGCTAGCTTTCTCGTTTTTACATAGCAGATTTTCTTTTCTCACGTCTCGCACGATTTCCGGGACGTTCGAAGCCCATCCATGCATTTCGAAATTCGCTTCTTTATTGATAAAGATGACATCGTTCACTAATTTACGCATGGCAGCGACACTTTTACCGCTCGTTAAGTAATCATCCATATAACAGTTTCGCACTAGACTTTTCGCTGCCTCAGGCTTGACCGTCGCATATTGCTCGGCGTTTTTATTTTTTACGTAGAGCGCACTACACGGCGAGGATTTCGAGCCGAAAATTAAACACGTCATTTGGTATTCATCAGGCTCGCGGCGGCGGTCAGCTCCACGATAAAGGAGGTGTTGGGCAGCCCGATCTTTTTCCCTGACTTTAATTCGCAGATACATATCTTTTATGTCTCCTATCACGGCGAAGGGATATTCACGGAATCTAAGCAACACTCCCGTGAGTGATTGAAGAAGGTCGGGGCCTTTGTCAAGCAAATCGTTGAAGCTAACTCCCTCGGTTTTCTCGGCTGCGTCGAGTACCGGACGGACTTTCCCTGGTTTGTTAGGATTTTTAACGAAGAAGTGCGATATGTAACGTTTGGGTGCTGAATTTAGACTGTTGTCGACTTTGACCGCGTATCCATTTTCGATGAAGCGGTCCATCTCTCGATAATAAGCCGTCGCTGTTTCAATATCACGGTCTAATTTACGTTCTAACGCGTACAATCGTCTTAACGCCGTTCCTCGTGTGTCTATTTTAGGCAGAGTATCTGTTTTCCAAAGAAGTCCCGTCTCCCACGCTTTTCCCACTTTCCTCGTCGTTTCGCGCAGAATTCTCGTGGCTCTGTCTTCGTCTGACTGTCTCACTGTAGTCGCAGAAACCCCTAGGTTTTCCAGATCAAAGTAATTTTTTATTAATATGTCAAGTTCTGCTAATTTCTCGTTTTCCGTATTCGCGCATGTGGTTTGCGTACAGCAAATCGTATGTATGTGACGATTAGACGCGTCGTCTGTACTTTCTTCTAAATATCCGTGAACAGCCCAGCCCAATACCGAACGCGAGATAACGATGCCTGTGCCTTCTAGTTGACGCGATATTTCGGGCTCGATTAATCGCCAGTTGTCTTGGCCTAGCAAAACTCGTGGCTGTGCGTTTCGATGTGTCTCAAGTTCTAAGCCTTCATTCCTCTTTACGCGCTCTATGATTTCTCGCGGTATTATTTGAGCCGGCAATTCTAAATTCGGTGCTGTTAATGCATGCTCTATAATCTGAGGGCCGCGGGTGCCTTCTACCGCACAAATTACCCGTTCGCATGTGTCGAACGAAGCTTCACCCCACAGTCCTTTCACTGTCATTTTTACTTTTTCCCCGGAAAGTCCTACTTGTTTCGCTACATTTCTGTCTATTAAGCTTATGGTTGCTCCTCCGTCAAGTAGTGCGAACGTCTCTAACGAGCCTGTCGTCCCTATGATCTTTATCGGTACGATTTTTAGTAGCCCTTTTCGGCTTAGTCATTCATTTCGCTTGGGTGGCGCATCTCGATTATTTTGCGGGAAAACGCGATCATCGTGATCCTGACGTCCAGAGCTTCTCGCCTCGCGATTATGATTCGTCTGATGTAACATCGCGTGATGCCCTTTTTTACATATGTCACAAACCGCTCGCGTCGGGCAATAACGTGCCACATGACCACTTTTCAAGCATCGGTAGCAAAGCTGGAGTTTTTTTACGATCGCATATTTACGGTGCGGATACTCTGCCTCAAATTTTTTACAATTGACTAATTCGTGCGATGACAAGTGGCAAAATGCACAGCTGCGCGCGTTGCTAGGGCTCCTTTCGCGGCGAAGGCTACACTCGTGAAGAGTGCTTCTCTCGCGACGATGACTGATCTCACGACGAGGGCTTCTTGCTCGACGAGGGCTGCAGTCCTGGCTCCTCGTTCTTGATCGCTCCGTTGTTAAGCAGACTACTTCTGCGCGCGGTGATCTTATTTATCTTCTGGGAACGTCACGCTCTCTTCTTGATCGACCATCGTAGTGATCTCTTCTCGATCGAGTGTCATTTCGTGCAAGTGTACGCGCTCTCATGAGTTCTGCTACGCCTGTATTAACTACATTTGCGGACATCGTACTCAGGTACTTCCTTAACGACTCTAAATTTGGTCCACCTCCAAGGTTACCACACTCGATGAAAAACCCGGTCTTAAGGTATTCCGGCAATTTGTTGAGCACAATGTCTAAAACGTCGTTGCTTGATAATTTTTCAACTAAACCGACCGATTCAAATGCTGTCACCGCGTTACTCACTCCCGTCGCAAACGTTACTAGGTCTGTTTTTCCACCTCGCAATGATGGCAACGACATTAAATCACGCTTGATCCGCTCCCGTAATTCAGTATTGCCGCCGAAGTGCTGTTTCAGAGTGTTCATCACTACAATTGGGTCCTCTGTTGTAGAAAGCAAAGTGTGGACTCGGTCGCGCGCACTCCCTCTTATTGCTTTACGTAAGTGATGCATGTTTTCCCACGGTTCTAGATTATGTTGTTGCGTTGATGCGCGATACACAGCCTCGAAATGCTTCCAGTCGAGAGGGTCGCCACGAAATTCTGGCAAGTCTCTCGATTTTCCGCCCGCCGCGTTTTGGAGAGCTCGTATCATCGAATTTAGTGTATCGCTAAACAAATTAGTTGCATCGGCGACACTGATGCTCGCATTAGTTTGTATATTATTACACGCGCTTGCACCTTGATTCTCCTGCTGAATGTTGCTCTCATCCTCGCTGCCCTCTGCTCGCTCGATGATATTCTCTGTTTGCTGACGTGTTGGAGGTTGATGAGCTCGAGTTGGCCGTCCTCGTCGAGCTGCGGGTTGTTGTCTTCGTTGAACTGTAAATTGCTGAGCTGAGGCTGGAGGTTGTTACGGTGGTGATGAAAGTTGTTGCGCTGGGGTTGGAGGATGAATGACGACTTGCGCATCAACTGGGTGCGGCAGCGTTGCTTGTTGTTGCTCTTTTCTTCCTGTTCGCTGAATTTTGTTGGCGGTTTCACGTATTGGCGGCGCCATTCTTTTGGCACTTTTCTTCGGCTGCAGTACTGTCTTTTTGTTAGCCTTTTTGGCACTTTCTTGATTTGCGGCTGACGACGATGCTTGGCGTTTTGGTGGCATCCTTACAGAGAAGTGACAATTAACACGCACTTTACACACTACTTCAACTTATTCCTGTTCAAATTGTTCAAGTGTCCCACCAGGGGTACCAATTGTTGGGGTTGGTGAACAAGAATAATTGTGCGTATTTAAAATTCGAAATAAGGCTGACAAGTTTATTAACAAACACAAACAAATTAAATTGAGTTACAAAGATAATACAAATGAAGCGATTCACAATGAAACATACGGTTACGGCTGTGATTACGGTAGACGCAAATCGCACGCACGTTAACTACTGAAAGGACACGGACAACTTGCCCGTGCGAGATCTGAGCTCAGAGTGCCGTCAAATTTCTCTTTTTCGGGAAAGCAAATTTTCCTCCCTTCTCTTTTGGTGACGTCGCCAACCTGGGGCGTGACCCGTAGAGGGCCTAAAAAAACAAATAGCGCTGGCGCGCTCTTCCTCTCTGTCTCTCTCCTCTTGCCTTGCTCGTATACTGCCAATACAGCCTCGGACCCGCCCGCTTGCAGGGCCTGAGCTGTACAATCCTCTGCCTGGGTTCAGAGGTCGATGTCTGGATCGTTGGGCTCACCGCCTAGGTTACGAACTAAACAGTAACCTTGCTGGTCACGACGAGCAACGGCAAAGAGGAGATTAACAATTCTTCACGCCTGCTAATATAAATAATTGCAGCTCTGTTTCTCAGATCCCATGCGAGCACGCGCCTTCCTCCTAAACTGCTTGTCATTTTTTCTCGGCTTTATTCTCTGGTACAAAAACGCCATTCGCATCTCGCGCTGCAAACGTTGATTTATACTCAAACTCACGCACCCAAGACTACAGCTTCATCGCATATACCGCAATTATTCTAGCGATTGTCCACGACGAGCAGACTTTCCAACGTTTCAAACCAGTCTAAGAAAACGTGTTAAACAGACCCCCCTGCGCTAAACGTGCGCCCATGAACCAGACGAGCAACGACGGGTAATAATGCAAAAAAGAACACTAAAAGAGCAATAAAATAAACAGGCGTCGATATTTAATGGGGGTTTCGCTCTAAAGGCCGCGCGGGCTAAATTAATGAAGACTACCGGTGTGCGCTCGACGACAAAAAAGAAACAAAGATCTCTGCCTAAACCTTTTCCGAACATCTGATGGACACATGCGCGTTTGAAAATTTCTCGCTCGTAATTGCGCGAACTTGATCCGTAACAGTACCGGAATGCGCACGGTGAAATCGAAATATTCGCGTTTATTAATTGAAGAGCAGGAGGGGACGGGAGTCAGTCAACCAACTTACTACTTGCTAATAATGATAACAGTAAAATTAGTGTTTCGATCAAACGTGAGTCAGTTTATTTTCCGATAACTCTACAAGACGCTTGGCCCGCGTGTTTATGTTTACGCAGCGCGCGCGACAATAATATGCATCGCGAGATCGTCCACAGTTCTTTGTTCGCAAAGTTATTTTACATGCACGCTACCGATTTTTACAGAGTCGCCGGTGCGAAGGAATAGTAATTAATTAAGCGCAGCCATACATTAAAAATCGCGGTACTAAGCTGGCCAGCTTACCTTAATATATGGTCGCACTATCAGGGGGGGGGGGGCAGGTTCGTATTGCCGCTTCCGGTATCTCAGTTTAATTTTATAGAGGGGATTCGCGCCCTCGGTATCGCCTACGATGGCGAAACTCCTCACCCACTCACACACACTCGTAACGGTATAAGTATAAGTTTCGGTAACTGTCAGCTGGATCACTTCCGTACTCTTGGAAAACTTGGAAAACTTTAATTACTGTTATATGCAGCTGGATGCTCGGATTGCTAATCCTCGACTGGTTCTTTCATATTCGTGCCTCCCAGTCCAGCCTCTCATTGACGAGATCAGGATGCTGCCGGACATGAGGGCAACGGTACGTGCGGGTCACCCCTGGGTAGTGGCAAACTTTACAGCCCTCCCACTGTGCACGGGACAAGATACCCCGAGGGATTTCTCGCTCCCTAGGGGCTAGTGGCAACTCATCGCGTCTATTAGAAATAGAAGAAATAGAACAAAAGAAACTACTTAGCATCATCGTGAATAAATGTATCGCGGTCTTTCCTAACTAAACAATTATTAATCACGCACTTATCCTACTTACAAACTTACTTAAAAATTACGCAGAAATCAGTACCGGATGAATTGCCCGTTACGTGAGCGCTTTAACAATTCGCCAGTCGCAACTACCACTAACACAAATTAAAACTAAGCGCGAACCTCTAGATAGTTGGCACGTGAATGCCTGGCTATCTTATTCAATGCGCACCGGTCGTCGCATTACCGGAGAGAGAGTGTAGAGAAAAAGAGAGATTCAGAAAAGAGCAAAGAACCTTGACCTTGTTGTGTTGCTGCCTACTCGGTCGAGAGCTGCAATCGGCGAGGTTGCAACCCCGGAAGAACTGTTGTAGATGGCGGGGTCACTTTCCGAGGAGAGCTGCGACCGCGGCGAGATCGTTGACCCGGGGAGCACTAGAAGCTGTGGAGGCTGCTGTTCCGGAAGGCTGTGATGGATGACAAGGCTGCTGTCCTCGACTTGTCTAACGGGAACGACGATAAGCTGATCACTGCTGCTCTGCCAATAAACAATGTTGACTTCTAATACACTCTTTTCTGGATCTCTTCCTTTCTCACTGCTCGAAACTGGAATGGACTCGCCCACGCATTTTTTCTCGCACTAACCATCTCGCGGCCGCTTAGCGGTGCTCTCTCCCATCCCTTCCTGACCTATAAGTTAGGCGGCACGCGACGCGCCACTTATCGGTCACTCGTCGCGCGCCTGCCTATCCCTGCATAGGCCTAATGCTCACTCTCTCTCTCTCTCTCTCTCTCTCTCTCTTTCTCACTCTCTCCGCGATCCTCAATTTTTTCCTGCGCTCAGCTCCGCTGGCCCGTCCTTAGCGCTAAAACAAAAAGGCCGAGTGTTAGACACATACTTTAATGCGCCCAACGTTGGCCACCAAGCCTTGCCGAGCGGAGAAGGAGGAAGAAACACAGACGAGAAGCCAGCGCACAGCCTGCTCTCGTCACATCTTAATGATCATGTAAGGACCTACGAATTTTGGCGCTAGCTTTGCGGAAATACCCTGTGTCGCACTGGATAGTACACGATTTCTTTTCCATACCCAGTCCCCTTCTTTAAATCCCGAGGCCCTGTGCTTGGCGTTATAATATTTCGTCTGCCTAAGGGACACGTTCGAGGCGATCTCTCGGGCTTCCTGAATAACGAATCGTATGTTCTTCGTGTGTTCATTCCACTATTCTATTGGAAGCAAATCTTCCTCTCGAGCCGCAAGCTCGTCTATTTGCCTACGGAGGGTATTCGGGGCTTCTGGTTGCCTACCATAATTGAGCATAGCAGGGCTGGTTCCCGTGGAGCTGTGAAGCAGTGTTCAATGCGAACGCGAGTTCAGGTAAGACTCAGTCCCACTCTTTATGATTCCCGTGCAGGTACGAGGTAATCATCGTTTTCAGAGTTCTATTAACTCTTTCGGTAGGGTTAGCTTGTGGGGTATAGGTTGGCGTAAAGATCCGGTTTATCCCCTGTTCCCTCAGGTAACCGTCTACAAGCTGGTTACGGAATTCAGTGCCATTATCGGACAGGAAGACCTTAGGTGCGCCGAAGCGCAGGATCACTCGTTCCCGGAGTTCCTTTACGATCGTCTTACCATTGGCACTACGTATAGGTATGCATTCGACCCATCACGTGAATAAGCCGATGAACACCAATACGTATTCGTGCCCCCGAGCCCCGAGGGCTCCTCGGAAAGGGTCCAGCAATGTCACCCGCCACTACTTGCCAGGGTGTGGACAACATCCGATCTTTGATGAGTCTGCGCGGCAGTCGCTGTTCGACCTTACATTGTTGACAAATCTGACATTTTTGGACGTACCCTTTGATGTCCGCGTACATTCCTGGCCAATAGTGGAACTGGGCGATGCGTGAGAAGGTCATCTCACGTCCTAAATGTTCAGCGGTCTCAATGTCGTGGTTCGCGAACAGAACAGCCTTTCGGTCTTCCGGTGGCACAACAAGCTTTCAGGTATCCTCGTACCCGTACTCATCTTGATAATCATCACTTGGCTTTTGGTGATACATCACCTTGCCAACTACCTTCTAGTCTGGGTAGTATTCCGGATTGGCTCCAACGTGTCGGAACTGTTCCAAGTACCAGGCGTCATCCCTTTTCTTCGGCTGGTCCATCGCACTAACTTCAGCCTTCGCGGGCTCGAACGCGCGTGATAACGCATCGGGCAATACGTTGTCGGCCCCCTTTCGATATTCTATCTCGAAAGTATGGCCTTGGACTTGCAAGGCCCATCGGGCTAGACGTCCTATTAGATTTTTCAAATTGTACAGCCATTCCAGACTGTTATGATCCGTTACGACCTTGAATCGATATGCTTCCCCACACTTGACCTACTTATTAGGCGGCGCGCGACCAATGCGCTAATTGGTTCGAAACGCGCGTTTACTTAATCTTGCGTAGGGCACGCACGCCCCCGACTATTTCTCTTTCTCTCTCTAACATCTCTATACTCTCTGTCGCCAGCGTAGCAACTTCGGGCCTGCTCGGCCCCGTTCGGCAATCTCCGTCAGCTGAAACAGAGACCATGCATTAGACGCATTCTTAAGGACGTTTACTTGCTGTAATCGTAGACAAAAGTGGTACTCGTAGGTCACATTTTCTTTCTAATGAAGCATAGCATACTCATTCCAACGTTTTTTTTCTGACTGTACGTCGTTCGACCAATCGCGTAGTGTTGGCGAGATTAGGCAACAGTGCTTTTCTGTCGCGCGAGTGCTGCAGTGTAAACACTGCCGGCGCACATGCAAGCATGCGTACATAACCTCGATAGCAATTATTTCTCGAATTATTTGGCAGTAGACAAGAAGAGTTTAACAACAAAATGTCTGGATTATCGGGACCGTACTGGAAATACGAACCTCGTAGAATAAATGGGAGGTTCGTAAAGAAAAAGATGTTAAGGAAAGAGTCAATTTGTGTTGCAGCTATGGCAAATAGCAACAAGAAGTTTGTTAGTGTCGCTCCTAAAAAAATTGATGGAGTTGTTGAGGGGCCACGTGTAGTTGATATATCCGAGCTCGCAAACAATCTGAAATGCTCCAATTGTGAAAAATCTCTTGACTTGAAAAATGTGACCTCTGAAAAAAGAGCTGGACTTCATTCGGTGTTGATCGTTATTTGCGAGGATTGCAAAATAACTACTCGTGTGCCTACTGGTAAAACTGTCAATATTGATGGTAAAAATTATGCAGAGCATAATTTGGGTTCTGTTTTGGGTAAGAATTATTGTTAATTAAAACGTAACTATAGCACGCATACACATGCTTACATTGTATGTATATACATATACATTTTTTTATTACAGGGGCTATCCACAGTGGTACTGGCTGCACTGGGTTACGAAAAATACTCGCCTGTATGAATATTCCTACCATGTCACCTGATCTTTATAAGCGTTATGAAAAAGTTGTTGGACGATTCATAGAGGAGGAAGCGGAGGATAGTTGCAAACGAGCAGCTGTAGAAGAAAGGCAACTAGTTTTAGAGAATGTTGAAAAAATATGCAAGGAGTTGTAAATATTTTTCTACATATTTTTATCTGCGAGTCACTTAACTATCATATGCTATATTAGCAGCAAAGTATTTTTTTTACACTTCAATTTGAAAATCAAGTTCATCGTTACGTCTATTATTTGTACTGGCAATTGAAATCATGTTTTTAGGATTTACGTATAGGTTAAGTCAGAATTGAAAATTGAATATACACATCGTTGTGAAAATTAAAATATCAATCATGTCGTGTTAATCAAACTATTATTTAAAGCTGTAAAACTGATTCATTACAGTATTTATAATATTGAGATAAATTTTATAAAAATAAGTAATTACGTATACCAAAAAAAATCACTGAATATCATAAAAAATATGTTATAGTTGTATTTGATCGTTATTTGTCGTCATAATAAGAATATTTATAATTGACATTGAAATATCGTATTGTAATACATTTATGTCAGAGATATTGATTTTTACAACAAATGAGTTAATGAATAAATTCTACAAACTCCTACATAAACAAATTCTTTTTTTTTCTTTTTCTATAGGCCACCCGAAGTTGTTGTAGATATATATCCTCATCTATACACTCTGCGTTCCTCTTCTGATTCTCAATTAAATCCACCACTCAATGCAAACGCTCCAAATCCTCAATTCAATCAGGCATTAGACGAAATTGTAAATATAATTGTTTCGTACGACATGGGCTGGAGTAAGCGAGGTAATGGAAGAAGTTACGACAGTCTAAATGGCAATGCCACCATTATAGGCTTTTTATCAAAAAAGATACTACACTATGCTACGCGAAATCGTAAATGCTCTGGATGCGAAGCTGGTATTCCAAAACATAAGCACGATTACCGATTAAACTTCAGGGGTAGCGCCAAAGCGATGGAGGCGGATGCCGGTGTACAACTAATAACAAACAGTAAAGTTCTGAAAGAAGCTAACCTTAATGTTAAAGTAATAATTGGAGACGAAGATAGCTCTATGATGGCTTTACTTCGTAAAAAAAAATATAAATATAAAGTTCCACAAATTAGCTGATAAAAATCATTTGACTAAAAATTTTTCAAAAGATTTGTATGTTCTTGGAAATACACACAAAGAATTATTGCGAGCAGGTGTCATACCTCATATAAAGAAATGTTTTTCATATGCCGTTGCTCAAAATAAGGGTAAAAGTGCGCAGTTGTCGAGTACGCTACGAGCGTTACCTGACCATTTATATGGTAATCATGAGAACTGTGCTCATTGATGTAAGCGTCGAAATAATACGATCCACCAGACTGTAAAACTTACTAATAACGTATTATATAATGAGTTGAAAAAGATATTCGATAAGTTAGCCAGCAATGCTCAAAAATGTTCTACGTCAGCATCAAGTCAAATTAATGAGAGCTTTAATAATATCATCGCTCATAAAGCGCGAAAAAATATTTGTCTTTCTAAGACTTCTTCTTGTGATATACGTGTAGCAGATGGCGTGTGTACACATAATGATGGCGAACATTGTATTAATAATTTTAGAAAAAAAATTAATTTCTCAAGTGTCGCAAACTCAACAGTATATGTAATTGGCGCCGATCGAAAGCAAAAATTGAGGGTGTCTCTTGAATGCACTAAACCAAAAAAATTGCATAGAATTGAATTGAAAATAAAAAGAGAAGCATTGCGCAAAAATAATGAAAAATCTGAAGGAGTTACATATCTATCGAATTGTGGTATGAACTGTCCTAATGAGCAAGATACTCCATTGAAGGAAATACCAGCAAATAACATTGAAATAGTATTCTTCGATCTAGAAACGTCAAGTTTAAGATCTGATTGTGATGTTTTACAAATATCTGCCATTTCAAAAGATAGAGTTTTCAATGTGTACATTGATCCTCTGCAAGAAATTGATGCAGAAGCTAGTCAAATTACAGGTTTACACGTTTTTAACAATCATTTATATTTGCATGAAAAATTGTTACAGACTTGTTCTCAAGCAGAAGCGTTATCAGCTTTCCATCAATTTTTAAATTACTGGAACAAACCTTGTTTGTTAGTTGCCCATAACACTTCTTTTGACACTCCTCGTCTCCTCAGACTGATTTGTAATAATAATATGTATAATGAATATAAAATCATTGCTGGATTCGCTGACACATTGCCAATACTAAGAAAAATATTATCTGATCGTAGTGGTTCTGGTATGTTCAAATTATCAAAATTGTATGACGATTTTATAAAAAATGAGACTTTCGTTGAGAATAGTAAACAATTTCACTATGCTGAATTCGATGTTATCGTATTGCAAGAGCTTGTCCTTTATTTCGACATTGAACAAGATCTTATTTTAAAATCAAAAACATTGCAAGAATCATTGGAAAAATTGAAAGAATCATGTCAAATAAAAGCTGGTTCACAAAAACTTTCAATTTTCAAAACAGTAGTTTCCTCAGGTATTATTGCTAAAATGGCAAAGGCTGAAATGACATTTGATAAACTAATTGAAACATATAAAAATGAAGGTGAAACTAAAATAGTGACTTTGTTTACTGAAAATATTAATGGAAAGCCTCGAGTTAGTAATAACCGTGGTGTTTTAAATAAAATTACTGCATGTCTAGCCAATTTTGTGCAAAGTGCGTCAGCCAATTGATAAGTGTTGACTTAGTCATCGGTTCTTATAGTGAACATTTAGTTACTATGTAACAAGCAAACAAGCTATTAGTATTAAGTTATTTATTCATTATTTAATAATATATATGTGTTCAATGTGAATTCTCTCATCTATAATTGCAATAATGGCAAATTATTGATGATATCTTAACATAAATCCTGCCAAAAACTTTGTGATCATAAAATTAAGTATATCACAAAATAATACTATAAATTGTTATTTACAATGAATCGGTATTATTTAAAAAAAATGTGCATCTACAAATAATTATAAATGTCATGCGTGAAACGTTATTGTTCATTAAAAAGTCAATTTAAATTTGAAATAAAGTTATTATTATTTTCCCTTAAATTTGTATAATAAACTAGAAAACCGTTTAAAGTTGTAAATGATTTTATAGTTTGCGTGAGTGTAAATATCTATTTATACCAATGTTTTTCAATCTAATGCATTCTTACTTACAACTACATAACGTTACATTTGATAATTTTCTGTTATCAAAGTACATACACTCACATGCAGTCACACAATTTCTATTTTACCGACATGACGTACAACGTTGCCACATCTCTAACTTTGAGGTTCGAGCACGCTTTGCCTTGTTCTAAAACTATAACTTTGAATAAAAATTACAAAAAAACTACACCGCTAGGCAACTTCATTTCGTAATATATTATTTTTCATGTAATAAAGCGTCAAATATCAGTTTTTGGATGAAATACATAGATTAATTCGCCTACAAGCATTCATTATGTTCGTCAAATGCACGCTACGCCTATCCTTTACATGTTAAAACTAGCAACTTTGACGTTTAATTTCTTTAATTCCGAACCGGCAAAGTCTTTCAAACTTCAGGTACGCAAAGATAATACCGTTAATAACTTATTTCTTAAATATTGGATCAATCTATAGTATTGCGATTTTCCGGTGAACGTCCTTAAATGCGCCCAACGCTGGTCACCGTGCCTTGCCGAGAGAGAGGGAGATTTGGGAAAATTCCGACAAGAACAAGCGCAACGCTTGCTTTCGTCACACCCCCTTCCAGGCCAAAGTTCGCACCTGCGAACGGCCTAATCTCCACTCTCACAATCTCTCTCTCTCTCGAAGCTAGCAACTAGCAACCAACGTTAAACTCCCATACCTAAATAAACAACTTAAACATAGCTTAATTAAACTTAAGTCTATGTTGGTAACAACCAAATTAGACCAAGGGCAAAAGTTTATCGTTTTACCCGGGAACGTCAAATCGAAATACCAAGCCCGTCATCGCGGAGAATCGACCAATCCACGACGCCCCCAAAGATCGTGACTTAACCAAAACTTAAACTAGACAAAAGCAACTTACCATTATTGTTGTTGCCCAAGCGACTCCAAATACCGGAGCCTGAGCGCTCGGAGCCCTTCCACTGTAAGTGAGGTGAGCTTAATCCGGATAGTCTACAGCCGGAAAACTCAGCCGCCTCGTGCACAGTTACCCCTGGCGTCACAATCCACCGGCAGACTCGCGGATACCGGCGCCTGTTCCGTCCGCGCCGCGACCTTTACTCGCGCGGGTGCTAGTCGTACTGGATCCAGCTTGGTTTCCCCTCTGCGGTAAGTGTTCTATGCGCGAGCCTCTCTCTGTGCTTCTTACCGCACCTGTATCGGGGGTTCTTCGCCTTTGGCTCTCCGACTGAAGACTCGGGGCTTGTTATCTCTGGTCTCGCCTCTCAGGGACCGTTGTCCTCCGGCTCCACGGTTTTCTGACCGCGAAGCCTGGAGTCCTACAGTATCACTGGAGCGTTCCCGAGCTCTTCCCTCCTCCACGAGCATCCTGCACGTCTGGTCCATCCTAAAGGCATCACGGCAGCGCGGACACTCATGGACGAGGACGCCGAGTCGCCCGGCATACCGGATGCGGATTAAGCGGTTGCCTGCAGGCCGACCTCGGATGAGACTTCGTTCTGCAATTAAAGCAGCGGAATGAGGGCACGTCCAACTCCGAGTCCCAGGGGACCGGGGCCAGACCCTGAAACTACCTCGGATCAGGCGAAACCCTGTCTCATCTACCTAACAAGGAGGCGCTGAGGGGGAGGTTGAGCTTGGTCGCACCGGTGCTACCGGGTCCTCTTTCATCTTTCCGGCAGCAGTGCTCGTACCAATTCTCGAGGTCCTTCCTCCATTAGCCGCCGAAGCAACCGGTGGCTGGAGAGTGTTTGTGATAACAGCTCCCTCCGCCGTCCGGGATGCTGTCGACGTCTGACTGAAGGACGGCCTCTCGAAATTGTATGCGGAGAGGTTGAAACGCATGGTGCGCTTCCTCTTTCCCGCATTTTGCCGAGCCTCAGCCTCTTTTTTCCGCTCATCCTCCAAATAACCGGCTGAAGGGAATCGCGCGGGCCCACCCCTGCGAACAAACTGGAACGCGGGGTCCGACCTCTGATGCGTGAGCGGCTTGTATGGGAGAGGAGGGCATGGACGTGCGGCGTCGGAGCTACTTGAGGTAGCTCGCGAGCCGGTATCGTCTCTTCCTCGGAGTCGCTCGAGCTCAGGACCACCTCCAATATACCATTGGTAGCACCTTGCAACGAAGGACTCCTGCTCCCTCTAATAATCGAAGCCCTCGTGCTTCGGCCCCTGTTCGCCGCTCTACCGGCGAGGTAGTCAGCCGCGGCGGCTCGAGTGCCGACGCCTCACGGATACGACGGTTGCAATCACGACGCTCTCAGGAAGCTCGATTATAATCCGCTTAGCAAAAACATAGATGATGCACATGGTGCACCATATGGCCAGCCTCGCGGCTGGCCAGGTCACTCTGTGCAAAAATCTTTTGTCAAAGCGGCGGACAGTAATTGTCTTCCTTAACAGAGAACGGAGACTCCTCAAACAAATAATTCGTTGTTTTAGGAGAGGATGTCATAAACTTCTCTCTTTTGTGTACGAGCATATGCAAATGCTGAAGTACAAAATGCGTCACCGATTGCCCTCGACAAGCAACTAATGCTAGTCGACCCGAAGTGAATGCAATGTGTATTTGAACGAAGACTTGCAATCACAAGTGCGGATGTGTGTACCTTCACGCGGTGGGGGCTGAAAACGCTGTCTTTGTAAAGAAACAGTAGGCAAAACACACAACGCTTGCCCCAGGGCAAAAAGGCCAACCAGCCAAACAAAGAGAAACAACACGGACCATGACAACATGTGGTGAGGTGCGACCTGTAAACGCCCAAACATTCAACGCGGAGTCTACTACACCCCAAGAGCTCAACTCGAGCCTAGAAAAGCCAAAATCCGGGAGTCACTTGAGGGGAAATCTCTTAGGATTGTGGTACCGCGCGCCCTCTTAGAAGACAAGAGACCGCTCCGGGAGCTAGTTGCAGAGGACCAATGGTCCCCGGCAATCCGAATTTAATTCGGGTAGATAAGAAATTACTTCCTATCGACTAGCAATCGGTAGGTGCCACTACTGTGGGTAAAGAGTCGCGGACGTGGTCATAGCAGCCACCCAAAGTTCTTTGCCTCGAGCTCCTGGAGTAAGGCCCGACACCTTTGTGCGAGAGAACAGTCCATTGGGCCGAGTAACTCTCGATGACTAGAACGCACTACGGATGCCGAAACCCTTAGGAAAAATATTTCCACAGAAGGGCAGCATCCTTCCTGCTAAGGAATTGCTTAAGCCCTAATAGCTAAAACAATTTTACATTTGAAAACGAAATTAGTGGCTGTCAGCTCCCTTTGAAAGCGAAAACCAAGCACTAAATGTCCATCAGATCCAGTGCTGCTAATGGTGAACACAGGCTAAGATGATAGAAAAAGGCGAAACCCGACATGCTCACTCAAATGCTACTTTGGTTGCAATTCGTCAAACACCTAACCCTGACTTGACCAAAACGAGGTTTGATTAATATCAAACCCAGCGTGAAAAATAAACACGCTGGTACACTCGTAAGTAGTTTAAGTTATATTATAATCAAATTAGTTCTTAAGCAGTTAACCAATAATTTAAGCAGTATATAAGCAGTAGTATAGTAAATAGTATTAAGAAAAGTTACCAATCAAAGATCAATTAAAAACTAAAAATAAGAAAGATTTAAAACTATAGATTTAAAAAATTATTAAATCAAATCAAAAGAAATAAAATCAAAATAAACAATCTAATAACAGATTAAAAAGCTAGAAAAATAACTAGCTGAATCAATCAATTGTAATATAAGAGCCATGGGAAACCATGGAGAAACCCAATAAGGTAACGAACGAAGCTCAGTCAACAGACACAAATACTCACTGCTCGCACTCGAACGCCACTCGCTTAATTGAACGCGCACGTTAACGCCAGAACTAAAATCGAAAGCCACCCTCCAGAATCGCCAGCAGCGATCCCAAAGGAGGAAATATATAACTAGACATTGCGTTGTACCTTGAAAGCGATATGGTCAACCGTTCTAGGTATAATAAGGCGAGGAAACGTAAGCAGGAGGCGACCGTTGAGAAACCAGAGTACTGCTCTAATACTCCGGCGTCAACTCAGTTTCCTTCACAACCAAACAATCTTGACGAAAGCAAAGACGATTGCCCATCAGTTAAGAGGTTTAACTTGAACGCATAACAAAACCCTGAACTGGGCCCGAAACTGAGGATCATACAATTGAACCTCAACAAAAGGCAAGTAGCCAACGATGAGCTGGGGGAAATCATGACAGACAGAAATCTTGACATACAGGTGGTACTGGTGCAAGAACCATATCACTGGAATAACGCGATTTCAGGTATGGGCAGCATCGCAGCTATTCATGGAGCCAATAAAGGCGAAAAGATTCAAGCTGCGATACTTACAATCCGCACAAAGTCACTACTACCAGGATTTCTAATCTGTGTGACTCTCACTGTGTTTGTGCACAGGTAGTCAGAGCCTTTGGCGAAATTGATTTCGTAAGCATCTACTGCCAGTTCAGCCACAGCAGGAAGACCTATCTTGGCAAACTAGCTGAGATTCTCAAGCAATTGAAAGGCAAAAGAGTCTTAGTTGGAATGGACGCAAATGCCAAGTCAAAGATCTGGTCTAATACACAGGACAAGAATGGAACAGTCATTGAAGAATTCATAGACCAATACGGGCTAATTGTGGCCAACAGGAGGGGACCAACTTCCAACGTGCCGTAGTACAGGGGGTGAGACGGACATCGATGTAAGTTTACATACATCAAATCTGTCAAACCTCTTGGCTAGCTGGTCGGTGAAAGAATGGACCACCAGTGACCACAGGCCCATAGTGATCGAACTGGATTTTGCCACTGAAAGACATTGAAACATATGTTTTAAAATTTGAAGAGGTTCTAATAAGGGCAGCAAAGGACTCTATTCCATCAAAAATGAGAAGAACGCGCTCAACCCTGGTGGAATCCTGATTTGCGAAGTAAGAAGCGAGCGATACAAAGACAACAAAAATCGCTACTGTGAAAACAAGGAAGGACCGAATATAAAACAAAGGAAAACCCTCCAGAGATCACTTGAAAAATTGAGTCAAATGAATTCCGAATATGCAACGGCTATTAAAAGAGCCAAAAGCAAAGCTGGCGAGATTTCTGCACTATTGAAAGCGAAAAGAATGCTTGGGCGTATCCATTCAAACAAGCATCCAATAAAGTCAGAATCTCAAAAGCGATGTGCACGGTTAACCGTAATGGTTCAATTACCAAAAGACTGGAAAGAAACAAGCATGGCTCTACTAGAAGGATTAATGCCTGATGACGACCCAAGCTGCGAAAACGATGCACATGCAGAAATTCGCAGATATATGCGGGAGGTTCCAGCAACCGGCGACGCAATGCCTTTCCTAACAAGGGAAGTCGAAATGGCCCTTAGAGCGAACAAGGCAAGGAAATCACCAGGTAAAGATAAAATAGAGTCAGATATGCTTGTTAACGTAAAACCATTATACCAGGAACTGACGAGACTTTTCAACGCCTGCTTAAAATGCGGAGTGTTCCCCAGAAGATGGAAAAGTGGAATGCTAATCACGTTACACAAAGGGGTTGAAAACTCCGAGAACGAGATTAAATCATATAGACCCGTATGTCTACTCCCTATAGCGGGGAAGACACTCGAGAGGCTTGTGATTCAAAGAATATCCAACATTCTAAACAGCTCGGACTGGTCTTCGGAGGATCAACTTGGCTTTAAGGCAAATAGATCCACAGAGGACGCCATTAGAAGAATACATGAAATAGTAGAGAGGCAGAATCTGATCCGTCGACCAAGTACGTAGCCGCTATTCCACTGGACATCTCAGGAGCATTCGATGCCTTATGATGGCCAAGCCTGCTTTTCCAATTGAAAGAAAGAAATTGCCCGAAGAACATCTATAAACTTCTCCAGAGCTACTTCAGTGATCGAGAGGTGGGCATATGGGTAATTCTTGGCTATTTCGATTGACTTGTAACCCTTAGGTTACGGATTTTTTTTTTAATTTGGCACAATTGTTGTACACATAAAACTAAAATTTTTCCCAAATTTTGGAGACGATACATTAATTATATCAAAAGTTATGAACAATTAAAGAAAAATGATAAAAAATTTTCAAACGGCTATATTTTAAAAACTAATAAAGATATCGAAGTCGGATTTTTTTCAAAATACTTATAATGCCTTAAAATTTCGAAATAATAAAACAATAAACAATAAAAATTTTTTTTCGAAAGTTATTAACTTTTTGTTTAAACAATTGCTAATATCTCAAAAAGTATATTTTTTTTTTGAAAAATTCTTGCTCCTACGTATTCCTGAGGATTTTTGCTATCGAAATCAATCATAAAATTCAAGGGCCCGACATATCGGAAAGCGTAGCCCTAATCAAAAGAAGATGCCTCGGTGTCCGGTCGCAACTTGAATGTCTTTTGGGCCTTTATTTGGTTTTCTTAGAAAAAACTCGATCAAGCAGTTACTCTTCTGTGTATTTGAAAGTTATTTAAGCATTATCTAATTACTCAATTATTCATGAAAATAAAATATTTTTAGAAATAGAATATGTTAAATGAATGATAATGATATTTTCTCTCTGCGTTTATACGGGTTTGAGACCGACGTTTATTAGTTAACGGCCGCATTAAAAATAATGTATTGTAACAGGCTGCCGTTTAACCTGTTATTTTCCCTAGTATATGCCTACTCAATAGCTAAACGACGCCTTGTTATCTATGTGCTCGAAGCACATCAACCTACCTTGCCCGGGAGTGCGCCTGCGCAGCGTCTCCTCGCCAATCCGAGTTGGGTTCCCCAACTCGCCACTTGGCGGCGCTGTCGCTCCTGCTTAGTAGCGCTCCTGCGGCTGCTGCTCGAAACTGTGTTGACGATTCTCGTCTTCCGATATCCACGTGATCCGTGCTACGCTACCAGCTTATTTGAATCGAACGTCAACAAACGCGAACTCCGGACAAAGGAATGACAAAGCAATGACTCGATTTAGAAATAACGATTGATCGCTTTATTCAAATTAACCAAGTACACGGGGGATTTGCCGAGAGTCTTGCGCACGCAAACGCGAATGACAATACAGGCTAAATGGGAGAGAGAGAGAAAACCGCGATCGCCGGAAACTAACCGCTCGCGCGCAACAAACAATTTCTTCGCGCACGCTGCGCGGGATCGCACGCTGACAACAATAAAAAGGGAAGGTGCACCTACCGCGAGAACGATGAGGATACGGTGGCCAACCGTATTTGATGCACGCGTCGCTAATTTTCTGCTCCGCCACTCGCTGCACTGCGCTGTTATTGCTGTTGTTGTTGTTGCTGCTACGGTTGCTGCTGTTGCTGCTGCTGCTGTTGCTGCCGCTCTCGCCGCACTCAGCACACCGCACTCAAGTTCTCGACGCTAACCTCGCACCACCGAAAGAAACGCGATGACGGCACTAAGGAACAGGTTAGCTCAATGCAGACGGACTGAGTGACACAGTCATACTGCCTGTTGAACTCTCCCCTCCCGATCATTACCTCTACGCGCCCTCTCTCTCTCGCAAACCGATCGCGGCTTTTCTCATTCAGCCGCTTATTAACCTCGCGCGAGTCGAACGATTTTCGGTAATCGTTGCAGCCCCCTCCTAGCTTCGGACTACCGGACCGAACTACTTCACCGACTAGCGACCCTAAGGAGAGGATTGGAAAAGGGGAGAAATTAACACAATCCATCCTCCTTAACATGGTACTTTATTCGCCCATCCCGGGCCACCACCCCCCTACATCACCTGCCGGAGCCTCCTGGCGCCTTATGCCTTGGATAGCGCCAGTGCTCCGACTTGTTGGGGCACTTGGAAGTCGTGGTGATCCCGGGATGGCCACAGATATAGCAGCCCTTCTTCGGCCGTCCACTAGGGCCAGGCTCCGTCCCTTGGCCCTGACTCCCCGCTGGTGGATAGGGCGGCTGGGCTGGAGTTACCGGGGCGGCGATAAAAGTAACGCCGCCCACCGTGGCGGACGTGCGTCCCCCTTGGGTGCGCACCACCACGGTAGGGTTGGAAACCGACCCGTCCACGCGGACCGTGAACTCCTGCCCGGCACCGGGGGCCCCCGAGACTCTCTTGGCCTGAGTCTGCGTCGGGGGCTTGGCCGGAGTCTTGGCCGCGGCCCTATCCGCTGATGCCGTCGGTGGTAATACCGCCGGGGGGCCCGCGGCCGCTGGGGACTCCGGCCCCCGGTCTACGCGCAGCAGGACCTCACCATAGGCCCTCTGCCGCCGGACCACTAGAGCCCACTCCCCCAGCATCTCTTGGGCGCCGCGGAAGTCGAGGAACTCCCCCAGGTGTGCGTGTACCTGGCGCTGAAGTTCCCCAACAAACTCCCACGCGTTTTCCAATTCCTGGAGGCCCAACCTCACGTGCCTCCAGGAATTTTCGAGCCCAACTTGGGTGGTTACAGACCCACTGCCCCTGGCCACAGGCCTCCATTGGCCTGGGGCACTGCGTCGAGCCGTCAGCCATCGCCGGCTTGTTCGGCTCTGGGGTCTGCACCCCCTGGTCCGCCGTGGACTTAGACCGACGGCCCTCTTCGGACGGACCGTCGGTCTGGGTGGACGCTTCCCGGGTCTCTGGTTTCCTGGTCTGGGACCTCATGCCCTCCCGGAGGAAGTCGTCCACCCGCTGGCGCGAGCGGCCCTCTCGGGCGGCCACCTCGACCTGGGCCCGGACGAATCTTCTTACGTCGCCGATCAGCCGATCGACGTCCGGACCCAGCCTAAGGTCGAGTAGCATCTGGGTGGCCGTCTCGAAGGCCTCCTCGCTCACCACCAGCTTCCTCTCTATCTGTAAAAGAGAAGAGGGGAGTTAAGGGATATCTCAGGTTTAGCCCTTAACCTAACCATCGCTGCGTCACGCTCGACGCTACGGTTTACGAGGACGCCCCGGTCCCCTGCGCTTTCCTCGCGAATATGGCCTATTTGCGGGGGTAGCTGGCAGGACCACCTTCCGCACGTGTTGGGTGGTTCTACGGGGCCTGCCTCTACCCCTTGCCGCATTGCCATTCAGGTCATCGCCACCTGGTGCCAGAGGTTCGCACGCAGGGTTCTTGCGCGGCCTACCACGGCCTCGCTTAGCCGGCGCCTCGACCGGTATCTTTAGAGCCGCCACGGACTCCTCACCTTCGTTCGCGGGGGCTGCAATCGCGACGCGCTCGCATATCGGATCCTCGCTGGATTCCTCAACCTTCGCTGGCGGGTCGCCTACGCCCTCCTCTTCCTCCAACGGTGTTGAGTCCCCTCCTCCCGGTTCCTCGTCGTCCTGATCCAAGAATGGGCCGAAATAGGGCTTGAGATCCTTGGCGTGGATCAGCTCGGGCAACTCTTCCTGCTGGTTACCGAGGCGGTAAGTATTAGTCCCACATACCTCCTGAATGACATATGGACCAGCATACTTCGGCGCCAACTTCGCCGAAACGCCCTGAGCTGCGGAAGACAAGATACGGTTCCGCTTCCACACCCAGTCCTCAACCCTAAAGTCGGCCTGGCGTCTCCTCCGGTTGTAGTATACCGCCTGACGGTCCGCCTCCTCCTTGGACTTAGAGCCAGCGCGTTCCCATAAGTCGGGTAATTGGCGCATGTGCTCACCCCATTCGGTCAGTTCTTGGCCCTCATAAGCTTCCCGAGCCAACTGATCCTGGGCTCTCCTAAAGGTCGAGGGGGGGAGTGGGCTGTCTACCGAAGACTAGCATAGCCGGGCTATAACCTGTCGCGCTATGGGTTGCCGAGTTCAACGCGAAGTTGAACTCTGGCAGGTGCTCCTCCCAGCTCTTATGGTCCCGCTCCACGTACGACATGAGCATGGCCTTAAGGGTTTTGTTCACTCGCTCTGTAGGGTTTGACTGTGGGTGGTAAACTGGAGTAAGGGCGCGCCGGATGCCGTTCCTCGACAAGTAGGTATCAACCTCCTGATTTTTAAATTCGGTCCCGTTGTCCGAAAGAAATATCTCGGGCGCGCCGAACCTGGTTACCACCCTCTCATGCAATTCCCGCACGATGGTCTTTCCATTGGCCTTGCGTACGGGTACACACTCCACCCACCGAGTGAACAGGTCTAAGAAGACCAAAATATACTCAAACCCTCGTGAGCTCTTTGGGAAAGGGCCAGTAATATCACTGGCCACCACCTGCCAGGGTCGCGAGACCTCTCGACGACCCATCAGTCCGCAAGGCGGCCTCTGTTCCGCCTTGCACTGCTGACATACCGGGCAACTCCTAACGTACTCTCTGACCTGCTCGTACATCTTTGGCCAGAAATACAGGTGCCTAGCCCGGGAGAACGTTCGTTCTCTCCCCTGGTGTCCCGCTGCTGGCGCATCGTGTACCTCCTCGAGCACTTGAGGTCTTTTCTCGGCAGGAACCACTAGCTTCCAGACTTCCTTATTGTCGATGGACCCTTCGCTCTCCTCAGTCGGATTGTAGTGATACAATCTCCCTCCAACTACCTTCCAGGTAGGCTGAGAATGTGGATCCTGGCATACTTCTCTGTATCTTTGAAGGTACCAGGCATCGGCAGTTTCCGGCTGATGAGTCATGGCACCCACTTCTACCACCCCCTCCTCATAGGCCCTAGATAAAGCGTCTGGCACCACGTTGAGGTCTCCTTTTCGATACTCTATATCGAAAACATGTCCTTGCAGTGCTAACGCCCAACGCGCTAGCCTTCCTGTAGGATTCCTCATACTGTGGAGCCACCTAAGGCAACTATGATCGGTGATGACTTTGAAGTGGTGCCCCTCAACATAAGGCCGGAACTTTCCGATAGCCCATACTACTGCCAGGCACTCTCGTTCGGAGACTGTATAGTTCCTTTCCGCACTGTTTAGGGAGCGACTAGCGTACTCGATTACGCGCTCCTGTCCATCGATTTCTTGCGTCAATACCGCGCCTATCCCACTATCGCTCGCGTCCGTTTGTAATACGAACTGTGCGCTGGGATCTGGCGACTGCAAGATTGGTGCCGAGACCATTGCGTCTCGTAGCCTTTCGAAAGCCTGCTCCTGTTCCTGCTGCCAAGCAAACGGGATGCTCTTCTTCGTCAGGCGATTATCGGCTCAGCGATTGTCGCGAAGTCGGGTATAAAGCGACGATACCACGACATCATCCCCATGAATCGCTTCACCTGTCTGATCGTCCGTGGTATTGGGTACTCCATGATGGGCTTGATCTTCTCTGGATCTGGCCTTACCCCTTCACGGTTCACTAGGACCCCCAGGTACTTGACTTCCGACTTACAGAAGTGGCTTTTGGTCTTATTCACAGTGAGGCCCGCACCTAGGATTCGTTGTAAAACCAATCCCAGGTGTCGCTTATGCTCCTCAAAGGACGGTGAGATAATAATCACGTCGTCGAGGTAAGCAAAAGCGAAAGGATCTAAATCCGGGCCAATCACTTTGTCCATCAACCTCTGGAAGGTCGCGCCAGCGTAAGACAATCCGAAGGGCATTCTCTTGAACTGAAAATGCCCCAGGCCGGGGACTGTGAACGCCGTAATGGGGCGCGACTCCTTTTTAAGAGGAATCTGGTGGTACGCGCTACTCAAGTCCAGTGTCGAGATGAACTTAGCATCCCTGATCCTTCGCAGGATGTCGATCATGAAGGGCAATGGATAGGCGTCCGGCTTGGTTACCGCGTTTACCTTCTGGTAATTTACGCAGAACCGATATTTGCCATCTGCCTTCTTCACCATTACCACTGGACTTGACCACCCGCTGGTTGCTGGTTCAATGACGTCGTTGTCCAGCATGGCCTTAACCAGCGCGTGCATTTCGTCTCGCACCCTGTCGGAGACCGGGTAGTATTTTTGTTTACAGGGTCGAGCGTCTCCGATGTCTATCTCATGCTCGACCCCCACAGCACAGCCTAAACACTCGCCTCCGTCTGGAATTAATCCGTCGACGAGGCTAGCCACTTCTTGACACTGTGCTTCCGTGGCTTCTACCAGGCCTACGGGTGCGAGGCACGACGTACCAGTGACGCTTACCACTTCCAACGGTACCGCCACTTTGGCTTTCGCCAAGTTCAGCTGGTCCGTGTCAGGGTTCAGGTTGGCGCTGAATTCCCTTACGAAATTCGCGCCTACATAGCAGTCATCAGACAGCAGTAGCGTTATAGCGACTCTTACATCTCTCGTGATTCCCCCTACCGTGAAGGGGAAAATCACATGACCCAAGATGGGACATGGGCGACCGTCGGCGAGCTTTGCTTCTCCCGCACGTGTCACATCCAGGCCCAGCCCCATGTCCGATGCCAATCTAAGCCCGAGTTGACCCATTACTGTCGATGAGGCCCCGGTATCGTAGAGTGCCCTCAACTTGTAGGCACCTATCTCCACCTGAAGCCACCATCTGGTCTCATCCTCGGGTCTGTACCTACGGGGAGCTTTCTCCGTCCCTCTCTCCTCTGTGGACGGGAGGCTTTCACGGCTCTTCTTGCCCAGGGCAGCCGCTACTCGCATCGACATGCTCTCACCCGCAGGTTTCTGGGTCGCCGGCGTATCCTTTGGAGTGTCAGGTGGTCTCCTGGAGCTTTTGGGTCTGACGATCTCCTCTGCGACCCATTCATACCCGTTCCCCACCACCTGAATTCGACCTCCATACCCTTCGAGGATACAAAATGCCCGGTTACCCAGATCAGGCGTCTGCTCGGTCGCTGTCGCTTCCAACGCCACCGCACTGCCAGGTCTCGTGGGGTCCGATATCCCTGGCGAAACCTTCCTGAACCCTGGGGTCGCTGACGGGCCCCTGCCACGTTCAAGCGACCCGCGACGAGAGGTCACCTTTACTGGGGACGCGGAGGGGACCTCCGTCCTCCGTTTCCCTGCCCGTTTCCCTTGTTGCAATCCGGGCAGTACCTCCTGGTAAAGCCCAGCTTGCCGCAAGACGAGCACTTAATCGGTTGGGAGAAATCTATTTTTCTCCGCTGACCCTCTCGTCGCTGGCCAGGAGACCCAGGGGGGGTTTTATTCCTCCCCTTTTCTTGCGGCCGACCCCTCGGCCGCCTGGGAGAGTTAGCCTTCCTCTCTTTGAAGTACCGGTCCATCTCGCGTCGCAGGGTCGCAATCTGCGACGACAGATCTTCAATGCGGTCCGTCGCCTGCGTTGCAGCGATTGTGGGCCGGTCCTCGGGTTTCCTGGCCTGTGTTTTAACCGGTGACTCGGGTTGCAGCTGTTCCCTACCTCGAGGCTTGTTGGACATGGCCGCCGTTCGGGGTCCTGCCCGGGGCGGTGGTGCCTTAGCTGACACCCCCATGTGCTCGGGGTATAACGTGGACGTAGGCTCCAGCCTGGTCCTCGGGCGCTCGTCGTCCCGCAAAGCGGTCTCGATTTCGGTCGCCCGGGCGTGGAATTCGTCCACGTTGGAGAACGCGTTCCTCCGCAGCTGCATACGGATGGCGGGTAGGAGATTTACGTACAACAAGTCTAATTGCCGCTGCTCTGGTAACGGCGGGCGTAGTTGGGCTAACATGAAGAGGAGGTGGCAGGCATATTCTCGCACCAGCTCTCCTTTCTCCTGGTACCGGGCTTGGGCCTCTTGCAGCAATCTTTGTTGCTGCAACTCACTTGACCCAAACCACCGTCGAGCGCCAGCCATGAAGTCGGTGTAACTCCTCCACTTGAACTTGTTAAGCTCGTACCAGGTCCTCGCAACACCTTCGAGGAGCTCTGATACCGAGCACAAGATTTCGCCGTCCGTTAGCCCTGAGCCCGCGCGTAGATCCTCCAGTCTTGACAAGAAGGTGTCCACGCACTCTGAAGCCGTACCTGAGTATCGCAGCTTCCATCCTCGGACTATCCTACCCGCATCCCGAGTCGCGTAGTACCCCGACGCCGCATTGGCATCGTACCAGGCGGATCCTTCCGGGATCCCCTGCTCTTCACCCATGTCGGCGTCTCTTGGTCCTCTTCTTGGTGGCTGTTCCGTCCGTAAAGGCACCTGCCTTTGGGGAGCCTCTCGAGGTTCGCCAGGGGTCGGTCGATGGGGTTCCGGGGTACTTCCTGGTACCCTCGGGTCGTAGTGACACGTATACGTGGATTGGAAGTCCACGGTTCTCCTGGGCCGCTCTGGTATGACCGTTCGTCGATTGGTGGGGTCCCTGTTCCTTAACTGCTGGACCTCCACCTGCAGGGCGGTCACCTGGTCACTCCACCGCGCGCATACCTGGTCGTGTCTTTCCAGCATCTCTAATATGCGGTTAATCCCGACTCGGTTGCGCTCGATCTCTTCCTTTAATCGTTCGGTCACACACCGCTCTTCCTCTTCTTCTGGAGGTTGCAGCTCCGCGTTCTCGAAACGACGAGCTCTTCGCCTATCTGGCGATCCGGTGAAACCCTTGTGTTCACTACTGATCCCCTCCGCGGGCCCCTTAACCTCACCGGTTTCCCCTTCCTCTACGGGCTCTCGCTCCTCCATCTCGCTCCGACTATCCTCCTCAAGGTTGTCGAAGACCGCGAGAGTCCGCGTCAGGTTCGCCTCTACCACCTCATCTCTGTATAGCAGCATGAGTGGGTGGGCGACAAGATCCTCAGCATCAGCTGCTTCTAATTCCTGTCGCCTGGACTCCAGCCACCTCTCTCGGCTCCTTCGCCTGCGTTGTGTCGCCTCCCTATCCAACGCCGCTCCTTGGAAGTCCAGGTCGATATATTCGCCTAATAACCAATACGCTAGCCGGACTGCCTGCATCAGTTTGGGACCGTCTGTACGCAACTCCAGTTGCGTCAGGTATCTGTCCAGCTGTGTCGAAGGCAGCTCCGATGCCCACCGGGTTATTGCGTCGGCGGTATCCTCCATGTCGCTTATGCTGGGGCGTAGGTGACGGTTAAGGTTAATTTACCTAGTCGACCACTACCGCCTCCTATCGCCCAAGGCGCGAGCGGGGTGTTGCGATTTTTATCGGCAACTACCCTAATACGCCTTCAATTCCAAGGCAACAATCCACGTGGCTCGTGGGTGTGTGCAGGTGCCGCGTACCCTAAGGAAGTACGAACTTCCACTCGCAACTACCTGCCTATAGGTTGAGACTAACTGTTTGCTAGCTCCACCGGGTTAGTAAACCTAACCCTACACACACCCCAATTACGTGCTCTGCGGGTACTGTCGCTCGGTGACTAACCCCCACCTAAATGTTTAACGTGTGTATAACCACTCGAAAAAGCAAAAAGTAAACCAAAACACACTTTGTCACCTCTTTTACTCGCGTTAGAGCGACTCCGGACGTCTCTTCGACCCCTGGGGTTAGTGTGCTCTCGGCTTACAAAAGCAGGTGTTATTGGGTCGGAGAGGCGTCTTTTCCCTACCGCAGAGCACGTGCCGAACGAGCCACGCGTTATTTTACCCGCTCGCACCTTAATACGCACGCGCGCAAACATCTCTCTCTCTCGCGCGTCGCTCTCTCTTTTTGTGCAAAATCCCCTTGTGTGTGAGTCCTAATATTAGTTGGGCGCCATGTAACACGCTGCCGTTTAACCTGTTATTTTCCCTAGTCGATGCCTACTCAATAGCTAAACGACGCCTTGTTATCTATGTGCTCGAAGCACATCAACCTACCTTGCCCGGGAGTGCGCCTGCGCAGCGTCTCCTCGCCAATCCGAGTTGGGTTCCCCAACTCGCCACTTGGCGGCGCTGTCGCTCCTGCTTAGTAGCGCTCCTGCGGCTGCTGCTCGAAACTGTGTTGACGATTCTCGTCTACCGATATCCGCGTGATCCGTGCTACGCTACCGGCTTATTTGAATCGAACGTCAACAAACGCGAACTCCGGACAAAGGAATGACAAAGCAATGACTCGATTTAGAAATAACGATTGATCGCTTTATTCAAATTAACCAAGTACACGGGGGATTTGCCGAGAGTCTTGCGCATGCAAACGCGAATGACAATACACGCTAAATGGGAGAGAGAGAGAAAACCGCGATCGCCGCGAACTAACCGCTCGCGCGCAACAAACAATTTCTTCGCGCACGCTGCGCGGGATCGCACGCTGACAACAATAAAAAGGGAAGGTGCACCTACCGCGAGAACGATGAGGATACGGTGGCCAACCGTATCCGATGCACGCGTCGCTAATTTGCTGCTCCGCCACTCGCTGCACTCCGCTGTTATTGCTGTTGTTGTTGTTGCTGCTACGGTTGCTGCTGTTGCTGCTGCTGCTGTTGCTGCTGTTGCTGCTGTTGCTGCCGTTCTCGCCGCACTCAGCACACCGCACTCAAGTTCTCGACGCTAACCTCGCACCACCGAAAGAAACGCGATGACGGCACTAAGGAACAGGTTAGCTCAATGCAGACGGACTGAGTGACACAATCATACTGCCTGTTGAACTCTCCCCTCCCGGTCATTGCCCTTACGCGCCCTCTCTCTCTCGCGAACCGATCGCGGCTTTTCTCGTTCAGCCGCTTATTCACCTCACGCGAGTCGAACGATTTTCGGTAATCGTTGCAGTATCTCTTTATACATATTCACTATTTATACTTATATATATATATATATATTCACTAATATATATATATTCACTAATTCACTAATTCACTAATATATATATATATATACATATATATTAATATATATATATATTCACTAATATAAAATTATTTGCAGATTGTTCTTAGTTCATACTCAGAAGATCCTGATAATCTTTTACAGATGAGTCTCGCGGTAACTTCATCACTTTCCGGAATAAATGCGTGAAACATTAGCGTATTTGATAGAGTTTCAGCTCGTTTAAATCTATCTCTTAAATCTATTTCAATTGCCGCGTGATCTTCATTACTACAATATATAAAACTAGTTTTATATATTATTTTAGGCATTGCCTGTACTGCCCATTGATATAATTCTAATGCATTACTAATAATTTTACCCTTCATGCTAGCATTTCGAGCAAGCCTTTTCAACCCTCCCCCGATTCCGTCACAAGCATTTTTACCATGGCAACTCGCGTAAAAATGCCACTCGGCCCTTATCCCGAAATCATTAAAGTGGCTGGTTAAATTAAGAAAATTAAACTTATTTTTATACTGGCTTACTGCTCCATCCGACACGTATATTATCTTTTCGACCGAATTATCGTATTTTGTATTTAAATATTCTACAGCTTTTCTCTGAAATAAGGCAATGGCATACTTATCATGCTTTAGACATTCTGAAATAATTACTAAACTATTCTGTATGATTTCACCATTAATTTTTTTATAAAACGAAAATGGATGAATTGTAATTTGATCGTTATAATAATAGATTGCTTGGATTGCGTCTTGAAATTTTGTAACATAATTTTCTGAAAAGTCGAGATTTGCCATTACTTCATTATCTTTTAAACTAGCTTTGCGACTTTTTACAAATTCATTCTGACTGGTTGCAATATAATCATGTATTCCGAATGGAGCCATGAAAAGAGCTCTTAATTCTTTCACAAAATCATCTATTGGTAATACATTATCAATAAATCTTGATTTTTTCTCTACTTCATCAACGACTACTTTTTCCCATTTCTTAAAAGTAATATGGGTTATTGAATTATCAGTAAAATAACTAAGCAGATTATAAGAAAATTTGTTGAAACCAGGGCATTGCCAACATGCATTAAGTCTACACGCTTCGGTCACATCTTCACATAATGATTGCTCGAAAATATCGCGCGTTTTTAACGGAACCGTTAGATTGTTTTTCATTTTTAATTTTGCGGCATTTAACATTAATTTGACATTTTGATGCTGAATACATACGCAGGTATTATGAAACCCGCTTGAATCATCAACCAAACGGCAATCTTTTGGTCGTAAACTACAAAACGAAGAAAAGCCTATTTTCACGTTCGGATATTGATTTTTAAAAAGCGCGAAAGCTTCGTATAGCGTGTGAAGCAATAAATGACTTTGAACTTGCGTACGTTCACCGTTTTGTTTTACAATGGTAAAATCTTTTAAGCTAGGACAGATTCTACTGATATCATCTTCGTGATAAAATGCTTCAACGGTTGTTATTATTTCAGATGTTATTAACCCATTAAAGCCCACGCTAAGACTGGTTGAGATAGCGACAAACAAACTGTGCTATCTTTTGCATAAGTGAAAAATAAAATATACGTATTTTTTTTTATGTTATTTTCAATTGTTTATAACAAATTATTTAAACAAATTACAAAAAAATTCATAATTATCAAAATCTAAATGCGGGAATCGATTCTGGAGGTGAAATCAAGACGAAAACCTATATAACACTTTTTTGTCAGAATTCAATTTGTTAGTGTAACGTAGGAATAAACAATTGCATGTTGGGGAGAAAAAGTGACCATGTCAAGTCCCAAGCAAAATCTATCTGGAATAGCAAAAAATAAACTGTGCTATCCTTTGCATAAGTGAAAAATAAAATATATATATTTTTTCTTATGTCATTTGCAATTGTTTATAACAAATTATTTAAACAAATTACAAAAAAATTCATAATTTTCAAAATCTGAATGCGGAAATCGATTCGGGGGATAAAATTGAGATGAAAACCTATATAACACTTTTTTGTCAGAGTTCAATTTGATATCTTTATGTAGAAATAAACTATTGACAAATAAGTGTTTTCATTCTCACACATGGTATCTGGAATCATATCAGTATTTTTTACTGATAAATTTTGAGATCTTATACTGTAATTGGATAAGTTTATTTCATTTCGTAAATCCTTCCGTGTTAGAGATCACGTTTGAGTGGCGGGCTAACGGTTGAAAACATTTATACATTGGATCTATTCTTTGAAATAATAATTTCGGAAAACTTTTAGTTTTTATTTTGTTCTAAATTGGTAACGTTACTGATAATGCCGAGACGGAGAATTAGCGATCTACCAAATTTAGTTGAAGATTCTGATAGTGATGAAGGTCAACATATTGATATAGCATTCATTCCTAATGAATATGAAAGTTCAGATGGAGATTCGGACGGTGATCCAAATGAAGATACATTATCAAATGAATTACCATCAGGTTCTTACGAACATGTTAAAAGTACATACACAAGTACTCAGAAATTGTTGGAACCGAATCATAAGTACAGTTGGAAAAATGATGCTTTGAATGATATTTCTCCGCATGTCGAGAGCAACTTCAATATTTCACCTATTTCATCATTGCAATCCAAAAATGCTTTTGAATTGTTTGAGGTTTTCTTTTCGAAATCAATGAAAAACCATATCATTGAAGCCACTTCTGAAAATCATTTTGATTTATGTATGGATGATCTAGAAAAATTTATTACAATCATAATGATTACTATCTTCAATTCTAGAAAAAGTATTCGTGATTACTGGTCAAAAAAGCGAATACTTCAGTGTCCAGTAATTGCGGAACTTATGTCTAGAAATAATTTCGTTGCCATAAAAAAGAACATACGATTCTATAAACTTCAAGAAACTGATCAAAATGATAAAGTCTGGAAGGTTAGAACTCTGTATGATATGTTTCGTGAGAATTGTATGCAATTTGGTTTCTTTGACTATAATTTATCAATAGATGAGATAATGGTAAAATACTTTGGTAGGTTTGGTATCAAGCAATGTATAAGGAATAAACCCATTAGATTTGGAATAAAAGAATGGACAGTCTGTTCTTCTGATTGGTATATATATGATCTTGATATTTACACTGGTAAATCAGGAATCGATGAACGAAATCCTTTAGTTGCCGTTGGTTTAGGGTCTAGAGTGGTGATAAAGTTACTTTCGAATTTATTAGAAAAAACACAGAGAGAAGAACTGAAAAAGTATCATATTTATTTTGACAACTTTTTCACAAACCCAGATCTTATGATTCATTTGAAAAAAAATGGTTTATCGGCGACAGGAACTGTTCGGCATAATCGTGTGAAAGTGAAAGTCGAAATGCCAAAAAAAGCTAAAAGAGGATACACTATTTCAATGCATGAAGTGAATTCAAAATTGAATTATATTACAGTTATGGACTCAAAGCCAGTATCGATTCTCTCTTCGAAATATGGAAATGAACCAAAAGTTGAAATGCAGAGATGGCAGGAATCATCGAAAAAATCTATTCTTTTTCCTCATTGTTTCTCTATGTATAATGAACACATGGGTGGCGTCGATCTACATGATCAACACTGTAATGCTTTGATGCCTACAATTCGAAGTAAGAAATGGACATGGTGCCTTGTATTACGGCTCATCCAAGCATCCTTAGCAAACGCTACAGTGATTTACAATAAGTTACATCCAGACGAAAGAAAAGGTTCCAAAGATATTGTTCAAGAAGTTTGTGAATATTATATTGACAAGTTATCTTCCAAACGTCCCCCCAAACGACAGAAACAGAGTGAAACTTCATCCCAAGAACACGTGATGAAACATGGGAGTCTTAGGAAATGTGGAATTTCAACATGTCGGACAAGAACGGAAATGGTATTGTGAGAAATGTTCTATGCCTGTTTGCAAAAGTCATAAAGAAGGACATGGCAATGAACAATAATTCAATCCCACCGATTATATTTACAATAATTCATGCCAATATTGATGGATAAATACAATAATTAGCTTCATTTTATACGATTTTTTGAAACACTCTCAGGAGGCCGAATGTTTCTTCCTTCATTACAATAACTAATTGGCCTCTGACAGAAAAGTGTTATATAGGTTTTCGTCTAAACTTTACCCCCAGAATCGATTTCCGCATTCAGATTTTGAAAATTATAAATTTTTTTATAATTTGTTTAAATAGTTTGTTATAAACAATTGCAAATGACATAAGAAAAAATATATATATTTTATTTTTCACTTATGCAAAGGATAGCACAGTTTATTTTTTGCTATTCCAGATAGATTTTGCTTGGGACTTGACATGGTCACTTTTTCTCCCCAACATGCAATTGTTTATTCCTACGTTACACTAACAAATTGAATTCTGACAAAAAAGTGTTATATAGGTTTTCGTCTTGATTTCACCTCCAGAATCGATTCCCGCATTTAGATTTTGATAATTATGAATTTTTTTGTAATTTGTTTAAATAATTTGTTATAAACAATTGAAAATAACATAAAAAAAATACGTATATTTTATTTTTCACTTATGCAAAAAATAGCACAGTTTGTTTGTCGCTATCTCAACCAGTCTTAGCGTGGGCTTTAATGGGTTAAATGAACTCTATTACGGGCAGAAGGATATGATAAGATACCTTCCTTTTGACGCAATTTTCTTGATTTTAAAGCACTGTGAAAAGTGCAACCAATGACCGATTGAATTGTATTTATACTCATTGAAAAAGGTAAAACTGTTAAAATATGAATTTTTTCCGCCTGATCTTTCGTATTTTCAAATTTTATTTTAATTTCTTTAATTAAACTGTCATGATCTATCTCGTTACGCTGTTTACTTTTGTAGTCTTTTATTAACGTAGATTTTAAATAAAAAGATAAAGCATCCATTTTTTCTTCTATTACACGAGGTTTTTTTAAATCCGCTAAAGTTAACGACGGTAACTGCAATTTCATGCTAAAATCGTTTAAAGCTGTCACTACAAAATTTTTAAGATCATTACCTTCTAGCTGAAAGTCTTCACTATTTGGTGATTCACAACGTTCGTTTGGATTGTATACAGAGGAACTGCTGCACGATCCTGAAAACTCACTATCAATATCCATTTTCTCCGAATCTATTTCCATAGATTCTAACTCTTGAAAATTGTCGTTATGGTAGATATGATCGACACATTGATCAATTTCTGCTTTGTCACTACTGTTCACATAATCACTAATATCTTTTGCTACCTCACCAAGTCTCTTTCTTTCCGCGTTTATTTTATTACACTTTCTTTTACAAGATTCACAAAGCCGGTCTTCTTTGTTAAGATACGAACTAAACTCTGATAAAATACTTTTCGGGAGTACGGCAAAACGTCCTGCGCGAAACTTATGAATATTAAAAATATTTTTGCAAACTTGAAAGCCACTATTTATATCTTCTATGATGGACTATATTTAACAACTTTTAATTAAGAGATTAAAATATAAGTACTGTTTATTACAATTATCGAAAAAAGCAACTTATCCACTTTGTATAAACTTTCAAAATGTAAACTTATACTTCAATTAAATAATTGCTTTAGTTGAAATTCCGAAACCGAAAATCTGCGACGTGCACACACTTCAAAGGTTCAAAATAAACTGTCCTCAATTTTCGTATACAGTTGATTTTGAACCTTTCAGATAGAGATTTTTCTTTCTTTTCTTTTACTACCATCGAAATAAATCATAAATAAGTCATAAATCGCCCTATTAACCTTCAAACTATCGGCAGTTTCTATACATAAACATCTAATACATCTAATTGTAAACTAATACATCTAAACCTATTAAGACCAAATAAAGGCCCAAGAAATAGCCGAGAGGTATCGTGCTGTAAAGCGTCTTCGGAGTCAGCGGGACGTCTTCGTGGTCTTAAGCTGAGGCATCTTCTTTTGATTAGGGCTACGCTTTCCGATATGTCGGGCCCTTGAATTTTATGATTAATTTCTATAGCAAAAATCCTCAGGAATACGTAGAAGCAAGAATTTTTCAAAAAAAAATATATACTTTTTGAGATATTAGCAATTGTTTAAACAAAAAGTTAATAACTTTCGAAAAAAAATTTTTATTGTTTATTGTTGTAATTATTTCGAAAGTTCAAGGTATTATAAGTAATTTGGGAAAAATCCGATTCGGTATCTTTATTAGTTTTTTAGATTAAAGCTAAAGTACCTTTCGACCGTGAGTCCGCTGGAGCGCTACCGTAGCCTTACGCCGAGGCGTCTTCTTTTGATTAGGGCTACGCTTTCCGATATGTCGGGCCCTTGAATTTTATGATTGATTTCGATAGCAAAAATCCTCAGGAATACGTAGGAGCAAGAATTTTTCAAAAAAAAAAAATATACTTTTTGAGATATTAGAAATTGTTTAAAAAAAAGTTAATAACTTTCGAAAAAAAATTTTTATTGTTTATTGTTTTAATTATTTCGAAATTTTAAGGCATTATAAGTATTTTGAAAAAAATCCGACTTCGATATCTTTATTAGTTTTTAAAATATAGCCGTTTGAAAATTTTTTATCATTTTTCTTTAATTGTTAATAACTTTTGATATAATTAATGTATCGTCTCCAAAATTTGGGAAAAATCTCAGTTTTATATGTACAACAATTGTGCCAAATTAAAAAAAAATCCGTAACCTAAGGGTTACAAGTTAATCGAAATAGCCAAGAATTACCCATATATGCTCACTTCGAAGAAACACTGAAAACAGTGACGAAGGGGTGCCCACAGGGTTCAGTATTTGGACCGGTGGGCTGGAACGTCATCTTTGACAAACCACACCGGGCAATCAGGGACGCAGGATACGAAGTACTAGCCTACGCAGACGATGTGCTTCCTATCATTAAGGCGAAGACACACATTGATCTTGAAAGACAAGCCCAAGAAATCATTAATATAATGACGAATTGGTGCAAGTCTGACAAAATGAAGTTGGCAGTGGAAAAGTCAGCACTAATATGGCTTAAAGGCCAGCTAAGCGAGAATAGGAACCCTACAGTCAAAATTGGGAAAGACAACATTAGAACGCACAAAACAGTCAAGTACCTAGGAATCATGATCTCGAAGGGCTTCCGATTGGAAGAACATATTCGAAACGTGGTTCAAGACTGTAATAACACCTATTTCAAGCTAAGTAAAATAGCAAAAGCGAACTGGGGCCTAAAATTCCGTTCTATGAAAAAGATATATAATGGCTTCCTATTATCGAAAGTTACATGGCTGGTGGCAAAGAACTAACATCAAATAACAATCTGCTTTAGAAAGATTGCAGCGATCAGTTCTTTGCAGAACACTCAAAGCCTACAAATCGATCTCTCATGAAGTTTCTGGGATATTTGAAACGTGCGTGAGTGAACGTAGAGGCAATCACAGCAGCAGTAAGCGGATAGCAGCATTAAGTGCAGCAACAACAGTTTGGAAGCAGGCGAGGCAGCGCAACTGATTCCTGAGCAGTACCAACAGTCGATTTGCTTCAACAATTACGGTTGGTCACCGTAATTGTACCACAGGGTAGATGGACCTCCCTTTTTCTGCGCGACAAAATATTCACGCAAATATTTTGTCTATCGCGACTGTTATTTTTGTATTCGCACCGAGCGTTAGATACCGTTCACGGCAGCGTTTTGAATTCTCTCTCTCTCTCTCTCTTCCCGTATTATTGTTAAACATTGTAAATCCTATTCGCGTGCGTTAGTCTTTCGGCCCATCAAAGACTGTAATTTTGTAGTCATAAACGATATTAATTTTATTCGCTGCATTACGTTATTTCGTTTCCTATTAGTTTAACGGATCTATCACCGGTTAAATTTTAGACCGATTGATCGAATCGACTACCGTTGCACTATTGAAAAATATTAATTTTTTAAATGTATTAAATACAAAGGATTAGCGCTTGCACTCCTCGCGATACTTTATAATATAACGAAAGAAGAAAAACAAGACCCTTAATTAGTACACAAAATTGAACAAAGTATTGAAAACGCTACGAATTATATTGAAAAATCAGTTTTTAATTGTTTCCAAACTTTAAAAAGCTATACAAACATTTTGGATTTCTGACTGATACCGGAAAAACCGCTTTGAAAATGCTTTTAGTACTTTTTAGGAATGTTTTCGAAACGCTTTCAGAACTTTTTCGGAACCTTTTCGAAACGTTTTCGGAACCTTTTCAAAACGTTTCTAAAAGACTCATGAACTTATACAGGGTGGTCATATTTAACGTTTCCGAAACTTTTTCGAAGCATTTTTGGAACCGAAATCGCTAAACGCTTTTAGGTTCTCAGCGAAACATTTTTGAAACATTTTTAAAACCTTTTTGTGTTATTCGGGGGTTTTTTCCTACGTTATGGCTGCCGGTTACAGTAGATTCAAATTTACTATATCACGTTTTCACTATATTACGTTTGGTTAAATTTGTAATTGGAAAACTTACCGACAGTAAGCTCTTTGATTCATAAACTCCTTACTATTTAAGTATTTTATGTAGTTTCAGTCCTACATGTCAGACTATATCTCCTCTCTTTGTGCGTTACTACGGAATCGAGAGAGAGCCTACTTCTATTAAATAGAGGATGTTTTGTGTTGCTGTGATATCACAGCCCAGTTGATCACTGTACTCAATACAGACGCACAAATTTCAACCCTAAAACCTCAATTATGTCAATCAATCTCTAAAATCGCACTGATCGGGATGAATGAGTTACATCATATGCAACATATACTATCGGCCTCTGCTTGATAAATTTCATATATTTCTACAAGAAATAAAACCTGGCTTTTCAAAAAATCGTGGCTTTCTGTATGCATGACCTTCCTTAATTTTTCGTATCTTCACATTCAGACCTAACCGTATAACGTGACCGTAGACGGCTCTCGTGCTCATTTACAGCCTATCCTTTGCAGTGAACATCGGATAAACCACTAGGCTTTTGTACTTAAAGGATTACGACGAAGAAGACACCAGCAGTAGCCGACGAATACAAAGGCTGCTCGTACGGGCAACTACCATTGCACACATGTTCAGCAAAAAAAAATATTCACTCTGCTACAACTTATACTAACGTAAATTATAACTATAGTTTGATATTTTGAAAATGTCTGTTCGATTTTTCATAAGTCAATAAATTTAGTAAAAGATGTAAAACCGCTTAAAACTCATGGAGTACAAAATAGATCATTTAAATTCGATTTAAAAAATTGTTACATCACAATTTTATTTGACATCACAAAGTAAAGCAACACCGCGCAAAATCCAATAATCTGGAGATTTTTCCGTTGGTAACCAGAGTGGTGTTACGAAGTGCACATAAGTTCTAGCTGGCTTTTTATAGACTGGACACTACAAATAAAAAATGTAATAACATACTGAATGATTAATTGACAATGTATACTTATTACTGACGTTGTAAACTTTCATAATTTTTTCTGGAGCATTGTAAACTGCATAAATATGTATTACTGGCATCATAACATAAAGAACTTTATTAGCTGAGTCACAAAGCCGGTTATGTCTTTTATTCCATCCCGCACCTTCTAAATACAGACCATGCACATACACGCCTTCCTACACAGTGAATGTAGAACAATCAAGTAGGCAGCATATACAATGAGTTTTTTATTGTGAGAATAGTAATAATAATAGCATACAACTGGAGGAATTTTAACTTCATCAGAGTTAAATTTAGTGACATCATTGTAAAGAACTACATTGTCTAAAGCCCAACCTTTGTGCATACGAGTAACTTCTTGTCTCATTGCAGTTAAAAATCCTATGAATAAATATTTGTGTGAGTTTTCTGAATAATTTACTTATTAATTATAATGCAAAACCGGATTTGTTACATATTAAATTTACAAAACTAAATAAAATACGATTGAGTTGGAAAATGAATTTGTTATAAAGCTCAAATTCAAAATAAATTAAAGCTGAATATAAGAATTTATATATAAAGGAAGTTTTTTGTGAGTCGGAACAGAGTTCTCTCCAAAATTCATATGAATGGATTCTGGTGATTAAAGGCTCAAATTGTTCCTCATCAACTCCCCTTCATGAACCTACATGGTCTTTTCGAAAATATTAACATTATGGCTCAAGATCGCGATCACAAAACACGAAAAAATGGAAACCTCAATTATAAAAGTTTGTAAAAAAAGCTTTAACGTTCTATTCAATTAATTAAAGCCTCAAATTATTGATAGTTGACATTCTCATAGGGTGAAGAAGATAGAATGATGAAATCGAAGAGGGTTTATACAAGATTGCGGCTAAAAGTGAAAAATCGTCCAAATTAAAAAAAAGATAGTTAGATAGATATCATATTTAGTCTACAGAAATTGTTGAGGTCGATGAATAAGAAAATGAGGTTAGATTTTACAATTCCAAATAGCGGTTCCAATATGGCGTCAACATCTCTTAATTCTAGCTAAATTTGAAAAAATTATTAAGTAAAATCATCTTATTGATGGACATAAAACGATTTTTAAGGTTACTGAATAAAAATCTGAATTTAGATTTTCAAAATTTAAAATGGCGAACCTAATATGGCAGTAGCACCCTAAAATCTGGTTAAGTTTACAAAAATCAAGTATAATAGTATAGTAGTATAGTATATTTAGTATAGTATAGTATAGTAGTATTTTCATGTTCGCGGAGAACGTCTTGCTTAATTGTGAAAATTGGATATATAATTCTTATTCAACAATTTTAGAAACTACTATAAATGTATTACCGAGACGATTCTGATTATTATTATTATTCGTTTAACCTTAATTTTCAGAGTGTATCGCAGGCACATTACATTCGTCATTGTGAATTTTGAAAATTATATCTCAGATTCTTATTCAGTAACCTCAAAAACCGTTATACATCTATTAACAACACGATTATACCCATTTTATGTAAGCTTAACTGAATTTTATGACGCTCGTGCCATATTGGATTTGCCATAATAAATTTTTAAATCTAAGCTCAGATTCTCATTTCGCAACTTCAAAAACTTCCGTAGACTGAAATTGGTATCTGTCTGACAATATTTTTTCTTAATTTTGACAATTTTTTGCTTTTAACCGTCATTGTGGATCAACTATTTTGAATTTTGCCATTCTATCTTATTAACCCTACAAGGACGCGACTTACCAACACTTTGAGACCGTCATTGAATATAACGTTAAAAAATTTTTTTACAAGCTTTCATAATGAAGGTTTTCATTTTTTCGTATTGTGTGACCGCCATATTGAGTCATCATGTAATTATTTTCGAAAAGGCTATATGCGTTTATGAAAAGGGGTTGATAAGGAATCACTTGAACTCTTAATCGCCAAAATCCATCCATGTGAATTTTGGAGAGAACTATGTTTTGATTGACAAGAACGCTTCACATATACGATACGTATACATATATATATATATATAGATACACGCACACATGCGCGCGCATGCGCATGCTCGTACACGTACACACACATACACATACACACACACGCACGCACGCATGGACGCACGCACAAACATTCCGCTACACCAGTCCCAAGCCCAGGGCTCCGCCATGCAAGGTAGGGAAGGAAGAGGGAAAAAAGTAACAACCTCATTAAAATAAACAAGAAAAATCTGGCCGGGATGTTAGCATCTTGTGATAGGGTCCCTGTCCAGGGTTAATTAAATAAACGGATATATTCGCCTACCCGCTAGGGCTGACTGCCGTGCTTGTCGTACGGTGCGATCCATGAGCTGCCAAAAGGAGATCCTGGATTGGAATATAATCCAACACTATATGCTGAAGTGACTTGAACCATCTTTGGCTCCCGCTGACGCCAAGACCAGCGACCAGTATCTAGCTAGCACTGGTCAATCCGCTTGGCGAGTGCGTAATGTTGTGCGAACCATGTCGGAAACTTTCCAGAGACCTAAACACCTATATTTGGAGTCAGAAGGTCGAGAGAGCAGAGGTGAGCTAACACGACAGGATGTGCTATATTCGAGTGTCATATACCCAGTCTGGTACCGCTTACAGGTATGTGTTGGGGCCAGCTGTCCCCATAGATGGAGGGACGAGGTCCAAAGGGTCGTACATACACCGGGACGAAACTAAAGAGAATATGTCGAAAATAAACATAACCTAACAAGGGGGGAGATAGAGAGAGATTACCGTATTGGTATGGAGGAGGAGGACAGCGGACAGAGAACGCCGCTGGAAAACGCAGCAGCAGATGAGAAATCTAAGTCCTTAAATCCATGGCAGGAGAAAGTTAAGGTACTTTTGAAGTTTGTTCTTGACAATTACAACGTTTATTAGGAAATTATGGAGATGGCAAGAACTTCTGACAAGGCTCTTAGCCAATAGATGATAGTAAGAAGTGCCGGAGCACCAATCGGGCATGGGCATATGTCGAGCATACCAGACAATGCTCTTCTTTAGGATTCAAACAAAGAGAGTAAATACCCAAAAGATGAGAGAAGAGGTGACGCCAACCCTGCTGATTCCACAGGCGGTAAAAAAAGCGGAAAAAAAGTTGAATCGAAATAAGTTCACCCCTCAAATGATATCTACAAAAGTCCAGGAAAAACTGAAGAATTGGTAACGGTAGACAAAAAAAGGATAAAAACAAGGATGCAGTAGCAACAAGAGAAGACGACCCAGGCAAACAAGGTCATCAAAGAAAGACCAAGGACGAGGAATGGTCCCCGACCACCTCGCACCGATGCCATCAAGATTAAGGCAATTGGTGAGGGCTTGTACACAGAGATCGTGGTTATGGAACACAGAGAGGTAATCATCATTAGGGACATAGATGAGGCTACTACCAAGGAAGAAGTGGCAGGGGCCACCCAAGCAGTAATAGGGGAGAACGCAATCGCCCCTGATGCCATAAACATCAGGGACTTGTACCTGGTAAAAGTCATAATCCCTACAGCCACTGCAAATAGGTTGCTGAAAAATGAGATGCTAAGGATATGCTCAGTCAACTGCAAAGTACGAACCCGAGAGACAACACAGTAGTGTTACCGATGTCTTAAAATGGGCCACATGGCAAAAGACTGCAAGAGCTCAGAAGACCGATCGAAGTAATGCTTCAGATATAAGACAGAGGGCCACAAGGCGGTTAACTGCCTAAATGCCTAGAAGACGAGCCACAAGCGATGATTGGATACACCTAACAAAGATGGTTGCTGCGGAAAAGACGGAGGCCTCCCGCACCAAAAAAAAAGGTACATCACCGTCACGGTGGAAGGCAAGCAGATACGATTAGGGGACCAACTGACATACCTAGGCATCACACTAAATACACGGCTCTTACTTAAAGACCATCTTATAAATGCAGGCAACAAGACATTGAACATTGTTCAAGCAATAGCAGGCATTATACTCAATATTGAGGGATCTAAGCAGTCGCGAAGGCTGTGACTTTCGACAGTTGTGAGCTTTGTAATTCTATATGGTGCTCTCACACATCTGGGCCGACACGCTGACGAGTAACACAACTTACAGAGCTTTGTGCCGAAAGGCTTGTAGAACAGCCACACTAAGAATAACCCGTGCATACCGCACCATGTCCGATATAGCTATATCGGTGATCTCGGGAATTGTACCGATAAAACTATTGGCAGCTGAAAGAACTACTAAATATTGCAGAGGACGAAATGACGAAACTGACAAACATCCGAACCCAATCCAGAAGGCTCTAATGAACGATGGCTCCCGGAAAGGGTTGAAAAAAAAGAATGGGACTCAGCCACAGATGGTCACTGGACGCACCGTATCATTTCAAACATCAGAAAGTGGAAGAGGAGACATGGATACATTACGTTCCAGCCGACTCAGGTGCTCATTGGTTATGGATATTTTCACTATTACCTGCACGGCATTAGTACACACATAGCGAGTGCCCTATTTACCCAGAAATCGACGAGGACATCCAGCTTAACCGAAAGCTGGGAGGTGGTCGTGGTTCTCTCAACATCAATAACGGACCAGCTGAACTCCATCAAAAGAAAAGAAGAACGAAAAAATGAAGAAAGAAGAGAACAAGGATTAAGACAATGAAGATGGAAGACGACGAAGAGAAAAAACTATGACGACCTAAAAACGAAAGGGCTGCTATAACCGAAGCCTCCCCTGAGAAGCAAAGATGGAATTAAAGAGGTAGGAATTTGGAGGGTATACCTGAAGAAGGCCACTATTGCACGTTCGCAATAATGGTCCGAACAGGAGAGTCCAACACATGGCGAGTTCCGATGGCTCGTTATGATGCATAAAGTATTCTTCAACTCTTCGGATAAAAGAAAACATACACACACATACATATACGTATCCCCCCACACTCACACAAAAGATTACCTTGTGGATTGAAAAATCCGGTCATCCAAAATGTCGTTGGTCTTCCGTCATATAACCACGAGGAGAACTGTTGATTGCGCTCTATAAGTTCTGTAAACCAGAATCCAAGAGTCGTTGATTCCCAAGACTTTGATTTCCAAAATTGCGGGATTCGCGCATCATATATATTGTCAAATGCGTCTCGAAGTTGCTAATGAAAATATATAGTTTTACTTATTAAGATTATATGACGATAGAAAATCCAAAATAATTTTAATTCTCAATTCAACAGTAAAGGTTATATTACTAAACTAGAAAAAAGATATTTTATATAAAAGTTTTATAAAAAATTCTTATCATCAAAAATCTAATATTTAACCCTTTGCGGCACACATTTTTGAAACAATAATATAAATATGAAAACTGTTACCCGGTAGGTTTTTGGGGTCACTGATTACGAATCTGAAGTCAGAATTTGAAAATTTTAATTTCCAAGATGGCGGATCCAATATGGCGGATCCATTTTTCAGCTAGATTGAAGTATCCTGAATGGAAGTAGAAAGCCGATATATGACAGACCCATGTGTTTGTTCAGTGTTTTTTTTACACTCGCCATTCCATACTATATTCTGCTAAAATTTTTACATTTTTGATAATATTACCACTCTTAGCCGAACCCAGAGACATGAGCGAGGACGTAGTGGTAAGTCTCCATTTTTGTATTTTTGTTTATTTTTTATTTTTTTATTTTTTTTAATTTTTTTCTTATTTTTTCTTTATTTTATTTTTTTTTTTTTATTTTTCATTTTTTCATTTTTTTATATATTTTATTTTAATTTCTGTTAAAAATTATATTTTATTTAGTTATGATACAAATGAAAACAGTTTCTTGTAGGTGTTATACTATACACAATGGTACTTCACAAATCTTACATATCCATGATAAACGTTTTTGATCCTTTTTTGTGCTACAATGAGCACAACGCCTCGATTTGTCAGTGTAAATGGGTAAATGAGACGATTCACATCGTCTTTTTTCAATTGAAACCTGAGGCTTGGCTGTGGTTGTTACAATTGTTCTCAAACGTTTTCTACCTTTAGAAGTTGGGAATTTACCCTCAACCAGTTGGTATTAAAGTCAAGCGAAATTGTTTAGAACTCATGCAAGGTTTGAAATCTTTTTTGCTATATAAAATGAACGAATTAAGAATAGTTGTATCCAAGAGATGCCAAAATATTCGATGCCACCATTTTTTTGATTTTCGGTCAATTTTGTAAGTAGATATTAGTTGATCTGATTTATCAACAAAACCCATGTATTTATTATAGTCTGAACACATTACAGGACAACTAACATTTTTCGACGAGCCATCTTTTTGTTTACGCATTACTGTAGTTACTTCAGAAGGATTATGATAGTTCGATAAAAAATTAACTGGTTTTTTATCCATCCATTTTATCCACCGAACGCCTGTATTCGAGCATTTATATTCAAATTTACCAGGTTCTAAATTCTTGTCAGATATATCACTCTTAGGTAGTCTTTTTCGATCTTTACGAACTGTCCCGCAAGCAAAAATATTGTCTCGTTTCAGATCAATCATTAATTTAACGCTTGTAAAGTAGTTGTCAAAATACGAGGTGTGTTCAAAAAGTAACGAGAATTTTTAAATTTCGCGGGTTTGGAGAGTCCGCTTGTATAAAATTTTGTTTTTATTATGTTGGTACACATGCCCCTGAAGTACGATAAAATTTTCAGCAATATTCATTGCTTACTTTTTAAGTGGCAGCCGCTAACGTTAGACGTGTTTTTCGAGCTCGGCGATTTTCGTTTGTGAAAAAAAATGGATCAAAGAATTTGTATTAAATTTTGCGTAAAAAATGAAATAAAGTGTAGTAAAGTTTGTCAAATGTTAACAAAGGCATATAGTGAGTCTGCTATGAGTAAAGCAAGGATTTATGAGTGGTATAAGCGTTTCCAAGATGGCCACGAAAACGTTGAAGATGACGAACGACCCGGACGCCCAAGCACATCAACAACCGATGAAAACGTGAAAAAAGTGAAAGAAATGGTTATGAACGATCGCCGAATCACAATCAGAGAAGTCGCTGATGATGTTGGCATATCAGTTGGCTCATGCCATCAAATTTTTTCGAATGTTTTGGGTATGAAACGTGTGGCAGCAAAATTCGTTCCAAAATTGTTGAATTTCGAACAAAAACAGCGGCGAATGGAAGTTGCTCAGGAGTCGCTAAATGAAGTCAATAACGATGCAGAACTACTGAACGTGTTATAACAGGTGACGAAACATGGATTTACGGATATGATGTCGAAACTAAGGCTCAATCGTCCCAGTGGAGGCATTCTGGATCGCCAAGACCGAAAAAGGCTCGACAAGTACGGTCGAATGTGAAGGTTATGCTCACTGTGTTCTTCGATTTTAATGGCATAGTGCATTATGAATTCTTGCCACAAGGTCAAACAATCAATAAGCAGTACTACCTACAAGTTCAACGTCGTTTGCGTGAAGCAATCCGAAAAAAACGCCCGGATTTGTGGCAAAACAATTCATGGCTTTTGCACCACGATAATGCGCCTGCTTACACTTCATAGCTTGTTCGTGAATTTTTGGCCAAAAACGAAACTGTAAGGATGCCTCAGCCTCCATATTCGCCAGATATGGCTCCATGTGACTTTTTTCTATTTCCAAAAATAAAGAGAACATTAAAAGGCCGCCGTTTTACAAGCATAGATGACATTAAAAGCGAATCGCTGAAAGAGCTAAAAGCTATTACAAAGATCGAGTTTCAAAAGTGTTTCGAGGATTGGAAAAAGCGTTGGCATAAGTGTATTGTATCCGAAGGGGACTACTTTGAAGGCGACAACATTAATGTAGATGAATAAATAAATATTTTTTTCATAAAACGAAAATTCTCGTTATTTTTTGAACACACCTCGTATACGTGATGATTATCACCAACAAGTTCTCGTGTAAGTTCTTTTACAACTCGTGGCCCAAGATCTTTTTCAGTACTTTCCTTTTTACCCGTGTATATCTGAAATTCACATATGTAACCCGATTCATCTGCACGAACCCAACATTTGTACCCACGTTTGATTGGTTTTTGAGGCATGTATTGTTTCAAGCTACTGCGGCCTTTGAATTTTATCATTGATTCGTCTATGGATTGGTATTTACTTGGAGTCATATATTTTTTAAAATTTTCATTCAGCTTATCTATCATAGGTCGCAATTTATATAATTTGTCATAATTTGGTTCTGTTCTTTTTGGTTCCTTGCTGTTATCAGTCATGTGAATGTTACCAAGAAAAAATCCGAAACGATTTACGGTCATCAATGAACTTATGTAAGGATCATTCAGTTTAGGGTCAGAAGACCAATAATCACGATACGATGGCATTTTTTTGATTCCCATAAGAATATTAATGCCTAAAAAGATGATCAGTTCATTTTTCGTTATAGGTATTTGTTTTCTATTATTTTGATGAGCATAATTATTTCTTTGCAGAACTATGAGGTCTAAAAGATCTTCTGAAAATAAACACGAAAACAAATCCAATGGAGTTCTAATATCTTCTGGTATATTAGGGCCAAAATTTTTAGTAAAAGGGATGTCATCCTTCGATCTGGCTTTATTGACCCAGTTTTCTTTACTTTTTGCATCTTTTTCCAATACTTCCACCACTTCATCTTCCACCTCTTCATCTTCAGTTAAAACTTCATCTCCTACTTCCTCATCTTCATCATCTTCTTCCTCTTGTGCATCTTCATCTTCTTCTTCTATCTCATTTTCATTTCGTTCTATATCAGAATTGCATAATCCGTCAATAGATTCCGAATCACTAGGAATAACTGTCACAAGAACCCTACGTGCTCTAGTCATATTTTGATGTGTATCAAATTAATTATAACAGGAAAAATATTACCAAACAAATACCAAAGATAATGAACATAAAAAATATATTAGCTATATATTTGAAAAACGACTAAATTTTTGTAGCTGCGAAAATGGTAAAATAAAGTATTTTAAAATTTATGAAAAATTTACTTGTAATTTTTATACATGGAAAATTTGGAATTGAAAAAAATTTAAATGAAAAATAGCCCGTTATTTTGAATTGTAAAATTCCAATTTCTGAATTTTGATTTGTGAACAGCAGGTTCTATCACCAAACAACAAATCAACTTACTCCAATTTTAACAAAAAAAATAGATATTTAAAATTGTTTCTGACTTTAGGCACAACATGCAAAACACTCAAATAATAATTTCGTCATAAAAAAATGATAAATAATTTTTGAACACACATGGGATAATCAATGTACACCGAAACTTAGAATTAAAAAAATTTACTCTTAATTTATATTATAAAGTATATATTATAAAAATATCTCTTAATTTATATTATAAAGTCGAAATATTGAAATCCGATTTTTAGGTAAAATTTCTTTTTACGATACATGAAATGTATTTTATAAAGAAAATCACCTAAACAATGGATCCGCCATATTAAATCTGCCAACTTGGAATTAAATATTTTCAAACTTTGACTTAAAAATCGTAATCAACGACCCTCAAAACCCCAAAGTAACGAGTTTGATCTAAAATATATGGAAAAAGCAAACTTAGCTGAAAAATTCATCCACCACATTGGATCCGCCATCTTAGAAATTAAAAATTTTCAAATTCTGAATTCAGATTCGTAATCAGCGACCCCAAAAACCCCTTAGTACCGAAATTGACTCAAAATAAATGAAAAAATAAAATTTAGCTGAAAAATGGATCCGCCATATTGGATCCGCCATCTTGGAAATTAAAATTTTCAAATTCTGACTGTAGATTCGTATTCAGTGACCCTGAAAACCTACAAGTAATTTTTTTTTGCACGATTATAGTAACATTTGCTTTCAATAATGATTTTTTTTCTAAAAAATCGTCATTTTGGTGCACTTTTCAGCCATTTTTTAAAAAATGGCGACTAAAAATCGATAATTTGATATAGTTATACATTCATTAACATATTAGAAGGATAAAATATTAAAAATCCCCGCGAGCAAGGATTTATTAGAGCCCTTCATACATGAAAATCTCATTTCAAAAAGGTGGAAAGTATACTTACCACTATGCCGCAAAGGGTTAAGTTAATCAAGTAGTCACAGGCATAAAAAAAGAACAAAATTTTATGTATAACTCGTAAGTATAGATAAATAACACAAGCCGACAAATTTCTCACCTAGAAACAGAACCTTGTGTGCCTGAAGGATTTTGGTGCGCTGAATCCGAATCTGACCTACGAATTAACCCTATATGTCAGGTTTTCGAGATATTCTAACCTTAAAGTGCGAAAAACACGGTTTATTGCTATATTCGAGGTTATGTGACACCGGGAATAACTTTTTTTTTTAAATGGATAATACCACCACAAAAGAGAACTCTTGCCCTTTAAAATCCATTTTTCAGATTCTAGATAACTTTTTTTTCATCGAGGTATCACTGATTGAGTTTAAGTACTTTCACAATTTTATAATAACATTAAAACAGCCTATATAGCATATGTGAGGCTATAACCCCAATTTATAAGTGATTGGTATCGATCGAAAAAATGTATACATGGGTTTTCGGGAATGTTGATTACGAATACGAAGTCAGATGTAGAAAATTTAAAATGGCGAATCCAATATGGTGCACCAAATATTTTTTGTAACCGAATTCAACTGGAAAAATGTACACTTAGGTTTTTGGAGTCGATGATTACGAATATGAAGTCATATTTTGCAAATTTAACATGGCGGATCCAATATGACGGACCAGAAATATTATATTTGATTAAATTTGAACGAAAAAATATATACATGGATTTTTGGGGTCGCTGATTAGAAATATAAAGTCATACTTTGCAAATTTAACATGGCGGATCCAATACGGCGGACCAAAAATTTTATATTAGACTAAATTCGAACAAAAATATATACATGGTTTGTTAAGGTTGGGTTACGGATCATAATTTATGACCTAAAAAACCTATAGATATAGACTATGAAGTCATATTTTGCGAATTCGAAATGTCGGGTTTAATGAACCAGGCCAAAAATATTTGATATGATAGAATTTGAACTAAAGAAGAAGAGAGTGTTTCACAATGAGTTTCTGTTTCATAAAATCTAACTTCAACGATACCTCAAATATATAAGTAAAAAAAATGTAAAGAATATTTTCTTTAAATCAAATCAAATATCAAATATTTGGTCTGCTATATTGGAACAGCGATTCGAAAAATTTACGGGTGGCATATTAAAGTTACGATCGAATTCACGTACTCATTGAGTGAATGAAAGGGTTAAGGGATTTGAGATTCAAGGGTCTGGGAATATACACTTGCAAGTAACAGGGTTCCAGAGGACTGAGAATATACACTCGCAAGTCACGGGGCTAGGGGGTTGAGGTAACTGGGGATTAAGGGTTTGGGGTTATAACCTCGCACGTTACAGGGCTAGGGAGTTAAGAAATTTTTATTTTAAGCGTTGTGGTCTAGATGGTTCGGGAGTTAAGGAGAGGATGAGAGGTAAGAGCTCTGTAACCTGTTCGGCTGTAATTCCTAATCCTTAAACCCAAATGTCTTTAATATCAAAATCTAACTTCATATTCGTGGTCAGTAACCCCAAAAAGTCCATGCTTAAATGTTTTAGATTGAATCCGATCACTTATAAAATTTTTGTTCCACATATTGGACCGCCATTTTGAATTTTCAAAATCTGACTTCAAATTCATGATCAATAATACCAAGAACTCAAGTGTACATTTTTCCAGTTGAATCTGGTCACATTAAATTTTTGGTCCACCATATTGGATCCGGCATTTTAAATGTTCTACATCTGACTTCGTATTCGCGATCAGCATTTCCAAAAACCCATGTATACATTTTTTTTATCGATATCGATCACTTATAAATTGGGGTTATAGCCTCACATATACTATATTGGCTGTTTTAATGTTATTATAAAATTAAGAAAGTACTGAAAATCAATCAGTGATATCTCAATGAAAATAAAAAGTTATCTTGAATCTGAAAAATGGAATTTAAAGGACAAGAGTGTTCCTTTGTGGTGGTATTACCCGTTTTTGAAAAAAAATTATTCATGGTGTCACATAACCTCGGATATAGCAAAAAACCGTATTTTTTGCACTTTTAGGTTAGAATATCTGGAAATCCTGAAGTATAGGGTTAATTCTGAGGTCAGATTCGGATTCAGCGCACCAAAATTCTTCGGGCACATAAGGTCATGTTTTTGGGTGAGGATTTTCATTAAATTTTGTCGGCCTGTGTAATCATCCCGCAAAGTAAATTATAACTTCATTTTAAAACTTGTATAGGAAAATATCATATTTCATACTCATACTTTCATATTCCTTTTCTTAACTTGAAAGTCAAAAATAAATGATAGAATACTTTCATTTAGACGTAAAAGAAAATAAATAGAAATAAAAACTCTATTCCTAGTGAATAAGAGAAAAAAAATGTTATCTGTATTTCCTATTACAGTTTGCAAATGTTGATCATAGTTATCTTGTTTTACATAGGAATAAAAGTACTAAATTTATTCAACAATAAAAATAAAAAATTTAGTTAACAATAAGTTTATTACTTTTCTCTGGATGGAAAGGATTATCGACTATATGAATTTATATTATAAGTCTCATGATTAGTTAACTCGCAATATGAAGCACGTTCAATTAAAGCTTTTCGTGTCTTCCCCGTATTCACCTTTTAGAATCGCTTGAGACTACTATCGTTTAAAACAAGATTAATATCATACTTTCAAAGCGTATATCTTTGCGCAAAAACCGCATGAAAATGAGACTTAGATAACATTTAAACTAAAAAAATTGCTCATCGATACATTAGTGGTTCATCTAGAACAATTGGCAAAATTGTGTCAACAATTAGAAGGAAAAAACACACATTTTTGAGCAATTTTAGACATGGATAACTTCGTACAGTTGTTATTTTTTCAATGTTTTAAATACTCAGACAGAAAGGTCAATTTATAATTCAGTCTTTTTGAAGCCATGATGAAATTTTAATAGAAACCAATCAATTTGATTGTAAACGACATTCGCCGAAAAATATACGTCATGAATGCGTTATTCAATTAGTTTTTGATTCGATATAATATTGAAGAACTTTTGAGCTTTTTTGATTTTTAATAAATTTTTGAACGGGGCAGTATATTATTTTTGTATTAACTACGAACAACGATAAACTACTATTGGTCATACTTAACATTAAGAGACTGGCATTTTGACATTTATGTAATATGTTAAAAAATTTATGAACAATGAATATAAAATTCGAAAGCAATTGAACAAGCTATGGGAGATAATTTCGTTTCGGGGATTTCTATTTATATGTAAACTATTTGGTTTATTTTCAATTCTGTCTTAGTTGCTTTAGGAAGACTTTGAATTATAAGCTGGATTTCTTTCCGGTTTTTTAATCTATTGTAATAATTTGGTAGTTATGTTCACGTCTGATCATTCTATGGTCAATTTCGGAAATTAGTGCATTTTTTTCTAATTGCCGACACAATTTTGCTAATTGATCTAGATGAACCGCTTTCAAATTAAGCAACTCGCAAAATCTAAAGCTTCAACGCTATGTAAATCTAATTTTCATGCCATACTCTTCGAAAGTAAAGCATCTATTTTTTGTTAATCGATACTAGAATTTCTATAAATTAATACTCGAAAAATTTATGATCGAAACACACCAAAAACTTATCCACTATTGAAATTATAGTATGACCAAACAAAATTATAATGGCTCTATTACATTATATAACAATATCATTCTAACCTCACTCATGATTATTACTCCCTCGATAGCAAGTAATAAGTTTTTCAATGTAGATCTAACTAGATTAAGGACCACCTGGATGCGATCTATTTCTTGTTTTAAAAATATATTCATTGGAGCTGTGTGTCCCATGGCACGCAATCTAATAAAAAAAGTAATAGATTAATTTCTACATATAATGATATTATATTCAAATATTTTATTATGTTCCTGTAAAAACCAAAATACCTTTCCTTGACTTTAAATGGATCGTAAGGTGGTGGTAACTTTTCTAACATATCTTTTGCTTGTCTATTAACTACAATTTCTCTCGATTCTCCTCCGCCACTTCCAGACTCCTTAGGCTGAACCGATATGATTGTATTGAGAATGTTTTGTGTCGTATTACTTTGATACCTATTATCAGATTAAAAATTATATTGGTAACAATAAATTATTTTATAGAAAATTTGTTTAATGGTCAAATATTTTTCAGAAAGAGCAAGCGAGTTTACTGGAAATTTATTTTATTTATGCTAGGAAAGTGTCTTTCTTTCAAAACTCGAGACATTCTTCATAACCAGTGTATGTATGAGATTCATTATTTTTAGAACATACGAGGGTGGTCCGATAAGTACTTAGCCTCACCGCCCGATGGCGCCACTCTCGCAAAAGAAATATTCTGTCACGTAATACAACCTTCTCGATGGTTACTGTCAAGATTTCAGCCAGATTGGAGATGTAGTTTATTTTTGAGAGCGTGTGAAAGCAAGTGTGTCCGTTGATTTTTGAAAAATGGAAAAAGAGCAGTATCGGTTGGTGATTCGATTTTTGTTTTTGGAAGGGAAATCGCGCAGCGAAATCAAAAAGCGCTTGGATGCTGTGTACGGTGACTCTTCTTCTTCGATGGCGACCGTCAAAAATTGGTTTAACGAGTTTCAACGTGGTCGCACGTCGATTTTTGAAGAGCCACGTTCAGGTGCTCCGAAAACGGCTACTACGGAGGAGGATAACGTGACAATAATTCACGATCTCGTATTGGCAAATCGTGTGCGAGATATCTAAGATCGTAGGCATCTCAAAAGACCGCGTGGGTCATGTCCTGCATGAAATTTTGGGCATGAGAAAGCTGTCGGCGCGATGGGTGCCGCGTTTGCTCACTCCGGACAACAAGCGCAACCGTGAGACAACTTCAGAGCAATGTCTGACGCTGTTTAAGCGCAATCCGAAGGAGTTTCTGCGTCGTTTCGTGACAGTCGACGAAACATGGATCCACTGGTATACACCAGAGACCAAGGAACAGTCGAAACAGTTGAGTTTACCCGGCGAAAGTGCTCCGAAGAAGGCGAAGACTGCCCATCGGCCGGAAAGGTGATGGCCACCGTTTTCTGGGATTCACAAGATGTGATCTACATCGACTACCTGGAGAGGGGCAAAACGGTCACAGGGCTATACTATGCCGAATTATTGGGTCGATTCGACATCGAATTGCAGAAAAAACGACCCCATTTGGCGAAGAAAAAAGTGCTCTTCCACCAGACAACGCACCGGCTCACACCTCCGCCGTCGCCATGGCCAAATTAGTCGAATTAGGCTACGAACTGTTGCCCCATCCACCGTATTCTCCAGATTTAGCCCCGTGCGACTTCTTTTTGTTTCCAAACTTGAAAAAGTCACTCGCCGGGCAGAAATTGGAGTCGAATGAGGAGGTAATCGCTGCCACGAAAGCCTACTTTTCAGACCTCGAGGAAACGTATTTTTCAGACGGGTTAAAGAAGTTGGAGCATCGGTGGGCCAAGTGTATCGAACTAAAAGGAGACTATGTTAAAAAATAAAACGCCACTTTTCCAAAATTTTCGTTTCTCTTTTGTAGGCTAAGTACTTATCGGACCACCCTCGTATTTCTATAGCGCCAAATAAAAAATTGAATTTTTATAAAATAAGGCATAATTTTATTAGTTTTTAGTAGGGAATTTCATACGACGAATGTATGGTCTACTGTATAGCAGGTCCCTAACTGTTATATAATAAACTATATATACACTGCCGGAGTCTAATAACTCTGACATACCTGAGTTTTAGAAGTAAATACCTTTTTAAAAATCTTAAAACCTCTGGCTTGAAGGCATGGATTTGTAAGGACTCTGTCTTAGGTCAACACACATATACACCTACCGACACTATGAAGGTATACCTGTAAATAGTGAAATACAGGATTGACAGCACAAACAGCCTCGATATTGTCTCCGTAAGAGGAACCGAACATACTTTAATAAACGAAAAATCAAGAAATAAGTGCTGAATTATTTCATTAGGATCCAGGATAAAAGCCTAGAGTATAGAATGATTGAGCTCCCTATAAATGGGATGCCCGTGAAGTGAATAACGGTAACCTCGGTTTCTAAACCGAGCCTTGCTGAAGATGGAAAGATACTTTATTAGTGAATTGATCTCAAAAGTAAATGAGTCGATTTCTTAGTGAGATCCGGAGACAGCATATATCGGAAAGCCGCAATAGTAACGACCAGAAAGTAAATGTTTAGATATCCTATAATCGGGTTATGTTAGGAAGTAATTGGTGTATATGAAGAGACCTTGCAAACCTTATGAACGAGAGTAATGATACATACAATGATAGATCTATTCTATAAGTGAAGTAGATTAATGAAATATCAGATAAATGCATGGCTGCTCGAGTAGATAAAAGATACAACTGAAAAAATTGTTAGTGCTGCTAGGTCGCAGAATAGTACTTGGACCCGGGAGAATTAACCTCTCAATGTGTGACTGCTTTATCAGTTTGCTTGTAATCTCGCTCTGGACAGTAGTACTAGATGGCAGTCTGAATACGATCATGCTATATAGGGGAGAGAGATTCTATTAAGACTACTACTGTTTTGGCTGTCATTGCTGTCTATTACTTTACCGAAAAACGGGAAAAATATATTTCATAAACTCAACATGCGACCATTTATTTGTGTGTCAACTTGGATATGTCATGAATTGACCAATAAAATTCACTTGCTTAAATTTGGAAAGTAACTATTATGTTCTAATAATTGAAGTCACATTTTTCTCTTATTACTAATGATCGATATTGAATACACTGACAAATAAATTAATGAATGTATTGATTTTATGGATGAAGGAGAAATTTTTTATAAGATGATCGAATGAAAACACAAACATTTGATATATTTCCTTAAGCCCGAAAAATTATAAATATTAGTATATTTTTTGCGAATAAAATGAAAATATATAGCTGTGCCAGGTTAAACTGGTTTCATTAATAAAAAAGAGAAATAGCTTGGCTAATGCACATATATTTTATGAAAAAAATGAAAAACTTCGCAAAATCTAGAATTCGTTAAGCGATGAGTTGAAGGTATATTCTAATTATATTTCTTACGTGATATCTGCATTAGCATGTAGTCCATATGCTTGAGGTGGATCAGATGTTGACATTTCTTGTATCTTAGCGATATAGTCAGTAGTTTGTTTATATCGTAAAATAGAATATCCTTTGTAAAAAGTAAAATTTTCATCAAACAGTATATCAGAAAACCAAACTTTCGCAAAAGTATTGAGTAATCTTTTATCGTAGTCATCAGTAACGCGGCCGCCATATTGAACTTCACCTATCATGTATCTGAAAAGCCATAAATAATATTTATGGAAATATTTGTAACGATCGGTGTTTCATATATTGATACACTTGTCAAGGTAATATGAAAAAATATAAATATTTTAAAATAATTGAGTTATATTAAAGTTTGAAATTATAGACGCTGGAATACCGAATTGTTGGCCAACTAATGCCTTGTTTTGGATCGTAGTCACTCAAATAATTATTAATAAATAAGCATGAAGCCAGCCAGTCAGCGGAGTTGAATTCGTAAGGAATATTCCAACCAAGTGGGCCGAATTTTCGACGCTCTTGGACTACAGTATGCAAAAATGAAACTGTATAAATTAAAGGAATGTACTGTGGTGCATCACATTGATCAAGCATTAGTTGACTCATGCTACTATATGTTGAAAAAAGACCAGCTTTGATTCCTAAAATTTAATTACTGTTAAATGATTCACCAATAAAGGAAGTATTAAATATTGAAAATAATACGTGAAACAAAATGAGCTGGTAATAAGTGTACAGTATGTATTTAAATACCTTGAGGAGGCTCGCATGTAAATTTTAAGGACATTTGTAACAATGAAATAGGGAAATGGTTGTGGGGTTCTGTTGTTATCCACACTCGGAATCGATCATGGCATGATTCCATATCCAATATGTAATTGACAAGTTCTGACATATATTCAAGGCCTAAATGACAATTTTGGAAAAGTACCCAAAAACCCTATGAAATAACATCATGAATTTTTGTATAGTTTGATAAACTTGTATTTCTATTCTTTATATTATAAATGAAAAATAGTTACTTCTGCTTTGGCGCTATTTATTAATTTTCTTGCATGGATCTCTTGACCTTGACCCATTGAAATACTTTTACATAAAACTTCCATTTTCTTAGCAAGTTGTTCGATGTATGGAGTGGGATCGGATCCCATGCTTAAAAAGCCAATCATTGGCGTATTTGGTCTAGATTCCTCGTAAAGCACGTCTAGGAATACTATCACAGGATCTGCAAACCTTTCACCTAGTGAATTAGCTATATATTTTTTAGATTGTGATAAAGCTCGATCCATGCACCAGGCTCTACAAGTTTTTATGGATAACGTATAACATATTAATTTCAAAAAATTAAGATATCAATAAATATCAACTAAAGGATAATATGAAAAATTTTTGTTCAAACTCAAATAAATTACCGTATTAGTAGTAAACGAAGGAATGTATTCAGAGTGTTATAACCATCTGGAATAACATCCTCTTCAGGAGCTTCTTTATCAAACCAAATTTTCCAAGTTTTTTCCGATGCGATAACTTGATTCATGATATTTTGAAATTTAGTCAAAGACGAAAGAGCTGCTAGATTCAACCAGACAATATCTGTGATCCATTTGCAAGTTAAAGGTTTAGGCTGAACATCGTTCAAATCTAAAGCTGCTCCTCCCTTTATAAAATATTGAAATTCTTCATGCGTTATGGCGCCGCGTTCCAAGTCAATTTTAAGAGTCATTAAAAGCACAAACATAAATTTGTGAATCTCATAAAGCCCTCGAGCTTTATATCTGAATACTTCAAAGGTCAGGTATTCTATAATATTGTTTATCCGTTTTTGATTCGATGGATTTTTTTGAGATCTAGAGTAAATAAAGAATGATTATTATATTTTTGATTGTAACAAAAATAATTAGTGTTATTTAACGTTATATAGCAAGTGATTTCGATTTTCGAAAAGATATTTTTTGTAACGAGCCCCGCGAATGTGTAATGACTTACTTAAAGTAGGTGAACTTGAGATAGTGCTAAATTGTTTAAATGTGTTTTTTTTTGTTTTTACTATAGTATTCACCGTTTTACATCAAATTTGAATTGGTGCAATCGAATATACAAATACAAAACTTTAAGCTGCATTTTAAACGTGTTCTATTAGTATTTATGTTTCATAAGTAAAACAAGCGCTAGTATGGTATGGAAAAGATTATTTACAGCGCGCTAAATGAACATCTTTGGCATACCGTATTGGTGCTAACTGAGACATGGTGCTTAAAAGATTTTATAATCTTAACGAAGACATATTCGGGTTACGTGTAGGTGGCACTCAGGGGATAAATAGGTGGTTTACGACGCAACTGCACACCGATTTACTAGTTTCTTTTATTGATTTCATAGTATACAATCACAAACATATAGTGTTACATAAATATATTTATATTTTATAAATTGCTGTTCCTGTTGCTATTTTTCGTCGTCACTGTCCCTGTTGTTGTTATTGTTGTTGTTGGTGGTGTTGGTGTTACCGTCTACCGCCTGTAGTTGTTGCTGTTGCTCGTTGCTACGCTGTCGCACCTCGCTGTTTATCGCCAAACGCAAACTACTTGAAGCAATAGCCGCTCACACGAACACCCGCGTTATCTCGCTAGAACCACATATACTTGCCGAAAAATGACTGGGCGTAACCTAACCTAACCTAGCTAATACCATAATAAAAACCTTCCGCGTGCCAGGCGTATACTTCATACAATTATCTCGTCGGTGAGATCATGGGAAAACTTAAGGAAACGTAGGAAGCTTTTGTACAATCTGGCAGATATAGACTGAAAATCGAGGGTGCACGCACAGTTCCCTATCTTTCTTTCTTATCGTCTGTCTCTCTGTCTCTCTCGCTCTTCTCTCTTTTCTCTTCTATCTTCTATTTCTCTGTCTCTCCTCACTCTTCTCCTCCTTTACCACCTGCGCTCTCCTCTGGTGTTCGTCCACATACTACACCTCAACATACAAAACAAGCATGAGTGTGTGCTTCATACGCACTCGCTCACAGTTTAGCGCAACGTGTGGACACTGATGAGAGTCCCATGGCAGAACACCAGCCATGCCGCGATTTTCCGTCAAAACTTCCTCGCCTTCTTCTTACTTTGGTCCTTTTCATAGAAATTATACCGTGTTCTTCTATTCCTTACTTTCATCCTCGCTCGAGCTTTTCTCTTGAGTTTGTATTTTTTTTATTCTCGCACTTGCCTTTTTGTTCCATCCTTCTTTCATCTCGCCTATTTTCTCTTCATCCTTTTTTCCTTCTTCTAATAGTCTTATTCTTCCTTCTTAATTTTTTGAGGCTTTTTCTATTATTCTTTACATCTCTTCTAATTCTACTATTCTATTTGCATCTCTTTTCTTTTCTTTTTTTCCTCCTCCATCCCTTCTTCCAACTCATTTCTTTGCTCTCTTCCCTCTTTCTCCATCCTTTTCATTTTTCTTTCTATATTTTCCAGCTGAATATTTATACTTTTTTTGCTTATTTGATTTTTTTTCAATTTATACTTATTGCTTTCTTTTTATAAGTTCGCTTCTCTCTTCTCTCTCTCCTGCCTTAGACGTTTGACACATTTTTCTCTGTTTTCCTTCCTGCGCTCTGCCCTCTATCGTTTCCTTGTTGTAACTCTCTTCTATCCTTTTGCTCTGTAACGGTCTAGTCTGATTTGTCTTTTTTCCGCTTTTCACTGTGCAATAGCAACCCGTTACACATCTAAAAACTAAGGATAAACGTTGTAAAAACTATGGCGCTACCTCACGTACACGCGTAAATGTGTTAGGGTGATTGATTAAAATCAAGACCATATAAGGAGCGTGAGATCATGAGCGTGGGAAATTTGTTGTTTACTATGCAAAATCAATAATTTCAGGTTTTTGAAACAAACAAAAGCATTTTTTCAGTCAATTTCAATGCGCTAATCTCGAATTTCAAGTTTTTTATTACTGAGAACGATTGTTAATTTTATAACGAGAAAAAGAATAATTGCTAATTTATTATCTAATTATTATTCAAAAACTATTTTTTAAATTAGTGATTTTTATTTTCAATAGTGTTCTGTGTATCATAAATAATTTTTTGGTGTAAATATTCCAATAATTTTATTGTAAATTTTGTGTTAGTCATTTATTTAACTTTGAGAGGCGAATTTTCCTTAACAAGCGATTTATACTAAAAAATTCAGCATTTTCAATATAATTTTTTAAATCACCAACTTTTATTTTCGCGTGCGCCATTTCACGAAAAAACTTGTTTAAAATTTGTGCAAATATAACAAATAGCGTTGTAAGGGCTACCAAGCATAAAAAGGAGCCTCTTTCGCAAGTATGAATTCGCTCGTCTCTGCGGCAAGAGGGGACTTCAAATCCTACCTTGCTTAGCAGCGCGAGCACTGTTTGGAATAAAGACTCAGCATTCACCTGAGATCTAATTTTCATTCCTCAGTGTTTAGCCTAGTTATTTTTCTTTCCTAAATGATAATCTAAGAGCTTAACTCATTAGACCCTCTATCTTATAAGAAAAAAACAGCCTTAGACTATCTCCTCTCTCTCTACAATAGTAATTTCACCTAGAAATTCAACCGAGTACTTGTTGAAGCGCTGTCGGGCCTTTCTTCGATAGATGCAACAGTACTTAGCCGCATTTTAAATGGCCCGTCGAAGTAGCGAACTGCGTAGATGATTAGTATGTTAGCTGTTCGATGATTGAGACAAAAGCGATTTTTAAAATATAACAACGACTGCTATTTCGGTCTTATCAAGCGGTTAATATTACGTGTCAACTTCTTGCTTGCTCTCGGAAACGAGATTTGCAAATATATCTTAGAGTCCTAACTTTATTATAATGTAGCATAAGACTAAACGTTACAGCTCCTACCTCTTTTTCTTGTCTTTTTCATTTTAGTTTCAATATTCATCCTAGTTTTTCTTTCTCTTATAATATTATTTTTTTCATTTTTTTTCTTCTTCCCGCTTACCTCACATTTTTCTACTATATATTCCTAGTTTTCTTCCTCCTTTTCACATTGTATACAATTCTTCTTTTCTTTTTCTTCCTAGTATTTATTTGTTCTTATTTCATTCACTAGCCAATATCTTTCTCTTCCTTGCAGCCCTTTTATTCTCCTTTCACTTTGTATTTATCTTAATCTATTTTTTGTTATTTCTTTTGTAACGGAGAATCTCGGCTGAACTGGGTTCGGTTTTGGTGCATGTGGTCGAGCTTTGGCAGGGAATGTGACTCCGGCGGCACAGGTTCCCACCGCCTCAGTCGTTTTTCGAGTGTCGTCGGCGCGTGCGAAAATCACGCCGCAGCAGGAAGTGAATCAGCCCAAGCTACCCCAGCTTTCAGGTCCTGACGGACTTTCGCAGAAGATGGGATGGGGGTCAGTGGGTTCAGCGATGAGTAATAGGGAGTATCGAGCGAGACCAGCCGGAAATTTGGGTCTGTCGACGGCTTCGCTGAAATTGTCTAGTGAGACGAACCAGAGGCAATCACGTCACAGGGGAAGGCCAGGCAGGAGGCAGCGAGATAGGCGCGTGAGCTCTTCAGCTGAGCGTTTCTTGGATAGGTTAGAGCGCTGCATACAGATGTACAGGCTTCCGGATCGCGAGGTGCTTCCAGCGTTGTATGCTATTTTCTCCGATCACGCAGAGGTGTGGCTGTCCAACAAATTTGGAACGTGGCGTACGTTCTGAGAGTTTGCCTCCAGTTTCCGTCATCACTATTGTCGGACACTGTCGAGGGAGGAGTATTACGACGTGTTGGCTCATCGAACGCAGGGTGAGGATGAATCGATAGGGGATTACCTGACTGCGTTCAAGAGCATCGTAAAGCGAATGAGGCCTCCTCCGTCAGAGAGAAAACAGATCCGATTGGCAAAGGCGGAACTAAACCTGGAGTACGGGAGGTACATCCGGGAAAAGACGGTATGCACTCTACGCGATATAGAATACTACGAAGAAAAGCTGGAGAAACATCGTGAGTGTGAGAGGAGGTGACACCCTCCTTCTGCTAAGGATAACTTGCCGGTTGAGGACGCTGCTTATCAAGGAAAGGGTAAGAAGAACCACGTGGCAGTTAGTGCCGTGGTTGTCCAAGAAGATGTGTCTCCGGCAGGGAAGCCGAAGATCAAGAAGAAGAGGCGAGGGAAGAGGAATATTTCTGACACTACCACGTCCGGACGTTCGTCGGGTAGCGACTCGGGGGTGTATCAGTGCGCGGTAAGCAGTTTTATGCAACCGTACAGAGAGACCAGGGAAGATCTGGCGGGAATATGCAGGTCGCTCATCGTCAGAATAGCCCAAAGAACAGGCGAGATAGAGATGTTTTTCAGGGTCGATGCTATGGTTGCAACGGGGAGAGCCATAGGATCTCGGAGTGCTCTGGTTCTGACCGAGGACAGACTGGCCAGGCGCAGGGGAGCCCAATTTGTTTCTGGTGTCGTCAACCGGGACATTATGCTCTGGGATGTCCTCTGGATCGGTCGAGAGAGTCATGCCAGAACTGCCAGGCGCCGAACTGTAAGTTCCGCACCTGTGCGAACTGTGAGTCGATCCATAGGTTAGCTGAAAACCGGTCCACAGGGAGTGGAATTCCACCGCTCTCAGCGATAGCTCGCAGTGGGCTGCAAGATTCGGGCACGATGAGCTCGACCTAAGGGTGTGAGCCCAGGAAACGCGTAGGATGATTCGGAGTGCCATAGGCGCCACCCGTATGAGGCAGTGCCCGCGAGCGGTTTTTCGCAGTGGGTTGCTCCATCGAGGAAGGCGCCGGGCCGGTTCGAAGAAGTGACGTTTCTATTTTTGGACATTGTTTTTTGTGTTGTCAGTTCATTTGGTTCTGGTTCTAGCTTTAGTTCTAGGTTTTCTTTTTGGTTTTGGGATGTAGTTTATTTTGTTTGATCGCTACCAGAGAGTTCACCCGTGGCCAACGGAAAATCCAGCCATGGCGAGACGCTCGGACGGCGAGAACGAGCGACAGCCCATGGAAAGGATCAGCTGCTTCGGGGGGACTCTCGCAAATGTCCGTGCGCCGCGCCAAGCTGAGAGTGTGTGCAATTTTTTTGCAAAGATTTTTGTTTACAAGGTGCTGTACACGGGCTGAGCTGACGACTGGAGCGATCGAGAGAGAGAGAGCGGGAGAGAGAGAGAGCGGGAGAGAGAGAGAGAGAGGGGGGGGGGGATTCTTTCTTGCTCGCTTCGCTCGGGCGTAAACGCCACACGAGACAAGAAACTCTTTCCCGAATATGTTCCGTACCGTATTTTTTATACGACATGTGGAAAGTGCGATTTCCAACGCACTTTTTCTGTTGAGCGTGCGGGAAAGACGCACTTTGCACACGGAGTGTCGAAAAATAGATTTATAAAACGGAACATCTGACGAAACACAAGTTAATAAAGTAGTATAGGGATGTGTAGCCTGCATGTTGGCCACAAGAGGGCCAATATAGTTACAGATTTTCTGTTCGTAAAAAATCACGTGCTCCCATGGTAAGTAACTCAGGATCCCTTTAACTCTATTTACTTAATTATCATGACATCTACTTTTCTATAGTTTCTTTGTTTAATCAAAAATAATTATAAATTATTTTTAAATAGCTTTATTTTCTTTTACAAAAACCTCACTCTTAATTTAGGATTTGGAAAGAACTCAAGAAAGATGACCTTAATATAACTTATAAAATGAACTTCAAGGTCAGAGTTAAGTTCATTACAAAATGTTCTTTTCACGTTCCAGTAACTTTCGGCTGAAACATTTGTCGCTAAACTGTATTATTGTAAAATTGTTTGGGTATAAAGATTTTAAAAAATAACAACGAAATATGCATGACCTTGGAATTCATCTGGAGGGTCTCCGGGACTCCACATATGATAGACTATCTAAATGTAAAATTTTCCGCTGATTCCAAATTTAGGCTTAAAAGTAGAGGTTCTTATTTAAAAAAACAAAATTTGACCTTGAAATAACCTTAAAAAATAATTTTAAGGTCAAAATCTAGGTCACCTTCAGATTCTTCAATAACAAAACTATAAACTTTATCTAAAATTTTTTTCCTAATAATCCGTTCTGTTCGAGTTTTTAGCCGGTCCCGAGAATTTTGGGACACTTTGTATAATAAAGTAAAATAATAATTTATAATTATTTTTGATTTCTGTAAGTACCAACGTTATGAAGTACATTTAAATCGAAAAAAGTTTGCAACAAATTTTACAAACCATGTTTTCTTTCATCGTTACGTTGTTTCTTATGTTTTAGAAATTGACGTGTCAATTTTGAAGTGTAATTGTAGTCACACATCAGAAGCATAATAAACAAGTCAAACAAATATTATGGAAGAAATTTAGTGAATCAGCGCTGCAATGCAAAAATCTTTTACCGAACTTTTCTGAAAACATTTTTGTTTATAACTTTGGCAATCTGCCAATAGCAAAAAAGTAATCGTATCTGAATAAAATAAAATTGCCAAAGTTTCGCTAACTTATGACATCGAAATTGTTGATAAACAATCCCCTGCCTCGGAAATCGCTATTAATTTTTAAATCATGACTAGCGATTAATATAACATACCTTGCCATTGAAATATCAAATCTCTCTAAAAACTGAGCCAGTGATGTTTGATACATACAATTCACGTGAGCCATATCACATATTAAGAAGTATAAAACACTGCCTCGAGTCGCAACTGGTCGAAATTCTTCTCGAGTAGTGTTAATTTTTATTTCTGTTTCTTTAGCAACTGTCAACTTCTCGTTTACTTCAGCCGCAGTTTGCTTAGTATTATTTAGTACCGACATTAATTCCAAATCTTCAATTAAAGGACCCTAGAAGATGATTATGTAATGTTTAGTTTTCAAAAACTTTACCAGAACATATTAACGCGATCGTGATAATATTATTTTATTATATACTTGGACAGTTGTTAATTTATGGAGTAAATTAGCTTCGAGTTCTTTGATTTTTCTTTTGTTTGCCGTAACATCAGTAATAAGTCGAGTTCTTTCGGTTTCGAGCTCTTTTTTTTCAGTTAAAATAACTCTACCTAAAAGTTGATCTTCTAATCCTTTCATTGTTACTGTAAAATCTATAATTGAAGTTCGAGCGAAAACCTCTGGAGGATACGAAGGGTTGGGCAGTTTAGTCGTTATATATAGTCTAAAGTCCTTATGGATATCGACTTCCTTATCACCGAGCTTGACCTAAGTATTGAATTGTATAAAATTACCAAGTCAATAATACCAAACTATTAGCTACAGTATATTTTTACTTATTAGCAAAGGTATGAGATGCCTTTTGTTTCTTAATAAATTCAATATTTTTAAAGACATACACACACATAAAATTAAAATTGAAAATATTACAATAAAATTAGGAAGAAGTAAGTGAATAAAATAAACCTTCGGTCTCTAAATTTAGTAAACAACGTTTTGTCAGCAATTTAGTTGATCTCATCGGGTTGTTCACTTGTTGAACAAATATATATGTAAGTTAGAGAATATGACTCATTGCCATAAGAAAAAGGAAAAAAATACTTTGATCATTTTTACAATGACTGTACGAAGTTATGGTTTTATAAAAGAAAGCTGTCTCGAGAAATCAATGTAACAATAAAACGACTAAGACATTATAACTTAATCGTTTTTTTAGCTAGAATGTCTTTAATTGATAACCCTAGTTGTTTTTGCTCATATAGCTCTCAAGACATTGAACATGTATTATGGCACTGTCCATTACACTCAGTTTAAAGGGAAATTCTAAAAAATCAGCTTTCTAAGATAAATCCAAGGCCCTAATACGACACAATTACTTTACTCAAAGACTCCAACATTGTAGCTTGTAAGTTAACTTAACTTGTAATCGTTAACTTCTTGAAAAACTGTAATCTACGTATATAGTAAATAACAAAAGAATATCTTGTTAAAAAAAAAAGAAAATAAACAAAACTCTCATTAAACATTATTGTTAGTATTCTATAAATATAATTCAATGTATAGCGAATAAATCTGTATCAAGATTTGAAAGCTTAATAGGCCAATCAATGAAGATTTTTTCGTGACATTAATACTATCAGCAAACCGACTATGCAAAGTTGTTTAATACTATGCGTAGATGAAAACGTATATGTTTCCAACTCGCAACTTTCATTTAATAACTTTTTACAGCCGTTTGAAATTTGCAAAAACATGTTTTTCGCGTATAAAACCAAAACTATTGAAGTTAGGTATGTACCTCAATGGAATAAGTTATAGATAATAGAATTATCTATAAAATGAGCTATCGTTCATCTCAATCGAGTAATTAATAATCAATATAATTACAAAAAACATCAAAATTGATCAAAAAAGGTAACATTTCAAAAATTAGTATCTCCACATAAAGTGATGTTGAAAGAATTAGCTTATGATATTTTGTAGATTGCATTATCTTCTTCATGTATGCTAAATCTGAGCTATATATAATTATTACTTTCGGCACTACAGTAATGACAATTAAACCTTTTTTTTTAGTATATCTTGCATAATGCCCTGTGGCTCAGCCGTTCGAGTTATACATTATTTGAAAAAAGTTTTTTAAATCTCAATAATCAAACTACAACTTTGTCATTTGAACTTTTGCTCTAAAATCAGTTTAAAAGGGTGAAATTTGTCGTTGAATATCGGGCAAAATGTGCCCGAGAGTTAAAGAAAGCGAGCGGTGGGAGATACAGATCCCGCGGAGGGGAAGTATATGTAGTAATAGAAAAACCAGGCGCTCGGCGTTTGACTTTAATATTACTTATTTTGATATTATTTACGCTATTTTACTGAAATTTTTTTTATTTTTCAAGTTAATTAAGTACGCATTCGATATTTGTTAAATAAATAATACGAAACATATAAATATATGTATATATTTTATTATAATGTAGGCAAATAGTAATTTATATTTATTTATAATACATTTATCCCCATAAAAAATGTAGTTATTTCATTAACATTTAAACAAAATACATGTTCATTTTTGGTAATTATATATTTGTATTTATCACATTATAAGTGTCCCTAAAACGTAACGGTTATTTTTGAATGTACAGTATATACAGTATAGTATATACATATAGAATATGCTAGTTTTGGAGCGGCCCAGGCCAGCTCATCAGTTCCTTTGGAACATTTAGTCTGGATGGTTGTGTTCTAGCTATTCCGAAATCTGTAATTATTAATTGTTATTGGTCATAGCACCTTCTTTAAATCAACCACATAACATTTAGGCAAGTTTCTGAAATTTTATTTATATTTAATATATAGACATTTGTTTTATATAGAATCGTAGAATAAAAGTGGAAGTGTAAATGTTTCTTCAAATTTAAATTTTAGAAATATAATATATACTTCGTACAGTATACAGTACAGTACAGTATATACTTATATATATGCACATGTATTTGTATATATATATATATAAATATATGATTACTTATTTCTAATATTTCAGTACATTTCGCGATAGTAGACAGTTCAACGTAAATTTTAGAAAGAAGTAAGCAGCTTAGGACACTGGATCTGTAATGAAGGATGTCCTTTCAAAGACAAATGAAAGTTTGACAATTCGAGAAGGATCCTGCTACCTGCTATTCATAAAATTTATAATAAATGGGATTAGAGAAATAGACATAAATTAGTATATCCCTTGAAAGGCAAGTGAAAGTTTGACCGTTCGAGAAGAATCCTGCTACCTGATATTCATTAAATTTTTGCGTGCGGTGGTTGGGGTATCCTAGCGTGGAGTCGAAAAATTGATTAAGCTGCTAAAAATCGAATCACGCCGTCAACATTGACTTATCTCTGTTTCTAATTAACCAAATTTGAAGTTTTTTTTTTAAATTGATATAGCAAATCTTCACAAACTCAAATATGACATTACATTAATTGTATTCTTATTAGTTAACGAGTTGTAGTGAAAGCATGCTTTTTTATATAATTTAATAACTTAATAATTTAATTATTTGTTAAATATAGTATATTTTTATAGAATATTTATCAAAAATGTACGAAGACATTAACAATTAACATTGTTAGTCGCAGAAAACGTTTATCAAAAAAAAATTTGTATTTTTGTTTTGCCGCTACAGTCGCGCTAAATTGACTCTAACGATTTTAAACTATGCTACTTTGTTGCAAATTTAACGCTCTACAACTTTATTCCAGTAAATTATTTTCGTATCTCTAATAGATTTCGAGTAAACAGCGCGCAAGTAAAAAAAAGTGCCGTTTTTCGCTTTTTTTAGCTAAAAAAATGTATATTGCTAAACGCAAAAAGAAATTCGAGGTGACGGATAGGGGGTTTTAATATGCGCCTTATTTAAAACTGATTCTACTGGACTGTTCCTTTCCTATTTATAAAATTTACTTGAAGTTATTGTAATTACAATATATTAATATATTAATATATATAAATCATTTTTATATTCATATTAATATGTATGTTACAATAAGTTCAGTACAATTAAATCAATAAATTCAGCGGTGTACTATGTACAGCTTGTGAAATTGTTCTAATATGTTATTCATAACTTACAGATAATTAAGTTGTCTTTCATCTTGCAACTTTTCATTATGGCTGCAACTGACGACTTCCACAACATAGCAGGACATTCATCAGAGGAAGACAATGACGTTGAAATCCCTGCTCTAGAATACATCGGTGAACAGCCAGGCGAAAACGATGTAAACTTTTGCATACTATGTGATAAGGTACTAGATCCTAATAAGTCTTGTAAAGTTAAACAACGGGGTATTGAGAAATTAGCAAGCGTTAGCCGTCGAAGAAAGGACAATAAACATGTAGATTTGGGAAAAGTGCAAGAAATTACTGTACATAGAGTTTGTCAAACAATGTATGTTAGGGAATCGAATATAAAAGCGGCACTGAAAAATGCACTCAAAATTGTTGAAGTAGGTAGAAAACATAAAGAGGAAGGGCTTCAATTTGATTTTTCTACGTATTGTTTATTCTGTTCGCAAAAATTTTATAATGCGGACAAATATTCTCGTGTATTGCAGCAGAGTACTATAGATAGCATTATAGCGCAGCTTGAAACGTATCAAGAAAATTAAGTTAATTTAATGATATCGTCGCGTGTATGTAATTTAAAAGACAAGAACGATGAATATTACACTCAGGCAAATGTTTTTTATCATCGACGTTGCTTAAGCAAGTTTTATTTATATAGTCCAACAAACGTGATAGGTAAACCTATAAGTGATGAAATGTCTCATTTAATATCATATATTATTAATTTTTTATTAGAAAATAACGAAGAGTGCCAATTTTCGTTAAAAAAAATTTTAAATCAATATATTAGTATTCACGGGTCTGCAGATTTACCACCGCTTAATCGTGTTGAAGATGCTCTAAAAAAACACTTTGAAGATGAGATAGTTACTTATACAGTTACCAATGATCAAATTATTTGTTTGAAAAGGTTAGGAGGATTATATAGTGAAAAAAATTTTTATGATAATCGTAAAAGTGACCTGCGAGAAGAAAAACTACGTATAATTACAGAAGCCGCAGAATTGCAAGATATTCGTTCAATGAAATGCGACATTGATAGTTATAAATCGCCAACTACATTTTTAGATAATGTTAACGAAGAAATTCCAGAAGCACTGAAAGTATTTCTCGACGTATTATTAAAAACACATAAACGTACTCCCAAAAAAGGCCCTGATTTCAAATTAGATAATAAAATTGGTACTTTAGGCCATATTTTAATGTCTGTCGTTAGACCACGGTCGTTTTCTTCTTCAATATTACTAGCACTTTCATGTATGATTCACACTAAATATGCTGCTAAAGGTATCATAGATTGTCTTCATAATTTAGGTCTTTGTGCTTCATATTTTGAGACAACTCGATTTGAAACATCGATTGTGAACTGTCCAGAAACTATAGATTCCATCTCCGATTCGTATTTGCAATTCGTATATGACAATGCAGATCACAATACTTGCACTATTGATGGAAAAAATACTTTCCATTCTATGGACGGTATAATGTGTGTGACGCCATCAGCGTCAGTACGCTCGAATACTTGTATTCCACGTTTAAAAGGAGCCTTTTCGTTTGATTCAACTAATACATTCGGGTTTACACCATTAAGTACTTTTAATAATAAGAAGCCTTTTAATTTAAGTTCTATAACTGTAGATGAGTTAGCATTAGATAGTATCGATACAATTGGTAGATTAAAACCTATCGATTTGTTGTGGTTCTATGAAAAATTTAGTGCACCACAACAAACACCAAACTGGAATGGATTCATGAACAAATTTTATTTATTGAATGATGAATTTGACACATCAAAAATTATCCCTTTGCCATTTATTAATGCTCCTCCAAGCGACCATAAAACTATATTAACCTCATTAATCGATGCTAGGCAAAGAGCCAATATTAACAAACAAAAACATTGTTTTGTTACGTTCGACTTGCCATTGTTTATGAAAGCAATGGAAATCGTTTCCTCTATTGATCCCGATAACGATCCCCATAACCTGATATCAGTATTTCCTCGTTTAGGCGGCTTCCATCTATTAATGTCTTATATTTCATCTGTCGGATATATAATGGGTGGAAGTGGCCTTAAAGAAGCTTTTAGTTCAATTTATTCTGAATTATCTGCTGATAAAGCTCTTATTGGCCAAGCTTTTTCTCGAGCTGTGAGAGGCCATCTGTTAGTCCAAGCAGCACTTGCTTCTATCATTTTTAAACAAATAGATCTTGATGATAATGAAAAAAATTTTTTAAATCAATCTCTATTAGACGTAGGAGGGGATAATTTTAACAATAAACTTGAATCTGATATTATGCAAAATATAAAGCAAAAATTTGTAGAACGCGTCAATTATCTAAAAAATAATGGACCAACGTGTCAACTGTGGGTGCAATATTTTGAAATAATTTATTTAATTCAACGATTTATAGATGCCGAACGTTCTGGCAATTTTCCGTTGCATTTGGAAATTATTAAATTAATGATTCCAATTCTTTATGCTTCGGGGCATCATTTGTATTCCAAAGCTAGCTTATTGTATATACAGCATATGCTAAAATTAAAAGATGTTATGGACATTGTTGAGTATGATAAGTTTTGTAATCAGGGCTACTGCACGATTAGGCGGTATAACAGATTTTGGTCTGGCATATGGTCATATATGACCATAGAGCAGATGTTAATGAGGCCAATCAAATGTACTGGAGGTTTGACAGAATTGGTTGTAGGAAAATGGGTTATGTCTAGAGTAGCTGTATTAGAAGTTAGTAGTGCGATGGAAAATTTCTGTAACGTTACATTTGCCACGTCTGAGCAACACGTAGATAATAGGGTGTCTCGTATTAATCGAGATGCTGATGATTTAAATAAACTATTACACTTTTTCGAATTCTATAATCCATTCCCAGACACAAACAAAATTATTAATATATTTTCTGGCTATGTTGGTGATTTGTCTTCTGTAAATTGTTTTAAAGCTTTCGAAATCGGGAATGCATTAATGAAAAATACAGCTCATAAAACATATTCATCCTTAAAATTTAAGCGGAGCAGTAAAGTTGTTAATTTACAAACCACTAATTCAATAATAAAAAATATCAGCAACCAAGTAGTTCATATATCACCGGAATTGATATTTCAAAAACTAGCGTTAAATATAAAAACTCTAGAAGATATTAGGGAATATAGCAGCAGATTTGAACTATCTTCAGTGCCATTGTCATTATTCGATGAAAATGGTATGCGGAAAACAAAAAAATCAGCATTTTATTCAAATTTTGAAAAAGTCGATATTATCGAGATCAAGGGCAAAACTACTCATGTAGTAGACGGGGGATTTTTTCTTCGTAAAGTCGTTTGGAATTGTAATGAGACAATAGAGTGCATATTAAATAAGTATATTTCGTATGCAAAAGTTCATTATGAACCCAATAGTTATATAGTCTTCGACGGTTATCCAGAAGATGATGCAAATGTAACGAAATCGGTTGAGCGTTCTCAGCGAAAATTAAAAAATGTAGGTAGGGAAATAGCATTTAAAAATCATACGAAAATAACGGTTAATCAGCAACAATTTTTGAGTAATGAAAAAAACAAAATCAAATTAATTGAAATATTATGCCATTTATTAAATGAAATAGGTTTCAGAACAAAAATTGCTTCTGATGATGCCGATGTTTTGATTGTTCAAACAGCGATTGACAATGCGCGCGTCGATAGTGATAACATTACAATTATTGTAGGCACAGATATAGATTTATTAGTAATATTAACGCAAATAGGACAAAATGTGAGTAATATCTTTTTCAGAAAAGGCAGTAAAGGTATTCATAATTATGAATACTAGAGTAATACTAGCTTTTTATATAAAGATTTGTTAAGCATTGTAGGCTTTTTGCATGCATTTTGTGGTTGCGATACCACATCTGCTTTCTACAAACAAGGTAAAAGTAAATTGATGGAAATATTTAATCATCAAAAATTAATAGAATTCGCTTCAGTTTTTTATAAAAAAGATGCTACTCACGACGAAGTTGCGAGCAGTGCATTCATTTTAATTATGGGTATTTATAGCAGTAAAGCAGAAAAGATTTTAATAGAAAAATCTAATGCTTTCTCGTTAAATGACCTTCGCTATTTTCATTTTAGCACGGCCAAAGTCAAATCCAAATTTTAATTAGAATCTTTGCCATCAACCGAAGGAACAGCAAAAGAGCACGCGTTTATAGTTTATTATCAAGTTCAAAGATGGCTAGGAAATTCAAATGTAAAAGCAACAGATTGGGGATGGGAAATAGATAACAATAGTCTTTTACCTATAGGTACTAAAGAGCCACTTGTGCCGAAAAAATTGCTTGAACAAATATCTTGTTCGTGTAGCAAGAAAGGCTGCGTAGATTGTTATTCTTGTACTTGCCGGAAAAATGGGTTAAAATGTACAAATCTTTGTGCACATTGTCACGAAGAATCTTGTTTCAATTTTGAAAAAAACATCATTATCAGGTGCGATAGTGATTACGAAAATGGTGAAATAATAGAATGCGAAACTATAATTGATAGTGTGTGTGATAATCTAGATAATGTAATAGACATGGATCAAGTACACTGCGCTAAAAGATATAGATTTAATGAATAACTTTAATATTTAAATTAAGTATCTATTGTATTACCATAATAATGTCATAATTTTTAAGTATAATGAAACAAATTAAAATTTATTGTAAATAACATTATAAATATAATTATTATAAATAATATCTCAAACTGTTAATTAAATTTCAGTAAAATAGTAATTATATATATATCAAAATAAGTAATATTAAAGTCAAACGCCGAGCGCCTGGCTTTTCTATTACTATATATATACTTCCCCTCCGCGGGATCTGTATCTCCCACCGCTCGCTTTCTTTAACGCTCGGGCGCATTTTGCCCGATATTCAACGACAAATTTCACCCTTTTAAACTGATTTTAGAGCAAAAGTTCAAATGACAAAGTTGTAGTTTGATTATTGAGATTTAAAAAACTTTTTTCAAATAATGTATAACTCGAACGGCTGAGCCACAGGGCATTATGCAAGATGTACTAAAAAAAAAGGTTTAATTGTCATTACTGTAGTGCCGAAAGTAATAATTATATATAGCTCAGATTTAGCATACATGAAGAAGACAATGCAATCTACAAAATATCATAAGCTAATTCTTTCAACATCACTTTATGTGGAGATACTAATTTTTGAAATGTTACCTTTTTTGATCAATTTTGATGTTTTTTGTAATTATATTGATTATTAATTACTCGATTGAGATGAACGATAGCTCATTTTATAGATAATTCTATTATCTATAACTTATTCCATTGAGGTACATACCTAACTTCAATAGTTTTGGTTTTATACGCGAAAAACATGTTTTTGCAAATTTCAAACGGCTGTAAAAAGTTATTAAATGAAAGTTGCGAGTTGGAAACATATACGTTTTCATCTACGCATAGTATTAAACAACTTTGCATAGTCGGTTTGCTGTTAGTATTAATGTCACAAAATACCTCATTTTTGGCTTCATTGATTGGCCTATAATAAAAAAAAACTCTGCCACGCCAACTATAAATATGTATATTGTGTGTGCGTACGTCTCTGTGCGTGTGCGCGCGCGCGCGTGTGTGTGTGTGAGTGTATATGTGAGTGTATCTAATTAATTGAATATTTGAACTTATGACTTAAAATTATATTTATTAAATTCACAATAAGGTCAAATTTTGTGAGTTCTGCATGATTTACAAAAAATCAAACCATACCCATAAGCCAAATAAATTAAATGTAAAAAGTTAAATTATAGCTTTGCAGTAGTAATAGTATTAATGCATAGTGATTATACCTTTAATGACAGACCGATTTTAATGAAATTCTTTTCCAATAAATTGTCCAATACTGGATCTAACTCCTCACCAACATCTTGTATCAATATTGGTCGTCCCATGGAAACGCAATCTTCTAAATGATTTCTAAAGTACTTGTGTGACAATAAAGTGAGCTAGAATTAATTGTTATGTGCCCTTAGCAAGAGTAGGTTTTTCATTTGACATAATTCTTTTTGGAATACTCCAAGCATAAAAGTAAACATATTTTGTACGCGATATAACTAATATTGATTCATTGAATCGAACATATAATTACTTGTAAATTGAACTCTTTTTCTTTATTAATGATCCATCCCTTTCCTTGCAGCTGAGGATCGATGAGCAGAGGATACCGCGATCCCTTTGTTACGATTATTCCATTTTGAATAGAAAGTTCATCACTTGGTAGTCCCTGTAAATTCCACTCTCCAATCTGGAAATATTTATCAATTAAAGCTTACATCAAACATTGTGAATAAAATACATAAGGCGATAATACAAAAAATCCAAGTATTTTATGTCGAAAATTTCTTATGTGAACTGAGATATAATAAAACGAAATAATCCATGTTGGCAAATAACTAACCGTCGCTGTATCCGTTAGAAATTCTATTATATCAACATCTAAAGACACAGGTATTTTTCTCCGTTGAAGATAATTAAACCAAATTTTTCTCAAGTATAAACGAAATTCTTGATTAAAAGGTCCACAGTACGTTAAAAATCCAGTCAGTATTAGCACATCTCCGACTAATCTTTCTGTTTCAGATTGAAATGTTGTAAGTTGGTTAGTCCAACGCGATCGTTCTCCGGACAATCCATCAATCATAGCTATAGCAGTATCCATTTTCGTTTGACATAGATCTGCTAGATCAACAATTTTCTAGAAATACAACCATAAAATTCTTTTAATGAAAATAATAATAATTAGAAATAATAATAATTAGTAGGAAGTAGAGTTGAGAGTTAATGATAAAACAATGGTACAATAGTCATTCTTACTGAATAATTTGAAAGCCATAAAATCCAACCCGTTAAAATTTAATTTTAATATATAAATTGATAGTGTAAAATTCAAACGAAATATATATAGCAAAAAAAAGTTTTATTACATTATTACGAGGCGTGTATCAAAAATATCCGACCTAACGTATAAACGACGATGCTAACCCAAAATCTGTATGATTTTCAGAAAGTACCAACTTTAAAAAACTTATAGTTGGAATTCCAACGTTGCCGCTCGAAAAAATTATATCAGAGTCTCTACGAGTTATTTCAATATGTTAAATAGAATAATTTCTAGGACCCTGAGAAAAATTTTTCCAGCGGCAACTTTGTTCACGACACTATGCTCATTAGTATTTTATTAATTTATCCCTAGTATTTATTTAAAAATCATTAAATATAAACATTCTTTATGAATTTTGTAAACATGGAATAACTTAGTTATCGTTTTGTGATTCAATACTTTCATTTAAAACGTCTTACGCCAAAAAATAATAAATTAGAGTTAGACTTTTTTTAGAATGTGCATGAGATAATTTTAATTCATTATCTTTGAAAAAAAAAATCGTCAATGGCGAGTATTATGTGGCCTAATTGCAGCATCTTAGTGATGGAATTAAGAATAAACTACCATATTGAACAAAAAAGAATATTGTTTGATCACCACAATGCATCCGTTCTCACATAGATCATTGCGATAGCTAAAATCAATAAGTTATAGTTGCTTCTACACGTATACTATTTACTAGATTTAGCCCGCTTAGAATTTGATCTATTTCTAAAGATGTAGAAATGGTTCGCTAATTAATTGTCGACAATAAGGAGGTGGAATTTGTAATTAATGGCTATTTTGAGAAGTTCAACGCTTTTTAATATAAACAGAGTATCAGAAATATTGAACGTAGCCTGAATAAGTATATCAAATTAAAAGGAGACTATGTTAAAAAGTGAAAATCGATTTTCCAAATATTATTGCATTTTCTTTGTTGGGTCGGATATATTTGGGATACCCTTTGTATTTTGATACAAGGAATCTTTACTTGTCGTTCCTTCATAACTTCATCAAATTCGTTTTGAACTTGACGTAAATCTTCGTCTTTGGCTTTTAACAGCTTCTCTGCAGTTTGTAATTTTCTATTTGCTTTATCATGTTTTCCTTGTTGTATAGCTAAGTTCGCCTACAATAATAAATATATAGAAAATTAAGTACAAGACATGAATTGCAATTTTCCCTAACGTCAAATGCTATTTTCAATAATAATTTAAAAAATACTTATATTAAAAAAGTAACATGAATTATCAAATTCTGATTTAACATTGTTAGATTTATGAATGATATTCCATATACAGTTTTATGCACAAGTTAGTTTCCACCGTACACTAAAATTACCCAAAATTCAAAGTTTTCTAGCTTGATCTATAATGGACGTAGTAAACTCATTTTAAAGAATAAAGTAATACATTTCATATTTAGTTAGTTTTTTTAATTTAAAATCGTGATTTTTACATTAAAAAAACTAAATCTTTTTTTTTCGTAAAAAACACTTTCTAATTTTTGAATGAGTCAGTTAATTTTTAAAAAATTAGGCGAATAGATACGCATTTAGCTCCTCTTTAAAATAAGTGTCACTGGATCTTTTTTTATCGAGCCAATAAAAAGTTACGTTCATTTTTGTGAAAAAAAGGATTATTTTCAAGTTTAATTACATTCGATTCGAATATATGCACTGTGAAAAAAAACTGTAAAGAGAAAAAATGTTAGCTTTTATATGTAGAATAAGTATTTACTAAAAAAAATTTTTGTTTTGAAAAAAAAATATATTTTAATATATTCTTTATTTTTTTTTTAGTAAACTCTTATTCTACATGCATAAACAAACATTTTTTCTCTTTGCAGTTTTTTTCCACACTGCATATGTTCGAATGTAATCAAACTTGAAGTCATTTTTTTAACAATAATGAACGTAACTTTTTATTAACTCGATATAAAAAGATCACTGTCACTTATTTTATAGAGGAAACAAATGCGCATTTATTCCATCTAATTTTTTAGAAATTGACTTACTCGTTCAAAAGTTAGAAGGTGTCTATTACGAGGGATAAAAAATGAAACAAAATTATTCCGTTTATTTAATGTAAAAAAGAGATTATTAATTAAAAATAAACAACAGAATATGAAAGGTATTACTTTATTCTTTAAAATGAGCCCCCGCGAGTTTTTCTACGTCCATGATAAATGGAGTTAGAAAACTTTGAATTTTAAATAATTTTAGTATAGGGTGGGAACTAACTTATGCACGCAACTGTGTGGTAATGAGAAAATCATTTCTTTGTGTTCGGTATCAAAATTGTTGCAAAATTAATAAAGAATAACACAATATTGTTAGTCGTTCTTGAGTGGATATGTTTTTTTCAACCAGGAGGTTATAAAATAAAATAATATAAATCTATTTTGTAAAATTAAAGAGATATTAAGGATAATTTAAGACTATTGGATTTATTATTGCAACAATCGAATTAATATTACTAGTCGGCAGATTTATAAAACTGATCGAATTTCTAAGCACGCGTGTGTTAATTACATTACAAGTCGGTATGCTACGTTTTCAAAAACAAGCATTTGACTATTCATCACGAAACGAACCAAACAAAATTAATTCTAGTTTAATGAAAATTTTTTTTCTATTGAATAAAATAATGTTACTTGAAAAATATACATATATTGAAGCAAAATTAACAGATTATAATTTCGTTAAGATAAGGGTATTTTTAATTGCATTGAATTATATAAGAGATAACAATAAAAGTAAATGGTTTGTATAGGCCACGGTTTGATACATTTTGAATCAACACTTACTTTTAATGGTAAAACGTCTTTATTTATATCATAGAAAGTAACCATCGACATTGTCCATTGTATTAAACCTGCCACATTACCACAGGCCGTTTTCGCAGCTTCAAAATTGTACATGGGATAATTTAAGTAAGGCATCATCAAATCTACAGTTTCCGCGTTGATGTTATCTTTCGGAAAATTTTGTAAGTTAAATAGAAATCTGGTGTCAGCCATGACCTGAAAAAATTGAAAAATAGAAAAAATATAAAGTTGTCGGAATGCAATGATCAATACAGTAATAACAAATTCGGTCACTTTTAAAGCTTCGTTCCAAGATGCTTGAAGGAATTTCTTATCATAATCAGGTTTAACAGGCTCTAGTCGTTTTCCAAACAAAATAACAACGCAATCCATTATGAGAGTGATCAAATAAGGAGGTTTAGCAAGTTTTCGAACTGTAGCAATATCAGCAGCTTTTATTGTCTGCACGTGAATTTTAGAAAATATGAGTGAAATAAAAAAAATATTTTATTTGGCTTTATCTAAATATTCATGCACAGGTGTGTAAAAAAATTATACATAGATTGGATTTTATATTTTTTAAAAGGGATAACAGACACCCAAGTGATAATGTTTTTTTAAGACAAGTTAATACATTTTTTAATTATTTTAAAATAATAATAATATCATCAAACATTTAATTCAAAGAACTCAACATTTTTATTTGAAGGAAGAAACAATCAATGGCATCACCTGCAAAGCTGCTTCGGCTTCTAAAAGAGCTGGTTCGGCGGCTTTCAATTTTTTTTCTGCTATGGATTTATCTTTGGAAATAATTTTTAGCAAAGCTTCAGCTTCATCTTTAGTTTCTTGAACTTTTGCTTTCACGGTTTCAGCTTCTTCTTTTTTCTGGTTAACCGTAACTAATATCTAAAATAAATTATGTTTTACATTAAATATTAACGAAATATAAAAATTAATCAAAGAGCAATATTAATCAATCTGGTAATAAAGTTTTAGTTTTGGTATAAAAATATTGAGTCTCATTAATTAGTTTTAATTTTTTCACAACTTACAGCCTCTACTTGAATATTTTTAACCGCAATATCTTCTTGATTTTTCAATAAAACTTTTCGTAAGTCATCAACTTGTACTGCAGCATCGACTAACTTACTTAAGCCATTACTCATTCGATAAGCTAATTCGTTGATGCCATTTAAATTTTGCAGGTAAATTTCCTTATACGAGTCAATGAAAGTTAAGAATGACCTAGGTGTGACAAAACATTGTCGTCGAAATACATGGAAATAGTCAACACAAGCATCGTTGACATTATCTTGTACATCAGCCATGACCTCGATCAATTGCTTTTTAATATCATTAGAGCATTTAATTTCATATTCGTTCAGAAAATGTACTCCTACAGCGCATAATGCATCTGGAGGCCATTTGAAGAACCAGTTAATTGTGCAGCCAGCTATCAAGCCGGGAAATTTTAAGGACCGAGACCGAAATTTTTCACCTATCTGTTTAAAAGAAAATACAAATGATATTCCTTAGATTCTTAGCTTCATAATATATTGGATTAATAATGGATAATGAATCGACTCACTGGGGAAAAACATAAAGCTAGATGCAGATTATTTCTTGCTCTGGTAATGAAGAAATTATAAAGATTATCTTGTGTCGGAGGTCTTTTTGGATCTTCTTTTTTCATTAAAGGTACAATATTTGACAGAATATCGTCAAGTTCATCTTTTGCGAATAAATTTGCCACTTCACCGACGCTCAATATATTATTAATAAATTCAAGGAAACCCTCTTCTTTGATTTCGTTATCAGTAAAAATAAATGTCATTCCTTTCGATCCTGCTCCTGCTTCTCGGTATATTCTTCGCAAGTCTTCCATTAAATTTTGTACGTTGTAACTCCTGCAAAGTCAGTTTAATTACCTAATGATTACCTCATAGTTCTGTTAAAATATTTTCGTTTCTAGGTGCATGGTTATTTTTCTTTTTCTCGCGGTCATTTTACGAATGATAATTTGAAAAATGGCAAAATGTAAGTTAGACATACCTGGTAAGGACTATTTGGAAAAAGTTGAAACCAGCCATGAAGGCGGCAAGTCGAGTTAGAGATTGTTTTCCCGATCCCCCGATTCCAACCAACATAGCATTACCTCTTGGCATTAAAAATATTCTTGATATTCGAAATAGATGCACGAGAGCGTCATGAAACAATACTAAATCAAGATGTATCCCTCGGATGTATTCATTAAATTGATCCATAAAAGACTTTACTCTGGCAATGACGATCTCATAACTATCAATAGATGGAATCAATTGAAATCGATTAAAACAGTAACGGTGTGATATTCATTAACGTACTATATAGTTGTTTCAATACGCTCTTTTTGAATAAATTATTAGATATTACCTTGGTAATTCTTCGTAAGTCTTTGGAGCAACTATTTCAAAATCTTCCGGTTCATCGCCTGTGGCCTCCGGTGGATCTCGCAGAAAACTTACAAAGTAAGTTTCAGATGAATCATAATACTGATAATCAGTTCCAAGTTGTTCTTCGGCAGTTTTAGATAACATACCTTGGAACCATTCTTTATCAACAAAATCAGTGAACCTTAATGCCAATATGAAATAATAATCAATGTCATGTAATTATTATTAAGATTTTATGAATAGACATTGACCTGTCGGAAATTACTCTGATGCATTCATGTTTCCATAATTTTAAAAGCGTGTTAATGGATTCGCATTCGTTCTTTTCAATTTTCAATATTCCTTCCCATATTCGGGATACGTCACGTAAGTTAAATATATAATGAAATTTCGCTGGAGTTGGTAAAAGTTTGTTCTTTGTTTGTTGCCATATTGATCTTGTAAGAGGGATTAATTTTGGTAGAAAATCAACTATGGCGTTGGAAAATCTTTCTAGGCAAAAGTATCCTATGCCAATGGACCCTAAATATTTAAAAAAAGATTATAATAGATATTATAGTTGTAAAATAATTAAAATTAATCTATTGCAATGGAGTGAACAAAGAAATATTTACTGAAAATCGTATCCATAGACTTATTTGATGGTAAAGTACAATTAAATATATTAAACTGTCTTTTCAAGCGCGGTGGAATGTCATTCCTACCACCACCAGGATGAATCATTGCTGCTAGTAATATTATATCTTGTATAATTAGAAAATCTCCCGGTTTGTCCAATGAATAAAAGCCTTTATACTCCATCATTTGGCGTACAATCTCATTGGTAACTTGATCACCCCACTCATTAATTACAGGCATATTTATATCATCTATAAAAACGCTCATTTTTCGGCCATTTGGAGGGCCGTAGGTCAATCCGACTCGCTTTTCTACGTAACTTTCAAATACTCGCTTCAAATAATCAATAAGAAAATTACTCAATAATATTTTAACATATTTTCATAAAATAAAATCTGTGTTTACTTGAACCATGTTAGGTGTTGATGCAGATGAGAAATTGAATGATTTATTCAAATGGTACTCAGGATCGTGCTGGGACATGGAGCTTTTGATCATGACTGTTTTTCCTGTACCTTGTTCTCCTGTAATTCAAAATATAAATAAATAGATACTAAATAAATATGCGTTATCTGTAACAAATTTTAGGAAGTTGATCTAGTTATGGAAATTCATACCAATCAAAAGAATCGCTTTTTCCTGTTTCGTGATTAAGTCAATCAAGTATAAAGTTCTTGTATTATCAATATTAGGAACTAAAATTGTGTAGTATTCTAGTACTTTGTCAGGTGGATATTCAAAATCGGTAACTCGTTCACTCCAATGTTGCCATTCTCCTATCTCTGATACAAGAAATTCAAATATAGTCTCATCATCCTACAAAATAATTATTTTATTATTAAATAAATACGTTTATTATTTTAATTCAAAAACGAACTAAGTGATTTCGTAATAAGTTATAATTAACGAACTTGACAATTTGGCCAATTTAAATTTGACGGATGATGCAGTACATAGTTTTGAAGCGCTGTGCGTCCATCAAGTTCTAGAACTGCACCAAGACTCCACATTAGTGAGAATAAAAAGATTTTCTCAACATGACTATTAGAAATAATGCCTGCTATAGAAAAATAAAAAATTGATAATAACACTAATTTGACTGACAAAAAATCAACAATAAATATGTAGAATGAATACAATTTGTTTCATTACTGTGTAACAGACCCTCGAGTAAATCTATACATTGTCTAATATACATTGATTCTAGTAGAGTCATTTTGGTTACAAGTTTTGTTTGTAAGAAGTTATGTGCATCGTCATATATCTGGTTGAATAATTCTCGTAGAATAGATATGTATTTATTTGGTCTTGACTTAAACCAACCCTGTGCAAAGTCGATAATAAATTTGAAAGTTTATGAGTAATAACATGCTATTGAAACAATATATATTCACATAGCCTATATAAATGATGTAATATGAATTTCGATGCATTTTTTTTTCATTTCGCGTATTACCTCTAAAATTGGTTTCCATTTCAAAACCGAAGCACTGAAAAAGACCATGCCCATTCGTGAAACGGTAGCTGGTGACGCATTATCCACGTTATCTGGCTCAAAAACAAGTTTACTATTAGGAGCCATTATTATACGATCACCATTAGCTAAAGTCAGTGTTTTATTGTCGTCCAAAACAGAGTTCAAATTTTCAATCCATACTGCGTCCACAGGTCCATCCAAAACAATCCATAAACAGTCGGTTTTCTTTATTTGGGTTGATCTTCTCCACAATGTAGAGAAAATGCCGTCCGTCCAATCATTAGTTGCAGCATCAAGCCGACCGAACATTTGTGAAGCTGTGATAGCCTAAAATTACCATAGATACCACTTCGGTGCGTGCAAATTCGACACCGCATTTGATTAATTAGAGCGAGTAAGAAACCTTTGGGTTCATTCGAACTTCTTTATGTGGTTGTCCTAATTCAGTTAAAGCCCGCATAAGCGTCCACATGCACTGAGTTTTCCCCGAACCAGTCGGCCCAAGAACCATTAATCCGTGACGTACAAGCGAAGTCTCGTACAACTACATTAATTGATAAAAATTAATCATATGCAAAATTTTTCTGCAGTTCAAAATAATGTAATTGACAGCACACTTGAATAGTTTTCAAGTTCCATTCTGGATGATTGATAATTTTGAGGACGTCAGTTGCGTTTGCAATAGCTCTTTGTAAATCCTTATAACTCTGAGTAGTTAATTTAATACCCGGAAACATATCGTCAATAAGTGAAAGGAATAAAGGTTCGTCCTCGTCAACTAGTTTTGATAAATTCATGTCTCTGTTTGAATAAACCAATTTTGTAATAAATTATTACATTATGAATTAGAAATGAAAAAGTAGTGTTTTTTGTTGCGATGAGTGTATTGAGCTTTATTTTGTTTCAGACTCAAAAATTATGAGAGTGTAATGATCGTATTTCAGTATAGTAATCATTAACATAACATTTTTCACATATGACTGCGTTTAATTGATTGCTATTCCTTTATACCGGCGACTCTGTAAGAATCGGTAGCGTGCATTTAAGCTAACTTAGCGAACAAAGAGCTGCGGACGATCCGGCGATGCATGTTATTGTCGCGCGCGAGCTACGTAAATATAAACACGCGGGCCAAGCATTTTGTAGAGTATAGGAAAATAAACTAACTCACGTATGATTCAAACGATAATTTTACTGTTGCCATTTCTAGCTATTAGTATGTTGGTTGACTGACTCCCGTCCCTTCCTGCTCTCCGAGTAATAAATTCGAATATTTTGATATCACCGCACGCATTCCGGTATGATTGCGTGTCGAGCGAATTAACGGAATAAAAACGGAGTAATAACCCCGTTACAATTTGTTACAACAGCTTTATGCATAGCTGTTAAAAAAATGTTACATGTATAAATGGGCTCGTATATCGCATAAAAAACGAGTATTAAATTCTATATAAATAATTTAATCATATTTAATTGCATTCATGCACTGAAAATATATACCTCAATACTCTCATTAATGTTGTTTCCTCAGATTCGCCAGGATGAGCTCTCTTTTGCGCACCAAGAGTTCTTAGGCAGGACAAAATATTTCTTAATCCAAAGTCATAATGCACTTGTTTACTGAGTTGCTCTTCACAAAGCTTGTAAAGTGTGAAAAATTTCCGGGATAAGAGAAGATTTTCTTTAAAACCACATGCAGCTAATTTTACTCTCATGATAATCTATTTAAAGAATAAACATTTTTCGGAAAAAATATTTTAGTTTTGATACCACAAAGACATGTGATTGCATAATTTAATAGACAAATTTTTATAATTCACTTGTCGATCTGGGACCATCATAGCAACGCTACGGAACATGATTTTTAAATTTTCAGGTAATTCTTGCCTGCCCGCGTAACCAGGATTCATAGTTATAAATAATCCAAATTCATAATCAATACTGTATATTTCTCCGTCACTGAAATTATATGAAAAAAAAAATTTAACGAGTGTTATCATTAGCTATGAGTTCTACTAAAAACCTGAATAAAAAGTTTAAACTCCTTTCTTTTCTTGCATTTAATACTATAGCGATTTGTTGTGCTGCGACAGAGAGTACCGGCAAGTCGATTCGATTAAATTCATCAAAACATCCCCATGTTCCAGATTGCGCTAAACCCTATTAAAATTTGGTATCGCAAAAATATTTGTTAAGATCGACTGATTGGAACATTAAGAAAAGATAGGAATAATAAATTTAAATCACTTTAAATATTCGGCCTAATCCTCGAAAATCCATTTGATCCGAACAATTAAATACAACTACATACTTTCCCAGAGCTTTTCCCATATCCTTCGTAGTTTCTGTTTTTCCAGTTCCTGCTGGCCCAGCCGGAGCACCACCGAAATTCATTCCTACCAAATAGTACGATATTATTGTGAAAAATAGATTAGATAAAGTAAGAGACTTGATCGTTTTTTGGATGCTGAAATGTGTGACTAACCGACTGCTTGGGCTAGTGTAATATAACATCTGTCCGTTAAAGGTGTAACAACAAGTCGATCTGTGCAACCAAGGAATTCATTTTGATAAATGAATTCAACGTCGGTAATTCTAATGGGCACTCCTTCGGACTCTTCGTCATAGTAAAAACGAGCTTGCTTCAACCATTCGAAATCATGTACATTTTTTATTCTCAAACGACATAGAACATCAAAAATATCCCTAAATGGAACTATTAGTTGAATTCACACCAAGCAAATTTAATCCATATTCAATTTTATCATGATATTTTATTACCTTTGATGTACGTGAATAGTAATTAAGGCCTCATATTTTAATCTCGCGTAGCTTGTTAGATCTTTAACAGTAACTTCGATCATTCTATTCAAAAGATCAAGAAAAAACTGATTTGTCCTTTTCATTATTGTTCGATCTTTTTTTGAGCTAACCAACGCTATTTCTGATTGTTGTGTCCAGAGAACTTGTATTGCCAATAGACCAACCTAGATGAGCATTCAATTTATTATATATTTGATTAAAAAAGCTATCCGTCGCATTCAATTTTATGACATAGTGACCTGTAGTATGGAATTATCGATAAGTGATAGTAAATCTGTTCCTGGTTCTACTAAAGTTTGCAGCCCTTGAGCGATGACTACGCCGACAGATTGCTGATGCATTTTTAATAAAGAGTTTAACCAATTTTCAACGCCTCCAGTGCAGAGTACTGGCTTTTCAAATATAACTTGTTCATTCTCACGCGAATACATAGTTATGACCTTATCGTATTCTTTTTCTGAGAAATCCAACTGGAAAAATAAAAATAAAATACAATAATATAAAGTATTTTATCCGGAGTAGTAAAAAATACTTTGGCCACGTTGTCAAAAAATCCATCTAAGTAATTCACAATGGTGTGAGAATCAGCAGCTTGTCCTAAAATTTCTAGTAAAGTTGGATCTGATATAAAACAAAATCGTGGAAATACCACTCTCTTAGTTTCCAGATAGCTATAGATGAAATATTGCTTTTAAAGTGTGGTTGTTTAGTTATTATTTTTAAGTATTTCAAAGCTTTCCATCATACCCGCTTAGCGATTTTTGACAAGCTTCCAGTTGCTCAAGTAAATGAGGCAAAAATTGGCCCATAGTTTCATCTCCTGTGCAAGTTTCAACAGCATTTAATTTATCTCGAGCACGATACATTAATTTCACCCAAGATTTATCAATAGCCTAAAAGTTAAGAAAAACGAATGAATCCAATATCAACTGATCATATATTTTTTACAGTTACGTTAAATCGTTTTGCTTCCGCCGGTAACTGCTTGGAAATGTCACCTCCTATAAATACTGCCTCAAGATATGCCCACAAGTTTTGTACAATCAACCACTTTGCTAATATTTCTGAGGAATTATTCAACTTATTTTGCCAGAGTTGTATATCCCTTTTGAAAGGCGCATTATATCTAGACCAAAGTGAGATTAAAATTTCACATGACAAAAAATGTTTGAGATCATGCACAAGAAATGTTGTACCGGTTGGCAAGGAGCGAGCTTGTGATCATCAAACTATCCTCCAATTGAGCAATAATTTCTTGAGTTTCAAGTCCTTTCAATAGAAGTTCCCCTCGTGATTTAAAATTAGAAAATTGCAAATTAACTATGGACCAGTCAGCTATTACTTGTCTTAATTTGCTTTCAATATCTTTTTCTTTGATGGCACTTATACAAATATCCTTCGACCGAATAATTAGCGTGAGATATTACAGCGACAAAATTCGAATAAATAGTTAAAAATTTACTTCATATATATTGGAAACTTACTTCAACTTCATCTTTATGTTCCAATAATGGAGCCTCCATAACGCTAGCCAAGTTGAATGTCTCAGATTCGATGTCAAACGTATAATTGCAAAGTTCAGACATCCTATCCCAATGCCGCTCTTTCATTGCTTTATTTGCCATTAATTCTAACAGAGGGCAGGTCTCATTGAAGTCGTCGATTTTCTTTTTTAATTCAATATAGGCCGGCCATTCTCTCAAACCTCTAGGTAGTCTGCGGCATCTGCAAAACGATTTCAATGTACCACGTAAAATCTATTTACCGTTGTTATGCTTCGTTTTTTTATTTAGATTTAAAAATTGTAATATTTAATAAATATGCAGCGTACTAACTTATTTTGAAAGTCGGTCAGTTCTGCGATAATGACATCTGTATCTAATTCTGACCAAGGCATCTTGTAGTACCCATCGACAGAGTGCATAACTTGTAAATAGAGTCCATACAATTTCTGCAATAAGTTTAGTTCTCTTTTGCGATGATTTAATTCTGGATATTCTGTTATTTCAATGCCAAACAAACTTTCTCCACTGCTATATGTTTCATAGCGCTCCCACAAGCTATCAAACCAACCTTGAAATAGTAGTACTCTGAAAATCACGAAAAATCGAACTATGAATACATTTATATCAATACTTAGAACTAAGAATTAAAAGAAAACTCAGATCCATATTTCGTTATAACCAAACATTACTCGACCTTTCACTTGCTTCCTTAGCCGAAATGTTGTCAACCATAGGTCCTTTTATTTCGAAGTCTCTATAGAATGTTATAACTTCATTTTTTAAAACTGCAACTCCATCGGTAAGTTCGTTTTTCAGTGGTTTTTGCATTTCACACACAGTCGCTTGAACTTCTTTTGCTGTTTTTAACATATTTGTGAAATTATATCTAATACTGTCAACGATATCTTGCTCTTCCTTTGAAATTTCGATCTGAAATGTAGCTATAAGCGCATAGATTTCTTCAATTAACATTAGTTCTCTATCCATAAGAATAAAATCTTCTCGAACTTCAGCAAGACATTTCATGGCGATTCTTACATCTTCCAGATCTTTTATTGGTCGATTTAAAAGTTTATTTTTATTGACTATGTATTCTGATATTACTTTTAATTTGTCTTTATAAGAATCTGAAAGTACTGTGCCCAATGTTATTTTCCACGCTATAGCTTCTACCATTAATGCTAGTTTTAGCTTATCTGAAATATTTTTACGAGATCTTAATAAGCTCAAGGTGGATCATTCAATAAAAAAAATATTAATACAATGTAATAAAAATTAAAAAAAAAATAAAAAACAGAGTATATTCACCCATGTTGATTTGAAGAGGCCCAACAGTGTGATACGGTTGAAGATTTTCTATTTCTAAGAATAACTCTTCGTATTTAATAAATTTTGCTCTTATTTCATGGATAAATGGCTTCGATTTTACAAAATCTTCGATTTGTTTGTTTCTATCCTCAGTCCACAAATAAGAATATTGTAAATAAATCTGTAAATTTCAAATAATTTACGACATTTACTTTAAATTTTATTGTGATTCTGCTGGAACTCGCAAAGTTTAATTTTTGAAAAAATATTTTACATTTCCAATTTGTGTAATATCGTCTTTCAGAACAAACATAGCTCCTTGCAAATTCATTGAACTCCGAATAATTTCCTTATGGTTTATAATATACTCGTAATAATTCGTCAGAGATGAACCTATAGTAGATTAGATTTATTTATTGATTTTTCAATATTATAACTTAAAATGAGCTCTGCTTTAACAGTGTTACTTTACCCGCATCAGTATCACTAATCATGTTTTTGTTGGCGAATAGTTGACCCCACATTGTAACAGATTGGTGTACATTAAATAGACTACTCATGACATTATTAAAATGTTGTTGCAATTCATCTATAGATGGAACTATAACAATGTTAGGAATCATAAGTATAAAATCAGTTTCCATCAAAAGCTTTTCATCTTTTCCAGTACTATTTTTTCTGAAAACAATACTACAATGATCATAATAATCAATGTCAAATATGATATCATGAAATTTAAACGACTAGCATGAAAATTAAAATTTATATCGAATCACTTGCTTAGATGATCCGACTATTTTCTTCAACATTTCTAATGTTTTCCGAGTGCACTTAACTAAAGAATCAACTAATTTTTGATTGAAATATGCGAACAACTCCATACAGTCGTTGTGAAAATGTTTGATGTTAATACTGATCAATTTTTCGATTACGTTGAATCCTATAATTTCGGAATCATATTCAAAATTTATGAAAAATTAATGGGAAAATAAGTAAGTAATTTGAGATAAGTGGAAAATGTATTTTACCAATTTCAAATTCATCTGTTAATTTTGTCTGAGACGTAACTGGTTTGTTTACTTTTGAAGGATCCATCCAATCATATTTTAGGTCTTGAACTTTTGGATCATCAATTAAATCGGCAAATTTATTTATTATATCAATTACTGCCTGCTCAGCCGTTGAACACTTTATGCCTAATTCACGGCCTGTTTTTACTGTGAACTCCATAATGTCTTTTGAAAATAATTCTGGATATTGAGGATGATCACAAAATTTGATCAGTTGCGTATCAGAGATTGATTCAAAAATTTCTTCGATTCTCGTTTCTTTCATATCAATTACTTTCTTTAGAAAAGTTTGTACTCTATTCATCGTTAACTCTATATCGTTAAAAGTGTCAGAAATTTTCAATGAAGTCCACGTTATAGTTGATAAACAAGGTTGAAATGATGATTCCAAATCAGAGAGACAAGGTTTCATTAATTTTAAAAATAAAGATGGAATAGATCTTCTTAGAGCATTATTTTTTTCTACTAATACTTTGATTTCGTCGACGTGAGATAGTATTTTTTCTTTGGAAAAAAATATGATCTTGATGAAATCTGGCACGTTTAAATCAAATTTTAACATATATTCAGTTTCTCGAATCACTTCTATAATATATGGATCGAAGTTTACGACGTATTTGTTCGTTTTTAAGTTCCGAAGAAGAAGAGGAGCTATTAATGCAAGCCGAACCTATAGATTATGAAATTAGAAAATTGTATAACCTAATTTATATTTAATGGATGGTACGTAAAATGAAAGAAATAGTTACTGTATCAGTAGAATCAAACCATGCTTTATGATATAATATCTCGTAGTGAATAAAAACTGTCATTAAAGCATTATACATTTTAATGCATTTTTGCATTTTATCATGTACCATAACTTTAGGACGAGTTTTATATTTTTCCATTGGAGATTCCATACGCTTTTCAAGTTGTCGTATCCATAATATTCTACCAGAAATCATAGGTATATTTCTAGGCACAGGCGGGTTAGATCTGTTTTCGTTGTATCCATCTCTTATATTTTCTACTTCAGCTTCGAACATAACTATTAGTTCCAAATATTTTCTATCAATCCATAATTGACTGAAATCCAATTTCTGGAACCTTTTGGATAGAAAGAGAACGCATAATTTTTTTCTTACCTTTAATTTATTTCTAAATTGTACGTATGTCTGTGTGTGGGTGTATTACAGTGTCGTTAAAAAAATTATATATTAATTTATAGATTACCTCTTGATCATTGCCAATGTTTGCTCGATTGAGGGTAAATCATCAACAGATATGTAGAAAAATTTGCGGAGTTCGAGTTCCGTATCGCCAGTGTTCTTTTTAAATTCATTGTAATCAATATCAAAATCATTTTTCCGAAAATTTAAGGGATCGTGTGTTTTGGAAATAATTTTTTCAAAAAATGTTGTAAACTTTTGTGCAAAAATGGTGATTCCTTCAATTTTTGAACTGTGTAAAATAGAGTAAGTTGTCGTCGTTTCCAGTACATTAATAATCTACAACATTAATAATTAATATTGTTATTAATTATGATAAAAAAAATTATTTATAAATTAAACATTACTTTGACCAATCTCTCTGTAAACATGTTAAATTTTCCAAAAACATGTACTTCTGAAACATCTATTAATGGTTCATTTGAATTTTCTTTAACTTTTTGTCTCATTTGATTGTAATAATTCCAATAGGATCTCTCGAGTTCTATACACTTCTGCAAATTGGAAATAAAATAACAAATTAATAACTGAAACAACATTATAACTATTCACTCCTTCCTTCTAATCCTTGTTCTATATTTGATGCGAGACTTACTTTCATTTTAGCTATCATATCAGATTTTCTTTCATCCCATATAGAAATTTCATTGTTATTGGTTAAAAAAGACTTGCACGATAATATAAGCTGGTTTGTTATCTGTGAAATTATACTTATTGAAAAGCAATTGAAATATCAGTTTTCTAATTAAAATATTAGCCAACCTTAACGAAAACGGCGGTAACCATTTCTTTAGTATTTAAAAAGCGAGACATCGCAAAAATCATTTGCAGTACATACATCAAAGACAGCAGATGTTCATCAAGTTGAGTCGGTGATAGTCTGTACAATGGATAGGTAAACTTTTCCAAAACATATAAATATTTTACGTTGTCTTCTGATAATATTTCAGTGGCTGTAACGTGATCTTCCAACTTTTTCCATTTCTAAATAATTAAAAAGATTATATTGACCTTAATAAGATTTATATGTAATATAAAATAGTCACTCACGATTCAACATACCTGTATAACTTTCGATTTAGATATTATTAAAAAAGTCAAATGGGATTGAATAGGAAATGATCTTATCTGCTTTCCAAGTGATGAAAAACATGTAAGTATTTTCCGCCAGTAAATCAGTTCAGCTGATGGTCCGATTATTTCAGTTTCTCTTCTTAACTGCTGGCTTACTACTAATTCCTTTAATCATTCATCAAAATAAAAATAACAATAATCGATTAATGCAATCATTATTGCATAATGCATTTAAGTACCTTTTCCATTAATTTCATCCATTCTTTAACGATGTTTTCAACTCTTAATAAAATATCCAAATTTCCTACATTCTGAATAATCAAATCTTGATTTGACAAATGTTTTTCGTAGAAATTTTCATCGATACTCAATATAACAACTTGGTTAATATAATTCTTGGTAGCTTTGTTACGCGTAGTATAGATTTATCATGAATAAATTAAAGTTTAATGAATTATAATACTTTGAAATTATTAATAATTGCTCATACTCACTATTCATAAACGTACAAAAGTCTTGAAAATCATCTATAAAATTTTGTTCAACGTTTGACTGTGACATTTTGCTAAATCTTAAAATCACTAAATGCTCTGGTCAAATCAATCAGTTTGTTTATTTTATATTTACAAACAGATTTAGATGTTCATCCTTTTGTTCGACGGTATTACCACGAAAATAATATAATTATTTTAATAAAATATTATGAACATTGTTCTTCTTCTATAAAAATTACATAATTATGTTTGCCACTTTTTGAAGGCACTGACTGCTCAGCGTAAATTGAACAGTTTGGTTAGCTTACATTTATAAACAATTGCGAATTCAGTAACGCATACTTCTCTACGCCTATAGCGACGGCATTTCAAAAAAGCAATAACTATTTTTTATAATAAAATTATAAAGCATTGTGTATATCGTTCATCTTATACTGGAATGGTTTTTTATTTTTGAACAAAAATTAAAAAGAAGAGAAAGATTAGTAAATGGATTTCGTCAAAATTATTTTTTCTAATAGAAATGATAGAACTCATGACAAATTACAAAAGTCATATATACGAGGGTCGTTTGAAAAGTCCGTGCAAAAATAAAAACTGCTTGATTTTTTTTAATAAATCTTTTTTATTTTTCAACATAGTCTCCTTTTAGGCTTATACACTTCATCCAACGCTACTCTAGTTTGTTTATCCCTTCCAAATAATAGGATTTGTTCAAGTCTGTAAAACAGGCATTCGTTTCTGCAATCACCTCCTCGTTTGAATAAAATCTTTTCCCCGCCAGCCATTTTTTCATATTAGAGAACAAATAGTAGTCCGACGGAGCCAAGTCTGGAGAATAGGGGGATGTGAAACGAGTTGGAATCCTATCTCCATCAGTTTTGCGGCCACAACTGCTGAGGCGGGAGCTGGCGCATTGTCATGGTGGAAGAGGACTTTTTTGTGGGCCAATCGTGGACGTTTCTCTAGCAACTCGGTTTTCAAACGATTCAATAACGATGAATAATATTCGCGTGTAATGGTTTTACCCTTTTCCAGATAGTTGATGAAGATTATTCCTTGCGAATCCCAAAAGACAGTCGCCATAACCTTCTCGGCCGAAGAAATTGTCTTCGCCTTTTTCGGAGCAGATTCCCCCTTGGTAACCCATTGTTTAGACTGTTCTTTGATCTCAGAAGTGTAGTGATGTATCCATGTTTGATCTACAGTGATGAAACGACGCTTAAAGTCTTGCGGATTTTACTGGAACAGCTGCAAACCATTCTTGCAACACTTCACACGATCTCGTTTTTGCTCAATCGTGAGCAATCGCGGCACCCATCTAGCGGATAGCTTTTTCATGTCCAAATGTTGGTGCAAAATATTATGTTACCGTTCGCTCGAGATGCCTACAGTACTAGCAATTTTACGCATCTTCACTCTTATGTCAGCCATCACCATATCATGGATTTTATCAATGATTTCTGAAGTGGTAACCTTAACAAGGCGTCCAGGACGTTCAGCGTCTTTTGTGCTCATATTGCCACTCCGAAAATTTTAAAACCACTTATAAACCATTCTAGTCGAAGGTGCACAATCGCCATAATATTTATCAAGCTTCTGTTTAATCTCCTGAGGCGTTTTGCCTTTGAAAAAGTAATGTTTAATCAATACACGAAATTCTTTTTCGTCCATTTTTTTACAACCACTCGATTTCTTTGATTGAAACGAATGTAAAACGCAAAGTAATTGGCCGATCTGGTTGAAACTTGGTGTGTGCTCTTCCAAGATATGCCACTAACTGTAAATGACCTTGATACGCACTAGTAGCGCCATCTCTCTGACTTTGCACGGACTTTTCAAACGACCCTCGTACATTTATTGAACTATTAAAATACTATTGTCGGTAACATAGCAAATTGTTACACTATCTCCGTGAACCAACATCTGCACGAACATTGAACACCATTATTTAATTATAATAAAATATGAACGATATGAGTAGCATTTTCTAATTATCTTATTAATTAGGGTATTCTTGTTTTTATTTTACATGTATTTTCGTACATTTTTGTAATAGAAAGCAACAGAAAAATAAATGCTGCAGTCGCTTACAATATACATTGAAAAAAAAATTAATTAATGATTGATTTGGTTATGTATTATGAATATTATTATTGTAAATTTGCGGAAAATATAACAATGATGAATATCGATTAAAATACAAAACAATGTATAAGCCAATGAATTTTTGTAGGTAAAATATTTAATTATTATAACCAGTATCTACGGCTTCTCTAATTGTTAGTCAGTATAATTGGATTCAGTAATCGTGTCACACGTACGAATATAAATTTACAAAAATATTGTTATAAAAGAATTCTTGTTCACCTATTTTTTATAATCTTTGTCTATTTTATTTTATTTTCATAATTCATATACAAAATATATTAACACGGACAAATTATAAGCAATGCCAGTCACTGATTAGCGAATTAAATCAAACTTGAATTGATACGTCTCTAGATATGGCGGCTATAAAATCAAAATGAGAGATAATTCAAATAAATAAGAAGTACAATATCGAATAGTTTAACAATTATTTAATTAAGATAAACTATTTTACCATCTCTAGCTAATCTCATGGCAAAACCTTAAAATCCTATGTGTTTAAATTTAAACGTTTTAAGTGTGTAATTGTGATGTCGCTCATAAGAAATATATTGTCGCTGAATTTAAACGTTTAGAAGTGTTTAAAATTGAGGACAATGTATTTTTTATGGGTGACGTCATATTAAACGTTTAAATTCAAACACATGGGTTTACCGTGTCTGTTATCGCTACAGAAAATCCGCATATAATACCTCTATTGGTTGCCGGTGCTTCACACCTTCATACACACGCACACACACGCGCACGCAAACCTTCGTTTCGTTTTAATGGCCGTAGGAGCCTGTGGACTCCGATGCGCCACAATTGAAATTTAGAATTAAAATTTGAAATGTAAAAGAGTTTTAAAATTTTTATTGATAAGTAGGGTGTGAAAAGGAGAGGTGGAAGAGTGTAGGAATTATTTTGTAAAGTATATATAGGAAGGATATAATAAATGTTGTTTTTAGTTGTCGGTAATATAGGTGTTTTGATTTTGTGATATAAGAATGAGGATATAAGTAGATAGTGTTGTGACTAATGTATAAGATGGTTTAGGCCAAAGTGGGATTATATAGATAAGTTGCATTGTCTTAAAAAATCTGTTATGAATTTGGATGTTATTTCGCTTGGATTAACTAATATTTCTTCGATGGATACTGGAAGATGTTTTTTCTTCTTTTCATAGTGTCTTTTTAATTTAATTTTTAATGTGTATCTTTGTTGAGAATAGTTGGGCAATCTCATGTTATATAATTTGCATCTTGTGAAACATAGCCGCATGAGCATGAAGGAGAATCGATCATATTTTTCCTATATAAACTAACGGCTAGATTGTAGTGATTAGATCGTATTCTTGTAATTGTTGTTAAATGTCTTCTTGGATAATTTATTCTGGAGAACCATGGCCTAGGATTTTCGTTTTGAAAGTAGTACTTGAAGTAGTGGTTGCCTTTATCTTGACTTTGGTTTGTGATCAGTTCGTTATTAGTTTTTTTTATAGTTGTTATTTATTTGTTCTAAAAAGCCTGTAAAGTGAAGTTGGGTGATAAGATTTGTGCCTATTGGAATGACGTCTTTTGCTAAGAGATCTACTGTATCATTGTGGGGGATATTTGTATGGGATGGTATCTAGATTAGTATTATTTGAATGCCTAGGAGAATACATTCGTGTAGGAGGGCTTTTATGTCAACACACGCAAACGATCTCTGAAAGTTATCTTGAGTGGTAAAACAGTTAGGTCGCAAATCTTAAATGAATTTTATTTGAATACTGAATTATACTCATAGATTACTCTTTTTTATCAATTAATGATTATCACTAGTTGAGTTTCTAAAAATAACATTTTTTCACTTGAAGACATTGTTGCTGGTTTATTAATGGAGCGTCAAAAGCATGATTTATTAAAGTATATTAAAGCATTAATCCGTATTGTAACGGTCCAGTCTGATTTTCCTTTTCTCCCACTGCAAAATAGCAACCCGTCGTACGCAAGAAAAATGAAGAAAAGCAGTACTTGAGGGAAGGCGCTATTCATATACGCGTAAATGTGTTAGGGCAATTCGGCGAAAACAAGACCATATAAGGAGCGTTACGTGACGAGCGTGGGAAAATTATTGTTTACAATGCAAAATTGACAATTACAAAGTTTTTTCTTATGTACAAAAGCATTTTTCAGTCAATTTCAATGCGCTAATCTCGAATTTCAAGTTATTATGATAACATAATACGTATTTGTTAACTTAATTTAATTTACAAGTAAATATCGCTAGTAATTTTGCAACAAATAAATATATTGCAAATTCGAATATACAACAGCGATCGTAGCGCATTAAGACAGAGAAGCAAGAATTTGACACTTTGATAACTGATTTTTGACTGAGTTATCAATAAATAAACATTTATAATTTATTTAAACAATTAAAATTGCGTTGCGAAATAGCGATTCAACTGTATATATCTATAAAATTAATGATAACGATTGTTACCCATTTGTTGATTTTATAATGGCTAAAAGAGGAATTTACAAATTCGTTTTTTTAATTATTATTCAAAAATGGATTGTTAAGTTAGTCGCTTTTATTTTGAATAATATTCCACTTATCACAAGTGACTTTTTGATGTAAAAATTTTCTGTAAATTTGTTGTAAATTCCGTATTATTTAAATATCTAACTTATATCACTTATAATTTTAAAAGGCGATTTTTCCTTGAGAAACGATTTATTTAAAAAAATTTGTTATTCTATACTTGATTTTTTAAATCATTTTAAATTTTTTAAATAATTTTCAATTTCGATCGAGCCATTTTGCGACAAAACCTGTACAAAGTTTATGCTAATATAAAAAATACCATTGTAGGGGCTACCAAGCGTAGAAAGGAGCCATTTTCGCAAGTATAAATTCGCTCGTCGCTGCGGCAAGAGGATTCACTATCCTACCTTGCTTAGCAGCGAGAGCATTGAACGAAATAAAGACTCAGCTATTTCCTGAGACTGATTTCATTATTCAATGGTTAGCCTGCTATTCCTTTTCCTCACAATAATCTAAGTGCTTAACTGATAAGACTCTCGCTCTTATGAGAAAAAAGTAGTCTTAGATTATCTCCTCTCTGAAATTAATAATTGCCTAAAAATTAAAGTGAATATTCGTTGCGACGCTGTCGGGCTTCTCCTCGATAGATGCAACAATACTCAATTGTATTATAAACGGCTCATCGAAACAGCGAACACTGTGTTCGCTATTCGTTGATTATAAAAATATCAATACTTATAGATTTATTCACGTGTCAACTTCTTGCTTACTCTCGGAAACGTGATTATAAATAAATCTTAGAGTCCGAACTATTTACTTTACTAACGTAAGATAGAATCAAACGTTACAGTATATCATATTCAATGTCTATAATATTAAATTATATGCAATAAAACAAAAACAATAAAGAGTTTGAAAAATGTAATTCGGCGTTTGAATTTTTAATAATCGGATGTATACATACACATTCTTAGAACCAAATGGTTAAAATAACCATTATACATAGATAAAATTTGGATATATCAACAATTTTAATTTTAACTAATTACCAATCTATTTAACCTAGATAAAATATTTTTGGCTAAATTCAATTTCTTACCAAATGTCATTGAACTAGAAAATAAATATGTCCAATGAACAAAATTCGTTTATATAACTCAATTACAATATTTATAAAAAATACTCTCTTAAAAACTCAAATGTTTGTTATTTTATCACAAATTTTTTTCACAACATTTCATGAGATACTTCGTTTATTTCGATATGGATTCAGAGAGACATATAGTTACTGATCTTTTTCAAACTTTTTACAACTGTTGTGTTCGTAGAACCAAGTGTTTTTCTCAATTTTTATCTCAAAATATAAATTATATCAAGAGTTATTAAGAATTGAAGAATAATGATAAAAATGTTTCGAAAGGTTATATATGAAAAAGTCCAAAGATATAGCACCAAATAAAATAAGACGTCTCGTCATATATACGTATATATATATATACATTTCTGATGGCTTACAGTAGGACATTTCTCACGCTTTTTTAAAAATCACTTAAAAGTTGTATTTCTTGATTGTTTTTCAATATTTTTTTTAAATAGTCGGGAACGGTTGTATTTTCTAAAATCAAAACACCTAAGGAATATCCACTGATTTATTATAATTATTGCAATATAAATGAACAAGTAAGATATCACGGTATGTACAATTTCTGTAAGAAAATTTTTTAGTACATATTTGTTTTAGCGTTGCGACGGGGGAGAGGGAGGGAAAAAATAATAGACGGGTATTTTTCCGGTCTCGCACTGTCGCCAGCGGCGCGCAGTTAGCCGAGACAACGTGTGCAGCTTTTATTTAATTTTTGTTGGGCGCCAGCTACCGTGCTCTCACGTTACGAGAGCAGGTAGCGCTGCAACGTTGGCTGGTTCTCGGCAAAGTCCTGCTGGTCGCTGTGAGGTCGGGTGGTTTCCCCGTTGCCTCCCTCCTCGTCGCCGTCGGTGTTCTTTGCGCGCGTGGCCGGCTATCACCTGTGAAGAATGAAGCGGGAGCGCGAAGTCCTAGGCGACGAATTCGTTCGAGTCTAAAGCGTATCGAGCGAAAGGGGAAAGGGGGGCAACGGGTGGTTTACAAGGCCACCCACGGCTGCGGCTCGTTCGGCTAGCTAGAAGAAGTTCGGGGCATGGCGGCTCTTAACCCAGAAGCGGGTACATCGAGGGGAGGCGTCGCAGGGGCGCCCCGACTGACGGACTAGTGGTTTAGGGGATAGCTCCTTCCCTGGACTGGTGGCGTGGTGGCCGCGACGGCGGCTATCGGCTAGGTGATAATCAGGGCAGTCGCGCACGCGCTTACCGATCTCAGACCGTTCGCGAAAGCTACGGGGGATGAGGCGATCAAGTGGGTGCAGTCAATAACAAGTCAGACTTAAAATAATTCAGGTTTATTCGGCAAAAGAAAACTTCCCAGGTCAACCCCAGTGATCTATCCCTCGTGATGGTCAGCCTGGTCTAGGTTACTGGGGGACGCGAGTGGCGTACTACGACGCGAAGTCGGTCTAGGCAGACAATAATTCAGTTGGATACTTCGGACTTCGGATACGATTACACGACGTCGGTCTGTTTACTCGCGGCGAAAATTCCAGTTCGTTCAAGGCAAATAAGTGAAGGAATTCGGTCGGTCGCACGAAGGTTAGCTACTGTTCGCGGTGTTGACGGTACTTTGTAGCAACGATCGCGAGAAAAATAAAGGCGACAATGTATCCGAATTCTGCCGGTCGAACGAAGGTCTAGCACGACTCGTGTAATGTTTAGGTCGACTCGGGAAAGGAATTCATAGACGCGCACTCTAAGGAAAACTCGTTTCTCGGATGACAACAGTACGGCGACACGCAAAACGATGCTCGGAAGGTCGGTGGCAAAAACATGCGCAGCAACGGCAACAGGCGCGCGAAGGTCATACGGCATACCCGCGCGCGGACATTCGGCGATCATGCGACAATTTCAGATGCGGGACAAAGAAACGACGTGACAAAGAAAAGCTCGGAGACAACGGCAAACATGTTCGAACACAAGGCGTAATGCGCGCGAAGGTCATGCGGCACTCCCGTTCGGTAATTACGCGGCAACTTCGTCTTGCGGACAATGATAATACGACGGCTCGATAAAAGATTTTCGGAGGTCAGCAATAGAAGAGCGCGAATGTTATTATATCGAACGCGCGAAGGTCGTACGGCACTCCCGAAACGCGGCGGTCGGCAATGCGCGGCAATCTCGCGATCATCGGTCATACGGAGAAAATCAGTAGTAGAAAAAAGGTACTTACTCCTGTTAGTTTTTCGGGCAATTACTATCGCGGCTACGGCCGCCAAGGCCGCTGTAACATCCGCTACTATTGTCGTATGCGTCTCCGTTATTGATACTGTCGTTGCTTCACTAATCTATTTTTCTATCGCTATTTTTCTCACTACTCTCACTGTTTTTCTCTGTACTCACGGCTCTCACTATCTCCTTTCTGTACTCGCTACTTACTATTTCCTCTCTGTATTCGCTACTTTCACTATTTCCTCTACTACTCTCACTTTTCTCACTATCTTCTTTCTGTACTCGCTACTTCCACTATTTCCTCTCTGTATTCGCTACTTTCACTATTTCCTCTACTACTCTCACTTTTCTCACTATCTTCGCTTCTAGTCTTACTTCTCTGCTTATGTCTGCTTTCTCTATTTCCTCTGCGTTATCTATTTTCTCTCTTCGGGTACCGCGCGACAGCGAGGCTCGGCGGGACTACTCACCGTCGAGGCTTAACGGTTACTGGCGCGCCGTTTTTCGGCGACGCGCCGCTTCTCCTAGCTTACTTCCCCTTAGTTATTGTCGATTGGCTGGCTTGTTGCTAAGCCAGGTCTCAGCGCCGTCTATATTAATGTTCTTTGCCCGCGCAATTTGTTTATTGGTCGGGTCTTCGCGCCTAATTTGCCTACTGGTCGCGAAGATAGCGTCGGTTTTCACTCATTAGTCCGACCACCCCTAAGCTGATAACGATTGGCCGGTCAACTAGCGTCGCTTGTCTATCCTCTTCTATCCACCGCTCGTTGGTCTTACCGATTCCCCTCGCTCGCTTCCGATCGGTCTAGCATCGGTGGTCTCGCTTGCTCTTACGCCCTCGGTCGCTCTTACTTCTAGTCTAGCTAGGCCTACCTTAACTAACGGGGGCTTGCGATCAGCTAATCGCGGCTGGAAACTTTAGGGGCTTCTAGCTTCCCGGGGGAGGGTCGGATCGGGTCGTGAGTGCGCGAGGGGTTGTACGCGAGCGTAAGGGTCATGCGAATCGGTCAGGGAGACTTCTAGAGGTCATAGTTCGCGAGATCCGGGAGTGCGTGGGTGGGTGTATGCGGTCGTGGCTGTTCTGCCGCATCGTGCCGGTAGTGTATAATTTTTCGTGTGATGACGTATCATCACAGCGTAATTAAAGAAATTTTATTTTATGTTTTTGCACTAAAATAATTGTTCATATTAATAATTTAAACAAATAAATAGCAATATATAGAATACTATTGGTAATGAAACAATCAGTTTTAAACAAAACTTGTTTTCTTTGTTGACCTTTACAAAAAATATTATGACTTTTATACGAAAATTGTTAATTTGCAAGATATTTGCAATAATAATTTCAATCTTCAGCTAGAGCGTTAGTCAAGCGTTGTTAATATGTTTTTTCGAAATCTTCCACATTTCTCAGTATTCATCAGATCAAATTATTAATTAAAAAGTTATTAACAATTACGTGCATAAATAGCAATATCTCGTAATCTATCGACGATGGAGTAAAAAGTTTCAAATAAATTTAGCACATTAAAATTATTAAACTGTTTAATTTGCCATAGTTCTTGAGATATTGTCATTTATTTGTTTGAATTATTAATATAAATAATTATTTTAGTGCAAAAACATGAAATAAAATTTTTTTAATTACGTTAAAATAAAGATGTACTAAAAAATTTTTTTACAAAAATTGTACATACCGCGATATCTTACTTGTTCAGTTATATTGCAATAATTATAATAAATCAGTGGATATTCCTTACCCTACTGGACATTACTGTACCAATTTCGTACATATTTTATACATATTCATACAAAATTTGAAGGAAATACCTACACAATATTTACATATTACGTACATATTATGTACTGTAACGGGGTTGCTACCGTTTAATTAATTTTATGAGCGTAATCGTATTGAAAAACGCACGTAATTACCTATGTTCAATACGGAAGTCGGAGAGCAAGAGGGAACAAGTGTCAGTCAACTAACTAACTACAGGAGTGAAATCAACACGGCGTGTATATAAGGTTAATATCGCTGACGGAATCTTTTATTATCTCTCAAATGCTACACTAGGATTGGCCCGCGTGTTTATGTTTACAGTGGCGCTCGCACGACGACGACGTACAGAGTCGGATCGCTTGTCGCTCTTTGTTAACAGAGCTATTACATGCACGCTTCGCTTCGAGTATGGAAAATTAGTTATCATGCATGTAATCGCGGTCGCGAGATTAAGCTGGCCAGCTTACCTTTTAACAGTCTTGCTGTGAACGGATGAGCAACTCGTACTCTCGTAGTGGTAAAGTTTGTCTGTTCTTTTCGCGGATCACGAATTCGCACGCACGTGGTCTTGCCCTCGATGGCGAAACCTCACACACACACACTGGATTCCGCAGGGAACGACGCTGCTTCAGCTGGCTCAGGTCGGCACTCCGTATAGCTCAGTAACAATTATTTGTTGATCTCTGGGACACGTACGGGCAATTAGGTCGCTAAACCTCAACTTTTGTGGCCTCCGTATCGGTAGCTGATTCTTCACTGGTTCGTTTTCAATCGCGCGCGTTCCGAATTCCCTCGTTACATTTTTCGTCTCCCGGTAAGTGCTGCCCCCGCAGGGAGCACTTAGGTTGGACTATTAGCGCTAATTTGACGTTTACCGTCACAGCACCCTTCCAGTCTGGACCTACGGGGTCCTCGACGATAGCCATATTAGCGCTGTCCCTTCCGAGGTGGAGAGGAGAAAGGATAATAAAGGGCCGTAGACCATGTGGTATTTTGAACAGTTTTTATTCGGTGAAATTGGGCGTGTGCGGCCCTACCCACGGGAGCAGGGAACGATCACCTGGCTGGTCTCGCTGGTTCCTCCCGGCCTTCATCGTCTAACGGAGGACGCCCGCGTGTCTCCCATTCCAGCCTCTCCTGGACCAGGTCGGCGTGTTGCCGCACACGGGGGCAGCGGTCTGTGCGGGTCACCCCGGGGTAATGGTACACGTTGCACCCTTCCCACTGAGCGCGGGAGAGGATGCCCAGTGGGAGGCCTCGCTCTCTGGGAGTCAGTGGCAACCCGTCCCGCCGGTTCGGGGCGGACCACAACGGCCTTTCGATCGTGTGGTTCTTATCCGTGGACCCTACCACAAGGTTAATGTGGATGGGTCCCGTTGCTTGACCCCCATTGCTGCCGTCCACATTAACCACCAGGTTCACCCCGCACGTCCGAGGGCCCTGGCGTGTCTTGACCTTCGACCCGGCCCCCGGAGCCGCTGGTCTGGCCCCGATGACTGGAGGCTGGTAGAAGTCCACGGGTGCGTCATTCGCCGGGCCCTCGAGGGGATGGCGGTGACGGCGCTGGACTCCTTTTAGCGCCAGCGCGAACTGACGGCGGCAGGACACCACCTTACTTCAATGGTCAATATCATCGGGGCGGTGTCCCGCAGCCGTGTTCGCGTCATACTCTGCGTACACGGCTCGTTGGAGGGCGTTGAGGGTCGTCCAGCCTTGCTCGACCTCCCTCAACCCCTCCACTATCTCTTCCCAGGTTTAACTACCAGACGAGGGCGTCTGGCTGGTGAACCTAGGGCGCCAGGTCGCGTCGGCGAAGCCCTCCTCCGTTTGGGTGCCAACGGAGGTTGGTGGGGCCTTCAGCGGGATGGCTTCCACTGGGGGCCCAGGTAGCGGCACGGTATCGACACGTGTGATGCCGGGCGTCATCGACGCGCGCGTGGTGGTCTCATTCGTGGGGAGCTCCTCTATAAGCACGGATGACGATGGGAGGGGGAGCCCGTGTATTCTGTCGATGTGGATTAGTGTGTGCGGTTAATGCGTACTTGCGAGGTCTCCCTCGCGGGCGCTTCACCGCGTTAGTTGAAGAGGTGATTATGGACTTTGTCGGGGCGATTGAGACGGATGTGACGAGGTGAGCTCGGAGTTGTCGCGTTATTATTCCGGAGTGTGTTGTCCGTAATATCGGCGCGCCCGTTTCCACGTATCGTCGCATCGTTCGAGTTAGGCGGGACGCTCGTCGCCTTGATTCCCTCGGTGGTAGAGGTTTCGTCGTCATCTAGTTGTCGGGTCCCATCTTCCGGCAAGTCGTCTTCTTGCCCATAGTAGGGCTTGAGGTCCTTGGCGTGTATCAATTCCGTGACCTCTTCCTGTTGGTTGGCAAGGCGATACGAGTTGGCACCGATTACCTTCGTAACGATAAAGGGACCTATGAACTTGGGCGCTAACTTCGCGGAAATATCCTGCGCCGCGCAGGACAACCCGCGATTCTTCTTCCACACCCAGTCCCCTTCCTTAAACCTGTGGGCCCTGTGCTTGGCGTTATAATACCTCGCCTGTCTCAGGGACTCATCCGAAGCGCTCTTGTGAGCTTGATGAATAGCGGAACGGTTATTCTGCAAATGCTCGTTCCATCGCCCGTTTCGGAGCAAACTCTCCTCTCGAGTGACAAGCTCGTCTGTTCGTCTCCGAAGAGTATTTGTTGCTTCCGGTTGCCTGACGTAGTTGAGTATGGCAGGGCTGGTCCCCGTGGAACTATGGACGGCCGTGTTCAACGCGAACATGAGTTCGGGCAGCGCTCGGTCCCATTCCTTGTGATTCCCTCGCAGGTACGAGGTTATCATCGTTTTCAACGTACGGTTAACCTTTTCCGTAGGGTTAGCCTGCGGGGTATAGGTTGGGGTAAAGGTCCGTTTTATCTCCTGGTCTCTCAGGTATCCATCTACCAGCTGGTTACGGAACTCGGTGCCATTGTCGGACAGGAATATCTTCGGCGTACCGAAGCGCAGGATTACACGCTTCCGGAGTTCCTTCGCGATCGTCTTGCCGTTGGCACTACGTATGGGTGTGCACTCGACCCATCGTGTGAACACATCGATGAATACCAATACGTATTCGTGCCCTCGAGGGCTCTTCGAAAAGGGTCCGGCGATGTCGCCGGCGACCACTTGCCAAGGGGTGGACAACGTTCGATTCTGCATGAGCCCGCGCGGCATTCGCTGTTCAACCTTACACTGTTGACAGACCTGATACTTTTGGACGTATCCCTTAACGTCCGTGTACATCCCTGGCCAATAATAGGACTAGGCGAGGCGGGCGAAGGTCTTCTTGCGTCCCAAGTGTCCTGCAGTCTCCAGGTCGTGGCTCTCGAACAATACCGCCTTGCGTTCCTCCGGAGGCACGACGAGTTTCCATACGTCCTCGTACCCATCTTCTCTTTGGTAGTCGGAGTTTGGCTTCAGGTGATACATCACCCGGCCAACTACCTTCCAATCCGGGTAATCTTCTGGGTGGCTCTCGACGCGCCGGAATTGTTCCGCGTACCAGGCGCCGTCCCCTGACTTAGGTTGGTCCATTGCGCCAACCTCAGCCTTCGTGGGCTCAAAAACGCGTGATAATGCGTCGGGCAACATATATTCGATTTTGAAAGTATGGCCTTGGAGTTGCAAGGGCCATCGGGCTAGACGTCCAATCGGGTTTTTCAGGTTATATAGCCATTTCAGACTGTTGTGGTCCGTTACCACCCTGAACCGGTACGCCTCTATGTATGGTCGGAATTTTTGGATGGCCCACACGACCGCTAAGCACTCGCGCTCCGTGGCTGAGTAATTTTGCTCCGCCGGGTTAAGGACTCTGCTAGCGTACTCGATGATCCGGTCTTCGTCTCCTACTCTTTGTATCAGGACGGCACCGATTCCCGTAGCGCTAGCATTAGTCTCCAGCACGTACTGCCCGTTAGGTTGCGGTAACCCGAGGCATGGTGCGGATATCATGAGTGCCTTAAGTTTAGCGAAGGCTTGTTCTTGGTCCGATCCCCACACATATTCGCTCTTTTTCCCCGTCAACTTCATTAGCGGTTGAGCGTGTGTGGCGAAGTCACTCAAGAATCGGCGGTACCATGAAGCAACTCCCAGGAAGGTGCGCAGCTGTCGCACGTTTCCTGGTCGCGGATACTCCACGATAGAGCGTACCTTTTCAGGGTTTGGCCTGATACCCTCGCGGTTGATCAACAAGCCCAGGTATTTGGCCTCAAGCTTGCAGAAGACGCTCTTCTCTCGATTAATCGAGAGACCAGTCTGCACAACCTATCCAACGCGGTTTTGAGATGTTGCAGGTAATCCTCGAATTTGGACGATACTACTATGATATCGTCCAAATAGGCGAAGGCGAAATCGTCAAGCTCGGGGCCGATCACGCTATCTATCAACCATTGGAAGGTGGCGCCGGCGTACAAGAGACCGAACGGCATTCGCACGAACTGATAATGCCCCAGTCCGGGTACGGTAAAGGCAGTGATCGGTCGAGATTCGGTCTTGAGTGGAATTTGATGATACGCGCTACTGAGGTCGAGCGTTGAGATATAGCGTGCGTTTCGTAAGCGCCTCAGTATATCTTGCATAAACGGTAGGGGATACGCATTTGGCTCGGTGACCTTGTTGACCTTTCTGAAGTCTATACAAAATCGATACGAGCCGTCCTTCTTGCGTATCATAACCACTGGGCTCGACCAGCCACTGTCTGCTGGCTCTATCACCCCTTGGTCTAGCATCTCCCTTACCATTCTATGCATTTCTCGCTCGACCTTATGTGATATCGGATAGTAGCGTTGTTTGATTGGTTTCGTATCACCGACCCGAATCTCATGCTCAATGCCCGCCGCACATCCCAAGCCCACAGGGGCTTGCGATAAGGCCTCGTCGATGGTCCTCTGCAATGTCGCCTGTTGAGTGACCGTCACCTCGGCTAGTCCGATCGTAGCTAATCTCGGACCAGTCTCCAAGCTAGCTACCTCTAGCTTCATCTTGGCTTGTGATTCCTTGAACAGCAACGTATTATCGTCGGGGTCAAGTACCGCTCTGAACAATCTGACGAAGTTCACTCCTAAAATGCATTCCTCGACGAGGGTTGGGAAGATAGTTAACCTCGTCGGCATCGTCATCTCCCCTACGGTGAACGGTAACCAGGCGTGACTAACGTTCGTCAACTTACGACCATTGGGTAGCCCTGCCGTACCTGCGTGGGTGGTATCTAATCTGACGCCTAGCACAGACGCTATCTGCAGAACATTGCTACCCATCGCCGTGGTGGAAGCTTCCGGATCATAGAGAGCCCATAAGTAGAAATCTCCTATTTTTACCGGTAGCCACCAGCGCGTTTCCTGTTCCAGGGAATATTGGGAAACAGTTTCGGCGACTCCGCGGCTCTGCTCCTTGCATACCATAGCGCTAGCCACTGTGCTCTCATGGGGTAAAGCGTTGTCACTTGCCGTTCGAACCACCTTGGTTCGGACGACCGGAGTTTCCATAGGGTTACACCCTTTGACGGTTTATCTGCCGCTACCCGCGCCCCCGAGGGCGTGTGCGAATCATTCGCCACCACCTCGGCCGGTTTAGGGTCTTGGGCTTTACTAACGTCATTACCCTTTCTCTCCGCGTTCACTCTACCGCCACGTTCGTCATTGCGTCACCGGGGGAGTTCTCGCTCTCGTCGCTCAACACACTTGCTACTAACGGTGCGGACTGTGTTGACGAAGGCCGCGAGATCTCGTTAACGGGGTTTGGGTTGGGGGACGAAGGAGAGGGGTCAACCCCACCTAACCACTCCTTTCCTCGTTTCCCTTATTACATTGGAGACAGTACTTCCTGCTGTACCCCAGTAAATTACACTCGACGCATTTGAGTGGCTTAGTGAAATCCCTCTCTCGTCTACGAGGAGTCTCCGGCTTCTTAGCTCGGTCCTCGGAGGTCAGGTTTTTGCAGGCGTGATTATTCTTTATCCCCTCCGATATCTCCTTGAGAGACAGCAGCACTTGGCTCAATATATCGGTGGATGGGGCCTTCTTCTCGCCGTCGACCGCCTCCAGGCTTGGATTAGGTGTCGCCCCCGAGGGCGTCGGCGTGTAGGCAACCTAGTGCGTTACCTTTTTGAGTACCTTCTCCATGCGGTCCAACCTGTCGCTGACCTCCGGTTTGTCGCTGGACATGGTTGCCACCTTGCCCTTACGGCCTTTGCTCGCATCGGCGCGAGGGTGGTACGCTAACTCCGGGTACAGAGTTGACTGAGGGTCTGGTACCACCCGTTCAACCCTTCGCTGATGCAAGCTATTCTGGGCCGCCGTGGCCACAGCGTTCAGGGTCCGTATGGAGTCCACTTCGGACCTCCGTATTTGACCCTGAATGTCCGGGAGAAGGTTGGCGTGTAGCAGGTCCAGTTGACTATCGTGCGTCATCTTAGGGTTCAGCCGATTCATCAGGCCCATCATATTAGCGACGTAGACGTTCACTGGTTCGTCTGGGCCCTGATATCGGCTCTGAACCTCCTTCATTAAACGCTGTTGCTGCTGCACGCTGGTCCCGAACCACTCTCTCGCGTCTATCTCGAAATCTGCGTAGGAGAACCATTCCTCCCTCATCGCCTCGTATCAGGTGAGGGCAGAACCGACGAGTAGCTCGGATACGGCTAGGAGCATCTTGTCTTCCGTGAGTCCTGCGCTACTCCTCGAGTTGTCCAGTCTAGACAGGAAGGTGTCGATGCTTGCATTGCCCTCTCCTGAAAACCTGAGTTTCCATCCTCGGACAATGCGACCAACGTCCCTTGTTGTCGACCACGAGTTTGATGTGTGCTGGGATGACCACGTGCTCGGCGGTTGGTTATCCACTTCTGCATTAACTCCACTGAGTTGATGCTGTCCACCCTCTCCGAAAGGGAGTGTCCGGCGGGGGGTCCTGCCGGTGGCCCCCGTGGGCCTCTGTCCGGGTCCAGCTGGAGTGCTCTGGGGTAGCCTGGTATCGTAATGGTACGTGAAGGTGTTCTGGAATGCTACGCTTCTACGCGTGTTCTCTTGTTGACGCATTTCGCTGGAACTATTCGCATTGTCTTGCCGTATATTTCTGTTTTCAGCGTTTTCCAATGCGCTCATCCTGGCGAATAGATCGTCCAGCTGGTCCTTCACATTGCTGCAGTTGCTGTAAATTTGGTCTAATACTTTTGTTAGACTTGACACGTTCACTCTCAGTGAGTCTAGCAGCTCCAGTTTCTTCTCATTTTCTCTGGACCGGAAAATGAGGTCTTGTATCATCACCGCGAACGCCGGCGGGAGTTGGAACTGGCTGCCATCATCAGTCGTAATCGTAATACATTTATTACTGTTCGTGTTCTCGCCGCCGTCCAGGACATTCGAGATGTTTATCGTAGTTTTTTGTACTCGCGATGTTACTTCCACACTCTGCATCAGCTGGGCTAGCGGGTGTTCTCCCTCTTGCTCGGATGCTGTATGTTCCGCGCATAGGGATACTATCAGGTCCGAGCGTAAGGCTGCCCTTTTTGCCGGATTGCTGGGCCGGTTGTCGACTTCCGCGAAATCCGTCGCGGAGTAGTCTCCAAAAACCAGCTTTGCAGACGTCCAGCTCTCGAGAGCTTGTTCCCGCTTGTTTTAAGCTCCAGGTGTTCGAGGTATTCGTCGATTTCCTCCTCCTGGAGCGTCAACACCCAGTTTTCTACTTCTGTTTGAGTGCGGTCCATTTTCTTCTGCTAGTTGTTTGCGGCTAGTTTTACGCGAAATTTACACGTTTGTTACGCGTGGTGCGAGTGCGAGTGCTGTACTAGAATTCGTACGCAAGTAAAAAAAATTTTATTAGCCGGTACTAGGCTCGATCAAGGGCGTTTAATAATGTATCTGCCGAAAGACTCTTCGCTCGTTATTGCGCAATATAATGATCCTACCTATCAGGCGCGCTAACTGTTTGTTAGCGCGGTTGTGTTGGTTAGTATCTACAATATTATAACGAGTGTTGCGCGTAATCACCAATAACCGTAGCTAATAATATTTAAAAAAACACATTTACGTTGAGACAACACGATATCAAATAAAATTATCAATTTGAGTTAATTTCGTTTGAAAGTTGCCGGTGTTAGTTTTCCCCGGGCCAACGGGTACAATATTGTTGACTTGCGGCAACTTTCAAAATTTATTGGTGTTTACGCTTAACTAAAAGTCGTTCGGTCGCGCTCGCACGCGCTTACAGCTAGTGTTTACAATTTTACGCCGCGGCGGGCCTTCGCAAGCTAACTAACAGGCTATGTTTACTATTGTGGCCTTTGATATCAAGTGTGCACAACAACACTTAATTGCCACCTAAGTCGCTGATTGACTGAGTACAGGGTTAATGTGAAGAACTGGTGTTTTGAACAATCAGAAACACCATAGGTTCTTTTACATTGGGCGCCATGTAACGAGGTTGCTACCGTTTAATTAATTTTATCCGCGTAATCGTATTGAAAGACGCACGTAATTACCTATGTTCAATACGAAAGTCGGAGAACAAGAGGGAACAGATGTCAGTCAACCAACTAACTACAGGAGTGAAATCAACACGGCGTGTATAAGGTTAATATCGCTGACGGAATCTTTTATTATCTCTCAAATGCTACACTAGAATTGGCCCGCGTGTTTATGTTTACAGTGGCGCTCGCACGACGATGACATACAGAGTCGGATCGCTCGTCGCTCTTTGTTAGCAGAGCTATTACATGCACATTCCGCTTCGAGTACGAAAAATTAGTTATCATGCATGCAATCGCGGTCGCGAGATTAAGCTGGCCAGCTTACCTTTTAGCAGTCTTGCGGTGAACGGATGAGCAACTCGTACTCTCGTAGCGGTAAAGTTTGTCTGTTCTTTTCGCGGATCACGAATTCGCACGCACGTGGTTTCGCCCTCGATAGCGAAACCTCACACACACACACTGGATTCCACAGGGAACGACGCTGCTTCAGCTGGCTCAGGTCGGCACTCCGTATAGCTCAGTAACAATTATTTGTTGATCTCTGGGACACGTACGGGCAATTAGGTCGCGAACCTCAACTTTTGTGGCCTCCATATCGGTAGCTGATTCTTCACTGGTTCGTTTTCAATCGCGCGCGTTCCGCCTCGTCGTGTGCCTCGAATTCCCTCGTTACATTTTTCGTCTTCCGATAAGTGGTGCCCCCGCAGGCAGCACTTAGGTTGGACTATTAGCGCTAATTTGACGTTTACCGTCACAGTACATATTTTGTATTTCTTTATATCGAAAACGACGTACAAATTATGTACATATTTTGTACATATTTTGTATGTATTTCTTACTTTTTAAGTACAATAGATGTACACATTTCAAACGTATTTTATATTTATTATGTATATATACGTACAATATAATCAAAAGCAATGAAATCTGAAAAGGAATGTAAATGACATATTTCGTACATCGTTCGCACGTATTATTTGCTGCAAAACAAATTTCATAAATATTTTATGTATTTTACGTAGAAAATATGTGTAATTTCATCCAAAGTCAACTAAATACTGTGACGTCGACGTCACTCTCAGGTACGCTTGGAGTATGCGTAAGCTGAGGGTTGCTCTGATTTGGCTTGCGTGCAACGCATAAACCGGGACTAGCAATATTGTTGCGCAGAGAAACTACTAACCGGGAAATAATAACTGAGTGTTACTATTGAATACACCAAACTCTCACTTAATTTGGTCTTACGGGACTCTAAGGGAAATTTGCCAGACTCATGCTTAACGAATTTTTAGAAAGAAAGGAGAACTAGAGAGAAAGAAAATAAAAGAAAAGGAAGAAAAAAAAAATAACCACATATGAATTCACTTACTTTTTATTTTATTTGATTGCTTGATACTTAGGCTGCGCACTCTCTGCTCTTTGACCTCTCTCTCTCTCTCTCTCTCTCTCTCTCTCTCTCTCTCTCTCTCTCTCTCTCTCTCTCTCTCTCTCTCTCTCAATTCTGGATGCACTTGGCTGACTTCTTGGTTAAGTTTTTGGCTGAATTCTTGGCTGACTTCTTGGCTGAGTATTTGGCATTACACTGCACTACCAATTCTTCTCAAAAAATTTTCTATCCTTCTGTGTTTCCTCCAGCACTGGTCCCGCAGTTTTATACAGACCTTTTTATGAGCAGTGGGTGGTTGGGTGGAAATCCCCTTCTTCTGACCCATGACATGATTACGATTAAAATTTTCTGTATTGGTGGGAAAAATTTTCTTATCCGATTTAGTATTTGTAATTGGTCGGAGGGCGTGAGTTTTCAGAGAGAGATAGGGCGATCCTTTCTTAAGTTGGGCCTTTTTCTCCAGAGATGGCTCTTGGAGTGCCACTTTTGAGAGCAAGAATGACGCTATGGTTTATAATTACTTATACAAAATCGTACTAAACTTAGTTAATTGTAACGATACATAATGATTATTTAATAACTATTAATTACAATAATTCAATAATTAACTGTTATAAACATTTAGAAAAATCCAAAAATTTCTAAGAGTTATTATAAAATGCATTACGGTTCTATTGTTTTCGCTTAAGACATGAAATTATTTATTAGTTGTTTTGTTCTTGCAAGGGTTGAACTGGATAAATAATATATCTTTAAAAGATGCGCATTATGGTACGATGGTTATTAGAACAATCACTATTTGATATTAACTTACAAAATTGATTAAAACTCATTTAATATTACGTATCTCTTAGTGTTTTCTGACTAAAATGATTTTCAGAATGAGAACTTGATCATAGGTTTCAGAAAGCCATAATTATCTATTAATAAGAAAAATTTTCAAATCTCATCAATTTTATTTTAATCGATTTCAATCGTAGATTGCAAAGTTTCTTACAAAGAGAAAATTAGATGGAAAAAAAGATAGATTGTATTTTTATGGCCCTCTTCTTATCGGTGGGATAGTGTTTCAAAATATGTACGCGATGATCGTAGGCTCCAATCAACACATGCAAGTGAGACAAAGCAGGATAAGACAGCAATTGTAAGGCCGAGTACACAGGTTTGGGCCACTATCAGGTTTTATATCAACACCTTATTCCAAATGTACTTTCCTCATGGGAAATTTTATTAGTAGCGACTCTCAATCCTGCTCTTTTTATATATCTTGAAGGTTCTCATTCTGTTCTGAATATTGATTTCTATTAATTAATTAAGATTAAAAAAAACTAAATTACGGCCTGCCGTCTCACCCCCACACTTAAACGATTGCTAGAGGAGTGCAACAAGGAAGAGCAATCGAATCCTGATCCTAGTTATAAGGATCTTGTACCACGCTGTAATCAAAATGTTATCATTTTTTCAAAACTTTGAATGTCCTAACTTTAACGTGGAAGAAACCCAAATGATGGCTTGAGAGCTTGAGATTGTGATGAGAGAATAAAGTTATTCTGGTTATACTGTGTTACTACATTTTCTATTGTATGTAAAGTCGGATATAATTCCCCATTACAATCTTGTTTAGGAACGGTGGCAATATTCACTGGTGATTCTACGTCTTCTTTCATTTCTGTAGGTTTTTGTCCTAAATGTACCAAAAAGGTGGTTAGGCTATTCCATATGGCTCTAATTAGATGAAAAGGTCATCCATAAATGATATGTAGAGTTATTCCATTGATAAGGACTTCGATTATTTTTTTTTATGATTTAGATAATTAATATGATCGCAAGTACTCCGGCACTAAATGTACCATAGGTCTTGAATTTCATCCATATTTTGTTCCATGTATTGACTACCAATTGCTCCATTACATTCTCGTTCATCAGCTTTCCAATTATTCCATTATTATCTTTTATGGTGTCTCTACGAATTTCTCGGGTTATATTATTTATTACTGCAGGTTGTTCCAAGGGAAACAGGATTCGATTCATCAATTCCTGTAGATCCTTTTCTGTATATATTCCACTTGTAGCTAGTGAAGGAATATTCTGATATTTCCAGGTTAATCCAGAAAAAGGCTTAAGAGTGGTAGGTGTTTTTGCTTCTACTGCTTTAGGTAAAAACGTATACCAATCGTCATTGAAATAAAAGAATGTGGGTAGCAGAGTGTTACAATCAACTACTATGCCATGAGCTTTTAAAAGGGGGATAAAAACCTGGTATTATTATTATGGATCACTTTCAATTCGGCATAACATTCTTCCCCCTGTGAGACTTTCACATCAACGGGTATATAATTAATGATATGTACTACCTCTCCTGCTGTTACAGCCATGTATCCGGATCCTTTCATGAGATTATAGGCAAACTAATCGGAAGATTGGGTTGCAATTGCAAGTGCATTTTTCTAAATTTCTCTTTCTTGCTTACAACGCTGTACGACAATATACTTGTACAAACGAGTTATTTGTACCTTTATATGACGATCTACATATACAAATTTTGAATTTACATACGCAAATATATCCAAGTTATTTAACGATATTTTCTCGTTGAGGAAAAACGTATTATTTTCGACGACATAGACAAATAGTTTTGGATGTTCGGCAACTATTCCACAGTACATTTTCCTTTTGTTCAATTATCTATTGTTTGTTTTATAATATATATATTTTATTTTATGATTTATCTCATTTCATTTTATATTATATTATATTTTTCCTCTCTCCTTTTTTTTATTTTGGCTTGATTTCTTTGGTTGATTTGTTTATATGTGAAATTCGGAGTCTATTTGAATGAACTATTTTTGTGCCCTTTTTAGTCTCTATTTTTACATTATGTTTTGGAATAATACCAACTATTTTATAAGGTCCTGAGTAATGATCCGCGAATTTCCCCGGTTTAGGTCCTGATTTTAAGAAAACGTAATCACCTAAACTGAAGTCTTTTGAATTTATATGTCTATCATAATATTTGTTTTATTTTTCTTTAGAGCTAACTAAATTTTTGTAAGCTAATTTTCGTATACTACCTAAACGCGCAACTAAATCTATTATATATCCTTTATAGATAGATAACATATTACCTTCACACGAAGGGGATTATTTGGGTGCATTCGAGCTAATCGGCCAAATACTTCATACGGTGTATGCTTGGTACTTTCTTGTACGCAGGTATTATAATTCAGGATAGCTAAGTCTAGCCAACCATCCTAATCATTGTCAATGTCGGTATATTGTTTCAAGTATTTAATTAGTGTGTGGTGAGGTCTCTCAAGGGAACCGTTCGATCTAAATTTTTTTATTTTGAATCGTTTGGAAACATGCATCATCAACGAACTCAAAAAATTTTTACCCTGATCTGTGAGGACTGCTTTTAGGCATCCAAAAATACAAATAAATTTCTTGATAAAAACATCAGCTATTGTCGATGACAAGGTATCCTGCAATGGCACGGCTAAGCAAAATTTGCTTAGCTGATCTTGTAAGGTTAAAATATATTCATTTCTTTTTACGGTTATTTTTAGAGGACCTACAATATCCATAGCAATTTTGTCAAACACTGTAGCACACGTGTCGGTTATTATCATGGGTTGTTTGGTTTGTAAGCAGGTCAATTTCTCTAATTAACACTCTGAACACTGTTAAATTCGTCTTTGTATGTCATCTTTTAGATTTCCGCAATAGTATTCTTGTCTAATTCGGTAAAATGTTTTTGAAACACCACGATGTCCTCCAATAGGGAACTTATAAAATTCATAAAATATTACATCGCGTTGTTCTAAGGGTACATACACTAGCTTAGTCATACAAATTATTACTTTTATTCCACTATTTCTAAAAACACTAGCTAATAAATTCATTATCTCTGACCAACTTAAATTCTGTATGTGTTTACTTTGAGCGAAACAAATCTTAGTTTGATTAGTACTAATTAATAGATCTCACAGTATTTTTAAAGTATTGCATATTTGATTTTTGATATAACTTAATGATTCAGGGCGATCGCCTCGAATGTAAAGTCCAAATTAATGATAATTTTTTTTCTTCTTATCCTTTAAGACTTTAGTATTGATCTTATTAAATTCTATCAATTTGCGAGCACCTTCATGACATGATTGTCCATTACTATTTATAAAATGTGAGAGTATTCCTGCTACTGCAATCTCAAAAGCATCTGTATGAATTATGTAATCTTCGTTTAACTTTGGAAATTGCAGTCACGGAGCGCTATACAATAAATCTTGAAGTTAATAAAATGAACTTTGGATTTTATCTGTCCATTCGAACACTGTATTTTTTTGCAGGATTTTGGTTAAAGTGTAACGTCGGGCCGTTTACTATGAATAAAATTAATTTTTTTTCTCGTATGCTTTTGCGTGCTCAATACGTAACTTAAATTTTAACTCCGTGAATGAGCAAAGGGAGAGCAGTCAGCTGAAGCGGCTGGAGGACACGTGAAAATACCCGTCCCTTTGTCGCGCGCTTTCCGAATTTTACTCCGAAAGATCGTAAAGTTTTTTTTGAGTAGGTTTAGATATAGAGTAAAGGAGCCGCGGAATTCTGCCTACATCCTGTTGCACGATTTCACCCAAAAGTTTTCCACTTTTAGAAGCTAAAACTTTTGCTATATAGAAAAAATTCAATAATTATTTTTGTATTAAGAAAATAATAGCATGATAGGAAAATTTCGCAGCTTCTTGAAACCTCCTGCACACTTTTTGATTAGAAACGTAGTTACCGCGCAATCATCGAAAATATCCTAAAGTTTTGAAATTATAAATTAGAAAATGAGATAAATAGTCGAAAAACAGTTACCTGAATGAACTTTAGTAAATCAATTATATAGTCCACAATAAAATAATGCCCCTTTTTCATTCCATATTATTTAAACAACGAATTGAGTTAATTATTTAAGTTACTAATTGTAAACATGTAGGATTAGAGATTTTCGCGTAAAATATGTTAAATAATAAGAAACTTGCGTTATTATTAAGAATTAATTGTAACAATTTTACGTAACAAATAAATTAATAATTATAAGAAAATCTGTAATGAAAATGGTACTTGGAGAGCCATCTAACGAGATAAGGCCCAAACTCTTGAACGCGCGCCCCCAATTCTCACCACGCCCCTGAACCAATTAGGGCCCGAAATCCGAAAGAGAAAAGGAGGGAAAATCTCAGTCAGCCAATTAGAATTTACTGGTATTTCCACTCTTCCTAAATTTTAAGGGACTGAAAGAGGGATTTTCCTCCCAACCACCCCCAGGGTTTAAAAGGGCGTGCGCAAGCGAAAATCGCCCACTCTCACGCTCCTCGCAAGCTTCATAAGTTTTACTACATTGTACGAAGTTCGACCAAGTATCAGGTTCAGACTCTCCAAGTACCAGTCAACTCCATTGAATAAAATAAAAGTAAGTTTAAACAAAATTTTTTATTGCTATCTTTCCTCTTCCTTTCTATTAAAATAGTTAGACCGGAATTCGAAAAAAAACAAGTCTTCGAAGAGTATTTCAACAAGGATTGGGATACTTTTCTATAAGACAGTCGCGCCGTTAAAGAAAAATTAAATTCTTTTATGTGACAATTCCAGCAAGGTCTGGGATATTCACTTGCAAGTCCCGATTCCATTGGATCCTGGTGTTTGATGGGAGACTTGTAGTCCAATTTTATTTTTCTCTATTTCAACGCGAAACGCGAAATAAAAAAGCTCTAATTCTCCAATTGCTCGTCCCGGTTTAAGCGTACGCACGCAAACCAAATAGAACACCTGAGAAAACGTTCGCCTCAGACGTACCTGAGATAGTGACCCGGACGTCACATAAAATTTTTGGAGGCCCCGGGGGGATTTGTTGGAGAAAAAGAGCTTTATAGGGTACTAACAACCTCACACTTTCCCGTCTTCTTTTTCTTATATAGAAAAATTACGGATTTGAAAAAAGTAACGAATTTAATATAAAATAAAGAAATTGAAAAAAATAACGAATTTAATATAAAATTACGAATTTTGGAGAAAAATTACGAATTTTGAAAAAAGTAACGAATTTAATATAAAGAAATTGGAAAAAAATATTTGGCTGTTGACGATGAGTGCAGCCACACTCGTCCCGGACAGAGGAAGTGGCAGGAAATGCGCGGGAGGTCACACCAGATTCAAATTTTACTTCGACACAAACAAATCTTTATTTCATTGGCGTTGTACAGCGACGTGTGGAAACTCGCCCGCATCGGGGCCCGTGGGCGTCACAAACAGGGCAAGTCTGTTTGTAGAGAGCGGCTGACGCTACAGGATGAGCGGACGATGATGTTCCTCGGCGGCGATGACGCGTGCTGTCGTGACCTGACGCGGTTGTAGATACTGGAACGGCGTTCGGATCGACGACAGGCAGCGGTTCGGAAGATACTTTTCCTTGCCTTGCGATTGGCGACCTTATATAGGCCGCCAGGCCGGGACGCAATCTTAAGAGCCGCTTAGGGATGACCAGACTAACAGGATTATCAGGCCATCATCCCCCTAAGCCTCGTCTCCTAATCCGGCTAATCCAAACCGGAGCCGTTTCTCCTGCCGCGGACCCAGGCCCGCAGGATGCTGCGCATATGTCTACGGCGCGCCGGCAACACGGCGGCGTCGCCCGGGCCCGCTGGTCCCCGGTCAGAAGTGGTACTGCCGCTAACGCTGCGCCGTCCTCCGCCGCGACCGCTTCTCCGAGTGGCGGCTCATATGCCACCTCCGACGAGGAGGGCTGAGAAGATGCTGCAGGCGAAGGCGTCTCCTCGGGCGGCGGTCGCTCCGCTGCCGCCGGTTCGCCACTCCTCGGCTCCTTCACATGCGGGGCCGGCGCCCCAACCGAGTCGAGATAGGCGGGCTTTAGCGCGTCCGTTGTGACCGTCCTCTCGGCCCCACCGACTCTGATTACGTAGACCTTCTCACTGATGCGCCTAATCACCTCGTGCGGACCAGAGTATGGCCGCTCCAGTGGCTTTCGGATCACCTCCCCGCGCAGGAAGACGTGTGAGCAGGTCTTCAGGTCCGCCAGATAGAAAGGCCTCCGAGCCGAATGATCCGATGACGACACAGGCCGTATGGCCCCCATGAGGCCCTGAGCTTCGCCACGAAGGTCGCCGGATCCGCCGAACAGCTCGTCGCCACAAAGAACTCCCCCGGCATGCGCAGAGTTGTTCCATACACCATCTCTGCCGGGGATGCCTGCAAGTCCTCCTTGAAACAGCCCCGAAGCCCAAGGAGCACCAGGGGCAAGCTCTCCGGCCAGGGCACCTGAGGATGGCACATCAGGGCCGCCTTCAAGATTCGGTTGAACCGTTCCACTATGCCATTTGCCTGGGGATGGTACGGCGTGGTGCGCACCCGCTCCGCTCCAATAAACTGTGCCAAGGCGGTGAACAGGGCCGACTCAAACTGCGTGCCCCGGTCGGAAGTTATCGTGAGTGGGCAGCCTCGGTCCGCGATCCAGTGCTCCACCAGCGCTCGCGCTACGGTCTACGCCCGAATATCCGCCAAGAGCACTGCGACCGGCCACCTCTTGAAGCGGTCAAGCACGGTCAAGCAATACCGCAAGCTCCCGATCTGCGGCATCACAATGATGTCCACGTGGATGTGCTCGAAGCGATTGTCCGGCTCCTGGAAGAGCGATAGCTTGGCCCGGTTATGTCGCTGGACCTTGGCTCTCTGACACGCCTCGCAGCTGCGCGCCCAGCGCCCCACGTCCTTCCTAATCCCCGGCCAAATGTAGCGTTCCGTAACAGCTCTTATCGTGGCGCGGATGCTGGGGTGAGCCGGATCATGTGCGGCCTCGTAGGCGCGCTGACGTAACACTTGCGGCAGATAGAGCCTCACCATCCGGTCGGCTATGCTGCACGCCACCCGGTGCCCATCCAGCTCGAGCCGCCTCAGGTCGAGCACGCCGGCCTCGAACAGCTTGGGCAGCTCAGTGTCTGCCCCCTGTGCCTCGCTGATTACCGCCGGACCCAAAGGCGAAGGCATTCCAACCGTGGCACACTGCGACCCCGCTGAGGAGTCCTGAGGCGCCGACAGCCCCTCCAGGCCCGCCGATTCGTCGATACGCGACAGGGCGTCGGCCACCAGGTTATCTTCGCCCCTGATATGCTTGAATTCCACATTTTGCTGCAGCACGTAGTCCAGATGCCTCTGCTGCCTTGGCGACGCCCGGTCGGACGGCTGCCGAGCCGCGTAAACCAGTGGCCGATGATCGGTCAGCACCGTGAATGCTCGCTCCTCTAGAATCCGGCGAAAGTACCACACAGCTTCGTAGACCGCCAGCAGCTCCTGGTCGTACGTGCTGTATCGACGCTCCGTTGGTGAGAGCTTGCGCGAGAAGAAACCCACGGGCCGCCAGACACCATCCACCCGTTGCTGGAGGGCGGCACCCAGGGTCAGGTCGGAGGCATCGGTAGCCAACGCCAGCGGTGCTGACGGCTCGACAAAAGCGGCCCCGACCGCTCCGGCTAGACTGCTGCGAACTGCGCGGAAAGCCGCGTCGGCAGACGGGGTCCAGAATAGTGGCCGCCGGCTTCCCCTTGCACGCCCCTTCAGCATCTCGCTCAGCGGCGCCTGGTCCTCCGCCGCGTGCGGAAGACACCTCCTATAGAAGTTTACCATTCCAAGGAATCTTCGCAGGCACCGTGCAGTGCCCGGCCTTGGGAACTCGGCGATGGCTGCGATGCGCTGAGCCGGCGGCCGAAAGCCGTCGCCGGAAACCTCGTAACCCAGAATTAACACCCTTGATTGTCCGATCTGGCACTTCGGCAGCTTGATTGAGAGTCCCGCCTCTCTCAGTCGCTCCAGCAACGACCGCAAATGCTTTAAATGCTCCTCGTGGGAGGGGGACCCCACGAGCAGATCGTCCAGGTTGTTCGACACAAATGGCAAGTCGCGCAGGAGACTGTCCATATAGCGCTGGAAAGTCTGCGAGGCGTTGCGCAGCCCAAGCGGCATACGCGCAAACTCAAAGAGCCCAAAGGGGGCGGCGAACGCCGTCTTGGGCACATCCTCCTCCGCCATCGGCACCTGGTAATAGGCTTCCTGTAGGTCGATCACCGAGAAAACGGAGCATTCTTTCGCGTCCTCCAGAAGATCCTCTATCACGGGCAGCGGGTAGCGATCCGGCAGCGTATTCGCGTTGAGTCGCCGGTAATCGCCGGTCACTCTGCATCCTCCGTCCGACTTGGGCACAACATGCAGGGGGCTGGCCCACTGGCTCGAGGAGGGCCGCACGACACCGGCCCGGAGAAGTCGGTCGAATGCGGCCCAGGCGGCCGCCAATCTATCCCCCGCGAGGCGTCGGGGCTTCTCGTGGACTGGCGGACCGACTACGTGGATGTAATGTGTCACCTCCACGCCGCCCAGAGTCGCGCCTCGACCTCCCGGCTCGGCTAAGTCGGCAAACTCCACCAGCAGGTGGTCGTACCGCCTGCGATGAGCATCGCTCGCGGCGTCGGCCACAAGCGCAATCCCGTGGACCTCCACTCGGCGCACGTGCGCAGGAGCGGAGCCGTTCGTGTCTCCATCGATTAGGCGCCGGTGTCAAAGGTCAACCACAAGGCCGGTGTGCGCCAGAAAGTCGGCCCCGATAATAGCTCCCGGCACATCCGCGACGATGAAAGGCCAAGAGAACGCTCGAGGTAAGCCGAGGTCAAGGTTGACCATCTTCCGACCATACGTCCGCACCGGAGAACCATTGGCAGCGACCTAGGCCAGCGGCTGCCGATCGTGCCGGCCTGGCACCAGAGAGCGAGGCATCAGTGACACCACAGAACCGGAGTCAATCAGCATCGGCCTCCGAGACGTTCGCTCGACGATGTGCAGTCGAGTCTCCGCGCCTTCCCTGCCGCCGCCGACCGCCAAGACGGGCGGCGGCACTATCGGTTTCCCAGCCGCGTCGCAGAGGCGAGAGCGTAGCCGCACGGCGGTCGGCAGTTTTCCGCCTTGTCCCCGAAGCACTCATGGTAAAAACAGAGCTCTCCCTGCTCCGTGGAATGGCCCGTAGTGCGAGAACGACTGCGTCCGCGCTGACGAGCGCCGCCGTTCGCAGGTCGAAGGTCCTCGAGGATCCGATCCGTGGAGTTCCGCAACGCGGACAGCTCCGTTGCGATCTTGGCCAGAGTCGCTGAGTCCGCCGTCGCATTTGGCGCGGATCGCACCGCATAGATGTCCGGCGATGTGTCGGCCAGCTCGTCCGCAGCCTGCGCCAGCTCGTCCAAGCTCGCCTCCCGCAGGAGCCGCAGCATCTTCGAGGTGCTGTCGTGTCCTGTCGCGGTTGTAGATACTGGAACGGCGTTCGAATCGACGACGGGCAGCAGTTCGGAAGATACTTTCCCTTGCCTTGCAATGGGCGACCTTATATAGGCCGCCAGGCCGGGACGCAATCTTAAGAGCCGCTTAGGGATGACCAGACTAACAGGATTATCTGGCCATCATCCCCCTAAGCCTCGTCTCCTAATCCGGCTAATCCAAACCGGAGCCGTTTCTCCCGCCGCGGACCCAGGCCCGCAGGTGGCGGCACTAATCGGGGCTCGACCGCCACAAATATAACAAATTTGAAATAAAATTACGAATTTTGAAAAAAAATAAGGAATTTAATATAAAATAAAGAAATTGAAAAAAATATAACAAATATGAAATAAAATTACGAATTTTGAAAAAAGTAACGAATTTAATATAAAGAAATTGGAAAAAAATATAACAAATTTGAAATAAAATTACGAATTTTAAAAAAAAATAACGAATTTAATATAAAATAAAGAAATTGAAAAAAATATAACAAATTTGAAATAAAATTACGAATTTTAAAAAAAAAATATCGAATTTAATATAAAATAAAGAAATTGAAAAAAATACAACAAATTTGAAATAAAATTACGAATTTTGAAAAACAAATAACGAATTTAATATAAAATAAAGAAATTGAAAAAAATATAACAAATTTGAAATAAAATTACGAATTTTGAAAAAAAATAACGAATTTAATATAAAATAAAGAAATTTAAAAAAATATAACAAATTTGAAATAAAATTACAAATTTGAAATAAAATAACGAATTTGAAAAATATATAACAAATTTGAAAAAAAAACGGGGTAGCAAAATTGAGAAGTTGCAAAGACTTAATTGATAAAATAAATCAAAAGCGAAAACTAGAGAAAATTATTACATATCAAATACAAAAAAAAAATTTAGTGAAATCTAACCTTTTTTTTTCTCTTCTGCTTTCTATTATGCCTCCTTTTGTAGAATTTAGCAGTGTTTCGTACGAATTAATAGAGACGGTAGACTAGGTTGTAGAAGATATTGCAATAATAAGATAAAGTCAGGACTCGGTAATAAGTCGGGTGAATAATCATAGTAACGATATTGCGAAAATAAATCAGAACGGTCGTAGTCTAAGTGCACGTGTTACGGAATTAGAGTTAGAAAATAAGAACAGAATTAACCAGATAGCTAGTTTAGGACATCTCTGCGTTAACCTGATTAAAACTAATACAGCCTTAAAAAAAGAAATAAAAAAAACTTAGGAAGCGATCAGGAATTAAGGAAAAATTAATCTCCAAAAACGCAGTTTCGAACAAAGTTTTAACCGCAAAAATCGCGAAATTAACCTTGAAATTAGAGAATTAAAAATTGTAAATTAATACTACTAATTAATTGATTTAAAATATTTTTAGCATAGTAATTTTATTAGTTAAAGCTGAAAAAAAAAACTGAAGATAGTGTTAGTTTTTCATTTGTATTTTGATTAAGCGTGATAATTAACAATTTTTTTTTCTCCCTTTTTGCCTGTACAATTTTAGTGAACGCAGAAAATCGGCCCATTAGGAAGAAGTTGACTAAGTGTCAACGTAGGAGGTTAGCAAAGGAGATCCAAAAGCATCCCGACGCTCTACCCAAACATATTTATAAGGCCGAAAGGAAAAAACAATTCCAAATAAATAGGGAACGAAGAGATCTAGATTTGCGGATAAAAACTTTATTAGCTGATAACAAAGCCTTCAACTGTAAACACGGGAACGACCCGTACTACTGCAGGCTTTGCGTACAAACATTTGAAAAATTAGGGCCTATCCCTAGGAAAACAGTGACCCCACTGAATCTGCGAGAGCCTGTAAAAGAGCCGCAACAGAATAATAAACAAAACTGTAGCAAAAAGGACCTAAACAGGCTATATGAAGAATTATTTGCTCCGGATGAAAGGATACTAAAGAAAATAAAACAAAGCAGAGAAGAAAACAGAAAAAAGAAGGAAGATAGACTAAGGACGAAGGAGATAGAAGATCTAGATAAGAAAATAAAATTGAAGGAAAAGGAAATCCAAGAAATCTTAAAAAATTTATAACTTATTTTGTTCTTTTTAATAAATTTTAGTTAAAATAATAAATTCATATTATTTTTTTTTCTCTCTTCCTGAATTATACATAAAAAAAGGGGGAGGGAGAATAAACTAATAAACTAACAATAAACGCCTCTACTTCCCTATAAATATATAGAAAATATTTTTTCCTCTTTTTCGTACTCTTAATGAATAAGAAAGACCCGGGTGATAAACGATTAACGCGTAGCCAAGCCCGAAATCCGTCTACATCTTGGACGGTAGGTATTGGTTTTGGACGGCTTAGACATTCCGACGAATTTCTACAGGAGAAATCTGACGAGAAAAAAACCATAACCCCAAAATCTAACATAGGCGATAATTTATACCCTGACCTAGGTTGTGACGGAGAATTTCGGCTCGCCGACTTCTCCTTCGTCTCTCTCTCGTCCGTTCGCTACACCCGGGCTGAGAGTGTGTTGGTATACACTCTCATGCCTGGTTTTTCTTTGTTTGAGGTGCGGCGAACGGGCATTGGCGGAGCTGAGGGCGGCCGACGGGATGGCGATCCGTTGCCAGGATCGTCATGCGGGAGAGCGAGCGGGATGGGGAGAGCGCGAGCTGCGCACGGATCCGATGCGTGCGCAGCCGGGGGGAAAATCGGCAGTATCGTTTGGGCTGGCCGATCGCGTGTGCGCGTTTATTTTGTCGTCGCCGATTTCCGGGTTTTTTTTTCGTTGGTTGTTGGAAGCGGTGCGGTGCTTCGCCACGTCGGGTTGTTTTTTGTGGATGCGCACCCGGTGTGTGGGCGTGCATCGGTGGGTTTGTTTGGGTTGAGTGAGAGTGAGTGGCTGGGTCGCGCCCAGCCAAGCCTTGCCGCCCAGCACCGGTGTGCGCGGGTGAAAGCGAAGCCCGTGCCGCCGGCGCGCGCGCGTTCGGCGAGCGAGTCCGGCGAGCGGCTGAGCAGCCGCAACAGCAACAACAGCAACAGCTGAGCAGCCGCAACAGCGACAACAGCAACAGCTGCAGCAGCAACAGCAACAGCAACAACATCAGCAGCAGCAGCAAGCCGCAGCCGTTGACCGGGAGCGGCCATCTTCACCTGAAGTCGCCGTTGGGAAGGTCGGTGCCGGTTTTCTCTCTCTCTCTCTCTCTTTCTCTCGCTCTCTTGCATGTCCGGGGTGTTCGCGGGTGCAACGGTGCAGGTCGGGCAGTGATGCCGGCCCCCGTTGCCGGGTGTTGAGGTCGCGAGTGCGTTCGCGGGCGTTTAGGCTTAAGCGGATTATCGGGCAGTGATTGCCGATAATCCAATTAAGCGGATTAGCGAGTTCTGCTGATTTGTGAGACGGAGTGTGCGTGCTCCGTCCACTTATTAATTTGTGTTCTTTTTTCTTTTATTTTTCTTTTATTGTGTTCGTATTAATAAAGTTTGTTATGTATATATGTGTCATATATTATTGCGTCAACCCGTTCGTTTTCCCGATTTTCCTTCAATTCGTGCGCGATTGGCACACACGCTCGGTGTGCCATTCAGTCGTGGGAGCATTCGTGCCTCCCGAGCCCTCCTTTGATAAATATTGTGCGGACGGCCGCGAGCAAGTATTCTTCAACGAATAGTCGGCTTAAATAATTCCGTTACAAGGTAAATTGAAAAAATTTAACGAAGAATTAGATAGTTTAAAAATAAATAACGGATTAGAAGGGCTAATAGGGAGGTCAGCTCCAAACAGCCAATTAGGATCTAGAGAAGATTTAGACAACGTCACTATAGATATCAGTGACGAAGTTTTAAATAAGTTTTAAATTTTAAAACCACGGTAGAAAATCAAACTTGGCTAAAATGGATCAAGACATTCAAAGGACCGTAAAGCAAACCATCTAATTGAAAGATGCCTTAAATGTTGTACCCAACTTCAATGGAAACCCTAACCAATGGGTACCATTTACAGAAGGTTGTAGAGAAGCCTTAAATATGCTGCCTTCAAAATGCGAAGAAGATCTCGTAAAACTAATAAAAGGAAAACTAGAAGGAGAGGCAAGATCAACAATGGTCGGCATCAATTTTAAAACCATTAACGGACTTTTTCCTTTTAACGGCGCAGATGCAATGGCAACAGACAATCAAAGAAAGGCACGGAACGCGGTAACTAACACGCTAGGAATTCAATAACATACGAAAAAAAAGAAAATGCTGATAAACACAGTAGATTGAACTAGCCGCGCCTTCCTTGGGTCATGTGCTGGCAAGTTATCGCCTCGCATAAGAACATAAAGGAATGCGTCGTATGGGTGTAACTGAACACCTCAACCAGCCAAATTCCACAACAAGAACACGCCACAGCACGAACGACCCGCCACGCCGCGACCCGATACCTCTGAACAAAGAAGCGTTGTTCTTTGCACTTTGCCCTTGTTCACAAGGAACGCGAACACTTTTGCACTGCACACACGTAGCTGATTTTTGCACGCACACTCTAAATCACTCTTTCTCATTTACCTTGCCCTTCTCCCCACAAGGGATGCCATGTAATAGAGTCGGCCTATAACGCCGATGAATCTATCGCTATTACCAATTATATTTATAAAGGGGGAAGGCAAGGGCGGCGGTGTATTGCTCCTGACAAGGTAAAGAGAAAGGTAAACGCAATGATCATTCCTCTTATCTTGGTAAATCTATTTATTACAATACGCTACCTTGAGCGTTAACAGTTCGGTCAATCTATCGCACGCCTTATCTAACTATTGACAACTTCCGATCGCCGAAGGAGATGGCCGGCACGTTAGCGCCTTGCCATCTCACTACCAACTCGATACAATCTAAATTATCTTAATAACTAAACTAGCTGTGCCGGTCCGTAAGAGCCTGGCACAGCGCACAAGCCGCGAGTAGCCGTAAGGTGAGAATTCGAGAGAGAGATTAGAGAATGACCTGACGATTGTAGATCTCCTTCGATGCAGCGCCTTGCCGATGATGGTGATAGAGTTCTGCAGGCAAATCTATGGTTGGAAGGGCTCGCTGAAATGATAGGCTGGATCCGGGCAGATTGCTAATGCCGTCTCGGTTTCCTCGCCTTTTCTTGCTGACTGCAGGGGGTCCGTGCACCTCTCTCTGCTATGGGCAACTTTTTACTGGCCGTGAGTATGCTTCCGAGTGCGTGAGAGACTGCTTCTCACGCTCTCCCCACTCACTTACCTAATCGGCGGCACGCGGCACCGTCAAGCGCGGCCAGTGTCACGCGCCTGCCTGCACTATAGTCGCGTTCTTTTCTTTCTCTCTTTTCTCTCTCTTTCTCTCTTACAAGAGCGCATGTTACTGCGCGCTCTTGTCGACCAATGCCGCTGCCTCTCTCTATCTCTCCTCTTCTTTCTTGTTGCGGTAGCAATGCTGAAAATATAAAGGCTGGCATCAGGCACGTGAACTATGCGCCATAGGTCTGCCATGAGTCCCTGCCGATGGTAGGGAGAGATAAGGGACACACGGTGCAGGTCAAATCCACCGGCACCGTTACAATTCTTATCCGATCTTGGCGTAGCCACTAAAAAGGGATTTTTATCAAGGGGTCGAAGACCTCCTCGGCCACGGCCTCTGCCTATGTACGAGTTCCAACGAGGACTCTTGAATCCTTCGCGGCGAGTGAACTCGGAGTTGGCGCCAGGGCTCCTATCCTTGGCCTGAATAGTGGGTGATTTGGACCTTTCCATTTCTTTTAGCTTCTTCTCAAGGATCCTCGTCATCAACTTTTCCAACTCGTTCGCCGAAGCGCTCGAAGAGCTTTCGCTCATGGAGGATAGGCCGGGCTGCTTGTTCTTGGTACCTTTCGGAGGTCTATACGGTGTCTCCGGTAGAATACTGTGCTCGGCTGGAGGTGGAGGCTTCCACTATCCAGCCTCTTCATCTTCAGCCTCTTGGGCTTTGGCCAAAAGTACTCGTACATCTTCCAGGTCGTTCCTATAGTGCTTCAGTTTTTTGTGAACCTTTGGCAGCATATTATCAATGACGAGGGTTATTTGGTCCTTCATCTCCCAAGGCGGATCCATTCTTTTCAAAATGGTGAACAGAGCTACGCTATATTCTGTCACTGATTCTTCTGCACCCTGGGTACGGCAAACCGGGTTCGGGTTGATGGACAAACTTGTTTTTAACTGCTCCTGCAGTTGCATGTTCGCTGTGTACAACGTGTCCTTTTCCGTTTTAATTTTTTGTAAGTCAGTCCCAAGGCTTTCGTATTGTTTCAGCAGGTTTTTACTTTCTTCTACTTCTTTTTTCCAAGCTGCAAATTACGTCTGGAATTGTGTTCGCTCTGCATGTCCTGCCATTTCCAATCTCCATCCTCTTCGCAGTTCGTCTGCTATAGATTTCGTCATAAATTCTGTTTGGCCATTAGGCAGTACGACTTTTACTTGTTCTTGTCTTGTACTATCATACTTTGGCATTGGCGCAGGAGTAGCAGGCGACGTGGTGTTGGTTAAAGGGGTTACGTTTGTCGTCGTAAATGTGACTGTTGTCGATGTATGCATTATCATCTGTTGTGGTGGTAACACACCATGGCTTTGCCTTTGTGGATTTGTGATTTCGGGTAGTTGCGAGTCTGCTCCGACATTTCGCTGTTGTCGTTGTGAGGTGAACTGGTTGCCAAACGCTCTGCGATTTCCTCATTTACGGTTATTGAGAGGCTCATATATCTCTCCACTTCCAAAGCCGTATGTAGGTCCTTACTAATGTCGGATGGTAGTGTACCTGTCTTGAAAAATGTTTTGGCCAAGTCATCCCGTCTTGTATGGGCCAATGCCTCATCTTCTTCTCTGAACGCTACGAAGTCCTGTGCTGTATAGTCCCCTTGGAGTCTGCGGTATAATCTGTCTGCTCGCTCCAGAAAGCGTCCTTCGTTGTGCAATTCTAACTGTGATAGTGCGCTGTCTAGGTCAATACTTGATAAATTTCGAACTCAAGTAAGCAGTCGTTCGTCCAACTTTTCTTTAAAAATCGTCAAGTCATTGAGCGTCCAATTAGTTGCCATTGTTATTGTACGTTGAATTAAATATTATTTTAATTTGTTTTACGACTATTAATTATTTATTTGTTTAATTTGTTATTATTATTTTTATTTTGTAATCGTTGGCAGATTGAGCTAGTTTGGAGACGGTACCAAAAAAAATGAAAGTCGAAAATAATTTTCAATTGTTGTACAACTATCTCGAAATTACAACACGTGCGCAAGTTCTCTAAAAGTTCGTTTTCAAGAGAAAAAAAAACAAAAAATCATGTGCGTACGCCGCAGAGAAAGGTTGTTATATATTACCATATATAATCACCTTGATTTGACTAGCTTGTTGGTTTATAGGCGAACGAAATTTCACGCTTCGTCGAACTCACAACAACTCACGTTTCGCAATATCCTATGCATACACACACATACTCATACGTACAGTCATGTGATATTTCTTAAACGGCGTAGCCTTGAAAAATATATTTTATTCGAATATTCGTTTGAAACTGCTCGACAAGCGAGGCATATAGCAATTTCAAGGCTACCTTGTAAATAACACACTGTGTTTATCTTCGCCGCGTGACCTGACTCTCTGTTATACACGCACGAATGCCCTATCGCTTTCGTAAACACGCAGCGTCGAGTCTCTCGCACGAAGAAAGAAAAGAAAAAGCTACTTGGAATGCCACTATCGGTTGGGCGCCAATATAACGGGGTTGTTACTTGCCCGCGTTATTTCGCGAGAGAACGAAGGATATAATATGTAGCTCGTTGCGGGCGTGCAGTAGCCGCACGAGGCTATGCCCGGATGTCCAGTTATGCGTTAAGGCCCGCGAGAGCGTCGTGGATCAAGCAGCTAATCTTCGTATTAATATATCTTTTTGCAATAATTTGGTGAGAGCTTTAGCTATTTTTGCGAAATCCTTTATGAACCTACGATAATAACCACGAAGTTCCAAAAACTGTCGAATATTTTTAATATTTTTGGATCTGGAGTACTTCTTTACGGCTTCCACCTTTTTAGGATTAGATTCTAAACCATATTCATTTATTACATGCCCTAAGTAATTAACGAATTAATTACTTAATTCGTTTTCTAATCCGATATTATCGATATCGAGATCATTAAACGTATCGTTTTGAGAATCTGTATAGACATGTCTATTAGCTAAACTGCAATTTTCTTTTAAATCATTTTTATTCTTGTAAATTTCAGAAGTAGTAGATGTACTCTCCCGCCCAATAATCTTTGCCCACCTAAGAACAAAACGACTATAACTTTGAAACTCCATATCTCGGCTGGAAATACACCTACAGAGCTCTGCGGGGGCTCATTTGAAAGGGTTTTTCGAGCACTTTTTAATGGTGTATATTAAAACCATGCTTAGATATTTCCCTTGCAGATAGGGCGGCGAATATCAAAACAAAAATTACGAAATTTTTGCTTTTTCTTTAACCGCTTGCCATTTCAAGAAAAAAAATCGTAGAAAAATTCTAAACATAGCATTTTTTAGCTCTTTTTCTGCACTATCCAGAACACTCATTCAAAAATAATTTTTGTCTAAATTCAGCGATTAATTATATGCGCATTTCATTCAAAAATAGCATCTTATTCATTGCTCTGTATCTCGGAAAATTCGAATTGTAGAAAAAAATTTTCTTGGAAGAAAATGCTCTATTTTGTAAGTAGAATACGTGAACGAAATTTCATAATCATATGAAAACATTTTTTTTTCAGTCGTAATATCAAGTAGTCTAATTTATTCAATATTTCACTTTGGAATAATAAAACAGATCATTTATACTCGAAGCTATTCTATTAATTGTAGACAAATTTTAATTGTATGCAAATCTCGATCAACGAAAAATCTAAGTAGAAAAATTAATCTAATCTACCAAAACTGACATAACTAATGATTAGTGAAAAAAATTTTTTTTTAATGCTCTAATCTTCTAAAAAATTGTTTACCATAGTAACATATTATTGAAGTATGGCACCGAGAGATTTTAGTAAACGTTATCAAGTTATTGGATTTCACATAAATGGTAAAAGCAATCGTTTCCGCAGTCTACCAGAGCGCTTCTTGTCTTCAACACTGCCGCTACTTTTAAATTTAGTTACATTGTAGTCTACGGTTCGACGAGGAATATTGAGAATACTAGCAATCTGACGATTGCTTTTACCATTTATGTGAAATTCAATAACTTGTTAACGTTTACTAAAATCTCTCGGTGCCATACTTCAATAATATGTTACTATGGTAAACAATTTTTTAGAAGATTAGAACAACATTAAAAAAAAATTTTTTTCACTAATCATTAGTTATGTCAGTTTTGGTAGATTAGATTAATTTTTCTACTTAGATTTTTCGTTGATCGAGATTGGCATACAATTAAAATTTGTCTACAATTAATAGAATAGCTTCGAGTATAAATGATCTGTTTTATTATTCCAAAGTGAAATATTGAAAAAATTAGACTACTTGATATTACGACCGAAAAAAAAATGTTTTCATATGATTATGAAATTTCGTTTACGTATTCTACTTACAAAATAGAGCATTTTCTTCCAAGAAATTTTTTTTCTACAATTCGAATTTTCCGAGATACAGAGCAATGAATATAGATGCTCTTTTTGAATGAAATGCTCATATAATCGCTGAATTTAGACGAAAATTATTTTTGAATGAGTGTTTTGGATAGTGCAGAAAAAGAGCTAAAAAATGCTATGTTTAGAATTTTTCTACGATTTTTTTTCTCGAAATGGCAAGCGGTTAAAGAAAAAGCAAAAATTTCGTAATTTTTGTTTTGATATTCGCCGCCCTATCTGCAAGGGAAATATCTAAGCATGGTTTTAATATACACCATTAAAAAGTGCTCGAAAAACCCTTTCAAATGAGCCCCCGCAGAGCTCTGTAGGTGTATTTCCAGCCGAGATATGGAGTTTCAAAGTTATAGTCGTTTTGTTCTTAGGTGGGCAAAGATTATTGGGCGGGAGTGTATAAAAACTCATAGGTATATCTTTATCGAATTCTAAAGGTACAGTTCTATTTTTTGTTAAAGCAATGATACTTTAAAAATTGATACTCGAAACCATTATTCGGCATCTCAAAATCATCTTTAAGGACATGAAAAACAGATCGATTCCAAAAATAAATAATGTAGTCGCACCTAGTGTTCGCACCTGCCCTTTTTCACTGATAACTTTCAAATAAATTATTTTATACTTATCATTTACGTTAAATGATGGTAAAAGTTGCTTCTTGATTAAATATCATTCAGAACCGTTATCAATTAAAAAGTGATCTCTTCTTTCTGTAAATGCGTTCTCAATATAAAATCATCAAACTGCTTAAAGGGCTCGGTGTATTTATCAATATAAAACTGGTGAGTCTTGAAATCTTTAATATCTTGATGTTCATCAAAATAATTTGATCCTAGCACCACGTCGCAAGACATTGGAAAATTGTTCGATACTACCAAATACTCCGTAGGTTTATTAAATATTTCCGTTGTTGGAAAACCTTCTAAACTTTTTCCCTTGAATATATTGCGTTTTTCATAGTCTATTGTTGACAAATTTTTCTTTGATACTTCAGTTTTAATTACATTTGCTTCCGATCCACTATCTAACATTATGCTCTTAGATCTTCTAAAATGTTCGCACCTATGACCGGAACTCTAGCAGCGTATCTTAAGGAATAATTGAAAATGTGTCTCGTCTGTAACGTCGGGCCGTTTATTAGCAATAAATTATTTTTTTTTCCTCATGTACTTTTGTGTAGCTTAAATTTTAACTCGGTAAACTAGCAAAGGAGAGCCTTCAGCTGAAGCAGCTGGAGGACACGTGAAAATAGTCGTCCCTTTATCGCGCGCTTTCCGATGTTTACCTCGAACGATCGTAAAGTTTTTTTGAGTAGGTTTAGATATAGAGTAAAGGAGCCGCGGAATTCCACCTGCATCCTGTTATTCGATTTCACCCAAAAGATTTCCACTTTTAGAAGCCAAAACTTTTGCTATATAAAAAAAAACCTTAATAACTAATTTTACATAAATGAATCGGGAAAATAACAGCATGATAGGAAAATTTCGCAGCTTCTTGAAACCTCCCACACACTTTTTGATTAGAAACATAGTTGCCGCGCAATCATTGAAAATAACTCGAAGTTTTAAAATTACAAATTAGAAAAATGAGGTAAATAGTCGAAAACAGTTACTTGAACGAATTTTAGCAAATCAGTTATACAGTCCACAATTAAATAATACCCTTTTTTCGTTCGAATTTATTTAAACAACGAAGTGAGTTAATTAATTAAGTTACTAATTGTAAACATGTAGGATCAAAAGATTTTCGCGTAAAATATGTTAAATAATAAGGAACTTGCGTTATTTTTAAGAATTAATTGTAATAATTTTATATAATAAATAACTTAATAATTATAAGAGAAACTGTAATAAAAATGGTACTTGGAGAGTCATCTAGCGAGATAAGGCCCAAACTCTTGAACGCGCGCCCCCAATTCTCACCACGCCCCTGAACCAATTAGGGCCCGAAATCCGAAAGAGAAAAGGAGGGAAAATCTCAGTCGGCCAATTAGAATTCACTGGCATTTCCACTCTTCCCAAATTTTAAGGGACTGAAAGAGGGATTTTCCTCCCAACCACCCCCAGGGTTTAAAAGGGCGTGCGCAAGCGAAAATCGCTCTCTCACGCTCCTCGCAAGGCTCTAAGTGCATCTCATTGACCAAGTGCCAGGTCCAGATTGACTTCTCCCAGTACCAGTATATTAAATAAAAGAAAAGTAAGTTGAAACAAATTTTTTTATCTCTATCTCTCCTTTTCCTCTTGTTAGAGTAGCTGATCGAAACTCGTGAGAAATAGGTCTTCGAAAAAGTATTTCAGCAGGAATTGGGATACTTTTTCAATAAGACAGTCACGCCGTTAAATAAAAATTAAAATACTTTTTATGTGATAATTCCGGCAAGGTTTGGGATTTTCACATCCAAGTCCCGATTCCATTGGACCCTGGTGTTTGATGGAAGGCTTGTAGTCCAGTTTATTTTCCACTCTTTTTACGCGAAACGCGAAGTAGAAAAGCTCTAATTCTCCAATCGCTCGTCCCGGTTTAAGCGTACGCACGCAAACCCAATAGAGCGCCTGAGATTACGTCCACCTCAGACGTACCTGAGATAGTGACCCGGACGTCACATAAAATTTTTGGAGGCCCCGGAGGGATAAGTTGGAGAAAAAGAGCTTTATAGGGTACTAACAACCTCATACTTTCCTGTCTTCTTTTTCTTGTATAGAAAATTACGGATTTGAAAAAGTAACGGATTTAATACAAATTAACGAAATTGAAAAAAAAAAGCAACGAGCTTGAAATAAAAACAAAGTATTCGAAATAAATTAACGAATTTGAAAAATTTAAAAAAATTTTTGAAATAAAATAACGAATTTGATAAAAATATAAAAAAATTCGAAATAAATTAACGAATTTGAAAAATTTTTTTAAATTTTTGAAATAAAATAACGAATTTGATAAAAATATAAAAAAATTCGAAATAAAGTAACGAATTTGAAAAATATAACAAATTTGAAATAAAATAACGAATTCGAAAAAAATATATAACAAATTTGAAATAAAATAACGAGGTAGCAAAAATTGAGAAGTTGCAAAGATTTAATTAATAAAATAAATCAAAAGCGAAAAATTAGAGAAAATTATTACGTATTAAATAAAAAAAAAATTTTTTTAGTGAAATCTAACATTTTTTTTTCTCTTCTGCCTCCTGTTATGCCTCCCTTTGTAGAATTTAGCGGTGTTTCGTACGATTTAATAGAAACGGTAGACCAAGTTGTAGAAGATATTTCAACAATTAGAGAAAGTCAGGACGCGGTAATAAGTCGGGTAAATAGTCATAGTAACGATATCGCGAAAATAAATCAGAACGGTCGTAGTTTAAGTGCACGTGTTACGGAATTAGAGCTAGAAAATAAGAATAGAATTTACCAGATAGCTAGTTTAGGACATCTCTGCGTCAACCTTATTGAATCTAACACAGCCTTAAAAAAGGAAATAAAAAAACTTAGGAAGCGATCAGGAATTAAAGATAAATTAATCTCCAAAACCGCAATTTCGAATAAAGTTTTAACCACAAAAATCGCGAAATTAACCTTAAAATTAGAAAATTTAAAATTATAAAATAATATTATTAATTAATTAATTTAAAATATTTTTAACATAGTAATCTTATTAGTTAAACCTGAAAAAAAAAATAAGGAAACTTAAGATAGTGTTAGTTTTTCGTTTGTATTTTGACTAAGCGTGATAATTAATAATTTTTTTTTTCCTTTCTTTTGCCTGTTCAATTTTAGTGAACGCAGAAAATCGGCCCATTAGAAAGAAGTTGACTAAGTGTCAACGTAGAAGGTTAGCGAGGGAGATCCAAAAACATCCCGACGCTCTACCAAAACACATTTATGAGGCCGAAAGAAAAAAACAGTTTCAAATAAATAGGGAAAGAAGAGACTTAGACCTGCGGATAAAGACCTTGTTAGCCGACAACAAACCATTCAGCTGCAAACACGGGAACGACCCGTATTACTGCAGGCTTTGCGTGCAGACATTCGAAAAATTAGGGCCTATCCCTAAGAAAGTAATAACCCCACCGAGTCTGCAAGAGCCTGCAAAAGAGCCGGAACAAATTAATAAACAAAATTGTGGAAAAAGGGACCCAAACAGGCTATATAAAAAACTATTTGCTCCAGATAAAAAAATATTGAAGAAAATAAATCAACACAAAGAAGAAAGGAAGAAAACTGAAGAAAACAGAAAAGGGAAGAAGATAGAGCGAAGGAAATAGAAGAGCTAGAAAAGAAAATAAAATTAAAAGAAAAAGAAATAAAAGCAATTTTAAAAAATTTATAACTTATTTTGTCTTTTTTAAAAATATATTTTAGTTAAAATAATAAATTGGTGTTATTTTTTTTTCTCTCTCTATTCCCCTATAAAATTATAAAATATTTTTTCCTCTCTTAATGAATAATAAAGAACCGGGTGATAAACGATTGACGCGTAGCCAAGCCCGAAATCCGTCTACATCTTGGACGGTAGGTATTGGTTCTGGGCGGCTTAGGCATTCCGACGAATTTCAACAGGAGAAATCTGACGAGAAAGGAACCATAAACCCAAAATCTAACATAGGCGATAACTTATACCCTGACCTAGATAAGTTAAAAAAATTTAACGAAGAATTAGATAGTCTAAAAATAAATAACGAATTGGAAGGGCTAATAGGGAGGTCAGCTCCAAATAGTCAATTAGGATCTAGTGAAGATTTAGACAACGTCACTATAGAGATCAGCGACGAGGTTTTAAATAAGTCCATACGCGAAAATCACGGCATAAAATCAAACTCGGCTAAAATGGATGAAGAAATTCAAAGGACCATGAAGCAAACCATCCAATTGAAAGATGCCTTAAACGTTGTACCCAACTTCAATGGAAACCCTAACCAATGGGTACCATTTACAGAAGGTTGTAGGGAAGCTTTAAATATGCTGCCTTCAAAATGCGAAGAAGATCTAGTAAAATTAATAAAAGGTAAACTAGAAGGAGAGGCCAGATCAATAATGGTTGGCATCAATTTTAAAACCATTAACGAACTTATATCTCATTTAGCTGATATTTTTGCGCCACCTCAAACCATGAATTAATTATTAGGAGAACTGGGAAATGAATACCAGAAAGACAATGAAAAGGTCTTAACATACGCTAATAGAATTCGCCTATTAACCACTAGGATAATAGATGCAAAAAAGAGATAAGACAATACCGATTCCATAGACATCGATGAGAAAAATGCTTTAGAAGAAAATCCATTTATATGCTTTAAACGAGGATTAAAGCCAGAAATAAAAATAAATCTCCCACCAGGAATCACTGCTACTAATGCCTTAAAGGAAGCTATCAAAGTAGAAAAAAAATTAGAATTACAAAGAAATCTAAGAGGAAAAATTAATTATACTTCAGATTATCTACAACCCAAGAAAAATGTAAAAATATGCCAAATTTGTGAAGAACACGGACATGAAGCTTTAAACTGCAACACATTCGTGAACAAACAAAAATTATGTAATTTTTGTAATAAAACAGGACACGATACAAATAGTTGCTTTGCTAAAATTAGGTTAGATAACCTAACTTGTCAAATATGCGGGAAAAAAGGATATAATGCACGCGAATGTAAATCGAGATTACAATGCCAAATTTGTAATAAAATGGGACACGCTGCTAAAGAGTGTAGGAATAGAATTAGGACACAGGCTATACATGAAATAAAATGCCAATTATGCAATAATTTGGGGCACAGTGCTCAAAGTTGTCGAGATATAGAAAGGACACAAGTAAATAGCGAAATCGTATGTCAACTTTGCAATAACAGAGGACATACTGCAAAAGACTGTAAAACTAAAATTCCCAATTTTAACAATAATCAATTTCTAGCTAGTCAACCTCCTTTTAATAGATTTGATAAATCTAAAATAAAATGCCTTTTCTGTAAATAACGTGGACACAAAAATGGCTAATTGCTATAAGAAGAAATGGGTAGATGGTCAGAATCAGGGAAACGACTGTAATTCCGACACAGAGGACGAATATGACTCCGATAGACAACAGCGAAGAATCAGAGGATGTTCGACTATTCCCATAAAAAATCAACCTCGATTTGCCGCCAAAGTACCCATAATAAGTGTCAGTTTTTTTGGAACTATATATGATACAATGTTAGACAGCGGATCAGAAGTTAATATTATGAAGATTGAAGTATTACAACAATATTTAGAATACGTGGACATGACTAAGCGACACATATTGAAAGGTATTGGTCTAGAAAGCTTTTAAACCGTAGGAATAATTACTCTCTATGTGTATGGAAGGGAAACTGAATTTTTAATAGTTGAAAATGATTTCCCAATTCCCTGTGATATAGTAATAGGAGCAAGTTATCTTTCATCCAACAAAATAATTCTTGATTTCGAAACCAGACAGTTCATCCTACCAGATAGAACAATAAATTTCAAAGAAGACAAAGATTTAGTTTATACTGGTATCTGCTGCATGTATAATGTCAAAGATGAATCAAAAATAGACCGAGTTATTCCAAGAATCGAGGTAAAGAATCCACCCACTGGCTCGAAGGAATATTTCTTAATAGACACAGGATCAGAATGTAATTTGATTAAAAAGGGATTATTACCACCTGGTAATAGTATTGACGATTCACTCATCATTAACCTAAAAAGAATAGGTAGAAATATGTAACTGACTCTGGGAATAACAGAAATTAAACTTTTCGATACGGATACAATTTTCCATGTAGTCGAAGATAATTTTGAAATGATTTATGCTGGAATATTAGGTGCCGTATTTTTTGAAGACAGTAAAGCAAGAATAAATTTCAAAGATAATACTTTTGAAGTTAAAAATTTCCTAGTACCATTAATCATAGAAACATTGGACAAGAAACTTACACAGGCAGAATTCGATAAACTATTACAGGAATTAATCCCTATGGAAGTACCTAGTTTCGCAGTACGCCATATGTTTAATATATCTCAAAGCGAAATCTTTCAAGACCTTAACATTGAGGAATTTGACGATGTCGATTTTAACATAGCCGAGTTATACATCGAAGAAGAAACAAACGATGTTGAGAAAAAAATAGAAGATCATCTAGAATTGGGTCATTTAGATAATACAGAAAAAGAATATGTAGTAGATTTGGTCATAAAGTCGCCGATGTTTTTTACTTGCCTGGAGACAAACTACCAGGTACTGAATTAGTAATGCATGAAATACATACTGTTGATGACATTCCCGTGAATTGTAAACAATACCAGTTCCCACATGCAATGAAAGATAAGCTTAATTATCATATTGACAAATTATTGAAAGCTGGTATCATTAAAGAATCTAATTCACCGAATAATATACCTGTGTGGATAGTTCCAAAAGCTACAGATCTGAACGGCAGAATGGTGCTCGACATGAGAGGGCTTAACGAAAAAACCGTAGCAGATTCTTATCCTATTCCAAATATCACATAGATATTTGACCAAGTAGGAGGAGCTAAGTTTTATTCCGTGTTCGACCTCGCAATAGGATTCTATCAAATTAAGATGCACCCAAAAGACGCTCATAAAACAGCGTTTAGTACCCCCTTCGGTCATTACGAATTTGTCCGTATGCCATTTGGTTTAAAGAATGCACCTGCAACCTTCCAACGGCTTATGGATACTTTATTACGCGGACTACAAGGCCTCGATTTTTTTTTACCTAGATGACATAGTCATTTATGCTAACAATATTGAAGAACACGATCGGAAATTTAAGTTACTAGTCGAATGGTTAAGAGAAGCAAGACTGAAATTACAAATTAATAAATGTAAATTCCTCATACGAAAAGTCAGCTATTTAGGGCACCTTATAAGTGAGGATGGTCTAGAAGTAGATACCAAAAAGGTTGAAGCCGTACAAAAATTTCCAAGACCAAAAACCGTTAAAAATGTCCGCTAATTCTTAGGACTAGCTGGGTACTATAGACGCTTCATCAAAGAATTTGCCAAGATAGCTAAACCATTAATTAAATTATTACAAAAAGATATAAAGTTCGAATGGAATGAGAAAGCCGAAAAGGCATTTATTGAATTGAAAGAGATGTTATGTAATGCACCTCTTTTACAATTCCCTGATTTATCCAAAGGGTATAACATACGTACCGATGCCTCTGGCACTACTATCGCTGGAATATTATCCCAAGGCCCGATCGGATCCGACCGTCCTATTGCATATTTTTCTAGAGTTCTGCGTGGATCAGAGCTAAACTATAAAGTATATGAAAAGGAAGCCTTAGCGATCATACAGAGTGTCAAAGCTTTCAAATCCTATGTATATGACCGGGCTATCCAAATTATTACCGACCATCAGCCATTAGTTTGGTTTGAAACAGCAGATTTAAACACGCGAGTACAAAAATGGCGATTTTGGTTATCACAGTTTAAGTACAAAATAATTAACACCAAAGGAAAATCTCATGACGCAGCAGATGCACTCTCAAGAAATCCAGCAGATTATTAAAGATTATTAAATATTATTGAAAAAGCGCCCCCTTTTCAAAATTTTTTACCCGAAATCGAATTAGGAAATCTAGTAGTGAACATCACCAATAGTTTAATCGATAAAGAATTCGAATTTCTTATCGATACAATCTCCAGTGTAAATATAATCAAAATCAGTTCTATACCCAATGGATTATTAATTAAGTTGAATAAAGAAATATTACTACAAGGACTTTTTTCAGATAATATCGTAGTAACACACTATACAGAATTGGCTATATTAGGACGCACTTTTGAATTTTATGCAATAGAAGATAAATATGATTTGCCGTATCATGGAATCCTTGGCTCCAAATTTTTATATGAAATACGAAGTAGAATAAATTTTGATAAATTACAGTTAACACACTCAGGAATAGTCACACCGCTTAAGTCAGTATATAGCAAAAACAATGAAACAGAATTCAGGGTAATGCGAAATATCGATCTACATATTGTCAAAGATGATTTGTTGTTAGTGGATTCATACAGTCGTAATCTCGAATGTCGGATACAACTCTCAATTAATACAATATGTGAACAAAGTATAATTAAGAAACAATATGTAACTGAAACGGAGAAGATAGATGAAAGCGACCGAATTATCTTACAAGATATTAGTGGGAAAACCTATCAAACACTTGGTACCATACATATAGAAATCTTTTCCATAATAAATAAATTTTGCATAGTACCCAATGACTTTCCTATAAATTCCGAAGGATTGTTAGAAATTGATTATCTCATCAGGAGTAAAGCAGCACTAAATTTCAACACCAGAACAATGCGCCTTGGAAGTATGATTATCCCTTTTCGTATACGAAATATTAGAATTGACAATCAAAACTCTTGTAAAAACTTACTCCCACAAACAAGCCGTGAAATCACGGAAATAAATATAATGACACGAGGACAAAAACAAAGATTAGAAAATTTACCATCTGCTATACCTACCCCACCGACTGTTAATAAAATGATAAGTCCTGAGAAACGACCCCGAGGAAGGTCTCGCAAAAATCCACTCCAAATTCCCGAAAATACAGAATCAGCGCCAATCGAATCATCTCAGCCACCGGAAAGCCATTCCAAAAAATCTCGAGGCAGACCAAAGAAGATACAATCATCTTCGACAAGTGAAGAAGAATCGGATCATGCCGATGGTTCTAACCAATCTGACAATGAATCGATTCTTGGTGACTTCGATGAATCCTCAGCTGGGCACATTAAACTGGTTAAGATCAAGGATTCAATCCATATGCGTACGGACAACGTAGTTTATTTTATTGATAGTAATGGCGCATCATGCGACGAAGGCGCCAAAATGATGATCGAAAACAATCAGATAGAAGGTAAACAAATTATTAACGTGGGAGAAGTCGTGAAAGAAAGAAAAGGAAAAAAATACTATCGTTTCGGACTCTGTATATGCGGAGAGCGCCCGGAGTCGTTGAGTCATTTAAGAGACAATGTGCTTACAACTTTGAATATATTAAGAGATATGTTGATTAGCCTAAAGCTGACGGAAATTTGTATCGCCAAAAGTAAAGAGATAAGAAATCTAGAATGGGGAGAAGTAGTAAATTTATTGGATACTGTCTTCAGAAATACAGGAATAACGATCTTAATATGTATGAATTGCCTTGAGTATGTGCCTTTAGAGAGACGTGATATAGTATTTTACGAATGTCATCAATCTCCGATCGGAGGACATCGTGGTGTTTCTAAAACATTTTATCGAATACGACAGAATTTTTATTGGGAGAATTTGAAGGAAGATATTCAAAGACGAATACAACAATGCCTTGAGTGTCAGTTAAAGAAATTAACTCACCTACAGACCAAATAACCTATGGTAATTACCGATACCTGTGCCGCTACTTTTGATAAAATAGCAATGGATATTGTAGGACCCTTGAAGAAAACCCCGAAGAACAATGAATACATTTTAACTATGCCAGACCAATTAAGTAAGTTTTGCCTAGCCGTACCTCTAGTCGACACTTCATCCACAACGATCGCCGATGCATTCATAAAGAAATTCATTTGTATATTTGGTTGACCAAAATCTGTTTTAACTGATCAAGGAAGAAATTTCTTGAGTAATTTGATGAGCCGTATAGCTAAACGTTTCAAGATTAAAAAATTAAAGACCACAGCTATTCATCCACAATCTAATGGTTCGCTTGAGCGCTCCCATCATGTTTTGGCAGAATTTCTGAAACAATATACCAACAGCGATAACAATTGGGACGAATGGTTAGACTTAGCCATACTGAATTATAATACTTGTGTTCAAGAGAGTACCAAACACACTCCTTATGAAGTCGTTTTTGGCAGATTAGCTAGATTGCCCTCAAGTTATCCGTTACAAGAAGGAGATTTATTGCCCACTTATAAAGGGTACATTACAGAGTTAGTCACCCGAATAACAGGAATTCAAAAGTTGGCATACGACAATTTAATAGCATCAAAAGAAAAATCAAAGAAATATTACGACAGACACCTGAATCCAAAAAATTTTAAGCTTGGGGATTTTGTATTTTTGAAAAGTGGTCCAAAACCCGGTAAATTAGAAGATCATTATTCAGGCCCTTTTAAAATAATAGAAATTTTACCGAAAAACAATGTCAAAATACAAATGAAAAAAGGAACCAAAATAGTTCACGCGAATAGGCTTAGAATATCGTATATTAATAATAATAATAATAATAATAATTCATAAAAAGGAGGAAAGGTATAAGACTAGAAAACAAACAAAAAAAATATTAAATAAATCATATAGATTTAATGAACAATATCTTTTCCAGTAAAATAATAATAGTAAAATAATAGTAATAAAATAATAGTAATAATAAATAATAATAAATAGAAATAAATATACCAAATTAATCATTGATTTCCGTTCCAGCAATTAATAGTTAACATAAGAATTAACATTATTTATTTTTCAAAAAATGGATATGAATAAATTTGGATTTTACATATTAATCTTATCTACCATTCCATATCAAGGCCAAGCCATCATATGATACGATTGCGGAGCGAGATCATTAAATATTACCACTGTTTCTTTGCTTGGCGTAGATATATTCCACATTTATCATTGTGGAATGCACTCCTATAGTTCGGCTGTCAAAGATGGAATACACGAATATATGGTCGAAATCAGCTAAAAACGCTGTTCAGACTTGTATAATAGCGGTACATTATATTTCGATGAAATACGTGTATTACGCGATATTAAAGTTAACCAGACCACAATCCGACCCTTAACGCTAACTGGTAGTTTAAAAATCGATGGTAGTTGTAACGGTGGTGTGTATTCTGATGCATATGGTACCTGGGAGAATGTTGTAGTTCAAGGTTTAGTAAAAATAACCGTGCAAGACTATACTACACCAGTTGACTTAAATAACGATCAAGTAAGACTACGTTCAGGTATCAAATGTACATTAACTGAAGAAACCTGTATAGACCCGGAAGGAGGTAATACTTTCTGGAAAACGATACCACGAGACATATGTAAATTCAATCATTACGGGATATTATATGAAGGCGTAGCTAACAAAATAATAGACGAACACCAAAACCGTATTTGTTCCTTGATAACAGAAGATATTACCTTCGCGTTAATGGCCAAAGGGAAAAGACAAATCTGTGGATATGAAATAGTTCAAACAGAACACCCAAAATTACTCATTTTTGAAACCACTAAAGGAGTCTCAACCTTTGCTGTAGCAAAGAAATTATCATTAAGTAATTTAGACATATTTGCATACGTTAATTCTAAATTTGTATTCGTCGAGCGTTATATCAAAAATCAAATAAATAGTTTGTATAGAGATGTAGTTGTACAGCGTTGTAGACAAGAACGTGAGATTTTAAAAAATGCTTTAGCAATAGCCACGTATTCATCTGATCAGTTCGCGTACAATTTGATGAAAGGACCTGGATATATGGCGGTAACGGCTGGCGAAGTAGTTCACGTCGTCAAATGTATCCCGGCAGGTGTAAAGATTTCGCCGGGGACCGAATGTTATGAAGAATTAAAAGTAGTCTATAACAATATCACCAAATTTATGACACCTAAAACACATATACTCAAAACTCAAGGAACAATAGTGGATTGTAACGCTTTACTGTCCACTCACTTTTATGTCAACGAAAATTGGTATAAGTTCATGCCACGTCCTGTAGACGCAAGAACACCAGAGATCCTGAATGCATTTTATAATAAATCGTAGAAGTTTTGGGTTTTTCTGAATATTTATAATAATTGAATTATTGTAATAATCACTATGTATCGTTAAAATTAACTAAGTTTAGTACGATTTTATATAAGTAATTATAAACTATAGCGTCACTCTTGCTCTTAAAAGTGGCACTCCGAGAGCCATCTCTGGAGAAAAGAGCCCAAGTTAAAAAGGGACCGCTCTTTCTCTCTCTGAAAATTCATGCCCACAGACCAATAAAGAAATCCTAGATACGATTAGAAAATTTCCCACCAATACAAAATTTGGCCGTTATCGCTTCATGGGCCTGAGGAAAGGGATTTCCACCCAACCACCTACTGCTTATAAAAAGCTCTGTACAAGATTAGAGGAGTGGAGTGAGTACCAGGAAGTGTCTAACAAGAAGTGACTACTAGTGAGTGAGTGCTGGAGAAAGCACAAGAGAAGAAAATTTTGAAGTATATTATCAAGAAATCAGCCAAAATTCATTCAAGAAGTCACCCAACTACATCCAGAATAGAGAGAAAGAGGTCAAAGAGCAGAGAGAACACAGCCTTAATAACAAATAATTAAATTAAATAAAAGTAAGTAAAACCTTATATCTGGCTATCCTTTTCTTTCTTTAAGCAATCCGTTTTTTTGGAAATTCATTAAGCATGAGTCTGGTGAATTTTCATTAAAGTCCCTTAAGAACACATTAAGCGTGAGTCTGGTGTGTTCGTAATAACATTTGGTTATTACATATCGCGCTAGCATACAGTTTTCTCCACGCAACAATATTGCTCGTCTCGGTTTACTAATGTGTTACACGATAGGCAAATCAGAGCAACCCTGAGTTTACGCTTACTCCAAGCGTACCTGAGAGTGACCCCGACGTCACACGGTACTCCTAAATCTATGGGTATCAATTCTTTCAGTATATTGTCAAACTCGTCAAGACTATGCTGCACTTTGTTAATCCGTGGCCTAGGTGAAATTTTTCCGAGATCAGGTTCTAATATTAATATTCTAATAGGGTGCAGCAAAATTTTCTCCTCTAAAATTATTAAATCCGAAATCTATAATAGCTTTAGCGTCTTCATGATCTGACAAATAACTTGATGTACCATTCTTACTTGTGCTCGAGTTCTGCAATCATTCGCTACATGACCGTTTCTATTGCATATTTGACATTTCAGTTGTTTACGACAATCACGAGCAATGTGTCCTTTTCTATTACAAATTTGACATATACTAGTATTATTTCTTAACTTAGAGAAGCATGAATTCTCCTCGTGACCGGTTTTCTTGTAGAAATTACATTGTTTATTGTTGTTTCCTTTCATTATAACGTTACAACATAGGCCCATCTCCATTGCATATTTGGCATAGGGTTATTGATCTTAGAAAACGGGGATTATTAGCGATCCGTGCTCGTAACATCGATTGTGTTTCAAAGACCTTTTCGACCTTTATGGCATTCTTTAGTGCATTAGAAATGGTGGCATCAGTAGGTAAATTTACTCGTATTATATCCGGTTTTAGTTTGTGGCGGGGAATTTCGGGGGGTCTTAGCCGCAGTCTAGCGAAACTCTTCCGCCGCAAGACCTGATTAGCCCTTTTTCCCCGATTAATTATTAGGACGCCAGACCGCCGTATCTAATTACCTAAAGCACTAATATTCTTTGCATTTAACCCTACCACTCACGTTTAATTCGAATAAACGGCGATTGATTAGCGCGAATTAAATAAAGCACTAATATTCTGTCCGCTTAATTCTAGCACTCATATTTAATTCGGGGAGATAACGAAAGGTCAGCGCGACTTAATTGAAGCACCAAATACTTTTCAATTACGCTTTACTATTCCCGTAAATTCGGAGAAATGGCGGAATGGTCAGCGCGAATTAACTGAAGCACTAAAATATCGGCGTCGATGAATCCACGTGTTGCGACGATCTATTAGCCCGAAAAAATTCACGCCCGCACTCCACAATTACTGTTAGTGAGTGGCACTTTGCCTACTTACAAATACCTGCTGAGGAGGCGATGAGCGAAATTACGAAAGAAATCTTGCACAATCACTTCTTCAGACTTTAAGAGTAGCGGCAAAATGGACGAGAAACGGCTTTTTGCGGTCAAAGATCACCTTTCCTCTCTTCTTTCCGAGAAGAAATTCTATTATTGGCCGATATGCTAATTCGGATATCGGTAGCGCCCTTCGAATATTTCATCATTGGTCAATATGTAAATTAGAAAGATATAGCGCCCTCATTTTATCTCCTACTTTCGTCGCTATTTACCCTCTCTTACCCCCCACTAAGTCGGCTAATATTGATTGATGAGAAAGATCTACCCCTACTCTTATCTATTTTTCGAGGCGGACGGAAATCAAATTTTATTCTAATTCGCTTATTGGTCATGACGTCACCAGCGAATTTCATCAGAGGTTCGAATTTTGTCAATCAATTTGTCAATTTAATTCGTCAGATTGCTTGTCATTTATCATTATATAAAAGAGATTGTATCGGTCGCATATAAATATTTCTAATTATGTATTTTAATGTTTCATACCTAAGTTACATCTTTAAATTATTTATAAATAATAAAATAATTAAAGTCGGTTTTATATTCGTAGCGCCCTCATCATCGCATTTATATTTGAATACTTATTAGTTCGCTTGCTTCATATGGTCTATCTAGCTCACTCTCGCTTAATCTGTCTCGCTCGCTCTCGCTTACTCTGTCTCGCTCGCTCTCGCTTACTCTGTCTCACTCGCTCAAGTTGAGTCTATCTCGCTCGCTCATGTTTAGTCTAACTCGGCGCTTCAAAATGGCCGGCCGCTCTCTCACGCGTGTACCTCGTGTCTTGGTACCGGTCTTTGGAGCGCCTCCTGGGGCAATCCCTTTTCAGTTATATGGTGTGTGTGTCTTCGGGTGCCACTAGTGGTCACCAGCAGTGTATGTGTATGTGGCGTTCAGGATGTTGGCGATGGTGCGCAGCAGCCTGACACAGCTGATTGCCGGCTGCCGCTTTATCGGCGATTTTCTGTTTGCCCTAGGTGTGCCAGCGTTCTCCAAGTATCAGTGTTAGTGTCTGGGAGTGTAACGGGCCTGCATGTGTCATCAACATGCATTTCCGCTGTATTTCCCAGTCAAGTTTTCCGTGTTTTCTCTCCGGCCGGCAATATGTAATCGTGAGTGTGAGTGTGTGTGTGCTCTCTTTTTTCACATAATGCTCTCCATTTTTCGAGCATCCGTCGGATCGCATTCGTCAACTTGTTTCGTCGATTTCTTCGGTTTAGGTGAACATATATGAAAAATAATCAGTGCTTGAATTAGGGCGCGTATAGATTAATATTATACGGCTGGTTACGGGGCGGCAAGGGACGAGGATGGCTTTCCTGAGGTGTTGCAAATAATGCAACACTCTCAGGCAAAGCCTTGTAATGTACCGCATTACAGAACCCCCCACTAAGACGGTACACTACCAGGTGTACCGTTCGTTTGCTCAATTCCCCTTTGTTTTGCCGCCGCGTCTTCAGCTCGCGTCAGTTGTCTGGAATTCTTACCTGTTGGGGGTTTCCCCACCTGGTTTCATGGTCTGCTATGGTCAGAGTCCTGCACCTGCCTGGTCTGCTTGGCTGCAGCCTTCCTTCTATTTTGGTTCATTAAATCCTTGCTAGGTCGGTAAAGGTTGGGCAGAGAAGGTCATGTTATACAAATAAAAATCAGATCAGTTATTTTAAGCCAGGGCTTTGCCCTAGCATTTATTGTCAAAATAAAACAACAAAAATTTAAAAAAATGGTGATGGTCGACGTTGGCCAGTTACTGGTACCCACGCCTGCGGGGGCAATCGCGCCTCTCCATATCCTCCATCTCCTGGAGGACGCGTTGGAGCTGTTGAAGCTCCCTCAGGCGCAGGTCGGCGTCGGCCTCATCCTCGGAGCCCCTGGTGTTGTGGGGCCTCGTCCGCTCCTCTACCAATGGTCTGGCAGATGAAGCAGGAGGTCTGGTGCGGGGTATAACCCCGGTGTTGGCGGTTGACCTCTCCCGCTCCAACCCCGCGCGGTATTGAGCCCGGCCTCGGGTTGCCTCCTGGTATTACGGTGGAGGGTCCTCCGTCTGCCGAGGGCTACCTTGTCTCGATGGCGGGGCTCCTGTCCGGGGTTCCAATCCCAACCGGACCCAAATAATTCAGAGTTTTTCTAGGACCAAATACGAGTATATCTGCCAAATGATCTAATAACTCATTTAGAGTTGAAAATGTTAGTTCTACTACTGTAGCACGTGCCTCTCCATCTAGTTTTGATCTCAAGAGTTTAGTTTAGGTTTCTTGAATGTTTGGTGGTATTATGCTTAATGCTTCTTTGCATCCTTCTACAAATTAAGTCCATTGACTTGCCTTTATCAAACTTAGGTACTACGTTTCGGTTTCGACGTATGTCTCTGCCTCGGCATTACTACTATTATTTAATTTTGGCGGAATTTTGTTATAATTATAAAAAGGATCCGGCAAGTTAGTGATTGGACTAAGGTCGCTTAAGACTTGTGAAATGGACGCAGTTTCGACTCTATTCAAGGTTCTGTTTGAATTAAAATCTTTATTCAAAGCAGAACTGTCTTCAATTTTGCCTAAGTCGGGAAGTGACTTGGTTGATCGTCTTAAGCCTCTGCCAACTCTACCAATCGTCCAGCTAACACTCACGGTTTTCGATTAACTGCGTATGAGACATTCATCTTTATTTTTGCTGATCAATAAATTTATATATGTAAGAGATGGAGAGAAGGGAACAAATAAAGCTTGTGCTTCCTGATTTCTCAACCGAGGACTTTACGGTGCGTTTTAGTTAATTATTTCCTAGCGGTATTATATCCGAACTCCCCTATAATAAATAAAATATAACTTTAAATTTTCAAATGTCTTTGTTAACTTATTTATTTTATTTGCTAAGGCCCTTTTGTGATTGTATTTCTACGGATTAATTTGTTGTTAATTTTTATTTGTTTTATAAGATTTCTAACCTAGTTTTTTAGGGCAGTATTTGTTTTGATTAAGTCTACACAAATATCTCCTAAATTATCTATTTAACTAATTCTGTTCTTATTTTCTAATTCTAATTGTGTAACACATGCACTAAGATTACGACCGTTAACATTTATTTTAGCAGCTGCGGCGTCGTGTCTATTAACTACTTTTATTACTTTGTCTTAACTATCTCTTAATGAAACAATATCTTCAACTACTTGATCAACTGTATCAATGACATTATTTGAAAAAATGTTAAAACTTACGAAAGGAGGCATAACTAAGAAAAACTAGAAGAAAAAAATATCTTTTATCGAACTAACAAAATTATATATCAGGGTTAAAAATTAAATAAGAAAAATTTTATTCGTTAATCTTCCTCTTTATCTAAGTAATTTAAAATGAATATATGCCTTTAGTCAATAGTTTTCAAATACAAATTCAATTTTCAATAAACATTGGTAATTTTTATTTAGGCAAGATTTTGTAATCTTTCAACAATTTCAAACTTACTTCGATCAATAATTTCAAATATATATTTCAATAATTGACTCTTTAGTGTTCCTATACTTGCTCTTAATCTATTTTTCTATATCAAACTCAAGACGAATCGTATTTTAACTGTATTAATTACTTCATTCGTTTAGTTGACTTTCTAAATATTTCTCAAAAATTTATTTTTATTGCTAATATATTTCTTTCCGTTTGGCAACCAAGACAAAGTTTTTAATATAAATTATATTGATAACAAGTTTGGCAGAGCAATCCCTTAAATTTGGTAATTAAAAACAAACACACCACATCAATTATCGATAACGTTTCGTCAGCATGGTCACTGACCTCCTCAGATCTTTATTGAAAAACATTATATAATAATGAAATACAAATAAATACGGTCAATACACAAACAATTAAAAGCTTATTTTCCCTACCAAATAAATATTTTCATTTCTCTTCGGTACATCTTCAATCAGTCACATAATCTGTGTAACAAAAATTTGTTAAAGTCAAAATATGATATAAAAACATAGTGGTCAAATCAGTGATAACATCAATAGTTAAAACTGTACTGAAATGAACTTAGACTGTGTTTACAAAGCAAGAAAAAATAAGCGTAGTCTATCTGTACATACGGGCAACACTATAGTCAACAAGGAATATGCTAGTCAAACATCAATGCCATCAAATAACGAGTCTCTATACAATGCATACCTAATTTTTTATATATTCATATAATTCATTTATCTTTGATATTGTTTACTTAAAAATTTGGTATCTTCTTGTCTATTAATAGTGTTATTGTTAATATTAATGTAAATCATTTCAGCAATCAATCTTTTCTGTTTATTACTCTCTCTAAGTAAAATCATAACATTATCAAAATCAAAACTGTGTGAAGGACTTTGTTTAATGTGTAGCGGGATCGGTAGTAATTTATCAGAAGGTGTACTTTTGTGTTTATAAATTCTAGTTTTTAGTTGTCTTTTTGTTTACCCAACATATGAACAATTACAATTACCACAAGAGAACTTATAAATAACATTAGTTTCTGCCCACTTGTCCAACCTATCTTTTCCCAATGTAATTATACTATTTAATTTATTATTCATCTATGGATTACAAGAAATATTAAATTTCTTTAGTTTAGATTTACAAGTAAAGAAAAACTTTTTGTGGAACGGTAATGAAATAGAAAAATCTATCCTCGATAAATCAATATTATTCTTATTTTTAACCATATTATTATTGTTTTCTGTGAGTTTATATTTTTGCATACGAAGTCGGCGGCAAATGCAAGAATCGATAAAGTTCATCGGATAATCATTGCATAAGGATGTTTTTAACTTTCTCTAATTTTTGTTTTTAAAAAAATTAATGTGAGAGTAGGACGGCTCTAACTACCATATTGAAAATAATATTACGTTTAAGTTGTACAGTGTGGTTTGAGTTGAAATTAAGAATTCTACCTGAGCAAGTTGGTTTTTGATACCAATTCGTAATAATTGTATGTCTATCAATAGATAAAGTTAAATCCAAAAACGGGATATTGATATTATTTTCAAGTTCGTGTGTAAATTTTAGATGATCATTGTAACTGTTAAAAACTTGCAATACAATCTCAATATGTTCTCTCTTTATACATAAGATCGTATCATCCACATATCTATAGTAAAATAAAGGAATGCAATCATATTTCTCTTTTAGTAATGCCAAACAATTAGTTTCCAAATCTTCCATGGCTAAATTAGCAAACAAAGGGGACGTAGGTGAACCCATTGATGTACCAAAAATCTGTTGATAGAATTTTCCATTAAATTGGAAAAAATTGTTAGCAAATAAGAATTTTACAGTGTCGATAACAATTTTAAATGGAATTCCACAGTGATTGTGTATTTGGTGAAATCTTTTTTCCAAACTATCAATAACCAACGACTCTGGTACATTTGTGAATAGTGATGTTACATCTAAAGAGATTAAACAATAATCATGTGGAACAAACAAAGATTTAAAATTACGGACTAATTCAAAACTATTATTAACATGAGACTTAGGATTTTTAATACAATCTTTAAGTTTTTTATCTAAAATCTTCGATAAAAAATTCAAAGGGCTGTTAACAGTTGAAACAATCGGACGAAACGGAGTGTGATAAATTACTACCGATCCCGCTACACATTAAACAAAGTCCTTCACACAGTTTTGATTTTGGTAATGTTATGATTTTACCTAGAGAGAGTAACAAACAGAAAAGATTGATTGCTGAAATGATTTACATTAATATTAACAATAACACTATTAATAGACAAGAAGATACCAAATTTTTAAGTAAACAATATCAAAGATAAATGAATTATATGAATATATAAAAAATTAGGTATGCATTGTATAGAGACTCGTTAGTTGATGGCATTGATGTTTGACTGGCATATTCCTTGTTTACTATAGTGTTGCCCGTATGTACAGATAGACTACGCTTATTTTTTCTTACTTTGTAAACACAGTCTAAGTTGATTTCAGTACAGTTTTAACTATTGATGTTATCACTGATTTGACCACTATGTTTTTATATCATATTTTGACTTTAACAAATTTTTGTTACACAGATTATGTGACTGATTGAAGATGTACCGAAGAGAAATGAAAATATTTATTTGGTAGGGAAAATAAGCTTTTAATTGTTTGTGTATTGACCGTATTTATTTGTATTTCATTATAATATAATGTTTTTCAATAAAGATCTGAGGAGGTCAGTGACCATGCTGACGAAACGTTATTGATAATTGATGTGGTGTGTTTGTTTTTAATTACCAAATTTAAGACATGGCTCTGCCAAACTTGTTATCAATATAATTTATATATAAAAATGGAGAGTACAAAAAATTCTTACAAAGTTTTTAATCAAATTATTTTCTCAATTTTATGTCTCTTTCTTTTCCTATCTATTATTTCCTATCTTTCTAAATTAGCCTTTTTATTTCAAAATACAAATTTCAGAACACAGAATAAATTCAAACCCTTTTTTATTTTTTTAAATATTTTTCTTTAATAATCATTTTTTCTTGTTTCACTTTTCAAGGTAAAAAAGGAAATTTTTTTCTATAAAATTTTTTCTTTTCCAATTTATATTTCTATTTTTAACAAAACTTCACTAGGCAACAATTTTATTTTTCTTATAATTTTCCCAATAAAAAAGAAAATTTATCTCAATTCCTGTATTTCTAGAACAGATTTCTCTAAACCTTCTTAAATTTTTTAACAATTCATAAAATATTTCAAACAATTACATAACTTTTCCTTAAGCAACTTAATTTTCTTTATTTTTCTTTATATTTAAAAAGAATATATCTTTTAGGCACATCAGAAAATATTAAAATAAAATTTTAATCGCTGTAACGGGGTGGATTAACTGATGCAACTTGGGTTTAATTAAGAACAAGCTCCCACGATGCAGAGCTAACCGCCGCTCCATTAATCACGTATGAGTATACATGTAATCGCTTTTATGTTTGATACTTTCGCTCCAATGTCTTCTTTACAACAGAGTTGAACTTACCTTAAGTCACCTGACTCGTAACACTTGCTTACTTTTAGGTATACGGAGACTAATGTGTCTTTCCAATATTCCCTAGATAAAATAGGTTTCAAAAATTAACCGGTGACGGATCCGTTAAACTACAGGGAAGCGAGAGAGAGAGAGAGAGAGAGAGAGAGAATTCGAAATTCTGCCAAGAAATCTAACGCTCGGCACGAATGCGAAAAGGGTAACGGTCGCTCACAAATAAACGAGCGGAATTATTTACGCCGCACGAAAATTAATGTGGTGCATCTAGCCTATGGTGTGGTTACGGTGATAAGTCGTAACCGTTAATCAGCAAAATTACTAGAGCTCCTGGAGAACTTGCTGCGCTGCCTCAGTAATCGGTAACGGGTGCTGCCCTGTACAATACTGCTGCTTCGCTGCGGCTGTGATTAGCTGCTGCTAGCTAACGCTGTTACTTTATTCGCACCTCGCTCTCACACTGTTGTAGTAAATTGTTTTATTGTATATATACACTTATAAGTATTATTTGTAAGCACTAGTTTATTAACCCTTAAATACAAAAGTAAAAACAGATTAAAGAAACACCGCGCACACTGCTATGTCACATCTGAACAAGTAAGGGAAAGTCTTAACAAAAGGCCCTCTCAGAACCAAACGTTGTTGTCGCAAAGAGCGCTAATCAGAGAGTGAGAGAGAGCATTTTACTCTCTCCCTCCGAGCCGCGCCAAAACCAAGACAGTGGAAGGTGGCGCCTCCAGTGGTGGTCACGACGTACGTTCTCACACACTCACGCACGTATCAAATCCAAATAAACTTTTGATCGGCAAACGGCAAAAACACAATAGAATATTTTGGCGATATTCTAATGGACAGTTGAGACTATACTGAAAATTGAACTCTCGCGCGCCCCCTTTATCTCTTAGGCCCCGGTCACATAGGTACACCCAACGTGGATTGAATCGCGACCCCCCCAGTTAGGTTGGTATGAGACTATGAGTGCTACTTTCAGTCCGTAACGGTGGTTTTCAGATCGGTCATAGTATAACGCTCGTTCTTAAATTATATAATTAAAACCTAAAATCAAATAATCATGCATCTAAATTCATTATTCGGTAAACAATTAATTTTAAACCTAAAAACAAATTAGTAACGTTTTAGCTTTTTATCGTATCTTAAAACGAATTTTCATTTTTGAATTTTCCCGCGGTTTCTTCGTTCAATGCAACGACGGAATTCTCATACCAACCTAACTGGGGGGGTCGCGATTCAATCCACGTTGGGTGTACATACGGATGCGGACGGATACGGACGCAAATCGCAACTCTAATAACATCACTAAAAATATCTAATTCGATTATTTAGTACCAACACTACCGGTAGTGAGCAAACGTGACTGTTGTTTAAAACTGTAGCGCCGAACGTACCACATTTAATAAACGCCTATATAACCTTTACATAATTGCAATCTATAAGATGGCAAATGACAGAAAATCAATGGGTATGCTAATGTAAAAAAAGCGGCCCGATCAGAAGAAGAACTATTCAATAATGTTCGTTTTTTCTATAGTAGACTTTTGTTCCTTTAAGGCAAAATTTGGCTATCTTTCTGTTTTCCTTTTCTGTAACAACATACATTTTGAAAATTGAATAGTTGTTATATTTCTTTTTTTGAACTTCGAAGATGAAGATGTGTTACTATTTACATCTGAATTACTATAACTACTTATACAATCACTCTTATTGCTACTCTGCAGGTCATCATTCAATATATCCGTACTAATGTTACTTTGATCAGACACAGTTCCGCTATACTCATTCAAAGCTCTATTGTTGAAATTGATATTTATTCTTTTTTTAACGTTGTCACACTTAAATTTTAATACTCGTTCACCTATAATAAGACAAATGTAGAATGTATTCAAAACAGATCAGTTTTTTTACACAAGAAGTTACAAGACAAGAGCGTGCGTGATACGATTATAAACATCAATGTATCTGGTACACTCGTTAAAACCTTAAAAATATTAATTATTAAAAAATAATTCCTCAATCGATTTTAAAAATATATTAGAAACTCAATTAGAACGTATGTCATAAAATAAAAATCCCGCAAGACTCACTTTCTAGTTTCAAAATTTGTACATCTTGGAAACGCTCATCGGTTATTTTACCTTTGTATTTTATTACTGGATAGTCATCTGTTCTGGTTTGTGGCATATTAACATCAAATTCTTTGACAGTTTTAATCGTAATCACTTGTAATAAATCTTCATTCAGAAATTTAACGAGAACATTAGAAATATCATTTTCAAGTTCACTCATTTTCACTAACAATCCTATACATTTTCACTAAAAATTTATACATTAATTGTAAAAGAAAGCACGTAGTTGACAATAACGTCATATTTGTAATAATATTGAGTAAGTAATTATTGGCTATTTCGATCGACTTGGTACGAATATGAAAGTCATGATTTAAGATAACTTTTTTTATTATTATATTTATATAAAGGTCCGTGTAATTATCAACTATTCGTCTTTTTTTTACATAAAAAGTTATTATATAAAATGATCGTTCTCTATTGGGGGATTGTCGTAACGAGAACCCGTTAATGCGCGCCCATTAATACATATACCAAGATGACCGAAATATTCTAGATATTTTTTCATTCTGTCCCCTCCTAATTAATGTATAAAAATTTCATTCAATATTTTACTATCATTTGTTTCAGCATGGTAAACTTTATATTTATGAAATTGAAGTTTGTGCTGTGGTTTTCTTGATTCGTAATCTTAGATCTTTGAAATGGAAATAATAACAATCTCTTTAACGAGATTTATCTCTTCTTCGAGGTCACGAGTGTCTGAAAAATTAATAGGCGCGAATAATCAAATACAGTTAAAATTCAATCTTTTTATCGCAAAAAATATACGAATGTGAATTATTTTAATTTAAATAATTTTTATAATCATGCTGTGTTAAAACAACAATAATATTAAAAAGGAAATTTCAACAATATTTGTCGCGTATGTAAAGACTATTTCAATATGTAATTGATTACTATTTTTAATATAAAATTTAAATATTAAGTTAAAATGATATACTATACTCAAAAACTAATATAAGATTATATGCTTATAATACTTACTTCATCCTAAAACAACTATGTGGACTTTTTCTTCAGTACAGGTATTTTTATGCATTACAGAATAAACATTATTTTGTTGATAATCATATTTATTCAGTGCTACGTCAAAATCTTTTATTTCGCTTACTTTAACAACGAAAAAATTATCGTTGTTTACAGAATATACCCGGGCGTGAGACTTAAGCTCATCAGAACTCATGTTGCAATCAATTTCAAATTAACGCAGCTATATCCTCACCGCTGATAATTAAAATAGACTTCTAAGTGTCAAATATATCATTTTTTCATCACTTTTTTATAATTAAATATATAAAGAAAATACTGATTTGAACACAATTACGCATTTTACATGATAGGTTAAATTGTTATTCATGTTTGTAACAGTGACAGCTGAAATAACAAATTTGAAGATCAAAGAAACTATCGATTGCGGGCGAACTCTAAACCTTTTATATCATATACCTATACTGTAGTTTTGTATGAAAAAGAAAATAGTTCTCTGTATTTACTTACAACATATATCAATTTTCATTTTTATAGTTTAAATTTTATATTTTTATTAGTTATTATGTTATATTAGTTTATAATTATTAAGAAATTACAGATCCGTTAATGATTACGAAATTTTCAATCGTTACAGCTCAGTCTCTTGGTAAGTAGTATATTTATGAATAAAACTATACAATAATTTTAAAAATGAACAAATTTTCACAAAGTTTTCAATAGCATTTTATGTTGACAATAATATTAAAATCATGATTTCTGATTTATTATGGAAATAGTATCTTTCTATTTATTGACTTGTAGGTGCTGTCTAATAATTGTTTTCAAAAGCTGTTGCTCCAGTCATTGCATGAGATAATCATCACATAGATGGAATTACTTTCCCAGCTATCAGCGAGCCATTTGAACGCTAAATTTGCTTTTTAAGTGCCTGTGATTTTTATAAATACTTAAGAGTATTTTTCATTATCATCTCATTGAATATTGAGTAAGTTTTTGTTATGAAAGTCTCATTAACTTTCATTGAAAAACTATATGGTCATTATTTTGTTATAGATTATATTAAAAATATGATTTTAATAAATAATCTCAACCTACCTGTTATTCGCTTTGTAACTTTCATATACCTCTCTTAATTGTACTTTTAAAACTATGACCTCAACTAAGCGTGGACCTTATAAAAAATATTTTGAGACAGTTGATATACCATGATCAACTAATACGACCATAAAAAGAAAAAACTAAAAGGATTGGTTTTGAAAGCAGTTCTAGCAGTTACAAAGAGGAGGTTGTTACAAATATATATATACATATATATGTGTGTGTGTGTGTGTTTTCATCTAATACTACCATACTGAAATATTATATAAAGCAGTAAAAAATATTTGTTTTCGTTTTTAAAGCAATATTTAATCAAATAATTTACTTACTAATATTTTTACAGGAAATTTGTAACATTAAAGGCCAGAATAAAGCACAAGTCTATGAATTGCAGATGCTTTATAATTTTAGTCAGGAGAAAATATGTTCAGATGAACTTGAAAAGAAAACGTATAATTAAAAGAATGATATACCAATAGAAATTATATTCAAGCACGTAAGAAAATAATCTCTTGTGCTGAGCAGTTAGATGTAGAGAACTATGAAGAGCCAGTAACTATCAGTGTTAGACTCGGCACTTCTATGGTAAATACATTTTACAAAGTTTATCAATTACAATATTTGCAATCTATTTTCTTGTAAAATTATCCATTTCATCGCACGTTTTGTTGACCTCGAGGACCTTGCATCTGCTTCTAATCACAATTTCTGACGCTTATTTGAGACTATTGATACAATTTTGCTGACAAATGACTTTCACTGCACATTGCATTTGATAGTTAAAGCTTTGCAAATTTTCCTGAGAGTACCAAGTTCTAACCTGTAAACAAAACATAACATCCACAAAGCAACAAGTTTTCACCTTTTGTATCGTAGAATTATATATGAACTTATCTGATAAAACAGTATAACGCTGAATTTCTTTCCATTATTGTTAATTAAAACACTTTAATTAACTTGTCAATATAATTATGCATTGATAAATTATAACTATTATTCATTGCGTTGAATAATCATAGAGCAGAAAACTGACTGGTAATTGGAGCATTCGATATTGGAAAGTGGGATTGAAAAAGCTAGCTTCAGCGCCCCTGCCGTCTGGAATCACAAGCCGTGACAGGTTGGCGACATTGGCGTTGAGGCACATCTGCATGTGTTTGAGACCCTCGCCACATGTGCGCATACCATAGAGACTACATACAGGAGACGAAGCGCACGTATGGACGTTATTTAATTCACGACGCGGGAAATTTAAAATTGGAAATAAGCTACGTCGTTTGAGCACCACTGTACCTGACCGAGGTTAGATCACAGTTTTTACCTATGAAGATGCAAGGTTTATACTTCAAGTATAAATGGCTATTCACGAGTTTTGGTTGGCAAGAATTAAGACAAATTTGGCGCATAGATTAAAAGAGAAGCAGCAGACAGTGCAGGGCAGCAAAGGACCAAAGAAGAATTCAACAGTCAGATAAGTATCATTAATTCACATTATTACAAAGTTTCCAGATAAGATAAATTTACTTTGTGTAACTTTGCAGGTCTCGAACGGAGAGAGTATTTAGAAAATATAGAGCACTTGGTACCAGCAATTCCTGGCAACAGATCGATTCTCTGATTAAGACTAATCAGTCATTCAAGAAAGCCTAACCATATATCAAGAAACTGTCAGTGGTAGTAACAAATAGAGAAGCAAATAATGCAGAAGATAATGAAGAAGACAGTAATCATTGGAGAATGCTGTGCTTCAAGACTTTCTAAACAACAGCAGTGATTCAGATGAAATAATTGAATTTGTTCATAGACTGTAGAGGGATTCGTGTCAAGCATAATTATTATGCAGTGTATTTGTTATAAAAATGTACGACTATATTGTGTGGTTAGTGAAAGAATGAGTGACAAGTTAGTGATAAAAAATGTATCATTTAAATTACGTTATTTATTTCTTAGCTACCTTTTATATGAAATAATAGAATACATTTTGAATGCATGGACAATGAAATCTTGTTACATTTAGAGTGATCTATCTTTGATGTTGTAGAATTCTTGTCCATGCATTCAAAATGAATTCTATTAGTTTGTATAAAAGGTAGCTAAAAGATAAATAAGGTATTAAAATGATCCATCTTTTTTATTACTAACTTTTTTATCACTGCATAATAATTATGCTTGACACAAATCCCTCTACAGTCTATGAACAAATTCAATTATTTCTTCTGAAGCACTGCTGTTGTTTAGAAAGTCTTGAAGCACAGAATTCTCCAATGATTCACTGTCTTCTTCATTATCTTCTGCATTATTTGCTTCTCTCTCTGCTACTACCACTGACAGTTTCTTGATATATGGCTAGGCTTTCTTGAATGACTGATTAGTCTTAATCGGAGAATCGATCTGTTGCCAGGAATTGCTGGTACCAAGTGCTCTATATTTTCTAAATACTCTCTCCGTTCAAGACCTGCAAAGTTACACAAAGTAAATTTATCTTATTTGGAAACTTTGTAATAATGTGAATTAATGATACTTATCTGACTGTTGAATTCTTCTTTGGTCCTTTGCTGCCCTACACTGTCTGCTGCTTCTCTTTTAATCTATGCGCCAAATTTGTCTTAATTCTTGTCAACCAAAACTCGTGAATAGCCATTTATACTTGAAGCATAAACCTTCCATCTTCATAGGTAAAAACTGTGATCTAACCTCGGTCGGGTACAGTGGTGCTCAAACGACGTAACTTATTTCCAATTTTAATTTTCCCGCGTCACGAATTAAGTAACGTCCAGTGTATCTCCTCCGTGTTAATTTTTGGGAGCTCGTATCTCCGCACTAAGAGCCTTCTGGTGGTGTCGCCCCTAGCGGCGGTCACCCGTGTCAAACTCAGATTAGCGACGAGTCCCTACCAGTGAGTTACCATATGCCCAGTGTATATCAAAATATTGATTGTAAATAATCAATGCAAAAAAAATATCAGTTTTGGCATCTACTTTCGGACACCATGAATAACACAGGCCGGCAAAATACAGAGTCGTCACTGTTCTTTTACAACTGAGGGTCATTTTCGAAGTAATTTTTGGCGTAGAATTAGAATCCGTCGTCAGAATTGCTTCATCACGTCAGGTTTTTGAGTAATCGTCCCCTAAAGGTCGAAAAAAACACGTTTTTTGGCCATATTCAAGGCTTGATTACATCGTGAGTTTATATTCTTTTCTAAAACGGTTGACGGCATCTTAAAGAAGCACTCTTACCCTTCAAAACCCATTTTTCAAATTCTAGAATCATTATAAAAAAAAAAAACTAAGAAATATATCGTATTCTTCCAGGAAAATTGGCCGAACTTTTAAGCTCATGGTGAAACCTCAAAAATGGCAAACTTCAATTGATGATATCTTGATGAAAAAAATGATATCTTAAATTTGAAAAATGGGTTTTGAAGGGTAAGAGTGCTTCTTTAAGATGCCGTCAACCGTTTTTGAAAAGAATATAAACTCACGATGTAATCAAGCCTTGAATATGGCCAAAAAACGTGTTTTTTCGACCTTTAGGGGACGATTACTCAAAAACCTGACGTGATGGAGAAATTCTGATGACGGATTTGAATTCTACGCCAAAAATTACTTCGAAAATGACCCTCAGTTGCAAAAGAACAAAACCTTGCAGGCCTGTGTAATTAATCACAAGCACTTAATCCTAAACCCCTACGGGGATCAATGAACATATGCGACATTCAAAGAAACGTAGATACTCTGTTAGGATAGCTACGCGGGTTAAGGCACGCATCTTTTTTTAGTGCGCTCGAAAGTATTCAGGTTCAAATCCAGCCGAATATATTTTTTTTTTAACAAAAACTTCATTTTATTATTGTCCTAGAAATCATTTCAATATGATTAAATTAAAAAACCATTTCTTTTCATATATTTATTCCCAAGTAAAACTCCATTCACTTTTTATTTATATAAATTAGTCGGTACGTTGTTGGCACTTCTAAAAATCATTAATAATGAAATGATCAAATTTTACTTTTTGTTAATTGTGTTAATTAATTAAATATCAAAATATTATTAAATTATGTATTATTCTTCAGTAATCAGTTTTGAATTAGTTTTTATTGAAAAATTCTAAATTTATTTGCTTAGTACATATTTACATAGACAAGTTTTCATATCGACAAAGGATATTTATATTTACATAATTTACAACTTACAAATATTATTTACTATTACAAAAACCTCTTTCAGAACATTTTACATACATACAAAAATATATACTTTCCATACGAACATTCACATAGGCATATACATATTTACATTGACGCATTGACACACACTCGAAAACTAAATGTACAGAAAATATTACTTAATATTATGCTTTGCATTTTTTCACAAATTTTTGGCTTTCTTCTTGGCAGCACTATGCACAATATTATGTCGGTTGCAAGCCATTTTTCCTCGCCTTTCTAAATAATATGTAACAAACTTCAATGTTAGATTTTCAGCATGCTCTCTACACCCTACTAAAACTAATGAATTAGTCTCGACTATGTGGTAAACAATTCGGAAAATCAAGTCCCTACATATTCCACTTTTTTTACCAATAATGTAAGTCACCGAGTTTTCAACCATCTTGATCAATTAAAAAACGCCGTCGCTTAATCGTACTAAACCGCCAAAACGTTCCCTTGCATTTGTAAGTTGGTGTCGTGCTGCGTCGCTCGAGAATGACTCCAAATGCAAGTTACAGTTTTGGCAACTGTTCCTTTTGACGATTTCTCGAACAACCCAGCCAGCAACATTAGAAATCTGTAAATAAAATGAAAGAAAAATTGTAAGAAAAATAATGATTCAACAAAAGATTGGAAATAAAATTACTCACCGTCACTTTTTTATCTGCCTCCACTTGTACGTAACAGCGAACTTCGAAAGTATCGAAATTGATAAGGGTAAAAATGTCGCCATTTTTTTTCGTCCAAGTCCAGTTTTGTTTTAACTCTTATTTCTCAAATACTTCATCTAAATTTAGGGTACTACTTTCTTCAGCATTTTCCAAGTGGCTGATGATCGTATTGAAGTTACCAACAGAGTTCACCTGTAAAAATATAATTTTAAGTAAGCGATGTACTTTTAATTTTTTCTAAATAAAGTAGACGCAATTATTAGTCCAAGCTTCATTTTTGCAGGACGCGACTATATGAACGCGGGCTTTCACGATTGCCGAGCGCGCGAGAGAAACCCCTCACCACCGCTCCCCGGCCAGTAGCTTTTCTCATGCTCGAATTAAAACTGAATTATGATTGTAAAACCGGCAAAATATGCAGAGCCTTGTTTCTAACAATAAAATGTAAAATATTAACAATCGAACGTCGTTGGTCCGATTTCTTAATTTTCATTGTAATAACAATAATGATTTAAAAAAAACTTAATTCGACTACTATTGGTCCAAAATAAAAATTTTTTTTTCAAAATATTCGCCTTTAATCCAGCTACAATAATTTCCAAAAAAGAATTTCTAACATGCATAGGAAACGAGAAAATCTAATTGTTTATACAAAAAAAAGTGCATTTTTTTAAGTCAAAAATAAGGGATTGAAAGTTATTTTTTGCATTCGCCCCTAATTACTTATTAAAATTGACGTTTTGACGAAGAGATTGAGTCCTTTTGCTACTCGATACCTTCGACCATCAAAAAGTTACAGCCTCGTACTTTCGGCATCTCTTACTTAACTAATAACAATAAATCAATAACTAATGAAAATATATAATCGTGTGAGGGTTCATTTTTTTTCTAAATCGCAAGAGCTTTCTTTTAAAATTGATAAATATTAAAAAAAAACATTTTTAATCCAGCTACAATAATTTCCAAAAAAGAATTTCTAACATGCATAGGAAACGAGAAAATCTAATTGTTTATACAAAAAAAAAGTGCATTTTTTTAAGTCAAAAATAAGGGGTTGAAAGTTATTTTTTGCATTCGCCCCTATTACTTATTAAAATTAACGTTTTGACGAAGAGATTGATTCCTTTTGCTACTCGATACCTTTGACCATCAAAAAGTTACAGCCTCGTACTTTCGGCCTCTCTTACTTAACTAATAACAATAAATCAATAACTAATGAAAATATATAATCGTGTGAGGGTTCATTTTTTTTCTAAATCGCAAGAGCTTTCTTTTAAAATTGATAAATATTAAAAAAAAAACATTTTTGCAATAAATATTCAATATACTAGAAATGGCCTTTTTCGAGGGTTTTTGCCATTTTTTACAATAACTAACTATCGAAAATAATCGTGCGACGGCTCAAATTATAACTTTTAGAATTGTCTATAACTTTTATCAACAACTTTTTCCGGTAAAATGCATATTGTGGCTTGCAGAAAAAACCGGTTTTCGACAACTTTGAACTCTTATAAATAATTTTTGATATAAAAACTCTCTAAAAATAGAGAAAAAAAAGATTTTCGTAGGGTAGATTAGCAATTCAAATTAACGTATTTTTTTTGTGCGATTGTAATACTGATAAATTTTACAGGAAAATCTTTTATTTCTTAAGAAAAAAATATTTTTCTAGCTTTACCTTAAATTTTACCAACTGAATATAGTTTTATTGTAATTTTTACACTCTAAAATTTAATTAGCCATGTTAATATACAAAGTCCTAAGTTAACGTGTGTTCTTAAACTCCTACATCCGCAAAAACAGCTGATTACTCCGATGATAAAGTAGGAAACTCTGATAGAAAAAATATTTATTTCCCAAAACAAAATACACCACCAGCCTTGCCGTAATCAGTACCATTTGAAAAATAGTTATTTTCGAATTTGAACCCCTCGAAAATATTAAGAAAAAAATTAATTCGTAGTCTACTTCGACGATTCTAATTTTAATGTAAAAGATTATGAATGTCTTCTTCTTAATTTGTACCATCTACGAAATCCAAAAATATGATTTGTACCCCAGTAGAATTTGAATTATACAGCGTTTTTCATAGAAACACAGTAAAATGCAAAAAATTAATAAAATTTGTGATCCTGGGAGAAAAATGGTGAATTTTCTTAAAAAATTTTAAGTAAATAGCTTTATATCTATTTGGACTATTCAAAATTATTTTCTGAAATAACCCATTTCTATTAATGTAGCTCTTATAACTTCAATATAATTTTGGATTTGGAATTAGGGGGGAGGGGGGTACAGAAAAGAAAATTTAGATAATTTTGAATAGTCCAAATAGACATAAAGCTATTTACTTAAAATTTTTTTAAAAAATTCACCATTTTTCTGCCAGGATTACAAATTTTATTAATTTTTTTGCATTTTACTGTGTTTCTATGAAAAACGCTGTATAATTCAAATTCTACAGGGGTACAAATTATAATTTTGGATTTCGTAGATGGTACAAATTAAGAAGAAGACATTCATAATCTTTTACATTAAAATTTCACGATTTTTCCGCCGAGAAAAGAGATTTTCCGCAGCGCGGAAGAAATGAAATTAGAATTGTCGAATTAGACTACGAATTAATTTTTTTCTCAATATTTTCGAGGGGTTCAAATTCCAAAATAACTATTTTTCGACTGGTACTGATTAAGGCAAGGCTGGTGGTGTATTTTGTTTTAGGAAATAAATATTTTTCCTATCAGAGATTCCAACGTTATCATCCGAGTAATCAGCTGTTTTTGCGGATGTAGGAGTTTAAGAGCACACGTTAACTTAGGACTTTGTATTGTGACGGAGAATTTCGGTTTGCCGGCTTCTCCTTTGTCTCTCTCTCGTCCGTTCGTTGCGCCCGGGCTGAGAGTGTGTTTGTATCCGCTCTCATGCCTGCATTTTCTCTGTTTGAGGTGCGGTGAACGGACATTGGCGGAGCTGGAGGCGGCCGACGAGGTGATGATCCGTTGCCAGGATCGTAATGCGGGAGGGCGAGCGGGATGGAGAGGGCGTGGGCTACGCACGCATCCGACGCGTGCGCGACCGGGGGGGAAAATCGGCAGTATCGTTTGGGCTGGCCGATCGCGTGCGCGCGTTTTTTTCATTCGTCGCCGATTTTCGTTGGTTTTCCGTTGGTTTTGGAAGCGGTGCGGTGCTTCGTCGTCGTTTTGTTTGTGGATGCGCATCCGATGTGTGGGCGCGCATCGGTGGTAATTTTTCTCGTGCGTGGAGTGAGTGGCTGGGTCACGCCCAGCCAAGCCTTGCCGCCCAGCACCGGTGTGCGCGGGTAACGGCGAAGCCCGTACCGCCGGCGCGCGCGCGTTCGGCGAGCGGCTTGGGAACAGCCGACGGCAGCGGCAGCAGCGGGTGGCAGCAGCCGGTTGTCAACAACAGCAACAACAGCGAGTAGCAGCGGTGGCAGCAGTAGCGAGCGGTAGCCGGTGGCCGGGCGTGGCCAGCTTTGTTGCAGTCTCCGTCGGCGAGGTCGGTGCCGGTTTTCTCTCTCTCTCTCTCCTTCCCTCGCTCTCTTGCATGTCCGGGGGTGTTCGCGGGTGCAACTGTGCAGGTCGGGCAGTGATGCCGGCCCCCGTTGCCGGGTTTTGAGGTCGCGGGTGCATTCGCGAGCGAGCGGGCTTAGTCGGATTGTCGGGCAGTGATTGCCGATAATCCGATTAAGCGGATTAAGCGGATTAGCGAATTTTGTGTTAGGCCGATTTGCGAGACGGAGCGTGCGTGCTCCGTCTACTTATTAATTTGTGTTTCTTTTCTTTTACTTTCTTTTATTGTGTCGTATTAATAAATTTTGTTATACATATATGTTTCATATGTTATTGCGTCAACCCGTTCGTTTTCCGACTTTCCTTTAATTCGTGCGCGATTGGCACACACGCTCGGTGTGCCATTCAGTTGTGGGAGCATTCGTGCCTCCCGAGCCCTCCTTTTGATAAATACTATGCGGACGGCCGCGAGCAAAATATTCCCTTGAATAGTCGGCTTAAATAATTCCGTTACATGGCATCCCTTGTGGGGAGGGCGCGACGCGTGCGCGAGTAGGATGATCGCGAATCGGTAGCGGTGACAAGTGCTTAACGACGCGGCATAGGGGGGAAGGAGGATCTGCAGTGAGACCGACAATCGTTGCACCGATAAGTGCGCGCGCAGCAGTTTTCCCGTTTCGTTTTTTCTTTTAGGATCGCCGGGCAGCGATCGCGTCGCGTCTGTCGCTCGGTCCCGTTAAGATGCCGCCCCCCGCAGCTGACGCGAACTTATACATTCGCCGGTTATCTAGGCAGCCGGAGTTACAGCACCTGAGGGCCAGCATCACCAGGGTTCCGCGTGAGGCACTGGTGAGGTATATGCGGACTCAGGGGCTGACCACAGAGGGTGGGCTCCTGGTACTCCATGACCGCGTTTTCCGCGTGTTCTTGGCGAATACGCGAGCCGGAGCTGAGGTGCCCCTTTTCCCCTCTGACTTTATGTCGGGGCGCATCCCCGATCCCTCCTCTAGAGAAGCGCGCGACGTAGTGCCGGACCAGAGTTTGCGCGCACGGTTTGAGGATACTCTGGCCCGGAATCCCCTTTTCGCTTGCACGGGAGCGGATGACGTGTCCTTGCTCAGCTCAACGGTCCAGGGGAAAGTGAAGCACTCTCCCCCTGGAGTTGGGCCGGTCTTGAGCGAAGACCGGGTCGACCGTACCCTGCTCGAGGAGGAAGTCCGGAGCGCTTCGACAGATTCCGACTCCGGCGATACCGCAAGAGAGGCTGCGGTAGCTGCGGCGTTGCCACGGGAGGCCCACCTGGAGCAGGCTGAGGGCCCGGGGGACGTGGCTGCCGGACCCATCCCGGTTCCAGCGGTGCCAGTGCCACCTCTTGACCCGCTATTTTTGCAGCGGGTGCTGGCGGCATTACAGGTCTTGGGTTATGGGCCTGTTGGTACGGCCCCGCTGGTGGCCGGGATGCCGACGGTACAGCCCTCCCCGCTGCGGCCCCGGCCCCCGATGGGCCCGGGCAGCCCCGCGGCTGACCCCCAGCGGGGGGAGCGGTTAACGGGTTTGGACTCTCCCAAACGCAGGTGCCCTCGCAAGCTCGCGCGCGAGTGGCGACAACACTTCGCCGCCTCGAGTGGATTCGAGGAGGAGCGACGACCTGTCCTGACGAGGCCCCCGTTGCTGCTGTCCTCAACGTCAGACTCGTCTAGTGAGGCGAGCAAGGCGCATTTGAGGCCTAGGAGACGGCCGCGCAGAGGGCGGCACAGCCGGGAAGCCACGAGCTCCTCCGAATCCGAGCCCTCCATCGCTGGAAGTTCTTCCAGCGATGACGTGAGCGCGTGCCACCAGCAACGCCATCACCGGTGTCGTCGGAGGCGCGTACGTTCGGGCCATCGAGGCGCGCGCAGGGAGAAGTCGCGCGGCCGTTTGAATGGCAGGCCCGCCGATGCGATTTCGGCGTTTAGGGCCTGGAACGTGCGGTTCAACGGCGCCGCGGGATCGGGTGCAGAACGCTTCCTGGAGAAGTTGAAGCGCTGCGTGAGGTTATATAATCTCCCCGATCGTGAGGTGCTCCCGGCCCTGGATGCGATCTTCTCCGATCGCGCGGAGGTTTGGTTGGCGAACAACCTTGGAGGGTGGCATACCTTCCATGATTTTGCTGTGGATTTCCGCCACCAGTACTGCCGGACGTTGGACCGTGAGAAACTCTACTGTGAGCTGAGCCGCCGGATGCAGGGTGAGGACGAGTCGATCGCTGACTACCTCACCGCATTCCAGAGTATCGTGCGGCGGATGCGGCCTCCCCCGTCCGACAGACGGCAAGTGCGGTTGGCGATGGCCGGGTTGAACCCGGAGTATGGGCGCTACCTCCGAGATAGACCCGTACATGACCTTCGCGATCTCCGGTATTATGGAGATAGATTGGAGAGGCACCAGGATCGCGAGAGGAGATGGCACCCACCTTCTGCCAAGGATAACTTGCTGGTGGAGGATGCTGCGTACCGAGGGAAGGCGAGAAAGACCCACGTTGCAGAGATTGCCGTCGAGGTCTCCCAAGCCTCCAAGGAGCAGCCGGCCAGCAAGCCGAAGCAGAAGAAGAAGAAGAGCAAGGGTGCCAAGTCCTCGGGAGCACAGGTTTCGGGGCGTTCGTCGTGTGGCGGTTCGGGGGCTGAGGGGTGCATGGCGAGTGCAGTGATGCACTCAGCACCCGGGCGTTATCCCAACGCCCAGGCCCAAGGGAAGGTTGCCGGTGGGGGCACGAACCCGCGAGCAGCGCTGTCCCTGCAGGCTCCAGCGCGAGCTGTAGTCCTGCAGCAGAGACAAGGTGGCGCAAATTCTGGAGGCGGCCAGGGTCCATCCCCGTTTCGAGGTCGTTGTTTTGGTTGCAACGGGGAGGGACATAGACGGTCACAGTGCCCGCATAATACTGGCCGCCAGAACGACCAGGCTCGCGGAGCACCTGTGTGCTACCGATGCAACCGGGTGGGCCATTATGCCCCCAGCTGCCCCTTTGGAGCCCCGGCCGAGTCGTGCCAAAACTGCCAGGCGCCCAACTGCACGTTTCGCACGTGCATCAACTGCGAGCCGATTCGTCGGATGGCGGAAAACAGGTCAACTGCGTGGACGCGAGGTGCCGGGTACAGAGGCTTCCTCGTGCGTGAGAAACGCGACGAGAGAGCTGAAAGCTTCGTCGGTTTCGGCGGGGGTGGGCGTTGTGAGTGGCACAACGGGTTGCCCGGGCGCCTCTGACAACGGAGATCCCGCAGTTGACATGGTAACGGAGAACCGTCCTCTGCTCATACTGCTCATCAATGGCGAGCCTTACAGTGCGCTGTTTGACACCGGAGCGCAAGTGTCAGTGGTAGGCTGCCGAGTCACGCAAGACTTCCAGGCTCAGGTGAGGAAAACTCCGGGAGCAGTAAATGGTTTCTCGGGTACATCAGTCAGTATGGTAGGAAAACTGAGGCTGGTGATCGAGATCGACACTGTGGTCCGGTCCATTGAGGCGTATGCGTGCGAGCAGGGATTGCAGTACGATATGCTCCTTGGACAGGACTTCATCCGTGCGTTTGGTTTCCGTATGGATGCCGAACACAATGCATGGAGTGTCGCAGGTCCGGAGAGTTGGCACGATTTTGCCCAACGGCAAGATGACCGGGTGTACTTTCCCGACCAACCAGGAAAGCTCCAATTGACCGCGGAGGTAGGAGGACTTTCGGCACTGCAGGAGCCCCAACGACTCCAGGTTGAGACGTTGGTGCGGCGAGTGGTGCCGGAGAGGTCCCCTGCGCAGACGGACCTTATCGAGCACGTCATTGATGTGCAAGGTGCCAGGCCAATTAAGACGCCGATGCGCAGGTACTCCCCGCAGATCACGGAGTTTATTCGCCAGGAGATTCAGGACTGGTATCAGAAAGGAGTGATACGTCCGTCTCAGAGCGAGTGGTGCAGTGCACCGGTGGTCGTGAAAAAGCACGATGGTAGCTACCGTTTGTGCATCGACCTGAGACCGGTGAACAAGACCACTCGGATCGATGCTTACCCCATGCCGGGGGTAGATGTGATTCTCGATAGGTTGCGAGGAGCCCGGTACATTTCTAAGATCGACCTCAAGAGTGCCTATTTACAGGTGCCCTTGCAGGAAGATAGTAGAAAGTACACGGCGTTTGGTGCGCCGGGTTGCGGGCTCTGGGAGTGTAACCGGATGATTTTTGGTCTGGTCAATGCTCCCGCAACCTTCATGCGCTTGATGGACGCGCTGTTCGGACCAGATTTCGAGCCGCATGTATTCAAGTACCTCGACGATGTGATCGTAGTCACAGAAACGTTCGAGGATCACTTAGTGTGGCTCGAGAAGGCGCTGGAGCACATGGTCCGGGCGGGGCTAGAGATCAACGTCGAGAAGAGTGAATTTGGTTGCTCCAGGGTCACGTTCCTGGGATATCTTCTCGACGAGGGTGGGCTGCGGCCTGACTCTGATCGAGTTCAACCTGTGCTGGACTTTCCAGCCCCGCAGGACATCAAACAGCTGCGTCGTTTCCTGGGGATGTGTGGATGGTACTCCAGGTTCATCGAGCATGAGTCACATCTGAAGGTGCCCTTAACGAAGCTGTTGCACAAGGGCGAAGCATGGCACTGGGACTCCGAGCAGCAACGAGCATTCGATGCGCTCAAGCGAGCTCTTACGGAAGCTCCCGTGCTTGTGCGACCGGATTTTTGCCGGCCATTCTATGTGCACTGCGACGCGTCGTCTTATGCACTGGGTGCTTGCCTGATGCAAAAGGACGACGAAGGGTACGATCACCCGATATGTTACGCGAGTCGCATGCTTAATGAGCACGAGAAAAATTACACCGTGTCCGAGCTCGAATGCCTAGGGCTGCTGTTCGGAATCCATAAATTCAGACCATACATCGAGGGCGCGCATTTTATTGCAGTCACCGACCATACGGCTCTGACCTGGTTGAAGAACAAGAAGGATCCGACGGGACGTCTGGCCCGCTGGATCCTCGAGTTGCAGCAATGGGACTTCGAGTTGGTGTATCGCAAGGGGACCCTCCACCATGTCCCTGATGCGTTGTCTCGTGGGTTTAGGAGCGACGTGGAGGCTGCAGCATTCGAAGTCATCAACGACCCGTGGTACCTTCAGCGAATGAAGGACGTGGAAGCGCGTCCACTTAAGTACCGCGGGTGGAAGGTTGAAGATGGAATGCTGTACAAGTACGGCACGAATGAACTCCTGGATCCAGTGACTCATAAGGAGCAGTGCTGGCGACTCGTAGTTCCGGGTGAGCATCGAGAACGTGTGATACGGGATGCCCATTGCGAACCGTCGACCGGACATTTCGGACGCGAGAAAACGTACGATCGCATAGCGCGCGAGTACTTCTGGCCTGGCATGTGGTTTGACGTGCAGGGTTTTGTGCAGTCTTGCCCGGCCTGCCAGAGGTACAAACTAGAACAACGCGCGCCACAAGGTCTGATGAGCAAGCGTGTGGTGGAGCGTCCGTGGGCAGTGATTGCCACGGATGTTGTCGAACTGCCCCGCAGCAAAAATCGTTACAAGTACCTGGTGATTTTCCAGGACTTGTTTACGAAATGGGTGGAGTTCAAACCACTGACAGTCGCGACCGGTAAGATGTTAGGATGTGCGCTCGAGGAACTTATTTTATTCCGGTGGGAAGTTCCGGAGTATTTGGTCAGCGACAGTGGTAAGAACTATTGCGGGGCGGACTTCATGACCGTACTCAAAGAGTATGGAATTGAACACGTGCCCTGCCCACCCTACCATCAACAGGCAGACTTTTGTGAACGTGCGATCAAGACGTTCAAGACCATGATCTCCATTTTTGTAGATCATGATCATCGCGACTGGGATAAGCACCTGCACGAGTTTCGGCACGCTATAAATACGGCGGTACAGGCGAGTACAAAGGTGTCACCGGCGTTCCTCAATTTTGGTCGGGAACCGCGTCAAGCGAAGAGCCTGCGTAGGGAAGTAGAGGTGCGGGGCCCTTTTGTTCGGTTGTCTCCTGAGGAGTGGGCGGACCGGCTGAAACGCCTCAATGCTCTGAGGAGCCTGGTGGTCAGGCATATTGAGCAGGCGCAGGACAGGCAGAAGCGCCACTATGATCGTGGCCGCCGGTTCGTCCAGTTCCAAGAGGGAGATTTGGTTTTGCGGCGCTCCCACACTCTGTCCAACGCAGCCCTAGGTAGGAACGCCAAACTTTGTATATCGGTCCGTATAAGGTGCTGGAGGTGTTGTCCCCAGAATGGTATATTCTGACGACGGATAGCAAGAAGCAGGTGGACCGCGTACACGTGAAGGAGTTAAAGCGATATGTCCCTCCGCGGTCGAACCGAGCGGCAGCGTGTGTGTAGAAACGGCCAATAGTTTGTAAGTCGGCGAATGGTGGGTCGAGTTTTGCGTTTTTCAGTCGTGCGAATCGTGAGTGTTTTCTTTTTGTCGTCACTCTTGTTTATGGTGTGCTGGTATTGCATGTGGTCATTGTGGTGTCCAGACAGAGGATTATTGGATCGGCTCTAGATTGGGTTAATTTGGCTGGTTACAGGTCCAGCAGCATGTCACTGGCGGACGAGATCCGCAAACTGAAAGCCCTCGTCGGGACGGACAGCAGGGCTGGGGGTGAGGGGTCGGCCCCGACCTCGACACCGGAGCCATTGGAGGGCTCCGCGGCGGGCAGTGATGCCGCGGCGGAAGCCAGACCGGTGGTCAACCCGGTCGTTGAGGTGAGTTATGCGCGGTTCGGGGGGAGTGTGGCCTCGGTGGCCGCCGTGATGCCCTCCGAGCCCCGGGGCAGTGGGCCTTTCCCCGTTCGTGGGTCTGGCGAGCCACGTCCGGAGGTGGAGGACGCCTCCATGCCCGTGTCTGCTGGGGACGCGCTGGAGCTCGGCAGCGGAACCGCGCAACTAGAGCTCGCGGCGTACCTGGAGGAGGAGCCAATTCCCTTGGCGATTCCTTCCGGGGCGCCGTTTTCCGCTGTCCGACCTCTGCCGCGTGCTGAGCGGCTGGCGCGGGAACGCCGGGCCAGTGAGGCCTTGGTGGCCAGGATTGTCCCGGTGGAGGCCTCTCCACTGAGGGGTAGGTCGGAGTGGGACAATAGTCTCAACTCCGGCCCGGCTCGCCAGGCATTGCCGTTGCAGATGGCACTGGCCAACCTGGCCGCCCGCGCACCGCGGCAGGGAAGAATGGTGGAGCGCCTGTACGCGGGCTCGCCCATGAGGCTCCGGACGGCACGGACCCGGGGTCTGCAGGCTCTCGTTGAGCCGCGCAACCCCGGTCTGAGCACCGAGTTGCGGTGTCCGGGAGCTCGGAACGTGCTCCCGGTGATTCGGGAGGAGCCGCGCCCATCTCGCGGCCACTCGAGAAGGGATGAAATCCCTCTCGAGTATCGTTTCCTCCCGGCATCGGGGGTACAAGCGGAGCAGCCGAAGCGTGTTGCGCTCCCAACTGTCGCGACCGGGGGCCGGGGCCTCTACCCTCCCGCGGGATACGAGGAGGAGGCGACCCCTCAACCGTCCCGTAGGAAGAGGTCTGGGCGGCTGCCCGATTTCACCAGGGACGTAGAGTTCCGCCACATCGGTGAGAAACCAACTCCTCGACAGGAGGGGGTTCCTCAATACTGATCGTCGGCGGGGCCGGACGCATCCGGTGAGATTGGGTGCCCCCAGAAGGAGACGGTGCGGGCCGGTTCCCCACTTGTGGGGAACTCGGATTCGTCTTTATCCGCGGGACTGGTGGAGGAGGTCCCGTCGACGCCTCCATTCGAGGCTAGGGTTGGTCTGGTGCCGGAGGCCGCGGCAACCGCGACACCTTCACCCATCCTGGAGACGGGTTTGTCCGTCCCCGCCTCGGCGTCGTCTTCGCGTCGGGTCGTGGGTGACGATGGCATCGTCTACCGCCTTTGCGGTGACGGCCGTTTTCGCCCTGTGACCCGAGCGGGGGGGCGGCGCACGGGAATGGGGATTGGGGCCAAGCGGGTCTCTCCAGCGCGCACCGCGGTCGACCATCAGACCGCCGATGGCGCGTTGGCAAGCCGGTGTCGGCTGCCTCGGCCCGGGTCCGGAACCGCCGTCGCCAAGCAGGGCACGCCATCGCCCATCTCAGTGGCGGCTAAGCGTCGGGCTCGACGCCGGCTTCAGGCTGAGATTCGGGCCCGGGCCGAGCGGGGCTCACCAACCATGGAGCCGCCAATGCTCCCGGCGGCGCGAGCGGCGCCATCAACATCTGTGGCGCCGGAGACGCCACTACCACCTGTGGTGTCGGTGACGCCGTCACCACCATCGGTGTCACCCGTGCCGTCGGCGCCGAGGCCGTCCTCTCGTGAGGGGGCCCTGGCCTATCTTGCAGGGCTGTGCCGAGAGGATCGCCTACGCCTTGTGGAGGAGGCTGGCCTGATATCGCAGCCTCCCGCCCGCGAGGGTGGCCGATAGGTAAGGCCACGCAGGACCCAAGGTAAGTGGCGCTCTGAAACCCGCATTGACACATGTTTCGTTTTCGTTTTTTTTTGTTTGGTAGTTATATTTCGGGAGTATCGTTAGGGGATGTCGTGTGATCCTCTGTAGTTGTAGTTTCTTTTGTTGTCCCGTTCTAGGTAGTGATGACCCACCATTCCTGTTCGCTCGTGGTCAGCGAGATGCGAGGCTTTCCGGGCAGAATTGCCGTCGGGCCAGGTTTGCACTCGGGACCCAGCCCGGGTGTGACGCGCGGACGATGAGAGCGGGGGATAGCTCCCGATCCTGGTACAGGATCGGTTGCTACGGGGGGGCTGTGACGGAGAATTTCGGTTTGCCGGCTTCTCCTTTGTCTCTCTCTCGTCCGTTCGTTGCGCCCGGGCTGAGAGTGTGTTTATATCCGCTCTCATGCCTGCATTTTCTCTGTTTGAGGTGCGGTGAACGGACATTGGCGGAGCTGGAGGCGGCCGACGAGGTGATGATCCGTTGCCAGGATCGTAATGCGGGAGGGCGAGCGGGATGGAGAGGGCGCGGGCTACGCACGCATCCGACGCGTGCGCGACCGGGGGGGAAAATCGGCAGTATCGTTTGGGCTGGCCGATCGCGTGCGCGCGTTGTTTTCATTCGTCGCCGATTTTCGTTGGTTTTCCGTTGGTTTTGAAAGCGGCGCGGTGCTTCGTCGTCGTTTTGTTTGTGGATGCGCATCCGGTGTGTGGGCGCGCATCGGTGGTAATTTTTCTCGTGCGTGGAGTGAGTGGCTGGGTCGCGCCCAGCCAAGCCTTGCCGCCCAGCACCGGTGTGCGCGGGTAACGGCGAAGCCCGTACCGCCGGCGCGCGCGCGTTCGGCGAGCGGCTGGGGAACAGCCGACGGCAGCGGCAGCAGCGGGTGGCAGCAGCCGGTTGTCAACAACAGCAACAACAGCGAGTAGCAGCGGTGGCAACAGTAGCGAGCGGTAGCCGGTGGCCGGGCGTGGCCAGCTTTGTTGCAGTCTCCGTCGGCGAGGTCGGTGCCGGTTTTCTCTCTCTCTCTCTCTCCTTCCCTCGCTCTCTTGCATGTCCGGGGGTGTTCGCGGGTGCAACTGTGCAGGTCGGGCAGTAATGCCGGCCCCCGTTGCCGGGTTTTGAGGTCGCGGGTGCATTCGCGAGCGAGCGGGCTTAGTCGGATTGTCGGGCAATGATTGCCGATAATCCGATTAAGCGGATTAAGCGGATTAAGCGGATTAGCGAATTTTGTGTTAGGCCGATTTGCGAGACGGAGCGTGCGTGCTCCGTCTACTTATTAATTTGTGTTTCTTTTCTTTTACTTTCTTTTATTGTGTCGTATTAATAAATTTTGTTATACATATATGTGTCATATGTTATTGCGTCAACCCGTTCGTTTTCCGACTTTCCTTTAATTCGTGCGCGATTGGCACACACGCTCGGTGTGCCATTCAGTTGTGGAAGCATTCGTGCCTCCCGAGCCCTCCTTTTGATAAATACTGTGCGGACGGCCGCGAGCAAAATATTCCCTTGAATAGTCGGCTTAAATAATTCCGTTACAGTATATTAACATGATTAATTAAATTTTAGAGTGTAAAAATTACAATAAAACTATATTCAGTTGGTAAAGTTTAAGGTAAAGCTAAAAATATATTTTTTCCTTAATAAATAAAAGATTTTCCTGTAAAACTTATCAGTATTACAATCACACAAAAAACATTGTATTATTCAAATTCTACAGGGATACAAATTAGTTTTATGTATTTTTTAGGTGGTACAAATTAAGAAGAAGGCATTCATATATATATCTTTTTAATTCGCATATTTTTCTGCTGGAAGATAGATTTTCCGCCGCGCATGCGCAGTAATACATTAATTTGAATTGCTAATCTACCCTACGAAAATCTTTTTTTTCTCTATTTTTAGAGAAGGTACAAATTTCAAAAAAGCATTTTTCTGATGGTACAAATTAAAATGAAACTAATGGTATATATATTTTTTTTAAATCAATCATTTTTCTGCCAGGTTAGTCTCGATTACGTCAACATCGTCAGCTGCCGATAGCCATAAGCATGGAGACTGTATTGGGGTCTGACATCTGAGCGTGAGCGCCTCTGATGACGAAATATGGAACTAAATCAAGGCGCAGCCTTTCGTTACGTGTAATGAGCAAGTAGTGCTTATCATTGAATAATTGTAGTAAATAATGATTCCTGGACAATTATTAAGTAAAAAATCAAAACTCAATCGTAAGAAGAAATGTTGTGTTAAGTTCTGTGAAAATAAAATCGCTGATGATACAGAAATTCACTTTCATCATTTGCCCAAACCAGATGATGGGTTTGTATATCGCGAAAACCATTTCGGAAAGTTAGAGAAAATCTCTCGATTGAAAGCTTGGCAAATGACTCTTGGGCTTGGTAAAAATTATTCGAATAGTCTTGTCGTCTGCTCCCGTCATTTCCGAAAGAATGATTATCTTTTTCCAGGTAAGAACAAAGAATTAGGTTATCTAGCTATATAGTTATATATATATATATATTTGAATAATTATTCTACAGATGCTCCAGCTTTCAAGAGGCACTTGAAAAAAAATATAGTTCCAACACTAAACTTGCCAAAGTCAAGAGCAAAAAAAAATACTACATCTATAAACAGGTCTATAAGGATGCTTAAACGTCAAGAGAATAAACAGGCTGCAAATCATAACACTGTCACTGAAGTAAACATTTCATCAACAGAATCAATGGAGCATGAAAATAATGAAATAAATCACATTGATGTAGATATGATGATGACCGCTATTTCTAATAATAGTTCAGTAGAAACTAGGATAACGCAACACCCAATAAAAAAGGATGCTAAATGTTACGCCAAGCCAGAAACCAAGGATGTTTCACTTGAAACTGATAAAGTGACTGATTAATTTAATCAAAAGTGATAGTGAATTGAGTACTATGACAGGCTTACAATCTTTCACTCTTTTAAATACTATAGTTGAAGTTTTAGAAAAATCTTATCCTAAGACATTTGAAAAAAGTAATTTGAAAGCAAAAAGTAATGTTATAATGACTTACATGAGAATAAAACAAAATATGTCATACAGTGCTCTAGCGATTCTTTTTCAAATATCTCCAAAACACTGCCAGAGAATTTTTGTCAAAACTTTAGGGATGCTTAAAATTACTTTAAAAGCGATGATTGATTGGCAATCCAGGGTGACGATTTCTAGAAACTTACCAAACTATTTTAAAGGCTATGAAGATGTAAGAGTTGTTTTAGATTGCACAGAGATACATATACAGCATACTAAATGCCTCGAATGTCAAATGTCAACCTTCTCACAGTACAAAGGTGGATTAACTGTGAAATTTATGACTGGTGTTTCTCCTTCGGGTAGTATAACATATGTTAGTAAACTGTATGGTGGAAAGTCCAGCGATACTGCTATTTTTAACCAAAGCAGCTTAATTCAGTTATTAGAACGTGGTGATGCTATCATGGTTGATAAAGGTTTTTTGATTGAAGCAACATGTCAAAAAAATGGCTGGAAATTATACAGGCCTGCATATTTAAGAGATAAGCAGTTCAGCAAACTCGATGCTGATAATTGCTGTGATATTGCTAAAGCTAGAGTTCACATTGAAAGATCGAATTAAAGATTGAAAATTTTTCAACTACTTTCATCGACAGTCCCATGTGAACTTCATCCACTTTTAGAAGATATATTTATTGTCATTTGTGCAACAGTAAATTTAAGTTCACCTATAATTGCTGATAAAAATTTTATGCATAATACTGTAAACACTCCAAATGAAAGTATTGAAATAAATCCTGGGTAAAAGTGAAAAATTTATTTAAATAACTGTATTTTGCTTTATATAACTTTATTATAAATGTATCATTTTTAAATTACAATCACTTTTTTATCACAGTGAATTTCATATACATGTACGTTAAAGTATTAAAGCAATTTAAGCCAACGGGCTAAGAACACATTGTATGTAGAAGTATTAAATCAATTTAAGCCAACGGGCTAGTAACACTTATTCTAAACAATAAAGCCAACAACCTAATAAGCCCTTTTTTGTATCAGCATACGTTTTCTTATTATCCTAATCCTGACTATTTATTTTAAGCTGCTGGGTTGTTATTGGTATCGACATTTTCATTAACATTCTCTTGACAAATATAATGTAGTATTATATTATAATATATTTTTTTTAAGTACTCAGCATATCACTTAGAAAAACAATATCCTTATTAACCTTTAATATAAATAACTGCTTGTCAAACGATGAGTATAAGACAAAGTATGTGAAAGGTACGTTAAGAATAGCCATACCTAATTGAATCTGCCCGTAGAACCTATGCTTTTGCTTTAAACAAATCACATCACCTTTTTTTCTAAACACCCACTTCCACTTATCTAACTAGCCACGGTGGCTTCTACTATATATCACAAGTTTTACCTAGAAACGGGCACTTAATTTCTAATAAAGCTACTGGTTTAAATTCATCAAAGATAACGCCATCAGGTGAATAAGCGAGCCATGGATTCTTTTTTGATACTACCAGTCCCACTTCAATAACTTTGATATTTGTACTTATCACAAATAACTCTCGAGCTTCAGATTCCATCTCATTTCCATATTCTGTGAAATCATTTTTGAAATTAGGTGGATTGAACATACTATTACATCTATTTTTCTAGTTGGCTTTTTTGTTTGATGAATAGGTGAAAGTAGTATAGCAAATGGATCCAATTATTCGATACTTTCTTTCTTCTTTCCAATTAACATACCAATTTTTAGTATTTTCACAAATTTTTTCATAATCTCCATGTAATATACTCAAACTTTAAGTACAACAGTCTTTTACAGGATCCACTTTCAGTCTTTCTAACGCTTGTAATATAGTATTTTCTTTATTTTGGTGCAAAAATATCAATTTAATTGCCATTCGTTCAACGTCTGAGATGCTTTTTTCTGTGAAAGTTACTGGATTGTGTCTTCCAATTCTACAAATAATTTACTCAATTAAATATTACACAAGATTTCTGTAATTGTATTATTAATTGAAAAAAAATTGACTTACTGGTCTTTTGTAAATGCAGAAGTCGGTAGATTTTTTATAATAATATTTTTAATATCTTTTGTGCTTATGTTTAAAATAACGTTTTGAAATTGACTGGAGTGTTGATTTTTAAAACAACTGTGATTTTCTAATGGAACTGGTCTATACTTCTGTAAAATATCTTTGTGGGGTTGCTTCCAAGAACATGCTATATCGGTACAAGAGAATGTTTGAAGATCTTCATCAGCACTAAAAAAAAGAATATCTTTCACTAGAATAAAAAAAAATTATGTTATATACAAGTATATTTAGCATGATTAAAAAAATAGAGGTTAGAAATTTACCGGTAGCAGTACAGTAATGCGGAAACTATATGTTTGCATTTTCCACTAAGCCCAGCTTTGTAAGTACAAACACAGTATACAGCCTGATCCAGTGATCTCAAAATCAATTTCATGAGGCTTTTCTTTCACATTTGTTGTTTGTAAACAAAAAGCCTTTACTTTGACTACATCATCCTCGACGCCTAATTTTCCACATTTCAACAAATGACCTGCCGCTAAAATTCGCTCACCCTCTACAAAACGTCTTTGGCTTGGATTTTCACCTGCCCACTTGCATATTTCGCCGATTGTTAACAACATTTACACTAAAAACTAGTCTTAGTCCTATACTGCACGTGTAACGATGCGCCTTACTGTCGCCATCTTAAACTCTACCCCCTCCACATGTCAGATCCCAATACAGGAGGCGAGGCAGGCCTATACCGCCCGTGTTAAAGCGTTCGGCAAACCCAAGTCATAGTCCCAAAGTAATTAGCCGACTTTAGCGCTGCGTGCGGTAGTTAGTGAACTACTAGAAGACTTACAATATGAGCGCAGCTTATCGACCATGGAGATGTATACAGTTTCCATGTTATCGACCATGGTACTGTAGGTGACGAAGATAACCCGCACGCGAATACCTTTTTGTAAAAAGGAATCCATTAATTTTATAGAAAATTAATACTATTTTACGATGAAAAAGTCTTGCAATATATCGTTTTTGTTATTTTTTTGAAATGGTAGAATACGCTTTTCGATCACTCGATTTTAATAATTTTATAGTTTTTTTTGTTTTTATATTTCCTTATTAAACAATATAATGTCTAATAATAAATAACATTCGATATACTTAACTTTAATGATAGTTACGATGGTTAATGTGGTCATTGTCAACTATCCACGAAATTTTTACCGTGTAAAATAATTATCTTTTTAATAGAAAAATATTGTTACGAAAGCAATAATTCAATTGTATAAAAAGCATAGATTTTTAACATAAAAATTTACAATAATTATAATTATTTTTTAATTTGTTAGTAATTGTCACCTGTTTTGAATTTAGTAAAAACTAAATGTTGGCAGTTACTTTGATTTTGAATGACAACAAAAAATGAATCAATTATCTTCTTTAGATTGGGAGACGCGACATTTGGACAACGAGTGCGAAAATTGCAATCTGCATTTGGAGTCGTTCTCCAGTGATGCTGTACGCCATCAACTTACAAATGCTAGAGAGAGTTTTGGTGGCTTAATTAAGTCTAGCGACAATGTTTTTGAATTAATTAAGATGGTTGAAAATTGTGTGACCTTTATAATTGAGTGTAATAATGGCATGACTAGAGATAGTATGCAGTTCATTGTTCAAAAAATAATAAAAACGAACTCTCTAGCGATTGTTGGTTGTACAGATCATGTAATAAAATTAACATACAAATTCATAATTTACTATTTAGAAAGACGAATGAAAATGGCGTGCAAGCGACACAATATTGTCCATGATGCAAAAAAATTAAAATCTAAAGAACTACGCAAACAATCAAAATATTAATTTCAGTTTTTATATTAATTATTTAATTGTTTATATTAAATATATGCGGGAACATCATCATCAATCAAACCCCACACATAATACCTCATCTAAACGTAGAATTTCTCGTTATTTCCAAATCCGGAATCAAAAATAAGGGTTCCATGCAAAAAATCACTGTGACCTTCAAATGACCTTGAAAATCATTCTAAGTGTGTGTGCGTGTATGTAACAATCTCACTTAAACAAACTTCTAAAACTTTTTCGAAAAATTTAGTTATTATATATATATATTTTTTTTTTTCAAGATAGGAAATTCAACGTTATTCACTCAACTTTGAAAATGTACATTTAAGAACAAAATAGCAAGACTTTTTTATCGTAAAACAGTATTCATTTTCTATAAAATTAATTTATCCCTTTTTATAAAAAAAGATATTCGCGTGCGGGTTATCTTCGTCACCTACAGTACCATGGTCGATAACATGGAAACTGTATACGTCTCCATGGTCGATAAGCTGCGCTCATATTGTAAGTCTTCTAGTAGTTCACTAACTACCGCACGCAGCGCTAAAATCGGCTAATTACTTTGGGACTGTGACTTGGGTTTGCCGAACGCTTTAACACGGGTGGTATAGGCCTGCCTCGCCTCCTGTATACAGTCTCCATGCTCCATGGCCATAAGTCACCTTTATTATTTACATAAACGGCAATCTACACCGATGCGAAAATAGCCCGACACAAATAATATTTTATAAAAAAAATGATCACATCTCACGTATTTCTAATTGTACTTCTCGAAAAAATAATTATTTGTTATTGTACCATTATATTTCTCATAAAAAATAAAAAATATCGTTATCGATAATTCACCTCCTATTTATTCACATAAAAGATATAATTAAGCAAAAATAAATTCAAAGAAAAATTGTACCTTCTGTAGTCTAAATTGTACCATCAGTACATTTCTATAAATTTGTTTCTAAAAGAAATAATAGAACAATTACAAATTACCACTAATTGTTACAATTTACAAGGATGTCATCCGGAAATGCACTTTGCGCAGGCGTAGAGCTTTGTAATTGTCCTATTACTTCTTTTAGAAACAAATTTATAGAATTGTACTGATGGTACAATTTAGACTACAGAAGGTACAATTTTTCTGTGAATTTATTTTTGCTTAATTATGTCTTTTATGTGAATAAATAGAAGGTGAATTATCGATAACGATATTTTTTATTTTTTATGAGAAATATAATGGTACAATAACAAATAATTATTTTTTCGAGAAGTACAATTAGACATACGTGAGATGTGATCATCTTTTTTTATAAAATATTATTTGTGTCGGGCTGTTTTCGCATCGGTCAATCTACGTGGCACCAGAGAGGTGGCACCACTGATGAAAATACCGGTATAATTAATTCTTTAGTGGTGATTGTTGATACTAGTTCTTAAAAGTTAGCACCCATATTCTAATTTTTTGAGATAATTAACTTTTAAGACCTGTTGATACTGACAGTATTAAACTCAAACAATCTAGTCAAATGGGTAGCGTTCAACGTGTACTAATTCTTGGAGTGAACCTTCAGAGAGCGCAAAAGAAGATGAAATTTCTCTACTCAACACATCTTGTGCGAAACCCAGGTTACGATTATACTATTGATTTTTAAATATACAATGTTATTGACTTATGTCTTATAGAGATGCACAAAAAGGCCTTTATGATGAGCTGCATACATGCTAAAATACTAGATTCATGGAAGATAAATTGCGTAGGAGATTGCAATTTTTTTTTATGAATTCTATTGAAAAATAGGAAGCTAAAAGAAGATTTCCTTACAAATTGGTAATGCAAGTCATAGAAATATTTTTGGTTGCTCTGCAGCTTTCTTTGTTTGCTCATAACAACAACATGCACGTAAATTATATTTAGAATAATAGAATAATTTTCTTACATTTATTTCTTCAAGGCTGGGTTGCTAAACAAGAAGTGAGTACAATATTTCAAACATTAGATTTTTATTAAAAAATAAATCATTAGTTTATGGTGCACCGTGAATGTTATTCTACAGAGTTGACTAAATATTGGTCATTTGCAGGTTCCAGCATATCCTCCTGCTACTAGACCTTTAACCATTTATAAAAAAGATGATTTTATTTTAATGATACAATGGATTATGCATTGCAAGATTATTACAATCTTAGCAATGCAATTGGCGCTTATTCTCACAATACTGGCAATAATTCAGCAGGAGCTATTGATTTATCTTTAAAACATTATTAAAAAGGGATCACTTTGGATTTAACAAAAGTTACTTATTCAATAACAATATCGAAGAAAATTGTACAAAAATTTATCCTGATGATGGGTAGCTATTGAGGTCTAGAAGACATATGCAAGGTTTCAAAATACTATAATTAAACTCACTGAATATAACAATTACAATAAACTTCCTTTTGTTTCCCTCATACATCAGCTGTTTTAATGATAAAACTTGAAAAGCCTTTCACCTCATTCTCTCATTCAGAAAGTTGCATGTAAAGTAAAAGCTCAAAGTCCATGTATATAGCTGCATTTTGAATTGCGATTCTTTGCCATTATTATTTAAAACTCTTTAGGAATAATGCAATTTTCAAGAACTGCAAAATAATTTCAGTATAAATACATTTTTGTTACTGACACTAGCATATCAATTAATTATGTATATACATACCATCATTAAATTGAGTTTCGATGTGTTAGAAGTAAATCATGCTATCTACTTTGTTCAAAATGTTTATTGCATTAAAACAAATGATAACAATAAATATAATCTAATATATATACAGTGATAGCATATTGCATAGTTTATATATAAACGGAATTTCATCTTGTTTCAATATCAAGAGTATAAAAAGCCAATAAAATTTTTATACTGCGTGGTAAATTTCTAAAGGTCTTAATGAATTTACAATATCATCCCGTTTTTCCCAATTACCATTCTTGTAAATATAGACATAGTAATGCAAGGGTAATACTTTAGTGTTTAAAATTTGAAATACAATTAATCCACCCAATTTATACCGTTTGCTGTAAATATTTAACGACTTTAGTATGTCACTTGCCTCTAAAACCATGCTACCGTTGAGAAATATATATTCCAAATTTATAACTAACAATGTGTTGACTTCATAACTATTTCACCTGCCTTCTGATTTGTAATTAGAGCAGTGTATATTGCCTACAGTAAAATTCAAATCCACATATCGATTCAAAAATGGCATTTTATTCATTCTGAAGTCACTTATCTGTACTATCGGTAATATTGCAGTGGAATGATTATCATTTCTGATGTACTTACAATTACTACAAGTTATTGTTCTAGTAATTAGAGGTTGATTAGATAATAATCGTTCTAGTAATTCACCTATATTGAATTGACAATTCATTTGAGAATTATAAATTTCTGCTATAGATTTCATCAACTGTGCTTGTTCTTTGTAAATTACAGTTTTATCAAAATTCTGATTAAAATAACAGAAGTGAGTCCTAAAAAAATTATGGATTGTCCTCCTCTGTTCACACATACAGCGAAATTGTTGAAATTTTTCGTATAAAAAGGAACAGATTTCAAACAGAGAATCTTTTGGGAACATATTGATCAGATAATAAAAATTAACTTTGGTACGCTCCTGTACTCAAATTGGTATAGTTTTTAGATTTCCATTGGGAATAATAAGATCTCTCGTATTTTCATTTGTATAATCGTCGGATTCCTTTTCATTTATTTTATATGATAAAATTTTACTTGGCTTAGACGTTGTTTCTTTCAAATTTGATTTCTCGTTAAGCATTGATAGATTATCTACGATACTGTTTTTCAAACAACTTTCACCTTCCGATGACTTGTTTAGAGATTTATATTTTTTCATAACTTCGAGATCCATGGGATGACTCCGTGCACAACAAGCGGTAGCTTCAACTTGTTCGACTTGATTCTTGAAAAATTTGTGTGCACTTATTGGATAACTTAACCAATCTAATGTTTTCAGATTTTTAGGGTGTTCACAGAACGATTCTGACACTTAAAAAATGACATGAATTCTTAACACCAAGTTGTTGAAGAAGGATATGTCATGAGCCAGTGCGCAGCAAGCCATGCGCAGGTGATTTCTAGGGTTTTCTAAGGGGCGCATATTTTAAATGCAAAGTGATAAAAATGAAAACAAACAAAAACATTACAATACATATTCCCAAAAAATAAACGATAAATTTTTACAAATTGAATTCTTTGGCTAGCACATTTTATTAATAATAAGAAATTTACATTTTTCACATACAAATTTTTAAATTTAACGTTTCAATTTAATATGAATCGCTCAACAGAATTTATTGCTATTATCAATCACTATGCATAGTTTAATACAACTGTGAAACTTTACTATCATGTAAAATCTTATACTATTAAAGATTATGTTGTCTGAAAAATTTATTTTCGTATTTTTATAACATTAGTCGCAGTGTGCGTGTTTGATACTAGTATCTACATTGCAAATGTATAAATAATATTTTTCATTGCATTTTGAAACATTCTATATAGAGCTAATTTTATAATATAATTGTTATAATAAATCCAGTTATATAAAAACAAACTTTATTCTACATTTCATTTCAGGATATTCTTTTCAAATTACCTTTTTACATATTTTCAGAAGATTCTTTGAAAAAATATAACGTTATACATACATATATAATTTGTATTTCTCTAATTTATGGTTTATAAAGTTCTAAATATTAAATGCGGGAGTTTTATTGACCACTTGCCATCATAGTTAAAGCATTCATTTAATAATAGAAAACCAAAATAAGTAGAAAAAGAGTTCTTACTATTTCTTTCCTAAAATTAAAAATTTGTATGTGAAAAATGTAAATTTCTTATTATTAATAAAATGTGCTAGCCAAAGCAGTCAATTTATAAAAATTTATCGTTTGTTTTTGAGGAATATGTTTAGTTTAGTATAGTTTATTTATTTACAACTTATATGTTACATTACTTTACATCTCTTATATTACTATTTGTGTCTCGTATCCAGTTTGTGTAGTTGATTATGTGTGTGTGTGTGTGCGTGCGTGTGTATGTGTATATGTTGTGTAAAAATGTGCCTTTGTAGGTGTGTCTGCAACTCTTGTGGCCTCGTCTTCTACGCCTGCCTGTTCCTCTTTTCTTCTCATTTTTCTTCTGATTACTCTTCTCTTCCTCTTTCTCTCTCCAAGATCTGCCTTTTCCTCTCTTCTGTTTTTCTCTTTCTTGCATATTTTCTTTTGCCTTTTCACCTTTGCCTTTCCTTTGCTTTTGCTCTCATTCTTGCTAATCATTTCCTCTATCTTTCTCGTTATTAAGGCATTGACACCTTTTTCTTGTTTCCTATTGCTCCCTCTGCCTTTCCTTTCCTCAACCTCACTTATTTTTCCTTAGTATCTTATAATTTGCCTTTTTCTTTCTTTTCTTCGAATCGTCTTCTTTCCCATTTTGCTCCGTCCTCCAATACTGCTTTCTCTCGCTTATGTAGTTGCTGTTACTTGTGTCTTGTGTGTGTGCATGAGTATGTTTATGATTGCGCGTATGTTTGTGTTTTGTGTGTGTGTGTGTGTGTGTATGTGTGTGTGTGTGTCGATGTGTCTGCGAGTCTTGCTTCTCTGTCTTCTGTTTCCGTCTCTCCTTAGGGTCTTGTAACTTCGTCTTCTTGCTTTTCTTTTTCTTTCTTCTCTTCATTTCTTCTTCTTTTCCATTTCAACTCCATCATCCACGCTATCTTTTCTTTGCTTCCTATTATTATTTTTTCCCATTCCTCCCCTTCCTTTCTGCTTTTTTCACATTTTTCTACCATGTGCTTCCAATTTTCTTCCTCTTTCATACACATTCTGCATCTCTTATTTTCTTCTTTTTCCCAATACCTGCTTCCTCTCGTTTCATTACCTAACCTAAACCTTTCCCTTATTTGCAGGCCTTTTATTCTTCCCTCTCCTTGAATTTCCTTTAACCTATACCTTTTCATTTCTTCTTTCAGCTCTTTCCACTCGTTTATGTATCTTGATTTTTCTAGCTTTTCTTCTAGTTCTTTTCTATCTTTTTTCTTCAGCTCATCTCTTATTTCTTCCCAAAACTCTTCCCTCATTTCGTCTCCCTCTTCTCTCTCTCTCTGTATATTTTACTTTTTTCCAGCCTTTCCTCTCTCTCCTCCTTCTTATCCTTTTTATCTTTTTCATTTCTTTCCCTTTTCTTTAATTCTCTCCATGCTTCTTTTCTTATTGAGCCATCTCTTTCTTCTCTTATTTTGTTTTCATACTTCATTGCTCTTTCTAATGCTGTTTCTTTCATTTCTTGTCTTCCTGTTTCCCATCGTATTAGGTAACTTGGCGTGTTTCTATCTAATCCTAATACCCACTTTCTGTATTTTAGTTGTAGTCTCTCTATTTCCTCATATCTCTTCCATCCCCAGATTTCTGCTCCATACATAATCACGCTTTTCGCCAGAGCATCGAACAGGTTCATCCTTAGCTCCCAGTTTTCTCTAAATAGCTTTTCTCCTAGCCCCCCATAACTTTCCGAGTCCCATATTTATTTTCCCTTCTACCTTCTTTATCTGCTTTTTGTTTCCGTTATTTCTGCTTATCACATATCCTAAGTAGTTGTACTCTTTCACCATCTCTATCTTCTCATCTTCCCATTCGAATTCTTCTTCCTTCCCCCTTCCTCCTCCTCTCCTGCATTTCATCATCTTTGATTTTCCTACATTTAACTCTAATCCCCTTTCTTCCAGGTATCTTTTTAATTTTTTCAGCATTACTTTCATTCCACTTTCACTCTTTGCCATCATCACTATATCATCTGCGTATCCTAATGTCCATATTTTCTTCCTTCCTATCACTACCCCTCTTTCCTGCACCTGCTTGATCTTCCCTTCCAGGTCGGCGAAGGCAAGATTAAATAGCGTGGTACTCAAAGGGCACCCTTGCCTTACGCCTTTGAAAGTCTCAAACTCCCCAATTATTTCTCCTCCAACTTTTACTTTACTCCCTGTTTTCTTGTATATTTCTTCTATTCTTTTCCTAATTTTTCTATTTATCCCTTTCTCTTTCATTATTTCCCATATTTTCTTCCTCTTTATTTTATCAAAAGCGGCCTTCATGTCTGCAAAGAATACGAACAGTTTTCCTCCTTTTTCCCTTATTTCCTTCCCTATTATTGTTTTTAATATAAATATCGCGTCCATTGTTCCTCTTTTCTTCCTAAATCCCATCTGCGTATCACTTAGCGTTTCTTTAGCTTCTAGTTCTCTTTCCAGCTTTTTTCTCATTATTTCCGCATATATTTTATATCCCGTGTCCATCAGCGTTATTCCTCTATAGTTTCCTACTTCTTCTTTCCTCCCTTTCTTATATATTGGTACTATTATTCCCTTTCTCCATTCTTCCGGATATCCTTCTCCGTTCCATATTCCATTTAAGCATTTTGTCATATCTTTTATCAAGCCTTCCGTGCCTTCCACCCAAGCTTCATTTGCTATACCATCTTCTCCTGTCGCCTTTTTCTTTTTCATTTTTCTTATTACCTCTTTTACTTCTCTTTCTTTGATTTCTTCACCTTCCTCTCCTTCGCTGTCTTCGGTTTCTTCCCCTTTACTTTCTTCCTGTTCTTTCTCTCCCAGTTGTTCCTTGAAGTGCTTTATCCATTCTTCTTTTCCTATATTTTCATCTAATCCAATTCTTTTCTTCCTATTGCTATTCACTTTATCCCAGAATTTTCTTCTCGTCTTATCTGTTCTTATTTCTTCTGCCAATCTTTTCTCTTCCTCTTCTTTTGCTTTTCTTATTTCCTCTCTGTATTCTCTCTTTGCTTCTAAATATTTGCTTCTGTCTCCTTCCCCCTTTCTTACCTTATTTAACTCTGCCATCACCCTATCCCTTTTTGCCTTACATTCTTTTCTCCACCAGCTTTTCTTTGATCCTTTTTTTTCCTTATCTTCTTTTTTACAACTGCGTTCTTCACTCTATTTTTTATATCTTTCCATTTATCTGTTCCCTCTATTGCATCTATCCATCTCTGATACTCCCTTATACCTTCTCCACTCCAGCCGTCTATCATTCTTTCTTCCTCTTCTTTTCTTTCTTCTGCTATTTTGTCTCCCGATTCCACCTCTATTGGTAAGTGGTCCGACTTGACTCACTCCTTTATTTGAACCTTTTTTATCGCCTCATCACCTTCCTCGTTACCTACTACATAGTCTATCGTTGACATTCCTGTCGCTCCTATATATGTTATTTCTCCCTCTTCATCTCCTTCTTTTCTCCCATTCGTTATCACTAAGCCCATTTCTCCTAGCCATTTTATCATTTCTTCTCCCTCTGCGTTTAACACTTTATCCTTGGCCTTAATTTCTTCTAGTTTTTCTTCTGTCTCCCATTCCCTTCCTTCGGTTCCTGTTCTTGCGTTGCAGTCTGCTCCTATAATTATTGTTTTTCCTCTGTTCTCTTCTATCTCTTCACTTAGGTATTCATAGTTTTCCTTCTTCTCATGATGCATGTACACCGATGCGATCATGTATTCCTTCCTTCCGATCTTTATTTCTCCTACTATTACCTCACTTGTCCTTTCTTTCTTCCATTCAACCTTATTCATCCCTTTCCTCTCTCTTACCGCCATTATTCCTCCCCCTATTTCTCTCCCTCTTCTTCCTTCTCTTCTTGAATCTCTCCACTCTATACTGTACCCTTTCAGTTGTTTCTCCACACTAGTTCTTGCCCCTTGCCTCTTCACCCAGGTTTCCGTTAGCCCTATTATGTCAAATTCCCTAACATATTCCCAGTCATCTTCCTACATGCTCCTCACCCCCGCCACGTTCCAGAATAGTATTTTTACTGCCTTCCCCCCCTCTCTCCCTTCTCTTCTCTCTCTCTCTTTTATCCCTATTATTTTCGAAACCCTTCCACCCTCTTTCCTACCATTTTTCCCTCTCTCTCGCTCCACCACCATTCTTCTTCCTCTGATTTTACCCCGTTATGCCACATCTTTACCTCTTTACCTTTACTTCTTATTTCTTTCGCTTTCCTTCTTACTTCCTCTCTTATCCTTCTCTGCTTCCACGTCCAGTCCTGATCTATGTATATCTTTTTCTGTGCCAGATTCTTTTTCTTCTTCATAATTCCTTCTTTTTGTTCCCATGACGCGCATCTAATTTGCCACATGTTTTTTCTTCTTTCTCTCCGATCATCTCTCTCCGCTGTACCTCCTATTCTTTTCAGATTCACTATCTCTCCTTTCATTTCTAGTACCTCCCTTAACCAGACCTCTGCCTCTCCCTTCTTTTCCCATCTTAACTCACCCTGTAAGACTGTTACTACTATATTGTTTATCCTACTTTCTCTATCCATTTTTTCTCTCATATGCTCTAATTCTTCCTTATTGCCTACTTCTGTTCCTCTTTGCTTCTTGTTTGCTCCTTCTATGCTTTCTTTTAGTTTCACGCACTCCTCTTCCAACTGGTCCATCCTCTCTCCCCATTTTTCCTGCAGTTCCTTTTCTCTACGTTCTGCTTTTTCCCTTTCTTCTTTCGTCTCTTTCTTTCTTTCTTCTCTCTTTCTCTCTCTCTCTTGTTCTTTCCTAACTTTTCCTATTTCCTTCTCCCACCTTTCTTCTCTTCTTTTCCCCTCTGCCTCCATTCTTTCCATTTTTCCCATTATTTCTTTAAACATTTCTGTCCATTCTTTCCTTTCCTCCTCCCATACCTCTCTTAATTCCCTTATGTCTGTCCGTATCTTTTCCATTATTTCTTCTGCACCACTACTTTTTCCCCCTTCTCTTATCGTGTTGTCCAGTCCTTCTCCCCCCTCCCCGTCCATCTCGCTTCCCTCGCTCTCACTCTTGCATCTCTTTGCCTCCCTCATTTCTCCTCTAATATTCTCCCTCAGCCCCTCCCCGCTTTCTCTCCCCCTCGCCACCTTTACTCTTTTCTTCTTTTTCTCCTCTGGGCCTTTTTTGTCCAACCTTCCACCTTTATCTCTTAATTTTTCTGTTGTCACAAATCTTTCCATCCTATCTCGTACGCCTTAAATCGATTTTCTATAACTACCCGTGATCCCACCTTTATTCCCTGTCTTACCTTTTCTATCTCTGCCTTTACTTCTTACCGCCCCTTCTCTCTGCTTATCTTTCCCGCTTTCTGGTTTTCTCTCTTAACCTCAACTTTATTTTTTTCTTTATTCCTCTCTCTCTGCTTTTTCCTGCTCCTCTCCTGGCCTCTCTCTCTCCTCTCCACTTCTCCTCCACCTCCACGCTCCTTTCACCTCTATTTCTCTCCTCGAACACTTTTCCTCTTTGACTTTCTCGCCAAAACTCGCGCTCACATCCAAGACACGTCCACACTTCCCTCAAGTGAAATCTAACCCCTTTTTGAGGAATATGTATTGTAATGTTTTTGTTTGTTTTCATTTTTATGACTTTGTATTCAAAATACGCATATTAAAAACCGCTAGAAATCACCTGCGCATGGTTTTCTGCGCAGTGTCTAATGACTTATCCTTCTTCAACGTGTTATGGTGTAAGAATTCATGTCATTTTTTTAAGTGTCAGAATCATTCTGTGAACACCCTTAAAGTGTGCCTCTAATCCTGCTAAGGTCTCAAAAGTTAGCACCAAACAATTGAAATATTGAACAAATCTATAAATTAATTATATCATTTGATTGGGCGGCTTTTAATTAATAACATATCGTTTGTGTGTTGATTATGCTTATTTTTTTTATTCGAAAAACAGATAAAATTAATTACAGGTGCTGGCGCTAGCACCTAAATTTGATTCTCCAAATGTAGTGGTTTAAATCGTGAAAATAATTTTTTACATATACCAATCATTAGTGCGTCTCGCGCACTATTGGCACCCAACATAAAATTATTAAAAAGTTTATCATTTAATTAATTAAAATAAAATAATACTCTTTCGTATTTATAGTAAAAAGGTTTGTGGTGTCTCGCACGAGGTCGCTACTGACACCACTTGGACGCCTGAGCCTTCAGCAGCGCTGACATCCACGTAGCGGGGAAATGGCTGTAGTGGCACTCAGGTGCTGGAGGAGAAGATAGCAGCTGATGATGCTGATCGGAGCAATCGCTTCTTCTTCTCCTTCCGGACGCTCATCAGCGAACACTCTTCCGCGCACGCGATCAAATCGATTATTACAATTGCCACGTGGCAATTCAAGCTTGTAATTTCGCTTCGTTGTCGATTTTGATTTTGTGCTCCGTCTTGTTGGAATCACTAATAAAATAAATAAAATTGTAATTCTGCCCAGTTCACGCCTATCTTCATTTAGTTCCAGCCGCTTGTCGAATTACTAAAGGTTATTATGACATTGTTTCACGCATGCGCCTAGAATGGAACATTGTTGCTCTCTCGGAGACTCAATGCCACCTAGTAAATCGAAGTAAACTAAATTCAACTGGAGCATTATTATTCAGTTTACAAGTTCAGTCAGAATGCGTCTTTCGTCCAGTGTCCACCAACTTCGGCGGGGGACACAGGGATGTTTTTTAATTGAGTAAATAAAAATATATTACTCAATTGGAACTCAATTTGAACATTTAATTACTACCCAAGCAGTAAGAATTATTTCCAAAATGTTGCTGCAACATACTTTTTGCGACATTGCACCTTTTCCCGCAACAAAAAAAATTTTGCAAAAACGTTGCCACAACGTGCAAAGTGTCCGCTTTTGTTTGAGAAAAAATGTCGACAAAACGTTGTTGTATCAATTAATCCGTCATGCGTTTTCAAAACGTTAACACAACTCATTTTTAATAACCATTTGGCAGTCATTGCACAATGTTTCTGAAACATTACGGAAAGTTCTCATCGGCAAATTAAATTGTTGCTGAAACGTTGGCACAACTTTTTCTTAACGAATAAACGAAACGTTGTCGCGACGAGGATATAACAAACTTACATAATTTTTCAGAAACATTGCGAAAATATGTCTCTGATGTTTCCTCTCTGACAGGCTGTCGTGCAAAATGTTGCCGCAATATTTTCAAAGGTTACAGTGATCAATCGTAAACTCTGTTATAACAATTAACGAAGAGTAATATTTTAATTTGTAACATTTTGTTAACGTTATGGAAACGTCTCTACAGAGTTTCAATGTATTGGACTTGGATGCAAAACATTGTTGCAACATTTTTTAATGGTTTCTGCAACCAATGAAAAACGTTGCAGAAACAGTAGCTAGAAAATAAGGAAAAAGACCAACAATTCATATATATATGTATATATATACATATATATATGTGTGTGTGTATATATATATATATATATATATATATATATATATATATATATACACAGGGTGGCCCATTTTAAGTGATCCACTCAGATATCTAGATTGGAGTGAGTTTTATCGAAAAAAGTTTCAGACAAAAGTTACTCAACTTTGAGGGGGCCATGTTTCTATGACCTTGGATTTGACCTTGGAGGTCATGTTCAAGGTCATTTCAAGGTCAACTTTGTTTTTTTAAATAGTAACCCCCATTTTTGACCCCGGATTCGGAAAGAGCGGGAAATTTTACGTCCAAAACGGTATTTTAAAATTTTTTTTCATGGCCTAGAGAAGGTCGATTTAAGGTCAAATGCTTGAAAAACTGCATAAAAGCGTTTTTTTAATTTTTAAGATATCGAAAAATGACCTCTACAAAATTTGTTCAGAACAGAGTGGGCCACCCAATGCACCAAAAACCTTTGACCTTTAACCTCATTTTGAAGGTCATTTCAAGGTCGAAGTGTTGTTTGTAATGGAAATCCCTCTTTTTAACCCCGGATACGCACATAGCGCGAAATCCGACGTTTGGATAAGGTATTGTGTTGAGTTTCGCGCTATGTGCGTATCCGGGGTTAAAAAGAGGGATTTCCATTACAAACAACACTTCGACCTTGAAATGACCTTCAAAATGAGGTTAAAGGTCAAAGGTTTTTGGTGCATTGGGTGGCCCACTCTGTTCTGAACAAATTTTGTAGAGGTCATTTTTCGATATCTTAAAAATTAAAAAAACGCTTTTATGCAGTTTTTCAAGCATTTGACCTTAAATCGACCTTCTCTAGGCCATGAAAAAAAATTTAAAAATACCGTTTTGGACGTAAAATTTCCCGCTCTTTCCGAATCCGGGGTCAAAAATGGGGGTTACTATTTAAAAAAACAAAGTTGACCTTGAAATGACCTTGAACATGACCTCCAAGGTCAAATCCAAGGTCATAGAAACATGGCCCCCTCAAAGTTGAGTAACTTTTGTCTGAAACTTTTTTCGATAAAACTCACTCCAATCTAGATATCTGAGTGGATCACTTAAAATGGGCCACCCTGTATATATATATATATATATATATATATATATATATATATATATATATATAACAAAGGTAGCTTAATGTGTTCGTGATCAAAACTTCTTTTATTTTTTATCCATTCAAAATCTTATACAATGGGAATATCAAAATTTTACCGTACAATAACCTACTTATCAAGTACATTATATGTGCATATAATAATAATTTTGAATTTCGCAATCACTCAAGCAATATACAAACATCTAATTAGTAATTATTCAATACATAAATAATGTTATAATTCAATCAATTTCCTCACGAAATATTAAGACTGAAAAAATTATACGTAACTATTTAAAAATTAAAATTAAATATTGTACTTGAACTATATTTAAAACATTATAAATGAAACTAATCTATTCCATTTCTAAAAAAATAAACAGATTTTTTGGCACCTTATGCATCAAATTATAGACGCATAGTTGCAGGTAACTTTTCATAAGTAACTTAATTTTCTTAAATTATCAGTGAATCAAACCGTATTTGTACGTTCAATATGATTAAAATTATTGGTATGTAGTGTGACGGTAAACGTCAAATTTAATTGCTGCCTGTGAGGGCAGCACCTGCCGGGGGGACGAAATAGGTAACGAAGGAATTCGGCACGCGAGCAGACGGAACGCGCGCGACAGAATTCGAACCAGTGAAGCATTGACCGTTGTTGTGTCCGCCCGCTTTCGCTATTACAACTGCCGATTCACGTACCCTTGACGACTACACGCCAGATCAGCGATATCCGAGAGTGCCAGATAGCCGTGACAGCTGCCAACGAGGTGCCAGACATCCGCCAGCTCGAGACCAGGACGAGAGAGAGAGTGTGTGAGGTTTCGCCATCGAGGGCGAAACCGGTGTGTGCGCGCATTCGCGACCCGCGAGCAAAACAATAGAAAAACTGTTCCGTGCTGTGCGATTTGTCGCTGTGTTCTCTGATCGCCTGCAAATATAAGGTAAGCTGGCCAGCTTAATTTCGTGATCGCGATCGTATGAATAATAATTTAATTCTAATATTTGATGCGTGCATGTAACGGCTCTAATAACAAAGAGCAGCGAGCGTAACGGCAAAGCGTGTTGTCGATGAGCGAGCGTCAACGTAAACAAACGCGCGGGCCGACCTTCTGTAGAGTATAAGGAATAATAAAAGATCTAGTTCATTTTACTAACAAGTGTTTTCTTTTGATTCGCTTATATCTCACAGCTTCCACTCACTTTCCTTCGATAAGAGAACTTACTGGTTGACTGGCGCTTATCTTTACATGCTCTCCGATTTACGTACCGAGCATAATTAACTGCGCGCGTCCTTTTAGTGTATTTGCGCGCATAAAATAATTAAACGGTTTTACCCCGTTACATGGCGCCCAACGTTAAAGAACCTACAGTGTTTTTGATAGTGCAAAACACCGGTTCTCAATAATAAACTCGCGCCCAGTCAACCAGCGACTCAGGTGGCAATCAAGTGTTGTTGTGCACACTTGATACGAAGGCCACGTTAGTAAACAAAACCTGTTAGCTAGCTTGCGAAGGCCCGCCGCGGCGAAAAATTGTAAATAATAGCTGTGAACGCGTGCGAGTGCGACCGAAGGATTCTCAAGCGTAAACACCAACGAATTTTGAAAGTTGCCGCAAATAATATTATACCCGTTGGCCCGGGGAAAACTAACACCGGCAATTTTCAAACAAAATTAATTCAACTGAATAATTTTATTTGACATAATATTGTCGTAACGTAAATGTGTTTTTTTTAATATTATTAACTGCGGTTATTGGTGATTACGCGCAACGCTCGTTACAATATTTTAGATACTAACTCACACAGCCGTGCTAACAAACAGTTAGTGCGTCTGATAGGCAGGATCATTATATTGCGTGTTAACGAGCGAAGAATCCTTCGGCAAATAATTCGTAAAACGCCGTTGATCAAGCCTAGTGTTGGCTAATAAAATATTTTTTATTTTCATTTGGCGTACGCATTTTAGTACAACACTCGCACCCGCGTAACATAACTGTAAATTTTACAAAGAAATCCAAAGCTAGTAATCAAACAGACAATTATGGACCGCACTCGGACAGAGATAGAAAATTGGGTATGGACGCTCCAGGAGGAGGAAATCGAAGAATACCTCGACCAGCTGGAGCTCAAAACTAGCGGGAGCAAGCTCTCGAGAGCTGTACGACTGCACAACTGGCTACTCGGCGACTATTCCGCAGCAGATTTCGCGGAAGTCGACCACCAACACAGCAGTCCAGCCAAAAGAGCCGCCCTACGCTCGGAGCTAATAGTATCCATATGCCAGGAACACACAGCATCCGAGCAGGAGGGGGAACATCCGCTAGCCCAGTTAATGCAGAGTGCGGACGTAATATCGCGAGTTTAAAAAACCGCGATAAACATCGCGAATGCCCTGGACAGCGGAGAAAACTCAAATAGTAAGAAGGAAATTACTATAACGGCTGACGATGGCAGCCAGTTCAAACTCCCGCCGGCATTCGCGGTGATGATTCAAGACCTCATCTTCCGGTCCAGGGAACATGAGAGGAAATGGGAGGTACAAGACTCACGAAATTCGAACGCGTCTAACCTAACCCAAATTGTAGAACAAATCGTCAGGACCAACATCAAGGTGCAGGAACAAATCGACAACCTGTCAACCAGGATGAAGGAACTGGAAAATGCCGTACACAGAGATATGCGGCAAGATGAGTCAAACAGTTCCAGTGAGGAACCACAACCGGAAAACACGCGTAGGAGCGTCGCATTCCAGGATACATTTACATGCCACTACGACGCCAGGCTACCCCAGAGCACTCCAGCCGGACCCGGACTGAGGCCCACGGGGGCCGCCGGCAGGACCCCCCGCCGGACGCCCCCTTTCGGAGAGGGTGGACAGCGTCAACTCGGTGGAGTTAATGCTGAAGTGAACAACCACCCGCCGAGCATGTGGTCATCCCAACAGACGTCAAACCCGTTGTCGACTACAAGGGACGTCGGCCGCATCGTCCGGGGATGGAAACTCAGGTTCTCCGGAGAAGGCAACGCGAGCATCGACACCTTCTTATCAAGGTTAGACAACTCGAGGAGCAGCGCTGGACTTACGGAAGACGAGATGCTCACAGCTGTCTCCGAGCTACTCGCCGGCCCTGCCCTCGTTTGGTTCGAAGCAATGCGGAACGAATGGTTCTCCTACGCGGACTTTGAGGCAGACGCCAGAGCATGGTTTGGGACCAGCAGGCAACAACAGCAGCGTCTAACCAAAGAGGTCCAAGGCTGATACCAGGGCCCAGACGAACCCGCGAATGTATACATCGCGAACATGATGGGCCTAATGAATCGGCTAAACCCCAGAATGACGCACGAGAGCCAGCTGGACCTGCTACATGCCAACCTCCTACCGGAAATCCAGAGCCAAATACGGAGATCAGAAGTGGACTCCGTCCGGACCCTAAACGACCTGGCCACAACGGCCCAGAACAACTTGCATCAGCGGAGGATGGAGCGGACGATACCAGACCCTCAGTCGACTTTATATCCTGAGTTGGCGTATCACCCCCGCACCGACGCGAGCAAGGGTCGTAAGGGGAAGGTGGCATCTATGTCCGGTGACAAACCGGAAGTCAGCGATAGATTGGACCGCATGGAAAAGGTACTCGAGAAGGTGACGCACCAGGTCGTCTATACACCGACGCCCGCGGGGGCGACACCTAATCCGAGTCTGGAATCCGTCGATGGCGAGAAAAAGGTTCTGCCCATCGACATGTTTAACCAATTGCTGTTGTCCATCAAGGAAATGACGGCGGAAATGAAGAATAACCGAGCCGACAAAATCTTGACTTCCGAGGACCGAACTAAAAGGCCGGAGACTCCCCGCAAACCAGGAAGAGAGTTGTGACGGTGTAGGCCTGTCATGGCCTGCACCGTGTGCTTGCCTCCCTCTCCTTCCTAGGCAAAGGCGCACGGCCGGCATCAAGCGCACGTTGTTATCACGTGCCTGATGCCTGCCCTTTTATTTTTCAGCTACGCACGAGAGCGGTGGAAGGAGAAGCCGTGGACGCGACGACGCGTTCGAGTATTGAGTGCGAGAGAGAGAGAAAGAGAGAGAAAAACTATAGTTTAAGTTGGGCTTGGCGCGCGGCACTTGTCGCGACCGGCATTGCCGCGTGCCGCCGATTAGGAGGCGAGTGGTGGGAGAAGGCGTGAGAAGCCGGCTCTCATGCACTCGCGACAGAGAGTTACGCGACGCGCGCGACAGCAATCAGTCGTACGAGAGCTGACTATCGCTGCCTGCCCTTTGTCCGGAAGAAGTCAGCATTCCCCAGCAGATCGGCCGGACGGGACTTCCTCTGCCAGCGACGCAGCAGTTGCCCTGCAAGAAGCCGTCATCGAGGCAGAACCCGACAACCTTTTCTGCCAGGTCGCCGGCCACGCAGCAGCTAGGGGTTTTCCAGCCTAGCCGCCGGTGGGACATCTTCGAGGCCGCCAGCAACAGCGACGTCCACCAGAATTTGGTCAGGTCACCGATTCCTCTCTCTCTATATCTCTTCCTTTCCTCGGCGATTCTCACGGTTCGCGTTGCTACGCCAGGCTTTTCCGAGCCGGCGTAGTTTTCGGCAGTGTGTAGTTTAAGTAATTGTTTGAGCCGGTTAACGAGGTGACATGGCGCTAACGTGCCGGTCATCTCGTTTAGACTAAGTTTCGCGTGTTATTAGTAATAAGTGATTTGTACTCTCGTCGGCACTCTAGGTAGTGCGTTGTAATAAACGGTTTGTCAACGAGTTGTGTGTGTGAAATCATTTGCCCGCTGTTCTCCTTCCTGCTTTGCTTGGAGCGATACACCGCCTCCCTTGCCTTCCCCCTTTATAAATAATTGGTAATAGTAGTGAATATATCGGCGTTGCACGCCGACGCTATTACATGGCATCCCTTGTGGGGAAGGGCAAAGCAGAGGTGAGAACGGTGTTTGTATGTGTGTGCGCAAATAGTTAGTAAGTAGCATTAGTAATTACATTTTCTTTTTTTACGGTTAATTCGGTAGTATGGTTTGTGAAAGTGATTTTGTCGCGTTTTGTTAGCAAGGGCAAAGCGTGTTAAAAACAACGCGCCTTTGTTTGAGAGAAAACGTAGAAATTTGAAGCATCAGTGTATCAGGTCGCGACGCGCAAAGGTCGCTCGCGCCAACACGTGTTCGCTTCCGAGAATTTGAGCGTCCGAGTGTGTTTACGTTCGAACGCTGCATTCCTTTCTCGTTCTAGGCAAGGCGATAACTTGCCGGCCTAGCACACTGAAGGAACATAGTTTTTTGTATTATTCTATTCGTTTATTGTTTATTTCTTTCTTTTTTTGGTTGGTTACATATAGTATAGTTTTCCCGTGTTAGCTGTCTGTTGGCAACTCGCGCGCGTCGTTGGATTTGAAAATAGTTTTTTTTAAGTATTTATTTCATTTGAATTTTATTTTTTTTTTTTAAGCTAACGATTCGATCGCACCTTGCCGCTTGCATGTAAGGATCGCGTAACCATGCGTAGAATTCTCCGCGATACTCGCGTCAAGGAAGTCAAGCGCCGTATCGACTCAACGGAGCCGGTCGCATTGTTACTGTTAATGCGACATAGGAGACTTTCTTTACACGGCGAAATCGAAGAGTTGAGGGAACGCTACTTGCGCTTTACGCTTGCGATAGAAAGGCCAGAGTTAGGAGCGCCGCTTCAACCGAGCGATTTTAAAGAAGGTCGCGTGCCTGATCTTTCGCACCGCGAACCCACACACGCGGCGGTTAGCAGCGACGAAAGCCAGACTGGTCCGGTCGAATACGTTAGAGTCGCGTCACCAAGGGCAGCAGAGCCAGGCTTGCCAGGGCAGGCGACTTTGACACCACAAAGTGTTGCCGCTCTGCATCGGCCAGCTCAGCTGCAGCGCGCTAGGCTTACGACTCCTGACCGCGGGGAGGTAATTTTGCCAGCAACTGGCGCTGGCAGTACGGCTCAGCCTCAGAGTGCTAGAGCGATGACGCCCATTCGCGAGGAGGTTATCTCGCCGGTAACCAGTCCAGTAAAAACTACCCCCCCAGAGCGAGGCGCGCGCGCGACGAATGCGCCCGACACAGAGAGACGTAGTGCCGGCACCTTGAGCCAGGTATGGAATGCAATAACAGCTGTTCCGCGATGGATATACCGGCGGGAAGTGCAACAAGGCATCACTGACGGCACAAACACCGTGTATAGGGTAGAGAGAGAAGCAATGCAGGGTGGTGCGGATCAGGCTGCGCAACAGGCTCGACAGCCGTTGCAAGCCGATCCGACGACCGGCCGCGCGGCGCTCAACGTGCCAGCGGCCGCCAGCCCTGTTTACCAGGTTCACTCAAGCGCCCAGCCAGTGAGTCAGGTCCTCTTTCCTGAGTGCCCACCATCGGACAGAGAGTCATGGATCTCTGAATGGGAAAGAGCTGTGCGAGCGCCCGTTAGCGTAGGCGCGCGAGTGTTTAGGCGAGAAAAGGGAGACTCGGACTCGGAGTCCAGAGCTTCAACGAGAGTGTCGGAGTGTAAGCCGGTCAAGGTGAAAGCTTTGCCGGATCATGGCAGCACTGTAGACCTCTCGAGCTCCTCCGAGTCAGAGATCGGAGAGCATAGGAAAGGCGCGTCGCGTAGAAGCGACAAGACGACGAAAGCTGAAAGGAAAAAGAAAAGTCCAAAGCCCGTTAAATATATTAATGGCGTGCCAGCCGATGGTGTTAGTGCGCTAAATGCCTGGTCGCTTCGTTTTTCGGATGATGGTAATACGAGCGCGATTAGCTATTTATCAGGACTAGAGGACTGTCAGCGCTTTTATAGGATTCCGGATAGAGAATTGCTAAACGCTGTAGGCACTAGTTTGCGTGGTAAGGCGCGTACTTGGTACGAGCTTAATCGAAAGCAATGGGCGACTTTATCGGAATTTAGAAAGAGCTTTTCAGCCAATTTTTGTCGTCGGCTTAGTAGACAGCAGCTGTATAGGGAATTGATGCAGAGGTCGCAAGCAGAACGCGAACGCATCTCTGAATATGTAGCGGCCTTCCAGTCGATCTTGAGACGTTTCGATCCGCCGGTTTCCGACAAAAAGCAAGTAGCTATTATTGTGGAAGGGTTACATCCGCAGTATAGGCGATACCTTGAAACCAAAGCGTTTAAAGACCTAAGCCAATTCAAGGAAGCCGGCCTAGCGTTAGAAGATCGTATGATAGGTTGGAGAAGGTGGCAACGTCTACCGAGCGCGGACGTTACGCTCGTACCAGAGTCTGCTTATACCGAGCCTAAGAAATTGGCCGGAAAGAAAGCAGTCGTCGCGGTAGAACAGGTCGCGAGCGAATTAGACGAGGTTTTAACAGTAGAACCGGCTAAGGAAACGCGCGCTAATAGAAAATAGGCAAAGGCCAAGGGCAAAGGGCCGAAGAGCGAAGTTGCCGCGGCTAATGCCCAAGGCACGAAGCCGCAGGCGACGAACCGCTCTTCGCAGCAGGCTACGCAACCGAATGTTGCAGCGCAACCGAATGTTGCAGCTCAGCAGAACGTTGCGGCGCAGCCGCCGGCCGCCCAGGTGCCGATGTTTTCTGCGCCGAGTTTGATTCCACAACAGCGTGGACAAGCTAATGGCGCTCAAACAGGTGCCGCGAGAGGACTACGTCCTTTTGCAGGCGCGTATTTCGCGTGTGGTCTGGTTGGCCATCAAAAGTCTCAGTGCCCGGCTGCGCAGAATTCGCAGCCGATTGTTTGCTATAAGTGCCGACAACTGGGGCACTATGCGAACAATTGCCCGCCGAGACCGACGGAGGCCAAGCCAGAGTGTTAGGTTTGCGGGACCGTTGGATTTGTCTTCCGAAATTGTCCGACTTGTAGTCAAGTAAGACAGGGAAACTCGGGTGCAGGAGCCGCCGACCGCTCAGCGACTCCTGCTTAAAGCAAATCGAACGGGCGGTTTGGATAGACGAGTTGCTAAGAAAGAAGAGTAACTCGGTTGTTGCGTCGGAAATAAGGAATTCCGATCGCATCATTAACGTGAGGTTAGAAATAGAATCGGATACAGGCGAAAGAAAGCAAGTCGTCTGTAGGCCAGTAGTTTTAGATGTAGGTGAGAAGTTAGAATCGGATGCAAACGAAAGAAAGCAAGTTGTTTGCAGGCCGGTAGTATTTGGTGTAGATGAGAAATTAGAGTCGGATGCAAACGAAAGTAAGCAAGTCGTTTGTAGGCCGGGTAGTGAGGTCGTTTACGATGTAGCTGACGAGAAGCTGGAGAGACCAGATCTCGTAGTTAACGGGGAGTCTATTTCCTCGGCGTTGGACGGGCCCCTAAAGCCAGAGAACCAAAAATCGAGCATTTCGCGCTGCGGAAAAGCCTCGATTCAACGTGTTAGTGCTAGGGCCGGTCATGAACAACGGGACGAGGCGACAAGCGGAACTTTGTTTAAGTACGATGCGTGGGATGCGGTTGGAAAGAACAAAACTCAGCTGAACGTGGACTCTTCCACATCTGACGACACGGCGGGCTCAACAATTTCGCGCATAGATAATGCGCACATATTTGACGAACCCGCCAACTCCGTGATTTTGGGCAAGCGTCCGGTTGTCTGTACAGACGCACCGTCCGTTTCGGTGAGGGGGGAGACTGAGGATAGCTCAGTACCTTTACTAAGAACGGAAGAGTCGGATCAAGCGTTAGTAGCCGTGACAGAAAATAGGTTTTTCTTGAAGGTGAAGATAGGCAATGAAGTCTATAACGCGCTGCTGGACTCAGGTGCTCAGGTGTCAGTTGTAGGACCGAGGCTTGCACAAAGATACGAGGAACGTTTGAGGCCGCCAACTATATTCGTGCAAGGTATTTCAGGTGAAAAGGCGCGAACATTAGGCGATCTCAGACTGTGTGTTGAGATAGGTGGTAGAATCGCCTGGCTGACCGTGACGGCCGTGTCAACTTTAAAACACGACCTGATATTGGGCGCGGATTTCTGTAAGAACTGGCAAATTAACATTGATTTCGGGAATCGTGCCTGGCGGTCAGGTGATCAGAGCGATTGGTGTCAATTTGCCGACGAAGGTAGTGAAGCAGTTGACGTGTTTGTGGAATGCGCAGGTTTGAATCGGTACGAAGAGACTCAGCGCGAGACGATCATGGCGCTCGTTCGCCGGATCGTCCCCGAGTCTGGCGATTCACCGGCAGTCACCAACGTTATCGAACATATTATCGACGTCGGTGACGCGCGCCCGATTAAAACGCCAATGCGTCGAATGTCGCCGAAAATCTTGGCCTTCCTGCAGGAAGAAACGATGCGCCTGTGGAAGGCAAAGATAATCAGGCCGTCGAACAGTCAATGGTGTAGCGCGCCGGTAGTCGTACGTAAGCAAGACGGCGGTTATAGATTTTGTCTAGATTTTAGGCCGGTTAATAAAGTGACAAAGATTGACGCTTATCCAATGCCAGGCATGGACTCAATCTTAGATAGGTTGCGCGGCGCGGTCCATCTTTCGAAAATTGACTTAAAGTCAGCATTCTGGCAGATTCCGCTCTCGGAACCGAGCAAGCAATATACAGCTTTTGCAGTACCGGGATTAGGTCTCTGGGAGTTTGAAAGGATGCCGTTCGGTTTGGTAAACGCGCCGGCAACGTTCATGAGAGTCATGGACGCACTTTTCGGGCCTGAATACGAACCACACGTTTTCTGGTACCTAGACGATTTACTAGTGGTTAGCGCGGACTTTGAAAGTCATATCTTTTGGCTAGAAAAGGTATTAAAGAGGTTAGGTAGCGTAGGTCTAGAAATGAATCTCGAGAAGTCGGATTTCTTCTGTACAGAAGTGACGTATTTGGGCTATCGCTTAGACAGTGAGGGTTTGCGTCCGGACGACAATAAGGTGCAACCGATTGTAGACTATCCGGCTCCGAGCAACGTAGCTCAGTTGCGTCGCTTTCTCGGGATGGTAGGTTGGTACGCTAGGTTTATCGAACACGCAAGTGATATTAAAGTTCCTCTAACAAAATTGATTCGTAAAGATCAACTGTGGGACTGGGGTGAAGCTCAGCAAGTCGCATTTGAAAGGTTGAAGCGCGCGTTGACTGAGGCGCCTGTCCTTGCGCGCCCGGACTTCGCGCGCCCTTTCTACTTGCACTGCGACGGTTCATCTTTTGCGGTAGGCGCGTGTTTAGTTCAAATATTCGACGATGGCGAGCATCCGATATGCTATGCCAGCCGAATGCTTAACACCTATGAGCGTAACTACACGGTTAGTGAGATAGAGTTTTTAGCCGTTCTATTCGCGGTAAAGAAATTTAGACCGTACATAGAAGGGTCACACTTTATTGTAGTTACTGATCATAGCGCGCTTACGAAAATTTTGAATAAGAGAAAACTTACAGGTCGGTTAGAGAGGTGGGTACTCGAGTTTCAGCAACACGATTGCGAGATAGTACATAGGAAAGGGGCATTACACCATGTGCCAGACGCGCTATCTAGAGAATTCGAAGGCGAATATGAGGTATGCGCGTTTGAGGACACGAGCGATAAGTGGTATTTGCAACGGATACAGGATGTGTTATCTAGACCGAAAAAGTATAGAACTTGGAGAGTAGAAGGTAGCACGCTCTATAAATTCATGCAGAATCACTTGCTCGATCCGATCACTAACAGAGAAGAGTGTTGGCGCATGGTAGTGCCGGTTGAGCATAGAGAACGCGTGTTGCGCGATGCTCATTGCGAGCCCTCCTCTGGACATTTAGGCCGGGAAAAGACTTACGATAGGTTAGCACGTGAGTACTACTGGCCGGGCGTTTGGTACGACGTTAATACCTTTATTTCCGAGTGTAAAAAGTGCCAGGAGTACAAGACTGTACAACAGGCGCCGCTCGGTCTGATGAGAAAGCGTGCAGTAGAACGCCCCTGGGCCGTAGTAGCCACGGACGTAGTCGAGCTACCACGTAGCAAAAACAGGTTTCGGTATATGGTCGTGTTTCAAGATCTGTTCACCAAGTGGATAGAGCTGAAACCGCTTAGGTCGGGCCTGCCCTCGCCGCTGCCTTGGAAGAATTAATTCTATTTAGATAGGAAACGCCAGAGTATTTGATAAGCGACAATGCGAAAGCATACAAGAGCGTGATCTTCCAAGGTATGTTGCGAGAGCACGGCATCGAGCACGTGTTGTGCCCCGCATATCATCAGCAGAGCGATCCGGTTGAACGCGTCAATAAGACGCTGAAAACCATGATTGCTATGTTCGTTGATAAAGACCACTGAAGCTGGGACCGTTATTTGCACGAGTTTAGGCACGCTTTAAATACCGCGACGCAGTCGTCGACTAAGGTATCACCGGCGTTCTTAAACTTTGGTAGAGATCCTCGGCCGGTTAAAAGTCTTAGAAGAGAGTTGGAAAAGAAGTTGCCTATCGCGAAAATTGATACGCAAGCGTGGACGGATCGGTTAACGCGATTGAATGCGCTTCGAGACCTAGTGGCGAAACATATTGAGGAAGCTCAAGAAAGGCAGAAGCGTCAATATGATAGAGGTAGAAAGCAAGTACTTTTCCAAGTAGGCGATCTAGTCTGGCGGAAAGTCCATACGCTTTCTAACGCTGCCGCGGGTAAGAACGCGAAATTAGATCCGAAGTACGACGGTCCGTTTAAGATTATTAGCGTAGTTTCATCCGAGATTTATGAGTTGCAAACAGATAGCAAACACCGTAGCACGAGAGTACATGTATCGGAACTGAAGCGATACATACCACCTCGTAGCGTTAAAGGTTGTGAGTAGACTGTATATCTGTTTATTTTAATTGTTTAACGTATGTGCTGTTTTATTTTGTTTGTAGGTTTTATATTATTAGTACTATGGAAGGTACGCCGATGGAGTCAGGAGCAGCCGCACCCGTCGAGCCTGATCGCTCTGCGCAATCCGTTGCCGCGATCGAATTGAGCGCCGCGCTTCGCGCCGAACAGTCGATGGCGCTGGAGCAGTTGGATTCGAGCCAGGTTGAAAAACCTGCCGCTCTTCCTTCCCAGGAAGAGCAGGCGGCCTCTCAAGCCGAGGCTCAACCACTGCCTCCAAGTGCCTCGACTGTCCAGCTTGGCAGTGCCGGTTCGGGCCGCGACGTGCCGATTCCTCCCCCGTTGCCGGCGGGACCGGTCCCGGCTGAAATGGGTAGCCAGGTACACCTCGCTAGGAAAGGCAAGGCTCCGCAAACGGTACTCCGTTTAGCTAAGCCGGTGCAGACCTGGTCGGAGGCAGTGAGGAAGTGCGCTTCCTTCCGACTCACAACTCTCGCGATACGCGAAGCCGCGGAGAAATCTCGCGTTATGTCCGCCTCGGCAGGTTTGTTCCAGCCACCGGCTGGAGAGGACTCCCGGAGTGATTCGTCGCCGGACCGACTCCCCGCGGTCAGTTGCGCCGTTAGACCGGTAATAGAGAGAGCCGCTAAGACGCGCGCGAATTCGCGAAGATGAGTTGGCCGTACGCCGTTGCCATCTCCGTCGGCACGTTCCACGGGCACCAACGGGGTACTCGAAATGCTCGACGACGACGGTAGTTCGGCCCAGAAGAGTGCGCGGGCCGCTGATGCGTCTAAGGTGGCGCCTCAGAAGCACGTACACGAACCACTGCCGTGGAAGCCTCTCGAGCTTCAGAGGCTCGACCCGGCCTACCAGTTCGTAAGAACTGGTGGCCCGGGTGGCTTCGCACCGGCTGGTTACTCGGCCGACGAGAGAAGGCGCAAACACGAGGAGCGCGTGAACGCGGGACGGAGGCGAAATCGAGGTCGGCTCAACCTATCGTCGTGCAACATAGAGTCGCCGCTGCACTCGCGGGACCCAATGCCGCCGTCTTCGGCTCGCCTGGTCGCGGACGTTGCGTCAATTGACCCCGACCAACGTACCGGGGCTTCGGCGGGTCGAGCGGCGAGTCACATTGTGGCTCGAAGGCTTGGGCCCTGCGGGAGTGGTGTCGGCGCTATGGAGGTGGATGGGCCGTCGGTGCCCTCGCCGTCTCCTCTGTCACCGTTGCCGGTCCTCCCCGTGCCGACTGTTGAGCGCGCCTCGACATCATCAGAGGCGTACCCACCAGTAAGGCGCGAGGGTGCACGCGCGGAAAGGTCGTTGCCGATGAATACGCCGGCTAGAGTAGGCTCCTCGAACCCTGAGGTGAGGCTTGCGAGGGGAGTCTTCCTCTGCGGGTTGACTTCGGTGCCGTGGGACGATCAACTAGATCTCCCACCGTACCGGTGTTTTAACTGTCGGACGGGCTCCCACCGTAGGACTGACTGCACGAGGCCGCCACTCAGACGCGACTTTTGTCGGAATTGTGGCCGTTTGGACACAATTGTCGACAACTGTCCGCGTTGTAGCCAAGCGTATTCACGGGAGCAAGCGCAGTTGCGAGCGATTCGGGACGCCCCGACCTCGGTCTTGGGTGAGCCGCTGGCGAGTGTGGTGTCTGTCCCACCAGACAGGCCCACGCCACAGCAGGCTCCTCGAGAACCGGAGCCCCAGGTTTCGGTTCCATCGACAGTCGCGACGGCCACCTCGGGAGTGGCTAGGAAGAAACGCCATCGTTCGGGAAAGGCGTACGGCGAAAGGCTGGCCCGAAAAAGCGCTCAGCAGCAGACGAGCGACGTTGAGTCTCGGTCGCCCAACGGGTCGAGCTCGCTCCCGACGGAAGTTGCCCCGATGGAAACATCGGAGGCGACCCCGCCGGTAGCAGCAGTCGCGAGCGGTCAACGGCTCAGTGGTGCTGGCTCCCTTACCCCAGTGGCGGAGGAATTAAGAGCCCTCCGCCTTAAGTATTTGGAGAGGAGAGATTAGTTTCCGAAAGAAGGTATGGTATTCTTTATGAGGCGGATACGTGCGTGTGGCGTCCTAGTGCGCCGTTGATTCGATCGAGTTTTGCGTTAATTAAAAGTTCTTTTTTTTTGGATTCATTTTCTTTTAGAATAATCGTTTTGCTCTTGTGTTTGATGTTGTAAGACTTAGCGCGTATAGATCGGTCATTGATTCGAATCTTCGTTTAAATAATGAAACTTAGATTAAGCTAGTTTAAGTGTTATAAGTTTATGTATAAGCTATTTTTAGATTGTAGCGTTTGACCTAGCCGTGAGCTATTTGCCGGAAAGAGAGAGAGACCTTAAAGAGAGGTAAGGCCTTGTCTCCAAGGGATAGCTTCGGCCTTCGGAGGGGCTGTGACGGTGTAGGCCTGTCATGGCCTGCACCGTGTGCTTGCCTCCCTCTCCTTCCTAGGCAAAGGCGCACGGCCGGCATCAAGCGCACGTTGTTATCACGTGCCTGATGCCTGCCCTTTTATTTTTCAGCTACGCACGAGAGCGGTGGAAGGAGAAGCCGTGGACGCGACGACGCGTTCGAGTATTGAGTGCGAGAGAGAGAGAAAGAGAGAGAAAAACTATAGTTTAAGTTGGGCTTGGCGCGCGGCACTTGTCGCGACCGGCATTGCCGCGTGCCGCCGATTAGGAGACGAGTGGTGGGAGAAGGCGTGAGAAGCCGGCTCTCATGCACTCGCGACAGAGAATTACGCGACGCGCGCGACAGCAATCAGTCGTACGAGAGCTGACCATCGCTGCCTGCCCTTTGTCCGGAAGAAGTCAGCATTCCCCAGCAGATCGGCCGGACGGGACTTCCTCTGCCAGCGACGCAGCAGTTGCCCTGCAAGAAGCCGTCATCGAGGCAGAACCCGACAACCTTTTCTGCCAGGTTGCCGGCCACGCAGCAGCTAGGGGTTTTCCAGCCTAGCCGCCGGTGGAACATCTTCAAGGCCGCCAGCAACAGCGACGTCCACCAGAATTTGGTCAGGTCACCGATTCCTCTCTCTCTATATCTCTTCCTTTCCTCGGCGATTCTCACGGTTCGCGTTGCTACGCCAGGCTTTTCCGAGCCGGCGTAGTTTTCGGCAGTGTGTAGTTTAAGTAATTGTTTGAGCCGGTTAACGAGGTGACATGGCGCTAACGTGCCGGTCATCTCGTTTAGACTAAGTTTCGCGTGTTATTAGTAATAAGTGATTTGTACTCTCGTCGGCACTCTAGGTAGTGCGTTGTAATAAACGGTTTGTCAACGAGTTGTGTGTGTGAAATCATTTGCCCGCTGTTCTCCTTCCTGCTTTGCTTGGAGCGATACACCGCCTCCCTTGCCTTCCCCCTTTATAAATAATTGGTAATAGTAGTGAATATATCGGCGTTGCACGCCGACGCTATTACAGAGTTCTCAGGGCCGATCAAATGTGCCGAGTGCGGCCTACTGGGTTACTATAGGAAGTTCTGTCCCCAGTGCAATAAGGGAAACGAGCAAAGGAGCGGATAGGTGGGGTTGATCCCACTCCTTCATCCAGTAACCCAAACCCCGACCAAGAGATCTCGCAGCCTCCGCCAACACAGCCCACGCCATTAGTAGCGAGCGTGTTGGGCGTCGAGAACGAGAACTCCCTTGGTGACGCCAAAGATAAGCGTGGCGGTAGAGTGCACTTGGAGAAGAAAGGTTACGACGCTAGTAAAGCCAGAGACCCTAGACCAGCCGAGGCGGTGCCGTATAGATCGCACACGCCCTCGGGGGCACGGGTAAAGGCGGATAAATCGTCGAAGAAGAACCCCATGGAAACTCCGATCGTCCGAACCAAAGGGGCTCGGACGACAAGTAACGTCACTCGACCACGCAAGAGCACAATGGTTAGCGCTTGATGAATAAAGAGCAAAGCTGTGGAGCCGTCGAAGCTGTTTCCCGATATTCCCCGGAACAGGAGACGCGTTGGTGGCTACCGGTGAAAATAGGGGACTTCCAAATACGAGCCCTCTATGATCCGGGAGCTTCCACCACAGCTATGGGTAGTAATTCTCTACAAATAGCGTCTGTGCTGGGCGTCAGATTGGACACCACCCACGCGGGAACAGCAGGATTACCAGACGGTCGTAAGTTGACGATCGTCGGTCACGCCATGCTACCATTCACCGTGGGAGGGTTGACGATGCCGACGAGAGTAGCAATCCTCCCTACCCTCGTCGAAGAATGTATTTTAGGAGTGAACTTCATCAGGTTGTTCAGAGCGGTACTTGATCCAGACGATAACACGCTGCTGTTCAAGGGATCGCAGGCCAAAATGGAGCTAGAAGTAGCTAGCTTGGAGGCTGGTCCGAGATTAGCCACAATCGGACTAGCCGAGGTTACGGCTACACAACAGACCATGCTGCAGAAGACCATCGACGAGGCCCTATCTCGAGCCCCGACGGGCTTGGGATGTGCGGTAGGCATCGAGCACGAGATTCGGGTCGGTGATACGAAGCCAATTAAGCAGCGTTACTACCCGATATCGCACAAGGTCGAGCAGGAAATGCATAGACTGGTGAGGGAAATGTTAACCCAAGGGGTAATCGAACCAGCAGACAGTGGCTGCTCGAGCCCAGTGGTTATGATACGCAAGAAGGACGGTTCGTACAGATTTTGTATTGACTTCAGAAAGGTCAACAAAGTCACCGAGCCGAATGCGTATCCCTTGCCGTTTATGCAAGATATACTAAGGCGTTTGCGAAACGCACGCTATATATCGACGCTCGACCTCAGTAGCGCGTATCACCAGATCCCACTCAAGATCGAATCTCGGCCGATTACGGCCTTTACCGTACCCGGACTGGGACATTACCAGTTCGTACGAATACCGTTCGGTCTCTCGTACGCCGGCGCCACCTTCCAGCGGTTGATCGATAGTGTGATCGGCCCCGAACTAGGCGAATTCGCCTTCGCCTATTTGGACGATATCATAGTGATATCGTCCAGTTTCGAGGATCACCTACGACATCTAAAAACCGTATTGGACAGGGTGTGCGAAGCTGGCCTCTCGATTGATCGAGAGAAAAGCATCTTCTGCAAGTCTGAAGCCAAATACCTGGGCCTGTTGATCAACCGCGAGGGGATCAGGCCAGATCATGAAAAGGTGCGCTCTATCATGGAGTACCCACGACCAGGAAACGTGCAACAGCTGCGCACCTTCCTGGGGGTCGCTTCATGGTACCGCAGATTCTTGACCGACTTCGCCACACACGCTCAACCGTTAATGAGGTTAACAGGAAAAAAGAGCGAATATGTGTGGGGAGAGGAACAGGAACAAGCCTTCGCCAAAATTAAGGCACTCATGATGTCCGCACCATGCCTGGGATTACCGGAACCCGATGGGCAGTACGTGCTGGAGACAGATGCTAGCGCTAACGGAATCGGGGCCGTCCTGATACAAAAAGCAGGAGACGGCGACCGAATCATAGAGTACGCTAGCAGAGTCCTTAATCCGGCTGAGCAAAACTACTCAGCTACGGAGCGCGAATGCTTGGCGGTCATGTGGGCCATCCAAAAATTTCGCCCATACATAGAAGCGTACCCGTTCAGGGTGGTAACTGATCACAATAGCCTGAAATGGCTATACAACCTGAAGAATCCAATTGGACGTCTCGCCCGATGGGCCTTACAACTTCAAGGCCATACTTTCGAGATCGAATACCGAAAGGGGGCAGACAATGTGTTGCCCGACGCCTTATCACGCGCTTTCGAGCCCACGAAGGCAGAGGTTGGCGCAATGGACCAGCCGAAGCCAAGGGACAGCGCCTGGTACACGGATCAATTCCGACGCGTCGAGAGCCAACCAGAGCAATACCCGAATTGGAAGGTTGTCGGCCGGGTGATGTATCACCGAAAGCCGAATTACGATCATTAAGGAGGAGACGGATATGGCGACGAATGGAAACTCGTCGTGCCCCCGGAAGAACGCAAAGCGGTGTTGTTCGAAAATCATGACCTAGAGACGGCAGGACACTTAGGACGCGAAAAGACCTTCGCCCGCGTCGCCCAGTCCTATTACTGGCCGGGAATGTACACGGATGTGAAGAGATACGTCCAAAAGTGCCAAGTCTGCCAACAGTGCAAGGTCGAGCAACGACCGCCACGCGGGCTCATGCAGGACCGAACATGGTCTATGCCTTGGCAAGTGGTCGCGGGCGACATCGCCGGACCCTTTCCGAAGAGCCCACGAGGGCACGAATACGTCCTGGTATCCATCGACGTATTCACACGATGGGTCGAATGTATACCAATACGTAGTGCTAACGGCAAGACGATAGTGAAGGAACTTCGGGAACGAATAATCCTACGTTTCGGCACACCGAAGATCTTCTTGTCCGACAACGGCACCGAGTTCCGTAATCAGTTGGTCGACGGGTACCTGAGAGATCAGGGGATAAAATGGACCTTCACCCTAACCTATACCCCGCAGGCTAACCCTACGGAAAGGGTTAACCGTACCTTGAAGACGATGATAACGTCGTATCTGCAGGGGAATCATAGGGAATGGGACCGAGCGCTACCCGAACTCATGTTCGCATTGAATACGGCCGTCCATAGTTCCACCGGGGTTAGTCCGGCCATGCTCAATTACGGCAGACAACCGGGAGCCCCGAATACTCTCCGGAAACGGATGGACGAGCTTGCCGCACAAGAGGAGAGCTTGCTTCGAATCGGGCAATGGAACGAGCACATGCAGAATCGCCGTTCCGCCATTCAGCAAGCTCACGAGAGCGCCTTGGATGAGTCCCTGAGGCAGTCCAAGTACTACAACGCCAAGCACAGGGACCACAGGTTTAAAGAAGGTGATTGGGTATGGAAAAAGAATCGCATACTGTCCTGCGCGGCGCAGGGCATTTCCGCGAAACTAGCACCCAAATTCATAGGCCCCTTTATCGTCACGAAGGTACTCGGTGCCAACTCATATCGCCTCGCCAACCAACAGGAGGAGGTCACGGAGCTAATACACGCTAAGGACCTCAAACCCTATTATGGACGAGAGGACGATACTCCGGAAAATGGGACCCGAACACGAGATGACGACGAGACCTCTACCACCGAGGGAACCAAGGCGATAAGCGTCCCGCCCAATGCGAGCGACACATCGATACACGGAAACGGGAGTGCCGACACTTCAGATAATACGCTCCGAAATGACGACGCGACAACTCCGAAATCGCCTCGCCGTACTCGCCGTAATCCCCCCAGCCGAGTCCCACTAAATATCCCTCCTACTAACCCGATGAAGCGCCCACGAGGAAGACCTCGTAAGTCCGCGCGAACTACACACACTACAAAACACCGACAGATTACTCGAGCCCCTCCTCCCATCATCGGAAAGAGGAAGAGGGGCAGACCACCGAAAGCGACAACCGTGGATGCATGAAACACGGCGAACGAAGGACCTGGGAGACCAACGCTAAGGACCCCACCTTCGACTCCGGCGACGAAGGCCCTGGGCAGCCGAACAGGAGCCCACCTTCGATATCAAAAATTATTTCAGGATACTAACTCGCCGGATTATTACAGGATGCAGATTACGCTCGAACAATTCGAGCAAGCGGCAGCCGCCCTCATCGGCTTGGACTTAGGTCCCGCCGTCGAGGGGGTGGTGCATGCCGCCCTCCACCTGCTTGGAGCAAAGAAGGAGGAAGAGGAGCGAGCGCGGGTACGAGCTCACGAGAGCTCGTCCTCCGTGATCATAGAAGAGCTCCCGGCGGAGGAGATCACCACCACGCCGACGACTACACCCGGCGTCACGCGCGACGACGCCGCGCCACCGTCGAGACCCCCAGCGGGACCCATCCCCATGAAGGCCCCGACGGCATCCCTGGGCACCCAAACAGAAGAGGGTGCCCCCGACGCGACCTGGCGCCCCAGATTCCCTAGTCAGACGCCCCCGTCTGGCAAAAGGACCTGGGAGGAGATAGTTGAGGGGTTGAGGGAAGTCGAGCGAGGCTGGACAACCCTCAACGCCCTCCAACGGGCTGTGTACGCCGAGTACGACGCGTACACAGCCGCGGGACACCACCCAGATGACCTGGATCATTGGGAGAAGGTGGTGTCCCGCCGTCGCCAGTTCGCGTCGGCGCTAAGGGAGGTCCAGCAGCGCCACCGCCAGGCCATCGAGGGCCCGGCGAGTGGCAACCAGACGAGCCTCCCTCAGCCTCCGATCGCCGGAGCCAGGACAACGGCTCCGGAAGCCAGGTCGGGGATCACGTCGCACCAGGGCCCGCAAACGTGCGGGGTAAACCTGGTGGTGAATGTGGACGGGAGCCAGGGCGGTCAAGCAACGGGGCCCATCCACATCAACGTGGTTCTAGGCCCCGCGGGTGCGGACCCCACGGTTGAAAGACCGTTGTGGTCCGCCCCGAACCGTAGAAACGGGTTGCCTCTGACCCCCAGAGAGCGAGGCCTCCCACGGGGCATCCTTTCCCGCGCTCAGTGGGAAGGGTGCAACGTATGCCACTATCCCGGGGTGACCCGCACGGACCGTTGCCCCCGCGTGCGACAACACGCTGACCTGGTCCAAGAGAGGCTGGGGTGGGAGGCACGCGGCCGTCCTCCCCTGGATGACCAGGGTCAGGAACTGCCACCGAGACCAGCTAGGTGATGATTCCCTGCCCCCGTGGGCAGGGCCACCGATATATCGCCCTGCTGTACAATAAAACGCAAATTTAAGATCACTTGGACTATAACCCTTTATTATCCTTTCCATTCTCCTCCTCGGAAGGGGCAGCGCTAATGGAATTATCGTCGAGGACTCTGCAGGCCCAGACTGGAAGGGGGCTGTGACGGCAAACGTCAAATTAGCGCTGATAATCTAATTTAATTGCTGCCTGTGAGGGCAGCACCTGCCGGGGGGACGAAATAGGTAACGAAGGAATTCGGCACGCGAGCAGACGGAACGCGCGCGACAGAATTCGAACCAGTGAAGCATTGACCGTTGTTGTGTCCGCCCGCTTTCGCTATTACAACTGCCGATTCACGTGCCCTTGACGACTACACGCCAGATCAGCGATATCCGAGAGTGCCAGATAGCCGTGACAGCTATCACCGAGGTGCCAGACATCCGCCAGCTCGAGACCAGGACGAGAGAGAGAGTGTGTGAGGTTTCGCCATCGAGGGCGAAACCAGTGTGTGCGCGCATTCGCGACCCGCGAGCAAAACAATAGAAAAACTGTTCCGTGCTGTGCGATTTGTCGCTGTGTTCTCTGATCGCCTGCAAATATAAGGTAAGCTGGCCAGCTTAATTTCGCGATCGCGATCGTATGAATAATAATTTAATTCTAATATTTGATGCGTGCATGTAACGGCTCTAATAACAAAGAGCAGCGAGCGTACCGGCAAAGCGTGTTGTCGATGAGCGAGCGTCAACGTAAACAAACGCGCGGGCCGACTTTCTGTAGAGTATAAGGAATAATAAAAGATCTAGTTCTTTTTACTAACAAGTGTTTTCTTTTGTTTCGCTTATATCTCATAGCTTCCACTCACTTTCCTTCGATAAGAGAACTTACTGGTTGACTGGCGCCTATCTTTACATGCTCTCCGATTTACGTACCGAGCATAATTAACTGCGCGCGTCCTTTTAGTGTATTTGCGCGCATAAAATAATTAAACGGTTTTACCCCGTTACAGTAGTCAGGATAAATATTACTTTCATACAACAAATCTAATTTTCCAAATCTTCATCATTATCAATAAAATCTTCAATAGTTTTCTTCTTCTTTCTAAAATTAATATATTGTGACGGCCAGCCGTAAATTAGTTTTTTTTTATAATTTAATTAATAAATATGAAGAACGGAGCGGGAACCTTCCTGATTTTCCACGATGAAAACGCATTCGAGATAAAGTATTTATATAAAACTTGATAGTGGCCCGAGCCTGCGTACTCGGCCTTACAAGCGACGCTCTATCCTGCTTTGTCCCACGCGGATGTGTTGACAGGAGCCTACGATCATCGTGTATACATCGTGAAGCGTTATCACGCCGATAATAGAAGGGGGCCATAAAAATACAATTTATCTTTTTTTCCCACCGAATTTTAAGAAAATATCCGTAATATTTAATGGATTTTAATCAATTTTGTAAGTTACTATTGTATCATAATGCGCATCTTTTAAAAATATATCATTTATCCAGTTCAACCCTTGCAATAACAAAATAACTAATAAATAATTTTTACAACTAATAAATTAACTTTTACATCTGAAATTTTCTGAAATAACCCATTCCTATTAATTAATACAGCTGCATTAATAGGTATTAATGCAGCTCTTATAACTTCAATATAATTTTGGATTTGGAATTTGGAGGGGTACAGAAAAGAAAATTTAGATAATTTTAAATAGTCCAAATAGACATAAAGCTATTTACTTAAAATTTTTTAAGAATATTCACCATTTTTCTGCCAGGATCACAAATTTTATTATTTTTTTGCATTTTACTGTGTTTCTATGAAAAACGCTGTATAATTCAAATTCTACAGGGGTACAAATTATATTTTTGGATTTCGTAGATGGTACAAACTAAGAAGAAGACATTCATAATCTAATACATTAAAATTTCACGATTTTTCCGCCGAGAAGAGATTTTCCACAGCGCGGAAGACATGAAATTAGAACCGTCGAATTAGACTATGAATTAATTTTTTTCTCAATATTTTCGAGGGGTTCAGATACCAAAATAACTATTTTTCAAATGGTACTGATTGAGGCAAGGCTGGTGGTGTATTTTGTTGTAGGAAATAAATATTTTTCCTATCAGAGTTTCCTACTTTATCATCCGAGTAATCAGCTGTTTTTGGATGTAGGAGTTTAAGAACACACGTTAACTTAGGACTTTATATATTAACATGTCTAATTAAATATTAGAGTGTAAAAATTACAATAAAACTATTTTCAATGGGTAAAATTTAAGGTAAAGCTAGAAATATATTGTTTTGTTAAGAAATAAAAGATTTTCCTGTAAAATTTATCAGTATTACAGTCGCACAAAAAACATTGTATTATTCAAATTCTACAAGGATACAAATTAGTTTTATGTATTTTTTATATGGTACAAATTAAGAAGAAGGCATTCATATATTTTTTTATAAATCGCATATTTTTCTGCTGGAAGATAGATTTTCCGCCGCGCATGCGCAGTAATACGTTAATTTGAATTGCTAATCTACCCTAGGAAAATAATTTTTTTCTCTATTTTTAGAGAAGGTACAAATTCTAAAAAAGCATTTTTCTGATGGTACAAATTAAAATGAAACTAGTGGTATTTTTTTCTTTTATGATATCAATCATTTTTCTGCCAGGAGTATGAGTTTTCCACAATATCGTTTTTTTCGTTTTTTTTTAAATTTTGGGGGGGTACAAATTCCAAAAAATGAATTTTCGAGTGGTACAAATTAAGACGAAGCTAATGGTATATATTTTTTTTTTAAATCAATCATTTTTCTGCCAGGGTCGTTTCGATGAATTTGACCTCAAAGGAGCTCGTGTGAGACTCCTTAAGAATGCCGCTTGGGCGTTGATACCCGAGAGGGTATAAGAATGCCGCTTGTGGGCGATAATGCCCAAGAGGGCGAAGTCTTGTACGTCGGGCTTTCAGTCGCTTACGCACAAGAAGAAGACTGTAATAGCCAGGCGCAATTGCCTTCATACTCACACTTATTCATCACTCAGCACTTAGCACTTAACACTCCTTTTTTAAACGATGGAAAAACTAATCGAGATTGAATAAAGAAAACCCGGTTGCGCAATACGTTGTTTTGCGTCTTAATACTTTGAAATTCGTCGACTGTCGAAAACACGTGTTTCGCGGTTAAAAGGCCGGTTACAAGCGGACTTGTCTAGACGGTGTTGCCATCGCCATGCTTATGGAAGCTCGCCAACGCTGGACGAGTTTAAAAGTTTTTTAATATTGGTTGCGGGCGCAGACGATATATGTGACGACGTAACAGTGATGGTGAATACAATGGTGAGTCTTCAAGTTATGAGGAAGATCATTCCAAAGACTTGCTTGATGACGAAGCGATGAACTTAGATCTGACACCTCAAGAAGAAACCATTTTTACTAAAATTGAGTTTCTACTGTTTATTCATTAACTAAGTTCAATAATTGAAACTATTTTTTGAACTCAATAAAAAAATTTTTATTAAATGAAATACACATAAACTGCATTAAATTTATAATTATTTTTTTTATATTTACAAGTTAAAAAACATGTAAAAAGTTCTACATATTTCACTTTTGAAACAACTAAAACAATAATATTATGTTTATTTGATTATATATAAATAGAGATGCTGTAGGATTTCAACATAAGTCCGCTGGCCTTCATACATCTTCTACAAAAGAGATTGCAAGAACGCAAATAGAAGAAAATTGTCTAAGTAAATTATGAACGTTATTTTAAATAATAATTTAACAAACAATATCTAAATAATTTATGTTATTACAGATCCAACAATAGACCTCAAGAAGGAATGCAATGAAATGAACCAATTGCGTGGTCATGACAAATCGTTGGAGCCTGTCCATAATAAAGAGGATGATCTGAACGAAGAAGTCCAGATAAATTTGAAAAAAAAAAATGTTTACAAACAATTACATAATCGTCATCAAAAAGCTTAATGCAATCATCAATATTTGAAATCGTAGAATTTCTATTTAAAAAAAATGGGATATTACACTTCATCAATTATTGCAACGACGATAAAAAAGTAGTTTTACACAATTTTTTATTTATAACTTAAATAATTGTAATATCCTTATCTATTTTAAAGGGATAAATGCTGTTGCGTATGAATATAATTTCTAAAAAATGCTTCAACCTATAGAATTTCCTTTTTACTTATTCTTTATTCTTGGAAAGTCGAAGAAAACATTAAAAAAAATAATTTGATTTTTCAGCGAAAAATTCAAATGATTGTAGATCATCCTGCGAAGTTCCTAAATTATTCCATTCTACTGAAAAGTTTATTATAGAAGAAAGGATTAACGATTCGTCTTTGGAACATGACGACATAAATGAACTAGATTTGAAGACGGACAATGAGCTAGTAGATGTCAAGAAAGCATTATAACCATTCTTCTGGGTTGAAAATGCTCTAATAAATAAAAAAAAAAAAAGATGTCAAGATGAGTAGAAAAGATGTAAACACGGAAAGAGGAAATAAGTTAAGTTGAATCTAATAAGTTGTTATAACCATTTCCATAAATATAATTTTTCGAAACAGCATTAGTGCAAACTAAATACATAATTGTTGAACTATTAATAATACTTTGCTTACGCATATAAATGCTAATTTTTGTGTCATTTTATTTCAGGCGATAAGTCACTATGGTATATCGTAAAATTGCTCAAATCGGATAGATTCATTGTTATTCCGTCATCATGGGTAACTATTGATAATCATCATATCCGATGGCCAGATACTAATTGTTCCGCCAAACAATTAGCTGAAAAGTAGATTATGCTTCGAAAGCAGCCAGAAAATAACTGGAGAACAAAAATGATCAAAGAACATGTTGGGACTAAAGGTGATACCACAAAATAAATAATAATTTTTTTAATCGCAGTAAGTGAGGTATGACCTTGAGCTTAACCTCAAGGTCATTTAGCCTCATCAAGGTATGGGTCGATGCCACGCTCTACCACTCAGGCTTGGGTTTTTGCGACGAAGCTCGAGGTCGTTCTAGGACTAACTTTCGACGAGAAATTCGATGGTGACCTTGGATTTGACCTTCAACCTCGATGTCAAGGTCATTTGGAGATCAACTTTTTTTTTAAATGGAAACCCCTACTTTTGACACCAATTTTATTATTACATTTAGCGTCACCCAGGAACAACGGCGTGGACGTAGTAATATCTGTTCCCTTTGGGGTGCTTGTTTTACGTGAGTCCCCTTGCCTCTCACGATCGGGGTGCTTGTTTTACGAGAGTCCCCTCGCCTCTCTCGTTTGCTTACTATCATTACAACGATCTACTTTAAATGTTAAAATTATCCTCCGGTTACTTCCTGACAGTAAGCCAATCAATGGTAGAAATCACGAATGGCATTCTCGATGATTTGAGCGGGAATAAGAGCTGATACATCTTCGATTCTCCGCTGAAGGTCATCTAAATTTGCGGGTTTTGTTTGGTACACACTATCCTTCAGATAACCCCAATAAAAATAATCTAGCGGCGTCAAATCGGGTTATCTAGCTGGCCATTCAATTGTGCCCCTTCGCCCTATCCATCGATCAACAAAGGTCCCGTTTAAGTATGTGCGAACGTTTAGTCCGTAGTGTGGGCAGTTGCTTCGTCCTGCTGAAACCACGTCTCATCAAAGTTATCTGCACCATCGAATTTCTCTAATCGCAGGAACGATCGAATTTCGAAGCAAAACTTCATAATTTTGAGCATTTAAATTGCCATCAATAAAGAATGGTCCAATAATTTTATTGTTTAGTATTCCGGCCCAAACATTTAGTTTTCCCGGATACTGGGATTTATCAACTATACGATCTTCAACTATACGATCCATCATGTCTTCAGAAAACTCAACACGACGATCGAAATCATCCTCGTTTAACTTGTAAACCAAATTTACTTTAAATGGATGAAAACTTGCTAATTTTAGAATATTGTGTACTGACGATTTACCTATTTCGTGCTCTTGAGCTGCTCTGCGGATAGAAAAATGTGGATTTTCAGTGAATGATAGCAATACGTTGAGTGATTATTCTTCATTCGTTGCTGTACTTGGCCTGCCTGCTCTAGGTAAATCTCTGACATGACCATGAAGATTAAATCTTCTAACAGTATTTTGAACAGTCGACATGGCAATGGGAGTTCTATTAACTCTGAATGCTTGATTAAACACACCCTCTACTTCTCTCATAGTTCTCTACACGTTACCCCAACCTCTCATCATAAGTAGCGATATTCTTTCTCTTTCGGACAGGCGATCCATTTTGACTTTACGGACTTACTCAAAATACCAGTTCACAATTTTAAATAATATTCAATTAGTTTTTAGCTTTTATTCAATTTTTTTTTCTTTTGACAATAAAATTAAAACAACATTAAAAGAATATCCTGTTTTAGGAAATTAAAAAAACGTGTTTTTGGAAAAATTATTTTGAATTTTTGAACATTGAATTTTAATCGATTTATTAGTAAAACGCCTTACAGTTCGAGTTGCCAATTAGCTGGCCCGATACAGCTCGTAATTTTTATACCAAACAAAAATATCAAGTAATTTCTTATTTTCAATATGGTACACTTTTTACGAAAAAATGAAATTATTTTGCAAAATAATCGTCAAATTAAAAAAAGAAAAAAAATTTTTTAGATAAAATATTAGATTTCCTTCTTTATTTTTAAATTGCAGGATAGCAGAATGAATTATGTTAAAGTTTAAGATAATAGAATTTGTGTTAGTGAGAACAGGAATTATACGGTAAATAATTTGAACATTTAACAACTTAGAACTTTCGTAAAACAAGCACCCCAAAGGGAACAGATATTACTATGTCCATGCCGTTGTTCCTGGGTGACGCTAAATGTAATAATAAAATTGGTGTCAAAAGTAGGGGTTTCCATTTTAAAAAAAAGTTGACCTCCAAATGACCTTGACATTAAGGTTGAAGGTCAAATCCAAGGTCACCATCGAATTTCTCGTCGAAAGTTAGTCCTAGAACGACCTCGAGCTTCGTCGCAAAAACCCAAGCCTGAGTGGTAGAGCGTGGCATCGACCCATACCTTGATGAGGCTAAATGACCTTGAGGTTAAGCTCATGACCTGAGTGCATGTTTGGACGTAAAATTTTCCGCTCTTTCGATTGGCAGTGTCGAAAATAGGGGTTTCCATTTAAAAAAAAAGTTGACCTCCAAATGACCTTGACATTGAGGTTGAAGGTCAAATCCAAGGTCACCATCGTATTCCTCGTCGAAAGTTAGTCCTAAAACAATCTTGAGCTTCGCAAAAGCTTTGCTACCTGGAAAGTTATTTCCTTGATTCGTTACTTTTTGGACACCCTGTATATATTTCGTATAATAATTACTTTGGTATGATATATGATCAATCATTATCATCAAATGTATTGTAACATACACATAACCGAACTCGGTAATACAAACATAGGATTAAGAGAGCAACGAACCGGCGTAGTTCGTAGATTTATAATAGGCTTAGGGAAAAATGTAAATAAGAATCGCACGCGAAGACAATATATATAAGAGCGGACGAGCTTAGTTATGTACTCTTACTTTGGTCATCCTAGCGAGTTGACTTGACGACCTCCGCTAACGTTCGATTTGACTCCGTCGTTAAATGAGGAAGATCACGTTGAATACCTTAAAACATCCTATCCTATTGGGCTAAATGGGAGGCAGCTAGAGTATTGTGCTTCGATGCATTACTTTAACCGGTAATACGTACGAATAATATTACAAAATAATACAAAACACACAAATTTCCTTAATCTAGTTACTTGGAAATTCCCGACGCAAACGACAAGGCTGTTCGTTTACTTTACGGAAATCCATTTGACTATCCTGGTCCATTATATTAAATCCGCGGGAACTTCGGGTCTCAAACAACCCCGACTTACCAATAATAAGTCACAGTATATACGAGGTCTGTCTGGAAAGTATCGAGCCTACGTTTATACTCGTATCTTCGCGCCATAGTGTTCGAGCAACCTTTACCGGACAGAAACGTCAACAGTGAAGCCTCACGAATCTATTGGTTACTTACTGACACCTGCTGGACGTATAGTTCATGCGCAGCGTGTCTTTGTTTACAGTGCCTTTCTCGCGTTTGTCGGATTTTGATATTGTCAAAAATGACTGAAAAACAAGATCAACGAATTTGCATCAAATTTTGCTTTCAACTCGGAAAAACGAGTTCGGAAACTATTGAAATGATACAAAAGGCCTTCTGAAGTGAGTGTATGAGTAAAACACGAATAAAAGAGTGGTATAAACGGTTCAAGGATGGTCGCACTTCTGTCGATAGTGATTCTCGTTCTAGCCGACCTTCGACGACAAAAACCGCAGATAATATTGAGCGGGTGCGACTTGCAATCGAACAAGATCATCGTATGACTGTGCGAGATCTAGAAGAAGACCTTGGGATACCAAAACTATCATTTCAGAAATTTTAACCGATAATTTAGGAATGAAACGCGTGTGTGCGAAATTCATCCTAAAATTGCTCACAGCAGAGCAGAAGAACATTCGCTTAGAAATCGCTCTGGACAATCTGGAAAAGTTATTACAGGTGATGAATCATGGGTTTATGGTTATAATCCTGAAACAAGCCAACAATCTTCACAGTGGAAGCATTCTGAATTACCAAGACCAAAAAAAGCACGTCAAAGTCGGAGCAATGTCAAGTCAATGTTGATTGTTTTTTTCAATTGTGAAGGTGTTGTACATCACGAATATGCACCAACAGGTCAGACAATCAATAAAGAAAACTACGTTCAAATTTTGAAACGTTTGCGTGATGCAGTAAGAAGAAAACGACCGCACTTTTGGGAAAGTGGTGACTGGCTTCTCCATCACGATAATGCGTCAGCGCATTCATCCAATCTTGTGCAGCAGTTTTTGAGCAAACGCAATATCGCATTGCTTCGACAACCTCCATATAGTCCCGACATAGCCCCTTGTGACTTTTGGCTGTTTCCAAAACTAAAAAAAACCACTCAAAGAACACCGATTCGATGACAAACAACGGTTGAAAACAATGCGACGAGTGTACTTAAGGCTATCCCTAAAAGTGAGTTCCAGGACTGTTTTGAAAAGTGGAAACATCGATGGAACCGTGTTATTCAATCAAGTGGGGATTACTTTGAAGGATGCCACCCACCAGATGACAAAGAATAACGCTAGCACGAAAATATAAAGGTAGGCCCGATACTTTCCGGACAGACCTCGTATTTACAGTTATATTCAAAGAACTTTTCGACGTACAGAATAGATTTATTAATGGAATAAAATTACAACAAATGGTAGAAACAACGCCTTTATCCTCCGGTTACCAGTTCAATGATTTTAGAGATCATTTTCCGATAAACACCATGAGAAAGTTAAAAAAAATGAAGATTTGTTGGGACAGAATAAAACCTACAAATGTGCAGTCGTAAGATTTTTATCTCGATTTTTATCTTAGTATAATATTGAGATGAACCTTTATTTTAAAATAAATAAAAATTTTTATCGTATTTTTTAGAGAGATTTTCTTTACGACCAAGGAGGATCGGATTAATGGGGAGCTCATGTGGTGCTCCAGTTTGTTATATGGATGTCTTACAAGAAAATATTATTTACACAGGAGGTGCTTGTCAATTTAAGAAGTTCTAGTTAATTACGTGATTTAGAAGATAAAAACTTGTTGGTTAATACTTATAATCTACCTATACAAAATTCAAGCTACAGATTATGGAAATGTCTCTAGATAGACAGTAGATTGCTGTAGCTTCACTTAAAGTTGAAATATCGCTATACAAAAGTATGTTTAAAGACATTTCAATATTAGTTTTGAATCGTTCCTTTCATCAGTGTGGTTTAATTTTCTACTGAAGGTAAAATTTATTAACAATTAATAAGTAATGAATTAACAATGATATAACGAATATTTCAATATTGATATGTTAAAATTTATGTTTAAGGTTTTCAAATTTTATTACAACACAAATTACTTGCTAGTCAAGAACGATAGTTGCAATAGCTTGTCTGTATGAAAATATTATAATATGTGGAGACAGAAGGGGTAGTATTTATATGTATACACTGTAACTAGACTCTCAACCTAACTCAATCTTTCAAAAGGATTCATGGTAGATGGGTGTACAGTCATTTATTATAGTAGATAGCAATTTACTGATCAGTGGGCGTGATGAAAAATTAAAATTTCAAATTTAAGCACTTTAAAAATTTCTAATAATAGTCAAGATACATTTCTTTTTGTTGCTTGTTAGGATGGATGCATAAGGTAAGCATGATTTGCAGAAGTAATATCTTATAATATTTCTTAAATGTATGAATATTGTTTTAGGACATTTATCTACAACGTATTTTCGAATGAAATCAAACTAATTGACACTCTGGCTTACAAAAATTGGTTTATTTTGAAGATTCGCTCATTTATGTTTAAAAAAAATATATTTGTAATGATCATGGCAATAGATGGACTTTTAAATTTGGCATTTTTCTTTTAATAATGAAGAAGTTGATATAAAAAAATTATCCTATCATGATAAAATGGAATTTCATTTATACCAATCCAAAATTAATAGTTTTGACATGGTAGTTGTTGTTAATTTTATTTAACGTGTAAAATTATATTTATATTTTATACATATTATATTTTATATTTATATATTTATATATTACATGTCTTCCTTTCCTGTTTAAAAAAATTTGATTATATTCATTACAAATTACATTAATGTTTTTAATGTATTTTTTAAGATGGTAAGAAATTAAGAAAATAAAGTCATTACGTCAGCCAATTTCAACTTTATGGTATAAAAAACGAATCATATATTACATCTTCTTATAATAATAAATAGTAACTATTGACAATCTTCAGGTTTGATTTACTCCAAGAAAAAAGTCCCTAATAATTTAGTAGCTGACACACTTCACATATGCCACTTTGCAACTTTTTTAAAAATGTTTTTCCTTTTCGTAATAGGATCAATAATGATTGTCTCTAAACACGTTCTATGTGCTGTGACGGTAAACGTCAAATTAGCGCTAATTACCTAACCTAGTAGCTGCCTGCGGGGGCAGCACTTACCGGTAGACGAAAAATGTAACGACGGAATTCGGCACGCGAGCAGACGGAACGCGCGCGATTGAAAACGAACCAGTGGAGAACCAGCTATCGGTGCGGAAGCCAGAAAAGTCGAGGTTCGTGAACCAATTGCCGATACGTGTACGAGAGTCCAGGATAATTGTCACCGAACTACACGGCGTGCAGACCTGAGCCAGCTGAAAAAGCAGCATCGTTACCTGTGGCATCAAGAGTGTGCGTGTGAGGTTTCGCCATCGAGGGTGAAACCACGTGAGCGCGAATTCGCGATCCGCGACAAAAAGAACAATCAGACTTTCCCGCAGTGCGAATTGTTCCCTTCGTCTTCGTGCGTCTGCAAAATAAAAGTAAGCTGGCCAGCTTAATCTCGCGACCGTGATTGCATGCATGTTAATTAATCTTCCGTATTCGATGCGAAGCGTACATGTAATAGCTCTGCCAACAAAGAGCGGCGAGTGATCCGACACTGCATGTTGTCGTCGTGCGAGCGCTACCGTAAACATAAACACGGGGGCCAATGCTAGTGTAGTATTATGAGAGGACAATAAAGAGTTTTCGTTCGTGATATTAACAAGTACTTTCGACGTGGTTATTCCGTATTGATTCCACTCCTGTAGATTCGTAGATTTATTGGTTGACTGACACCCGTTCCCTCTTGCTCTCCGACTTTCTTATTTGATATAGGTGATTACGAGCGTATTTACGCGATCGTCTTAATAAAATTAATTAAACGGTAGCAACCCCGTTACAGTGCCCATCGTTGATACGTCTGGCAGACCACAATGTCTTTTTTGTTATGATTATAACAGTAAATGCACGTATAATTGACTAAATCCGGTGACATAACCAATTCACGAGCAATGTACAAGCACAAATAAACAAATTATTATAAATCATTATTGGTAAATATTTGGTAGTTATTGGGATCATAATTATTTAATTTTTTCATTCCAGATAAAACAGACATGTAGTAAATGACAAGAGAACCGCAACTGTGTCCATCATTTATTTTTTGTCGAGGTAGGTTCAAATCAATTTCTATATGTTTTTTCTATTACCAATTTATTGATGATAAATTAGATTTTCGATGAAGAGTGTGTCATCATTTTTTTACACGTATTAGTATATTACAGAAAAGCACGTATAGCTCTATTTTTTTCTTCTTCATTTGAATATTTTGGATCATAATGTAAAATTATTTCTTCTGTTATATTTAATACCATCATACTCCAGTGCTGTTTATAGCAGTATGGCATAAAAACCAAGACATAAAACTAAAAATCTATGTGATACATTGACCACTCTTGGCCATGCTGTGTATAACAGTCTCCAAGTATAAAAGTAGTTTGGTAAGTAGGAATCATGAAAATGTTATTCCATCGTTCTTTTCTCTTAAAAATTGCCATAATTGAATCAATTATTTCGCCACGTATATATCTCTTGCCTCGAAGTGATTGAAAAGCACTAAAGTAAATTGAATACATTTGATTTTTTTGCAGCAAATATAGTAAAGTATTGTGGTAAAAAAAAGTATGATGATAAAATCGGTCCAACCTTGTTGGAATTTCCGAGTTTTCCTATTTCGATGCTGCACTTCAACCGGATCTATTTTTTTCCATTCTTCCTTATAAACTAATAAATCATATTATTTTTTCCAACCGCTATGACTTTCTTTATGTTCTAAATTTTTATTTTCCTTCATTGCGAATCCTACTTTCTATTCTTGAATGAAATGACGCTACGCTCTCGAAAACTCAGTATAACGCATGCTTGAATTACTTATAAATTAAATGTTGTAACGCAAATGTTTCGGACGCACGCTTATATAGCTAATAAATACAACATTGTAACGCAAATTTTTCGCACGCACGCTTGTGTAACTAATAAATACAATATTAAAATGCAAATGTTCAATCCTTCATGTTATTCCTTCATATTAATTCTTGATGAAAATGTTAATTGTTTACTTGTTAACGATCGATCAACACGTGGCAAGTAAAAGAGTTGTGCTTGAATTTTATCTTTAGAGTACAATTATAACCATATAATATGAATGCATTGTATTAATCTCAAATGGAGTTAGAATCAAAGCTCACATGGAATCGACATGCTACCGGACAGATTAATGAGACATCAGCAAAAGAGTGAAGAACGCCAGTCCCATCAAATCTCATCTCAATGAATAATTCAATCTATAGAAATGTAAGAGTGGATTACTAAAAAATTGCGAAAAAGCATTTTTTACAAAATGTCTGTTACTACACTGTATTCAACAATAACTCGATGCTATTACTTCGTAGACTAAGAATAATCACACGACTATTATTTACTGAATATTACTCCTGATGAAAAGATCGAACGCTGTTTAACGATCAAAACAAATGAGTGCAGGCTAATGGCTTGAATTGGAAATTCGAAATATTTCAAGATTTATCCCGCCGCGATTAAAACGCATGCGCCATGATCGTTGCTCGGCCTGTTCAAATTGAGATCCCTTGAGATACAAAAAATTTAAGAATAGACTGTAAAAAAATTATATTTTGTTTCAATTAATATATACTGATGAGATTGAGAAGACCAGATAGTGAATTCTACAGATAGTGGTAGATTCTACAGATAGTGAATCTGAAAATGATAGCTCATCGCTACCTTTTGTAGATAAAGCGTTATTGATAATGTGTCATTCTAAATTTAACGCAAGCTTATATTAATAAAATATTTTAAATAAAATATTCTAACTAAAATTTCGTACGCACGCTTATATATAACTAATAAATACAGCATTGAAACGTAAATTTTTCGCATATACGCTTATGAAATTAATAAATATAATATTCATCTCAAATGAAATTAGACTTAAAGCTTATGGAATCGACAGGCTACCGGACAAGTTAATGAGGTGTTAGCATGAGATTGAAGAACGCCCCATTCGACCAGCATCGGCACACGTCTCCATAATATAATCCAATCTATAAAAATATAATTGTGGATCAGTAAAGATGTATTTATAGTATTTGAAAGATTGAATTAATTCAAGCGACTGATTTACTCAATTGATTTATATGCATACAGATTACGATTCAACCCAAGTGTATCAGTAACAGGGATGAGTAGTGTTAAAGATGTTTATATCGAAGAGTGTATCAGATATGACAAGAGTCTCATCTTTTACAAGTGAAGAATTAATTTTGGTAATAATATGTAAATCTTTATGTATTGCAAGTTTCTGGTCAGCCTCAACGCTAAAAATCCACTTATTATTAAGAAGTTTTACACCTTAGTAAACAACAAATTAAATAATAAGTATTATTTTTTTAAATAATAATAATAATAAATAATAATTAATTGATTCAATTATGGCAATTTTTAAGAGAAAAGAACGATGGAATGACATTTTCATGGTTCCTACTTACCAAACTACTTTTATACTTGGAGACTGTTGTTATACACAGCATGGCCAAGAGTGGTCAATGTATCACATAGATTTTTAGTTTCATGTCTTGGTTTTTATGCCATACTGCTATAAACAGCACTGGAGTATGATGGTATTAAATATAACAGAAGAAATAATTTTACATTATGATCCAAAATATTCAAATGAAGAAGAAAAAAATAGAGCTATACGTGCTTTTCTGTAATATACTAATACGTGTAAAAAAATGATGGCACACTCTTCATCGAAAATCAGTAATTTATCATCAATAAATTGGTAATAGAAAAAACATATAGAAATTGATTTGAACCTACCTCGACAAAAAATAAATGATGGACACAGTTGCGGTTCTCTTGTCATTTACTACATGTCTGTTTTATCTGGAATGAAAAAATTAAATAATTATGATCCCAATAACTACCAAATATTTACCAATAATAATTTATAATAATTTGTTTATTTGTGCTTGTACATTGCTCGTGAATTGGTTATGTCACCGGATTTAGTCAATTATACGTGCATTTGCAAGGCTAAGTTTTTACCTTTGATTTTTAAGTTGTCTGGAATTTTCATGAAAAAGGTTTCTTGTAATTCGCTGTTCAAGTAAGCCGTGCTTACATCGAACTGTACTCGTATAGATTTTAAGTTTTCGCGCGCGTCTACCGTAAGAAGATTTCTGACAAACTCGAAGCGTACTACGGGAGAAAAGACTTCTTAATAGTCGATGCCATCTTGTTGCGAGAAACCCTGTGCGCACAAGCGCGCTTTGTATTTTGGGTTATTGTTATGATTCAAAGGCTTGATTTTCAAAATGCATTTGAAGCCTACAGTTTTTCGTCCTGGAGGCAATTTCACCACGTCTCAAGTTTTGTTTTTTTCATGAGCTTTTAACTCTGCGTGAGTAGCGCGTTTCCATAGGTCGGCATCTTCTTTATAATTTATTGGATCTTTGTAAGTGACAACGCATGCTTGGTATCGCGTCAGAGGTTGTGGGCCGTTAAAATATGAGGTTTTTCGTCATAAATCTTAAAATTGGCGGGGAAAGGTTATTTTTTTATTGCAGATTCGGATTAAGCGTCGAAAAATACGTAAGAAAAATTATCTTTGGTCAGAAGTACATACATCTTTTTTTATGTGGACCTATGTTATTATTGCCATTAATTAAATATGCACATAATAAATTGAACAGCAAGAAAACTACAATTTTATACATTACCTATCAAATTACTGTATAATAATTAATAATTTATTAATTTGATAAAAATAACGAACAATTCAAAACTATATGTATATCAATTTATAAAAAAAATGATTGTTTATACTTAACCCTAATATACAATGCTAATAATATATAATATGAGTTATTAATAGGTTATTTACGTTTGACATTTGTACAATAATTTGCATTTGAATAAATGCATTTGAGTTAATACATTTCATAGGCAAATAAAAAGATTGGCTATATATAGGAACTTAAAAAAAATACTATAGCTGTATGACGACTTTGGTTTTATTATTATTAGATCATTTGTGACGCCTCTCTAAACGTTAAAAGTTTTGTAGATTGTCCTGTGTGTGTGTGTGTGTGTGTGTGTGTGTGTGTGTGTGTGTGTGTGTGTGTGTGTGTGTGTGTGTGTGTGTGTGTGTGTGTGTGTGTGTGTGTGTGTGTGTGTGTGTGTGTATGTGCGCGTGCGCGCTTGAAATACTTGATTTCTTACTGTAACGCGACTGGCTATGAGCTATTCGTTTTAGCCTATAATAATTTGACTACAAAGGAAATCAGGTACACACATGTGTAATATATATAAGTTTTAAGAGATCAATTGAAAAAGATAACAAACTTGAACAATTAAATTAACTTTATTTCTCTCAGTCTGCTTATAATTTAAAGAAGTTCACATAAGACTCGTACTCACTTCCTCGGAGTCTCTATAGATCATAATAATACGAGGGTCGTTTGAAAAGTCCTTGCAAAAATAAAAACTGCTTGATTTTTTTAATAAATCTTTTTTATTTTTCAACATAGTCTCTTTTTAGGCTTATACACTTAATCCAACGCTGCTCTAGTTTGTTCATCCCTTCCAAATAATAGGATTTGTCCAAGTCTGTAAAATAGGCATTCATTTCTGCAATCACCTCGTTTGAATAACATCTTTTCCCCGCCAGTCATTTTTTCATATAAGGGAACAAATAGTAGTCCGACGGAGCCAAGTCTGGAGGATAGGGGGGATGTGAAACGAGTTGGAACCCTATCTCCATTAGTTTTGTGGCCATAACTGCTGAGGCGTGAGCTGACGCATTGTCGTGGTGGAAGAGGACTTTTTTGTTGGCCAATCGTGGACGTTTCTCCAGCAACTCGGTTTTCAAACGATCTAATAACGATGAATAATATTCGCCTGTAATGGTTTTACCCTTTTCCCGATAGTCGATGGAGATTATTCCTTGCGAATCCCAAAAGACAGTCGCCATAACCTTCCCGGCCGAAGGAATTGTCTTCGCCTTTTTCGGAGCAGATTCCCCCTTGGTAACCCATTGTTTAGACTATTCTTTGGTTTCAGGAGTATACTGACGTATCTATGTTTCATCTACAGTGATAAAACGATGCTTAAAGTCTTGCGGATTTTACTGGAACAGCTGCAAATCATTCTTGCAACACTTTACACGATCTCGTTTTTGGTCAATCGTGAGCAATCGCGGCACCCGTCTAGCGAATAGCATTTTCATGTCCAAATGTTGGTGCAAAATATTATGTACCCGTTCGCTCGAGATGCCTACAGTACTAGCAATCTCACGCACCTTCACTCTTCTGTCAGCCATCACCATATCATAGATTTTATCAATGATTTCTGAAGTGGTAACCTCAACACAGGGCGTCCAAAACGTTCAGCGTCTTTTGTGCTCATATGGCCGCTCAGAAAATTTTGAAACCACTTATAAACCATTCTAATCGAAGGGGCACAATCAGTATAATGTTTATCAAGCTTCTGTTTATTCTCCTGAGGCATTTTGCCTTTGGAAAAGTAATGTTTAATCAATACACGAAATTCTTTTTCGTCCATTTTTTTACAACCACTCGATTTCTTTGATTGAAACGAATGTAAAACGCAAAGTAATTGGCCGATCTGGCTGAAACTTGGTGTGTTTTTTTCCAAGATATGCCACTAACTAAAAATAACCTTGATACGCACTAGTAGCGCCATCTCTCTGACTTTGCACGGACTTTTCAAACGACCCTCGTATGTACATATAATTATATGCCATTAAAATTACATTTGTAACTTTATTGCTTATAATTTGTTATTTTTCTGTTAATAAAGCCTGAAGAGGTCAGCAATTTTGCTGACGAAACGTTACTGAATATAATTAAAATTAAGTGAATTTCCAGCTCTCGCTATTTTCCTTCTTTCCATTATTACAAATTTTATCATTTAAGAAAACTATAAGGGAATCAAGACAGTATGTTACGTATTAAAGAAGTTGTAATATCTAGAACTTTGAAAGGCGTAGAATTGAATTATTTCACTACCGAAAAATAACTTTTAGCTGTAGCTTGGTCGTGTCTAAAATTGGAAACATATCTAAGAGGTGCGAAAGAAATAATTATACGTACTGATCATGAAGCTACTTGTAAATTTACAAATGCGAGATGTTAGTGAGGTGGTGCTTGTTTTAACTAGACTACGACATTACGTACGAGTATTTACCAGGCAACAAAAATAAAACCGCTGATTACCTATCAAGGTACATAATGGACTGCAGCAACGACTACACCGATCAAATTCAAGTCGCTACGTTGATGAAATATCCTTCTTGTGATTTAATTAATCATTTCAAAAATCTTGATTTGTTACAACAAAAGGATGACTACATTCTAAAATTAAGAAAAAAAGAAAATTTTGATCATAGATATATAATCAAGAACAATTTAGTATATGAAAAGGATAAAATTAACAATAAAATATTGTTACCTGAAGTAATTATTCCACAATTAATCCAAAAATTACACAATATCTATGGTCACATCAAATCACGAAAAATTACTAAGATGTTACAAGAAAATTTTTATATTCATAAACTTCGTAAAAAAGTCGCTGAAACTAAAAATTGATGTGCTTTATGCCAGCGCACGAAGTATTATACTAAAAAGATATCATCTATTATGCAGCCATATAATACTCATAGAAAAACCAGATGATTTATTGTCAATAAATTTCTGTGGTCCTTTACCTACTTCATGTGGCAGAGTTAAATATATTTTAACAATCATAGATTGTTTTAGTAAATTTGTTGTTATGTATCCTATATAAAGAGATCAACAACATATACTACCATAAAAAAGATTTTCGAACATTATATTCCTAACTATGGAAAACCACTGGCAATCATATGTAATCACGGTACTCAGTTCACTGCAAAAGCTTGGAAAGAAAAACTTTCTTCAGCTAATATAAAATTGATATATTCTAGTACTCGTCATCCACAAAGCAATATCATGGAGCGGATACATAAAGCATTGGAAAGATTTTTAAGGACTTACGCCAATGAAAATCACAAAGGCTGGGCTCCGTTAATCTCCAAAATACAAGAAATTATAAACTGTGTATATCATGAAATAAACAAAACAAAATAACATGAAATAAACAAAAAAAAGTAAAGAAATAAGAATTAAAGCTCATAAAGAACTGAATTCATGAGACTTTTCACATGGATCATTCAGTCTCAAGAGAGGACTGTGTAACGGTCCTATCTATGAGCTCTTCTCTTATTTTCACTGGATTACTGCAACCCGCTAAACTCGTGAATCTACTTACATCAATTAGTATATGAAACGGCGCCACCTCATATATTATATGATTGTATTAGTACTAGAGTCAAATTTCATGACCATATAAGGAGCGTGACTTCACTACTTATAGATATAGATATAATAGTTTTTATTGTTCAATTAAAATACGTTAATTAAGAGTAATTTCAATGTAACAAAGCACTTTTTATATAGATTTTAGGGCATAGATTAAGATTATAATAATTTTAATTATTTTTAACTACTAAATTACATTAAATTTGAATGTGCAAATTTAATTAGTTTATTATGTTGTAAATGATAATTATTATAATAAAGCAGATACTCTGAACTCAAGATGACTATCTGAGAAACATGAGTAAGAATTTGTTTCATTGAAACCAGCTTAGTTATTACTGTTATCAATAAATAAATAATTAATAATTTATTTAAACAAATAATTATATATGAATCAAAAGCGTTAATTTTGTACATAATAACAATATCTTTATAATTTATTAATAATTATTAACTGATTTAATATTTGCATTATAAGATTTTGCAAAAAAACGAAAATTGATTATAATTCAAATGTTATTAACTAATTTAAGTAGTTCTTTTTTGGAATTTCTTCTACAAGCAATAAACTATTGCTATATGTCAAATTTCATCATTGTTTTATTGTAAATATTGCATTATTATATTAATTAACTATATTAGTTAATAACTTTTGACTAACTCTTTGCGATAAGTGTAAATTATACTTAAATAATCCATATCTAATTCTGTAAGATTTACATGCTTTAAAAATTTTGTTATTGCTCTCTATTCTATTTAAACAAGGGAAAATGATTTCGCCCACATGTATAAACAGCTCGAAGAAGGCTGTTTTGCGAAAATAGGCGGGAAAATCTGTGTATAAATACGCTGATTTTTGCACAGGCTAGCATTCTCTCCTAGCTTTGCAAAGTGAGCGCTCGATATCGAATAAATTTGGCTTATACCTAAGTTCTTTCTCTCAAGTAATTAACTAAGTAATTCTTTCCTTCCCTATTGTAATTAACGCTCGACTCATAGAATTTTTCGCGCTATGAGAAACTTGGGCTGAATTACATCCTTTTTACAAGAGAGATTTAAGCTCTGCTTATGGGACACTTTGCACCATAAGAAGCTAGGGTAAAGCCTATCTTTCCTTAAGCCTAATTCAAATAATCACAGATATTTCATTTATAATTTTAATTTATACTCAATATTCATAAATATTTTCAAAGTTAAAACGAATTCTTACTTATTAACGCGACAGACCACGGGAGTACGAACAAAATAAATAATAGGTGATATAAACATCACATTACCTTGAAGTTATACGCCGTTTGCGAGAAGCAATACGAAAAAACCGTCCAGAATTGTGGGAAAACAATTCATGGATTACCAGAAGTGCTTTGAGGATTGGAAAAAAAGTTATCACAAGTGTATTATATCTGAGAAAGATTACTTTGAAGGTGATAACATAAATATTGATGAATAAATAAATATTTTTTCATAAAAATAAAAATTCACCTTACTTTTTGAACACACCTCGTATTACACATAATAATACCCGGACAGTCATTTTTAAGTAAATGTAACGTCTAAACTATGGTAATGTTGCCAAGTCATTTACTGGAAGCTTATAATAATAGTATTTTCTTAATGATCAATGCGAGTCGTTAGGCGTTCGGTGGACGATTGGCCGGTAGTAGTTCCGCTAATCTCCCCGCGCCTGCGTGTTTATTTTATATTTTTGCTTATTTTATAGCCCGAGCGAAACTTGTGTCAATTTCATTATTCTCGAAAAAAAGGCCTTAACGTTACGACTGTATCACCGCTTTTTGGAATCCAACTCTATCCACATCTTTAATATAGGCTCGGTACGATTAGCATAGAGATTAGTGCGTGTGACCGGCACGTTATTCAATCGTAGGAGCGATCGCGCCTTCCGAATTTTTCCTTTTATAAATTGTACAGAAATCAGTGGTATAGCCTTATTGGTATCGATTGCTAAACTCCGTTAGAAATGAACAGTGTTGCTTTGAAATATAAAAATCTATTTGATTTTTAGCAAATTATTATTTACTCATAATTTCGTTGCATGCTTAAGTTCAATCTATAGCTAATTAAATAATAAGAATGTGATAACACTTTTATTATTTCATCAAAATATTAACAGAAATAAATCAAATTAAAATAAAATTATTACGATTTTGTTACATTTTCTCACATTTCAATTCACGTAAAAGAAAAAAAACAAACCTTATGATTTTCAATAACACTGTTATAAGTTATTACCGATATTCTTTTATAAAGCTTAATTTATTGGTTAATTGATATTTGTACTATTTCTATTACATTCTAGTAAATTAGTTTCTTATAAACTTTAATCAGTCACTTGTAGTTATTATATTTAAAACTTTAATTTACATTCGAAAAATTATAATACTGTTACTAAAAACATGATAGCTTTATAGATAGAAATAACAATTTATTATAAGTAATACTTGAATTATTAATTGTAAGAAATATATATTGATAATAATAATGACGTGTCAGATATAATATAGCTTCAAAAATTAATTATTGACTATTGCCTAACATCTCCATAAATAAAATGAATATCATGTTATGAATATGTCTGACTAATATTGAAGAACAGAAAATCATTCATAAAATTTATTAATATTTTGTTGATCTTTCTTTTTATTCTCATTTAATACATTTTTTTTTATTTGTATAAGAAATCTGAAAATATTTATCAGTATCCATGCTATTTTCAATCATATTTCATTACTTTCTAAACGTTACAAATAATTTTCAGCAAATAATGAAATTGATAGAGAGTGAATTAAAAATGGAAAATTTATTAATTATTTTATTATTTCTTTAAATTTATCTAGCACAATATAAAATAGTTAAGGGGGAGGGGGGAAGTATAGTTGATTTGGAGGAAAAAAGACATATTTTTAAGAATTTATTATGGCTTTACTGATATGTAAGCTTATTAACCTTATTATAATACAATATTAATACAATATTCTTTTAAATTTTCATTGTAAAAAATTAAAAATTGAGCGAATGGTAGTAGATCTTCGGAAACTCTTCGAAAAAAAAGATGGAGCGCGGTGAACATCATAACTTACCACAGAATCATCTGAAACAGAAAAACCAAAAAGAATTTGTTAAAGGAAATATTTCTTGAAATTGAAAAACCTGATTTTTGCTGAAAAAATCTACGAAAATGTTATTGTTAAATTGATAATTGTTTAAAAAATAAAAAAGTCTTCATCACTATCTGGTGAATTATGTAAAAATGTACTGTGCAAAATGTACGTATCGACTGGAAGAATAATTTAGATAAGGAACAATTTATTTATTTTGATTATTTAATTATTATTCATACAAAAAAACGTTTCTAAAATCGCTACTCTTTTAAAAAATATATGAAATAAAAAATTTCTTCATAGATTAAAAAAATGTTTTTTTACCAGTGCTCCGTCTGTAAATTGAAAGTATTTCATGGATCAAAACTTTATTGAGAAAAATATTTCTTACCTAAAAATGTATGAATGCATGCACAAATATTTTTTAAGGCATTGGATAAGCAACCATTGATCATACACACACCGGCTGCTGGGGAGATAACGAACTTTTGACAAGCCTCCTAATGATTTCGTTGCGCGAGTGTTACGTGCTCTCTCTCTCTCTCTCTCTCTCAAAAAAAAAAAAAATTCTCGTGAAGAAACCATTCACGCCTCTACCATTATCCATTTTATCCCGGCAACGCACGTCATAAATACGACGTGATCAATGCAGCAGTGGAAAACGCGGCAACGCGCCCGCGACTCTGAAATCGAGTTTCTTTTTTCAACGAGGTAAAAGAACCCGTGGACCATTGCACTCTGCCATTCATAAATAAGCTAATTGATTTTTTTGTACTCCACCGTAGTTTTCTCAAGTAGGTTTTGAATTATAAGCTGAATTATTTCTCGGCGTTTCAAACTTTTCTGATGAAATGGCAAATGTATAAAGTTGTTCGTGTCTAAAATTGTGTTAAAATACGTATTCTTGATACTGCTACTACAATTTGGCCTAGATGAATCGCTGCAACGAATCAATCGATACAAAACATTTTAAGCTTCAATGCTACATATGTCCCATTTTAATTCTTAGAATCATGGCGTTCTCTATAGTGACATTTTTAATTTGTACGAATCAAGTGAAGATAAACTGGGTTATATTCGAGTCGATTATTTGAAAGACCTGCAAATACTAAATTTTCAAATAAAGCTGTAACTATAAAAAAAATATTTTTTTTCATAAAGATGTAGATTTCAAATGTGAGGTACCTGTCTTTCTTAATTAATTGTAGGAAATTCGTAATATTTCCAAATACAGGTTATCAATTCTTTTCCATAGAAAAAATTAATTAAGAACGTTAAACTACTTGAAAGATAGTTAATTAAAACCCATGGCCGCGAAAAAATTAGCAATTACATAACGCACGTAAAAACGATTACTACACTGAAAAAAAAAATTGACTACATTTAATCAAATTTGTTTAATTCAAGAAAATCATTAGTTCTCTATATACGAGTACTGTGCAAATATTTACATGAATTGAAGGTTTCCATTTCATCAGTTCAAGAAAAGAATCAAATCAAAATTATTCCTAGTTAGTCTTGAACAAATTTCATGTATACTTAATTAAATCAATTTTTAGAAAAGAACATACGTAGTTTTAAATTAAAAAAATTATTTTTTCTGTTAACAAAAATTTTGATAGATATAAAATCTAATTTTTTTTTTTAAAAAGGGAAATCATTTTTGGATTTGAATAAATATTATTTCTTATATTTCAAAAAATATTACTGTGTGTAACAGAAATCTTTAATCAATTGAAGTTCTTACGTAATTAAATTAATGAGGTACAAATTGATCTGGAAAAACTTTTTTTGTACCTGATATAAACTTCTCTGAATTTGAATGAACGGCCATTCAAATGTACTAAGTATTTTATTTTTTTAAAACAAATGTTTGTACTCTCAACAAAAATTTGTATCAAGATGAAACTGAATAATTGAGAATCAACATAAATTTCTTCAAACTAACAAAATACTAGTGAAGTTTCGCTATAAGTTTGTAATCAATGAACTTGGTGAAAGATTGATTTTTTTGTAGATAATGAATATCTCCATCTATATAATTATTATTCGTTGATTGAAAAAAAATATTTACTTAATCTAAGAAAATATTACTTTAATGAAATGAAATATCGATAAAACTGTACTAAAAAAATTAAAATTAAAGAAATTTATTTTGCTTAACTAGGTCCTTAATTATGTTGTTAATCTAAAATGAATTGTTATATATAACATTATGCAGGTACATTGTCACTGTTAGTTGTATCGCTTACTTTTTACAATTCGGGTGATTATTTATAATCGCAGAAAATTTTATCTCGCACTGGGAATCGAACCCCGAACATATGAGGTAACACACGCGCACACTTAACTACGCTAACGCAATGCTTGTACATTGAAACTACACAATTTTCTATAACTCCTTAAAAACAGATTAATATTTAGGATGTTTAATAAAAAATTGTTGATGAAAAATTTATTCATGAGTATATTCATACGCAATATATTAAACGTAAATCTTCAACAAACATTTTAATTAAAATTTTGAATATAAATTATCAAGTACACATACCATAGCATCTACTACTATATAATTTACGCATAATTAAATAAAAAAAAAGAACTTATATAGGTAAGTGAATCAAGTTATATATTTTGAAAATACGTCTTATAATATTAGATTAATTGGTAATTAGCAATATCAAATGCTCTTTAGAATTGATTTCTAAATCCAAGAAAATAATATTTTAATTAAAAAAAAAAGATTTTTTACAATTCAAAATGACTAAATTATTTGATAAAAACTTATTGGTAAATTCAGCGAAATAATTCTTCAAACTTAAGAATTTCATGATAAAAAATGATTTGCATAATCAAGTAGAGGATTTACTTCTGTTTAAATATTAACTTCGTATAACTAAAAAATTTTGGTTAGATAGTATTAAATATTGAGTTGAATTGGTTTCTTAGTTTAAAAAAAATTCATTTGTTAAGGTTTAATAAATTCATTTATAATTTTGAATAAATTATTAACGTTTCTAAGAAACTTTTCAATTCAAGACCAAGATTGATCGAGATAATAACATTCTATATTTGAAAAATTAATTCTTAGAATCGACAAAATTTATTCAATATTAAATAAAGATTGCTTGAATCTAAATAATGGTATTTTTTATGGAACGATCAACTTAAATTAAAAAAAATTTTCTCTCAGTGTACGGACTTGCTAATATAGCGACCATAGGTCATATAATATTTTTCCGGCCTAACGTACATTCCAACTTAATAATTCTACAATTTATTCATAAAATCATTTGATAGGGTAAACTACTGCTTTGATAGCTTTTTGTCAAAGATTGTAGTTTATAAATAAGGAAAATTTTAAATTACAAGTTAAATTTTTTGTCTGTATTGCGACCTTTTCTAATGAAATAGCAGATAGAAAAGTTGACTATATAAAAAATAGCTGGAAAGTTGGTATTTTTTGTTCTCCCGATTGCTGCCAAAAATTTGTTAATTATTCTAGATCATTCGCTGACGTGCCCATTGGTGAACAAAACGTTAAAAATATCTAACTCCTGTTTTTATGTGATTTTTTTTTCAGAAAATGACCCACTTAAAAAATATAGTAGCTATTCCTTTAAAACTGATTAGTAATTACTAGGTAATATATTAAAATAAGATAGCACATTTTCGAGTTAAAGCGTTTCATTAGATAGTTTAAAATTAATTATAAATTAATTAATTATAGGTTTTAATTTTGTAATAATATAGACGCTCTATATTGCTTTTAGTTTTCGAGCTGTATTCATAACGAGATAGTCTTGTAATTTAATCAGTTCAATGACGAAAGTCGATGATTACATTAAAATACAATTCTTATATCTTCTTCCTTATAAAAATATTTCTTAAAGATGAAGCTAAATTGATGATCCTCGTATATCTTCTAGTACAGCAAATATATATTCGCTTGTCATGCAATATATATACTACATAGTGTTGATGTAAAAAATTAACATATTGTAAATAGATCAAACGATTGTGTGTTACTCTTAAACATGTTTTTGGAATAGACAAGTTAGAAGGCTTATTTTTGTCAAAATTGTCGGTTCACAGTTTTGTATTTTGTCTCTCGAAGACGACTCACAGTTATTTTAATGTCATTAGACTGCACGGAAATAGTGAAAATATTAATAAAATTATAGTATTTCATAATATTTTGAGAAGATTGTACTACTATATTAATATACTATTGATACTGTGAGAAGTCAAGGGGCCATGGGTCTTCTTGTGTACTTTTGACTTCTTAATGAGGTCACTTTAAACACCCAAGTTTTTTAGATGTATTTTGATCTTCTTAATTTGAAGTTCAAAGGTATTTAGTTGAACAAGATAATTTTCAATTATTGACTAGCAATTGAACTATTTAAACCGCTATGATTCTTTTTATGACTAAATTACATGTTTTATGAATAGAATTGGAAAAAAATATTAATTATATGATGAAATATGATAGATATTCCCGTGATATTGAACTTCTTTGTTTGAAACGGTTTACTATTCGACAAGAAATCCACCGTTTTTTTCCAATTACAAAAATTTTTTTAGAACCATAGATATTGCAATTTCACAAATAAAAACACGCCGTCGTGCATAATTTTATTGTTTAAACGATTGTCACATTTTCTTCTAATCAATAATAACAATTAATTAATGATAAATTAATTGAATGATTTGAAATATTATAAATAATTCGTTGCTTCTTGGCTAATATGAAAACAATGATTAGAACACAAGATCTGGCAAAATTAGTGCAAGAGCGAAATATGTCGACAACGACTAGCGCGGCTTATATTCGCGTCTACCCGTACCCAGACTCAGGATAGCTTTAATTAACCATATAAAATGACTCCGAATTTAATCAAAAATATGAAGATTTTATCGAATTATAAAAATATTATTTATAAGCAAAAATATTATGAATTGACTAAAGCAATGGGGACCCCCGTGCCGCCGTGCGCGAACTTATGTCGCGCTAGAATATGTTAATATAGCCACATTTCATATAAAATTTCAAACCATTTGGTTACATGACTATACCTGCAACTTGATTAGAAAAAAACAAGACAGCGGTTTAAACAAATACATTCTCTGCAAGCCCGCGTTTTTTATTTGTTAAATTGCAATATCTTCGATTCTAAAAACATTTTTGCAATTACGAAAAAGCGGTAGATTACTCGTCGAATATTAAATGTTTATATTAATCATCGATTTCTATGACTTTTTAGAAGCTAAGTTATACCGATTTAAACAAAGAAGTCCGATATCACGAGGATGTGCTATCATATCTCGGTTTCTAATTAATTTTATTTCCAATTTGCTAAATACTACTTAATCGTTATGAAATTTTCGTATCCGTAGAACATGTAACTTAATTACATAATGAATTATAGCGGTTTAAACAATTCAATTGTTAATCAACCATTGAAAATTGACTTGTTTGATTAAATATTCCTGAAATTCAAATTCAGGTTAAAATACGTTTAAGAAACTCGGGTGTTTAACGTGATCTCATTCGGCTATGGGAAAACCTATAGCCCTTAGACTAGTAAGAAATGTTTATAACTTTTTAATGAATATTGATAAAGATTTTAATTATTTTAGTTAATTCTTTATGATCTTTAAAATAACATTAGTTTTGTAGAAAAACTTAAAAAAAATTAAGTTTACAATAGAACAAAATATGCTATAAAAATCAACCGAGCCCATATCATATGTATTAAAAAAGTAAAGTTTAAATACGAATATCTCATTTTTATATATCTCTAAATTTTCTCTACTAGGCAGGTAATGTAAAAAAGAACTTTATTTTTTAAATTTAAAGGACATCTAAAGAAACGTGATTTCCAAAAAACGTCCTTAATTTGTATTTTTCAATTTTTTGCTCTTTCTCAGGTTTACTCACAATATATATTACTAATTTCATGAAAGATTATACATCAATCGTAGTAAACGTTTTTTAATGAAAGGAAGTTTTTTAATTTGCCGTATTTTATAATAACTTTAAATGTTAAGCAGTATCAATAACATAAAGAAATTTACTGAAAACAGATGGTATCTATCAATCGAGATCATATTTCGCGTAATTTTGGTTAAACAATGTCGTCAGTAAAGTTCGATTCTGAATAAGTTTATTGAAAAACGTCACAAGTATAGCATCAATACCGTCCAGACTTGACGAACAATAATACTATCTACTTAACTGTAGAGAAAGAATGAAATTTATGTAGCCAGTGTGAACGATAAAATTCGTTCTATAGGTATAATCAGTATTGCATTATATATAAAGAAGAGTCAAAGGCGACAGATGACCGTTAAGTGTGAGTGATTGCAACAAGCGATTGTATAAAGGAGCGGGAGAGGAGGAAGCGAATGAGAATGTGTCAGTGGTAAAGGTAACGATTCAAGTGTTGCATTCAGCTGCAAATAGTGAACAATGGAAATAATTTCTAGGAGTTCATCTACGAACCAACGATTGAAAGTTTAAAGTAGCTTTATAAGAGATTCGCGGCGCGAGGCTGGTGACCGTCGAGGTCTAAGGATTCAATACAAGCGAGCAAGCTGCGGCTAATACATCAGCTGGTCCGCTTGCGCGCGTGTTCAGTTCTTATTCTTTTTAATTCTCAGTACTTGCTGCTGCATGTCTCGGTTGGTCTATCCGTCTCTCTCTTTTTCTATGCCCCTCCACGGCTTCCTCTCGTTGTCGCATGCAGTCGGCAGTCGGCGGAATCTCGCTAGTACAGAATAGGTTATCTCTCTGTTTCTACGGTTCAGTAGCGTATGCATGCAGGACTCCACTAAGAAAGAGAGAGAGAGAGAGAGAAAAAGAGAGAGAGAAAGAGAGAGACAAAGTTATGACTGGTGGAATCATTCAATTGATTACCATGGGGGGTGGGCGAAACTGTTATAGAAATGTACAATTTGAATTGCGAATGTCATAGCTTGTCGCACGGCAGCTATGACCGGAGATATGTATATGCTAAATAGCTTCTTGTTTTGAATTTAGAACAGGCGCCATCCCGCCGACAAACAACTTGCAGATGCTGCTTCATCTATTGTTTTGCAGCAACATGTTGTTACCATGCAACCTGCTTATCATAATAATACATTTCGATACTAGTGCGAAAAAGTAATTTAAGCCTCGTTTGGACGCTTGCACCCGAGAGAAACGAGGTTGAAGTGGCTATATGGGGCTGAAATCACTTTCTAACATTAATTAACTTTATTTTTCGATACAACATGTGTGCGACAAGATTTTAAACATGTTTAATTCTTTAAGCGTGCCTAAAGTCGAGTCCCCACGCACGGAGTGTCGAAGAAGGCTATTATGCGCATACTCTCATATGATATACGTGTATACGCAGTTTACTCAAAAGCTACTAGCTGTTTGTGCCTATCGAATTATAAAAAAAGCATCGATGCACGCACACGGAAGACAAAATAAAAGAAATAAACAACGAAACAGAAAAAAACAAGGTAAGAAGCGAGCCAAGAGGTAAAGCGCGTGCGAAAAACAAAGAACAAAAGGAGTAAAAGGTACGCGGAGGCTGTGCAGACGGAGGTGGAAGGCAAAAAACGACAGCAAGAGAAGCAGAAGCAGCAGCAGCAGCAGAAGCGGCAACGGCAGTGACAGCAGCAACTGCGTCTGCAATGTCTCTTGCGCGTGTTATTTAATGGTTCCGTGCAGAAACCGAGTGGGAGTTGGAGTCGAGAGAGAGAGAGAGAGAGAGAGAGAGAGAGAGACAGAGAGAGAGAGCGATAGAGAGAGACAGAGAAGTCGACAGTATTCCATACAGTCAGTGCGGAGATCGTAGTCGCCTAGATGTCTTGCTCGCAGCTTCCTTTTTCTACGCCATGGGGTTAATAAACTTTTAGCTCATATTGTTGATTGAGATGAAGAAATGATCTGGGAGAGCTAACCGCGCGGTACTGTGGAAAAAGAGAGAGAGAAAGAAAGAGAAAGAGAGAGAAAGAGAGAGAGAGACAACGCCGGGCGACAAGACGACGCCAACTGTGGTTTACAGCTCGTGCAGCGAATGAGAGAGAAACGAGCTGCTGGCGAGCGTAAGAGGCAAGCCATCGTGCCCGCTCTATAGATCCTCAAGACGAGGAAAAGGCAATCCTCGCATTTTTCGCATACTTATAGGAGCTCGCTACTGCTACTGCAGGCCAAGCGACGTCACCCTTTTCCAATTGCCTTTTTATCCTTCCTTTCTCCGACGTTGTTACTTCTTTATCGCTTTACCTCTTTCGTGCATCCTGCACTTTTTCCACTCTTTTCTCCCTCCTTCCCTTCCCTTTTAATCTACGCTATCTATCCTCTTAGGCCATACACCAAAGCCTATTGATATTCTGATTTTACTTTATCTCTGATAAATTACCTTAATTTAATTTCTTACATAAGTTTTCAGGTTAATACAATTTGTCAGTCAGGCGACCATAATCATTTTTCCGTGCAGAGGATACTCAATCGGTAAATACGAGAATGGATCAATAAGTATCAGTATTTGAAGATAGGTGGAGTCGTTAAAATGAATAGTAGTACTATAGTAAGTTTATTGACGTAGGTCTTAAAAAATAGCACTCAGAATTAATCTTTTTAAGATAATCGATAAACTAATCATGCTAAGATTGATTTTATTTTTTTCAAATAGTTTTTCGAGGACGAACTAACAAATAATAAAGTAAAAGTTGTTGTTTTCTTTTATAAACTATCTAATGGCATAATAAGTTTATCTATTATTAAAAAAAAACTACTTCTGGATGATGTTTTTTATGACCTGTAAATGTATACAGGTGTAAAAAATCACAGTAAGCTGCATGTATTATTAACATGTCAATAATTAAGTTATTTTGACATATCATATAGTACACAAAAAAAAGTATCAAATAAATTATAGCAGGCAAGTTTATTTATAAAAAATAAATCAAATACAACTTAACGTTTTCTAACTAGCACCATGAATGCACAACAAAAATTATTTTTCATGTTCCTTTGTACTAAAAACATAAAATATAAAGAAATATATCATTTAGTGGATATATTTTTTTTATATAAATGCGTGTTCTTATATGTAGACACTAGTACTATTTAGAATAAAAAGATTTAATATCTGTCCACATGTGAACATATATACATATATATGCATAACATAAGTCCAAAGAGGTTAAAACGCTCAATGGAAATTCATATCCTACATTAGAAGACCACGATAATACAAATTTCCCAGAGAAGATACTACTTGAGATGAGAACCTATATATGTCGATAAGGAAACTGTAACTTATACTACAATAGTCACAATATATCAATATACAATTATAACAAAGTGTAACTTAAACCCACTGACAAGAGAATGTTCCTAACCTTTCACCTCTGATTTTGCTGCATTTTTGATATGTTATAGCTTATTGAAAAATAAAAGATACGTGTTTATTTTATCGACGAAAAAATTTTTTATAAGGTGAAAGACACCCTCGAAAATCATCCCTTAAACTAGTTTTTTATTAATATTTTTGATTATAATAAATATTCAACGAAACAAAATGGAAAAAATTATCTTAGAAAAAAAGCAACTAACTTCCATTTTGTTTCATTGAAACATATTAATTTTACCAAAAATATTGATAGAAAACTATTCTAAGGGGTGATTTTCGAGGTAGCTTTCACCTCTTAGAAAGCTTTTTCCGCCGATAAAAAAAAACATGTATCTTGTTTTTCAGTAAGCTATAACATATCCAAATTGCAGCAAAATCGAAGGTGGAGGATTGGGAACGTTTCCTTTCAAGGAATTGAACAAAATAATCATAATAGCAAATGACATTATCAATGATAATTTCAACAAACTTTATCACAACGGCATAAAACTGATAAAGTTCACAAAAACTTCATATTCTAAATTAGAATCTATTCAAATCGGCAAATTAATAATTAGCATCTAATGAACAAACAACCTGACTAAATATAACATATTTAGTCCTATAGAAACACTTTTTGAAACAATAGAAAAAATAGTTGAAGATAACATCATCAATGTTGGTTGTCACCATTATCCGTTCACCACTTTGGCTGAGTGTGTATGTATGCACTCTTTCTCATGCCCGTTTTCTCTGTTTGAGGTGCGACGAATGAGATGATTGGCGGGAAAATTTAAGTGCGAGTTCGAGTTCGATTGTTCGGATCAAGTGCGTTGTCGATTTTTCGACGGTTTTGGAGTTTCGCTTTCAGGCGTGTTTTATTGCTAAGGATACCTGCTCGGTACACAAACGCGTTTATTGGAGTTTTTTGACATTAGTAGGTGGGTCGCATGCAGCCAATCTCTTATTTTACTCGTAGCATTGGTACATGTGGGATCCTGGCGAGTATCCGTGGTGTCGGTGTGTGCAGATATTTCGAGCGGCAACAGCAACGGCGTAAGCAACGGCAGCAACACCGAAGAACAGAAATAGCAACGGCCAGCAGAAGGACGAGCAGTATCCAAGAAGCAGTTGTCGGGTCACGAAAGGTCGGTGCCGTGTTTCTCTCTCTCTCTCCCTTTACGTATTCGGGTGTCGTATTCATGCGTATGTAGTCAAGCAGTCTTACCGATCCCCGTGTTGGCTATAATAGTTGGTCGTCTGTTCGTCGGACTAAGGCAGAAAGCATTACCGAGCAGATTGCCGGTAATCCTGTCAACGCGATTAGACGGATTAGCGTCACCGCCTTAATCCTGCTTAATCCATTATTAAATTTTGTATGCCTACTTCCTTTTTTTCTGTACTTTTCTCTATTTTCGTTTTTATTTGTAATTAAAACTTAGTTAATTTAATTGAGTATCACTGTGTTTCACCTATCACCAATTCCCATCCTAGCGTTGATTTCACGCATGATTAGTATACGCGCTCGATATTTTCAGTCGTTGGAGCGTTCGCGCCTTCCGAATCTGTTCCTTTTAAAATAATTTGTGCGTATGGCCACGGGTATAACTATATCTTGGTTTATCAGTCGTACTTCATTACATGGCGTACCTTGTAAAAATAGTACTGTACGTGCATAAATAGTGGATGTGGGAGTGAATGCGTACCTCGGTGGTACGTGCACAGGCGAATCTCGAATAGCATAGGTGATGGCGCACACGCAGAAAGTTTAAGGATTTCATTGATAGCACAACCGGTTACCGTGTGAGCTAGAGCGCATGCGCAGTAGCTGCATGGAATGAATTAACCGGCAGCACGTTTGAATGTTTGCAATTGCATGCGATGTGAGCGCAAAGAGTGCACTGGTCCTTTTAACAATGCTCTTAAGGTGACCACGATCTAGCTGGATCGGTGCGCAGTGGCCACGATGCATCTGCGCAGTGACGAGCAAGTGCTGCAGAGGCATTTTTGTCTTCGTGGACAGTTTTTCGTATCTTTTTAATTTATTTCCCTTTTACTTTTTTTCTTAATATTTTTTATGTCTTTTTTTTTGCTTTGTGTGCGGTGTCCTAATTTCAGGTAGTAGGGGTATTGCAGACGGAGTCAGGTACCAAATGCGAGCTAGGGTTACTGGAACGGCGCGCAGTTTGTAAACCGTATGCGCAGTTCGTTTTAAGTGGGCTTGGCACATGCACAGTATTGCTTAGATTTGGCTATGCAACTGCTGACTTATTTAGGCGGCAAATCCTTCCTGCTACCGTTTCTTATTTTCTTTATCTTTATTAAGTCTGTGTTACTATCTTTAGTTGCTCGGAGCAAGATGCTGCCTATTGCATCGAGCACCGACTTAGGTCAGGATACGGATGCGTGGGTAATGGCCACAAGTGCACCCCAAGCGGGGTCAGTGAAGGGTTTCGACGTCATTGAGAGAGAGGCTGCGGACATTCCTACCCTGGTAGCGCTATTGTGATAACTGGAGCCGGTATTTCTCCAAGTACTGGCCTTGGCAATAGACCAGCGAGTTACGGTTTCCCAAATCAATCTACCGTTGCGTTGCCTACATCCATCACAGTACCGATACGAGTTAAAACAATACCTGGGCGGACAGGTCGCCATGAAGCTCGTTTCTTTAAAACGAAGGTACCCATAAAAGTTTGAGTGCAGAATGGGCACGGCACTTTCTAGCTTTGAATGCCGTGAAGAAAAAGCCAGTATTGACTGGGTCCTAATTTCTGCTGGTGTCATCGAGAGAGACGGTTCGATTAAAGCGGAGGCCTAGGAGGAAACCTCGCTAAGGATGACAAAGCTAGAGTACTGGTAGCTTTTCGGACTCCAACGTCTTCAGCGAAGAAATCTCCACGAGTGAGAATGAAAGAGCACGTCATCAATGTCATCACCAATATCATTGCGGAAAGACACGATTGTGCCATCGAGGAACGCCGAGGTAAGACGCGCACGTCCGCTTAAATGACAGGACTTTTTGGAGAAGTTGAAGCACTTCTTAAAGATGTAAGGCCATCCAGCGTTCTGGAATGCTTGTAGCGTTGGATACGATTTTCTCCGATTTTCTCATTTTTAGTAAAAATACTGAAAGTAGAGGCCACTGAATAGAGTCTATACTTGATATGCTTACAAAGACTAATCAACAATTTTTTTATTTGTTTAAAGAAAAATTCACGTTGCCAAAATAAATATTCAACAGTATCTTCTTTTTTTTTACATTCACATGAATTAATATTAATAATATTGAACCTAAATAGTGAACTATTTAAAAAATTATGTCTAATTCAATGCGGTTAATAGTTGTAATGTTTTTTCTAGGGAAATCGATAAATGTAGCTAATTAATCTTTATTCGATTTTTTGTAATATTTTCAAAGTAGAAAATTTCTTTGATTTCACTACATATCATCAAGATATTATTAGATTCTAAGTGACAATCGAGCTTAACTTTACTCCGAAGGTCAGTATTTGAAATTATTTTATTTAGAAAGGTGCTTTTATTTATTGGTTGCCTGTTTGGCGCGTTAGTCGACGAAATCATTTTCCGTAATGTCTTTATAATGTGAAGAAATCTATATCAAATTTATAATTTTATGTATATTTTGTTTATAAATTTATAATTTATAACTTTTTCTACATTAGCAAATTTTGATTCTGAGTTGCAGAATAAGTGAAGATGCTGAACCGATTTTGTACTTGTTGATTAAAGATTTTAAGACACTTTCAGAGTCGGAAATAATCTAAATCCTATATCTTCATTAGCAAGAGTTTTGCCATTACAATAGATCTATGGTAGAGTTTTTGTCGTTGAATGCTTTTTTAATGATTCCCTTTCTATTTCTTTTTTTTAACGATTAATAACAGCACCTGTCTTTTATAAATTATAAAAGAATTATACTCGTATTTCAATTATATTCATTATTTTATTACTATTTATTATTTTTGAAATAACTTTATTTTTATTAATCTCATTTGTATTGTAATAGGGTAGCTATCCGTTTATTTAATAATGCGCGCGATCGCATCGAAGAGCGCGCGGGATTATCTACACGTTTAAATTCAAAAATCGGAGAGCAGGAGGGAACGGGTGTCAGTCAATCAACTTTCTACTAACATAAAATAATAATATCAGAATTACGGTTAATATCACATGCGAGATCGTTTATTTCCTCTAAAGTCTACAATGTATTCGGCCCGCGTGTTTATGTTTACAAGACGCGCGCGCGACAATAACATGCAGTGTCGGATCGCTCGCCGCTCTTTGTTCGCCGAGTTATTACATGCACGATTCTTATTGAGTACGAGAGATTAGTTATTATCAATTCTAGCGATAGCGAAATTAAGCTGGCCAGCTTACCTTATTAGCAGTTGTACGGTAGCACGAGAGTAAAAGTTCTCACCCTTGTTGCGGAAAAGTCAGTCTTTGTTACGAAGTATCTCGCGTTTTAGGTTTCGCCCTCGATGGCGAAACTGCTCACTCACGCATACTAGTACGCACTCGTTCTGGTCTGGGTCAGGCACAGCTCCTCTCGATCCTTATCAGTTGACTCTGTCAGGCGATATCGATAGCTTTTCAAGCATCTCTTAGCACTTCAAGAAAACTCGGGAAAAACTCTGATCGTTATTAGCAGTAGCTGAGTGTGCGGATTCTAATCTTCAACTGGTTCCAACTCATTACATTTCACCCCAACCGGCAGATACTGTCCTCGCCGGCAGCCGCATGGTTGGGCTGTTAGCGCTAATAAGACGTTTACCGTCACAGTATATTTTGTTATTAATTTAAATTTTTTCAAACTTTCCAAAGTTGTGAAATCAAACAATTATACAATAACTATAACGAATATTAGTTTCAGATTATTGAATAAAAGTTAACAAGTATACAAGTAAGTATACTAAGTGTACCTGTCTTTTAAAAGTTAAATATTTTGCCCGATTGTTTCTAAAGTTTTGAAAGTAGTGAAATCTATCTATAAAAGACGAGGATAATGTTATTTAGTTATATAAATTAAATAATTACATTCGACAGTACGAGGGTCGTTTGAAAAGTCCATGCAAAAATAGAGAGATGGCGCTACTCGTGCGTATCAAGGTTATTTTTAGTTAGTGGCATATCTTGGAAAAAAACACACCAAGTTTCAGCCAGATCGGCCAATTACTTTGCGTTTTACATTCGTTTCAATCAAAGAAATCGAGTGGTTGTAAAAAAATGGACGAAAAAGAATTTCGTGTATTGATTAAACATTACTTTTTCAAAGGCAAAACGCCTCAGGAGATTAAACAGAAGCTTGATAAATATTATGGTGATTGTGCACCTTCGACTAGAATGGTTTATAAGTGGTTTCAAAATTTTCGGAGTGGCCATATGAGCACAAAAGACGCTGAACGTTCTGGACGCCCTGTTGAGGTTACCACTTCAGAAATCATTGATAAAATCCATGATATGGTGATGGCTGATAGAAGAGTGAAGGTGCGTAAGATTCCTAGTACCGTAGGCATCTCGAGCGAACAGGTACATAATATTTTGCACCAACATTTGGACATGAAAAAGCTATCCGCTAGACGGGTGCCGCGATTGCTCACGATTGACCAAAAACGAGATCGTGTAAAGTGTTGCAAGAATGATTTGCAGCTGTTCCAGTAAAATCCGCAAGACTTTAAGCATCGTTTTATCACTGTAGATGAAACATAGATACGTCAGTATACTCCTGAAACCAAAGAATAGTCTAAACAATGGGTTACCAAGGGGGAATCTGCTCCGAAAAAGGCGAAGACAATTCCTTCGGCCGGGAAGGTTATGGCGACTGTCTTTTGGGATTCGCAAGGAATAATCTTCATCGACTATTGGGAAAAGGGTAAAACCATTACAGGCAAATATTATTCATCGTTATTAGATCGTTTGAAAACCGAGTTGCTGGAGAAACGTCCACGATTGGCCAACAAAAAAGTCCTCTTCCACCACGACAATGCGTCAGCTCACGCCTCAGCAGTTATGGCCACAAAACTAATGGAGATAGGGTTCCAACTCGTTTCACATCCCCCCTATTCTTCAGACTTAGCTCCGTCGGACTACTATTTGTTCCCTTATATGAAAAAATGACTGGCGGGGAAAAGATGTTATTCAAACGAGGTGATTGCAGAAATGAATGCCTATTTTACAGACTTGGACAAATCCTATTATTTGGAAGGGATGAACAAACTAGAGCAGCGTTGGATTAAGTGTATAAGCCTAAAAAGAGACTATATTGAAAAATAAGAAAGATTTATTAAAAAAATTCAAGCAGTTTTTATTTTTGCACGGACTTTTCAAACGACCCTCGTAAAGTCAGCAGTAGTGGCAAGTTTCAGCCTAGCTGTAGTTTGAAATAAGTCCGTCAATTGCCGAGCACTGTAAAAAATACTTTTGTAAAATTACTAGTCGGAAAGTTGGAAAGGAATCGGACTTATTTTAAGAGCAGTGAAATCGTGATCGACTAGTAATTTTACTAGCCCCAGTATAGTCATTTTACAGCTCAAAACACAAGGCGCTGTAGCTCACGTAAAATCGCTAATATCAAGTAAATTTACTAGTCTGGTATTAGTAATTTTACAGCTTAAAGTCTGCTTATAAGTTATGTAAAATTGCTAGCCATCCAGTAAATTTTTGGAATGCGTTCAAGACCGAAACGGTCCGTTACGCGGGACGGTCAAGCACTCCAATGCAGAGAAACGGAAGGTAGTCAGACAAACAATGCGGTATCAGTTTTTACCATTTATTTCTTCGACAAACAATTAACAAACTCGATGGGGAAACAGACGAGCGCTCGTTGCGGATGGATTTTCGCGTGACAAAAGTTACGGGCACGGTAGTCGGAAAAGCGGTCCTAGGCCGACGGCGTTTAGAAAGCGAGAGAGTCGATTCCGCTACTCGGCTAGCCTATGAGCTACTTCTTTTTGTCGCCGAGTGTGATGTCAAAGATAGTACTCGCGAGCACCAACGCTCAAGCGGAAAGTCGGCTCGTCTTTTGCCGTCGTTGTCGCCAGAGTGGTGTCAGCACCGACCTTATGCAGGACACCACAGCTATTCCCCCTCTGGACCGAATGCAGAAGGCGAGCGGAATTTGACGCTTTTTCGAAGAATGTTGGACCGATGCCTGGCCCTCGAGGCTTCTAGTGTCGGCAGGGGTTAGCTGTCTTGCGGTGCGGCTAAGGGCGGTGGCGATGTTGACTCTGCATCTTCCACTATCAGCCACGGATGCGATGCTAATGGAAGCGCAGGTGCAGGTGGCTGAGAAGGCGTCTAAGCGGGCACAGGAACGAACGTTGTTGAGATTGGTTAAGGCTGTCTTCTGTAGAGCGGCGTCGTTATCGTTCAAGTACGCTAGTTTGAGCGCGTCAGTGGAGATGGTGCCGTTTCCAACAATAACGTACACCTTGTCATTGATGCGACGAACGACACGGTGCGGACTTGTGAACGATAGCTTCAGTGGTTTCCTGACGGCGTCGACATGCTGACACATATACTATAAAAGCAGGTGCACAGGTCCTTGAACGTGAAAGACCGATGCAAGGAGTGATCCATTATTATGACGCCCAGCTGTCCGATGAAGGTCGTCGGGTTCGACGGTGGACTGTTCGTAACGAAAAAGTCACCTGGTAGATGGAGGGTTCGACCGAATACCATTTCCGCCTGAAGCTTGTACATGTTCTCTTTAAAAGCGTTATGCATGCCGATAAACACCAAAGGTAGTATGTCGGGCCAAGGTGCATGACAGCATGTAAGCTCCGCTTTTAAGATTCAGTGGAACCTCTTGACCATCCCATTGGCCTGCGGATGGTCGGGTGTGGTGCAGATTCTCGATGAACCTGTGTAATAGAGTTGGCCTAAAATATCCTCTATCACCAATTATTTAAGGGGAGGGCAAGGGAGACGGTGTGTCGCTCCTAGCAAATCAGGAAGGAGAAGGTGTACACTCAATGATTTCACACACTCAACTTCGTTAATTGACCTTTTATTACACTTGCACTTCCCTGAGTGCCGATGAGAATACAAAATCACTTATCACTAATAATACGCGAAACTTACACTAAATGAGATGACCGGCACGTTAGCGCCATGTCATCTCATTAACCGGCTCAAACGACTAAGTGACGAAGATACGTTGCGCCGGCTCGTGAAAGCCTGGCGCCGCACACAAAACCGCAAGACAATGCCGAGGAAAATAGAGAGAGAAACGAGAGGAGAGAAAACTAAACCTGACCAAAAAGTGATGGCTGCTTGGCAGGTGGGCTGCAGGTGAGGCGGCTAACGCAAGACGTGGCCCAGTTTTCTTTGTCGTCACGGCTTCACACTCTTCGTCGTCACGGCTCTCACACTCTCTCTCTGGTTTGAGGCAAAGAAAAGATGGCAATCCTCCAAGTGCGGCCGATCTCCTTCGCGTGCGACGATCTAGTAGTGCGTGCGAGTCAGCTTCTCACGCCTTCTCCACCACTGTCCTTCTAATCGGCGGCACGCGGCACTGCCCAGCGCGACAAGTGCCGCGCGCCGAGCCTCACCGAACTACATATATTTTCTCTCTCTCTCTCTCTTTCCTACTCTTGATATTTCCTTCCCATTTCTCTTGCTCGCTGCCTTCTCTCTCTGTAGCTACAATACTGAAAAAAATAAAGGCAGGCATCAGACACGTAAAATAACGTGCGTCCGATGCCAGCCGTGCGCCTTTGCCTAGGAAGGAGAGGGAAACAAGCACACGGTGCAGGCTATGACCAGCTTACACCGTCACACCTGTGACTTACGTAAGCGCCGCAGCCAGTACCAGCTAAGGTGATTGGGTGAGTAGTGATGAAGGTTAATTTCTTTTCTTTTTGTGTTTTGTTAATTAGAGTGAATGTTGAATCTGGATGTTGGCATGTGCGAATGTTGCCCTTTGTTTTGTTTCCATTTTCTGTCCCTATGAGTGTCCGGGACCGTTGGCGGCGGTGCTGGGGGAGGTCGAGGTGGTCGTCCACCGATGATCGAGGGTATCGTTGGACTTGGGAGGGGGTGTAACGGGCAAAGCGACCGTTGAGTTCGCTCGCCCTGTTCGCCTCTCTCTCTCTCTTCCGCGTGCCTTCCCCTGAGCCGCTGCCACATCGGTCTCGGTTGATTAAAACCGAGTATCGACGCACGATGTGGCTTTGTTGCAGGTTTGATTCCTGATCGGCGGAGATGCCTGGCGTTGGAGGCATGGAGCGAGAGCGGAGAGCAGAGGAGGAAGGGAGAGAGAAATAGTGTCGCCGGCATGAGTCGCACATGCGTACGTAGCCGGCGGCGCTCAGCCGATTGGGTACCTGTAGGGAGGCGCGCGGAGGACGCCGCGGAAAGCGCGAGATCGCGGTATTAGTATGGCTTTGACCAGCAACGAATTCCGAGCTAGGTAAGCCTCACGACGAAAAAGTGCGTGACCAGTTACTGCTAACGAGTGTACAGTATTAAAGAGGAAGACCAGCTGCGCCTACATAGATATCCACCTTTTCGAGGACTACGTAGTTGGCCCAGCGGACATGGACTTCCACAGCAGCGCTTCCTTCTAAGGTCATGTACCCTTTTCCATTTCTCGATGCGCGCCTCGATTTCTCTCTCTGAGTATCGTATCGGCCGGACGCGGACGAGTGACTGCGTACGTGAATTCGCACCGCACTCGCGGGAACTCGCGGAAAAGTTGTAAGGCGATGTTCTGTCTCCTGTGCGTTAATTCGCACGGAATGGACTAGCCCAGACTTGGCCGACGCACACGTCGAACACCGCATGTAAAAAAGGAGAATTGTAATAAAATGTAAATAACTATTCGAAAGGATAAGTTTCTTTGTGCAACCTGTCTCTCTCGTAATTAGGTAAACCGCGATTATTGACACTACCGGATGACATACTATAAGCCCTCGTTGATTTTCCGCGACGAAGCGAAGACGCCTTCCGAGCCTCTCCCCTTAAAATAATTTGTGACGCAACGTTGTTCGGGTTTATTTTCTACGTGGAATTCAAAATTACTAACGTACGTGTTACAACTTATAAATAGAACTTATTGCGTAGCTAAAAAAATATTATTTTATATTTTTTTTTTAAATCTTGGAAATAATCAAATAGTGAATGGAAATGTAGTTGAGGCCTGCAATGGCTCGGTCGGTAGGGCGACGGACTCGCACCCGGTAGGCCCGGGTTCGATTCCCAGTTCCTGCTGATACAAGCACCTCTGAAAAAAGTTTCATGTGCTTTGTTCTCAAACACATTGCAAGCCTCCGTCGCTAATTAGCACTGATGGAGCATAAATAGAGCGACGTTAAAATAAAAAAAAAAAAAAAAAAAAAAAAAAAAAAAAAAAAAATGCAGTTGACCCTTTGGCGAATCTACTATAATATTTTAGCTAGTTTTATAAGTGCTAATTTTTTACGGAATGTTAATATCTTGTTTGTTACTTTTTTGAAAGACTTCTAGTTTTATCTTCCATGATGTTTAAATAATGTATTTGTAAAATTTGTAGCAAACAAGCAACTCCATTTGGCCATAGACGATTGAAGACGAAGTAAGACTGGAGCATGATCACTACTTGTATAAAGGTTTCTTCGGTATCGGCAAAGAATCCCGTAACACACCTATGGAAAACGTGGTTTCGGTTAATTTGGCTGCATTTTGGATATGTTACTCATTTTTGCGTCCTGAACAAATGTCTCAATGAGCACAAAGCTTCCAACTCAATAGGTTCCAAGATTCGCTTCGCTCGGACGTAAACGCCACACGAGACAAAAATCTACTTTCCCGCACTTGTATCGTAATGTACTATTTTAACAATAAACATTTTAAAATAATTTTGAATATTATTTCGATTATCAGTTACATATGCTTATAAATATTTAATAATTTAACTGTTTTACGACAAAAGTAACTGAAAAAATTGTCCGTCTACCTCTATATAAAACATAGCGATACGTGTAGTATATGTTATGTATGTGATGAAGCTTTCTCTCCTAGCGCCACGCGATTTATGAGAAACTTTAATCATGCAAAAAGTCAGATCGCTATAAGGTACCATGAGGAGCTTAACCATCCAGCTCTTGAGATAAATGATGATCTTTCGCATGTGTGTTTAAATTGTGACTTATTACTTACACGTGATGAAGAGGCCTTGCAAAACCCTGAGCATTTTAGGTTGAATGTTCTTAGCCAAAGATCTACCGAAGTATGTATGATTTGTAATTGCTTAAATAATAATATGCAGCGGCTTAGTATTGAGGTACAGGTAGAAATATATTTAGACAGAAACATTTATATTCCACTAGCAACTTGAATCTGCTTGCAACCCCTTCATAAAAATGGTTTTCTTTTAAGAGAATACTATGCTGGCTTGCAACATTTAAATCGTTCTATAATTTTACCTGGAATAGAAGTTAGTAGATTTTTTATGCTATTAAGAGAAGCGGCTATAAGAGATCGTGAGAACTACCTTGATCCTGACTCTTTAACTGATGAAAACTATACTTATCTTGTAATAGCGTCAGCCGTCCTTGGCCGATAATCCTTTCCCGCTATCACCAAATTCTTTAAGGGGGTGGTAAGGGAGTCGGTGTATCGCTCCCAGCAAGGCAGAAGAGGAACGGCGATTGCAATAAACATTCAAACTTATTACCAACTAAATACGTTTATTATAAAATCGCTACCTTGAGCGATGACGAACAAAACAATCTATCAAACCTTAACCTAATGCACAATAACTTCTTACCACTAAATGAGATGACCGGCACGTGAGCGCCTTGCCATCTCACAACCGACTCGATACACAGTAAAGAAAGAAAACTTAATCACTAATTAAGCTGTGCCGGCCCGCGAGAGCCTGGCACAGCGCACAAGTCGCGAATAGCCAAAAAGGGTTAAAACCGATTAAGGAAGAGAAACGAGAGGAGAGAATATGACCTGTTAATTGGCGAAGTCCTCTGGACTGGCTAGTTGATCGTCTCGCTGCCGGGCGGTGACCTCCTTCGATATGGCGTGACTGGTGGACAAAGGGCCGCTTTCGAGGATACTTTTCTCGTGCGTTAGCTGGTATGCTCTCGCTTGCAGGGTTGATTCCTTAACCTTTTAAGGACGGGACTGGTCGATATATCGACCACCAATTTTGTCAGGATTCTCCACGTGACATATTCTTTCATTTTATGCACAAATATTGTGCAAAAACAAAGTCAATATTTAACATAAAAATCCCCGTCCTTAAAAGGTTAATGCTTACGAGAAGCGATGCAATAGTGCGTGAGAGACTGCTTCTCACGCCCTCCCCACTCACTTACCTAATCGCCTAGCCGCACTATAGCAACTCTCTCTCTCTCTCTCTCATTATTTCAATCATATTGTGTTCGTTATAATAATTAAGAACTAAACTTCTGGAAATATAGAAAATTAAATACTTATTATACCATGAAAAGTTTGCTATGAAAATTATGATTATCTAGTTTTTTCGCCAATCCAAATCTCTATAACTTATATAGATTTTCATAATATTTCATGACCAAAATTGTACAACTTCTGAATACACTACATTGTTGAGTCGAGTGAAAGTAGAAATGAAACTTCTACTGAGGACATTAAGATTTATCATGATTGCTATGCTATTTCCTTTTAAAGTGTGCATAATTTCTTTTCTTTTCCAAAGCCTAGATCTAATTGTCCAGTACAAGCCAAAGATAATTAGGATGGCCTTACTTACTTACTACTCAATTTTTATAAAGAAAACTGAAAAGTTGAATAAATTGTGATTGATTTGCAGAATAGGTTTGTTGTAAACAAAAAAGTCATGTTTTTTCTCAAGTCTCTTCAATTTTAAGTGATGCCATTCTAAGTTACTGAGAAATAAAATTAATTTAGTAAATGAATTACTTTATGTGCGAGTTCGAATCAATATTTGATTTAATATTAATACAAATTATAAGACTCATATGTGACCATAATATGTGTACTGTTATGTCGCGACTACGTAGCCGTGACGTGTATTTTTAAAATAGGTATGATCATTCATTTATTAGTAAATATTATAGTGACAGGAACTTACCTGGGTTATTATCTCGAGTTAAGTTGGCTGTTTAGCTTTATCTTGATAAAGTATATATGAGGTCGGTCGGTAATGATGCACGAACACTCGATTTAAGTAATTATTTATTTATTCAATGACAGAAGTGGTTTCTCAAAAATAACAGTAGGTGAATTATACGTTGTTCGGCTGTCGCGCGTCGCGAATCAGTCCGTAAGAACTTTAACAAATTTTAATGTTATTGAGTAGTCGCGCGTCGCGAATCAACTACCGAATAGTCGAGTCTTCTGTTTTTATATTGACTCTTCGGCCCATATTAATGTGTTAAGTAATCAAAAAATCAAAATGTCGGGCGCCCCAGATTTTCGGACTACTCATCTTTTAATTTCGCTGAGTTTGTATTTTGTAAAAATGCCGTTCGTTGTTTATACATTATTTCGTTTTTCAATTGATTGCTGATGAAATCAAAATGAAGAAATAGTTACGTCTCGGGACGTAACAGTACCATAAATATGTGACCATAACCTTAAATTTCGTATACCCGTATCAATGCATGCATCCCACGAGTTGATATAAATATTCTGACATCTTACCTTAATTATATAGTTATTGCTTGAACATTAAATAATAACACGATTATTCTTGAAAAGGTATAGTTAATGAAAAGAGCGGTTAAACGGTTGATTTATATGATAGTGAAGTCGCATGTCCATTTGAGTATACATCGTCAAATGGGGTAATGCCATTTTACTAGAAGCTAGTATTTTCATAGTCGATATAGTATGGTTACTTTTAAAATATTCATACTTTATTAAAAATTAAAATTATTTTTATTTATTTTGTTCTAATAACAAATGAAGATCGTTACGTAGAGGCGTAGTTATTATATTTTTTCTTCATTTTATTGCGTTGTCAATTTTTTGAATGAGCAGAAGTGTTATAATAATAAAATATTAATAGAAGTTATATTGTGTTTGTACTTATTTAAGCCCAAACTTTAACTATTATAGTCAAGATAGTAATTTTACAATAGAAGCTAAGATTTCGCTTCTTGTAAAATTACTAGTCTCAGAGTTGGTCACAAAACAGACCTAGTCTCAGAGACGTAATTTAACTAGACAGATATAGTACATTTATTAGAATTTGTAATTTTACAAGTATCAAACTAGTAAAATCACTACACTTAGTGTCGGAAATCTATTGTAATTTTACTATTATACTCGTAGATAGTGGTTTTACTAAAGTATTTTTTATAATGAGTGTAAGTTATTAAGTAAACTAATTAAGATTCAGTAGCAGTATTTATAATTTAAAATATTTATTATCAATAACATATATATTGTTTTTATTATTTTAGGGTCTGTACGCCAACAATATCGTATATAGTATAAAACAAAATATAATTCAAGATTTTTAAAATGTACTCGTATTACTGTTGATCACATAAATATAATAATATTTATGATACAAATAAGAGTCCATTTTGATAGGATAATATATATTTTTATTTTTTTTTGTCACACATACACGTCCGCACACACACACACACACACATACACACGCACACACATACACACACATTGTGATTGTTACTTCAAGAACTGCATTCACGTAGAACACTGCAGAGGTAAACTAAGTACCTGTACGCATTAGTCTTGATTCCCTATAGTCATGAATATGCAGACTTATCTCCCTAACCATTTTTTATAATGGTATAGGAGGATAAAGTTTTACATGCATTATGACTGGACCTATAGTTCAGGGTGAAATTCGACCTACAGTTTAACCCTTTTCCTCCCAAATAACACAAATTTTTTCTTAACTTTCATCCTCATATCTTTTAATGAAAAAATCGTATGAAAAATTTATCAAGCATCATATCTTGTAGATTTTGACCTCCTCTTTCGAACGCCGTTGACAAAATTTACCTAATTTGTAAGCCGGAAACGTTATAGGCCGGTTTTTCGGAAAATTCACAAATTTTTCGCGTATTTTTTTCTAAAAAAAGTATATTTTGAAATGGAAAAACTTTGCACACACCATTGGAAATACTGTTATCGGTGTTATAGATGTCTTTTCTTTCAAATGTCGTTGGATTTTTTCCGAAATTCAAAATGGCGAACACAAAATGGCGTTCGAAAGGAAAAATTTTTTTTTTAAACTTGACGAATTTTTTCCTCCAAAACTATCAAGTTTAGTGAAAAATTTTTAAGAACAAAAATGTCTTAAAATTAGTCAAGAAATACTCTCAAATTTTTTCAGATTTTTTTACAGCGAATTTGGAAATTTCGATTTTCCGATTTTCCACGAATTCGAAAATTAACTCGGAAAATTCTAAAAAAAAATTGAGCGTACTTCTTGGTAAATTTTAAGATTCTTTTGTTATTATGAGGGATGAGAGTGGGAGCGCGAAATCCTATATACGGGGTCGTTCGAGACCTAGAATACCGAACGAAAGAGAGAAGGGACAACGGGTGATTTTTAGCCACTCACGGCTGCAGCTCGTTCGGCTAGTCAGGTGTGGTCCGGGGCACGATGGCTCTTGGCTCAGAAGCGGGTATATCGGGGAGGTGTCGCAGGGGCGCCTCGACTGACGGATCAGTAGCCGGGAGAGAAGGTTCCCTCCGGTCCTTCGTTGACTGGTGGCGTGGGTCACGCGATTACGCGGTTATCTGACGGACTGGCGATTAAATCATTCGCGTACGCGCTTGCTAACCTCGGGACCGATCGTGAAAGCTACGGGGGATGAGGTAATCAAGTGGGTACAGTTAGTAACAAAACCATAATTAATAAGACTCGAATTTATTAGGCCAACATTCCCCAGGTCAGCCCAGTAGTCAATCCCTCGCGATGATCAGCCTGATCTAAGTTAATAGGGGCACGAATGGTGCACCGCGACGCAACGTCGACTTAGGCGGGTGATAGCTGGGGCAGACAGTCTCGTGGATTGCGAATGCGATTACGTAATGTCGAGTTATCTACTTCGCGACGAAAATTCAAGTTCGCTCGAGGTAAGCACACGCGCGAGGAATCGGTCGGTCGCGCGAAGATCAGCCACTGCTCGACCGACGTTGTTAGCACCTCACAGCAACAATCACGTAACGAAAACAAGGGCTAGTGATGTATACACGGAAAACTCGTCGGTCGGACGAAGGTCGGACGCGACTCGCGCAATATATATTAAACCGACTTCACACAGGAGTCTATCGACACGCGTATGAATTCCTCGCCTGCGCGAAGGTCATGCTTTGTTTCATCAAAATAGTAACTCGCGGGGGAAAATCGCGTCAAGGAAAACTGGTGACAAGTACGCACACGAACGTTTCGCTTTCCGCGCGACAACGGGGAAAAACTCGTTTGTCGATCGATAAATCGGTAAGGCTAAGCGACGAATTGATGGTACATAGACGTGCGCACTCGAAGAATTGGCCTTTCGGACAACGGACGGTGTAACGGCGCAACAAAAAAATCGCCCGGAAGGTCAACGACGAAAACACGCATAATAGCGAAACTTTTAGACGCGCGAAGGTCATGCGACACTCCCGTTAACGCGGACGTTCAACAATCACGTGATGATTCCCTCTTTCGGACAATGGACAGTACGACGGCACAACAAGAAATCGCCCGGAAGGTCAGCGATGAAAGTATGCACGAAAACGGCACCATCGGACGCGCGAGGGTCGTGCGGCACTCCGAGACATGTGAAGATTTTCAGAAATGAAATTTCCATATGTCTGTTACCGTGATTCCGCCTTAACCCTTTTCCTCCCAAATAACACAAATTTTTTCTTAACTTTCATCCTCATATCTTTTAATGAAAAAATCGTATGAAAAATTTATCAAGCATCATATCTTGTAGATTTTGACCTCCTCTTTCGAACGCCGTTGACAAAATTTACCTAATTTGTAAGCCGGAAACGTTATAGGCCGGTTTTTCGGAAAATTCACAAATTTTTCGCGTATTTTTTTCTAAAAAAAGTATATTTTGAAATGGAAAAACTTTGCACACACCATTGGAAATACTGTTATCGGTGTTATAGATGCCTTTTCTTTCAAATGTCGTTGGATTTTTTCCGAAATTCAAAATGGCGAACACAAAATGGCGTTCGAAAGGAAAAATTTTTTTTTTAAACTTGACGAATTTTTTCCTCCAAAACTATCAAGTTTAGTGAAAAATTTTTAAGAACAAAAATGTCTTAAAATTAGTCAAGAAATACTCTCAAATTTTTTCAGATTTTTTTACAGCGAATTTGGAAATTTCGATTTTCCGATTTTCCACGATATAGAAAATTAACTCGGAAAATTCTAAAAAAAAATTAAGAGTACTTCTTGGTAAATTTTAAGATTCTTTTGTTATTATGAATTTTTTTATTGAGTCAATAGTTTTTGAGTAAAAAATTAATCAATTTTATTCCTAGTATACATTTTTTTCAAATTGGTTTCACAAAATTTTAAAAAATTTCAAGTCTAACAATTATTTTTTTTTGCTACCCTCGCTAAAAGTCGATTTTCCTGATCGCGACGCGATAGGACTTTAGGCGAGAGTTTTTAGGCGGTCAATTTTTTTTTATATAGTACCGTTTCTTGACTTTGGATTTTGAAAGCGCGTAAAATGTTACGTTTAAACGAAGTAGTTAATTTAAAATAGAAGAAACAATTTTTATCATTTAGCGTACCATTACCTGCGTTTCGTCATCATTATGAAACTTGATGTCCAGGACCTACGACGAGAACGTAGCAGGCTGGACTTTCAGGTCCCATTGGGATTCGACCGATAAAAGCAAGAATTAAAGCCCAGCCGATGAAGGCAAGACGTGAAGGCACCGGCCAATGAAAGATTGAAATCATACCCCGGCCGATGTAGGTAAGATTAGTCCGGCCGATGAAGGCAAGTCGTGAAGGCACTGATCGAAGAAGGATTGAAATCATACCTCGGGCGATGAAGGCAAGACGTGAAGACACCAGCTGATGAAGGCAAGAAGCATAGCCTGGCCGATGGAGGCAAGACGTGAAGACACCGGCCGATAACAGCAAGACCATGGGTCAAAGTAATATGATATGGATGGAAACGATGGAGTCTTATCATTCTTCTCACTGTTTCTCTTGGGATACCAGTACGTACTTCTATTTGTCGAATTGAAGTATGAGGATCTAGATGAATCATAGCAAGCACTAGCAGGACTCGAGGATCATTTCACTCTATCATTATTACTCTACGACGTTGTCGTGGTCTTCGAGGTCCTCGCTTCTCACGCTGTTCAATTCTGTGGATCGTACTTCGAGATGGATTATGATTTCTGTTTGGAAAACGCCTCCAATATAAATGTGCTGCTGCATTATAATTTCTTCAACATTCTCCCAAAATCAATAAAATATCATATTTATTTAGATTATAATATTAAAAAAATGAAAAAATGACTCATTTCACATATTTTTAATTATTAAATTAGTATCCGGAGTCAATAGATATGTAAATAAATTAAATCTTCTACATTACCAGAACTTATACTGTTTTCTGCAAAAAAATTTTACAATAAACTATTTAAACAATTATTTAATTGTAAATAGTCATTATGAATTATTTTTATAAAATAATTTGTTGATTAGGAAGGTTTTCTGAACATAAAATTTATACATAAAATTAAGAAATACACACAAATAAATTTGATTGATTTGAAAAAGAATTTTTATATATATTATTTATTTTATTTAAAATTGTCAAAACTTGTCAAAGTTTGATCATTTAAAAACGAAGTTTTATTCATATGTATTTATTTTATACATATTTATTATCTAAATCAAAAATAAATTGCATTATGTTTTTTTTTAAATGACGTTGTTTTTCCATTTAATTTATTTAAAAATTATTATTATTTTAAAAATATGTTGTGACGTATAGGGTCACTTTTTCAGAAACGTCTGAGGCGGACGTTATCTCAGGTGTTCATTTCGGTTTGCGTGCGTATGCCTAAACCAGGATGAACAATTGGAGAATCAGAGCTTTCTACTTCGCGATTCGCGTTAAAAAGAAAAATTTCTGACTACAAGTCTCCCATCGAACACCATGATCTAATGGAATCGGGACTTGTATGTGAGTATCCCAGACCTTGCTGAAATAGTCACAAAAATTTATTTAACTAACTCTTAAATGGCGCGGTTGTTTTATCTATAATTCTCTAGAAATATCCCAGATCTTGCTGAAATATTTCTCGAAGACTTAAATTTTTCGAGTTTCGATTAGCTAAGTTAGGAGTGATTGGAAGAGGAAAGATAGGATAGCAAAGAAAAATTTGGTTTCAACTTACTTTTTTTTTATTTAACGTGGCTTTCTGGTACTTGGAGAGTTGGCTTTTTTACTACTCGGACCTAACTCGAGTTGGAACTGGGGCTGGTACAAGATTGAACTAGATTGATCTTTTTTCGCTTGTGCACGCTATTTTAAAGCCTGGGTGTGGTTAAGAGGAAAATCCCTCTCTTAGCCCCTCAAAATTTAGGAAGACTGGAAATAGCAGCAGTTTTTAATTGGCTGACTGAGATCTTTCCACTTTTCCCTCTCGGCTTTCGGGCCCTAATTAGTTCGGAGGCTTTGTGGAAATCGGGGACGTGCGTTCAAGGGTATGAGCCCTATCTCGTTAGATGGCTCTCCAAGTACCATTTTCGTTACAATTTTGTTTTTGTTTTTTACAAACACAATTTTTATTTGTGTCGCATAATAGACTAATATACTACTGTTCATTTATGTAATTGTCTCTTGAATATTTATTAAATTTTCTAACTTATTTAGGAAAAATAGTTTCAAAACTTTCGGATATTTTCGTCAATTGTGCTGAAATTACGTCTCTAATCAAAAAACGTACGGGAGGTTTCAGGTAGCTGCGAATTTTTCCTATCATTCTGTTATTTTCTTAATTCATTTATTTAAAAATTATTATCGAATGTTCTTCCTATGATAAATTTTTGGCTTCACAAAGTGGAAACTCTTAGGAGAAATTGTGTAAGAGGATGTAGATAAAATTCCGCGGCTTCCTTGCTTTATATCTAAACCTACTCAAAAAAACTTTACGACTTTTCGGAATAAAATTCGGAACGTGCGCGACAAAGGAGCATCTGTTTCGACTTTGAAACTTTCACCTTTTTTTATTTCAGCTCCTTTTTTATTCAGCTTTATCTGCTCTCTTTATACTCATTTCCAAATTAAAACCTAAGTTACATGTTAAACGCACAGAAAAAAAATTTTGGCTAAATTAAACGGTCTGACGTTACAATGTATTGATATACATATTTATGTTTGTTACTTTATTAAGTATTGCAGAACTTTTTTTATACATCAAGTAGGGAATTTGAAAAACTTCAACCATTTTTCAATTTTCTTACTTTCTAATAACTACCTCGGGAAGATCGATTGATTTCGACTAATTATTTTTTGGAAACCACATAGGGATAGAGTCAAAATTGAAGAAATATTCTTCTTCAATAATATTGTATCTTTTGGTAAATTTAAATCTCTAATAAGATCATTCATTCCACCTGCGATACCAATGATGGAATTCTAGATTTTTTGTTATTCCGTGAATACTCGTGAATACCCGCTATCATCGTTGTTGTCGCTCAAAAAATCACATTCTTCATCGGATTCTACTAATTCATCTTTACGTTTAGTAACACGATTAGTAGTTTCAAATAATTTCAAATTTTCCGCTCTTTTCATTCCCGCAATAAAAAAGTAGGGTTCCTATTTAAAAACTCCAGGTTGACCTTCAAATGACCTTGAAAATAGCGTTCAAGATCAAATCCAAGGTCACCATCTGACTTCACCCTCGATATCCTACAACTTTGGTCTTTTCCATTTTTTTCATTGGGGCCGTCCCTGACGAGTTATTTGCGGTGCCTGTTTAAATTGGATCACCCTGTATATTTCATAGTAATACCGCTGATATATATTTCTGTAATATCCAGGAAATTACAAATAAGAATTGTGAAATAGTGTTTTTCCATTTTATTATGAAAACTAATTTTGTGATTTTAAATATTATTCAAATAATAACCTAATAATCAATTTAGTTTTCATTTTCATTTAATAAACAAGCAACATACCCAGCAAGAATGGAAATTATTAAAAAAAATACTATCACTTAATTATGACAATTATAATTGTTGCTTTTGTGTCTGCACTTGCATGTCTTCACCGGGCAAGCTTAAATGTTTCTCTGATAGGAAAAACATTTAAGCATAGAAAAAAGGACACAGTTTTTATGACCTTCTTCCCTTAAGTGTTTGTTTGCACTTTCATTATCATATTATCGCTACATTATCGAAAGAGCTGTATGCGTGGGATTAGGGAGAAAATGTAGCGTAGCCGCATGTAGACGTACATCGATACAGGTTTATCCTACATAGTTTTGTTCATCTCGAGCTTACGATTTTCTGATAGATTTTCAGATAAGTTTCCCTAAGTAAGGGATGAATGATGAATTTTATTTACTCCAAGAAAACTAAGAATTCGTTTCTGAACACACATACATCCAAAATTAAGGGAGGACCGTCAGTACGTAACTAGTCAATTAAGCAAAAGCATCAACTTGCGATTGACTTGTGTAGTAAGAGATTTAAGTGTGGCAACGTTGTATTCTACTTATTATTGTTATTGAAGTATATTTGAACGATACCTTTTCAAAACATTATTTTAAATGAGATGATTTTATTATATGTATTTTTAAATAAAAAATATGAATATCAAATTTATTACAGGCCTTCCCACCTTGGCTCAACTTTCATTTTTTCTGACCTTCCAATGTTCTTCCTTATTCAATTAATCAGTCGCACAGAGTTCGTATTTGTGGAGCCATCGATATGGGTTGATTTACAAAGGGCTCAGGCAGATCTTACGATAGTTTATCTGGCACTGGGACACTTATGAGCGGTTTGTCGAAGAAAGTACTTTCAACTGTTACTTTGCACAAGAAATGCCGCAAATGCGACTTGTAAATGTCGTTGTAACTTTCGTGGTACTGCAAAAGACATAGAACCTTATGCCGCGGTATAATTAGCCAAAGATAATATCATTTTATGTAGTTGTAATGTAGAATTAGGGATTGTGATTGCTGACAATGATTGCAGTGCGATTGCTACTATGCGAAAATCTGTAAATTATGAAATAGTTAAACTAGATAAGAACCATACTAGCAAGCTACTCGTCAGTGCTTTATACAAACTCCAGAAAGAACATAAAGTACTTACTTCGGATAGTATAATATATCTCCAAAAATGTTTCAATTATTCTATTTCCCAAAATATTGGGAACGCAGATCGCATGGCTAATAGTATAAAAAATATACCATATCACAGTTTTAATTTATACAGAAATTGCGGCTCGTGGTGCAAATATAACAAGGATCCTAATACTTATCGACACCAAGTAATAGGTGAAAGTTTCAAAGACCCAAAATTATTTGATGATTTAGAAGAGCTTTTTAATAATTTGGGAGATAAGTCTGTGCAATACACAGCAAGTGCGTCAAGTAATCCGAATGAGAGCAAAAATGCATCGATTGTGAGCAAGGCTCCCAAGTCTAGAGTGTATGGTATATCTTCGTCTGCTGACGCTAGAGTAGCGTACGAGGTATTGAAAAGAAATGAAGGGGAAAATTATGCACGTGTTCTCCTAATATATGTTTTGCGCTTTTATTTTCATTCATCTCTCTCAGCTTAGCCCTCTGTTTTGTTTGTGTTGTTTCTTCCTATTCTATACCTCCGATATCTTCCTCTCTATTTCTCTCTCTCCACTCTCTTGAATCTTTGATTTTCCTTCACGGAGCTTCTACCTTTTATTACAATTTTTCTATTTTTAACTTTGATTTTCATTTTTATCCCCAGCTTCTCGCATACATCACTAATTTTATTCTTTGCTCTGATCATTTCCCCTCTTACTCTTCTTTCTTCATATATCATCTATTCATTCAATATTACCTTTCCTTCCAAGTAGTACTTCCTCTCCTTTTTTCACAACGCATTTCTATCCCTTTTTCTCTCGAATTCTACCCAGTACTTCCCTTCTTTTAACTGCTTAACTCCTCTTAGCTTCGATTTTACCTTTCTCTCCACTCATTCTCTGACCTTCTCTCTTTCTTCCTATTTTGGTCCTTCCACCATCTTTCTCCAAACCCTGCAGCCATTTTCTTTTGACTCTTCTTCCATGCATAATTTCCTCTTTTTTGTACCGCCTCTTGGCTTTTCCTTCTTGCTATCTTGTCTCCTTTTTCCCTCCTCCTCATCTGTTTCCTTGTTCTCTAATATTCTTAATTTTATTTCTTGGTTTTTCCAAGTTTCTTCCATCTTTTTCTTCCTGTCCTCTATCTATTCAATCTTTCTGTCTAGTTCCTTCCCTTTCTTTTTCTTTTTCTCAATTTCCTCTTCCCAGTCATTCTCCGTCCTCTTAACTTTTCTCTCTAATCTTTCCACTTCAATTTCTCGTGTCTATTTACCTCTACACTGATCTCACTTTGATTATTAACTGCAGGTTATTTTTGCTTCTTCCATCTCACACTGTTCCCTTTACCTGTTATCTTTCCTTCGCCCTTTTGATGTGCTTTTTGTTTCTATTGTTCCTGCTCACCAAGTATGCTAGGTAATTATATTTCTTTACCATTTCTATTCTCTCTCCTTTCCACTCAAATTTCTCTTTTGTTCCTCTTCCTCCACCCTTCCTGCATTTCATCATTTTTTATTTTTCAACATTCTACTTCAGTCCTTTATCTACTAGAAATTTTCTCAATTTTATCAGCATTTGTCTCATTCCTTTATCTTCTTTTACCATCAATACTATATTGTCTGCGTACACTATTGTCCATATTTTTGTCTTTCCTTGCACCTGTTTCATTTTTTTCTTTCGGTGCCGCGAAGGCAAAGTTAAAAAGTGACGTGCTCAAAGGGCACCTTTACCTTACTCCTTTATATGTTTTAAATTCCCCCAACCGTTTTTCCATTTATTTTGATTTTTCACTCTGTTCTGCTGTATATTTCCTTCATTGCCTCCGGCCGATTCCATTTCAACTCAGGCAGGTATGTAGCACTCATGTCACCAAATGCTACGAAACTCAAAGGACTTTTTTTAGATATAGAATGAGCCGGAAAACTTTTATTTTTACCTCCATATTGTTAAAATTGCATATTTTATGCACTTGAGAAGTAAGCTATGCGTTTTTCGATTTCTAGAAAAATTGTATTTTTATTTTGTAAATCTTTTATATCTCGCTCAATTTTTGAACTTTTTTCACCGCTCCGGTTCCATTTGGTAGCTTTTTACCCCCAATTCAAACCCTTTTTCCAAAAATAAAAAATATGCATAAACAAAAAAGTTTACGCACTTTTTTAAAAAAACAAAAAATGCATTTATCTCGAAAACCCCATTTTTTTCTAGGCTGAAAAAAATCCACATGATTCTTCGTCCCTCGAGATAACTAATCCCATTATCAGGTATGTGCATACATTTTTTTAAAAGCATAAAAAAAATAAAAATGAAAAAAAAACTCGGAGTCGAAGTTGTATCATGTATTAATATTTTTTATTACTTTTTTTTGTTCTTACATAATTTTTTCGACTGTATACCACGTTTTTTGTTGCTAAGTTTACCTGCAAGCACCTTTGGTCCTTTCGAGCTTTTAGAATGTTTGAGTTTTTTAAAGGGATGATTGCCAGTACGAGCGATGTAACTTTCCCTTCCATTCTCGCTGACAATGCATCTCCACATGTGGCACTTTTGAATCCCTGCCTCTTTCTTAAATTTTTTCCATTCCGCCAATTTTTTCTGCCTAAAATCTTTTAACCGCTTACTGTTTAACAATATCAACTTATAGCTGTTGTGTAATTTTGCACAGTCGTAACAAATCCATTTGCATTTTGAATGACATTGGTTGAATCACTTTTCAAATTGTGGATAGTTGCATAGTGTTTTACTAATCCACCTATACCGTCAACCGCACCTTTCCCATGCCCTGTGGCCAAGAATATCCAATTTTTATTACGCAAAGACTTTTTCAGTTCATGAAGCTGGAAACGATTTTTGAAATGGGCAGCAGCTCCATCAGATAAAACGGTTATACTCTCAAAAGTACCAATAGAGTTTTCCAAATATTCAACGACTTTATTCATAGCTAATAAAGCGTGTGCTGAATCATGCTTACTGTCTTCGGACACGACAGCAAAACTTCTCACTCCATCACCAAAGTAGCACACAACGGTAAAAATAGAAACTTGTTTATTTATCCAATGATTACCTTGAACTGCATGATTGACTATAACTGTCCAATTTTCAGCAAAGTCAACGTGCATGAGTAAATTTCGAGAAGATGTCAAGATTTTTTGTTTCATTACTTTGACAACATTTCTTTGAATGTCGCGAACGTGTATGTGAACACTTGTAAATAAAGCACATTTAGCTAACTCTTTGATGAAAGTAGATACTGTAACCACTTTTTTTATCAGTTCTCCTTTCACCCACTGAGCAAAATAAATTTCTTCTGAAGCATCAATATCTTGCAAATTCAAGGATGCTAAAGTAATACCTTTATCCCGTGGACACGACTTACATTCTTGAAAACGACATGCTTCGTTCGGAACAGAACACAACAAAGCTGATATAACTTCATTGCGAACATTGTCCAAGTCTGTACAACTCTTTTCTCGAAACGCAATCAATGCTCTCAAATATAATTCAAAATTGGCGCAATAGATGCAAAAGCAAAAGTCCTTCATAGGATTTGTCATGACATGCTTTGGTTTCAGCGTGTAGAATTTCGATTTTCCTAACTTTAAATCTGGATTTTCTTTTTACACAATGAGTAAGTTTCCTTTATGCTTCGAGTCATAAAACGCTTGACTTTCTTTTCTTTATCACCATTAATCTTCACGGGTATTACGTCGTTTTTATTGGGACTCTGGATTGAGCAATTCAAGTCATCATTCAAAAAATATTCAGTTGCTATTTTTACGTGATTTTCATCTACAGAATGTCCTACATAAACATCTGGTTTTGTATAAATTCCTTTATCGGTTACAAGTTTTTTTGCCTTTTCAATCATATGTTTCGTAACTCCAGGAAAAAAAAGTAGTATGTCACTTTTTGAATAACAAGACGGTAGTAGTGTCAATAGGCGAATTTTTTCCAAATAGGATGAACAATTTTCCAGAGCTATTTTATAATTCATAATCTAATCTTTGTTATGTGGGGTGTTTAAAATAGACTCGTTTTTTGTTTCTACAATATCATATAATTTGCGTAACTTTGTACTGGTGGCTTCCGAATATGCAGAAACTATTTCACTTGTTTTCCTGTTTACATAAGACGTTAAACAGGATTGATTGATGTTTCTTTTTAATTTTAAAGGTGACATTATTTGTGGAAAATTGAATGAAATATCTTCGTTCATTTTATCTACGTCCTCTGGAGTAGTTGGTTCAAAATTTACATCATTCAATACTGTTCCATTAATATCGGAGCTAGAAAAGTCACTTTCGACATTTTTAACATCGCTATTTTCCTCATCTGCATCAAATTTAGCCAACATTTTTAGGATGAATGCATAGCAGTTACCACCCACATTATCAGTTTCCAAAAATATTTTTTCATGATATAACAATTTCATTGATGCTGCCAATTCTTTTAATGGTCGAAACTTAGTTCTACTACTACTGTATACGCTTTTCGTATGTCTATTCAGAATATCTGGGCATTTTATGCGATCTTTAGAAAAGATATTCATTTTTGTGGATGATAGAGTAGAAATGTCGACTGGAAAATGTTTGACTGCGCGGATCAGCACAAATGATTAATCACTATCACAATTTAAAATACTGCACGTAGAGAGAACAAAAGAAATGTGTGTGATCACTCATAATTGATTAAAACAAAAGGTTAGATTGCGGTGAAAAGCGCGCCATCTAATATACTAGTATCATTACTATAATTTATACATAAGAAATTCTATCTCCGAGAAAATTAAAGTGGTACGATTTCATTTTATACACTAATTTTAAGTATTTTTTGAAAAAAAAATTTTTTTTTCATTTTTATTTTTTTTATGTTTTTAAAAAAATGTATGCACATACCTGATAATGGAATTAGTTATCTCGAGGGACGAAGAATCATGTAGATTTTTTCAGCCTAGAAAAAAATGGGGTTTTCGAGATAAATGCATTTTTTGTTTTTTTAAAAAAGTGCATAAACTTTTTTGTTTATGCATATTTTTTATTTTTGGAAAAAGGGTTTGAATTGGGGGTAAAAAGCTACCAAATGGAACCGGAGCGGTGAAAAAAGTTCAAAAATTGAGCGAGATATAAAAGATTTACAAAATAAAAATACAATTTTTCTAGAAATCGAAAAACGCATAGCTTACTTCTCAAGTGCATAAAATATGCAATTTTAACAATATGGAGGTAAAAATAAAAGTTTTCCGGCTCATTCTATATCTAAAAAAAGTCCTTTGAGTTTCGTAGCATTTGGTGACATGAGTGCTACATACCTGCCTGAGTTGAAATGGAATTGGCCCTCCCTTAGTTTCCTGCTCATTACTCCCTTTTCCATCAAATCCTATATTTTTCTCCTTCTGATCTTGTCGAAAGCCGCTGTTATATCTGCAAAAAGTATGATTACTTTCCCTTTATTCTCTTTTATTTCTTTTTCTATTACGTTCTTTAGCACATATATCGCATCTATTGTCCCTCTTATTCTTCTCAATCTCATTGGCATATCGCTTAATATTCTATTTCTTCCATTTCTTGATCGAGTTTTCTCCTTGAAATTTCCGCATATATTTTGTATCCTAAACTCATTAATGTTATTCCTCTGTAGTTCCTACTTCTTTTTTGCTCCTCTTCTTGAAGATTGGTACAGTAATCCCTCTTCTTCATTCTTCTAGATATCCTTTTCCGTCCCATATCTTGTTCAAACAAACCATAAGATTCTTTGTAAGCTCTGTTTTTCTTTCCTTTCACGCTTCATTTGGAATTCCATCTTCCCCTGGGGCTTTTTTTCGCTTCATATCGTTGTGACGAGTGAAGCGATAGTTGAGATCGTTCGCCCTGTTCGTCTCTCTTTTTCTTCCACGCGCCGTCCTCTTCGCTGCTATCGCATCGGTGTCTTGGTCGTTCAAACCGAGTATCGAAACTTGATGTGGCTTTGTTTCGCCGCGGAAAGTGAAAGAATGCGAACAGTCCTGGTCTAATCAGTGTCGCGACGCATTAGACGAGTGAGAAAGAAGATAATCACGAGTGAGGCGTCAAGACAGCACAAAAAGAAATTTTGCTGGGGAACGTGTAGGATTGGAAGCATCGAAGAAGGCTACGACAAACAGCCACCTCCGCTACCAGGAGTTACGGACTACGATTAAGGAATCGAACAACGGTAACAACTAAGGCATCGACGAGCAACAGGGCAGCAACAGCAGCTCATCAGATCTTCAGCGACGCTCCCTCTCTCAGGTCAGGTACCACTTCATCTTTCGTGCGTCCTTCGTTTCTCTCTCTCAGCGAAAACCAACGGGACCCGGAAGTATAGATGTGAGTACGTATCGCACCGCGTCCACCGGGCCATTTTACGAATGATTGTGAAACGATGCCTTGTCTTCGGTGCGTCTACTCGCACGGAGACAAACTCCCACGGCCTTTCCTTCCGATGCGTAAAGGGACATCGGGGACATTGTAAACTGGAAGCTGAATGTGAATAAAGAAATGTTAGAAACTAACTAATTGCGGTTATTGAGATTGTCGGGTGACGAGAACCCATCGGTGCCTTCCACGGTGAAGCGAATGCACCTTTCATACCTTCTCCTTTTAAATAATTAGTGACACGATGTTATTTAGGCTGATTCTTGATGCACGCCACGAGGTCGCTCATAAAATAAAAACTAGAGTGTCACACCATTAATTATCCCTACTACTTCCCTTTCTTCTATCTTTTTTTCCTCTTCTTCAATCTTCGCTCTTCCTTGTTCTTCCTCCTCTTTCTTCTTCTCTTTCTCTTCCAATTATTTCTTAAAGTATTTTATCCACTGCTCTTTTTTATACTTTCGTCTATCCTTTCCCTCTTCTGTCTATAGTTGTTTACTTGTTTCCAGAGTACCGTTCTCATCTTCTCTGCTGTTATTTCCCGTACCATTTTTTCGCGTTCTCTTATTTTGCTTTCCTTACTACTTTTCTGTACTCTTTCTTCGCTTCTATGCAGCCTTCTCTCCTGCAGTTTCCCTAGAACATTCTTTCTTTTTACTCTGCACTCATCATTCTTTTCCTTGATCCTCTTCTTTTTTTTTATCTTTTTTATTACCAGTGCATTTGTTATTCTAAATAACATTTTCATCCATGCTTCCATTCCTTCTACTGTCGCTACCCACCTTTTATATTCTTATATCCCTTCTGCACTCCAGTCGATTGTCTTCTTTTCTCTCTCTTTTTCCTCCAGTTCTTCCCATTTGCTTTTGTCTAACGCTACCTCTACTGTCATATGATCTGATGTTTACTTTTCCCTTATCCATATTTTTTGACCTCTTTCACTCCCTCATCGTTTCCTATTATATAATCTATCGTAGGTATTCATCTTGACCCCATATATGTTAGCCCGACTTCTCGTCCTTCTCCCTTTTTCCATTCATTATTGTTATTCCATTCTCTCCTAACCATCTTATCATAGCCTTCCCTTCCCCGTTCACTTTTTCACCTTTTATCTCTGCCTAATCCTTTCCTTTCTCTTGTTCCCACCTTCTGCCTTTCTTTCCCGTTCTCGCGTTGACGTCCTCTCCTATTATCATTATCCCGTCTCTTATTACTTCCGCAACTTCCTTTAATATTTCATAATCCTCTTTCCTTCTGTGTCTCGTACACTGTTGCCACTGAAATTTCCTTTTTCTCTATTTCTATTTTTCCTATCACTACCTCTTCTGACTTCTCTTTCCTCCATTTCACCCTCATACTTCCTTTCTACATGCTGCCATTATACAGCTTCCTATTTTTCTTCTTCTTTTACCCTCCTCTTGAGTCTCTCCACTCTATATTATACCCCTTTAGCCGATTTTTCACCATTCTCGCTCTTTCTTGCTTTATCCATGTTTTCATAAGTCCTACTATTTCGTGCTGTCTGATGTATTTCCAGTCTTCTTCCAAATTTTCTATTCCCGCAATATTCCAGAAATATATTATCATTATAATTCCTTTTTTGTCCTTTCTTTCTTTACCTCTCTTGTTGCATTCTCTCACTTCTTTCTCCTTAACCCTTTCAATATCATTTTTTTCTTTTTCGACCCACCGCCATTTTTTTTCCGCTCTTAGCCCGTTATCTTCCTCTTTCCTTCGTTATTATCCGCACTTCTTCCTTTATTCTCCTTTACTTCCACATTCAATCTTGATCTGTATAAATTTTCCTCTCCCCTAACCGACGCTTTCTTTTCATTATATCCTCCTTTTATATACTATATAGTTAGTTTATTTATTTACAACTTATATGTTACATTTGGTTTACATTTCTTAAATTTCTATTTGTGTCTCGTATCCAGTTTGTGTAGTTGATTATGTATGTGTTTTGTGTGTGTGTGTGTGTGTATGTGTTGTGTAAATATGTGCCTTTGTAGGTGTGTTTGCAACTCTTGTGTCCCTGTCTTCTGCGCCTGCCTGTTCCTCTTTTCTCCTCATTTTTCTTCTGATTAATCTTCTCTTCCTCTTTCTCTCTCCAAGATCTGCCTTTTCCGCTCTTCTGTTTTCTTTTCAGCTTTTCCTTTATTACTTTCTTTTGCCTTTTCACCTTTGCCTTTCCTTTGCTTTTGCTCTCCTTCTTGCTAATCATTTCATCTATCTTTCTCCTTATTAAGGCTTTGACACCTTTTTCTTGTTTCCTATTGCTCCCTCTGCCTTTCCTTTCCTCATCTTCACTTATTTTTCCTTAGGATCTTATGATTTGCCTTCTAGTTTACCTTTTTCTTTCTCTTCTTCTATTCTTCTTTTCCATTTTGTTCCATCCTCCAATACCTGCTTCCTCTCGCTTGTGTAGTTGCTTTTACTTGTGTCTTGTGTGTGTGTGTGCATGTGTATGTTTATGTTTGCGCGTATGTTTGTTTTGTGTGTATGTGTGTGTATGTATGTGTGTGTAGATGTGTCTGCGAGTTTTGCTTCTCTGTCTTCTGTTTCCGTCTCTCCTTAGGATCTTGTAGCTTCTTCTTCTTGCTTTTCTTTTTCTTTCTTCTCTTCATTTCTTCTTCTTTTTCATTTTATCTCCATCATCCACGCTATCTTTTCTTTGCTGCCTATTATTATTTTTTCCCATTCTTCCCCTTCCTTTCTGCTTTTTTCACATTTTTCTACCATGTGCTTCCAATTTTCTTCCTCTTTCATACACATTCTGCATTTCTTATTTTCTTCTTTTTCCCAATACCTGCTTCCTCTCGTTTCATTACCTAACCTAAACCTTTCCCTTATTTGCAGGCCTTTTATTCTTCCCTCTCCTTGAATTTCCTTTAACCTATACCTTTTCATTTCTTCTTTCAGCTCTTTCCACTCGTTTATGTATCTTGATTTTTCTAGCTTTTCTTCTAGTTCTTTTTTATCTTTTTTCTTCAGCTCATCTCTTATTTCTTCCCAAAACTCTTCCCTCATTTCATCTCCCTCTTCTCTCTCTCTGTATATTTTACTTTTTTCCAGCCTTTCCTCTCTCTCCTCCTTCTTACCCTTTTTATCTTTTTCATTTCTTTCCCTTTTCTTTAATTCTCTCCATGCTTCTTTTCTTATTGAGCCATCTCTTTCTTCTCTTATTTTGTTTTCATACTTCATTGCTCTTTCTAATGCTGTTTCTTTCATTTCTTGTCTTCCTGTTTCCCATCGTATTAGGTAACTTGGCGTGTTTCTATCTAATCCTAATACCCACTTTATGTATTTTAGTAGTAGTCTCTCTATTTCTTCATATCTTTTCCATCTCCAGATTTCTGCTCCATACATAATCACGCTTTTCGCCAGTACGTCGAACAGGTTCATCCTTAGCTACCAATTTTCTCTAAATAGTTTTTTTCCTAGCCCCCATAATCTTCTGAGTCCCATATTTATTTTCCCTTCTACCTTCTTTATCTGCTTTTTATTTCCGTTATTTCTGCTTATCACATATCCTAAGTAGTTGTACTCATTCACCATCTCTATCTTCTCCTCTTCCCATTCGAATTCTTCTTCCTTCTCCCTTCCTCCTCCTCTCCTGCATTTTATCATCTAAGATTTTCCTACATTTAACTCTAATCCCCTTTCTTCCAAGTATCTTTTTAATTTTTTCAGCATTACTTTCATTCCACCTTCACTCTTTGCCATCATCACTATATCATCTGCGTATCCTAATGTCCATATTTTCTTCCTTCCTATCACTACCCCTCTTTCCTGCACCTGCTTGATCTTCCCTTCCAGGTCGGCGAAGGCAAGATTAAATAGCGTGGTGCTCAAAGGGCACCCTTGCCTTACGCCTTTGTAAGTCTCAAGCTCCCCAATTATTTCGCCTCCAACTTTTACCTTACTCCCTGTTTTCTTGTATATTTCTTGTATTCTTTTCCTAATTTTTCTATTTATCCCTTTCTCTTTCATTGTTTCCCATATTTTCTTCCTCTTTATTTTATCAAAAGCGGCCTTCATGTCTGCAAAGAATACGAACAGTTTTCCTCCTTTTTCCCTTATTTCCTTCCCTATTATTGTTTTTAATATAAATATCGCGTCCATTGTTCCTCTTTTCTTCCTAAATCTCATCTGCGTATCACTTAGCGTTTCTTTAGCTTCTAGTTCTCTATCCAGCTTTTTTTCTCAGTATTTCCGCATATATTTTATATCCCGTATCAATCAGCGTTATTCCTCTATAGTTTCCTACTTCTTCTTTCCTCCCTTTCTTATATAGTGGTACTATTATTCCCTTCCTCCATTCTTCCGGATATCCTTCTCCGTTCCATATTCCATTTAAGCATTTTGTCATATCTTTTATCAAGCCTTCCGTGCCTTCCACCCACGCTTCATTTGCTATACCATCTTCTCCTGTCGCCTTTTTCTTTTTCATTTTTCTTATTACCTCTTTTACTTCTCTTTCTTTGATTTCTTCACCTTCCTCTCCTTCGCTGTCTTCGGTTTCTTCCCCTTTACTTTTTTCCTGTTCTTTCTCCCCCATTGTTCCTTGAAGTGCTTAATCCATTCTTCTTTTCCTATATTTTCATCTAATCCAATTCTTTTCTTCCTATTGCCATTCACTTTCTCCCAGAATTTTCTTCTCGTCTTATCTGTTCTTATTTCTTTTGCCACTCTTTTCCCTTCATCTTCTTTTGCTTTTCTTATTTCCTCTCTGTATTCTCTCTTTGCTTCTAAGTATTTGCCTCTGTCTCCTTCCCCTTTTCTTACCTTATTTAACTCTGCCATCACCCTATCCCTTTTTGCCTTACATTCTTTTCTCCACCAGCTTTTCTTTGATCCTTTTTTTTCCTTATCTTCTTTTTTACAACTGCGTTCTTCACTCTATTTTTTATATCTTTCCATTTATCTGTTCCCTCTATTGCGTCTATCCATCTCTGATACTCCCTTATACCTTCTTCACTCCAGTCGTCTATCATTCTTTCTTCCTCTTCTTTTCTTTCTTCCGCTATTTTGTCTCCAATTCCACCTCTATTGGTAAGTGGTCCGACTTTACCCTCTCCTTTATTTGAACCTTTTTTATCGCCTCATCACCTTCCTCGTTACCTACTACATAGTCTATCGTTGACATTCCTCTCGCTCTTATATATGTTATTTCTCCCTCCTCATCTCCTTCTTTTCTCCCTTTCGTTATCACTAAGCCCATTTCTCCTAGCCATTTTATCATTTCTTCTCCCTCTGCGTTTAACACTTTATCCTTGGTCTTAATTTCTTCTAGGTTTTCTTCTGTCTCCCATTCCCTTCCTTCGTTTCCTGTTCTTGCGTTGAAGTCTCCTCCTATAATTATTGTTTTTCCTCTGTTCTCCTCTATCTCTTCACTTAGGTATTCATAGTTTTCCTTCTTCTCATGTTGCATATACACCGATGCTATCATGTATTCCCTCCCTTCGATCTTTATTTCTCCTACTATTACCTCACTTGTCCTTTCTTTCTTCCATTCAACCTTATTCATCCCTTTCCTCTCTCTTACCGCCATTATTCCTCCCCCTATTTCTCTCCCCCTTCTTCCTTCTCTTCTTGAGTCCCTCCACTCTATGCTGTACCCTTTCAGTTGTTTCTCCACACCAGTTTTTCCCACTTGCCTCTTCACCCAGGTTTTCGTTAGCCCTATTATGTCGAATTCCCTAACATATTCCCAGTCATCTTCCTCCATGCTCCTCACCCCCGCCACGTTCCAGAATAGTATTGTTACTGCCTTTCTCCCCTCTCTCTCCCTTCTATTCTCTCTCTCTCTTTTATCCCTATTATTTTCGAAACCCTTCCACCCCCTTTCCTACCATTTTTCCCACTCTCTCGCTCCACCACCATTCTTCTTCCTCTGATTTCACCCCGTTATGCCACATCTTTACCTCTTTACCTTTACTTCTTATTTCTTTCGCTTTCCTTCTTACTTCCTCTCTTATCCTTCTCTGCTTCCACGTCCAGTCCTGATCTATGTATATCTTTTTCTGTGCCAGATTTTTTTTCTTCTTTATAATTCCTTCTTTTTGTTCCCATGACGCGCATCTAATTTGCCACATGTTTTTTCTTCTTTCTCTTCGATCATCTCTCTCCGCTGTACCTCCTATTCTTTTCAGATTCACTATCTCTCCTTTCATTTGTAGTACCTCCCTTAACCAGACCGCTGCCTCTCCCTTCTTTTCCCATCTTAACTCACCCTCTAAGACTGTTACTACTATATTGTTTATCCTACTTTCTCTATCCATTTTTTCTCTCATATGCTCTAATTCTTCCTTATTGCCTACTTCTGTTCCTCTTTGCTTCTTGTTTCCTCCTTCTATGCTTTCTTTTAGTTTCACGCACTCCTCTTCCAACTGGTCCATCCTCTCTCCCCATTTTTCCTGCAGTTCCTTTTCTCTACGTTCTGCTTTTTCCCTTTCTTCTTTCGTCTCTTTCTTTCTTTCTTCTCTCTCTCTCTCTCTTGTTCTTTCCTAACTTTTCCTATTTCCTTCTCCCACCTTTTTTCTCTTCTTTTCCCCTCTGCCTTCATTCTTTCCATTTTTCCCATTATTTCTTTAAACATTTCTGTCCATTCTTTCCTTTCCTCCTCCCATACCTCTCTTAATTCCCTTATGTCTGTCCGTATCTTTTCCATTATGTCTTCTGCACCACTACTTTTTCCCACTTCTCTTATCGTGTTGTCCAATCCTTGTCCCCCCACCCCATCCATCTCGCTTCCCTCGCTCTCACTCTTGCATCTCCTTGCCTCTCCCATTTCTCTTCTATTATTCTCCCTCAACCCCTCCCCGCCCTCTCTCCCCCTCACCACCTTTACTCTTTTCTTCTTTTCCTCCTCTGGGCCTTTCTTATCCAACCTTCCACCTTTATCTCTTAATTTTTCTGTTGTCACAAATCTTTCCATCCTATCCCGTACGCCTTAATTCGACTCTCTATAACTACCCGTGATCCCACCTTTATTCCCTGTCTTACCTATTCTGTCTCTGCCTTTACTTCTTACCTCCCCTCCTCTCTGCCTGCCTTTCCCGCTTTCTGATTTTCTCTCTTAACCTCAACTTTTATTTTTTTTCTTTATTCCTTTCTCTCTGCTTTTTCCTGCTCTTCTCCTGGCCTCTCTCTCTCTCTTCTCCACTCCTCCTCCACCTCCACGCTCTTTTCACCTCTATTTCTCTCCTCGAACACTTTTCCTCTTTGACTTTCTCACCAAAACTCGCGCTCACATCCAAGACACGTCCACACTCCCCTCGAGTAAAATCTAACCCTTATATACTATATATTATATATATTATATACATTATATGCTTTTATATCCTCTTTTCCCATATACTATATCTTATTTGCAAAATTTTTTTCCCTCTTCTTCGCTCTTGCCTATCTTTCCCACCCACCCTCTTTCTGTAACTCTTTCTCTATTTCTAGCACTCCTACGTCAGTTATTGTTATATTATTTTTCCTACTTTTCCTTTCCATTTTTTCTACCAACATTTCTACGTCTTGTTTCCGTATTTCCTCCTCCTCCATCATTCTTTCCTCTGCCCATTTCGTCCTTCATTACTTTCATTTCTTCTTCCACCTTTTCAAATTTACTCTTCCAGCCATCTGCTCTCTTTCCCCTTCTTTATTTTAGTCTCTTTTTTACATTTTCTCTTTAATTTCTCTCATTGCTACTCTCCAATTCTCCCTCTCCTCTCTTTGTTCTCTCCTCAATTCCACTACCATTCTTTTCCAGCATTCTTCTCTTTTTCCATCATCCCTTTCCAATCTTTCAATTACTCCTTTCAAAGTTTCCTTCATTTCCTTTCTGTATTCTTCTCCCTCTCTCAGCACCTTCATTACTATGGTCAGCACTTCTCCAACTTTATCCTTTTCCTTCCTTCTTGTCTCCTCTTATCTTTACTACGTCCATTTCTTCCGATATCTCCGATTTCCCTCCTCTCTCTGCGCTCTTACTTATACACTTTTTCCTTGGCTGATTATCCCCTTTACTTATCTCCTCTTTTACCTTTCATCGCTTTACCCTCCTGTTCCTCACTTCTCCATTTTTTCCTTTCCTCTTCTGCCTCTTCCCCTTTACCGTTTTCTTGCTTTTTCACGCCTCTCATTTCCCTCTCTTTCCTATTTTCTCCGCTTCCTATCGCGAGAATCTCCAGCGTCACTGCGTCTCCCGCTCTTCTCCGTTCTTACTCTTGCTTTATTTCTTCTGTGTCGCGGCCTTTACTTTCCTACCACTCTTCCCTCTACTTTTCCCGCTCTTTTTCCTTTTCAGTGCCTAACCTTAACTAATTTTCCCTTCCTTTTTTCGCCCTTTCTCACCTTTTATTTCTTGACTCCTTTTTTGTTTATCTTCTCTTCTTAACTCTCTCTCTCTTTCCTCTCTCAACACAATTTCACTCTTCGCTTTCATGGTGTCCACTTTTTCTCATCCTTTTCTTGTCCCGCGCCAGACACACGTCCTCTCTTCTCAATTCTTAAGTCAAGAATCCTAATTATTTAATATAAACAGTAGAAATGGGAAAGAAGAATTAAAAAATACATATTTAGTTAATTTTTATAATCAAATAATACCATCTGTGCCGTTTTTACATTGTACTTTAAAACATTTAGAAATAATTAATAAATGAGATAGATACCATATGCAGACTGTATAGAGTATAATATAAATAATAACTTATTTGGTTATTAAAATAAAAATAATTGTCTTAAATAAGTACAAATAACGAAATTGATAAAGAAGGAATTTCAAAAAGTGAAATTTATTAAATTTTAATGAATGTATTGAAAAATTAAATTTTTTTTATATATTTTTGTTTACAAATTTTAATTATATATAATTAATAAAGGGTTTTCTATAGAATGTAACTTTTTATATGCCTTGACGTATCTATAATAATATGACTTAAGATTTTTACAATATTGCTATTAAAAATAAAACTACTTTGTAACGGGGTTGGGTTGATACCGTTTAATTAATTTATTCGGACGATCGTGTAGATGGGCGCGCGTAATCACCTATATCAAATACGAAAGTCGGAGAGCAAGAGGGAATGGGTGTCAGTCAACCAACTATCTACAGGAGTAAAATCAATACGGCGTGAATAAGGTTAATATCGCTGACGGAATCCTTTATTATCTCTTAAATGTTACACTAGAATTGGTCCTCGTGTTTATGTTTACAGCGGCGCTCGCACGACGACGACATACGGTGTCGGATCGCTCGCCGCTCTTTATTAGCAGAGCTATTACACGCATGTTTCGCTTCGAGTACGGAAAATTGATTATCAGGCATGCAATCGCGGTCGCGAGATTAAGCTGGCCAGCTTACCTTTTTAGCAGTCTTGCGGAGAACGGATGAGCAAGTCACACTCTCGTAGCGGTAAAGTTTGTCTGTTCTTTGTCGCGGATCACGAATTCGCGCGCCCACGGTTTTCGCCCTCGATGGCGAAACCTCACACACACACACTTGATGCCGCAGGGAACGACGCTGCTTCAGCTGGCTCAGGTCGACACTCCGTATAGCTCGGTAACAATAATCGGTTGATCTCTGAGACACGTTCGGGCAATTAGGTCGCGAACCTCAATTTCCGTGGCCTCCGTATCGGTAGCTGATTCTCCACTGGTTCGTTTTCAATCGCGCGCGTTCCGTCTCCTCGCGTGTCGAATACCCTCGTTACATTTTTCGGCTATTCTCCTCGCGGGCAGCCGCACATGGGCCGTTAGCGCTAATATGCCGTTTACCGTCACAGCTCCCTTCTAGTCTGGACCTATGGGATTCTTGACGATAATATCATTAGCACTGTTCCTTTTGAGGTGAGGGTGGGGGAAGGATAATAAAAGATCATGGTCCATGCGATATTTCGAACAACTTCCATTTATTGAAAGCGTGTGCCGGTCCTGCCCACGGGGGCAGAGATCGTTCACCTGGCTGGTCCTGTCCGTTTTTCTCGGCCATCCTCGTCTAATGCAGGGCGCCCGCGTGCCTCCCATCCCAGCCTTTCCTGGACCAAGTGGGCATGCTGCCTTACGCGGGGACACCGGTTGGTGCGGGTCACCCCGGGGTAGTGGCACACGTTGCACCCCTCCTACTGAGCGCGGGAGAGGGTGCCCCGCGGGAGGCCTCGCTCTCTGGGGGTCAGTGGCAACCCGTCCCTCCGGTTCGAGGCGGACCACAACGGCCTTTCGACCGTGGGATCCTCACCCGTGGACCCTACCACGAGATTTATGTGGATGGGCCCTGTTGCTTGACCCCCATTGCTGCCGTCCACGTTGACCACCAGGTTTACCCCGCACATCCGCGGGTCCCGGTGTGTCACAGTCTCCGTCCTGGATTCCGGAGCCGCTGGTCTGGCTCCGACGGTTGGAGGCTGGGAGAAGCCGGTAGGTGCGTCACTCACCGGGCTCTCGAGGGCCTGGCGGTGACGGCGCTGTACTTCCTTCAGCGCGAGTGCGAACTGGCGCCGGCGGGACACCACCTGGCTCGAGTATCCTAAGTCACTGGGGCGATGTCCCGCGGCCGTATACGCGTCGTATTCCGCGTATAAGGCTCGCTGGAGGGTGTTGAGGGTGGTCCAGCCTTTATCGACTTCCCTCAAACTCTACACGATTTCCTCCCAGGTCCGTTCGCCAAGCAAGGATGTCTGGCTAGTGAACCTGGGGCGCCAGGTCGCGTCGCCGAAGGTTGTCTCCTCGGTCTGCGTCCCGATGGAGATTGGTGGGGCTCTCATTGGGATCGCAGCTGCCGTTGCGCCCGGCAAGTGGGGTGTCTCGTCACGTGTGACGCTCTGCACCGTCGAGGGGGGCAGTGGTCCTTCGTCTTGGAGCTCTTCGATAATTACGGATGCCGAGCTCGTGTGAGCTCGCATCCGTGCTCGTTCCTCTTCTTCTTTCTTCTCCCCGAGGAGGTGCAGGGCGGCGTGTACCACACCCTAGACGGCGGGGCCCAAATCTAGCCCGATGAGGGCGGCCGCCGCCTATTCAAACTGCTCGAGCGTGATCTGCATCCTGCAACAATCCCACACATCAGGATCCAGAACATTTTCCTCGGGTATCGAAGGTGGGCACCTGTTCGGCTGCCCAGGGCCTTCGTCGCCGGGGTCGAAGGTGGGGTCCTTGGCGTCGGTCTCCCAGATCCTTCCTTCGCTGGGCCTCATGCACCCGCGGTTGGCGTTCTCGGCGGTCTACCCCTCTTCCTTTTCCCGACGATGGAAGGGGGAGCACGTTGAATCTGTCGATGCGGTGTAGTGTGTGTGGTTAGCGCGTACTTGCGAGGTCTCCCTCGTGGGCGCTTCACCGCGTTAGTAGAAGAGGTGTTTATTGGGACTTGGTCGGGGGGATTGGGACGGGTGTGAAGAGGTGAGCTCGGAGTTGTCGCGTTATTATTCCGGAGTGTGTTATCCGTGATGTCGGCGCGCCCGTTTCCGCGTGTCGCCGCGTCGCTCGCATTAGGCGGGACGCGTGTCGCCTCGGTTCCATCGGTGGTAGAGGTCTCGTCGTCATCTCGTCGTCGGGTCCCATCTTCCGGTAAGTCGTCATCTTGCCCATAGTAGAGCTTGAGGTCCTTGTCGTGTATCAATTCCGTGACCTCTTCCTGTTGGTTGGCAAGACGATACGAGTTTGCACCGAGTACCTTCGTGACGATAAAGGGACCTATGAACTTGGGCGCTAGCTTCGCGGAAATGCCCTGCGCCGCGCAGGACAACACGCGATTCTTCTTCCACACCCAGTCCCCTTCCTTAAACCTGTGGGCCCTGTGCTTGGCGTTATAATACCTCGCCTGTCTCAGGGACTCATCCGAAATGCTCTCGTGAGCTTGCTGAATAGTGGAACGGTTATTCTGCATATGCTCGTTCCATCGCCCGATTCGGAGCAAACTTTCCTCCCGAGTTACAAGCTCGTCCATTCGTCTCCGAAGGGTGTTTGGGGCTTCCGGTTGCCTGCCATAGTTGAGCATGGCAGGGCTGGTCCCCGTGGAATTATGAACGGCAGTGTTTAACGCGAACGTGAGTTCGGGTAACGCTCGGTCCTATTCCTTGTGATTCCCTCGCAAGTACGAGGTTATCATCGTTTTCAACTGACGGTTAACCCTTTCCTTAGGGTTAGCCTCCGGGGTATAGGTTGGGGTGAAGGTCCGTTTTATTCCATGGTCTCTCAGGTACCCGTCTACCTACCGGTTGCGGAACTCGGTGCCATTGTCGGACAGGAAGATCTTCGGCGTACTGACGCGCAGGATTACCCGCTCCCGGAGTTCCTTCGCGATCGTCTTGCCATTGGCACTACGTATGGGTATGCACTCGACCCATCGTGTGAACACATCGATGAATACCAACACGTATTCGTGCCCTCGAGGGCTCTTCGGAAAGGGTCCGGCGATGTCGTCCGCGACCACTTGCCAAGGCGTGGACAACGTTCGATTCTGCATGAGCCCGCGCGGCAGTCGCTGTTCAACCTTACATTGTTGACAGACCTAACACTTTTGGACGTACCCCTTAACGTCAGCGTACATCCCTGGCCAATAATAGGACTAGGCGACGCGGGCGAAGGTCTTCTCGCGTCCCAGATGTCCTGCAGTCTCGAGGTCGTGGCTCTCGAACAATACCGCCTTGCGTTCCTCCGGAGGCACGACGAGTTTCCATACGTCCTCGTACCCATCTTCTCCCTAGTAGTCGTAGTTTGGCTTTAGGTGATACATCACCCTGCCAACTACCTTACAATCCGGGTAATCTTCTGGGTGGCCCTCGTCGCGCCGGAATTGTTCCGTGTACTAGGCGCCGTCCCCTGACTTCGGTTGGTCCATTGCGCCAACCTCAGCCTTCGTGGGCTCAAAAGCGCGTGATAATGCGTCGGGCAACACATTGTCTGCCCTCTTTCGATATTCGATCTCGAAAGTATGGCCTTGGAGTTGCAAGGCCCATCGGGCTAGACGTCCAATCGTGTTTTTCAGGTTATATAGCCATTTCAGACTGTTATGGTCCGTTACCACCCTGAACCGGTACGCCTCTATGTATGGGCGGAATTTTTGTATGGCCCACACGACCGCCAAGCACTCGCGCTCCATGGCTGAGTAATTTTGCTCCGGCGGGTTAAGGACTCTGCTAGCGTACTCGATGATCCGGTCTCCGTCTCCTACTCTTTGTATCAGGACGGCACCAATTCCCGTAGCGCTAGCATCTGTCTCCAGCACGTACTGCCCGTCGGGTTCCGGTAACCCGAGGCATGGTGCGGATATCATGAATGCCTTAAGTTTAGCGAAGGCTTGTTCTTGGTCTGATCCCCACACATATTCGCTCTTTTTCCCCGTCAACTTCGTTAACGGTTGAGCGTGTGTGGCGAAGTCACTCAAGAATCGGCGGTACCACGAAGGTGCGCAGTTGTCGCACGTTTCCTGGTCGTGGGTACTCCACGATAGAGCGTACCTTTTCAGGGTCTGGCCTGATACCCTCGCGGTTGATCAACAAGCCCAGGTATTTGGCCTCAGGCTTGCAGAAGACGCTCTTCTCTCTATTAATCGAGAGGCCAGCTCTGCACAACCTATCCAATACGGTTTTGAGATGTTGCAAGTGATCCTCGAATTCGGACGATACTACTATGATGTCGTCCAAATAGGCGAAGGCGAAATCGCCATGCTCGGGGCCGATCACGCTATCTAACAACCGTTGGAAGGTGGTGCCGGCGTACGAGAGACCGAACGACATTCGCACGAACTGGTAATGTCCCAGTCCGGGTACGGTAAAGGCAGTGATCGGTCGAGATTCGGTCTTGAGTGGAATTTGATGATACGCGCTACTGAGGTCGAGCGTTGAGATATAGCGTACGTTTCGCAACCGCCTCAGTATATCTTGCATAAACGGTAGGGGATACGCATTCGGCTCGGTGACCTTGTTGACCTTTCTGAAGTCTATACAAAATCGATACGAGCCGTCCTTCTTGCATATCATAACCACTGGGCTCGACCAGCCACTGTCTGCTGGCTCTATCACCCCTTGGTCTAGTATCTCCCTTACCAGTCTATGCATTTCTCGCTCGACCTTATATGATATCGGATAGTAGCGCTGTTTGATTGGTTTCGTATCACCGACCCGAATCTCGTGCTCAATGCCCGCCGCACATCCCAAGCCCACAGGGGCTTGCGATAAGGCCTCGTCGATAGTCCTCTGCAATGTCGCCTGTTGAGCGGCCGTCACCTCGGCTAGTCCGATTGTAGCTAATCTCGGACCAGCCTCCAAGCTAGCAACCTCTAGCTTCATCTTGGCTTGTGATTCCTTGAATAGCAACGTATTATCGTCGGGGTCAAGTACCGCTCTGAACAATCTGACGAAATTCACTCCTAAAATGTATTCCTAGACGAGGGTTGGGAGGATAGCTACCCTCATCGGCATCGTCATCTCCCCTACGGTGAACGGTAACCAGGCGTGACCAACGATCGTCAACTTACGATCATCGGGTAGCCCTGCCGTACCCGCGTGGATGGTATCTAATCTGACGCCTAGCACAGACGCTATCTGCAGAGCATTGCTACCCATCGCCGTGGTGGAAGCTCCCGGATCATAGAGAGCCCGTAAGTGGAAATCTCCTATTTTCACCGGTAGCCACCAGCGCGTTTCCTGTTCCGGGGAATATTGGGAAACAGTTTCGGCGGCTCCACGGCTCTGCTCGTTGCATACCATAGCGCTAGCCACTGTGCTCTCGCGTGGTAAAGTGACGTCACTTGTCGTTCGAACCACCTCGGTTCGAACGATCGGAGTTTCTATGGGGTTACCCTTTGACGGTTTATCTGCCGTTACCCGCGCACCCGAGGGCGTGTGCGAACCATTCGCCACCACCTCGGCCGGTCTAGGGTCTTGGGCTTTACTAACGTCATTACCCTTTCTCTCCGCGTTCACTCTACCGCCACGTTCGTCATCGGCGTCACCAGGGGAGTTCTCGCTCTCGTCGCTCAACACGCTCGCTACTAAAGGTGCGGACTGTGCTGACGAAGGCCGCGAGATCTCGTTAACGGGGTTTGGGTTGGGGGACGAAGGAGTGGGGTCAACCCCACCTAACCACTCCTTTTCTCGTTTCCCTTATTGCATTGGGAACAGTACTTCCTGCTGTACCCCAGTAAACCGCACTCGACGCATTTGAGTGGCTTAGTGAAATCCCTCTTTCGTCTACGAGGAGTCTCCGGCTTCTTAGCTCGGTCCTCGGAGGTCAGGTTTTTGCCAGCATGGTTACTCTTTATCCCCTCCGATATCTCCTTGAGAGACAGCAGCACACTTGACTCAATATATCGGTGGGTGGGGCCTTCTTCTCGCCATCGACCGCCTCCAGGCTCGGATTAGGTGTCGCCCCCGAGGACGTCGGCGTGTAGACAACCTGGTGCGTCACCTTCTCGAGCACTTTCTCCATGCGATCCAACCTGTCGCTGACCTCCGGTTTGTCGCTGGACATGGCTGCCACTGTGCCCTTACGGCCCTTGCTTTCATCGGCGCGAGGGTGGTACGCTAACTCCGGGTACAGAGTTGACTGAGGGTCTGGTACCACCCGTTCTACCCTTCGCTGATGTAAGCTATTCTGGGCCGCCGTGGTCAGGGCGTTCAGGGTCCGTATGGAGTTGACTTCGGACCTCCGTATTTGACCCTGAATGTCCGGGAGAAGGTTGGCGTGTAGCAGGTTCAGTTGACTATCAGGCGTCATCTTAGGGTTCAGCCGATTCATCAGGCCCATCGTATTAGCGACGTAGACGTTCACTCGTTCGTCTGGGCCCTGATATCGGCTCTGAACCTCCTTCATTAGACGCTGTTGCTGCTGCACGCTGGTCCCGAACCACTCTGTTGCGTCCACCTCGAAATCTGCGTAGGAGAGCTATTCCCCCCTCATCGCCTCGTACCAAGTGAGGGCAGGACCGACGAGTAGCTCGGATACGGCTAGGAGCATCTCGTCCTCCGTGAGTCCTGCGCTACTCCTCGAGTTGTCCAGTCTAGACAGGAAGGTGTCGATGCTTGCATTGCCCTCTCCTGAAAACCTGAGTTTCCATCCTCGGACAATGCGACCAACATCCCTTGTAGTAGACCAAGGGTTTGGTGTCGGCTGGGATGACCACGTGCTCGGCGGGTGGTTATCCACTTCAGCATTAACTCCACTGAGTTGATGCTGTCCACCCTCTCCGAAAGGGAGCGTCCGGCGGGGGGCCCTGCCGGTGGCCCCCGTGGGCCTCTGTCTGGGTCTAGCTGGAGTGCTCTGGGGTAGCCTGGTGTCGTAATGGTATGTGAAGGTGTCCTGGAATGCTACGCTCCTACGCGTGTTCTCCTGTTGCCGCGCTTCGCTGGAACTATTCGTATTGTCTTGCCGTATATTTCTGTTTTCGGCGTTTTCCAATGCGCTCATCCTGGCAGATAGATCGTCCAGTTGGTCCTTCACATTGCTGCAGTTGCTGTAAATTTGGTCTAATACTTTTGTTAGACTCGACACATTCACTCTCAGTAAGTCTAGCAGCTCCAGTTTCTTCTCATTTTCTCTGGACCGGAAAATGAGGTCTTGTATCATTACCGTGAATGCCGGCGGGAGTTGGAACTGGCTGCCATCATTAGCCGTAATCGTAATACATTTATTACTGTTCGTGTTCTCGCCGCCGTCCAGGACATTCGCGATGTTTATCGTAGTTTTTTGTATTACTTCCGATATTACTTCCGCACTCTGCATCAGCTAGGCTAGCGGGTGTTCTCCATCTTGCTCGGATGCTGTGTGTTCCGTGCATAGGGATACTATCAGTTCCGAGAGTAGGGCAGCCCTTTTTGCTAGATTGCTGTGCTGGTTGTCGATTTCCGCAAAATCTGCTGCGGAGTAGTCGCCTAGCAACCAGTTCTGTAGTCGTCCAGCTCTCGAGAGCTTGTTCCCGCTTGTTTTAAGCTCCAGGTGTTCGAGGTACTCGTCGATTTCCTCCTCCTGGAGCGTCAACACCCAGTTTTCTACCTCGTTTTGAGTGCGGTCCATTTTCTTCTGCTAGTTATCTTGCGGCAATCTTACGCAGAAATTACACGTTTATTACGCGTGGTGCGAGTGCAAGTGCTGTACTAAAAATCCGTACGCAAGTAAAAAAAATTTTATTAGCCGATACTAGGCACGATCAAGGGCGTTTAATAATAATGTATCTGCCGAAAGACTCTTCGCTCGTTATTGCGCAATATAATGATCCTACCTATCAGGCGCGCTAACTGTTTGTTAGCGCGGCTGTGTTGGTTAGTATCGACAATATTATAACGAACGTTGCGCGTAATCACCAATAACCGCAACTAGTACTATTTAAAAATTTCGTTTATATTAAGACAAGACAATATCAATTAAAATTACCAATATTAATTTCTTTTATTTGAATGTTGCCGGTGTTAGTTTTCCCCGGGCCAACGGGTACAATTTTATTGACTTGTGGTAACTTTCAAAATTTATTGGTGTTTACGCTTACTAAGAGTCGTTCGGTCGCACTCGCACGCGCTTACAGCTAGTGTTTACAATTTTACGCCGCGGCGGGCCTTCGCAAGCTAACTAACAGGCTATATTTACTCTTGTGGCCTTCAATACCAAGTGTGCACAACAACACTTGATTGCCACCTAAGTCGCTGGTTTAAGCGCAAGGTCAATGTTAAGAACTGGTGTTTTGAACAATCAGAAACACCATAGGTTCTTTTGCGTTGGGCGCCATGTAACGGGGTTGGGTTGATACCGTTTAATTAATTTATTCGGACGATCGTGTAGATGGGCGCGCGTAATCACCTATATCAAATACGAAAGTCGGAGAGCAAGAGGGAATGGGTGTCAGTCAACCAACTATCTACAGGAGAGAAATCAATACGGCGTGAATAAGGTTAATATCGCTGACGGAATCCTTTATTATCACTTAAATGTTACACTAGAATTGGCCCGCGTGTTTATGTTTACAGCAGCGCTCGCACGACGACGACATACGGTGTCGGATCGCTCGCCGCTCTTTATTAGCAGAGCTATTACACGCATGTTTCGCTTCGAGTACGGAAAATTGATTATCAGGCATGCAATCGCGGTCGCGAGATTAAGCTGGCCAGCTTACCTTTTTAGCAGTCTTGCGGAGAACGGATGAGCAAGTCACACTCTCGTAGCGGTAAAGTTTGTCTGTTCTTTGTCGCGGATCACGAATTCGCGCGCCCACGGTTTTCGCCCTCGATGGCGAAACCTCACACACACACACTTGATGCCGCAGGGAACGACGCTGCTTCAGCTGGCTCAGGTCGACACTCCGTATAGCTCGGTAACAATAATCGGTTGATCTCTGAGACACGTTCGGGCAATTAGGTCGCGAACCTCAATTTCTGTGGCCTCCGTATCGGTAGCTGATTCTCCACTGGTTCGTTTTCAATCGCGCGCGTTCCGTCTCCTCGCGTGTCGAATACCCTCGTTACATTTTTCGGCTACCGGTAGGTGCTGCCCTCGCGGGCAGCCGCATGCATGGGCCGTTAGCGCTAATATGACGTTTACCGTCACAACTTATATATATATATATATAAACCAATAATAATTGTTCGTAACGTAATTTTCATTTTTATATTTTCAACGGAAATACTAATATCATCAATGCATTGTTTGGTGATCCAAAAATTATAAACTAAATCCTTATTTATATATCAACAAAATAGTGTTTGTTATTCCATACATTTGAATAACGTTGAAGCTTTTTACCAGATTTGCGAGAATATTCTTCATAATAAGTAAATAAAAATTTTACTATGAAGGGTAAATACATAATAGGGTAAATAATAATTTTATTATAGAACAAACTTATATTAGAATGAAATTTACACTTACTTCGTCGATTGCTAGCTGGCAATTGCGTTTCTTATTTTTTAATTTCTAATTAATAAACTTACAGCAAGTGTTATTTAATTTTCGATATCTATATCAATCATAGGATTTCTGAGATGGTTGCTATGTCTATAACGATTTTAACGTCCAAGTTATATGATGAATATTTGATCATCATTACGATATTGCTATGTGGTAGTTGTAATACATTTTACCTGCACCGTATACTAAAATTATTATTAATTAACTATAAATATAGATTGAACTTATAAGAAAAACTATAAATTTTTATCATATTTGATATAAAGTTCGAGTTACGTACAATATACACCCTTACAAATAAATGTGATTTAATATTGTGACTATCAGGCGTCAGATCCGGCAAGAATGAGAATTATGGAATATTTTTATAAGTTATCCATGAAATTCACTTTAATTTATACATAATTCATTACGTCGGTGTTATTTTACCACATTTCATTACTTGTGATACTTCATATAATAACATGAAATAAAGAGTAATAAATATGACATAAATTGAACGATTTATTATTAGGAGACCGAAAATATTATTTTCATTTTTTGAATGCATGTGAAAGTAATTTATAACATTCGTGTAAGTTTATGTAGATTTCACTACTTTCAAACGTTTGTAAATAATTTTGTAAAAATTTTGAAATAGTGTATTATAATTGAATATTTTCAAATTGTAAGATTTGAAAGGTTAAACATACATTAAAAATTTATTTAAAGCATCTAAAATTGATTAATAGCATCCGTGCCATGTTTGAATAGATTTTATTACTTTCATGAATTTCAAAATATAAGAATAAGACACACAAAATCTAACTACAGTAATAATTATATAATATAAATTTAATGATTTTGTTATTATTATTATAATTATGAAATCATCTTTTCTGTCCTCGAAGGCATTATTTATAATGACCATATCTTTTTTACATAGATTTAACTGAGAAAAGTGATATTTGAAAAGAATAATAGAAATAGTAAGGAAGTTGCAAAACAATTTATGCAACTTTTTACTTCGTCAAAGTTTTTTTTATTATTACTATAACTAGTTACTGAAATTTATACTCTTATGCTTTTAGAACAATTATTAAATCAATTACAATTTTTTATTGTTAATAATATAACAAACGGAAACCGCGGAGGAAAGGAGAAAAAGGAGAGTCGATTATATTAGCATATGCACATCACTATATTCTACTACATATATATATATATATATATATATACACATATATACCACTTACTACAAGTGTCTGCCAAGAGATACACTACAAATTCCATTTCGCTATGACAGTGTTATGTTAGCAGAAGTAAATCTGAGAAAGAGAGAGTAGTAGATAGATAGATGAGTAAGAGGATAGATAAGCCATCTTGACTGCTAAGTGACACATTGTAGTTACAATTTCACACGCATACGCAACAGTACGCGTTGAACAAAATGTGAACCATTTGGCGAATAATGCTGCGCAACTCTTCAAAGTTATTCACAAGTTAATTTTGATCTTATAGCTATTTGTACATGTACTTTTCAATACAATGGTAAGCGAACAATATCAATCCATAGCTTACTTTGTATTTTTAGACAATAAAACTTAGAAATGAAAACAAAATTGAATTTTATTTATGAGGACTCTACTATCTATCATAATCGTGAAATATTGTTTCAATAAATTAATGTGGCCGTACATCGATTTTTAATGAAGAGCGCTCAGGTCGCCCGACAAACGTGATCGTAAAAAAGGTCCATAACTTGATATTTACTAATCGCCAAACGAAAGTCCGCGAAGTAGCAGATATCATAAGCATAACGAATAGAATGACAATCAACATATTGCATGATAAGTAAAAAATACGAAAAGTATCAGCCCAATAGATTCTGCAATTACTTTTAGCGAAAAATAAATACAACTATCAACTTTAAAACAGTGTTGAGATCTTTTTAAACGAAATCATCAGTTTTTGCGTCGCGTATTAATCGTTGAGGAAACATGAATCTACTAATATAGATCAAAGTCCAAATAAAAATTAAAGACAGTAGATTTTTCCAGGCGAATTTGATCTGAAAAAGCTAAGACAGTCCTATCAGTCGAACGATTTTTTTAAATTCAAAAGGGAAAATCCTAATGTACTTTTGAAGACGAATGGAACGATCATGAAAAATACTTCACTACTTTATTGAATCAATAGATGAGGAATTAAAGTAGATGTGGCTTCTTTTGACAAAAAAAGTGCTGTTTCATCACGACAATGCACCAGCTTATTCACCAAAAATCGTCGTAGCCCAGTTACAATTTGAGAATGTTGCAGAATGAATTGCATTGCGAATTACTACTGCATCCACCCTACGCATTTAACCTGGTACTTTCTTCCTTAACATAAAAACATGGCTCGCGGAAAAATATTCAGGTCAAATGATGTCTTCGTCGAGATAGAAGCTTATTTTTAAAAGTTTGACAAATCATACTTTTTGCAGGGTTTAAAAATGGCTAGAACGTTGTGAAAAATGTACGCTCCTGAAAGAAGAGTATGTTAAAAAATAACAACGCTTTTTCAACCCCAGAGGTTAGAGGTCGCTAGGCTGCTAAGTTGTATTGAGTTCATGCAACTGACAATGAGGGATCCTCGACCATATTTCGGCCTGACCCGTATAAGTGCAGATATAGTAGTAAAGCAACGACATTTGTACGACAATATATTTACTGATTGATTGTCAGCTGCACACAAAACCGAATCCGGCCATGTCAAGGCTGAGAAAATTTTCAAGCACCATTCCTAAGACGAAAGTGACGAATACTGCGGATGATTTTTGGTGGTATCGGTGATTGCTTTGTTCGCTGCCTTAACTTTATACTGTCCCGCGCGACAAACATCTTTCTCGACCATACTATTGCTTGTCTTGGCTAGGGTACATAAGTAACTAATGCAACTCTTATCCTGTCGTACAGAATTGCAACTTGAACTATTTAGTATTTTAATAATTAAGTTAGGCTAAATTAATATTTTGAGAGATTATTTTTTCGTTCAATTTCAACGGAACTTCAACACCATAAATGGACTTAAAAGTTATAACTAAGAGAATACGACAGCAGGAATTGAAATGAACTTTCATATAAAGTGTTTTACGCATGAAAAGTTATGTGTCGCAACAATAATTTAAGAAGCAGTCTCTTGTCGCAGGCATAAACGGCAGTTGTTTAAGGCTTATTTTAAACATGCGTTAGCCATTTCTAACACAGCCAAACATTATGTAGTTTAACTAGCGAAAGAGAGAGAGAGGGAGAGAGAGAGAGAGAGAGAGAGCACTGAAGACGAAGAAGCAAAAGATGATGAAAGAGGAGAAAAGGGCGGCAAGCACGGAGGTAAAGAAAGCGAACGAAAAAATGAAGATACGTTGCACTTGCCTCGAAGAAGATGTGTAGCTATATTTATTTCGAAGCAATATAACTATGAAATGGACATGAGCAAGCCTAAGCTCGGACATGCTCGTAAAAGCACGTACATATGAACACGAATATATCGTGGTGCATTTATGGATTACTTAATAGCAGCCGCCTACAAATTAGACAAACTGTAAATCAATGCATCAAGTAGATCTCCACAATGTACTATCCTCCTTTTTGAACCTTAAAGTAAATGTTACAAAATTATTCTTCTTTTATACCTTCATCTATATTAATATTAATTTCATATTAATTTAGCCGAGTTGTATGATAAATTCACGATTATAATAGGAATTTCATTCCACCCTTTGCCTTGTTATTGTTCTACGATTTTATATACACTTTGTGCAATTTATTAAGAAATGAGTAGTTTAACAAACTCAAATTCGTTAGTAAACGGTTAGTCGAATATGTTGAAGGGTAATGTGATTGGAATAAGGTTAAAGGTTGATTAGTAGTCATATCAATATTAAATCGATAAGACAAACGAGATGAATAATTTAAGAAGTACTAGAAGTTCCTTAGACTTGTTCGAGTGCGATATTACATTCAATTATTATTATTTGTAAAAATAAATATAAAAAAGTTAATAAATTTATCATTAAAAATATTTCAATAATAACGAACAAATTTATACATATAATTCTTTCTATATAATTTTTAACAGTAATCTTATTAGGGCAGCTAGTATATATTTTTAATGAATTTCAAGAGCGTATACGTGATAAAGCAACGTATATCTGTCCATGATTTAAAACATCGTTATTTTAAATATAGTACAATTTTTTTTCATATTTGACCCTATGCATTGTTAATTGACATAGCAAATGCTATTTAAATAGGAAAGTGTCGGTGTTTAAAAACAAATGGATAATCATTTTCAAGCGAATAGAATGTAATACAGTTAATAAATACTATTTCATCTTTTTATCGCCAGTTAATATTTCAATAATTTATTTAAATGTGAACATTTTAAAAAATTATTGAAAAGATCTAAAATCAATAATCTAGTACCGTGACATAAATCTTCACTAATACTAAGATTTCGAATAAACATAATGATACAATTTAGTCTCTAATTCTAATTCATGCTGTTCACATCATGGCAGAGGTGTAAGAGATAAAATATTCAAATCTTTTGGTGATAAAATACCTTCAAAACTTTCATTATCACAGTTTTTTATATTATCAATTTTGTGTAAATTTTCTCCGTAGTTTCATCTAACAAATTTACAACTTTTTAATTTATTTCATTTACATCAACATTTCTTGCAGATAAATTGCACGATTAATTCATTTTCTGAATTCCTTAAATTGTAATATATCTCCATAAGTATCATTTACTATGTCTTCTACATTATCGTTGTGTGCGATACAGTTCTCAGAAAAATGTTCTAAATACAATTTATCGTGGTTATCATTTAATTTTCCGTCACCATCATTTAATAAATTTTTGAAAAATCAACATCTTCAAGCAAAGAACCGATATTTTGCGTTAAAGTAAATTTTACAAATTCTGGCCATTGAGAACAACGATAGGTCAATAATTTCCCTGCGTGCACTATTTACTTTTGCCGGAAGCAACAGTCTGAAATCTCCTTCTAAAATAATTGTTTTATCACCAAATAATTCATCATTATTCATTATACCACGCAAAGTTTTACCCATTATTTTGATAGCATACCTTGGAACCATATAAAAACATCTATTTCTTTCAAATAAGCACTTTTTTTTCATTCTAATTTTACATTTGATGACGAATCTGAAAATAGTAGTACAAGTAATTTATATACTTTATGGACTGTTTTGCCTTGTGGTAGTAGCGTAACTGTTATTCCAGTAAATGCCTTAATGCATATATTTTTGTTGATTCCTTTAAAAAGGTACCACAGAGTTTCATATCAAAAGGTCTTACCCGATCCACCAAGGCCATTTATAAAAAAAACACTTATTTAAATTTTGAATTTCATCATGATTTTCAACAAAAATTAAATTATTAATTTCATCAACTATTTTCTTTTGTTTTTTATTTAATTTTTTATATCGTTCTTTTCCAATAGCTAAATGAAAAAATTTCATTATCGAGTGAGATTTACTCGACTACTTGCAATAAATCCTGAAATTAAAAAAATTCGTCAAGACATTTTCCTTCGATTTGAATCAAAGTTTGTATATCTGTAAGTGCTTTAGAGTAACTTTCATTTTTATTGAATTTACGCATGAAGTCTTCAGACATCGCATCTTTGAAATCCTCTTAAAGTTTAATTGAATCAACAGGATCAATAAATCAAAATTCGTACAAATAAACGTCGAAATAGTTTTGGCATCATAAATACTGCAGCTTTGCTCATTGCATTTGTACATTCTTGATCACTTTTAATAAAACCATAAACTAAACAAGCCGAAGAAAAAGTTTCATGAAAATCTTTACTGATTGTTCTTAAATTCAAAACGTGTAACTCATTTTATTTGAAGAAGTAAGATTCTCAAATGAAATAATTCAAATTGACTTGGATTAACTATGCACATGCATCCTATACATTTTATGTTTTTCTTTCTTTTAATCCACTTATTTACCTTCTTTTCTTCAACTTGAATTTTTTTAAAAACGTAATATTCAGAAATTTCATAACAATAATATTGATGTGTATTTGGATCCCTCTTATCCAAGTAAAAATAATCTATTAACATTTATATAAGTAAGCCTATTATATTATTTATTTCTGTTTCATCAATATCGGTCGGGTCTGTTCGAATCATTATATATTCTAGAAATTTGGAAAATGCATAGGTAAACAGATCACAATATGACTTTTATCGTGCATACTTCTTCTGCTTGTCCCACGTATCGTATATTTAAATATTAGATTATTTCATCATGATTTATAACAATTTCATGAATAGAATTAGTCACAATAACTGACGCTGCATCATGTCCTTCAATATTTCAAATATTTCAAATAATTTAGAATATAAATCTGGACCAGGAATTTTAGCAGAAAAATATTTATAGTAATGATTTCTACTGAAATAAATTTATTTTTATCAAATAAGTTACACAAAAATGTCAGCGCGGTAAGCCATACTTCTGAAATTCGATAGCATAAATATACTCGTAAGTGTCAACTTTACCAAAAAATTTATCTATGACAATTAATAATAATAGATTTTAATCTAACAATGCATTTTTTAATTAAACACGCGATTAACTAAATCAGGTTTAATAGATACTTATTGACATGGTAATAAATTCTCTTGAATATTTCTCCATTGCGGGATACATGTTATTGTTATAAATAATTCGAATTTTTTCTTTTTTCTAATTGTTGCCATGGAATCTTGATAGCATTCTAATATATATCGTGGAGACCCTATAAATGTAAGGGTAGAATAAATAGCAAAACATTTATACTTAATGTTTGTCAAACAGTGACGTCACACTCTTTGTCTTCAACAAACTGGTTTGGTAAGAAAACGGCGAAATTAGAAATTCATGGCAAAAAAAAGAAAAAAAAGAGAAAAAAGCTCCCTCAATCAGAGCGAGTGACCCGAATATCCCGCCCTCCTTGCTACTATATGGCAACGAAAAGAAAAGGAAATAGATGTTTGTTAAGTTCCGGCATCAACTAGGGAAGGGAAAGAAGCGCTGCCCGCGGTATCAAAGTCATCTTCGGGGGTAACCGGCAACCGGACCAGCTTGGCAAAGGGTCGAGTTAGGATAGTTGTGGCAGTTTTCAATTTGGCCATCCTCGCTAAACCGTTCGATCTTTGAAGCAGTTCCAGGACTCAGAGGACAGGCCATCAAATGTGGGGAGGTGGCGAGTTCTGATCCATGATGAGGACGAGATCCCCAATCCTCAGAGATGCACTTGGGGTCAGCCACTTCGAGCGCAGCTGATGTTCATGGAGGACTCCCTTTTGCCAGCGATGCCAGAAGTGGCTGCTCATCACGGTCCCCAAGCGATAACACTTAACCCTTGGGATTTTTGAGAGATCTGCGTGCTCGGGGTGCTGCGTGCTTGGGATTTTTGAGAGACCTGCGTGCTAGCGAGGAGAGCGGACCCAATTAAGAAGTGGCTCGGAGTGAGTAGGGCCAAGTCTTCAACGTCGATGCTGAGGGGTCGAGAGTTCAAGTACACCTCTACTGTTAGCGTGGAGAATTCCTCAAAGGTGAGCTTGGAGTCTCCTATCATGCATTTGAGGTGATGCTTAAACGCTTTGACTCTAGCCTCCCATAAACCTTTAGAGTGTGGTAAAAAAAAAAACTTCTAACTTATAGCTTCTAACCTATAACTCTAAACTTCTAGCTTATCCCATCGTTCGCCAAGGAGGCGGAAACTTCCGTGCTGAAAGGTGATGCATCGGAGAAGAGCTCCGTCAACTCCTGGGCTGCTCCTTGGAACGTGGTACCGTTGTCAGAGTAGACGGTGTGGAACAGTCCTCTTCGTTCCGTAAAACGATGTAAAGCGTACAGGAAGGTTTTCGTGCTAAGATCAGAGACTACCTTTAGATGCACCGCACGAGTAATGAGTCATACGCAAAGGCACACATAACTATTTTTAGTCCTTATGCCTCATCCCTTGCTGGGCCGAATGGGTAACGACCGAGCGAAGTCTATACTACAATGGCTTGGTAGAGGTAAGTCGTAATTCAGACAGCGGGGGCATTTGTTGCTCCAAAACTTGCCCCTAGAACCGGGTGGCCCGGATGCAACCTCACACTGAGCTGCGCACGTTGCTGCATGCCGGGGGGATCCAGAAGCGACGTCGCAGGTAGCTGAGGGTAAGCTGGGACCCCGGTGAAGAGTGCACACGTGGACATCTCTTATGAGGAGGATTAAGAAGTAACTCTCTCGAGGAACTATGGCAGGAAGCCTCTTCTCATAAGGGAATCCCGTGTTTTAAAGACGTCCGCCCACTCTTATGACTCCGAAATCGTCGGGGAACGGGAAGCACCGGTGGATGGTCAAGTTTTTGGGAAGTGGGATCCTATTTAAGATAAATCTAATCTTCTGAACGAATTGTTTCCGCTGGAAAACTCTCAGGAGGGACCGAGTAGCTGACAGAATTTCAGAGACTGACAAGAGCGGGTCGAAGGACTGTATCAGGGATCTTCACAGGTGTGTTGGCCAGCAAAGCACGTATGCAAATGCTCGAGCATCCTCGTCAGCGAGGCAAACCAGCTGAAAGGAAGGCTCTTCGCCTGTGATGCACTGTGAAGCAGCACTCGTTGAGTGATATTTGACGCCCTCTGCAACTACCTCATTTATAAAATAATCCAATTATACTCGTACATTGCTTTTAGTGCAAGGATTGATCGAGAATAAATTGTTTTTAAATTCTGAAACATAATACGTCATCTAGTTGACCGACAATCCATCTTCCATTCAATAGCATTTCAATTTTTATTGAGCCTATACCTGCAACATCTTTCACGATGTTGTCACCAAGAATGATCTGCTCGCGAGTTACAGGAATCAAACTGCAAAACCAGTTCCTGGTAAAATATATATGCTTCAATGCTCCACTGTCAGAAAGCCAAAGATCTCGAATATCAGCAGTCGGGAATATCTTCTTCTGTGAATAAAGAACTGTCTCCTCAGTATCAGACTTCTGCGTATTTATCGTTGACACCAATGCACCACTGAATTTCGAATTCAAGTTATTTTAATTCTTCGAGTTCTGCTAGGATTGGTCTTCCCGTTTACCTATTAACGATTCTTCCTGATGGCTAGGCTGATTTTCTCCCTTCTTCTACAGTTTCGCGCTTAATGATCGGAACGCTTACACATATAACACCTATTGTCTCTCTGCTGCTCTTTTCAATGAAAATTCAAATTTGATTTGGACTTGTTCATACTCATGGACGCGAATCCCGTTGTAATCTTTTTTTCTTCGGAAGAAATCCTTTTTTTTCGTAATGAGTCGCTCCTACATATACGCGAGTGTTTGACGTTTCGATTCTACACTATCCCATGCTGATAAAAACGCTCTAGAGTTAAGCGAGAGACAACTTAAAATTTTTGATATTACCATGTCATCGCCCATGCTGTTGCCGATGTCTTAATTTAACATGCAAGATTCTATAGCCTGGAAATGAACTGAATCAGGGTATCCGTTGGTTCCATTGTACACTGATGGAACCGCTGTAGCAATAGTTTTAGTTTGATCCTGAACGCTCTTCGTGTAGCATAATCCAACTTTTCCGACATCTCTTTCGCAGTCTCACAGATCAGTAAGTTATTCAATTGTTTATCTGTCTGCTGATGAAAGGACAGCGAGAACACAAAAATCATTCTTGTCCTACTTTTTTCATTGCGTTTCTTGATCGCTTCTTTGGGGTCGTTCTTTTTTACCTGTAACATACTTTTTTGGATCTGATGATTTCAATACTCCTCGCATACGAAATTTCTAAAGTAGAAAATTTATTCCATCATCAAATTTGGCAATATTCGGTCAGTCATTTAAAAATTTTTTTATTGTACAAGAATTTATAACGATCGAAAGAAAAATATCTGTATAGACCTCTCTTCATACCTCTAACTCCAATTTACTTTTAGCGCGCCTGTGCCCATAACTTTTTAGTCAAGATGTATAGCATTACGGAGGCAGTAAATCAGAAGTCAGAATAAAATAGAATGTAATTGTATAGAACCAGTGTTCAAGCACGAGCGAAGGCTTACAGCAACTGAACTCCCAAAAGAGCGAAGCGTATTATAAGATGGTTGAAATTTGAAAGCCCAAGTCAGCATCCAGTATACACAAACAAAATAACGCACATACACACTCACACATATAGCGAATCGACATCATTGATATAGAACTTTAGTAGTGTATATATGATTTTTCCGCACACATCCGTAAAATGGAATAGTATTAACTATCTAATAGTAAAATGCTTCCTGTAAGCTCGATGGACTATCTGTACCGTTAGAGGCACAGCCAAGTTCCTTGGTTATTTTTTGAGTATATTGGTTATTTTATAATTACACAAACCATTTTACAAGATTTTAATTTTAATGTAAGTGCTTTGACGGTAGTTTTATATTTGAGAATATATAAATTAAGAAAAGATTACTAAAAGTACTAGTCATCTCATCTTTTGCTGGATCTCGCTCGGATGCCTTTATGTATTGGTTGTAATCAATCACCTTTCTATCAACATAGATATTGCATTTTAGAATTACAGAGTCGCATTTCTTTTAATTCATCATTTTGGAAAGAATGATTTCAACAGATGAATATGTTGATTCACAATAATTTTACAAATAATCAAATGACCCAGGCTGAGTAGTTACTTCTGCAAATTTTACTTCATTTTTTTTACCTGAGATTAGATTCTTTTTTCTAGTTAAGCGAACATTCAAACGATTGAAGTTCTTGTTTACTACAAGAACAATAATAATTTCAGTTTATTTCTATATATATAATGAATTTTGAATTTCTCATTAGGATAGTATGCTAGCTCAGCTACATAAACTTTTGTAAATCTTTGTTTTTAACTAAATAATTATTTTTTATTTATTGATTTCATGCAATTAGCAGATCTATAGACTAAGCACTCTATTGTCTAAGAAAAACTGCCCACCCATAGAAAAAGATAAACGTTTTATTCGTGGGATATAAATATCTTAAAAACTAATATTAAAAACTATCATGTGATGATTTAGAGTGTTCTCCTTTATATAATCATAAATTATATAGAGAAATGATATATTTTTAATGAACACTTTATTTTACGCTTTATACATTTAGCATATATATATTCAGTTATTTTAATGCTATTAGAAGCATATTAAATATTTTTATTACAGTTGTATATTTCCTATATATTAGGAGTTCAAGTTTTATTGACTTATTCCTTTTATAATGATAACGCAGTAATTCAAGTATTAAAACTTGGCACAAACTTGAATAATTTTTTGCTATAAATGTCATTTTGCTTATAATTTTTAATAGCTTGTTTAGAAGATATTGTAAGTTTAAACAATACTTATTCAAGTACTACTCCATATATGCACACTAAAATTGATAATGATAAGAAAGTAAGCATGGTAAATTACCAGCACAATTTTTGTATAAATAAATTTAGAAAGTTCATAAAATAGGAATATTAGACATTTCGTTTTTTTTAATGTAGGTAATATGATCAAACCATTTGAGATTTCAATCGATTATCACATTAAGGTGAATTCACCATTATTAATTAGTTATTTTGGTATACATACCTCTACATTGATTGAAACACTGTTACTATAGTTTTCAAAAAGTATAAAATGTGTCTTACGAGTTAGCTTATCTGCTATTAATCCACCGGCTAAGAGTGCCATCTTAACTTTTGTTTCATACTATTTTATATCATTTGAAATAATTATATACTCATAATACCTTATAGGACTCCTTATATCTTCATAACTACTATTTACATTATTTATTCTAACCCTGTATTTTCGATTTTTAAGATAATTGTACAAAATAATATTAGCTTTGCCTTTAATATTATATCTATAAATCCTGTTTAATAAAATATTATTATCCACCAAATCAAAAGCCTTGGCTAAATCAAGAAAAGTTTCAATAGTGGATAAACTTTCATATACGAGGGAGGTTTCATTTGAAAGGCCTTACACCAAAAGAAATCACAGTTGAGTTGAACGCCGTTCATAGCAAGTCTGCCCCATTTGTTTAAGACTGTTTATAACTGGGTAAATGAATTTAAACGCGGCCGTACAACAACAAAACATGAACCTCGTTCAGGACGCCCTGTAGAAGTGAGTACGCTCGAAATGGTCAACAAAATCTACGATATGGTGTTGAGTGATAGAAGATTAAAATTGCGAGAATTAGTTGAGGCCACAGGGGTATCAAAGGGTACAATCATTTCAACTTTGCATGAAAAATTGGAGATGAAAAAAATATCAGCAAGATGGGTGCCGCATTTGCTCAAAACAAACGAACCCGCGTGGTCACCTCTGAGGCTCTTTTGGCACGCATACGTCGTAATTCGGAAGACTTTTGGCCTCGACTTGTAACTGTAGATGAAACATGGGTACACCATTACACTCCTGAAACCAAAGAACAGTTCAAACAATGGGTTACCGCAGGAGAACCAGCCCCAAAGAAGGCAAAGACAGTAAAGTCAGCTGGCAAGATTATTGCCACGGTTTTCTGGGATGCATATGGAATCATCTACATCGACTACTTGGACAAGAGCCAGACTATCACTCGACAATATTATGCGTCATTATTAGGTCAGCTCAAAGAAAAATCTGAGAAAAATGTCCTCACTTAAACAAAAAAAATGCCTCTTTCTTTAAGACAATGCTCGAGTTCAAACGCGTGCAGTTTCTATGGTAAAAATTAACGATTTAAAGTTCGAATTAATTGACCATCCACCATATTCGCTTGATTTGGCTCCCAGTGACTTTTTTCTTATTTTCTAAACTCAAAAAATGGCTTGCCGAACAACGATTCACGTCGAATGAAGAAGTCATCGCCGAAACAAATGCCTATTTTCAGGGTTTTTAGAAATCATATTTTTCTGATGGCTTAAAAAAACTGGAAAGCCGTTTCATAAAATTTATCGACCTTCAAGGAGATTATGTTGAAAAAAAAAAAAAAATTACATACGCAAAACTTTTTTTCCTTCTTTTTGTAAAGACTTATTAACCCCCTCTCGTACAATACATCATTTACAATAAATCATTCAGTCAGTTTAGTTGCATGTAGGTATTTTAGCGTATTCGTAATATCAGTACTATATATGAAAGAAAATCTTACCTCCCTTACCTCAGCCTACAAAGTGTAATGGACAGTGAAAAAAAAACACCATTCGAAATATCTCTAATTAAACCATCCAAAAATGCTCATTATTTTAATTGAACCCCTTCAGTTTTCTCAAAAAAAATTAAAAACTATGATAATTTTTTCGTTTTTTGCAACTGCGATATCTTTAGTAATACTTAATATTTTTGCAAAGAAATAAGGCAAAAAAATTGAACCCTTGCTCGTTTTAGATGCTATATGAATTAGCTTCGCTTTACATTTATAGAGGTTAATATTGATATTTCAGTCTAAATGAATTGACTTTTCATTTTTAGGTTAAGAATCTCACAATTCTAAAGTAATACGATAATTTGACAGTCTGATTCTGATGGACATTCAAAATAAAATAGAAACATATTACATCTGCTTTACAAAGAACTTTTTTCATATTAAGTTCTATAATACTGCTATGAATACGCTAAAGTACCTAACTTTATTTAATGATATTTCCGTGATTAAATAATATTTTTCAAATTGCAGAAAATCATTTTGAAGAGAAAGAGTGGTAGTTTTAGAGGGCAATATTCGTTTTCTTAAAAATTAAAAAATTTTTTGCGCGATGCTATAGAACCCCGAATATAGCTAAAAATTCCAAGGCTCGATTTGGATTCAACGCACCAAAATCCTTCAAGCGTATAAGTTTAGTCTCTGAAATGAAAATTTGTCGGCATTTTATTATTGTGTTATTTTTTCAAAAATCGTTACTGAATTAGAAGAAAATAAGATTTTTCTAGCGTTAGTCACATCACATTTTTAGTCAAGATAAATTTATTGCGCTTATTAGATTTTGTCACGATCAAGCATATTAATTTATAAAACGTCTTGAAAACGTTTGGTGGTAGCGACATTTTTGACTATTCATTAATTGTGATAATATATTATGATCCTAGATTATTATACGAAATAGTGATTGTTTCCTCGTATGACAAAGATTTTTTTCTTAACATATGTTTTATTAACTATCTATTCATTGAACCTAGTTGTTAGTTTCTTGAAGCAGACACACTTTTTGCATAGTGCTATGACAAATTATGACTTCATAATCTATTTGTCTAAAATATCATTGAGCCTATAATATTTTATTATTATAGAAAGAAATAAAATGTACTGTGTTAGCTCTTTCGAAAACAATTACGGACAAATGAAGACATATATATAAGATTTTCAGTGCATCGATCGCGCAGGTGAATAAACACATATATCATCAAAGAGAAATTGTTAAGCTTATATCCAGGTTTATTTAGCATTAAAAAAAAGACGGGTCGATAGAATCAATGAGTGTTGTTTCGAGGACAACGGAATCACGAAACATATTTATCAGATAGTCAAACTGATGACGGTAATATTTTCTCCGAAATACATTTGTATATGATAACATTATTAAAAAAATGTTTATAACAAATAATAAAAATTATTACGTATTCTAATAAAAAGTATCCGTTAAAATATGTAATAATTTGTGATAGAATACTTAATACAAATTATTATAACTTGAACAATTTTTACAGTGAACATATTTAAAATTACAGAGATCGGATTGAACACCAGAATGCGTGCGTAGTAGTAACTGTGCAAAAGTCGCGATAGCTCAGAGGATAGAACATCGGTCTTCCATCTAGGAGACAGGTTCGATTCTCGGTGAGTATACCAATGGCTTTAAGAAAACTATGTAAGTGCTAGAATCATCATCGTGACTAGTGATTCGAATTTTACTTTTAGCAGTAAATCCAGTATCCAGATTAGTACCATGAGAATACTTCTCGTAAAGGGCCCCGCTCCTCCAGAACGTATCTTCAACAGAAGCTACACATGAGTATTGACAAATCGGCTTTCAGTTGTAGAGTAAAGTAAACTACATATTGTGCAGAAGCAACTGTCAGACAGGAGTTTAATTCTTTTAATTAGCAGAATAAGTATTTGATTATTATGCAAGGAAATGTTAGTCTGAATTAAGTATGTAAAAATGGGCTGAGTTCGTTTTGTACAGATATTAATTCCACATTTGATTCTACACGACTTTACATTTTGTCTATTTAACATAATGTTTTTTAATAGAATATAAAATAGTATTCATTACAAAAGAAGATATTATCGAACATGTAAACTTTCTACAAAAAAAAATTCGATTGAAAAATAAATATTTCTCCAGGAATAAATAAATATTTTAAAGAGTTATATATTCAAGATTCTGGTCATTATTAAAATATTCCTACGTGCTATTTTTTATTGTGCGTTCAGCAGAAACATATTATATTAAATTAGTAAAATTTAAGAATTGGTGTAGAATCAAATTACATAGCAACAGTATTCGTATGAAACGAATATGACCTAAAAATGCACGTGGTTAAGCGTCTATAAGACTAATGAATGTAATATAATAATTTAGTTTAGTTATTCGAATCAATGAAAATTGCAATGTAAATAGTAAAATTTACTCATAGTAAGATTTCCTGTATTCTATTTGTAGTCGTAATTACTGTCGGGATTTTAGTAAATTTTATTATGTTACATAGTAAAACTTCAAAAATTCAAATTTCACTACGTTAGATATCAATTTTTATTGGTTGGAGTACATCTTGCGATTACCATGTGTTATAGTTAACTTTTTAGTACGGGTTATTGCAAATTTTATAATATTCATGCTCTCCATGTAATAAAGAATAAGATTATCTTCAGCTATGTACATGTTTTATAAACAAAGCAATTTCCACGTTTTAGCAAGCTTTCTCTTTTATTTTTCTACGTGTGTACTCCCTAAAGACAATGCAGTAAAATTTTGTAGCTTAACGGTTATAGTTTTGCATTTATATTGTGAACTCCGTCATCTCAACAGATAGTAGTATTTTTCATTTGGTAAAATTAGAATTGAAGCTGAGTATGAATATATTTGTGGTTGTAAATTTATGCTAACCGGAATGATTATTAACAAGGTTACTGCATTCTAGGTAAACCTCAGATTACATTACAGCATTATACATATTGAGCGGCTTTTTTACGTATCGCATATATTATCAATAGAATTTTTCACAATTTAATTACAGTATTAGTTGATTTAATGAGCTAACTTTCCAACTCGAGTGAGTGACAATGTAAAGCATGCTAATAAATCCATCGAAATTCGGAAAAATTATTCATAATGTCTCACGTAAGAGCATTGAAAAATTGTTTTGTAAAGTAGATTTTATCAGTAGATAACAAGCCTTCAATGCGTAAGCTTATTATGTGTAGTGCGTGCGTGCGCGCGTGTATGTGTGTGCGTGTGCGTGTATATGTAATATCACCAAAAAGCAAGATGAAAGCTATGCACTCCTTGAAACATTATATTGAAAAATGGTAATAGGAATGTTAAATGACACGTTCCAATAGCGCACATGTGACAGATAACCGAACAAAAATATTTATGATGTCGAGACACTTTCCATACTCATAAAACATATAAAAAATATATTATAACGATAAAACCATAATTATTACTTTTGAAATATATTTTTGAAAACATTAATGAAACATATTTTTATTTAGTCTACCGGTATGAAACGTTTGTGCTTTTTTATTCTACGATATGTGCATTTATTATGTAAGTTACTTTTCATCAGGTTAAAATTTGTATCCTTTATAGATAAGATCCAAGCACTGGCAATGACACTGTGAAGTCATTGGGTTGTAATTTGTCTGTAATTATGGGGAATATTTTCGCACACATAAATATATAACGTTCCGCGCCCATTCATTCTAATATTTCTGTTAAAATATATAGAATAAATTCACGCTGAATATAAACGTACAATGGTACAACAAACTTTGTAAAGAGTATAATAAATGGTAAAAATACCATGACTAATTAACTTGATTATTACATTAAAATGTTTATAATTAAACAATCTTATTAATAAATCGTAAATATTTATCTTACAATGTATTCAACATCAAAGCTAATATGTCACAATATTCACACCTTCCAGATTACCGTAAAAATAGAGCAACAATTCATGTGTCACTTAACTTTTTTGACAGACTGTACCACTAAATAGATGTACATAAAATACAGGAAACAAAATTCATATTCGTCTTACTTCGAAACCGGGCTGTAACTTACATTGTTTTATTCTTTTATTGCAATCGTACATTGGTTCTGAACATTATACTAGATTTTGAGCAAGTCCTAAAAAAATAGAAAAGTTATATTTAATAATGAATATTTTGTAATGACTTCACCATAAGACGCAATGTATAAAAAATCAACGTTACTATTTTCATTTTCAAAAACGGTACGGTGGAATTCGTTAAATTTTGAATATCTTATTGGGTAAATTAAAAGCTACTTGTATAAATTGTTCCAATAAATCGGTAAAAAAATAAAATATTGTATTACCCTTGAGCATTGTATAAAAATCACCTTTTTACCCATAGCAATACAGCACTTTGCATAGTAACAATGTCATGTATGTGAGACAAATAAATATTTCACTAATCGTTTATTATTTAATATTTATTTTAATAATTTACATAATTATAGACTTATTTTCATCGAATTTGTTAAAATGTATGACTTTCTCGGAATAAAAATAGCTTACAATCCAAATAATGTCGAGGTATTATAATGTTATCAAGCAATAGTCAAATCTGACTGATAGCAAAAATTGTAGTTGAAAAAATAGTAACATTAATAAATATCAATGTTTTTAACATTATTAAAATTCGATATTATTTACATAAAAAATTATTTCCATTTCAAGAGAGACATAAATTTCCATGCAGACTTGATAAAAACAGCTTACACGGTAAAAAATTAGTCTCTTGTACGAAAAAGAATGTAATTTTCAGTCAAATCCTTTCCATACAAAATTATTATCTTGTAAAAAATATATCATGTCATTATAAAAGGATTCTCTTGTCATGAATAGAAACGTTTGCAGTAATTGTAAAAATATTTAGGAATTTTTTTGTGTCATACAGATAAATGTCAACCCTAAAGATGCAATACTTTTCTAATAAAAACAAGCATCTGTATGAAATTCAAATTAAAAAATATTTATTTTTTAACTCTGGAAAAATTTTGAATAAGTACGTTCGGATCACCACAAGCTACGTAGTATATGCTTTCATTTTATCAAGATGTGATATTTCGACATAAATGAGTAATATTTTTGAAAGCAGTATTAAGCAGATATCGCACTTTGAAATGTTTTTCAAATACTGGTCAATAAATTAACATCAATAATGCAATAGAGGCACCATCATTCAAATTAGTTAATTCTTATATCTAAAGTAGAGAAAAAGGAGATTGAGTCAAACTGGACGATATAGATTTACATATAGCAAGGATGTTGAAATTGTAGTGTGTTGTATCAAAAAGATGACTTTGAATACGGGCGATGAGAAATGGAGTGACGTGCTGGAAGGTACATAGGTGTGATTGTGAGTTGATAACGGTACATTACGAGAGCGTTATTGCTGGAAATGAAGAAAAGATGGTGAATGATAAGGTAAGGCGAACAGATGTATGCTGCAGAAAAAAGGCAAATGCTTTAGCGCAGTGTTTTCTGATGAAAAGACAGGCCGCCGCCCGGGCATGTCAGTCCTCACAAGGCTGCCTTTCCGAGAGAGACTGCGGAACGAAAGCAACTATTAATAATTAAGGGTCATGCACGCCGCACATGATGCGAGAGAGAGAGAGAGAACGAGAGAGAGAGAGAGAGGCTCTACTTTAATAGATATATCTGGCGACTGGAGTTGTGCCGCGGGAGTGGCGAATACGTGGCAGCGGGGTCAGAGGTCGTGAGCACGTTCACCCACACGCTCCGTGAGTGCTCTCGTGGTCTCTCGCGAGCGAGTGGGCAATCCCATCCGCTCATGCCAGTGCAGCCACGCTCTCATTCCCTTATAGTCATATTCACTCGGTTTTTCGTTTAATAAATATTGTCCGACATGCTCTATCTGTCTGTCTGTCTGTCTGTCTGTCGGTCTATCTTCCCCCTCTCTCTTCCATTCAGTAGGAAAGAGTCTCAGAATCTTCTCCACTGGGTAGGTGTAAGTACGCGCGTCTGTGTTTCTGCGTGCGTGTATTCGAGCGCGACTATGGTGAGGAGAGGAGTGGAACGGAGCAAAGCAAAGAGATGAAGAGAGAAGAAGAGAGGAGAAGAGAAGAGAAGGGCAGTATAGGTGCACAGAACAGCGAGACAGCGAGCGGGCGGTACATGTGCCGAGCGAAATGAGCACGTGAGCATCTTCTAGGCGTGGGAGAGTTCATTGAGCAGAGATAGTATCAGCGATTTTATTTGAAGCCAGCTATAGGTCTATTACGGGAAGCTCTCTTCCTTCTCGCCTTATTAGACAACTTTCAACTGCTTCCCCCCACGTATCCACCACAAACATTGTTTCGGCGCAGTTATCTTCAAAGCTTTGATATGTGCTTGCAGTGGTGCGCGACAAATTTGATTAGCTAATTCTCGTACGATTTGCACTTGAATTAATTTCTTTGGCTTGATTAAGTCTATCGGCGTTGGCACATTTGGTCATCGTTTCCTTGGCTGTTGGCGCGACTTTAATATCGCTATCGGCCTCTTTTTCATCTCGCGTCTAAATAGTTCGCTCTCTCTCCGGTGCAAAATGAGCCAAGTTGCGAGCCAAACCGATGTTATCGGCTCTCACGCCACACGGCTGCAGATAGCGCAGCTCGCTTTCTTAACTCGGCTGAGCAGAGCTGCGAGAGAACGTATACATGCGCACGAGCACAGGAAGAGGGCAGCGCTCAAAAACGATCAAATCAACAGATGGACAGCGAGAGAGCATTATTACGGCGTTGATTTACTTTTTCATCTCGCGTATAATTCAGGTGCTCAAACAAATCATGCGCAAGAAATGGATCGCGGCTACCGCGATTAATTGAATTGGGCGCTAGGTTGCAAGGCAGAGACGGCAGGTAGGCAGGTAGCTCGGAAGCCGCGCGGGGTAAGCAGCCTGCTCGGACTTTTTAATGGGCGATCGGCCAAATGACCAGCTAGGCGCGTAATCGAGTTATAAGTTTTGCCGCGAATAATCAAGCCGCGCGCCGAGGAATCGAGCAAATAAAAATACCCCGTTCGCGCGCATACAACGGCTCTTCGCGGAATATAGTTGCGCGCAGCAGCGGCTAATGAAAATCAAAGCCCCAGCGCAGCCCCTCTCTCTCTTGCCCCTTCCCCTTGGCGCTCCGCGGCCACTCTCCCCCCTCGTTCTCCACGTGCATTACACATTGGCTATAGCTTACACATTGGTTCCTACGCGCCGCGGAGCTCACCCTGCGTGCTGATTCCTCCTCGCGCTCGGCAAAGTGTACGCGGACCACGAGCTACTGTGGGAAGATATTCCGCCGTAATAACTATGCGCCGCCACCGCCGCCGCTGCTTCGCTACTCTGTCCCGTCCCGTCCCGTCCCGTCCCGTCCCGTCCCGTCCCGTCCCGTCCCGTTCCATCGCGCTTGACCTTTAGCTCGCTGCCTTTCGACGACACGTTAGTTTCTCTACGCATACATCCATACTCGCTGCTGCTGCGGCGGCGACGGCTGCTGCTGCATCTGCTGCTTCGCGAGATATCGCGCTTTACTCATCGCCCCCTTCACCCGCGTCTTCTCTTCCCATACCTATACCTACTTGCTGCTCAAATTTATACAGAAATTATTCCGAGCTCGTGCTAGCTCTGTTAACTGACTTGCACCGATTTTTACGATGTACACTCTGATTCGGTATCTACTCGTGCTCCGTTCATTGCGTGTCACATATTTGTAGGGAAGCACTGAATACTCCAGATATATCACGGTACTTACTCTGTTCAAGTACACTCGATTCTAATGATGCAGTCTATTCGAAAATTCCAATAATAAACGCTTCATTCAACATTTTTAAAGTAATTAAAACTTTTTTAAACAAAATAATAAAGCCAAGAACAGTCGTACTCTATTAGGAAGAATACACATTATTCGAGCTAGATAGCTAATGTACTGAATTGTGCAAAAGAGTATTCCGTTAGAGCTAGTATAATTCATGAGTGCTCTTTCTATGAGTACTCAACTTTTTTACTTTCTTTGCTAAGAATGAAAGACAATAAACAGTTGTTTAAAGCTCATTAGACGGTCAAAATTTAAAAATGCTCAAGTTTGAACTTCACTAAAGGATGTACTTACTAAAAAAAGGCAATTGCGTCTGCAGCGTGGAAAAAAGTTTCACAAGCATACGCACACAAGCGCACCAGCTTGTACATCGCTCCGTCCGATCCTCCCATACGTACATAACTATAAATTACCAAATTCCGATACGAGCAAAATTATTTTGTGAATATGAATTCAATGGAGCTGGAGTTATTTCAGTTTTCCAAGGCTCCGACGGTCGGGAAAATAAAGCGTATTATAAGAATTCGGAATTCGAAATGTTGAATTTCGATGCACGTTGTGAGAAGATGCATAAATTTTTATGTGCGATCCTGCCTGTATTGCTTGCATTTGCTTTCATTCGCCGGCCGTTTGGCGACTTTGTTATAGATTGACTCTCTGCGATTAACTCATCATTTTATTGCTCCACATTCACACAAATCAAACAAACAGTTCGTGTGCTCAGCAGGTTCGCAAGCGATATTGCAGAGTTATGGACTTGAGAATTGACGGCTCAATTGTCGATCGATATCAGACTGGGGACCCGTCAAATACTAAATTAGTTTAAACTTTATGAATCTGAAGATTTACCAAGTATACAGCATGCGGTAAAGAAGATTCCCAATATATATACATATATATATATATATATATATATATATATTAGGAATGTGTACGTGTGTGTGTGTGTGTGTATACTCATACGCTACATTAGTTCGCGAGCAGCATCGCGCTTGTCGAGTCTGTTAAATACGAGTAATGTAAGAAGACGAGAGAAAAACAAGAAAACTACTTAACCGTGAGCGGATTCTTGTGCTCGCACGGCACTGCGGCCAAGTGAGCCAGTCCGAGAGGCAGAGGCTTCAAGGTCAGCGATGAGTGTATTTTGCAAATGTGGAATATCATAACGACCCGGCGAGCGTGCACAAGCCTTTCAAAAAAAGGAGAAAGAAAAAAGGATGAGCGCCCGTACTTATCGCTCGCCTTTTCGAGCGCTGTGCATTTCATAATACAGGATAATTCGCGTGCTACGAACGCCTGGACGTTAATATCAAGTGCGCGTACAATCACGTACATATAGGAGAAGCCTCTCTTGATCCGGTGCGCAACCCCGCGAGCCGAGCGTGCCATCAGGAATAAAATACTTCAATTTTTCAGTCGCAGCTACATAAGCCTAGCAAATCTGGCTTTTGATCTTCTTTCTGTACAACTGCATGTGTAGCAGCAACTTATATATCTGTTGTTGCAACCGGATTTACTTATTTTTTGCAAGCGGTCGAGAAATCGTAGGATGACTGTCGCGTTTGCAGCGATGACAATTGCGAGCAGAGGCGAAAGATGTGCATTGCAAAAGGGGCGATGACGACGTATCGTTGAGTTTCCGCGTGGGAGCACAGGTGGAAGAAAAATCAAGCGAGATCACGCGGTTGCCAAGATGCATCGACGGAGAGAGAGAGAGAGAGAGAGAGAGAGAGAGAGAGAGAGAGAGAGAGAGAGAGAGAGCGAGAGAGAGAGAGAGAGAGAGAGAGAGAGAGAGAAAGCGAGAGAGAGAGAGAGAGAGAGAGAGAGAGAGAGAGAGAGAGAGAGAGAGAGAGAGAGAGAGAGAGAGAGAGAGAGAGAGTAGATCGTGAGTGGGTTGGGTTGGGGAGGGAAGGAGTAGGAGCGCGGCGGCGGCAGAAGCGCAGAGAATGATGGCTCTTTAAAAGGCAAATTGCATGGCTGCGGTGGACGGCGCGCCGTGGAGCGGAGCGGCGAGGATCGGTCTGCTATTGAGTATACATAAGTGCGCTTCGTGTGGAAACAAGTCTAATGAAATCGATAAGCCTCCGTAGTGCGCTCAGCTTATAGTATATATATGCCCGTCTTTCGCATGTGCTTATCTGATCGTCGGATCTGCGTGATGCCAACGCGATCTACCGATACAGCTAACGCGAGATCGCAATCTCTCCTTTTTTCGCGCGCGTCCCACCGCATGGACAATCAATCGCGCGCCCGCGCGGAACTTTAATTATCGACAGTCTCGGCCCATCCCGGTGCGGGAATCTAAGAATATACAGAAAAAAAGAACGCCGAGCACGCATAACTGAAAGTGGCGTCGCGCGACCAGTTGCGTAAGCGCATCCTGCACACCTAGAGATTCTTCTCCGGCTAATAAGCTACACAGACGACAATCGATCGCATAATTAACTTATCTCACAAACGAGCAGACCCTGTAAGCATATAAAAGTCGAGAGGCAGCCGCGAAATAGACGCACTATTCTTGCTCGTGCAATTACTGTGATAAGCTGGCACAGTCTCCTACGAGTGCATTTCTGCAATTATTCCAAGATATTTTTTTCAATCTAACTAGGATAACTAGATACTGCGCTAATGCCGTCGATCGCTCTCTCGTACATGCCTACTCCGAAAGCTGCTAATTTAAGACCCTCAGTCGATACCACCGCCATGCTTAGTTCTCTTCACTGTATGTTATACTCATCGCACCAATATCCTTGTTCACGCTTTCGTCATCCGAATGCGATGCGCAGCTCGCTGCCGTGCGATATAACGCTACTCTTGGCTATTTACGGCCCATTGCGCTAGACTAGCGTCGACCGATTCCCTCTCCTCCTCGCCCACCTCCTTATCACCGTGTTGCCTCACTTCACGCGAACTCTTTACGTAACCAGCAATGCTTTGTCGATCTTCACATATAAAACAGCGCCGACAACATATCATCTGCAATCATCGACCTAAACCTGCTTGTATAAGCAGCTCCTAAATTAATTTATGCGTTGTACACTAATTTTTCATTGCTCACAAACTGCCCATAGACTATTGGCGTTCAACCGACTTGTTTTTTTAAAGATAGCGTCTATTTGAAGGTGAAGATGAACACATGAGATCAGAGAGTGACAAGGACGGCTCGCGTTGCTGGCGGCCGTTTCGACTCTTTATTAATTGACCAATGAGTCACACTAACTCACAGAAAACGGGGAACTTGGATTACGATATCACAGTTTTTGACATATTTGTTGGGATAGAAAGGTTGTATTTTTCTGGAAGGAAAAAAAGTGTGAGAAACGTAGCATTGTGAGAGCGGAGAGAGAGAGAGAGAGAGAGAGAGAGAGGAGGAGGGAGAGTGAATGGGCAAGTAAAGTGTTGGCAAATGGTCTGCAGGCACGAGATGAATGCCTGGAATGGGTTTTGGGCCGTGAGCCGCACCCGGAGCTACAGCAGTAAAGTTCGAGCGTTTAATCCAGTTTTTTGGTTGAATGAACGGTAGCAAAAGTCGCGTAGACGGTGAGGCTAAATCGGTGGACCCAACAATGAACCGCTTAGTTGATTTACAAGCGGAGGCGGTATTAACGACTGTGAGCGAGCGAGACTTGAGACAGTTTGAAACTAAGTTGAGGCGAGCACCAGCGAGGGAAAAGGAATGCGCCATAAATTAAAGTGCGAGTGCAAATGAGTAAGACCACCCGTAATAGGAATAAGAGGCGAGGGCGAGACAGATAGAGAGATGAGAGAAGTGCTGGAAAAGTCCGCACGGTCACGTACGCGCGTGTGCGTGCGTCTAGTCAAGGAGTTAAGAATGTTCAACTCAAACTGCGCCACTGTCCCAAAAGGGATCGCCCTGCCCAACTTACCGCGACTTTTCAGTGGTAGCCGCGAGGGCGTGGCACTACTTTTGCTCAACTTTCTTTTCGCATCCTTAACGCATTATCCTCTGCGCCTGTTCGTTGCCCTGTCAACCCTTCACTCTTTTAACCCGCTCCCGCCCAACTCTTTCACTCGCTTTCTTTCGTGCATCTGTCTATGTACTCTAAGGATTAACTGATATCATCATGATTAGTACATAGAGCAGACTCATTAGTTATTTTTTTTATTTTCATCTCGCCTACTATCTTTTCGTGTGTAATCATCACTGTGCTCGATCGGTATAGGTAGTTATGAAATGACAGCCTTCTTAACATTTTGTTAACAGATTTGTTAGCCTCATCACATAAAATCAAATAGCAATGAGTGCTATCGGTCAGAACAAAAATATTTCTTCGACTGGTTTATTGGTTATGTTGTTTTGACGATGCAGCCTCGGCTCGAGAGTGAGACAGACCGAAATGTACATGTACGTCATCAAGAGTGACATGAACTGCCAACGTGAGAAGAAGAAGATCGAACAAGCAAATGGGGCTCGAAGTGAAAATAAAAAGGCATATATTTTCCGTTGATCTGTGCTTAATAAAGTGTGAAGGAACATCATTCGAGTGTTGGGCGTCCATGGAAAAATTGACGTGAGCCAGCAAAATAGTTGAGACGTGCGAGAGCGCACAGCTTAATGGTAAGAAAGAGCTGTTGCTATTGTCGAAAACCTCAGAGATGATTGCTGCTGTGTATACAAAAGGCGCATAGTGGCCAAGAAAGATTATGTGTATGAGAAAGAGAGAGTACCAAATGGTTTATGAAAAATGTTATAAATTACGAAACTACCGTTTGGGGCGTTGCTGTGGACTAGCTAAAAGGGATGTGGATAAAGAGAGCGCGGCTACCACCGACCGAGTTCCCCGAAGTGACTCCACCTTGACTGCGGACCAGGAGCAGCAATGCGTCGATTCCTCCTTCGTCAATCCTTAAGTACACAAAAGACACTTTTTCCTCTGTTGGCTCTGCGCTTCGTCCATTCGCTCCTGCGGCGAGCAAACGCGCTATATACGTATACTAAGATAACACCCATTCTCATTATAATTCGAGAATTTTATCTTCTTATAAATCAGCTCTAAATTTCGAAAGCTGTCTCGCATACCAGCAGAGTGTCCCGTAGTTTCATTCCTTCGGAATCTCCGTGTTTTGCCTCTTCTCGTCTCTCTCTCTCTCTCTCTCTCTCCCCTCTGCCCCCCCTCTCCCTCTCTCTACCAGCCGCTCTTTCTTGGATGAGATAATATTGTGAGCAGGTCTAAATCTACTTGATGTGGATCGGCTACCGGAGCTCTAAATCCACTTAAATGCAGCTTTGAGTGTTTTGCCATGCAAGATCTTTTTTCTACTTCATTTAAGAATGCCGATTCAGCTTAAAATCTTAAGCCTCGGCCAGTTGACTTTACTCGTTGCTAATCCTCAATATTTATTGATCAAGTAATCTGAGAGAGAGAGAGAGAGAGAGAGAGAGAGAAAGAGAAACTAATGTTCGAGTTGAAGAACAGCTCCTCGATTGCTCTGAGCAGCAGCGACGGCGGCGCAGTTGGGGGAAAAAAGTGAAAATAAAAAAGTGAAGCGACCGGCGGGCGGCGTGGAGTGGAATGGAAGGTTATTATGAACGCGAAATACTTGCAATAGGAATGAAAGATTTACGCGGGACTGGTTGCAAAGCATGGGCACGCGGGATATAGGCAAGTGTGTGCGTCACGTGCGTGCATGTGCGTGCGGCACTGCTAGCTGCGAGAACAGGGAGTGGAAAACAGAGTACGCAGAACGGAGAGCGGAGAACAAATCTCCTATAACAATGAGTGCAGGCAGCGGCAACGGCAACGACGCCTGTAGTATCTCACTGATTATCAGTACTTCGGAGAAAATTGTAGATAATTCGAAAATGAAGTCTGTCTCACGTCCCGATATATAGCAGCCGAACAGCAGAGGGCTCGACACTGAAAAGAGTCGAGAGAGCGAGCGAGTCCCATCACTATATTTCTTCCGCTGCCTTTCAAGCTGAGCTTTAGCCTAAAGGGGGAAGTGTCATTTCCATCATTGTATGTTATGTGACATGCGTGATGAGCCCTGCAGCAGAGTCGCGGCTTTTTCTTTGGATATATAAGCGCGAGTTGGCCGCCGCGTGCACAACCGTCGCGTCGTTGCACACTTCTATATACCTGCACATATACTTTAGAAAGATACCTGTGGATACGCACATATCGCTCTCGCTCACTCGCGTACTTATCTATAACGGGAGGATTGTGTAAGTACTCTGCTCTCTGGCATTGTACGCCAGTGTGTTGTATATACAGCAAGTCGACCAATCAAAGGCCACCGAACATTATGCGCGGATGAGCAAGCGCAAAATAATCATGATACAATTTGCGTCCATCATGCTCCTCGATCCACCAGGTTCCCTATATAAAGACTGATTCTACCGAGACTCTTCTCAATCGGTCAATTAGAATGATTGCACAAAGTGCCGCAACTCACCTCGTCACGCTCCTCTTTATTCTTTTTCTCTATCTTGCTTGATTTTTCTCCTCCTGTGTCATTCCTTCTCTGAATATTACAACTATGAAACATATTACGCATTATGTACCCGAACCGGTGCTCTCTACTGCATGGCAACGGAATTTCTTTTTTCAACATGTATGTCTACTGCTTATTACGTACATCTTATGTGGGAAAGGAAGAGAAAGAGAGGGAGAGACATATCAGCAACAGGAAAAAATAACAGTCAAATCAGAAAATACTATTATTATTTAAAACAAATATACATAAATAACCGAGGCATAAAGACGCATAGAAAAAGTTGAGCAAAAGCGTAGATTTTCGTAAGCGATAAATAGATTGCAAAAGCGACTTAAAAAAAAGGCAGATGTGAAGATATCGGCAATAGGAGTATAAGAGTAAAAAAGTAAACGGTGAGAAATTCGCAAAATCTTATTTATAGTCACGATCACACGTGCATATTCTGAACCACATCATCGTTGCTGACATAATTACACATCGGATATCTATCCGAAACATCGAGATAATCAAAATTTGGTGCAAAAGCAAACGCATGAAGAGGCCTTTCAAAATAGGAAGCTAGGATAGCACTCCATCTTAAATTGGTATAAAAAAAGTAAATCCAGCATTTCAACTTTTGCAATCGTTCAACAGAGAACTCGGTATATCCAGATTATTCTAAAAATCCATACCACGCATCGCAAAAGAAAGCTTCCAAACTCAACTACGAGGGCTTAAGATCGAATGAAAGTCATTGAAGGATTTCGCTTAAATCTACTAGCAATGACAATAGGACCTATCAAAGAAAGATTAGTAAAAACATAGAAGATTTCATTGCAAACAATCTTGCAGAGAAGGACTCTCAGAGAAGGCCATGGCGACGCTTCACATGGAGCTCAGGAGTGAACTATTTCGGTATTGATCACAAAAAAATGACATGTGTAGTAACATCGATATTAGGAATGGAAAAAATTAATCCTACAACTGTATGAATGCAGGCACTGTAGACAAGCTGCAGTTCCGCAGCACGAGTTTTATTAACGTCCATGAAAACTACGCATCCATCGTTAATATGCAACAGACGGGGGTTTCAACTAGGAGAGCAAGAGAGAGAAACAGAAACAGAGAGAGAGAGGGTGGGGGGGAAGCAAAGAGAGAGAGAGAGAGAGAGAGAGAGAGAGACATAGTGAGAGAGAGAGAGAGAGAGAGAGAGAGAGAGAGAGAGAGAGAGAGACATAGTAAGAGAGTGAGAGCATCGAAATGCATCAGATGCAGCGATCGTCCCTTTTATAAAAAAAGAACACTTTTGTTCAATGCTTCTTCGAAAACATATCCTGCACAATTATCGATCTCGCTTTCCAACCACGAATCACTTGAATTCATTCTGCCGACCAAAAAGGAGAAAGAAAATGACAAAACTCGAGTCAATTCCATGCGCGCGCCTATATACTTCAGGAATGAATAATTAGTGTTTTCAAATAGCTGCTGCACGGCCATTCAGAAGCACCGACTCGGACATCAGTGACAATAGCTCATGTTCTTAACAAAAGTCATGAACTACTGTGCGGAAATTATTTTGAAATATCCCTATGCAAATCCAAGTTCATAGGTTTCAAATGCATAAATTCTGAGGCCATTGGATATGGAAATGAACCTGAAAAAGTAAGCACAGCTAATAAAGGTCTCGGGATTTATTATACACAGCGCACATATACACATAAAGGCTGAAATATACATGACTATAAAATACTATCTACGTAATGTGTACGCAGTCGAATTTGCGATGGAAGTTTGATTTCGAACGAGTTGTATCTATATTCACATTGGAAGACTCCAAAATGCTAAAAACGTTGTGTGGGTCTATTGAGCGTTGAGAGGAAATGAAGTAGTTGTTCAGAAAGTGAGACAGACGACGGTCGGCGGGACGCGCAGACACGAATATATATGTATTATGTATAGAAGTATATGTAGGTATACATTTTGGCCGGAAGCACGTCGTGCAGGCTGACTAAGAAATCGTCGAACGCGCACGTGTGTGCTGGACGAGCTATAGCGTGTATAAGAGGCGTCTCAAGAGGATGCGGCCGTGAGCGACCAGGACAAGAGCTGAGAGCGTGAGATGTCAAAGCAGTTAGCGTGTGTGAGGGATGAGTGGCAGAGTATGCACAATGAGTAGGGGCATTATAAAGTAGAAAGACGAAGTGGAGATGAAGAAAAAACAAATACAAAAAAATGTATCGCTCAGTCAGGAGTTGGTAAAGCAAGGCAATGCAAAGCAAGGCACGGCAAAGTAAAGCATTATAGAACCAGCAGTACGGGAGAATAATGAAGCGAGTAGGTGCCAGGTGCCGCTTACTGTCGCTTGCTGCCGTTGCTGTTACACAAAAAGAAAAGCATCTAAGAGCTGTTTCATTAGATAGCGCACGCGGAGACTGTAGAGTCGAGAGAAGGTGACAAATGATAGGCTGTCCGATGCTGAATGCTGGTAAGCGCCCCCTGTTGCTGCCGCTCGTTTATTTGTGGTCACACATTGTCGGGCGAAGAGTTGGATATGTATACGTGTGCGTGTGGCCTGCCTGCTTGTCTGCCTGCTCGCGACATAATCTCTTCTAAGGGTGGCCGTGCGCTTTGACTCGAAATTTGGTTTATAGTCCAACTACTAGCTACATACATAGGTTCTTATGCGAGCCATCGATTTCCCCCACGGTCTTGCACAACGATATTCTTAGGGATGTTTTGACGACCGGTTGACGAATGAGAGAGCGAGAGAGAGAGAGCTCCCCTTGGGTCGAGTTGTTCTGCTGAACTTCACTCGCAATACGCTCGTCACGCTTATTTTAACGATTTATACAACTTTGTGTTACCAATTTACTCAATCTCTGACCACCAGCGTTGTTTTACCTTTAACATATAAACGGATTATATAGTAGCTAAACGAATAAATGACGGAGTCGTGCTAAAAATATGAATTTGAGGTGTAAAAACTATGCAGTAAATCAAGCTTGGCCTGTCATAGCACCTCCGCCCCTCCTCAGTGGACAATAATTAATTTGGCGCAAAGCGGTGCTAGGTTCTCATTAAACATGTCAAGCGATATACATGAAAATTGCTGGCAATAGAAATTCATTAAAGGCGACCAACAAAGGGGGAAGTGGGTGCACGCGCGAGAATGAAAAAAGAGAAGGCGAGAAAAAAGTGTGGCACACATTGATTTTGCTGGCGATCTGGCATCTACCTCTCTCGCTCGCGGATAATGTTTCTTAAGCCTTGGCCTCGAGCGTGTGAGTATGTGCAAGCGCACGTCTGCGTGTGCGAGGCCCGTGCGTTATTGCGTTGGGGGGAGCCCGCAGTTTCGTTGGACAGACGAACGCGCATATGAACTCGGGCCCTCCTCTGCGCGCACGCGCTCGGCACACATACGCACACACATAGATATTTTACGGTCTTTTCTTCGCCTGACAATTCTTTAGCTGCAAATTATGCTCGTCTCCCGTCCCGCGCGAACGCACTATCAACGAGTACGCATCGTTTTATCGCTTGTTTTTCCGTGTATATCTCCAACGACGCAATTGTTCTACGGTGACCTCTTTCTCAAAGGGGATTAATGTCTGACTGATCATCTTTCGTTACTTTTAACTTAGTTCGCCGCTTAAATATTGGTCGTCTTTCCTTCGACACTTCTATTCATCTCTTTTTCCAGTCTCTTCTCTCTTATTAAACATAGAGACACTTTCTCTAATCGTTCTTTTGCCGCCAGTTGTACTCATAGTCACCGCGCTCTCGACACTTGTTGCGCACTTATAGCCATCGTGAAATTTCTCTCCATCTCTTCTTTTTTCTTCAGGTATCGGGTGCATTAGCGGTTCTAATTTACCCGACATTTCATACATAAATGCTAATTTGCTCGCTAAAATTGTTTAGTAGTAGTGCTAATTACGATTCGCACTTGAAGTATAAAGAGATCGTTACAGCTTTAGACTTTCCACGGAAGGTAATATTCAATAAGCCAACAGAACATATTAGTTCTAAATAAATACAGGGATATTTTAAGAGCCAATGGACTTTTAAGCAACTTGCGAAAACTTTTTAACTATAATAATATAGAGTTTTTTTGTATCCGTCAATCTACAAATGATTTATCGTCGATATAAGAGCGTGAGTGAATGTATATCCGATTAGGTTTTGTGCACCAGAGGAAAAATGTATACACGCAGATACTTGAATTGTTCCGGTGGCGACATTTCTCAAAAGCGGCACGAATTAAGCAACGCAGGGATGTAGATAGATCGAAGGGCGACAGTCCCTTGGCCAATTGAATAGGGGCCGAAAAGGAGTCCAGCTGTTTGGGTCTGCTACGGGTAGGTATTTTTCTTTAACTGTAGCGAAAAAGAGAAAAATACAGAAGAGCAGTTACATATTCTATGAGAGAGAGAGAGAGAGAGAGAGAGAGAGAGAGAGAGAGAGAGGAAGAGAGAGGTGGTAATGGCACTCCCCCAATATTGTGACTAGCATGTCGACAGAAGAACTTTAGGTATTCAACATGCTCGTCGGGCCGGAACGCCATTTATTATTCTCCGGCGTGAACAGCGCACAGATTTATTGAGCGACGTGTTGCCGGGCTCAATGTCGCGCGCTCTGAAGTGAGAGTGAGAGCGAGCGAGCAACCGTGCAACAAACACGCACGTGATATTTGTGGCTTTTGAGGTTTTGTTCGTTGTCTCTTTCATTTAAGAAAAATCAATGGGGTCGAACTATCTAAAGGAGCTGGGCGGTCCTTTCCATTTATACATTAAATTCAATTTGATTTTGGAAGAGCATCACAACAATGTCATTTGCCACGCTACTTGAAAAACGAGAATAAACTACCGCTCGATTATCGCGACTCTCTCTCTCTCTCTCTCTCTTGCTCTCTACAGTGCATTGTTCGCATCCCAAGATTTTTCCCCTTCGTCGCATTCTACATCTCTTCCTCTGCGTCGTCGTCCTCCTCCCCCTTCGGTTGCTGCCGTATGTGTCTCTCTCGCTCACTCTTTCTCTCTCCCTCGCTTCCTCCCCCTCCTCTCTTTTTCCCCCCGCAGAGCCAAGTGCTCTGTGGATTGCGAATGATTGATATCGACTTACACGTCTATGGCGATCAGTGGCTGTGATATCATGCGACGACTCCCGCTCGTTGCGGGCAAAGCCTCCGGATTGCTGCTGCTGTTGTACCTTCTTCGACAAAACAAACTTCCCCGCAAGATCTTACGTGCATACCCTATACCTTCCTCACACTTTTCTCTTTCTCTCTCTCCCTCTCCGCATCAATGAACCAAATTTATCTGATTATCAACTTTTCTAGCTTTATTTCTTTCAACCGATACCTGAAATATGAATATGCTTTTCTCTTACTTTTTCTTTCAAATCCTATCACATAATATCTCAATACTATTCCGATTCTTTTTCAAAAACCATCGCCAACAACACAACGTACCATCTGCTCACGTACTACGTCTGACGATAGTTTACCTGTCAATACATATTTCATTCTTTATTCAGCACTGCGATATCCAATCTGAATCACCAATCAGTCCAATCTTTCGTTGCCTGCGATGTTTTTAAGTAAATTATGCCAAGGTCTTGTTAAATCAAAATAAAATTTACGAGATATGTATAATGCAATGTACTGCATAAAAGACTAAAGTCATATTCAACGAAATTAGAGTAACGAAAGTAATCCAGGGGATTGATAAAATTTGATACATTACATACCTACAAATATAATTTTTTATAACAGTCCAATATATTCATTACAATTGAAAATTGACAAAACTTAATTCATTTTATTTCTAAAAATAAATTTACCGGTTACATAGTATATAAAAAATTTAATTATATTATATTGTCGCGAATGGTATAACAAACCGATTCTAATAGAATTTCGAATAGGCTTGTGTGTTTATATGTGTAGAGAATTAATAGATTTACTCTACACAGACGTTCTATTGGAACCAACCAATAAACCTTGATTAAAAACTCTATTTCAAATTGATTTTCGTATTCAATCCATTCACAAAAGAACCATATAATATTGCAATATTGTAATATATTACAATATTACAACAGATGCAAATAGAAATTTCCCTAAAGTATACAATGGTCAGTTATCTTACTTAAGCAAAAAGTTATTAAGAACGTAGAATCAATAAATTATCCCGAACGCTGTTATTCATCATTCTATGAAGAATTATATATATAAATAATTACGCCCATCGCTACGTAAGCTTATCACACCCTCTTTGCTCAAAGTGATTATAAATTTTTTGAAATTTTAAGAAGTGATAAACGATAGCGTTAATCTAACTTTAAATTTAAATTTTACGAGTCAGGGCATATCGAAAATCATGTTTTAGTTTTATTTATGCTCAATTTTGATACTAAGAGTAGTGAGTACTAAGAAAAATCTATTCTACGATGATCAATTTTTGTTTATCTATTTTATGTTTATCAATTTTTGTTTATCAATTTTTTTTTCTTTAGTTGATTTTAACGCTTACATGCTCAATAATAGCTCTATTTACTCAATGTTGAAGTTTGTTACGGCACTTCTTTCATACGGCAATTTTTCATATACTAATTTTTGCAACTAACCGATTAAGTTGCACGGCATTTTTCATTTTTAAGGTTCAAAATCATAAAGCTAAAATATAAAAGATCCAAAAAACTAAAGTGTATCAAGTTTCATTCAAATCGATTGGAAAACAAGAAAATTATTTAATTTGATCTTATATGCTACAGTATGATATATATATATATGATATATAATCTATGTATAATCATGTATCATATACAGATCAAATATGATACAGCTACATGATACAAATACATAATGGACCATACTTGTTTTGATCATATATTATACAGTACCACTTAACTGGTTAATCATTGTAGTATTTCAATAATATATACGAAAATCAATAGCGAATACACTCCAAGATGCAAAAAGCTATTAATATTGTAATATATGTACATAAGTTATTTTCGCAAAATTGATGATAAATTTTGTTTTGTGTTTTGTTTCATAAATTTTAATAATATATAACTAATCTCTTTGCCTAATCTTTTCACTAATCATTATATTTTTTTTATTCAAAGTTAGCTATTTTAGTTAGCTAAAATGAGAAAAGGACGGGCAACGACAACGCGAATGTTTATATATTTATGCATTTAGATGCTTCTCTAATCAAGTTTTCTACGCCAAATTTAATAGTGAACGTAGATCATAAATCCAGGATTTATTTACGCACTAAGATAAAATTACTAATAGTACATTACTATACAAGTGGAGAGGTACACGAGACGAGAATCTGCTTTCCCGCACTTGTATCATAATGTTTAATCACTCTAACGTACAAAGAAAAGGGCAAAGCATAGAAAATTACATCATTTATAGAAAATAAGATGTTATAAAATTATGACTTTATAAAGCTTGTAATTGAGATTTTTCAAATGACAACAAAGCAAATTGTAGATTATATAGAATCTTTGAGACGGAAAAAGTTTCATGACAGTATTTGTATTGCTATTAAGTAAACTTTAAAATATTACTATTAATAAAATCTTAGCTTGTTCTTTTAAGTTTGAAATTAGTGAGTACCCGAGAGATAATGTTCAACTTGAAATTTATGCTAATGAAATAGTTTTATATTCTGCACAGGCGCGAATTATTTATATACAATAAACGATTACGTATAAATGTACTATAGTAATAAGTCTAAGTAAATCCTAGTAAGTCTGGTTTAGAATAATTTAAGCGAAATTTTTTACTTTATATTGTGAAGCCGTATTTTCTTTCACTTTCAAACAGAAATAGTTTCCAGTCAAATTAGCCTTTATGATTACAATAAATAAAGTGCAATGTCAAACTTTTGATAAAATTGATATCTTAGATCCTCGAAGAAATGTTTTTGATCACAGCCTTATGTAGCCATGCTTCAGATTTGATCTTAAGTTTTCCTTATAATTTATTTTAGTAATCATCAAAAAGAAAATACAACTGCCAAAAATTATGTTTATAAAAAGCCATATTCATGATTGTTAAATTTAATTTATTCTATTATTTTTTTTCAAACGGAAAATTTCTTTCACTGATAAAATATTTCGTAACATCGATTAACCGATTAATAAGTAATTAATAATCGTGTTTAATTTTATTAACTGAATATGGACAACAAAAATGTAGGTTGGTGCGCGAGCAGTGCGCTATTCAAGTTCTAGTAAAATAAAAAAACTCAAAGTTATTGAAGGACATTACACGTGACCGATGAATGTTCTTAACAATATTAGAAATGAACATTCATATTCTTTTAATGTTTAAATATTTCCTAGGGAAAATGAATAGAATAAATAAACATATTTGAAGATCAACAAATTGAACCAATGAATGTTTTATATAAATATTGTAATACGAAACATTCCGCAACAGAAAAAACTATAAATCATTCGATGACTATTGTAATCATGGTAAAATTAAATTAGATTGTATAATAATTTCTAAAATATTACAATAAATATTCGACATTAAACATAAAAAAAGCAAAAGGATTTATGAACGAACTTGAAACCATAATACGTAGTAATTATGGATTTGCATCGTTTAATGCGCATTTAGTACAGTTTTAAAATAGAAGAGGTCCATATTGTTTCAAAATGCGTGATCAAATAATACAGCATACACCAAATTAATACAGCATTATATTTAGGAATTGAAGAACAGAGAAGTTACGGACAATTCTATTGATCATAATGAACCTCTAGAACGTCGGTTAAATTATAACAATAATTCTGATTATGATTTGTTACAGCTGTTAGAAAATATGATGCATTCAAATCTTATTTTCACATAATCGAATTGAATGATGGACGATGAAATAAAAAATACAAAAAAAATTAATAATGATGATTCACCGCCTGGATGACAGTTCTACAATTAAAAACCAAGAATTAACAAAAATCAATACCATTTTCAAAGAGCAATTTAAGTTCTAGTTATTTTTTCAATTATGACTAATGATAAAATTTTGTAATTATATATTAACATGCTTAATGAGCAATGAAAAAAATTACAAAAAATTAGTATAAAAACCAAAAAGAGTAACTCGATACGGTTTCGTTAAATAATACATATCTTTGAGTCAAAAGACTCTTTCATCAATGATTTGTGGATAGCTATATGAAAAAATTGAATTAATCACCAGAAAAATCAATTACTCAAAATTACATATAGAATCTTACCAAGGATTATCAGATTATTTACAAAAATCTGCTGATCGCGTTGATGCGCGCTTGGTCAAAAGAGTAATTTTATTTTCCACATTTATAAGCTGCCCCAGATATAATGATATAAGCTTATCAAAATTCTATGATTATCTTTTGCTTTACTGGTAATCCTGATTTATTTATAACTATAACGTGCAATCCCAATTGGTCGATGATTATCGAAAATTTCTTAAAGGAACAACAACCACCAGATCAACCAAATAAAAAAAACCATTGTTATTTATGTATCCCTGTTAAAACAAGGACATTCAACCAAATTGAAAATCCAATCCGGATTGAGTCTATTTATGAATCCTACAAATGATAATTGAAATTCATTATTGAAAAATGAATCTTAATCCACTTTAATGTTTTTTCATCCTGAAATAAATTATATATATTAATTATATATATTATATATATTAATTATATATATTATATATATTAATTATATATATTATATATATTAATTATATATATTATATATAATTAATTTCAAGATATAATTCTTCAATAATGAATTCCAATTATCATTTGTAGGATTCCTAAATAGACTTAATCTGGATTGGATTTTCAATCCGGTTGAACGTACTTGTTTTAGTAGGGATTTAACATAAAAAATATGATTTACTTGATTTTGTTACAACAAAATTTTTTGTTTGTTAAATTGAATTCTAGATATAAGTAATTACATTCAAAATGCGTGGAGTACTTGCACACATGAACTCATAAAAAACTAATTGACATAGTTATGACAAATATAATTTATAGATGTAACGAAAATTTCTCAGAAGTTATCAAGAAGTTATATTTAAGGAAAAACGTTAATCTGAGGGTAGGTCAACAAGTCCTTAGAAAATCCAAGAAATGGCGTGCAATGTATCACAACTTATGTTGTAACAGCAAGCGTCATTTCTTAATAGAGTGCTGCCAAAATTTTAACTAGTCCATCGGGTGATTACGTTTTTATCGTCGATCAAACTAAACAACTTTTGCTTATTGTTAATAATGGAAAAGAGTTACTGATGATAAAACAATTCTTTTTAAAAGGTCGTACATAGAAAGAAATGGAAGCTGAGGTAGATGCATTTTATCTGACTCTGTTTTTGTAATTGTTTACCATTGGGTAAATGAATTTAAACGTGGCCGTCGATCGACTGCAGATGAACATCGTTCAGGCTGTTCTGTAGACGTGAATATCCTAGAAATGATCGATAAAATTCACAACATGGTGTTAAGTGGCCGAAGGATAAAACTGTGCGAAATAGTTGAGGCCATAAAGGTTTCAAAAGGTACAGTATTTTCGAATTTGCATGAAAAATTGAATATGAGAAAAATTTCGGTAAGTAGGTACCACCTTTGGTCTCAGCCGAGAACAGACACAGTCGTGTGGTGACCGCTGAGGCCCTCTTGGCTTGCATTCACCGTAATTTCGACGACTTTCTACGTCGATTCATAACTCGAGATGAAACACGGATATACTCGGAAGTGTAGTGACACTTCCGGGACGAAGAAACAGACAAAACAGTGTATTGTGAAAATTCGACCAGCTCCAGAGAAACCGAAGACAGTTAAATTAGCAAGCAAGGTTATGGCCACTGTTTTTTTAGATGCACGTGGAATTATCTCCGTCGACTATGTAAAAAAAGAATATAAAATCACCAGAAAGTATTATATACATCGTTATTGAACCAGTTAAACGAGAAAATAAAGGAAAAACGTCCGCTCATTTGAAAAAAAATTCTATTTCATCAAGACAATGCACAAGTGTACATTTTTACGTAGTTTCAATGGACGAAATTGAGAAATTGAAGTTCGAATTAGTGAACCATTCACCGTATTCACCAGATTTGACCTCCACTGACTTTTTTTTATTCCCAAACCTAAAAAAGTGGCTTGCCGGACAACGATTCATATCGAATGAGGACGTCACAATACAAACAAAAGATTATTTTGAGGAACTTCCAAAATCATTTTCTTCTGATAGCTTAAGAAAACTCGAAGGATGCTTGGAAAACTGTATCAAACTAAAAAGAGACTCTGTTAAAAATTACAAAAAAATCTACTCAAAAAAATTGCTAATAGGACTTATTGACCCACCCTTGTAGTAGGAAATAATAATATTCCTTTAGAAGAAAAGATATAAAAATAACATACACTAATAGTAAGTCAAATAATTATCAAGTTCATAATGAATATATAATATCATATGTTTGTACATTATTTTTCGGATACAGTTGTCACATCAACGTAGAGTTAGTATCATAAAAATTCAATAAAATACCTCAATAAATATTTATATGCACAGAGGTCATAATACAGTTTCAATTATAACTCGCGAAAATGGTGAAAGAAATACAATAATTTATTATGATGAATGTAAGGATTGGATAAATTTTTGCTATCTAGGAGTATTAGAAGCAGTTTGGCGAAAGTAGACGAAACCATTAAAGGATTGAAATGATACTGTTACTAAATTAGCTGCATATAATATCATTTTAGATGATGTCAACAAAAAAAATGTATCAGAAGAAATGTTAATTTCAACATTAAACCAAGTTACTATGTAATAGTTTACTTTAAATTGAATGAAAAGGATTTTCAAGCTAGACAATATCATTATGTAAAAATTCCAAACAATATGGTTTTAAAAAAGAAAAGATACAAAAATTACTTACTGGTCTAAAATTTAAAAGAATTAAAACAAATTATATTATTGGTCGTATATAGTCTGTAAATTTTTTTTGAACAGAATTATTACACTTTCCTATTCTCTTATTAGATGTATGGGGGTAATCAGTTTTGAAGATTTACGTACAGCAAATAGCGTATCTATATAATATAATACATTTAATGCGGCATGCATTACACTTGAAGTAATCGAGGATGATAATGAAAGAATTGGTGCAATGAGTGAAAAATTATAGTGGTTGATATCATAACAATTATATTTATTATTTGATCCCATTTAATTCAGCACCAATCTGTATATATGGAAAATTTATGGGGAAAATAAAAAAAATTCTATGTTAGAAGACATGAGAATCGAAGCGCACATAAAAAAGTTTATTAAAACTATTTCTTAAATAACCATAATAAAAGTCTCACAAATTTTCCTTCAATTATTTGAACAATTAAAAAGGTAATTTCAATGGCATTGATACTGGAATAACTTGTATTATTAACTCTTGTATTACCTCATGGAAAAACATACAAAGTGCTTGAATTATCAGTTCGAATATTTTCAGGCTTCTTATCAAATATTAAAGCTGAAAGTGTCGATGCAAAAACATTGAGAAGTACTGATATTTTTATTTGCAACAAAGCTTCAATAGCACTAAAATATGCTTTAAAAATAATGACAGAACATTGAAAGACTCATCAGATAATAATTTGCCGCTTGATGGAAAAATAATAATATTAGAAGATGATTTTCGTTAATTACTTTACAATACGTAATGGTAGGGTATTGAATATTAATTTATATATAAAATATAATGAACTTTGGAGTCATTTTCAAATATATTCTTTGAAAAAAAATATGCGAGCATCACCAGAAGAAAAGGATTTTTAAATTCTTATTAGAATTTTGATTATATTAATTTAAACGATGATACAAATAATGATATTCTTATTTAATGCATTGCTCCACACGATGCTAATACATTTGAAACAATATTTAGATTTTGTAAGTAAATAAAAATATAGAGAAGTGTCAAAATGTGCTACAGCTGCTGCTAAAAATATAGACGATAATAAAATGCGATTAATATATTAGATAAAAATATAGAAGTGACTATTATAGCAAGTATTGATACATAGAAAAATACACAGAAAATTGCAAAGATAACAATATCAATGGAAAAGCTATATGAACTGAACTTTGAATACCTTATCATCGTTATCATTTCTAACTCATGGAATACGATTTCGAAAATATACAAGCGAAATCTCAGTATCAATGACGATTCGTGAAATGGTAGCTGATTATTAATATTGTATATAAAAGTCATTTGTTTAAATACGAAAAAATCATAATAGATAAATCCGACCAAATAAATTTTTTACTAAAAAATTAAATTAAATAACATCATATTGTGAAAATAAGTACTCATTTACATATGAAAGGTGATAATTTCCTATGAAACTAGCATTCGCTATGACAATGAATAAATAAGTATAAACATTAGACAGTACAGGATTAGATCTTATCTAATGTATTTAGCCATGGACAATTTACATGTTTTATTATCGCGAGTGCGTTCATTCAGATGATAAAAGAACTATGCTATCAATATAATGATAATTATTATATATTATTATATGTTAGGTTTATTATTAAAATAATTTTAATGGTACTATAAAGAACTATATTATTAATATAAAGTACTATACTATTAACATAATGTTAGTTTATAAAATACAAAATTTAGAAACGTGACATTTATAATTAAAAGTAATAGACGATAAAGTCCATTCATGCGTATAGCATACTAGTGATGTATAGAGCATTTTCACTTGTGACGTATGTCCCCTAGCACTCCAAATGCACGTTTGTGCTAGCTGTACCGTAGAAAAAATGGCGAGCACTGAGTAACAGTCTGCGCAGCCAGCTTAAACGTACGCGCATTCTAGTGACGTCACAAGTGAAAATGCTCTATAGTGCGTTTTGCGCACTCATCTTTTGCGCTTTTTTCGCATTCATTTTCATGCACAAATATATATCAAAACATTTATTGTTGGAAATAAAAATTCAAATATTTCCATGATTTGATATGAGATGTACCCGACGATTTTATTTATTGGTAAATAAATACGCAGTTACGTTGATATTAATAATTAACGTTATCAAAAAAGTTTGAAATTTTATCATCCGAAGGTATGTGTTGATAAATCATTCAAAAGTTTGAAAAACACAATTAAAAATATGAAATAAGTTCTAAAATCATTATAGTTTTCTATAATCATATCCAGCACGATGTAAATAACATACTTCAATAAACGTTCATGGTTGTAATCAGTGTATTTTCAAAAAAAATTTTAATATTTAATGTAACTTATTGAATCCGAAATCACTGTACAATATTTTGTCATGATAATCTATCGATTTATATATTTTATTGCCTATTTTATTTATTTGAAGCTAAACTTTTGCATAAAGTTCAATTAAATTTCATTATATATCGAGGTTTTGAGATTTGTATGATTAAATGAATCATTCATATTAAATCCATGTCAACTCTACTGATACATTTTTCGAATATTTAATCTATGAAAACATATATACCATCACATAACAGCTAATCATATGACTATTTTTCAGCTAATCAAATCTCGAATAAACTGACTTCACTTTGTTAGGTTCTCTTTTTATAACAGGATAAGAGGATTATACTAGTGTATTCAACGTCAATACCACAATTCTCAGTATATTAAATAGCCAGAAATTATAACTTATACGTTAAATTTTGCAATAATTTATCTAAATTTTAGATAAAATAAAGAAATTACCAAAAAAACCTTCATGCCCGGTCCGGTATTGATAAAGACTGTGTCCGTTAAAATAGCGTTAATCTATATACATAAAATCTTATGGATTTTTAATGTTGATAATAAAATAACTATATATCGTACATTATTATATGTTTAAAAAAATGTTAAATAGTAGTAGAATTTATATAATTTTGATGTATTAGAATGGTCCATCAAAGATTAGTATATTTTGACTAAAAGCTTAAATGTAGTGGGCATAACCTGACGATAGTAAATGACGATTTCATTATAAAATAGTGAATCTTATCTTATTATGTTTTTCTTTTTTTTAATTTAGTCGAATAGGCCAATGAAACTATGTTATATGCGGCAAATCGCTAAAAATGTACAATCACTCCAGTTGATTGAACCTAAACACAACCGTCCTACTCAATTTCAATTTTTTTTCAGATCCATATAATCAACATAACGTTTAGAAACTAGATTCAAAATTACTATATAAAATTTCAAGAATAGTTTGTTAAAGATCTTGGAATTCTAAAAATGAACTTACGCGGCTATGACTGCGGTAAGTCATAGAATTATACATTTTAATAAGATTATAGATATTTTTAGTATAATTTGAACAAAGCTTATTTCAAATATAAATATGCATTTCTTTTTCAATTTCAACAATTATACATGAAACCTGCTCAATCAGAAGACGTCATTGAAAACTCAAATTTTTGTAAAACATTAGTTTATTTATTATTACATACTTATGCGGGGACTAAAATGGTATTAAGAACTTATTTATGAATATTATAATTTTATGCGAGCTAATATCGATATTACAATTGCTAGCTACAGAAAAACGTTATAAAGTGCAACGTGGTCTTTTAAAATCATTCTTTAAGTTCAAGTGATAAAATACACGTTGATGGTTAAATGGAAAAATTAAATACATAGCGAGGTACGTATTCAATGAATTGATTTATAGGATCAAGCAATCGATAAAAGACTATAGGGAATAAGAAGACGAGAGAGTGAAAAAAGGGAGAGAGACAGTGTGAGAGAGAGAGAGAGAGACAGTGAGAGAGAGAGAGAGAGATAAAAAAGAATAAGCTAAAACAAATCGAAGCTCGCGCATATACAAGATATATGATTGCTACATTAAGCTGGCCAATCTACTTTTCAAACTCATACGATCTTAATTAAATCAAACGGCATTGGTTGGCAAGCAGGAACCCTTAATCAATGTAAAGTTTGTAATTTGCTAAAGACACGCGGTTTTGATTTATGATTGGCTTCTCAATTCTTTTATAACGCCCACATGCTCCCTCTCCTTTCCTCCCACCCTATTCGTAACTCGACAATTCTTGTTCCTCCTTGTACACTTGATCGTCCTTCCTCTACGAGTGTATCACGATTCATTTTAGTGAGGCAAGCAATTAATGAACGTAAAAATTACGAAAGAAAAAGGCAATAGTGAAATTTAAGTAAGTGCATAACAAGTCGCTAGACATATAATGCGCGGAAATAGCGAAAGAGTGCTCACAGAAAGAGGGATGAAAGGATGAAGGAAAAGAGGACGCCGAAAAGAACAAATGAACTATTTACAAATACGATTGGAGATAGAGGGCGAGACCGCCGAAGAGAAAAACCAACAGGAACGAGTACAGGTAGAGACTTACTCAGTCGGGCTACTCCGCCCATTAAACGCCCAGTCAAGAACTCTTTCATCGATTGTTCATGGATAAATCGCAGTGAAATGTATGAACCGAGTGCAAACTCGATCTTTTTAACAGTATTGTTTTTCCTTCTCTCGTTGCATCAGTGATAACAAGAGAAATAGAGGTAACAATAAAAAGGAGAAAAAAGAAAGAATCCACTGGACTTCCATTGAAAACTATACCTCGCGTGAACACATGAATATATGCAAAGGCTCTAATAAAAAATATCCGCAACTATAGTTTTATTGATTGAATCTCTCTTTCGAAATTTTCGCAGTTCTTACCAATTTTTACTAAATACCTCGATGCTTTTTCCTGGGTACATATCCCTAGTTGATTTTGTTTCTTAATCTTGAAAGTGGCTGCAAACTGGCGATGTAGCCGAGACACGATGAATGAAACGCTATTACTCGTTCGTCCCTCGCAACTGAGATTCATTCAGGATACAACACGCGCGCGCATACGCACTTTTTGTCCCGCTTCCCTTCACACGCCTCTCTCTCTCTCACTCTCTCTCCTTCTCTCACTATCTTGAAAACTTGCTTTGTTTTCCTGTAAATGACCTGATAATTTGACAACTTTACAACCACGAATTTTCAATGACATCCAACTTTCCTCGTGCCCCTTTTTATTATTTAAAAATATATTACAAAAGCATGTTAAAAATTCATCTTGCAAAAAAAATTGAAGAGATTAGGAAATTTGAAATAATTTCATAAGGGAAGTGCGGAATATCACTATCGTGATCTTTAAATGAGGTGGGTCGGAACTAGACCAGAATTACACAAGTTTACTACAACAATCGAACGAATTTGCACAGCAGAGCAGCGCTCGCGATTTTCAATTTTGAGGTTTGGCTAATGCACAGGCTCGCGAAATAGGTGCAAGAATGTGGCGACATACGAACTATGGGTGTAAGTAAAAGCGTGCCGACGCGCGAGGCCGAACGGTCAAGTGCAGTGTCGAGAGATTAACCGAGCACGCCTCTGTGAGGTTATAAATTTTGTCATGTATCCGCAGTGCGACGTCCTGCGCCGCGGTGTCCACGGCGTGCAGCGGTTCCCTCTTCTAGCTCCTTCCTAGCTCTCTAGATAGCATGGAAGCGCGATATCCACGAGATACTACCAGTCGGCCGTTTGTACGCTGCGTCTTCCTATTAATCGCCTCTATTCAAACGATTCCCTTAAAGTCATACGGATAGAAGGTACTCGAGTTGTAGTGATTGGAAATTCACCTATTGAAACTAATTTAAAATTGTAGTTGGTACATAGTTGGCAGGGGATAAGATCTGGAGTCGAGGTGGCAAAACGTTGAAGCTCACACTGCAGCGCTGAGCCGCGTCGCGCGCGTTGCTTAATTAATGGACCGATAAATCTCGCGGAAATGAAATCCATGTAAATTGCTGCTAATACGTGTATTTAATGCCTGCCTCGACAATCTCGTTGACTTTTGTTATTCAACTGACTGTACCGAAACGGCCCGTTCGCGTTCGGGCCTAATCGATCTCCTCCTTCAATACGCCGTGCTTTTTGTCTCTATTTTTCACTCTCTCCACCCCTCTATCCCTCTCCGCCCCTCTCTCTCTCACTATTTCTCTTTCTCTCTCAGTATTTATCTCTCCTTCTCACTATCTCTCTCTCTCTCTCTCTCATCCTCCTCGCTCGTTCGCTCGCTTGCTTGACTCGCAGCAAACTGATTTATTTACGCACGTCTCCTTTTGGATCGTGCCCAAGACTAATTGCAGCGACGCTGCCTGTTTGAATAAAACGATTAGTATCGCGATATGTTACACACACACACACACACACACACACGCGCGCGCGCACGCAGAGTCTCTCCAAACTCATAAGTAATTCGCGCGGAACGGATACGGGAGAATCTTATCAACGAATTCAATAGTCTAATTACAAGGCCTCTTGGAATATTATTATGTGATAGTCCTCAATATTCATAAAGTAAAAATTCACCGTTAACTTCCAAGCTGAACAGATAAAAATCCCTTTTCCCACACGTATCTTCACTCTTGTTAGTATACTTATATATAAGTATGTGCGCGCATGTGTGTGCGTATATGTGTGTGTACACGTGCATATAATACCACTTGAATGTCCAGAGGTATGCCGCTTATATAGTTATGCGAGGAATATACACCTAACTCATCTAAAGAACTTTTTACAAGTCAGAGCGATTTTTCATTTGCGGCTGCTATAATCGTTTCGGATTAAATTACGAAGCTAGGCTTCATCTAAGTCTATGTATCTCCTATGGCCCGTGCAAATCACATAGCTGTTGTCAACTGATTTAAAAATCAATAGGTGTGCTATCATGAGATTTTGGCGTTACGAGTCGGTCCTATGTTTGAACTATTATAACGTAAAAGCGAGATATTCTTGCGAATTTATAATGAAAAACACAATGCGTATTAATGTGGATTGCGTAAGCTGTTCTTCTGATATTGGCTTCCTCCTCGGGACTATCTACACCAGTAACATTTTCAACTCACAATTGCTATTCGTCATTACACTCATTACTAGCTAAGTTTGATGTACTGCTTCAGTGATTTTTCAAACGAATGGTAACGTCATATAGCAATCAGAAGTTTTAATTTTTGTGAAGTACGGCATTGCTTGTGGAGAAAAAAATCTGTCATGAGAAAGCTCTCGCTGAAAAAGAATCTGCTGAATAAAGATGGGCGCAGAACGATAGTAAAAACTCTACAAAAGTGCGCCTGATACCAGTGTAAGGATATGAACGAAGGAACTGAATGATGAAGAAAAGGAAGTTTGATCGAAGGATATAGTGTAAGCTAGTGGACAATAAAGTTAGCCATGGGTGGTGTTAGATAGAAAAATTTGTAAAATATGTAGAAAATAGGAATGTTTAAATTAATGTTATTAGCGTGTTATTTGGGTTTATAGCTATACTTATAAATGACACAATGAGTGCTGAACTACAGATAGGAAAGATGTTGCTCCGAGAGCAGTTCGAAGGGTAAAAAAGAAATGTGAAATCATTTAGTTAAAGCATTTCGTGATCGAGAGCTCGAGCGCGCTTAAAAATGCAACGATCGATTGACAAAGCAGCGGCCAGCGCATCTTGCCGCCAGCTGTAATCGTTGCACAAGCCTATTCACCGCTCGCGCGTACATACGCGCGTATAGCAAAGTTGGCCGGTCGCACCGGGGTGAGAGGTTCGCTAGCCGCGACTAAGCACGAGGCACTTGTTCTCCAAGCTATCGAGAGAGAGAGAGAGAGAGAGAGAGAGAGAAAGAGAGAGAGAGCGCGAGAGAGACAGAAACAGAGAGAGAGAGAGAGAGAGAGAAAGATTGAGAGAGAGAGGGAGAGAGAGAGAGAGCGAAAGCGGTAGGTGGGGGGACAAGGTGCAGCCAGCAAGCGGACAGCGTATATGAAGCTAGGATTTTTTTCGCGGATTAATGGTTTGCGCGCCGAGCGAGCCGAGAGAGAGAGATAGAGAGATGGAGAGAGAGAGAGAGAGAGAGAGAGAGAGAGAGAGAGAGAGAGAGACGGACAGACAGACAGAGAGATGCTTACGAGAGTGAGACCCAAGACTGCATAAGCCGCAGGCCGCTTGCCTGCGCGACACCCGAGCATTTTTCCACTGTGAGCCTCAGCCATATTTTATACTTTTACGATCGGCCGCGCGGAATTTTTACGATTTGTCAACTCTAATTAAGCTTCCCACGCGTTACACTTTTTGCCCATCGCCCATCATGATGCCCCAGCTATTCATATCAATGCAGACTTTATGGCTGTACACACACCGCGGAATACTATAGTCATGCATTGCAGCAGTACAGCTATGTCTGATTCTAATAACGTTGAAATTCATTTTAGTTATCTTGATTCAAGCCCCTGTAATATATATCTGAGTGCGTGTAAGTGAGTATATGTGTTGGTATTGTCGCTAAATCACACGCTCACACATACATACGGGCACACACATACACACACGCGCGCGCGTGTGTGTGTGTATCATAGCTGAAGCACGCGTTATCTGATAACCAATTGAAAACGAAATGTGCCTGAGTAATCCACTAATTGCCAACTCTTCCATAAGTTTTTACGTAATTCCAGCTTACACTCTCTCGGACAGGTAAACGCCTGTATTTAAATAATCTTTGATTAGAAATCGATAAGCCCTTGCAAGTAGGCGCAAATAAAATATTAAACTACGTTGTATTACATCAACGTTCAATTGCCATAAGTATATATCTGCGCGTAACTTATAAGTTTGAGCACAGTGCTCGTTCGAAGGAACAACTAACCACATAAACTACACTATTTTCATCATATTCTGATACGATCATCAACTTTCAATATACTAATGTTGTCAAGCGCACAAAGCGCGATCATCTCTTTTTTATATTCAGTAATATTTAGTTTCATGCTTGAATCAAATGCAAGTTATTAAAGCTGAAATAAAAAAAAACCTCAAATACACTACATACATAAAACATTCTATGTTTTGAAACGCATAGGTCGATATTAATTGATCAATAAAAATCCAATCACGTTAATATTCACCGATTTAGCAATAATTTTAAATCCAATAGGGAAACTTTTTTAGATAATTAGATACATATATGGGTAATGGACAGTGCACCAAGTTATTTTTTCTTTTTTTACCAATAAATAGAATCATCGGTTACGTTTGATAATTTAATTTTCTTTATTTTTTAACATATGTACTGGTTTATGATTTCAAGCTTTTTTTCTGAATATCTTCATAACAATAGATACGTTATTTTCACTGTTTTTGAACTGTTTTTTCAACTGTTTTCAACTATTTATCCGTAACCATTCCGAAAATTTGTTTACATTCATAAATTAAATTTCAAATAAGTTATTAAATACATTATCGGTATTGAATGTGCTAAAATCAACTCATATTATTTCATATGAAATATTAATTTAGAGTTCTCTTTCTTGTTGATGATGTTTATTCAAAGCTAAAATTTATAATGAAGATATTCAATAAATTTATACAACTTATAAATAAATGTAATTGGAGTACATTAAGATGATTTTATCATATTATTTTAAGGTTAGACTCTTGATAGAATGTGGACGTTATTGTCTTTTTAGTGTCTACAAATTGTTTTACTTATTTTTATTTATTTAATTGATTAAGTATAAATCGATGTGAAACGCCTCGGTCTATTATTTAATATCGATATACTCATAACAGTAACATACCTGACTATACATTTTGCTAATACGATTACGAATAAAGTAACTTAACTCGGTAAGCCATCACTTTTATGTGTAGGATCACATTATTATATAGAATCAGATGAGTTTTCCACGTTCTTATTTCCTTCTTTTTCATTTCTTATTGTTATATTGATTAATATATTTAACATAAATTACGTTTTTCAAAGGTGATTATTCAATTTTTTTTACAAAACACGTATTACAGAGGAAAAATATGTATAGTAAAATAATTCCATGTTTCCAAAGATTGCGACATTACAACTTTTATTTTAATTTTACACATTTAAAACCCAAATTATCGATTAGTAATAAAAAATAATTAGAGCAATTTTAAAACATAACCTCATGTGTTTACCAATCAATTAACTCGTTGCTAGTTTTATAAAATAAGTGTTAGAATAATAACACTGCAGGCCACTTTTTTTTACTTTCATTATCTTCAAAATGACCCCTGTTAATTATGATAAATTGAATATTTTTTCCAAAATCTCAACTGGAAACTACGCATATACGCTTATTTGCCGCTACATAACAGTGTCTCATGTGACCATATCTCAGCCAAGCAGATCATGAATATAATGCTTGAATATAGAATTCATCACGTTTTTATAAAGAAAAAAAGAAGATTATAAGATGTAGATCAATGTTAATCGTAATATTGTCGTTCGTACACGGCAAGCTCTCAGACTTAATTATCATCACGTACGTAACAACAATTACTCTAATTTTACCTCATCGGCTGACCACATCCCTATGATATTTATTTCAAAAAAGTTTACTAGTACGCAGAAATCAATTTATTGAATCACGCATAATTAAGCAATCTTTACAATTTCATCTTATCACAACTTATCCTATTGATATTGCTCCGAATGCTTGAAAATCCATCACAAATGCACTTCATTTATCGAAGACAGCTTTATCATTTCTTTAGAACGTATAATTAAAGACCCGTTCGTTAACATGTTTCAATTGAGATCCAAATTTATTGTTTAATGAAATATGCCAATAGAATTATAATAGTAATTACTTTGCGAAAAAAGGGAAAAAATGAAAATGAAGACATTGGAAAAGTAGCACAATAAAATAAAATAAATCGAGGCAAAAGCGTATTATTCTTCTAGACAAAAGCGTCAATCGATATTGCTATAAGTACTTTTTATTTTACAAGCGAGTTTTTTCGTGCTCGTAAAATTTGTGCCACTTTCACCGACTTGTTTTTTTTCCGCTGTGACTGCGCGCGCTTGCACTACAATAAATTTTCTGCTTGATACGCATATGTATTAGGAGCATTATTACAAGGTATTTTGACAATATTATAGTTCAGATCAGTTGGGTAGGTTGGTAGACTCATTAAGCTAGTTTTTTTTTAGTTTTATAGTCTTTGCTGAGGTGGCCGAGGCATTTGGCTGGTTGGGAAAATCGTTCTGCCGGTCAGCTTCGACGTTACTATGCTATAGCTATAAGAGGTTGTTCTGCTGGCGATGCAGTGCATACAGCCTCATAAACCAGATCTTCGCTGCTGGAAAGGTCCTCTCGCATGTGCCGTGGCGCTATGCTACCCTCGTCCTTGTTCTAGTAGTGAAGTTTGTTTCGACTCTCAAGTCTTGCTTCGCTTACAAACCTAACGATGCCTCGACATTTTGACACTTTGACCATCAGTCTCACGTACTTTCTACTTGGCTCTACAAAATACTACGATATTTGGCTTTCTATAATGGCGTGAGCCACATAAACACCAAATTTTCTATTATCAGACGGAGCCATGAGACTGCCAAATATTATATTAGTACCCTTTGAGCAGCTCTGAACACGTAGGTCATGTCTTAAAAAAGTTTCGCGAAGCACTTGCTCGATTTCGGCGACTCAAAAACTAAAACTCGAGTAAGACAGTGTAGGAAATAAACGTTGGTCTTTACTCTCTTGGCTGGAGGTGATCATCATATACGCCCTCTTTCCCAGAGCGAGTAAACTCCATTCCTGCTTAAAACGCCTCTCTCTTTCTCTCTCTCACACACACACACTCTCTCTTAGTTTCGGACTTTGCTCTGTTGTATTTTCTATTAATATCACTGAACTTATGTCTGTGATTATGTGCATTTCACAAACGTAAATGTTTTATAAACCCTATATGACTGCAATCTCGTGAAAATTTTTCGACTAGCCGTAGACCTCGTACAGCTCATCGGTTGACGCGCGCCGGCTATTTGCTCAAAACATTTTCTTTTATTATTTTATACGTACATATTTTTGCTTTTCATATTTCAACGCCCATATTTACTCCAACTAATTACCTTTGGCTTGCACACTACCGTTATATTGCCACGTGATCTCTAAACGATCCCACTTCGTACTGAGTACTTTACTTTTTCCTTTTATTCGAGTTGAAGATTATGCCGGCTGAAGCGTACCCCAATAAAACCATTGACGGCCCGATGAAAGGTTACTTTTTTACTTTCTTTTTTTTATGTACTAATATACTGCAAAAAAATGCCTGAACCTTCGAATCGCTTGTGACTTCTACAAGCTTTATTGCACTAAACAAAATAGAAAAAAAACTAGAAGGTCGCTGGAACATAAAAAAAATAAAAGAAATGGCCCTTTTTTGACCGCCATCGTAAAAATTGCTCTTTCGTAAAAAAGGTCATCGGGCATAATTCTTTTTGTATGAGTTCGTTTTATTTTCTTTTTATTTTGACAATGTAAAAACGGAGTTTTCAGCGAGTTTATGCTTTTGAATGGTGACAGTTAAAAACTTTGCAGTTTGAGTACAATTAGTTCAACATGTCGTTTAATAGCCGATTTTTTTAGGGACGTGACTTTCTTACTACGGTAGCAAGAACAGAGCACCTCATACGTAAACCTATAGGCAACGCAATATACATAAGCCTATATATGCGTCAAGCTTCCATTTCTAAATTTCATAGGTAGCGAAAGGAAAATAAACTAAATCTTGAAAAAGTACATTGTATACAAGAGTTGTCAGAAAAAATATTCTTTATACTTGAAAATTGAGTTAATGATTCTTGTAAATATGAAATATTATTAAAGATTCAACAAAACCTCGTTGGCATTAGGGCAAAATAAAATCGTATATATTAAAGATAATTCGGAACACGAAGACGAAAACTACCAAAAAATCCAGTGAAAATTGGAAATATGTATGAAGAGTATGGAGATCCAGGCTGACATCACACTGTTACTCTAATGTCGAACAATCTAACGCGGTTAAAATATTTTACTAATTTTTTATATGCGTTACTTTGCTTTATTAGAATTGAATATCCAAATATGGGTGCACGATGTGTCTGAAGGTGATGTCGTCGGTTATGGAAAACATAAGCACACACGCGCACTCACACAAAATAAGTGCGTTCTATCTGTCTGTCTGTTAGTTTGTCTGTCTGCCTGTCTGTCTGTCTGTCTCTCTCTCGCTCTCTCTCTCTCTCTCTCTCTCTCTTCCTTTCTCTCTCTTTCTATCACTGACAGAGTGCAAGGCAATAAAAGCCAAAGCTCTACCATGTCATTAACGGACCTTGGTTCGCGCTGTTGTTGCGCTGGTTGCCAGTGCTAGCAGTTAAACGACGACATCAGAATTCCATCTACAACGCGCGCTCGCGCGAGATGTGATCGCTCGACAGGCACGTATCTTCCACGTGCATGGATCTTTCTCTCCCTCTCTCTCTCTCGACTTGGCGCGGATAATGGTCACAAAAATTGACCTGCTCGCACGATCGTTCTTAACAATTCGCACGTACCGATCTCTCTCGCTCCGGTCTGCACGCTCATCTTCGACTCTATCCCGATATATACATCTACATCCGCAGCTGCTCCTTTGATCTTGGCGATTCAGCTATATTTGTTGCAGCTCGCGCGCAGATGCGAATTAACCTCCGCTTGGTTCGTGACAGCGCCTCTTCCTTATTCACTAATTTTTATACTTTATACGCCCTTCATTCCTTAGTCCGCTGCCGACACGCATATATTTGTACAACTAACAATTAAACATAGCAGGATAGGTTAACGATGTAGGTGTATATATGTGTACATGTCGCGCGCGCCCGCGTGTGTGTGTATATATAGACGCATATAGATATGTATATGAAAGGGCGTTTAGTACAGAACAAATCGATTTCTAGAAAATTATGGCCGACATAGTGGTATGGATTAAACTCACCATGCACGTAAAATACATGGCACATGTGCCGGCAATTTCGTCGGCGTTTTGTTCTCAGCTTATTGTAGGAAAAAAAGACGGAAGAGGAATGATATTACTCGTATATAATACATCATTGCTTGATGATTATTACGGAAAGTGTGAAATTTTGAACCCCCGCTTTCGATGAAACCAATTCCGACGCCGTTACTATACTTTTCGAGTGATCATTCATCTTGCATTGTAGCTATACGACAGGCACAAGTTCAAATTGGTCCGCTTTGAAGCCTATGTACCAATATTTATATAGATAGAGATAGAAGCATATATGTTGGGGGAGAAATTCATGAGTGCGTTGAGGCGCATTATTAAAAGGCAATTTACCATTTGGGATTGGTTACGTGCAATCTGATCAACTGAGCAAGAAATATTATCATATAGACCTGAGACAGTCAGCAGTTCTAATAATAAACAGATCCGTTAATTAGACTTGTTTTGTTTCCCCCAGTTTACCATAGGTTCGCTATATATATTGCACGAGGCTGAATGTGTGTGTGTATGCTTGAGAAAGTTGGGGGGGGGCGAGAGTGACGATTCTACTTGTAGCTTTTTCAAGTTTGCACCTATGTATTTATATACCTGTCTATGTAGGGCATTAGGCATATTTCTCAATATTCTTCCCTGTTCTCAGGCCATCCTTACCGCAAATCAACTACAGTATTTTTGTACACAGCTGTATTCTCATAGGTAAAATACGTGCGGAGTAGTTGAGGCAACCACATTTTTTTTCACTAAATATAGATACATCGATAAATGCCGATCGATAAATCGTAAGAGCTGCCAAGTGTCGATTAAATTTATTTATTAATTAGGTAGAGATAAAATTTAATTGAAAGTTTAATCGAGCGAATGGCCGGTGTGATAATGACGGAGCTTCATTAAGCCGCGAGCGCATTTCAACGAAGATATCGCTGAGCGACCGTTAACGTGATTAGAGGTGTCTGCTAGTGCAACTTGTGAAATGAGATAAATTTGAGGCACAAGCGCATGATTGGATCCTGAAATCGTGAAGACGCGAAAACGAAAATTGTAGGATTTGTGCAATTGAGTGCAGTGCCGGTACGCAGATGTCCGAGTATAAGCTCATGCACATATGAATAGGTGTACACACAAGAGGAGTATACGTATAGTTGCGTAGGTGCAAAGGAGTTTATTGAACGTGTGCAGGATGATGTGGAGGTTGGAGAGGAGGGGGCAAAAGAGAGCAAGGAGGGCTGGTGCAACCGATCATCCGTGTGAAAGCCCGCAACGCACAAGAGCAATGACTCTTAAAGTTAGCCTGTCGTGAGTGTGTGCTTGGTCTGGCCTCTCTTCCTATGCTTCATTCTTAACCTCAGCACTTGCCTGTTATACGCTCTATCGGACGGGGGCGCGGTAGGCGCATTACGAGAGTTGTTGAGGAGTTGTATCGATGCGTGCGCGCATGTCTGTGTGTGTGTGTGTGATTATGTTTGTGTGCATGTACTTGTGTCTATACCTGAGATGGGGGTAGAAATGGAGGAGAGGGGAGCTGCTACATAATATGTACATATATATAACGCAGCACATACGTGTGACCGCCTGTAGGGCGAGAATATGTTCGGTGCGGACATCACCGCGGTACATATTCCGAGAGTTCCGATCTGTGTCATCGCACCCATCTCTCTAATAATCTTAGAAATTTGGAGCTCTGCGCCGTATACGTTATATATTTACACACACACACACACACACACACACACACACACAGGAATAAGGGATTTTTGAGTCTTCAAACATGTTGTCGTACTTAATATCCTTCTTTTAGCTTTCTTAAACTAATTTAATTGATTTTAGTTCACGCTGGGCTAATTTTGGTATATCATTTCTATTCATGCATAAATTTGCTCATAAACTACGTTGTTTCTCTTAAGTTTGAGCAATGTGAACAATGGATACTACGCTAGAAATTGAAAAATGGCCAAAATTTACGTTTTTTATGAACGATCCCTTATGATACTTATTTAATTGAAAATAAATATATGTTTCATATGATATAAGATAATATAATAATTGGATCAGTTTCAAAAGATTGTTGTAATCTTGTACAAAAATTGTAAGATTATTAACGTGGAGATATTTATATCTAAAATATTTTCGATAGAATTACATTAACTTTTAGAATGATTTTCTAACTATGGTCAAGATTATACTTTCTTAAGATAAAGATATTAAATAGTTTATACACACAGACAAACACACTCACTATTTTTTATCGTACACAACTTTGGAAAGTACAGATTATGAGAACTTTACTTCTACATTCAATTCTCACAATCGAATTAAGCCTGTCCTTAAACCATAGCATTAGTAGCTTATGCATTAGTAATTTAGTATTACTAGTTTGAATAACAATTTCATCACGAATGAAATGATATACACAAGCTACTACTCATAATATAATATATAGTAGTCACCAACATATGTCCCCTTTGAAGCTGAGTAACTTTTGCTTGCAACATTTTTCGCTAACTCTAAGTACTTTTGAGAAATCTTTCTGGGTAAGTTAAAATGGGATGCCCTCTGTATGTGTATGTGTGAACACAATATTAATATTTTTTAGTATAATTGTATGGTATCATATAAAACAAAAATAAACCAAGTTTAATGGTATCGTTTTCTAGAATATTTTGATTTTTATCGATATTTTCATCAACTTTTATTTTCTATCTTAGTCTGTCGCGAATTATTTCTCGTACTCAACAGAAATAATTTAATTTGTGGAAGAAATTTTTAATAAAAATTATGAGTACTAGAATTAATCTAGGGCAAACCATATATATATATATATATATATATATATGTATATATGTATATATATATGTATATATATGTATATACATATATATACACATATATACATTGTATGTATATATACATATATATACTATATATATATATTATACTATATATATATTAAAGATTAGGTTGAACAAATAATAACAATAATCATATAGCACGATAGCGGCATGCATAATAGGTACGAAGTAGTTGTGGAGCTGCGGGCGTCCTGCTACACTATATATAATAAATTAGTAATTTCGGATTCCGACGAAAATCATTTATTTTTTCTCTCTATTACGTGTTTGATATCAATGATTAATCAAATCGAAAATCTGGTTAGGTGTGGGAAAGGTGTGTGAGGAGGAGGGGAGATAAAAGAACAGTAATCCAAATTAGCGAAAATAACTGAAACTAAATCGGTTTCGTTTTGAATATAAACCGAAATAACATTAATTATTTAACATTATCTTTGTCTTATTTGTTTTTAATTTACATTATTAGACCAAACTAATAAGTACAGCTAATCATACTTTTAATAATTTTAAATTAAAATACGCACAACAAATCTGAAAGACTGAAAAGTGCTTCATTGAAGTACAGTCTCTCATTGGTTAATTAAGTATTAATCAGTAATTATGTCTTTAAAATAGCCATTTGTTTTAATGCACAAAGTAATTCTTAAAAAAAGCCTCATAGTGAATTTTTTTATTTTCTAAAGTTAATGTTAATATACGTCGACAAATTAAAATAAAAAATATATAAAAATTTTAAAGTAACTCAGCAATTCAAATTACAGCATGAAAAGATATCTATTATGATTGGAAACAATCAAAACAAATCATGCATTTTGGCCATGAGACTTGTAGAGTTGAAGCGTACAGCCATGAACATAGAGCACGCAGCTGGTGAGATATTGCCAAGTCACAGTGTTTTTCTTTCTGCGTCGGTCAGAAGATTCATTGTCATATATCAGCTATATTTTTTAATATTATATATTGTTTATAATATGCAACAATAATCTCTAAACTAATATACAACTTCTTAAAAAGATTTTAAAGAAAATTATGCTTAAAGTATAACGAAATGTACTGTAAAAATGAACTAAGTTTATTTCCCTGCTTGCTTCGTTCGCCAGCCCCTGAAACAAAAATTACAATTTCTATTAGGCGTGTGGCTAATTGTGCACGGTTTTATTATTGTGACAGGAAAAACCGCCACGAGATCCATCAGTAGCAACAACAGCAACAGCAGCAGTAGTGACATAAGTGTAGCGTGAGTTCTCTCTCTCTACCCCTTCTTACCATGCGCGCGCTAGACTTCCGCGGATGTTACCAACCCGAGGTGCTATTTGTCCAATCATGAGCAATAGTGCCATGGTTGAGCAATCTATAGTCCTCGCAGTCGGACGGAAAGGCTTACCACTGCGCAAGTGAGCATTTGTGCCCTTTCCTCTCCGACGGTGCCGTCTCGCTCGATTGCAGTGGAAGGTGTATTTTTTAACGCGACATAATTTTTATTTCTTTTTTTCGGTATCTTTGTTTATGTTGTAAATGTGCCAGCAAAAAACTATTTTTACTATTTAATTTTTCGTCGGAATTGTTTATGTGTATCCTTTCCTACCTAGATTTTTAGATTTGTCGCACGCGAATGTTGCAAACTGCACGCCTGGCAAATTACTCTGTACAGGCACTTCGTGCCTCCCTTTCTCCGCGTAAATAAATTATCGTAAATAGAGTTGCGTACCAATTTTTCATTCAAAACCCGACTCCCTTTACATTATACACAAATTGTTGTGCTCAGTAACATAGCATAAGAATTGATACATGCTGATGTGCGTCATCTTATTGTGTACAATCGTTTATGTGTACAATAAAACCGCGCATAAATCCGTACGCATTTTGTTTAATTTTATTTATTCAATGGTCTATTTATTCAATTTTATTAAGTAAATATAAAGATATTACGTGATTAGTCCTATTAGGAACACTACTATAAAAAACGAGCCATAATATTTACCTTCACGGTGATGTGAAAACGATATCATTTATGACATTTTTGTGTAATATTTATACTTTCTTGTAAAAATAAATAAGATTGAGATGCTATAAATTGAAAACTGACAAGGGATTTTACCGTATGATAGAAAACTAATTAATGCAAAATATTTCCAATTCATAGTAACATTATTCGTAAAGACAATAAAATGACGCAATACCACCTATACACCAACAAATTAATTATTATCATTAATTTAAGGGCGAGTTCGAGCTGGGTTGTCGGATCGGACATGTCGCCGATTTTCAGATAGTTTTGAGTTTCATTTTTGAAACGGCTTCGTCGGTTTTTTTATTTGTATATGGATACAGATCCAGTGTGCAGAACGTATTAGTTTGAGATTCGTATTTTGTGGCAGGGTTGCGTTCAGTCAACGTTGAATCCCGGCACCAGAGTATGTGAAGATCCCAAAGAGGATCCGCGCGCAACTTTTTTTCCGAGCGGAGAGTGGCAACAGCCAGCAATCGGACGCGAGCGGTGAGAGCAATGGCTAGCTGTAGCAGCGGCAGCAGCGATAGTGAGAGTAGCAAGAGAAGAAGCCACCAGGAGGCGGTCACCGGGTAGTGAAGGTCGATGCCCGTGTTTCTCTCTCTCTCTTTTTTTGCTGTTGTGTATCGTGTTCGGGTGTCGTGTTCACGTGTGTATGGATTACGCCTAATCTCTTTTTTGATTTTGTATGCGCGAAATTTTTTATTTTCCCTGTTCGCTTGTTTTGTAATTAAAGAAAATTGAATTTAATTGAATGTCACCGTTTGACTTATCTCCAATCCCCGTCCTAACATTTGTTTCGCTCATGATTAACATATGTGCTCGGTATACATCCACCCATCGGTACGTTTACGCCTCCCGAATCAATCCCTTTTTAAATAATTTGTACGGAAAACCACGGATGTAACCAATTCTAGGTTTATCGGTATTATTTCTCCGATTTATTATTTATAAAGCAATAAAATAGAAAATAGAAATAAAATAGAACATTAATTTTTTTTATTGCACCAAGTTTATTTACAATCTGTCTTATATTTTAAGGCCATAAGTAAATTAATGGCTATATGAAATAAGTATATGATATTCGGAAGAATACTGCAATGAGTATTCTGCCTTTGTTTTAGAATTTAGAAAATAGATTAGGATTTATTTATGCATTCATTATTTTATATTTCTTGAGTTTGGCTTTGATGAAAAATATCTTTAGAAGTTTGCTGATAAGTTTATTTGGTTGGTTTTGTAGTCTGGTAAAAACATACATTTTTCGTAAAAAATTTAAATTTCTTCTTTAATTATTGGCACCTGTAGGTGATTACGGATAATTTCTTTTGGGACAAGCCATAGAGCCCGTACGAAGTTACGTAGGACTTCCCATTGGAATCTTTACAGGATTTCAATGTTCGAGCTTGAAGCAGATCCCATAATCAAATACCATAAGTTAAAAATGGTTTGAGTACAGCTTTGCACAGCAATGTTTTGTCTTAGTTGGTAGCTCCGATTTTTCTCAGATCAGCTAGATATGCACATGCCTACCGGACAGTCGAGTCCCTATTTACTGTAAGGATTAGCATGTAGTTAACCCTGGGCCAATTGGCTGGCGAGCACAGAGCTAGCGAGAAAACTATGCGCAGGATTAAAAGAGCAGGGAAACCTAGGATCGAGTGACGCGCTTAAAAGAAATGCAGTTGTTAAACAAGATCGCACAAGCAGTGATTTTGAGCCTCGTCAGGCTTTTGTTTTCGCTCAAGCTTTTTGTTTTGGCCTGCTTGGAGTTGCATCACCACTGCAAGTTCAACCTTTGTTCGATACGAATCAAATTTTGTCTTTGCGACCTGTCTGGGAATCGTTAAAAAAAGAGATTAGCTTTTTTCTTTTTTGAATTATCTTACTTTTTCAAACAAATTTTTTTTAAACGCTTTCAGATCGCTTTTATTTCCGAGCAACCTTAGCTTCGTCAACACGTACGTCGACAAGCACACTGTTGATAGATTCATTTTGTTTCGAAAAATTTATCAAAGTGATGCCGTTTCACCGAATTGCTTCTCCATTTTTCTTTTTTTAATATTAAGACCTTAAATTTGGTACACACATTTTAGGGATGTCAATAAACAATGTTGTGTTGAAAAAATTTAGATTTTCAAAAGTTTGTCACACAGTTTTGTTCATTAAAGTTACACTTAACTTATAACTTTTAAAGCTATAATTTTTTATTAATAAATAAAAACACAAATCAAATCTTTGAAGTAACTATAATGAAATAGACATTCTGAGGAGTAGCTCTGAATTTTTCAGCTTCAATCTATCAATAATTCTCCTGTTAAAAGTGGGAGTATCTTTCTTTCCGCGCGCAGCTACGAGTGATCACCCCAGCAGCCAAGAGAACGTCCTTAACATTAAACATATTTACAGTGATCACGTTAACTCAAATAGTCTTTTCGAACAGTTTATAGAGATTCGTTTAAAATTTTGGAGAGATGATAATCATGGATTTTGAGTTATCGACAGAGATAGACCAATCAATCATGGAAGATATAGATAAGATTTTGACACTTTTGTTATAAATATTATAGAATGAATGAACGAGCGTTATTTCACTTTCATTGATACAACTGCCAACCATGTGACTTATTTTGATCTAGAAAAGATAGTACTTCAACGATTAATTAAGGCTCGTGATCCAATCAGATGTAAATATCTATTAAAACATGGATAAACAGATTTAGATAAGGCTTTACACGAAACATTTAAACTAGTTGTTGTTCCATTGAAGAAACTTGTAGAGACAATTACAAAGAAATTTAATATTACTACTACTATCGAAACGCCAACGAAAAAACATTGAGTCACCTTTTAATAAATATGCAAGTCAAAAGCAATAAAAACAGACAGTTCTAAGAGATTTCTACACTTTAATAGTACTACCAATGAATTTGATCCTACTGTACAACCATTAAATACTACTGATAGTCATGATGATACTGTTAATGAATTCGATAAGCCTGTTGATGATGATGAATCTATAAATATTACTACTATACATTTAGACAAAACGTATTCATCATAGCCGCTCGATGACTCAATTTCAGGAAAATATATTCGACTGCTGCACGAGCCTGATATGAAAAGTAATCTAAATAAAACATTTGATGTCTGTCTAACAAAAAATAAGTACGCGAATTGGTAATTATATTTATTTCGAAAGTGACTTTGTAGAGACCCAGAAACTTAATTTTAAGCTTGAGTCCTGTCCCTTACTGTGTGCGAAAGATCGCAACTAAATCGCCTTCAGCATACTTCGTAGCAACCTTACGCTTTTTGTCGTAGCCTTTCTTGTTTTCTTCTTAAATTTAAACTATCCTCTCGAATACTGCAACTCTGAGTTCGTTTCTGTTCTGCTGGAACTCTTTTTTAATGTCAACCTTCACCATTTGCAGTAGCTCCGGATTTTCTGCTAACTTCATGTCGATTCCAAAAAGAAGCTTGAAAGGTGTCGTATCAATCGATTGTTGATAACTGCTATTTACAGCGCGTTGCACGCTACTAGTAAACTTGTACCATTTTAGCGGTGCATCAACAGCAAGTTTTGTAAAAATATCTGCCACAATAGCGTTGGCTCGCTCTACCTGACCATTAGCCTTTGGAATACCGGTAGCAATGATTGAATACTTAATGTCACCAATCTCTGAACGCTGTTGCTGTAAAAGCAGATCCGCAGTCCGTTATAATACGAATGGAAGAGCCGAAATGCTGTTAAAAAAACTCCAACTTTTTTATAGTCCCTTTCGTACCAACTGATTTCGTCGGGAAAATCCATACATACTTGGTAAAACCATCCATGAATCCAAGCAGGTGCTTGTATCTCTTGCTCGTATTAGACAATGGTCCGACGTGGTCTAAGTAGATTGTATACAATGGAGCATTCTTTGGAATGGGATGTAGCGGATCTTCTGCTTTGCCTCAAAATGGACACACAGTTGCTTACAGCCGACCCAATTTTTATTGCCATACTTTTGAAATGATAGTGCCGCTGTAACATCTCGATAATCTTCTTCATTCCGAAATGTCCGACCTCGTGTGCTTGACGAATGACTTCGATCTGCGTTGCAGCAGGTACCACCAACCTTCGCTCGTCGTCGGTTCCGTGAAACAGCAAACCTTCATCCACGGAATACTTTCCATAAGGCTTGAACTCTAGTAAGGCACGGATCATTTTCAAGGTGCTGTCTTCTAACAGCGCTCTCTCCAAACGTTTGGTGATTGGATCCTTGGTTGCAACTACGCTGTAAGCATGACTAAGCGCGTCTATGTGTTGCATCCGAGCAGCAGATCTGTGCTCAATAATACATTCAAACATATCCAGGTATATCTTCCATCAACCAAGACGCCGTTTAAGCTTTTGATTGTTTAGAGCAATCTGCAAGACCGCACAGTCGGTGACAATTTTGTACTTGACGCTTTGCAAGTAGATTGCAAAGCTGTGATAATTCTTCTCTGCTTGTGAAGTTTTGCGACTCAAGTAATAAATTGGATACCACTTTCCGTCAATTTCTGCCTTCTGCATCAAAATTTCACTGTACTCGTCCTTTGAAGCGTCCGTATGCAGCTCGGTCTCTCTTTCGCGATAATAAAGCATCAAAATGGGAGCTTCTGTGAGAGCTTTTTTTAGCAGCTCAAATGAACGTTCTTACGCCGTTCCAAAGATGAAACGTATGCCTGACTACAACAGGTCTCTTAACGGCATTGCAATGAGAGCATATCCCTCGATGAATTTTCGGAAATAAGAAGCCAAACTCAAAAAGCGTTCCATTTGCTTGGTTAAATTTGGTTGCGAAAAATTCAGCATCGAGTTCGCCTTTCATGGTGATGGTCGGATAGTACCATTCTCAATGATATATCCCAAATACTCCACCCTTCTCGGCATCAGCTGCTTTTCTCTAAGTGATGACTAAGCCGTGTCTAGCCGCAATCTCCAATACCAAGCACAGCCGCTCTTAAGCTACTTGCATTGTCTTCGCTTTTATGAAAATATCATCTTGAAATACAACCACCATCTTTTTGCGAATTAAGTCTAGTAAAATATTGTACACGAACTCGTGAAATACTGTACCCATGCAGTCATGAAAGCCAGATATTATTGACTTTCTTCTTCGACCGAGATGAGAAAAAAACCGTCCTTTAAATCCAATGTCGAGAGAATGGCGGAGTCTTGAGTGCTGTCTACGCCACCCTCGATGACCGACACAGAAAAATACGCTTTATCGACCATCTTGTTCAACCGAGTATAATCGATGCAGACTCGCATTCTGCAGTCTTTTTTGCTAGTCACAACCAACGGATTAGCATACTCAGAAGAACCTCTTTTTACCACACCTCTTCGCTCCCAGTCGTCAATCTGCTTACGTACCTCATCTTCGTCACCTGTCAAAGTCTACGAGGACGGCTGCTCACCAGCCATGAGTCCTTCACCTTGATTCGCAGCTTGATTGGAGAATTAACAGGCTCCACTGGCTTGTAACCGTTGACCAAGGCCCTGATCTTCTCACGGTAAAATTCGTTGACTGACTCGATGACGTCGCCGTACCCGTTCTCCATCTGTAGTTGCTGCACGTACATCCCGCCGGCGATAGGCTCCAACATGGGTTTGTCGTCTAGCAGTCACACATGCGCAAAGTCGAGTACTGGATCACCGATCAACACCGGTGACGGGAGAGTGCCTTCTGGAACGATATGTAAGTTAACCTGTAGGAATGGCCACATACGCTCGTGTTAAATGTGACGCCCCCAAACGAACATATCTCTCCTCCTGATTCACGCAGCAATTTGATCTTGCCGCTAGGCTCGCCAAGCTTGAGCTTCTCGGTAATCACGTCATACAAATCCTTCCACATGACGTGGCTGTCCGATCCACTGTCGACTTGACATTCGACGTGCAAGCCTCTAATCGTAGCTAAAACCCAACTTCGATTTGCATCAATGCTTACGCGCAATACTTTCGGCTTCAAGTCCTATGAGCTTGAGTCCGGAGCTTTCAAATGCTTTGGTTTCGGTGTTTGATCATTCTTGCACTTTGCCTTCACGTGTCCATTTTGCCAGCACCTCATGCAGACTACACGATCTTCTTGCTTTGGGCATTTGTTGGAGATGATCTGTTGACTCGCACACGTAGCATGCGCGCTCTTGGACTTAGACTTGCCGTTACTGCCACCTCGACCTCGGTGGTACTACTGATACTACTTCTTTTCATTAGCTATTACTCTCTCTTAGATATCGTGTTCGAGAACTTCCAACAGCTCCACGAACTCCTGCTGTGTCTTGGCGTTTTTGATCAGTAAATGCGTGCTTGCGTTTTTCATGACACCATTTGCCACATAGTGCTGTAGATCTTTCTCCGAAATACCTACTTGAAGAGACAGATATTTCATGCTCTGCAGATAGACAAGAATGGATTCCTTTTGATGCTAAGTCTTCAAACTGAGCTTCGAGTGAATATCGGCCGCGCTGAGCGCTCTGTGATATCGCTCATGCAGCTTCTGGCGAAGAATATCCCACGACGATATGCCTTCCTGCGTGCTCAGCCACTTCTCTGCGCTGCTCTTGATATTGCTCTTGGCTGTGACCAAAATCTCGGCTGGATTCCAATGATAGGTAACAACGCTCTCGGCAACTTGCTGTATCCACCAATTGACGCTCTGATCCCTATCGTCACCTGTAAATTTGGGCAGTAAGTTTATCATTGCCGTAATAGGTAGCTTATATGATGTAGGTGTAGCGTAAATGAAAGTCGCATCTGCGGCAGGCATGACTGCAGGTTGCATTGCTGGCTGCAATACTTTCTGTGCTGGTGGCTACGTCATCTGATATATCATTGGTTACATGGCGACAAATGGAGTTACTGCTTCAACGTTGAATGCAACGCCTTGTTGCGCTCCTCCAAGCTGGACGTTCGCTGCTGCGGCTGGTTGGTTTTCTGCATCCTGGCTATTTCTAACTGTGGCTTGATATTCCACTACAGTCTGGATATTAGGTGGTGTCCCGAGATGACCTTGGGTCACTTGGTTATTGGATGGCGCCGGCGGCTGTCCTCCTACGTCTTGGCTGATTTGCTGTAACGGCTCTTGGCGCTGGCCTAAAAACCCGGCAGCGACAGCCTCCGTCTCTTGCAATCGTCGCCTTACAATCTCACCCGGGCGTCCTGCTCTTCTCGCCTGCGCTATTCTATCTCCTCGTCGGCTTGGCATTGCTACTGGAGGGCTGCTTCCCTCCCCTGCTGCTCTTGTTGTTGTGAAATAAAAAAAAAGCAAATATCGATTTCTTGTGATCAATAGTAAAAATAGAAAAATTAAAAACAAAGGTGAAATTGTGGAACATGTAAACAAATATTTCTGCAATATTAATAGACAATTAATAGACAATTAATTACAAATTCACTAAAGAACCAAAGTAACACCATTACCGTACCTAGAATGATTGACGATTCTATCTTAATCAATCACATCAATAAGGGTGAAGTAAAAATGGAAATAAAAAAATAAAAATCAAAGCTGGCGGAGTAGATTCAATTTATGTTAGGGTTTTGAATACCTAAAACTCTGGCAATAATTTTTAATAATTTAATTGTATAAAACAGTGAATATGGCTGGATGCTTAAAAAAAGCTGAAGTATAATTCCAATTTTCAAGTCTAAAAATAAAGCTAAGGTCAGAACGTATAAGCAGATTTTATTAATTTCCAATATTACAAAAATACTGGAAAAAAATCATTTATAATAGACTATGAAGGTTTCTTAATAAGAAAAATATAATTTCAAAGAGGCAATGTGGATTCCTAAAACATACAGGAACCAACGATAAAGTAATAAAGTATTATTAACATATATTACGCATACTTCTATAGCTTACTTAATTATGGAATAATAGTTTGAGGCAATACAAGTAAAATAGCGTTATATTCACTAAGATTTAATTAGGCCTTTGAATTGGTATCTCCCTTTTATTATTATGATGAACTAAAATATAAATATGTGAACTTAAATAGCATAACAAGAAAAAGGAATGTGCAATTATCAATACACAGTAAACAGTGGTTATATAGTAGGAATAAAATATTTCAATATGCTACCGTTAGAAATGAAAATTTTAGAAATCGCAAAAAGGATATTAAAAAAGAAACTTGAATTTTAGATAGGTTATTTAGATTTTTTAGATAGGTTTTTTAGATAGATAATTTTAGATCCTATTTAATATAAAGTACATGTGTAAATAGTATTGATGTATAAGATAATTAAAAACAACTGTTTATTGCTACAGTTTTTACTATGAAATATAATATTTAATAGTAAATAGTAAATATTATATTTAATTTACTATTAAATATGATATTGCATTTTTATTTAGATTTTTAAGTAAATTTAATATATATTTTGTGTTTATAGATTATGTATCCCCGAACAAAGCATTTGACGATCAGTACTCTAATTTAAATGAAGAATTTTTAAAATAGTCAATTTTACAATTTTTATGAAAACTTTTACAAATTTGTTTAAAACTCATTTTCGATAAAATGATTTTATCTAAATATTAATATTTTTGTTCGCTCGAACATTCAAAAAAGCGTGGCAGACTACATTTTTTTAAAAAATAAGATAATATAATTAAGAAATCTTTTTAAGATTCCTAATTAAATTTTGAGGACTTATGAAGAATAAAATAAAATCATTTACCGAAGATTTAAAAAAAATGTTTATGATGATTCCTTTACTAGAACGATTTTTACACCATAGTAAAGAAAAAAATAGATTATGCTTCTACAGAGTACAGTAGGCAAAATATATATCGTATTGCTTACATTCGTTTTTCGCACAAACCCCCGTAAAAGGGTAAAATACCCTTAGCAGGCGACACGAAACCGTATTGACTGCCTAAAAGTAAACTGCCTCCAGTACTCGCGATACGCCGTTTTATCGCTTAAGAAGAGCTGTTAGGTGAGAGTGGGAAAGACACATCACACATGCGTGAGGTACTTTATTTTCAAGCTACCTATGCGGTTTTATGCTCCCCTCTTGGAGGACGCACAGTTTCCATTTGATGTGCAGTATGAGAACAATTTATAATATTTACTATTTAACAATAGCTGGCCCTTTAAACCTTAATAATTTTTAGGTAATCTTCCTGGGAAAGTTAAAACTAGCTATCCTATATAATCATCGAAGATAAAACTATTAAAATTTCTAAAAAAGGCTATATGTGCTAATGCAACATTTTTTATGAAAATTATTATTTATAGTATTAAAAAAGATGATAAATACATTATAACTTTTTAATTCAGTAAGGCTGTACAGTCTTCCCTCATTTTATTTAGTTCTTCTCACAAAATCTTTTCGCCATTTTAGTATATAAACGTGATGTCGTACGCGTTGCACGTTTTTTAAATGTTTTTTTTTCTGTTATTTTTTGATTAATTTCGTCAGCATAGCTAAGCCTATCGTTATTAGGAGCAGATGAGAGAGAAAGTCGATGTATTTCGGACTCTCCAGTATGGCTTGACTGTTCGTAACAACAGTTTCAGATCTTGGTGAGTTCGGTTCGGTGTATATAAGTTACCAGAAAGAATTCAAACCGCTTGCGACAGTGGGGCTGGGGAGCTCGACCACTAACCAGCGATTAGATAAACGAAGGGAAGGAATGGGACGCCACATATTACATTATTTAAATTATTTACATTCCAACTTTGAGATTCTAGTAGTACATGCGCGTATGTGAATAAATCTTATTGTTTGAAATAAATTATATCCCAATGGATATTTATTGATGAATAAAAATTGAATTTGCATCCATTATTTCACGAAAAGTTATCTAAAAGATTCATTATAAACTTATGACTTATAAAATGTACTAAGCTATTTTACAATCATATAATATAAACTTTACTCACTGACAGTGGTTTTATATTCCCCCAGTTATATTAGTATTAGAAATATTAGTGTTGTCAAGCGCGCTTCGCGCACTCACCTCTCTATTGTATTAAAATTCAGTTTCATGCTTCAAATAAATCAAAACTATTATAAAATATATTGCACATAAAAAATAGTTCTATGCTTTGACATGCTTAACATCAGTCGATATTAATTGGCAAATAAAAATCCATTATTTTTATTTACCAAAGATTTAGTTATTATTTCAAACTTATACCATGTAGCTATACATAACGGGCAGTGCACCAAGCTCGTTTCTCTTTTTTCAGTTTCGAAAGAAATCTAATAATTTTTTTATTACAAAAATACTGAAACTTGAAACCAGTTTCGGATTTCGGCTCGTTTGAAGTAGTACTTTTCATAAACTATATTTCAAAATTTTTATTTTTAGCAACATAACTGTCACCTTTTACCGATTCTTTCATGACAATTTTGAGGTTATTTTTCTATGTATAAGCTTAATTTCAATAACATTTTTAAATAAATTACTGAACGAGATAAGATTAAGTTAGTATTTTATTTTATGAAATAATCTATTAGTTTATTATTTTCTTAATTTTTGAAGATGTCTATTTGAAGTTAAACTTTATAGCAGAGATATTCAATAAATTTATATGTTTTAAGAATAAGTGTAATTGAAGAGCACTAAAATTATTTATCATATTATTTTAAGGTTCAGCCATTGGATAGACGTTATTCTTTTTGTAATGCTTACAAAACGTCCTATTATATACACACATACACACACATGTATATACAAAAAGATATATATCTAGAGAAAAGCGTAAAATGAACTAATCCACGGTAGCGGTCCAATTGACTAAATCTACTGAGATCGATCGTATCGTATTGTTAATAATAAACGCAAAAGTTCCTTATGTATATTATATGCGACAAAAGAGTAAGAGATCATTAAATTGTAAACGGAATCCATTGAGCATGATTTGACGTAGCGAGAAAATAAGATTTTGGTTTGCTAATTCAGCATGGTAATATGATATTAAGTGTGAAACAATTTATTGTATAAGACACAGGTATAAGACAGCTGCATGTGTGTGCATGGAGATCCTTAGAATTCAGTGGCACTAAATACACACGCGAATGCGTCGCATATAGTGCACGCATCCGCTCGCGCTTCAATCTGTTTCTTTGCGAGCAAGCTCAAATATTGCGAAGCATTTTCTCCTTCACGAGAGGAAAAAAGAAACTGGAGTGTGAGTGAGTAAGTGAGATAGTGAGAGACAGAAAAAGAACGACAGACAGAGAGAGGGAGAGAGTGAGAGAGAGAGAGAGAGAGAGAGAGAGAGAGAGAGAGAGAGAGAGAGGAAGAGAGACAGAGAGGGAAAAGAGAAAAGCGCACTATACACTTGACATCAAATGCTGAATGAGGCGTGAACTTGGGCGTGAATACTTAACTAAAATCACACACGCATAATATAACTAAATTTAAAAAGCGATTTTCCATCGAGACTTCGATTAATGTGCAATATTTTTTTTGCTTTTTTATTTTAGAGTGGTGAATCAAATTTGTACTAAAGCTTATTAGAACATAAGTTATTAGAGCTTATTAAAATATAAAACATTATTACATAGGATGATGAGAAGCGCTCTCAGGTAGAATAGGCTAGAGAGAAACAGAAAGCAGAATAAGAAACTAACGTATCATTAGAAGCTATATAACTTGGTCAATGTTCGAACCATGTACGACATGTCTGTGTGTGTATGTTCGGATAAGGGTTTTTTGACTTCTCAGCTCCCATACTTCTTATTCCCTTGCATTTTTATTTACATTTTTTGCGTTGTTTTCATGCGTATAATGATATTTTGGTCGGTTGCTTGGTTTATCTCTTATTGACTTTATTCTAATATGCACTATATTTACATGATTTTTTTGTAAGTATATTGATTTTGCAAGCTGTTTTTCTGTAAATCAATTGATATTACTGATATTTAAAAGCACGTTTATTGTGGAATTGCAATTATTAATTTAAAAATATCCATCTCTTTTACAAATTATGTTTCTATAGATTTTGAATAAATTACTACAGATATTTTCCTTCACTTAAAAATGTTATATTTTCGAAACTTTATTTTTACAAGGAATGTGGTGTCTGAAAATTATAAATTTTTAAATTACTCAAGTAAAAATAAAATACGCCCTAATATTTATCTCAACAATGATATGGAAACAATGTCATTTTTGAAGTTTCTATATTTCATGTATTATGTTAAATATTACGATGAAATTTATTAAGTTATATTTTTGCTGCCAAAACATTATCATTTGTTTCAAGTAATTTAAAACACCTTAAACTTAACATGTTATATCATTAAAATATAGAGGGGGAGGGGTTGGCGAGCGAAGCGAGCAAAGTGGAAACCCTTATACGGACACATACACACATATACGCACACGCGTGTGCTCAGAGTGGGAGAGAGAGAGAGGGAGAGAGCATGAGAGAAAGAGGGAGAGAGAGAGAGAGAGAGAGAGACTAGGTAAAGCCGTCTACTCAGATGGATTTCACTGACAATTATTTAGGACGAGATAGCCTGGGGTATCTTCTGCTTTTAACAATTGGAATTTCTTTCTCCTACTTGACTTTGAGGCATTCGCTCTTTCGAATGTTACGCGTACAGAAATCGGCCATTCTTTTCAGTAATATATATCTCGAAAAGTGTTATGTCGGCTGCGAGAATTGAACTTGATGTACAGGTAAATAGAACTCTCATTTCTTCACTCAGACGCACATACTTTCTCTCTCTCTCTCTCTCTCTCTCTCTCTCTCTTCCACTCGATTTCTCTCTGTTGAGACCTACTTGATCTTAGTTTAGATTGATGGAATCCACCATAACGATATTTACTATTTTCCGGTTTACTCTATATTATTTTTTTCTTCTCAGGTCTTCTTTCTCGTTCTACTCCTCTCGCTTGCTAAAGATGATAGCCTCATACAACAGTTCAAATGTGGCCTTTTCTTATATAACGATCAACTCAACCGATACTTCACTGGCCTTTGTTTGAACTATTACGGTTCTAAAATGATTCTGCTGTTTCAATTGTTGATTTATGTAACAAGCTTCGTAGCTTCATGCGCTCATACCAACCTGTCATTCAACAGTTCACTTCACTTTTTTACTATTATAATGTGCACATCGCAAATTCATCTTAACCACATTCCTCTCATTTTTTTTAACTATTTCGATCTCGGCTATGTTACCGAGGATTAGACTATCACCACAAAAAAGACACCTGCCGATAATTTTTGAATGAATATTGTTATAATACTTCAATAAACATTACTCTTTTTCATTGACTATAAATGTGTTCTGTTAGCTGAAATCAGTCTTCGATCTCTTTGAATTTTACATTTTATTTTATGTGTGTACAAAATATCAATTCATAAAAAAAACTAACGGATAAAATATGTAATTCATATTCAATAAGGTTGCTTATATTACTTGAAAATTTCTACATTCGTGAAAATTAATATTATTCGCATTTCACAATATTATTAATTATAAATATTTTAGAACCAATTATGACATTTTTTTATTTATTGAAAAATTTTTCTTGTCTATAGATTCTGTTTCATTGCTATTTATAGAAAGCAAGAATCTTTTAAAAAGTAAATATTTGCAAAGTCAGCTAAAAAATCTAAGTCTTTTCTTGAATTTTAATCTAAATATAAATTTAAGATATTTTCTTTATGGTTATTGACTCTATCAATTAGTATATACTAGATAATATTTCTAATAGTTGTGAATGTACATTACATTGAAAAAACTATTGGTGTGAGCATTCATAATAAAATTTCAACGTGTTGACCTGTACAAGTCATCACAAATGTCGTAAGAAATAATGAAAGGTGCTTAGGCATTGAATACGTTAATCAGTGATGGACAAAAACTGCAATATCGTTGAATTATCCTGGCCGATAGAGACCTTGATTTAAAATTATCGATCGAAAATAAAGAGGTGAAAGAGGAGGGGAGTAAGGAGGCAAAAGAATAAAAAAATAACAACAAGAAGAGGCAGGAGAAGCCAGGTATAATGATGATGATTCAGCAGCGCGAAATGTAAAAAAGCTCAGCGGCATGGCAGTTAACAGATGAAGTGTCAACGCGGCAGATCGAATCGCATGGCTAGCAATCGTTTAGTGAAGGCGCGGGTGGACGATGCAAGAATGAGAAAGAGAGAGACAGAGACAGAGAGTGTGCAGATAAACTTTCAATCGTGGGCAGCTGGCAAGATAAATGGTGCACGTTAGTCGTATGGGTATATCTCTAACGTGGACCGCATGGGGCGAGGCGACCCCCAAAGCTGCCTCTAGCGAATAGCTGCTCGACAAATAATTTCCAAATAGCCATGCATGCGCTCAAGGGCCAGGCAGGAGGACAGAGCCGGGGGAAAGGGAGGGCGCGAAGCGAATACGCCGCCTGTAAGTTATGTCCAGCAATGTCATATATTAGCTGCTCACCTGTGTCCACCTTGGTTATATTCGCCAATATCATTCTGCCAGCCATGACTGTTGTACAGCTATTTATTATATTATTAAATGACTATTGATAAAAAGGGATTTTCTTTGATTTCCTTGATCTTTGACCCTTTATTCCGTATTCTTGCTCAAATTGTCTCATACATTAATTACTAAAGCGCGCCACGCGTTTTTAAATTTCATCTGAAGCCCCTCTCTCGCTCCGAGAAAGTATCGAGAAAACAATAATCGAGAGTAAATAGAGGTGACAGTTTTTTTGTTAACATACATTTGCTGTGGGATCTGCGTGCGATAGATGTTTATCAAATATTGTAAAAGGGGCTGACTGGATGGAAGATAGAGAGCAAGCGCGCTTGCACTTTCAAGAGCGAAAGAATGGGAAATGGGGAAGAGGGGAAGAACGAGAACGCAAGACTGGTATCGCGGCAGCATCAGGGCAGCGCTGCCGCAGCAGCAGGTTCAAGGTTCAACTCCCACCTCTGCGACATTGGATTTTTTCGTTATTTTTTTAATCGTTTGTTTGTTAGTTGGTTGTTTTTTTTTGTCGACACTTGCTCCTTTTTATCGCTTTGCAGATCGAGAGAGAGAGAGAGAGAGAGAGAGAGGGAGAGAGTGAGAGAGAGAGAGAGAGAGAGAGGGAGAGAGTGAGAGAGAGAGAGAGAGAGAGAAAGAGAGTCACACGCAGCAGCCAAGTCGTGCAGAGGACGAGTCAACGGCCTTGCTATTCCCTCTCTTTATCTCGTACTCTTTCTCGCTGTCCCCGCTGCAAAACGCAGGCTCATTCTCTCATTCTTTCGCACCGCCGCCACCGCCACCATGCACCAGCGCTTAACTCGTTAGATCAGCGAGTCAACGCGTGCTATACTATATGAGGGGCTAGGAGGATGGCTGACCACCCGGGAGCCAAGCCGAGTTGGGCCAGTTTTATTCTCTCTCTATCTCTCTAGCTCACTCACTCTCTTGTGCATTGCGTGAGCGATGCGAGCTCCTTCTCCATTGTGTACACACGCGCGCGCAGGTGTGTGTGTGTGTGCGTATGTGTGATATACATACATATATAACGTTTTATCTTGAGTGGGCCAGTAGCCTTCTCGTGCCATCAATAAGCCTATTCGCTACGAAGAGCAGCGTGGCAATCGCTCTTGCCTAATATCTGCTTGAACTAGTTTTCTCTCACAGTCAATATTACTACCTGTTTTGTGGCATACTTTGTCTATGCTTGAATGAATAAACTGCATGGAAAGAAATGTTTCATAAAAATTACGATGATTTACAGTATTAAAATTACATAAAAAATAATTCACGATAAAGCTAGGGCACTATAACTGCTTCACGAATTTTAAGTGATATGGCTTAAAAATTATGATTTTTCTTATAATTTTTTTCTCAGTCTGAATAAAATTTATAGAACCATCACGGTAAAAATTTCCCTACTCTCCGGACTTAGTACTTCCGATCGATAAAACAGATCCGGTTTAAAGTATCGCGATGTTGGAGGTTATAAAAATTTTGAATCAATTCGAATATTTTTTTAAATAAAGATTTTGCTTTATTAGATAACACAGGCCGACAAAAAATTTTACCAAGAACCCGAGTATAGTTTTCCGAAGGTTTTTTGCGCGCTGAATCCGAATCCGAGGTCAGAATTACTCTGGTGGCTCCGGTTTTCGAGATATCCTAACCTTAAAGTGCAAAAAACGCGATTTTTGCCTATATTTGAGGTTATGTAGCAAAGAAAAGAAATTTTTTTTCAAAAAACTGTATACATCAAATTAAAGTATGAGTTTTCTTCTTTCAAATGCCGTTGAGTATGCTCGGATATCTTTTTTTTTTCACGAAGTTACACAAATTTGAAATAAAAAGCACTTGGCTAACTTGCTCTACCCAGCGTCATGTGGGTGTGCCTGCTTAGGGGTTGGGAGGGCTGGTTTTAAAGGGTTGAGGAGGTATTTGGGGATGAGGCCTATCTAGATCATATTAGTACGTATACCTGTGATTAGAAAATGAGTTTTTTTATCAAAAAACAGTTAATTAAACTTGCTCTACCCAGGGTTATGTGGGTGAGCCTGTTTAGGGGTTGGCAGGGGTGGTTTCTACCCGTAAGAGAGCATTTTGTAAATAGAAGCACGATGCTCACAATATTTTTTAGTGTTTTGTCATATTTCCAAGTTTGGTTTAAATTGGTGAGTGGCTCTTTAATATGGTTACTTGTTAGATAGCTTGGGCTGAATGATGTGGTGCTTTTTAAATTCATAAAATTTGAAATTTTCAAATTTGTGTAACTTCGTGAAAAAAAAAGATATCCGAGCATACTCAACGGCATTTGAAAGAAGAAAACTCATACTTTAATTTGATGTATACAGTTTTTTGAAAAAAAATTTCTTTTCTTTGCTACATAACCTCAAATATAGGCAAAAATCGCGTTTTTTTTGCACTTTAAGGTTAGGATATCTCGAAAACCGGAGCCACCAGAGTAATTCTGACCTCGGATTCGGATTCAGCGCGCAAAAAACCTTCGGAAAACTATACTCGGGTTCTTGGTAAAATATTTTTGTCAAATTCTGTCGGCCTGTGTAATTTTCAATTACAGGTTCTTCAATTAATTAAATCTTTTACTTTGCCTACATTTCTAGAATGTACACCAATAATAAATATTTCCACTTGTGCTGTGCGAATGGTACGGTCGCTGCGTCACTTCTCATTTCAGCGTCATTCTGCCTATGTGAACTTTTGCAGTTTACCATCAGTACAAATTACCATGATGGAACTGTTACGTCTGGAACGTATTTTTTTGAAATTTTCAAATTTAAATATTACATATGCTATTATGGAATTTAAACTCTTAAAGAGACCAAGTTTATGACAGAATCAAAAACTTGTATCGATTTATGTCATGAAAGAAAACACAACGAAGTAAGCGCGCGCTACTTTCTATATATTTTCAAATCATAAAGATGATATGCTACAATACAGATAACATATAAAGTCCGGCATAAGCTTCCGCAGGGTAGTTCAATTTGAGAGTTCCGTACTATTGTCGTTTCGACAATTGGTTAATACGTATACTCGAATTGATAAATCGTCATACTTTACTTATCTGTCAAATTATATTTTTTTACTTCTAAAATAGCTATCAATCGCTGAACATTATACTAATAAATTATATATTCCAATAATCTGTTTGTAAAATAACTATCCGGAATAAAGTCTCGATTTGTAACAATTATATTTGTGGGCGTTCTTGTGATATTATTTCATTACTGACTCACAGATTCTTTTCTCTTCTTTAGAATTCAACGAGATTACAATCAACTAAAGATATTGTAAATTGTTTACTACATCAACATCGTTTAAAAAGAAAAAGATATAAATAAAAATTAGGTATTTTACTAGATTCTATACTGAGTCTTGAATGTTAATTAAAAACTAATATTCAAGACGTACTAGAACCGTAAAATTTCATGTTCATAATGTAGGAATCAACCAAAGGAATCAATCAATCAAATCGTCAGAAAAAGTCTATAAATACACCACAAATATTATTACGAAAAAATTACAGAGCAGAACTGTAAAATTTCTTGGATTATTGAACAATTTTTATGCTTGTATTCATAATAATTCAGCCAATTCCATCATAAAAATTCATGAATTCTTATCACGTCTCAGCTTTACCATGACAATTACAATAATTTTTACGTGATATTTCTTTCAGTGTGCGTCCGCAATTGGAAAATTTACAGATGATTTTATTAAAATTATTAACATATGAAATCTAGCCCAACTACAGTTACCCACAACATTTGATCAGGCACCGCAAGTGAGCAATAAGCTTCTGTGGTTACCAATCTCGTGAGCACAAGTGTACGTATAAGATAATAATTTGCCGATGGAGTGAGTTTATGAGTTTGCATAAACGCGATAGAATTATCAATAGAGAATCAGTAGCCCGCACCTTCATTCCTACACATGCATATTGAAGAAAGCTTCGGACTGTCCGATCAGATATAATGAATTAACGCAAAGTCCTCTCTTGTCGCAGACTAAGCAGTCACCCAAAATTCCAATCCAATCCAGACATAAATGGGAGCTCGGTTTCCCGAAGGCGACCATATTGAAGAATTTTATTCGGCAGCCGATTGGTTGGCTGGCGATGACGTAGCGGTCGGCGGGCTTGCGCGACGAGTCGTGATCGTCTTGACAATGTTTTTGTTTATTTCACGTCAATATCTCGACGGCGATATACATCATTATAATAATAACCTTATGTGCTCGGTTATACAATTTTGTACTTGATTTTCATACGGAAAAATCTACATCAATTACCGTATATTATTACAATTGTGATTACTGCTGTTATATCGAGACAAGATTTACCATAAAAAAATTCAGTTAAAGTTAGTTATACGATAAGGTTTTTTTGTTTCTTAATTTAAAAAAAAATTATGCGATTTCTCAGTTTTATTATCAGTATATGCACGTAAAAATCGTTAGCTATTAATTTCGAATTAAAAATTCAATTCTATTGATTGTTTTCATTACAATTAATACTTTTTGGGATTACGCGTAATCTTTTTTGTACTGTTGATTTTTTCATTAATAATATTAGATCTTTTTGCGATTACACATAACTTTTTTTTATATAGTCAAAAGAGAAACCATTTAGTTTTTGTTTGTTGATGTTGTAAGAGTTTTAAAAAAATTGACGTTACCTAATGTTATTCATGTTGATATGATGATGTTGATGTTAACTGATGATGATGTGAAGTTTTGAATGAAACGTTGAAACATGGATGTTCATATAATAAATTTTGATTTTTAAATTGAAATTGAATTTATGAAGCTTTATCGTAACAATCATATTGCAAAAATCTGCAATTATTGTATTAATGTACAAGTATACAAAATTATTATTAAATATACTTAAATCAAATTATTTATCTGTAGGCCCATTTTTTTTTCAAAAACATGGGTCGTAAAAGAAAAATTAAAACAACAGAAGAAATTGAAATGTCAAAGAAAAGGAAAGTCGAACAAAATCGTTCTTATAGGCGACGTGTTAATTCAACAGCTGCATTGAATGAAAGTATTTTTTCAAATTATCCGATTGGTACCCATAATTCCAATCAAGATGTTAATGAACATGATTCTCTTCAAATGAATAATGAAGTAAATCTAAATAATAATAATGATAATCGAAAAAATTTGAATATTTATCAAAATTTAAAAATTATAGAATCTGATCATTGTTATTATAGTAAAAAAAATAAAAAATAAACAGAAAGGAGTTCAATTTCTCTACAATCGAAGACGTTGAATAAACTTGCAGAGAACTATAAAGGTCTTATGAATATTTTATGTAAGCATTGTAACGCAAAATATTTTGCCATTGAAATAGTTGATAATAAAGTAAATCATATTAACGCTAAACAAAAACACGACGAAGTTGGCAATGGCGAAAAGAAATATTCTTTCAACGATTGTTGTAGTTATAGTAGTGTTAAACTTGACGATTGCCAAATATTTTCTCGGACTTGAAAGCGCTTTTCGAAGGTCATCATCCAAAGTCAAAATAATTTTTGAAAGAATACGGAGTTTCAATTGTAGCGTATCATTTGCGCCTTTCAATGCAAATTTAATTCAATGTCAAGGGCAACGAGGACAATATTGTTTTAAAGTACACGATCAAATTTATTATCAAATTAATACTACGTTGAAAACTATAGAAAGCGAAAAACCATGTTACGGTTAATTATTTTTGGTAGACCAAAATGAAGCCTTATGTTACTGACTTAAAGCAAATTCCAATCTTGATTCTAAAATATTACTTTTAATAGATAATCAATATTATACGTAATCATAATAGTTTTACGCAATTTTATGAAATGATGAGAGATGAAATTCAAGATCAACAGCAAAAAATTATTGAAAAGAATGATGTTTCTAAATTACCACAGTTGAAATTAAGATTTAATTTAAAACCAGGGTTAGATCGACGACGCTATAACTTTTAAAGAATTTACGAGGTGGCTGTCGTATTTTCTACTTCAGCTGATGGTGAAATTACTGATTCTTATGTCGTGATTCGCAATAAATCTTCAAAACAATTGCAGAGAGTAAGCACAATGGATTCAAATGTAGAACCTTGGGTTTATCCATTAGTTTATCCACAATTGGTATGCAAGGGTGGCACGAAAATATTAAACATAATCTAGATAAATGTCGTGTAACAAGATCTGAATACTTTAAATATCGATTAGTTGTGCGAAATCATTTTAACGTTTTTATTCGTGGTCGTCGTTTATTCAGCAGTGATTAGTAGACAGTTATGTGTTCAAGTTGAAAAAGATTGAATTACATTTTGTAAAATGCAACAAGCGAATTTACGAGTAGAATCGTATCAAGGTTTGACAGACTATCTCAGAAACAATACTAATAACATACATACAGATGCCAGTTTAGGAAAAACTTTTATACTGCCATTAACTTTTATTGGTTCTTCTAGAAATATTATGCAAAATTATCATGATGCAATGGCAATTGCAAGAAAATTCGGTGTTCTCAATGCAATCAATAATAGAGTTGTGGTTTCGTATTCTCCAAAACTGTCTTTGCTTTTGAATTGTCATATTAATGTTGAAGTAGTGATCAATATAAAATCTGTTAAATACCTATATAAGTATTTTTAAAAAGGTCATGACGCAGTAGCTATTGTTATAGGTAATCCAGAGGGAGAAAATTTTATTAACATTGATGAACTAGCAGATTATGGAAATTCACGTTACGTAAGTGCAGCAGAAGCTTATTGGCGTATTGAAGGCAAAAAATGCAGGCCAAAAGTCATGTAGTAACAAGACTACCTCCACTCACCTAATCAACAGATGGTAGTAATAGGTGAACATATCGAAAATCGATCATCTGAGGAATATGCAGAAAAATTAGCTTCAGCTTTAAATCAAACAACTATGTTACTAGATTACTTTGCTCTCAATTTACGAGACAAAGAAGCAAGATTAATATTTTACGTAGGCATTCCAAATTTTTATGTTTTTAAATAAATCAAACGTGATGGCGTTAATGTTAAACAGTGGATAAGTCGACAGGGTCATTATAATGCTATCAGGCGAACGTATAGTGTAAGTCCTACTAATCTTGAACTTTATCATGTAAGATTGTTGTTGTTACACAAAAAAGGTTCTACAAGTTATGAAGATTTACGAACAGTAAATCGTGAAATCCACTCAATCAATTATTGAATCATATAATTAATCAAAATAATTTGATTTTTTCAACTGCTCATGAAAATTATTTAATATTTTCACGATATACAAGGTATAATTTCAAAAATTCAATTAACAAAAAGAGAAATTTTAAATAAATAAAAAATAGAGAAACAGATGCTTGGAAATATTTCAGATTCTTATAACTATCCCCATTACGGAAAAACCAATTTTTTTTCTAGAAAAAACGCACTGTTTGCCGCAACTTTATTATAACAAACAGATAAATAAATAAATTATTGCAATTTTTATCAAATTCTAAGAAATTCTAAGAATTTAGAATTTGAGCATCAAAGACTGTGATAAGTATATGCATGTAGAAGATATCGAAATTTATCGGAAATATTTTGAAAACTGTGATAAAAAAAGGTGGTACGTAAATGCCTCACTACCTCTCAAAGGGATAATCATTCAGCGAATATAACGTGGATAAAATAGTCATCAAAAATAAATAATTATGTGAATATTTCAACTTCTATTTGAAAAACAAAATCATAATCAAATACAACAATAAACTTCTAACATTTGAGTAACATTTGCGATTGATAAATTTTTTTACATATTTCAATATAAATCGTGTATTTTTCTTTAGATAAAAAGCAACAATTGAAACATGAACAGACAAGAAATTATGCAACTGTTAACATGATAGAAATTTTCATTATAAAAAAAGATAAGAAAAGTCATTACACAAGAGTCAAGGAGAATCACATTTGCATAATAACCATTTTTTTTTTCATTTTTCTCTTCAGAGAATCAACAGTTATCGTCATTGTCAAGTAACAAGGTTATATAAATGTAGAGTTCAAGAAATATAAAATTTAAAAAAATGTTGCATATTCTTTCAACGCTTTGGTAAGCATAACGAAAACGTAGAACATCAAATACACTATATATTGTATCCGCAAGTCCTTATTCCAACTTTAATAACTTAACCTGAAAAAATGTACCTGTTAACGTTGTCCAAAAATCAATATTATAACATAATTTTACACAAATTACCTTTTTTGGTGAATTACAGTTTGCTTCAGCTTTACGCTTAGGTATTTGAGTTCCTTTCAATAAGTCATCCTCACTCAGCGCAGGCTGACCAGTAATCTTAATGTGCTTTAATTCTGACTCAACCAAATGAGGGATAGTTGAAGTATTAAATATTTCCCTAATAATTTCAATATGGGTGTTTTCCTTCAAATCAGTCTGGACGTAGTTAAGCACACGAATTACTAATTTCCATAAGCCATCAATAATACAAGTTTGTCCTCCTCCCGACGCCATAGGATTTATTTCTGAATTGTGTGTGGTGTGTCCTGTATCAGAATACAGCTAGATATAAATAAGAATATCACATGAACTTATACATAGAAAAATATGTCATTTATATATATGCGCGTATTCTGAATATGGTTATCCAAAAAACTTCCATAATCGTAATTCATTACATCTTCACTTTTTACTTAAGTAGCTGGGGATACTGCCAAGGGGTCTTCTATTTTTGCCAGAACATTGTGTGAGTAACGCATCAGAAGCAATAGTAATGTCCCAATGGATTGTGCCAGAACTATATATAGTATTCTTCACTTTTACTACGTCTGCATTGATATGCAATAACTATTTATTACATTAATAATATTAAAAAAATTCACTATTAAAAATTGAAAATGAATGAAGCAAAATACAAATATATTAACTTACAAAATTTGCTTTTATGTAACCCCCTTAACTTTGGTATCCTATGCTAACACTTGTATTTTGTCTCCATCTTAATTGGTTAAAATAAATTTGAAAAGGTTGGATCTGCTGTTGTCAATACCAGTATTTCCCAATGTAAATCCCAATGATTTCTAAATGATGAGTAAAAATCAAACAGATCAATTACTTAATTTGAATTAATTGTATTTGATACTTTTATCTTGTATTAAACAATTATTCATTTTTTGGAAATAGAATGTAAAAAAATGTTTTATTTATATATCAATTAAATTAAATTAAGATGAAGAACAAAAGGTGAGAAATAGGTTGTGGAGAAAGTAGAGGGATATAAGAGATTGTGACTGTAGACGAATGGTTAACAAGGAGAGGATACGTAAAGAGCAGAAAACAGACTTGAGGAAGTGCAAGAAAAGCTGGGACTACCGGTGAGAATTATTATAAAGAATAGAAAAATGCAAGAGCAGGGAGAATAATATGTGTTAGAGAAAAGAGGAAAATGGTTGAAAAGGGGTGACAGAGGTATAAGTAATAAAATAGAATGTAAGGATAGTATAGGGAAGCAGCCAAAGAGAAAGTGAAAAGACATGAGAAAACCATCAGAGTATGAGAAAGAAACTATAGTACTTACGCAGTCTTTTCCCATTCTTTCGTAGTTCTTCTCTACCTATCAACAAATGTCTAAAATCACCTACGTGATGGTAATAGGTATTTATGTCTTCGTCTACATCCATATTGAGTAGAAAATAGTAATCCAAGTAATACACAGTCAATAGCAATGTAGTACACTCAGGAACTACGCAGCTTCAATCCTTCATACAAGAAAAGGTAATAAGTAATTATTTACACCGAGTAATAATTTTGAATTGAACAAAAATCTACATTCAATAACTACTCTCCAAACTTCAAATTTAGTTCGACGGTAAGACGACCAACGATCAAATGACGTAGATTGCCCGAGCAGAACGACACGATATGTTGGGAACAATTGATATTTTTTTGAATAATCACTAAGGCAATCGAAAACATCCGTTGAAGTCTTAGTTTTTTACTTTGAAAACGATACTAGACAAAAAATACAATTCATTATAAGAATAATTAAAACAACAAAAAATATTCTGCTTTGCTTCAGAAATAAAGAAAAAACAATCATTTTAATTGAAAATTTTTTGACATATAAATTTATATACCAACTTTAAAAATTGAATTAAAACAATTTTAAATATCAAGGATTCAATAAATTTATTTTTAAAATTAATTTATGAGTGTATGTTATTGCATAGATGTGACGAAACGACACACAGTGAAATGCATATAAAAGTTATCTTTGATATTTAAAATATTCATTGTTAAAAATATACAAGTTTCACTTTTACAGAATTAATACACCTTAAAATTTCAATAAAAGTAGCATTTGGTACAGTATCATCTCTTTTGATATGTGATTTGTCTTGGACACGTAGCACAGATGGTGATGGTGCATGAGACTCTATGATTCTTTGAATAGAATAGTATTCGCCATTTTCAACTGGCTCGGATGAATCAAACATAGTATTGACTTCTAATTTTGCATTTGTCGCTGTATCAGCGATACAGCTAATGTAGTAGTTTCGAGTATTGGTCACATAGTACCTGAATGTGCACTTGATATGACCTCTGACTACTGAAATAATATATATAATTTTTTTTTATAAACTAATGCAAGATTTATTTAATCTAATTGTTACACTTACTTATGTCAACATCTACATAGTTAGAAATATCAGAGATTATAACTTCAATTACATTAACTCCATTTTTCCCAGGATGAAAATTACCTAAATTTTTTACAGTTGTATTACCTCGTACTTGAAGTTCGTAGCTCATATTACCAAAGTTCTATTTCACAAACTTGGGTACGGCAACCATAGCATTTCTTATTTGAACCTTTTGTTACTTTTAAATATAAATGAAACAAGTAAAATTATATTTATTAAAATTTACGGTTCCTCCAGTTTCAATCATTAATAACTTTGAAATATCATCTTTCCAGGCCACAACCTACACCCGCTTATTGTCATTGTTATTCAGCACAATTTTGTAGTATTTCGCTCTAGAAGAATTTGGATTGAAATCGATACGCACAACGTATCCTATCATAGACCTAAATATAGAAATAAAGATAGAAATAAGAAAATAAATATACAAAATATCCATATTGATGAAAAATTTATATGCCCATTACAAAATTATCGAAACTAAATGATAAATATATGAATGAAATTAATTTGTTAGAAAGTTATTCAACTTCAAAAACACTTAAAATATACTATTTCAATATGGCCGGAGCGCTCGGTATAAACATTTTTTTTCAAATTGCGCTCCGCCTGGTGAATCGCTTTTTAATTCGAACTGCAATTTCAACTAACGACCTCGATAACAAACACTCCACTGACGACACGAGCATAAACTCCGGGTGTATTTCATCAATCCATCAGGACCATTTGCCCCACTTTCTTGCCCACCAGTCAGAATCAGGACACGCATTAGGCCGAATCAGCCGTTGTGGAGCATCACGTGCTCTAACTACCGAGTATGCGGGAAAGACGCACTTTGCCCACGGAGTATCGAAAAAAAACATACTTACGCTGTTGGGTCTCTCGGCGCCATGGTATCTGAAATAAATGAGTTCATAAATTTTTTTGCCAAATCCATTTTTGTAAGATGTCTCCAGTATGATTGTCACTCAATTAACACGTCGACGGTTGCACTGATATTCATCTACTGAAGACGAGTGTCTTTTGATAAATACTTATCACCATAGAAACGATATTTTTTATTTAGATTTTGTTTCAAGAATCTTCATTAAGCAACGATGCTTTTTTATTAAAATTTTCTTCTGAAAATTATATTTGAACTTATATTTAAAAGTTCTTATGCATGAAACTTGAACAGCATGTTTTTTTCTGTCATTTAATATTTTTTTCTAATTAAAAGGAGCATTTAATTAAGCATCTCAGTGTTAATTAATACCTAAAAACTTCTCTCGCATACGCCTTCATTGTATCTAGCAAAATTAATAGCGTACCCAATTGCGTTAAAAATTAGTTTCAGTTACAAAATAAAAAGTTCAAATTAAAATAATATAATGAAAAAATGTTCATAATAATTATCGTATAATCATTAACAAAAAAAAGAAAAACAACCCAAGTAAACTCCAGGGGCGCGCGAAACGCGCGATGCCAACTACTAGTCCCTATAAAAGGAAGGAGGAAGTCCCCTCTTCCTTCAACAATAGTTGAATATTGTTAGTCGAGAGAGCGTAAGCGCGATGTTATTGGGAGAAAGTCGAGAACGGTGGAGAATTTAAATGTATGAAAGCAGGAGAGTACGATCGAGTGAGGACTGCGAAGATAGCCCCCGGGTTTTTTCAAGGGAAAAATTGTTGTTAGCTAAAAAGAGAAAACCGCATTAGTTATAATGAATAACATGATACACGGTTCTTGTGGAGATTGGTGTATTGATGGGAAATGTTCGAAAAAATACCTTAAACAATTTCAAGAAGAAACAATAATAATTGATGATGAAAATGGTTGCGTTTCTTATTGCCGAAGAGATTCTGGAAAGACATATTTACGTTCTGATGAATACGAAGTATCTTTGAAACTTAATTATCATATTAACGTTCAAGTTTCTTTAAGTATAAAATCCGTTAAATATTTACATAAATATCTTTACAAAGGACATGATGCAGCATCTGTAATTATAACTAATTCTAATGACCTTACTGATCATGATTCAATATTTAAATTCATGATATGTAGGACCAGCAGAATCCGTTTTTTTTTTGTTCCAACCAATGCATGATAAAAATTATATTATTATTCGTTTACCTGTGCATCTTCCAAATTTTTAAAACATCGCAATTCGCACAGAACCTACTGATATTGACGAGATAAATAATGTAATTCGCAAATATCAATGTTGATGGATTATTTTGATTTGAATATGCGAGATCCCAATGCACAACAATATTATTACTCTGAAATTCCAGAAAAATATGTTTTGAAGCAAATTCAAATTGATGGACGGAAAGTAAGAAGGTAGGTTCAAAGAAAAGTCGAAATTTCATGCATTGGACGTATCAGTTGATCCAAGTTAATTTGAATTATTTTATTTGAGAATTTTATTGCTTCGAGTAAAAGGTGCTACAAGCTTTAAAAATTTAAGAATAGTGAACGGAGAATTACATGAATCTTTTCTCTTTCTCTTCAGCTTGTTTAGCACATGGTTTTATTGAAAGTGACAATGAGTGGAAAAATGCAATGAGAGCAGCTTATTTGTACAAATTTTAATAACATACATTGTAATCCTCTTGATTCAATAAAACTTTGGACAGATTTTAAGGATGCGATGTCTGAAGATTATATGCGTCAATTTAATAGTCATGAAAGTCATACCAAAGTACTTATAGATATACGAACTTTAATCCAAATTAAAGGTAAAAGTCTTGATGAATTTCCGCAATTCCTAAAACTATTGCAAAATGTCTACGAAATTTTATAAAATTCCAGAAATTTATTTGACTGTTGGTCATGATCGATATCTGAAATTAAACGAAAAACAAAAAGAAATAGCGGGCACAATTTCAAATGCCGTTTTAAATAATAATTATATTCTGATGAAAATTCAGAATAGAGTAACTGTTTCTTTATAGATGGTCCTGGTGGATCGTTATTATCTCAAGATAAAACAGTACATAAAGGATTTCAATTACCTATACCTTTGTTACCAGATTCATCATCGAACATAAAATTAGAATCAGAAGAAGTTGCTAATTTGAAAGAAACAAATGTCTTTATCTGGAATGAAGTTTCTATGGTTCCAAAATATGCTATTGAAGTGATGGAAAAACTTTGTATAACGTAATGAACAATGATAATTTATTTGGTCAAAAAATCATTGTTTTAAGAGGAGATTTCAGGCAGTTACTTTCTGTGAAAGTAAATACATAGTACGCATGGTGAAACCGTTGATTTATCTATAAATCGTTGTTCCTAATGCGAAAATATTATTAAATTTTCTTTAACATAAAATATGCAAGCATTACCTGAAGAAATTAAATTTTTGAAATTTTTGTTAAACGTTGGTAATGGAATATTGGATGACAATTAAGATAACTTGAATTTACAACATTTTCCTCAAAATTGTATTAGAGTAATTAGTAACGTAGAAGACATAGTAAATGACATTTATGGTGATATATAACGCAACAAACAATATAGAAAATCATTTAATTTTGATAATTTATGTGCACGAAACATTCACGCGTTAATAAAATTAATGAAAAAGTTATTAATTTACTGGATGAAACAACGGAAAAAATTTACACAAGTATTGATAGTATAGAAAACTGTGATAATAAAGGTTTTGAAGGTGTTATATCAATTAAAGATTTGAATACACTGTCTCCCTCGTCTCTTGCTCCTAACAAATTAAAATTAAGAGTAAATTGCATTTGTATGCTAAACCGAAATCTTACTATTAATGAAGGTTTATGTAATGGTACTAGATTATAGATTTTAGAATTATGGAATAATTTATTGCAATGTGAAATATTAAATGGTCATAAAAAGGAGAAATAGTCTTTATAAATCGCATAACGTTGTATTCCTCAGAAAATGAATATCCATTTGTTTTTAAACGCCGACATTTCCTATCAAATTAGCATTTGCAATAACAATAAATAAAGCACAAAATCAGACTCTAGAAAAACTTGGAATATATTTAGGAAATTACCTTTTCAACGACGGTCAGTTATACGTTGCTTTATCTCGAGTTTGATCGTGGAATTCATTGAAAATATATACGAATTGTCCTAATAAGGACAGCATTAAAATTTTTCTATATAAAGAATTGTATTCATAAATTATTTATTAACGAAATATTTTACGTTACAAAATTTAATTTAAATAATTTTTATTCATTTTATTAATATTGTTACAAAAAGTTAAATGTCGATCGCACCTATTATCCAGATGAACAAGCTCCATGCGCGCGGTACGCACACTAATGCACTTCAAGTCCATCTATAAAAGAGAGCCAACTCTTAGAGTGTCGCCATGTTCGATTAGAGTGCTGCTGTATTGGAAAGCTATATCGGATAAATAGACGGAGTTCGGTTCTGATCGTCACAGTGAGCAGACGTGTTTACGATCGCTCCATGATAGGCTAGCAATCGTTGCTAAATAGCACTACGCGCGAGTCTCTGCGATTTTGCCCTAAACAGCAGATAACTCTAGGGTGTTTCTCAAATCACCCTTGCCAAAATGGTTTTTCAACGAAAAACCAAACATCACTGAACCTAACGTCTAATTTGTATACACCTATAAAATTAGTTCCAATATAAGTCTCAGTTATGCAGCAGCTACAAAAAATAGAAAATTTCCAGTACGCGAACAAGGAATAATACTAGAATGTGCCGGAACATAATATATTTTAACAGACTACACTTGTACAGTGGGCGATATTGTTGAGCCAATAAATGTGATATACGCTACGAGGATCTCAAAAATCATGTTTGTTTATACTTAGCTACTAAGCTCCTTTAAAAATTAAAAGATTTACAGATAAGCACCCGTCGTTAAAAATCAAACGATTCGAAATTCCCGTGAGACCGCTAACCTCTAAACAAAAAAACTTGAAAACTCGATTTTAAAAAAGGTATGAAAAATTCGTTTTTTTTAAACTACATTTTATCTGGATAAAGAATTTTTCGTAAAAAATTCGTTGGCACCATCGGAAAGAGTATTTCTTAAACTTTCAGAATATGGTCCTCAACATTTTTTTCATGCCTGTAACATTAGTTATGGGTACTCAAAGACTGGTGTACCGGGAGTGGCGTTTTAAACCAAAACGGCTTAGAACACTATGATATAAACTTCTAAATTATTAAATATATATTGCGTTAAATAATAATAGAAATTATTTTTGTTGACTATTCGAAATGTATTTTACAAGAAAATCTACAGATAATCTACATTATCAGTACAGAAGTGTAACGCAACTTCCGCTGTGTCGAACGCATCGAATCTTATGCCCAAAATATACTGATCCCCGCAATTACATTTATACACCACGACTCTCCACTCCTTTCAACTCATTAAGGTTGTACTGGCATAAGATTTGAGTAATAAGAAATTAATAAAATTTAATTTATATAATCTTCATACGTTTCTGCGATGCTCATATCAATTTAAACATGATTTGATCCAAAGAAGTGGAGATATTAGAGGACAAAGTTCAACTAAAATACATAGGTTCTTATGAAGAGACACTGAATGGCTTTTTAAAATATCTTCGAAGACATATTCTACTAATGAGAATGAGCTAATAAATGGATCTGTTTAAAATTAATTATTTAGGAACAGTTACCTGAAGTTTATCTGGTCGCTCGTTGGTAAAATATTTTAATCGAAAGTACACGAATCTTGTATTTTGATGTCCTCGCGCAAGACATGTGGCAACATCGTATGGCGTTCTCGTACGAATTTGATCGATTGATTCTGAATCCTCCCAGATTGAAATTGATTTAATTAAAAATGATAATCTTAATCTGTCTTATTAAGTAGTATAAATTATTGGCGAAATAATATTGTATTAACAGTTATTAAAAAAACGAAATTATTGTAATGTCAAATTTGATTTAATTGTGATCTATATAAGGATAAGGTTTACGATTATAATTGAAAATGTTGTATAGAAATATCATAAATCTTACCACAATATTTTATTACATAATAAATATGGCTCTCAATGGAACGTATAAATATATAAATAATATTCTGAATAAATAAACAAATAAACATAATACAGTAATTCCGACAACAAATCATTAATTACAAGTACTTGCCTTTTCTAAAAAAATTAGTAACTGTTTTTATCACAGATTGCGCTTCACTCATACACGCTTTTCCATTTATTTTTTCTGTAAACAACTTAGCGATTCCTCTGTCTTTTTCAATTTCAAATATCTTTTACAATAGTACAATCAACAAATCAGTATTTATCATTCTTTTTTTTTATTTCTTTCGAAATCACAGAATCAAGGGGAGAAAAATCAACAATTTTTACGTAATTGGTCAAGGTTTGCGTGTATTTAATAAGATCCGCCTCCCTGACTGGGTGTTTTGCGAGAATACAAAACAACATTTTCATATCAGCTAATGCATTATATATACCGACTGTACTTATTTTATAAGTCTCTGCCAAAGCTCCTAATTTGTATGTTTTGCGCCCGGGTAATAAATTCTTAAAAATTTTAAAAAAGTCCACAAAGCCGTAAATAGCAGCCTTGAAATTCTCAAACATTTGCGCTTTTTCTACATTATTCGTCAAATGCTTCTTGTTAAATTTATAATTGTGAGCAATTAAAGTACATGGCGGTTTATAAGATAAAAGAAATTCTTAAAATTGTATGAGCCCGTTACGAAGTGTTTCAGTTTTCACTTTCTGACCAGCGTAGAATAACTTGCCGCCGATTTTTCTTGAATGACTCACAACAGATCCTTGAACAGATACTAGTTTACACGGCTTTATACAAACATTAAAGTACGACCATTGCACAGAGCTCTGATTTGTACGATAGCATTTTCTGACAAATCAGTTGTCTCGAGATTAAATACGACATATTTGCCTGGAGTGTACGATGATTCGGTGCAGTTGTCAATTATCTCTTCAGATGATTCCAATAAAGACATGGGCTCATTGATGCATTCTTTATCGATAAATCCCATTCCCGATGTGTAGAACTTGCCTTCTTCATGCTCAAGGTGATATTTCAAAGCGTTCAGTTTGAAGTATCCGACGACGTGCTTTAAACTCCTTTGTACAAATTTTTTCATGTTTGTTAGTTCGTCGGGTAGCCTGTGAGGTATGAAACTTCGAAAAAGTTCGAGTGGAAGGAGACAAATTTAATGTGGCTGCTGCTTTTTCAAACTGAAACTGCAAACTGACGCAGCTACTTTAACATCACCAGATTCGCTCAATCCATAACATTTCGTCTTTTGAGCACGACTCGTTGTTACATGATGAAAATTTTCATTCAATTCAGTCGACGCTTCATGAGAAAATTTATCAGCTTTTGAAGCAATAGAATTAAATAACTCAATGAGACTTTCACATAGCGATTCGTCCTTGAAGCCTCCAGAAATCGTAGTGTAATCGTAGTTTTCTTTTGCCACTTGATAACGACACCAAGATCCAAGGCATTTGCCATGGGTATTGTATGCATGAAAAGGAATCGATCGAATTACATTCGATACTTTGGCTGGATCTCCGTCATTTTGTTTTACTACGTATGAAAAACATCGCTTGAAATAATTTATTTCTTCAATAGTCAATATTTGCTTGTGTTTGTTTTTCAATTTTACAGTTGACTTGTCAAGCATTTTATAGTATGATTCGAGTCCGACAATTTTACAGTAGGATGTTGAGTATAACTTCGAATTTTTGCAATCGACGATGAGTCATCATCGCCAATGAGGATCCTAAGTTCCAAATTAAATTATTTCAAAACGTCGCTGTTACATGTAAGAGCCAGCACCAAGTCACTTTCCATTCCTTTTGCAGGTCTAGTATAATTTTTTTGGCAATTGTAATCTTCTGGAGAATGTCCTAAACCACACTTTTTACATTTCTAATTTTTAATTCCTAATTTAATCTAATTTTTAATTTCGATTATAAGACGTGTGTGTACTCGTATACCAGAGAGACAGCCGTACCCACTCAAACTGTCGTAATTATGACCTGCTCCTCGCTTAAACCACGTAATATCATAGGATGCAGCAATTCTCACGCAACCTTCATACGAAACTTCAGTTTAATTAGAAAAAACCAACACATAATCGTCTTGTCAAGCAAGAAATCGCAATTGTTTGTAGCAGAGGGATTTCCGAAGGAAATTTTTACATTTGAAAGGAATTGGCATCGAATTTCCAGTCGTTGGTCAGTAATAGACTTGATGACGATTTCAAGCCTTCGTAGAATTTCAGTCCATTGTCTTGATCTTTTAGATCAAGTAAAATGAAACTTTTACCAAGAGTCACAGGTTTGCTAAAAAAACAATATAAATAATAAATTCAACAACCAACTTTTTTTTTGCACAATTTAATTATCTTTTTGCTTTACATTTTATTTATTTGTCAATTGTATACAGTATATAATTTTATTTTCATAAAATTTTAATTTAGCATTAGCGTATATCTGATGATTAAATTAATAAGAAGTACATATAAGGTAATAAAGAAAATTGAAAACAATTACAGCATATAAAAAATTATATATGCATAAACGTAATAAAAAATTGAAATGATGACAATATATATATTTAAAAATATATATATTTAAAAATCAATATAACTTGCTTCATAAATAAGTTCACAATTAATTATTATTTAAAATTTGATTAAATGACAATCCAAACGCGGTAAATAATTTATTATTGAATAAAAAAATAAACGCATCGCGTGACTTCCAATTCATAATTACATTATTTTAGATATCTTATCATTGTTGTCTACCACGAGTTCCCTTTTTACTTTAGCAGCCTTCCGGCAACTATCTTTGGCAGGTTTCTCTATTTCTGAACCGATAATCCTATCATGCTGTTTGAAATTATGATCATCAATTGTCGGTACATTTATATAATTAAAAGAACTTACCTGTAAGTAAAGTTCTATTATAATTGTATGAGCACCTCTTCCGAAATGATCAAATATACTTGTAGTCCTTTCGACTTCAGGTCGACCTGGCCTAATCCCACCATTTTTTAAAGCTTAAGGCTTTTAATTGAAAAAAGCGATAAGATGAGGCGCTGCCAGCGTCTCCGCGGCGCGCCACACGCTCGTGCGATGCCGACAAGAGTTCGTGCTCGCTTCCCTCAATAGTTTGAAGCTCTGTCGGAACTAAACTAATAGGATCACGAATATATTTTCGAGATGGAGGGATATCAAAGAGGTGAGACTTTGATTATTTCGGAAGAGGCGCTCATACAATTATAATAGAACTTCACTTACAGGTAAGTTCGTTTAATTATATAATTGTATTGTGCGCCTCTTCCTCATGATCAAATATACTTGTAGCTGTTTAAAGCAGTTGCGACGGAGTTGTATATTAAACGTCCTTGGTGATCAATACTTCATTTGGAAGAGAAAATAGGATACAAGAAAGAAAAATTAGTTTACAGACTTTTAATCATTAAGAATAGCATTATTAAACGCGTTTTTTGTGACAATAACTTCGCGATCGTAGAATTTTGTAAATGTATTTGATTTTTGTCCAACCGACAGTTTTTCGCAACGTATCAATGTCAACACCTTTTCTTTTAGCTGCCGAAGTTGATGCGTGTCGTGTCGAATGGGCAGTAAAGATGTTAGTATCTAAACCGGTCTTGGATAAAGTATATTTAACCCAATGACCTAGGGTTGCAGCTTTTACTGACTTGAACGGTTTCTTATTAGTTAAAAAAAGAAATTTTTGGTTGTTTCTCCTTTGAATTGTTTTTTCTATGTATGTTTTTAAAGTTGATGCTGCGCATAATTTTTCATTATCGCGATAGAAGGGTAAAATCAAGGTCGGTTGTTTTTTGTTATGGCCCGAGGTTTTGATACGCATAGGTATCTTTATATGAATTGCATCTTCATTTTGTTCGATATTTTCTATTTCGATTAAGGAAAAAGTTTGCATTCGGTGTCCTGTAATGAGGGCAAGAAGGGTGATAAGTTTTCTACCTAATTCTTGTATGGATAAATCGGCATTATTAGGTAGAGATGATATATAGTCAAGAACAATTTTTGGGTCCCAAGTCGTGTCATATTTTGGAACTGATGGTCTGAAGTTGGTCCGGCACGAGCCGTCGAGCTGACTGGTCGCATGCCGATCGCTCCGCAACTTTACCGTTATTTCACGGAGTGAGGATCGCTTTTCCTGCCTCAATGTGTGACAACCGAGTGATCAAGTGAACAGTTCATCTCACCACCCACCGATCGAGTGCAGATGCCTCATATTCCGTGAAAAGAAAAACGAAAAACATCACGAACGAGAGTGACCGTGCAATTTTGATCGGCGAGCGCCGCCGTGCACGCGCACGGCGAGGCGAGCCATCGGCAACGCGGCACCACCGAGTACCCGTCTCTCATCGCTTCAAACTTTCTCGTGAAGGGCACAAAATGCCCAACACCGACGGAAAAGATGACAACTCGGGCGGCTTGCCCACAAATGGAACGACATCGCCCACCGCGGCCATTGGGAACAACCACCAAAGCTCAGCTACGAGCCCGAACGCAAAGGCGGTTGACAGCAGCAACGGACAAAAAGTCAACGCTCGCCAAACGCACGACGAAATCTCCACGCAAACCCTTGTCGCGTCAGCCACTAAGTATTTAACAGGCAAAGTTGACCCGCATAAGCTCGATAGAATGTTTAAGGACGCATTACGCGAATGCGGAAAATTCAAATGTCCTATCCAACCAAGCTTCGTTGAGAGAAAGAAGAAGTACATTCCAATGAACACTGACAAAGTGGACGAAAATGCGAAAAAACGCAGCGCAGCTGACAGCCCAGATGACTCGTGGGAAAAACCACGAAAAACGAAGAGAATCCAACGAGCACCACAACAAGTCATGTTCGAAAATTCGCCCGACAACAATCGCTACGCATCATTCAGTGACTCATCGGAGATGGAAGTTTCCGAGAACGAATCAGACAACAGCATAACACAAGCCCCAAGCAGACGTAACGGCAAATCGACCAGACGCGCGGCCAGCCTGAATATATCGGCCGATCAAACCACAAACACGGCCCGCTCTCGGCCTCAAGCCCAAGCTACTCAGCCTGCTCGCACATCGTACAAATCTCCGCCAATATTCGTTAAGAACAGCACGCTAAAAACTCTAATCTCACTCCTAACAAACAGCAATTTTGGGAAAGAGGACTTCGTTGTACGTCAGACTGACACCGATTGCTTCACAGTATCAACTTCAAATCTCGAAATATTCGACGAAGTTCTTGTCGTCCTGCGCGAGAAAAATATTGATTTCTTCACGGACACACACCGAAGCAAAGAAAGCCAAAGAACCTGGTACTAAAGGGAATCTACGGAGACTACTCTGCTGACGAAATCAAGGAGGAGATCACCAGTCTACAAATACCAAAAGTAACCGTACAAAAGGTGCAACAAGTACGCTACAACAAAAATAACCCGAATCTCTATTATTACATCATCGCAGTATCAACGGACAGCGACATCAAAGCCTTGAAAGCAGTCAGGCATATAGCTCATCAACGAGCCAAATGGGACGACCTCCGGCGAAACGAAGTGTTCCAGTGCAAGAATTGCTAACGAACCGACCACGCTAGCGCTAGCTGCAACATGAAATTCCGTTGCGTAAAATGCGGCGAAGCACACGGCCCAAAGCAGTGTCCCATCCCTAAAGATTCTGTTCGCGGCGAATCCGCTCCCTTATTTTTACAATTACGCGTTCTCTCGCTTCACCTTTTACTTTTATTTCTCGCAGCAAATCACTTTTTCAAAATACGTGCTTATTCTTTAATTGCGCTGGGGATTCCCCAAAAACTTTCTCTAAATGTGCTCATTGTTTTCATCGTACTCTACTTGCAATTGTAGATATTCCGTTTGGTACCTTAGTTTAGGACGAGTTATAAATTGTCTCGGTTCAGAGGAAAAAACTCTCGTAAACCTTCCAAAACACCGTTACGCTCATCCCATCATAAACGAGTTCGGCGAGTCCGGGTTTTCCCTATTTGCCCGGGCCGCTCCGCCCGCAGCGTTGGGCAATAAAAAAGGACTCTCTCTCTCTCTCGCTCGCTCAATTATTGTGTGTGTGTGCGTCGTCCAAAGGTAAAAGAGCTCTCGAATTTTAACAAGTGAATGGCCATTCCACCGCAACGTTTGTAAAGGCTCTGCGAGCCTTATCACTTCGCATCAGCGTAATCCATTTGTTTACTCACTCACCCTAGTAATAATAATAGTGCATTATTTTGTAATTCTAATCCCTTATCAATAACTGTATTTGTAATTTGCTTCACCTTTGCGGCTTTTTTCCTTCTCACTTCGAGGAGGTTTTTTTATGCCATTAAACGAAATCAATTTACTCAAATCTTATCCTATTATTTAGCACAACCCATACACGCTGCCTTACCTCACCTAATCTCATCATCATTAAATTAATTTTATTTATTACGTCCTACGCAAACATTTTGGCGCCCCCGGGTGGGCGTGTGTGATTGTGCAAATAATAGGATTATTTATACGATCTCGACGCTGCGTATATTTGTAAACTTTTCAGCATATTTTTATTGTGTTATATATATATAGTGTTGTGCGTGTAAGTGTCAGGTCCACCACTCAGTAGTATATCGCGTTTTATTTGCACGTTGCGAGTGGCACAGTACTGTCACGATGGCACGCGTTACCATGAATAAGCTGGCTGAGCGGCAGCAACAGCGTATCGGCGAGATCACCGCGATCGGTGATCGCATGAGGACTCGGCAGTCCGATACTCTAAACAACGTAATCGTTCATGCGCGAATAACATCGGTTAACGAAGTATGGGACAACATCAAAGCGACTCATGAGGTGATCGCGATGAGAAATGACGCAGCGACGCACGCGTACATGGTGGAAAATCGGTACGAGGTGATGCGCAGCGCCTACGAGGAGACGATGGACTGGCTTTTGGCGCGATTGGTAGAGACCCCTGATCCAGCAGCCGCTGCTGATAACAGACGCAACCAAAGACGCCGCGCGCGCGACGACGAGGATGACGAGTATGATCTCAACGTGAAGCTGCCAAAGCTCGATTTGCCTACATTCTCGGGCAATTACGAGGATTGGGACAGCTTCTCCGATCAGTTTACCGCTCTCGTGCACGACCTCCCGCGCGTTAAGGACTCCACAAAGTTGCAGTATCTAAAATCATGCTTGACCGGCGCGGCGGCCGATCTGGTGAAAGACGTGACGATTTTGGGTATCAATTACGCGTCAACTTGGAAGGCTTTGCGGGATCGCTTTCATAACCCGCGTTTAACAATCAATCAGTTACTAAAATCCTTAAATAACCTCCCGTACTTGACTAAAGAATCCGCGGTCGACCTCCGCTCTTTCGTGGATAACGTGCAACGAATCGTCCGCGCGCTGACGAATCTTAAAGCACCAGTAGCCTATTGGGACATGTGGCTGGTGCATCTTGTTGAGGTGCGAGTCGATCCGGAATCGAGAAAAACGTGGGAGTCGGAGCTGATCGCCAACGATCGCCAAATTGCCTTGCTGGCGCCCGCGGGCGTGAATGACGGAGCCTCACGTTTTCCAAAATTCGTAGACTTTATCGCCTTTTTGGAGAGACGCGCACAGTCTCTCTCGGTCATTCACGCCGCTAAAGATGACAAGAAGCCTAATCAGCCTAATAAAGGCAAGCAGCAGAACTCGCAGCGAGTGAATCATGCACGTAATGCGCCTCCTGCAAAGGCTTCAAAGTGCATTCTCTGTCCCGAGCAACAGCACGGCATTTGGCAGTGTTCGAAATTTCTAGGCAAACGAGTTTATGATCGACAGACTGACGTACGACAACACAAACTATGCTTTAATTGCCTCGGTAAACATAAGTTTAGTGATTGCAAAACTAGCAGCCGCTGCAAAAGCTGTGGTGGTAAGCACCATTCGCTCCTTCATTTCGACAAACGCCCGAAAAAAGAGACAGGTACGAGCACTCCGGACGTCAAGCCCAAGCTCCCACAACCGCAACAGTCAACTAACGCAACGCACGTGTCGCTCAGTACTGATCCCCAGTTTTACATCTCGGATCGCGTTGACATACTAATTGGCTCTGATCTTTACGGCCAGCTGCTTCGCTCGGGCCTCAAAACTTTCTCCTCGACTCAGTTAGTCGCGCAGAACACGGCATTCGGTTGGATCGTCTCAGGCCCCGCTCAAGAGCCTCGCTCACGGCGGGCGGTATCCACCCACCACAGTTCTATCACCACCCCGCGCTGTGTTGTGAACGACGATTTAAACACGGCCATCGAACGCTTTTGGACGATCGAGGAAGTACCTGCCGCTGCAGGCAAACTCAAACCGGAGGATGAAGCTTGCGAAAAGCTTTTCGCTGATAAACACACACGTGACAAAAACGGACGTTACAGAGTATTCTTGCCACTAAAATCGGAGCCGCCGCGAGTAGCTGACGAGACAAGACGAATGGCGTTTGGCTCACTCAAACACCAATTACAAAAGCTCTCGCGCGAACCCAAGTTATCTAACGCTTATCACGACTTTATGAACACTTATATACAGCTCGGACACATGGTGCCCGTGCCGCCATCGGAATTGAAAAACCCGCGTTCATGCTATCTACCACATCACGCCGTGATCACAGGGAACCAGGAGCTTCCAAAAATTCGTGTCGTGTTTGATGCCTCTCGTCGCACGCGGGACCAATGGTGCCTAAATGATAGCTGTATGCCTGGTCCAGCTCTGCAGGCTGACTTGTTACTAATTTTATTAGAATGGTGTTGGTATTTTCATGTTTTCACAACCGACATTATTAAAATGTTTAGGCAGATTGGTGTCGCGATCGAGGATCAGGATCTCCAGCGAATTTTGTGGCCAGCTAGGCCGGGAGCTCCCCCTACTGACTATCGACTCACTACAGTTACATACGGGACCGCTTGCGCGCCTTATCTCGCAATTCGCACGTTGCTTCAGTTAGCCAAAGACGAAAGGGCTCGGTTCCCTCTTGGCGCGCAATGCCTCGAAGAGAATACGTACGTTGACGACACGTTTGCAGGCGCTGACGATCTTGAAACGGCACTTCGCAAGCGAGATGAATTAATTGGAATTCTCAAATCAGCCGGTATTGAATTAGATAAATGGGCGGCAAATCACTCTGATTTGCTCCCAAATAAAAGTCAGTCGAGTAAAAACGGTGAAATTAAACAGATCGATTGCGACAGTGCTGTTAAGACTCTCGGTATCAATTGGAATCCCTCGTCCGATCAATTTTTCTTTACGACGAAAGCTTCGAAAAACAGCAAGGGAACTTTAACAAAGAGGATTGTCTATTCAGAGATCGCAAGCTTGTTCGACCCCTTAGGATGGCTCGCGCCAACGACCGTGATAGCTAAAATTATCATGCAGGATATATGGATAGCGAAGTGTGATTGGGACGAGCCCTTGCCTACTGAGCTTCGCTCGCAGTGGCAAAATTACTGTCAAGCTCTCACCGATCTACCTTCGCTGTCGATAGATCGTTGGTTAAAAACGAAAACTGGTAGCCCAGTAGAAATCCACGGGTTTTCGGACGCTTCTCGTCGCGCTTATGCCGCAGCTGTTTACATACGCGTCGATCAAGGCAACGGCATGTTCACGGTCAAGCTCCTAGCTGCAAAAACGAAACCCGCACCAATCAAAACGAAAAGCATTCCGAATCTCGAGCTTTGCGGCGCCACACTCCTCGTTCAACTCGTACAACATCTTCGAAAGCTTAAATTCCTAACTAACGTTCCGATACATTTATGGTCCGATAGTCAAATCGTTCTCATGTGGCTCAAAAAACATCCATGTCATTGGAAAACCTTCGTAGCGAATCGCGTCTCTCTTATTCAAACTGAGCTGCCCACGGCCACCTGGTCACACGTCCCAACCAAACAGAATCCAGCCGACTTGGCAACACGCGGGGTCCTGCCCGCGGAACTGGGAAAAACCGACTTGTGGTGGCATGGGCCAGGCTGGCTCACTTCTGACCCGACACAGTGGCCTCAGCCACCTACCGCAGTGCAAGCTATGCACACCAAACCGAGTTTGAAAGAGCCAGCCTACCTCTCACGATACTCGACTTTGAGCCGACTGACACGCGTTACTGCATGGTGCTTGCGTCCATTCTTACAGCGAATTAGACGTAAGGCCGGACAGGGTTCCTATTCGAAAACTCTCACTGTTGCAGAGCTCGATAACTCTCGTCTGGCGCTAATTCGCATGGCGCAATCACACGCATTTTCGAAAGAAATCGACTTATTAAAGACAAACCGAGATTTACCTAAGCTCAGCCCGCTCGGTAAATTGCGACCGTTCGTTGGGTCGGATGGTATTTTGCGAGTCGGCGGTCGCTTGAGTAACACGGATTTACCATGCGACGTACAGCATCCGCCGGTGCTACCGCGCGATTCTGCTCTAAGCCGACTATACGTTGCACATGCTCATTACAGAGCTTTCCATGGTGGACCGACGCTTACACTAAGTACTTTATTGCGATTTGTATGGATCGTGGGCATGCGCCCTTTAGTTAAGAGCTTCGTACACAAGTGCATTACTTGTCAACGGCACAAGCCTCGCTTGGCTCATCAACTCATGGGCGATTTACCAGCAGCGCGCGTCACCCCGGCGCGCCCGTTCACCACGACAGGCCTGGACTACGCCGGCCCTTTCCAGATACGTACGACGAAAGGCAGGGGCCACAAGTCATACAAAGGCTACATAGCGCTATTCATCTGCTTCGCCACCAAGGCGATCCACCTCGAAGTCGTGAGCGACTTGACTTCAGCCACGTTCATTTTAGCTTTCCGCCGCTTCGTGAGCAGACGTGGCATGTGCAAACAACTCTACAGCGACAATGCCACTACGTTTCGCGGAGCTGACGCTGAACTACGAACGATGTTCAGACAAGCTTCCGAGTTCTACCAGTCAGTTGCCAGTATATTGGCAAATGATGGCACCACATGGAGCTGGATCCCGCCGAACACCCCACATTACGGTGGCCTCTGGGAAGCAGGTGTCGGATCAACCAAGCACCTGTTGAAGAGGCACATCGGTGATCACATGCTCACCTTTGAAGAATTCTCCACAGTCTTAGTGGAAATCGAAGCTGCTCTCAACTCAAGACCTATATGTCCACTGACATCGGACATCGACGACTTGCGAGCCTTAACACCAGCTCATTTCCTCATCGGCGCTGCGACTGGAGTTATACCAGATGAAGGATCGCCGTCTGTGCCCGAAAACCGCCTCGACCGCCACCAGCTTTTACAACGCATCCGCGACCAATTTTGGAAGAGATGGACGGATGAATACGTGCTCCAATTGCAAGAAAGAAGCAAGTGGCGCAATCCAACAACGAACTTCGCCGTCGGACAGTTGGTGCTCTTAAGAGACGACCGTTATCCCACTGCTAAGTGGCCTCTCGGTCGTGTTGTTGAAATCCACCCTGGCCCCGATGGTGTCGTTCGCGTTGTTACAGTGAAGACCGCCACCAACACGCTTCGTCGACACATCGCCTGTCTGGCACCTCTACATCTCGACCAGCCAGAAGAAAAGGAAGACATCGTTGCGTTGTATTGTAAATATGTAAATATGTATGAAGAAGACCTTGCCAAAAAGGATCAAAACCGTTTGTAAATATGTGTGTGAGTAAGAGTGTTCGTCCGGAGGACGAAGGCGGGCGGTATGTTCGCGGCGAATCCGCTCCCTTATTTTTACAATTACGCGTTCTCTCGCTTCACCTTTTACTTTTATTTCTCGCAGCAAATCACTTTTTCAAAATACGTGCTTATTCTTTAATTGCGCTGGGGATTCCCCAAAAACTTTCTCTAAATGTGCTCATTGTTTTCATCGTACTCTACTTGCAATTGTAGATATTCCGTTTGCTACCTTAGTTTAGGACGAGTTATAAATTGTCTCGGTTCAGAGGAAAAAACTCTCGTAAACCTTCCAAAACACCGTTACGCTCATCCCATCATAAACGAGTTCGGCGAGTCCGGGTTTTCCCTATTTGCCCGGGCCGCTCCGCCCGCAGCGTTGGGCAATAAAAAAGGACTCTCTCTCTCTCGCTCGCCGCTGGCCCCCGAGTTGCCGAATTCCGCGCGGACTCTCTCCGCTACGCTCCCGCTAATCTCTGATTGGATCCTGCGAAAGGGACTCAAAAAGAGAGGGTAGTTTTCCCGCCTTTCCGCGCTTTTCGCTATAGTTGCATTGCCAAGAAGACGCCACGTCAGAACTTAGTCTGGAAAAAGAGTTCGACCGGAACGGTAGCCAACCAGTACGCTCCTTCTCGTGCGCATCCCTTTTTCCGCAGTCATATCGACGCGCGATCGCTAACACATTTGTGTCGCGCCGTCTTCGACCGTTTATATTCTTGTGTGTGCTCGCGGGCTTCGAGCAAAACGTGTGTGTTGTACCGCAGTGTGTGTACCCTTTTGACGACCACCGCAAAGAGACTAGCGACGAATCAACTCGCTGCGCTAGTAGAGGCGACTTCAGTTTCCTCTGGGGTGCTGTCAAACCCCGCGCCCTCAGATCGGCAACTCGGTGACATAGCAGTAAGGGCTGTACCCGTGTCCAAGGCATTGGAGCTGCATGCACCTTTCCTACCTGGCAGCACCTTCTCCCTTCGCTCGCTCAATTATTGTGTGTGTGTGCGTCGTCCAAAGGTAAAAGAGCTCTCGAATTTTAACAAGTGAATGGCCATTCCACCGCAACGTTTGTAAAGGCTCTGCGAGCCTTATCACTTCGCATCAGCGTAATCCATTTGTTTACTCACTCACCCTAGTAATAATAATAGTGCATTATTTTGTAATTCTAATCCCTTATCAATAACTGTATTTGTAATTTGCTTCACCTTTGCGGCTTTTTTCCTTCTCACTTCGAGGAGGTTTTTTTATGCCATTAAACGAAATCAATTTACTCAAATCTTATCCTATTATTTAGCACAACCCATATACGCTGCCTTACCTCACCTAATCTCATCATCATTAAATTAATTTTATTTATTACGTCCTACGCAAACAGATTCCATGGACAAAAGCCGCCTGTACTGCTGCAACTGCGGAAGCAATGGCCACCCCACATCGTACCGAGGCTGCCCATACCTGAAATTCGTCAAAGGAGTACGACAAAGAGAGAAGGAACTTCACCAACGACAGATTGACGACAAAATCAACAAGCACCGCACCCGCCTCACCAGCTACGGTAACATCAGGAACGACAACATTTCTTATGCAAACGCCACATCTAACGCCCCCCTCCCACACCGTCAAATTAACACTACGCCGATCCTCCCCCTCCCCATCAACAACCCTACTCCCCATCACAACAATCCCATAAATAATAATCTTAGTACTAATGTATTCGAGACGAGATTCAATGAATTAAGCGATAACTTGATGAAAATGATGCAAGAGCAACTAAGCAATATTTATAACATTCTGTCCATGCACGCTCAAAATATCCAGAGAATCACGTCTCAAATGCTAACTCGGCCTAATTATGGATAGACACCCGTCTATTTCTCGAGCATCACTCGATATAGCCACGACTAGTCAAAATAATGACAACATCGCTTCACTCAATATCGCAGCCATAAATGTAAATTCGATAGTCATGCTAAGTAGACGGTACGATCTACTCAATTTTGTAAATAATAATGTTCTCGACATCATATTGCTATCCGAAACGAAACTGAAGAGTCGACACAGAGTGGAATTTTCGGAGTTTGATTTTATTAGATCCGACAGAGTTTATGATAATGGGGGCGGGACTGCCATTATGATCAAAAAATGTATCCCATACGATATTATTAACTCACCTTCTTCAAAAATGAACTCAATTTTGGAATACACTATCATTAAAATTAAAATCAAAGACTCCAATTTGTTCATGGTGGCCGCCTACGCAAATAATCAGTCAGAAGGGGTATTTATCAATGAACTGGATCGTCTTTTCTCACGTTTAGAATTAGAACAAGCCAAGAACTTTTACATCTTATGCGGCGACCTAAACGCCAGACACACCGCTTGGGGTGACTCCGTCACTAAAACTAAGGGAAAAATGCTCAAGGGCTGGCTTGATAATTCCGCGTTCGTATACAAAGCACAAATTTACCCTCCGTCTGAGGCCACATTCCCTAGTGCCAACTCCTTTTTAGATCTCTGTATTGCGGACAATAGACTAACAATAAAAAATTCAACCAATAACAAACTGGCAACGCTAGATTACAGCAGCGACCACAAAGCTATTCTCCTAACTCTCGACCTGCCCACTAATTTTGTAATAGAGAAAATAGAACCTTCAACCAAATTCAGGCATATGTTTAAGAAAACTAAGTGGAGTAAATTTGAAAAAAGGCTTGGTTGCGATTACGTAAATACAATCCCATCCGATCGCAATCTCACTGCTGCCGAAATTAATAATCACTTAAACACGATTCAAAAAACGATCTCTAACGCCATCGAAGCCTACGTGCCTAAATACAAACCTTCTGACAACGTCCTCAACTACATTAATGTAAAAATAAAAAAAATCCACAAAATTAAATCGTCCGCTTTCACTCGTATAAATAAGCTATATAAACAGCGACGCACACCCGACATCATTGACAGGCTGAGCGCTCTCAAGGATCTCGTGCAGTGTTGTAATGACATTCTCAAAAATGAATACAAGGTTGCTTACAGCAAGTACTGGGATACTCTTATCCGCAGTATTAGCTATAGAGACTCGACCTCATTCTTTCCCAAAATCAACAAATTTTTCCGGCCTAGACAACAACCTAAAATTGATACTCTCCGTGTAACCAAAAACGACCCTGACCTACTTAGACGTATTGACTGTGACATGGCGACACTGCAAAGCTCCGACGACAATTTCGTAATTGATTCAACAGACGGCATTTTGAATGTGATCGGCGCACACTACGAACGGGTCAATGCCCCGAGACATTTAAATGCAGGCACGAACACTAGGCGAATTGTTGAACTCCGAGCCAACGCATTAAAAGAGTCATTTACAGCAAAATTCAACAACAACATAACTATAACCCAATTCTCTACCGTAAACCCAGCGCACTCCCCTAAATCGCTCGATAACTCATTCCATTTCATAACTTCCCGTTGCCTAATCAAAATCTTAAAAAATCTACCGAACAAAACATCCTCCGGACTAGATAACATCCCCCCCTATTGTACTTAAGCACTTACCGCCAAATATTATCTCACACTACACTATTCTGTTCAACAACTGCATCAATCTGAAATATTTCCCAGACACATGGAAACGGTCAAAAATCCTACCCATCTTTAAAAAAGACAAACCACCCGATAGGGCTTCTAGCTACCGTCCAATAAGTTTGACACTTGCCATCAGTAAAGTTTACGAATGCATCATTAACGACTCGTTGATTAAATACTGCAAAAAGAACTCTGTCATTCCGGATAACCAGTTCGGTTTTAAACAGCACCATTCAACAACCCACGCGGTGCACAACGTTATTACAAATATATATAAGCATCTAAACACGCGACAGGTAGTCGGCGCATGCTTGGTCGACCTCGAAAAAGCATTCGACTCGGTCTGGATAGATGGTTTATTATATATACTGTATGTCGAAAAATTCCCCATAGACCTTATACAGATGGTATGGCACATGACCCAAAACCGCTCATTTGTTGTCTGGAATGGAGAGAAAATTTCATCGCTTGTTTTCCTAATCGTCGAAGGGCTTATGCAGGGCGCCGTCAACTCACCCATATTGTTTAATATTTACACGTGCAAGATCCCAAAAATCCCATCTGTCTTTAATCTGGACGGCATATATGAGGCCTAAATATGCTGATGACTACATCGCGCTGGTAGCCGATGCCAACCCAGAGATAGTCCAAAATAAACTTGAAAAGATAATTAATCATATCAATAACCACTATAAACTTTGGAATCTCAAGCCTAATCCCGCAAAATGCGAAACCATAGTTTTCAGGCTGCCCTTTAATCGCATTAACCCCAACAAACGCGCCATCATCAAAGATTTTAACATAAAAATTCTCGAAAATAATACACCCATCGCTATTCCTCATAACAATGTAGTTAAATACCTCGGTGTTTACCTAGACAACTTACTCAGGCTAAACATACATATAAAAACACAACTTGAAAAAGCCAAAAAAGCTTTTCGTAAATTCTCAAATATTTTCTACAATAGGTCTCTAACAGCTAAAGCCAAAATAATCTGCTATCTCCTTTTGATTCGGCCAATAATTACCTATGCGGTACCTGTCTGGTGGAATGCGAGCGCCTCGATTGTCGAAAAAATCAGAAGGCTCGAGAGAATGTGCCTCCGAGCCTGTCTCCACTTATACAGACGCTCTGAGAGCAAATTTTTTGTCAGCAATATGGACATCTATAATGCGGCCAATATCCCACGAATAGATGTATTTATGCTTAAGCTTACCCGTGATTATCTTGCGAACCTTGTAAATATTGACAACGAACTCCTAAAACAATATACATCGTGCAACACATGCGAGTGCGAACAAGCCAGCCTATCTGGGTATATAGCCCCACACATGTTCATGTACTTTGACAAAAAAGGGATAATCCAGGACCTTGAAGGCGTGCCGATCTTGTATCATATGCCTAGGCATATGAACATCAAATCAATTACGCTTGATAAGAATGAAGCGCCCCCCTTATTAAAATACTCCACCGCTCTGCCCAGGCGCTGTGTTGATGCGTTTGACCGCGGCAATAAAAAATATCATTGGCTCGTAGACGATCCACGCATACAAAACGAAATCAAAAAGCGCTCTAAGCACAAAAGAAATAATCGCACATAATAGCGTTATAGACTCTTCCGTACAACACGTGGTATGTATATGTCTTTATGTATTTGTGTATCTGTGCTCTCGCGGGTGCGTGTGCGCGAGCGTGTGTATGTGTGCGTGTGTATGCATGTGTGCATGCGCTTGTGTTCACATAGGCTTGTATGCGAATGTGTGTGCACGCGCACCGTGCCTCCCAATACTCGAACCACACATCAATGCTAAGGATATACCATTTACAACTACAACAATAACCGGGCTCTCGGCCGCTGCTCACGCAGCCTTTTGTAAGACTGATCCTCCCTCCCCTCCCCCTGCCCTTACTTCCCCTCAATATCCACTCCTTCCCCATGTACGTCCTGTGATTATTTTATACAGATACTGTCATGTAGGTTTTTAGACTTTTTCCTGCGTCAAAAAAAATAGAAAACGTTAAGCACACGCGACACACTGTGTCAACGCTTACATAATTGTAACTCCTAGTTATAATCTTTTACCATGTTAACCAACGACAGTAAATGAGTCTTCGCCGAAGCATTTTTACTTATATTCACTCACTACTCTGCAAGGCTTTTGTTTCGTATATTTATTTGCGCCCATACTGTACCTAATAATGTATAACTTCAAGCAAATAAAATCATTTAAAAAAAAAAAAAAAAAAAAAAATGGTCTGAAGTTTTGTAAACCTTGGAAAAAACGTTTTACACTGCCATCCTGGGCTATTTCACGACCAACAAGAAGGGAAATGGCTGATCTATAACAATTTATGGTTGAAGCGTAGAGTTTACACTCGAACAGATATGATAAATAAGTTAATAAGTGAGGGATCGAAATAGCAAACGGATCAACATAATTTTTTACGCAGAACATCCACCATTTTTTGAGGCAGCTTTCGTATTGTTTATATGAAGACTCAGAAATAGACGCGAGCAAAATATCTAGAGCTGCCTGTGGAGTTCCCATTGTTTCGTAGGCTTTCCTGACAAGATTCCGACCACCAGGGTAACCTTGTTTCAGTATTGATCCGTATCCCTGTTAGCAAAAAATATGTTATTTTTAGGTTTAATCTTAAAGGGTTTAGAATTAAGCAGGCTGTGGAACAATGGGTACCACGGTTGTGTTGGCCAATCTGGTACGACCATTATTCCTTGTGCTCGCTCGTCTCTAATTTTTTGGAAACATTTTAAAATAACCGAGCAAGGGGGAAAGTCGTAAAAAAAGAAACTTTTCCAGTCTAATGTAAAAGCGTCGATAGCAAAGCACTCTGGGTCTCTTTTCCATGACACATATTTTGAACATTTTACATTTGCCCGTGTCGCAAAGAGATCAATTTGGGGTGTGCCAAATTTTTCGACAATGCGATAGAATGTTTGGTTGGACAATTCGACTTCAGCTGTTGATTTTGTTTTTCTTGACTCGAAATCAGCTTCGATATTATCCTTTGAAGATATGTATGTAGCAAAAATCCAAAGTCTTTTCTCGCACTAAGACCAAATTTTGCGAGTAATATAATTTAAGTTTTCGAACTGTACACCGCCCATTTTGTTTATATAAGCGATAGCAGTTGTGTTGTCTATATGTACTCCTATTTGGCAATGACTATAATCTTTTGCAAATGTTTTGAGCCCGAGGAAGGTCGCTAGAATTGAAGGTAATTGATATTAAATGATTTTTCATTTTCTTTCCAATGATCGGAAACTCTTTTTCCTTTACTAAAGGCGCCCCAGCCTGTCAAGGAAGCATCACTACAGATTTCGAGCTTAAAAGAATTAGTTCTAATCGGGTGGCTAGGGACGAAGGCTCAAGATGTCCACCATTTTAATTCTATTATTGATTCTTTTGAAATTGACATTTTTACATTGAAATTGTTATTACTATTTAGTAAAGCTAAGAATTTTTGTCTCCCGCAAACCTTCGTGTGACTCAGCCCGTAGTTTACCGCAGGACAACACGATATTAAGAAACCGAGAATTTTAGCAAATTTTCTTATTGAGATTATTTTGGATACATAGAGGTTTTTTAAACAGGATTTAATGTATGTTATCTTTTTCGTTGGAAGTTCTGCTGACATTTAACTTGAGTCATAAATAAAGCCGAGGAATTTACAACGATGACTGGGCTTTAGTGAGCTTTTTACGTCATTGAAAATAAAACCTAAAAGGGACAGAAGTCTACGAGTTTCTCTGAGGTTTCTTAGACACTATATGAATGAGTTTCCGATAAGTAACCAATCGTCCAAATAAACTACCGATTGAAACCCTATTTTTCGTAGATACGCCGCAGCTGGTTTTAATTTTTTTGTAAAAACATAAGGCGCTGTGCTTAAACCGAAAGGAAGACATGTAAATTCGTACAGCTGATTGTCAAACATAAAGCGTAAATATTTATGACAGGATTTGTGAATAGCAACGAGATAGTAGGCGTCTTGTAGGTCAAGAGTCGCCATGAAGCAATTTTGTTTTAATAATTTTTTCACAGTACGGTTGTCTTCTAGTTTAAAATGTTGCGGTAATAAAAATTTATTCAATTCTTTCAGATTTAATATGAGTCTATTTTTACCGTTAGGTTTTTTGATAAGAAATATGTCTGAAACGTATTGACCTATGGTAGGATTACATTTTGCTATAGCGCCTTTGTCCTGTAGTTCTAAGAGTAATGAGGCAACATTTTTCTTATCGTTCAGAGACCAGCGGCGTAGTGCTGGTATTAAGTTTTGAACCGGTTTACAAATAAACGGGATCTTATAACCTTTTATCCATAACAAAACAGTTTTGTCTGTGGTTATTATGCGCCAATGTTGCAGAAAAAATCTTAGTCTACCAGCTATGGGACTTACAGGGCTTATCTCCTCTGACGACGAGAGTAGTGATGCTGATCTCTCTTGGTATGTTCTCTCTTCAACGAGCGGTGCGGAGATCCTTGTTTCCGGTGTTGTAATTAATTGCGTGAGTCTCGATGATAATTCCGGTGTCCGCCCGTTGACGCTCTCTGATTGATCCTCGAGCGGCGGGGCGGACCTTTCGAGTTTTTTGGCTGGTGTTTGGAAGTATTTTTTGTTTGGGGCAGACGTAGTTCATCCGACGTCGCTGCTATTGACCTAGCTGATTTGATAGCTTCGTCAAGTTTGTCACCAAAAAGGGATTCACCAATTTCTGTATCTGCTACTCTCTAAATGTTCAAGAGTCATTTTTTCACCCTTTTAAAGAGTGCCCACCCCTATCACTTTAATCGGAATCAAACAACGAAATAAATCACTCTAAAAAAGTTATTTTTATTCACTCCCTAAAAAAAGTCATAAAATGGCTCAAAGTAATCGAGTGATCAGTTGGTCTTTGTTTGAATGACTCTGATAAGAGTGATTCGGCTATGACGCAACAAAAATCAAATTGCTTGTCCGGGCGCCGGCTCGTCCATTCCCGTTCTTGACCGCGGGACGTCGACTCGAGAACAAGCTCTATTTGTTGTTAACTTTGTGAGATCTATTTAATTATTAGTGTGCGCCGTTCATGGGTCAGGATGTCTTCAGCATACAACAAACTCCCGCAGGTAAGTTTAATATAAACTTTCAACTTTGTGCTCGTGTCAGGCGTCGAGTCGTTCAGTGATTTGAGATTATGTGGTGCACGAGTACTGAAAATCTCAACTTTACTGAATTATTTGTTTAGGAAACGTTGACTTGCTGTAATGCATTAGCAGAGTTTTTACTTCAGAAGGGTATTCCTGGTGATGTTGTTGGTATCCTAAAAGGTAAATTTTTAAAGTTTTTGCTATGAAATTAGTCATATAGTCTGCATACAAATGCACTGAATTCAAATTTTACACACATAAAAAACTTAAATGAAAAACGATATTTCAGGCTTACTGAATGAGTCTGGCAAGACTCAGGTCTAACCCTTTTCACATTCTCTCACCTACGCTATAGCTTAAGCTGAATTCATAAAAAATTTGAACATGGATAGGTTGGTTTGTTGTAGGTGCCATGATGTAGTTTTTGGTGTAAACCAATTAAGAATTCATTACCGTCGAATACATGCTATAGGTCTTTCTGAAAATCAAAATGCAGGATTCAAATGTTTAAACGGAGGTTGTGACAAACACTTTTTAAGATTTACTTCTTTAATTCGTCATATTAAAGCATACCATATCACTAGAGAAATTAACGAAAATTATCCTGTAGATGAACACGAAAATATTGATGTTGAAGTAGGATTAGATGATTTTATAAATCCAGAGGTAGGTGAGCCAGCTGGTAATAGATTTGCACAGAATAATTTTAATGCAGGTATACAAGAAAACGAGCCTATTGACATTGTTGCTTCTGCAAGTAAACTTATAGCTCGATTACAACTAAACTGTACTTTCACTCGTGCAAACATAGATAGAGTCATTTACCTCTCCGACAAATTTTTCTTAGATATAATGACATTTATAAAGCATGCAGTGACTAAGTTTTTCAATGCAACAAATACGCCTCTTAACACTCCTGAGGCTAAAGAACTTTTCAATACACTAAATGTTAAGGAACCTTTCAAGGTCATTAGTGGTACTGAGAAACAGCTTGAAAACTTGAAAAAAAATTTTAAATACATTGACCCAGTCGAAATACCATTAGGTAAAAGAGACGAAAATCGTTTCAATAAAAAAACCCAGTCTTATAAATTGAAGGAAATAGTTGAATCATTCCAGTATGTTTCAATTATCGAAACCCTTAAACTTGTAATGTCTCATACTGATATGAGAGATTATGTCAATTCTGAGAAAAGTTTGACCGATGGAACTTTAAGAAATTTCAGAGATGGAGAAAGTTTCAAGTCGAAATTATTTTTTAAAAAATATCCTACTTCTTTGAGAATTCAATTTTATTATGATGACGTAGTTGTAAATAATTCTTTTGGTACAAAAGTGCATCCACATAAATTAGCTATGTTTTACTTTACTGTGCAAAATCTACCACCTCACATTAATAATTTTTTTGGAGGTGTTCACGTTGCCATGATTGCCTATTCCTCGGACATAGCCAAGTATGGCTTAGAAAGTATTATGAAACCGTTCATGCATGATTTAGAAAAATTAGAAAGTGACGAGGGAGTCAGTTTTGGTGTAGAGGATGAGATTATTACACTGAGAGCATCATTAGCCTGCGTTTGTGCTGACAGTCTAGCTGCTCATCAACTTTTTGGATTACTTAGTCCTTCTGCTCGACATTTTTGTAGATCATGTATGATCAAGAGACAGGATTTATTATCAGGCTCACTTGATAATTTTCAACCTCGAAACAGAAAGTTATATCAAGAACATGTGCAAAGAGTTATGCAAAATCCTCAAGCTATGACTGAAACAGGTCTCAGAGAAAATAGTTGTCTTCATGCATCAAAATACTTTCATTGCATGGATAACTTTGTGTTTGACCCGATGCATGACATTCTAGAAGGAGTCGCTCAGCTTGATTTGAAATTAGTTATTGCTCGGGTAATTCTCTCTAATGATTATGATTTGGATATAGACACTTTTAATAAAAGAATTCATTTATTCAAGTACGGAATAAATGAAGTTAAAAATAAGCCATCTCCAACATTCTTGGTTAATTCTCTTCGTAATTTGAAGGACCATACCATTCCACAAAAAGCTATTCAAACTTGATTTCTGTTACGTATATTTCCTTTCTTAGTATCAGATAAAGTTGAAGATGATGACGAATACTTAAAGCTTATCTTGCTATTAAATAGGATCAATGAAATAGTTTTTGCTCCCAAATTACACATGAATATTTTGTCATATCTTGATGAACTTATAAAAGAACACAACGAACTCTTTCTCAAACTATTTGGCCATGAAGTTGATGCGATCAATAAAGTGCATCATTTAACCCACTATGCTCAGTGTATTCAAAAATCAGGGCCTCTACGCCCATTGTCTTATTTACTCTATGAAGCTAAACACAGTTTTTACAAGCGACAGGGTTCTATATGTTGCAATTATATAAATATTGCAAAAACTCTCATAAATATTAGTCAAATCTGTCAAACAGTAGTTTGGGGAATGGACGACGAAGTACGTCCCAAATTCCACTGTGCTAAAACAAAACCTGTAATAGTTGATGATACTGCAAGTAAAGATTTTTTAATATCAAAAGGTTTAAATAGTACTACTCTGCTTTTAAAAACCAAAAAAGTAGAAGTTTACAATATGGACTATAGAGAAGATTCAATAGTTGCCATTGATTCTGGGACTGCAAGTGACGAAGGAATGCCTATGTTTGGCAAAGAAATTTTAATTTACAATAATGATATTTTCCTATTGTGTGCTGAGTGTTCTGCTTTGTGGCTAGAAGAGTCATTAAATGCATATTGCTTCTCGGAAACTTCACAATTAAGATTAGTAAACACGAATGATTTACCAGACTCAAAGCCATTTAGTGCATGGCAAGATTATAATTCAGAATATTTGTACATAAGTTTGCGTCACTTTCTTATGTGATACAAACTTTCAACCCTAACAACTCATCAGTGTTCAAATTTTTTATTTATCAATTTAAGAACCCCATTCAAATCCAAACTCCTGTGGCACATTCCCTGCGGAATCGTCTGCTACATGTCAAACAAGCAGAGCAGAACAAAGTGTACAGGTTAGAATACCTTACTTGCTCATGAGAAGTGTGGCTCTGGATAAGAGTTTGTGAAATGTTGCTAATTGACTGATTGTTTTATTGTGGTTAAGTGTTTCATACTTAATATTTGTGTGAGCATACGTTTATAAATTTATATTTTATAGATGAAGAGATTGATGGCAAAACCTTACTGCGACTGACTGGTCCGGATTTCAGAGCATTGAATATCAAGATGGGGCCAACTTATAAACTTTTGGAAATAATTGAAGATGCTGTAACTGTGGTAAGCTGTCTTTCTGTACAATTCAATGTATTTGACAAGTAATGCATGTGATTTTCTCAACAGGACTGTATTGTACAATGTGATGGCAGCGTCGTACCCAGTGTAGCCAGTGTACCCAATGTAGCCAGTGTTGTCCCCAATGTAGCAAGCGTCGAATCAGGCAGCATTAGTGATCACCCGAGCCAAACCAGCACAATAGAAAAAGAATGCTGTTCAATAAGTTCTCCAGGTCCATCATGTTCAAACTTATCTCAGGTATTTGTACTCTTTTATATCAGTATATCAACACCACTGAAAATCTAAAGTATAATAAAGAGTAAACTTGAATTTACAGCAGCAATCTGAGCCAACATCAATAAACCTTTATAATGTTCGACTGTGGGTGCAAGAAAAGGATAAAGAAAGTTCATCCAAAGCAAGTTTGGAGGTAATACTAGATAAAGGTGTGGTGAAGGATGTAGATCGTCAATCTTTAGTCCGGACTGTCATATCTCACTTTAAATCAGTAAGTTTGTATTTACAGTATCTTAACCTTTTAATTTGAAAAATTTAAAAGTATTTAACTATAACTTTTAATTCTAGTTATCCATCAAAGGAAATGAAAATTAAAGCTGCTAAATCAATAATTACTGCTTTTCCAAAACTGAAATCACAAACTGGTTGTGGTTATGTAAGTTATCTTATTCATTATATTTTATCGAATACAAATCTTTATCTTGATGTCTAATTATTTATATTTTTTACAGGAACATTTCTACGATGAAAAGACAAACTCTGGTTTTCTTGAATGGAGACTGAAAACTATGAGGAAAGGGCTAAAAGACAGTGAGAAAAAAAGAACAAGAGGTCAAAAAAAACCTTTGACTGAAAAAAATACCAAAGTTTGCTTACCTACACAAGAGTATGAATCAAAAGTACGTATATCCTACATCAGTAAAACAAGTAATATATCATGAATAATTACAACACTTATCGATTAATCTATTTACAGGTATCACAGCTACAGTTCAAGATGCCTAACGAAACCAATAAAATATCTATACTTGAATTGATGGATGAGACTAGATTCGATAGGCAGCAGTGGATTAAGGATCCTGAAAACCAAGTTACACTTCATGATATCCTCAAGAAGTTTCCAAGGTTCACTGATTACAAAGGAGAACTGGTAAAGTTATTTATTTCTGATTGATTCTTGTGGAACTTTATGCTCTTCAAGGTATTAAATAATAACCAATTTTGTGTTTTTTTTAAATTTTCAGATACTTAGAGAATTCCAACAAATATTCACCGACAAGGACACCTTTTTAGGAAGATTTCCATCTTACTACGCTCCACGGATCCTACAGTACTGCAAACTCAACAAGCCACATTTACTTGATCAAGCACGAGAGATACCAGATGATCATTTGAAAGCTTTGCTGATCTTGCCAAACTTATTGCCGAGTCCCAATTATACGCATAGAAGGAAGACCAATGTGAGTTTGAAATCTATAGTATATATTTATGTATCTTGCTGTATACTAAACAAAATTCATTCTTGCAGGATCCAAAAAAATGTAAAGGTCAAAACAAAAAATGCAAAATTCAGTGCCTGAATTTTCTGCCAAAAAAATCCCCAATGACAATCTTTTAAAATTTGTTAAGGTAATCAGTTTTAACTTATATTTAATTTCTCATATTTACATAAATTCTAATTTCTACTGCTTTTTTACAGCCTAATGATGATATCATGCAAGCTGTAACAAGTACTTCTAATAAGTTACCTGTCCAGCCATTCCTAATCTGCGTTACAGATGGCTGTGAGAAAAAAGGAGAATATTTTATAAAAGCAGACAATTATAAAATTGGTGTAGGAAGAAATCCAATTGTTGCTTTTGATACTTTGGTCAAAATGCACTTTGTATTTGATATTCAATATGCTCCTGACTTAGAATATTTTTATAATTTTATAACATCTCAAGTTATGAGTTTGGATGTCTCTAGCAGATCCTGCTGCTCCGCTTTGAATACAACGTTGCTCTATTTAGATGAGGGAACTACCGAGTAAGTATATATTTTATGACAGTATACGTACATATAAAAATGTATACCACTTTAACCTACAAATACTATTATACCTATTACACAGGCCTGCAAGGTTTGAACAGTGACGACTCACTATTTTGCAGGCCTGTGTTATTACTAATTATTGATATTTTTTACAGAGACGACGATCAGGGTTTGTCTGAAGGAGATGACGAAGAAAACTGAGCATAGCCTTAAACTCGTTATTATATTAAGAATCGTTCATCCTATTTAAATCATTCTGTTATTGATCATCCATACATGTTTTTTACAAAAATAATGGGACATCTGTAATTTTATTTTCAGTAAAAAATAAATGTAATTTAATATAATATTGTTTTTATTATTTTTAGCTTAAGGACCATCCGAAATCAATAAATCACTCGATTATTTAAGTCATGTTGTCACTCATAAGCCTCGAGTGATTTGAGTCACCCCTGTATAAAGTGAGTTATCACTCTATTCGGACTGGCTCAATTTTTTCTGTGTGAAAGAGTGAGAAATGACTCTATTAGAGTGATATTTCACTCTTGACATTTAGAGAGTAGGATCTTCTTGGTAACCGGATTTTGAACATTAGCTAAGACGAGGCTCTTACGGATACAGGATTCGTCGTGTTGGAGGTCAGCGATAAGACTTCCCGCATCGCCTAAGTGACCTAAAAGAGTTGAAGTCTGATGGTTCTTGATACATGAGATCTTCAATTGAGCTAGCGACGATAGCCAAGGCAGCAAAGATTTTGGATTGTTTAGCGCTTATGCGCGAGTCGCGTTGTGACGCTGAGTTTTGTAGAAAGGATTTTATCTCTGTGTTCAGCTTTGGGGGTCCTATAAAAGGTTATTCTCTGGAGTCGGGTAAAGTGTGATGATGTCAATGCGCTCTTGTTCCGGAAGACCTTTTTTAATAATGCCCGATCAGTGGCGAGTGATCAATTCATTGACGGCGCTCGAATATGTCTTTTCGACTAAGAGATCTTTACCCAGCTCTTTAATACCTCATCTCTAGAGGTAGTTGGTTCTATTTTGGATTTTTCAGAACTATTGTCAGCTACTTTTGTGGGTACTTCAGAATTCAGGACTCGTCGACTTGTCACAATGAGGATGTGAGTGGTAGCGTGAATCGGAAACAGAGGGAGATCTGGAATTACTACGTACATTTCTTGGATTCTCTTCGTTGAGTGATCCACTGCTGCTTCTCGCTGCAAAAAATTTCAATTGTGTCAATTCTCTGAACTCGACTTTACATTTTTTATTTTTCAATTATATCGAATTCGACGGAAGCTTAAAGCTCAACGTGGACAATGCATGTATCCATAATTTTCGATTAAATCGAAATTTAACGTAAACTTAAAGTTTTACGTGAAATAGTAAGGAGAAGGTAACGAAATATTTTCATTGTGACCTCTATGCCGAGGTATTCCTTCTATGGGTAGATGTTTATAGTCCGACTTCTCTGATTACGGCGGCCGTCGGTTAGAGCCGGCGACGCCTATGATTCACGCATGCTTTGTGTGGACAAGGAAGGAATATCCTTAACTAAAAAATGTCGATTAGAGTCGACAATAATTAGTTCGAGTGCATGACAAGCTGTTGTTTCTGCCTAAAAAACAAAGAGAAAAATTTTCTTTCGCCCTTAACGGGCCGAGTTATGCTCGTAGCTACCTGTACATTTATTACATCTTCCATGTTTGCATGGAACTTCTGGAATACAGCCCAGAAATGTAAACTACTTACAGCATTGAGGTTTGTTCGAAGGTGATATCGATCTCCGTGATGATCCACGTGAGGATCTTGTTCTGCGAGATGATCGGCGGGATGATCTGCTTCTCGATCGGCGTTTTTTCCTAATCTTTTTTAAAAGATGTCTCAGTTGATCTTCTACATCTGATCCGTATTCACTAGAGTAAGAATTGTGTCTTTTACGGCCACCCATTGTGACATTCACAATACACCAAGGAATTTCGTTTTGTTGCGAACCGGCCAGTTCGGCACAAAGCGAAAGAATGAAGGAAGCGAGCACGAATTCTTGCCGGCGTCGCAGGAGCGCGTGGCGCGCCGCGGAGGCGCTGGCAGTGCCTCATCTTATCGCTTTTTTTAATTAAAAGCCTTAAGCTTTAAAAAATGGTGGGATTAGGCCAGGTCGACCTGAAATCGAAAGGACAAGTATATTTGATCATGAGGAAGTGGCGCACAATACAATTAAATCTGAGAAATATTTATTCAATTGACTACACCCTATTCCGGCATTTATAGCTCATAAAACAATAAAAATATAAAACATTGACTCTATTTTCAAAACCAATCCTTTTTTATCGTAAATGACACACAAATTTCAAACTACGTACACCTAGAATGATTCTGTAGTTGAGGTTATAGATTTTTTCCTTTTCTTTTCGCCGCAATGATCACTAGTTGGGACATTGTTGACAATTGAACAATCACGGTAAGCAATGCAATAAACGTCAATAGGTCCTTTCTTTTTGTTTTCACAATATAATCCAACGAAAACGGTTTTTTGTAACTCCTACACCTCATTACAGCTTGTTAAAATGTGATATTAAATAAGGTACACAGACACAAAATACAAATAACTTCTAAAAGATTTTTATTTATATGTGCTCGTGTCAAACTCTGCAAACAGAATGAATGATCGTAATGAAAAACAAATTACTGCGCCTTTTGCTGCCAAGCAACGGTTATAACATAAAAAGCTGAATTAATAAAACAGAATAACATCTATAGATTTTCGAATAAAGCACAGTATTTTTCAACACTCCCTCCCTTTATCGAAAATGAGGGATCTTCAGAACCAGTAAATAATAATATGAATGAAATGTTATTAAAAAAAACTTAATTCATCTCAGGAATTACAGGAACATCTTAAAAGCGTCTAGGAATCAATTAGCAGGAGATGTTTTATCTGTAAACAAAATAAGCAAAAGCAACATGTTTTAGATTGACATACCTAAAGTACTTGTTTTTAAATGATATTTAATAATTTATTCTTTAAATAGTTATGCGCATCTTTAGCAAGTGGTTTAGTCATAATGTCGGCAATATTTTCTATAGTCGAAACCCATCTAACTGTAACTTTGCCTTCTGAATAACATTGTTTTATAAAATCCCCATGAGTATCACCCATGTGTTTTCTACTTCTAGATTTTTCTCTAGCTTCTAAATTCATTTTTATAACTTCTAAATCATCATCAAAAGTTTTCAACTTGTGACTACCTTCCATTTGAACACATTTAATTGCAGCTTTGTTATCATTCCAAATCGTGACTGGATAAAATGTTTTACCTAGCATTTCTCTAACAGCTTTATCTAATGAAATGATTTCTTGACAGGATTCACTTATTGATAGATACTCAGCCTGACAAGTAGACAATGATACATATTGTTGCTTATGACTTTTCCAAGCTACAGGATCTCTAAATAATGAAATAACATAACCACTAGTAGAAGTGGAATTATCACAATCTCTAAAGCTTGCATCAGTCATTGCTTCAAGTGTATAGTATCACTTTTTCCTCTAAAAACTATTCCTAAGTCAGATGTACCTCTAAGATATCTAAAAATTCTTTTAACATCCATCCAATCATCTTCAGTAGCATTTATTTGCATTCTAGACAAATAGTTTACTGCGAAAGCAATATCTGGTCTGGTAGCACCAGCCAAATATAGTAAACTACCTATAGCTTCTCTATAGGAAGCTCTAGTTTTTGACACAATTAATTGATTTTGTTCTAAACTTCTATTTTTAACCTACCTAGTTATCATTGGTGTACTTTGTACTTTGCATTCCTTCATGTTAAACTTTTCTAATATTTTCTCTATGTAATCTTGTTGACTTATTTTCGTTACTCTATTTGCTCTATCTCTATGAATTTTCATACCAAGAAACATTTTAGGTTCGCCAAGATCTTTCATTTGAAATACTTGACTTAACCTTAATTTTATTTCTTCTAATTTATTTACATCATTACTTGCTATCAACATGTCATCTACATATAATGTGAGTATTGCCATTTTACCATTTTTCCTCCAAGTAAATAAACAAGGTTCATGTATATCATTTTCTAACCTCAATTTCAAAGCTTCTTCTGAAAATCTTTTATTCCACCTTTTAGGACTAATTTTCAAACCATATAATGATCTATGTAATTTACAAACTTTTGTTCTTCTAGTATTTTCATCAACATCTAACCCATCAGGAATTTCCATAAATATATCTTCCTTTAAAATTCCATTAAGAAAAGCTGTTTTTACATCCATTTGACAAACTTCTAAATCATATTTATTTACAATAGCTAAAACAGATCTAATGACAGGCAATCTTGATACGGGTGCATAGGTTTCTTTTAATTCATATTCTTTGCAATCTTTAAAACCTCTAATAACCAAGCGAGCTTTATAAATTGGTTTCGTATTTTCACTAGTTTTAACTTTGAATACCCACTTAGAATCTATAATGTTTGCTCTACTCCCATCTTTATTACACGTTGGTCTATCTACAATCGTCCACACATTGTTTTCTTTCATTGAATTTAATTCCTCATCTACAGCCTTTATTTTTAGTTTCTAATGCTTCTTTAAAAGAAATCGGATCTTTATTCATCATAGCAAAGAATGAAATTTTCAACTCATCTTCCTCTAAACAATTACTAGTTATCTCATCAATCAACAGATCTTCGGCAAATAATTTTATCAACTTCTATAGTATTAGATACAAAGTATGCAAAGCTTGTGTCAACAATTTTATTACTTAGTCTACGAGCCTTTATGTACTGTTCTCTATTTTCATCTAATTTTGCCTGTCTAGTAGGTTGCTTTCGTCTTTTAATTTCAATCACATCTAGTTCATTTGTTTCAATTTTTCTTTTCTTAGATTTTGATTTATTATTGTTACCTTTTAATAAACTATCTTTGCTTGGTACATCTACATCTTTATTTTTATTTTCAGAACTCTCTTTCTGTGTTTCATTATCATTAAAAACATTCAACCAATCATCATGAACAGAATCTATTCCTACTTCAACTTTATCAACATCTTTTAATATCATATAGAATTGTATGTTTGAAAACATCTTTGTAAACTAATTTTTCATTAAATCTAACATGACGCGATCTAATGAATTTTCCTGAACCTGGATGCCACAAATCATATCCATTGGTTGAGTAGCCAACTAATACTCCTTTAATTGCTCTATTTGAAAACTTAGTTTTTGCAATTGGAATTTTAACATAAGCAATACAATCAAATATTCTAATTTTGTTGAAATGAAAATTTACTTTTGGAACAAATTTACGAATAGGAATTTCAAAATCAATAGCTTTATGAGGAGTTCTATTATATAAATGAACAGCTGATTCAGCAGCAAAAATCCACATACTACTAGGCAATCCAGAATCAATCATCAAAGCTCTAATCTTTTCTTGTATAGTTTTATTAAACCTTTCTGCAGTGCCATTCAACTCTGGTGTATAAGGAGGAGCAAAATCACTCTCTATATTTTCTCTTTTCATTATTTCAGAGAATTGTCCTCCAATAAACTCTTTAGCATTATCACCTCTAATAAAACAAAATTTAACATTTTCACCAATCAAATTCCGTTATGAATTTATAAACTTTTTTAAACAATTCCCAGCTTCACTTTTACATTTAACTGAATAAACTTTAGCGAATCTACTGTAATCGTCAACAAAAACAATAATAAAACGATTAGCCCCAGGAAATGAAAGAGGTTTGATTGGTCCCGTCATATCAGTGTGAATAATTTGTAAAGGACTTTCAGCTCTATTTCTTTTATCATTAACAGGTAATTTTTCCATTTTTGCTAATATACAAACTTCACAATCTTGAATAGACTCATCAAATTTAACATCTTTTAATTTTGGCTCTAATTTTTGTAATTTTCTTAAATAGGTTAGAGACATGTCCTAACCGAATATGCCAAAACATACCTCCACCAAGTTTCTGGGCATCTACATTTTCAGATTCTGATAACTCTGAGATACAAATTTCTTTAACTATATCAAAATCTTCTATACATTCTAAATCAACAATTTGTCTATTGAACTCAAAATCATCTATATCAGTGTTGCCGGCAGACGCGGGTAATCTGTTTGGCATCGGGGAAAATCCGAGTCACAAAAAAAGAGAAAATCCCGGTTGGTAATGAGCGTGCCGCGGCCAGACAGCGAACACGTGTTAGTGTCTCACGTAGACCATCTTTCTTGCGAAACAAAAAAAAATCGATATTTGTGAACCGGTCCGACCGCGTAGTGCTGCGCCCCTTTGTTTGCTGCTCCGCTCATCGTAACGGTATGGCTGTCATATGGCAGCCACGGCCGTATGCTTACAGCTCGGGAATGAAACCCGAGGCTGATACGACCAAGAGGACCCTGGAAGCGGTCACACCGCTCGGATATCGCACAAGGGCGAATTCGAGGCGGCCCAGCAACCTATGAGCGGGGCGCAGGGAAGGGGCGGGGCGCGCGCGGCCGTGGATTGGTCGGGGCCCGACGGTCGCAACGATGCATCGGCAGCGTTGCGCGCGACAGTTCAGTTTTACCTCTGGCCCTCGAACAAGCCGCTTTCCTTGTATATTGCGACGTGTAACATTGTTCAATTATTGAGTGCGCGGCTACCACTCACTTGTAGTAGTGAAATAAAATTAAAATAACACATTGTCAGTGCGTGTTAATTGATCCCTGCTCCTTTGTCCCAAACAATCAGAATGTTCTTTTGAATCTTTTTGAACGAGTTTATTTTCATTCTCCCTCCCAATCACAGAAGGAGATACATTATTGTCATCTAAATTTTGGACTCCCTTCGATTCTTTAGAATCCAAGTTCACTATGTCCTTTTGTGATTGTTCTAGAAACTCGTCAACAGAGACTATTCTTGCGTTACAAGAATAGTTCTCATAAGAATCATTCACTTCTAAATTATTGTTTTGAACTGAGAGAGTTATTATCCAATTTGGCTTTACATAATTACTTTCTAAATAATTTAATCCAGTCTCTTTATCAAAAAATTTCAATTTCTTATCATCTAAATGTATACCCAAACCTGCATCAGCAAAATGTCTTAAGGACAGCAAGTTTTCTGATATATTTTCAGCTGCTATGACATTTGTTAATTTGATAATTTTACTCTTAGGAACATTTGATTGCAAGTATAAATTTCCTTTACCATCTATTTGTATATCAGCAGCTTTATTTTTATTTGCACTTTTAATAACCTCTCCTGAACATTTTTCAAAATTACTCAATATCAAACCCTTATTTTTAATAATATGTTCAGTTGCACCTGAGTCAGCTATGAAACTTATTTTATTAACATTATTTGATTCAATAAATTTCATACCTGCACCAGCCGCACTCAGTGCTTGAGTCTTGTTTCCAATGTCTTGACCTCCACCTGGCTGGTATGGTCTTACATAATTTTTGGAAACTTTACCTCTATTATGACCTCTAAAATTTCCTCCTCTACCTGCTCTACCTCTATTACCACGTCCACGGCCTCTTCCTCTAGTATAACCACCTCTGTTATTTACAACAGTCTTATTTTCCTCTAAATTCCCATTTGCTTGTCCATCATTATTACTTTTATGAAAATTGCCTCTGTTTACATACCTTTTTCCTCTAACATAACCTCCCGATTGTCCTCTGAAACAAGCACTACCCTTGTGCTTAGTTATAGTCTGACAGTAATAACAAAACCACATATTATAGGGTTCAAGAGGACAAGCGGTAGATTTATGACCCTCTTCATTGCATCTAAAACAACGAGAATGTTGTCCCCCTTGACTATAAACTGGTTTTTGTGCAAATTGTGCTTTTGGCTCATCTTTGATTAGATTATCAGCCTTCTTTTCTGCCTCTAACTGTAAAATAAAAGTTTTGATTCCATCTAAAGTCATTGTGCTCAAATTTGCTTGCTTTCTAATCAAATTTGCAGATCTAACTTCAGAAATCGTATTGGATACAGCTTGATAAAAAGCTGATCTCTTTTCTTCGTTAGACAATGGTATTGCATCTAAACAATTTTCGTACTCTCTAATAATACCATCAAATTTTTCAATAAAATCAACAATTATCTCATTAGGTTTCAATTTAAGTGCATAAAGTCGTTTTCGAACAGATGAGTCAGTCACATTTGATTCAAATTGTTTGAACTCTCGTAATTTTTGTAAAATAACTCTAGGATCTCTTAAATTTACAATTTTTGCATGATAATTTTCATCTAAATGATTAATAATAATATCTCTAACCAAACGTTTTCTCTTTGTAATCATCTCATCATCAAAATCTTTTGGCACTTTGACTGTTAAATCAATCACATCTAATAAATCATTAGCTGACTCGGAATTTAGATAATCCAACCAAAGATTAAAATTGAACTTTACTGTCAACTTATAATCTCTTTTCACATTAACTTTGGTTGAACCATTGCTAAACTCAAAAGTTTTCTTAAATTCATCTAATGTCATATTTACATGAGTCGGAACTTCTAAATTACTTCTTTCATTTTCATTTTGTTGCCGACTTCCATTTTCCTCTAAATTCTCAACTCTATTTACCTCTAAGTTTTTAAGTTTCAATTTTTCGGCTTCTAATAAATTTTCAGACATCTTTCTAGCAGTTTCCAACAAACTGCTCACAACCTTCGTTGGAGCTTCGCTTGTTCAAGAATGTTAGTTTGATCATCTTTGCCTGTAGGTGTGGTTTCATCTTTTCGACCACCTGTAGCATCTTGTTGATCTGTGAACACATCGAATAATGTTTGGATTTTAACCTTTAAAATTGAGTACTATGGATCCATAGATTTCATCTAAACTCTTAATCATGTTTACAGATATTCTTAGGTTTACAACCTTTGTTCGACAATCCAGTACCCACAGAATGAGTTTCAGGAGATGCAGTTGGAGTTAAAGCTGCTAGAGGCCGTGAAACCTTAGCAGGCGTAACATTGCTGCCGGTAGGCACATCAACCATTTCAATATTGCTTTCATCTAAAAGTGCTTTCTCCTGTTCTGGTGTCAAATCCGACATCTCTCGTCAGTATTAACTCGATGACTCGAAACTCTATAAATACCAAACATTCTTCTAAATGTCATCGTTTGAGTTACTGATCTGTGATTCTCATATTTTCCAACCGCACTACTTGTTAGAAAATACTTAAAAACTGACTAATCATTTGCGTATTCCCCAGTGCAACACACGTGCTCTCTCCAGACGTAACCCGACGGACGACTATCAAATTCGTGTTGAAGAGCCGATCGCACACGCATGTTACACCGAAAGAATACCCACGATGAAAGTCTGCATTTTAATTGCCATAAAATGCGAGAGAATGGTAATTAATTTATAAACATCTAATCATATCTCAAAAATATGAGAAATTCTAAAACAAGATTGACATACTTCTAAAACAACTTCTAATGTCAAAATAAATATACATTGCACATATATGCAATATCCGTCTAAAAAAAATGTATCTCAAATCCATCTAATTATTTTTCATACAGATCGAGTAAATACACTGATCGTATGAGTACAGCTCGTGGAGCAGCAACAACAACACTAGCGGTTATTTACTCGTTGCATAACAACCAGCTTTGTGCTGCTGCGGCTTATTTTTATCAATCACTTTTACTGAAATGAATTTTCGTGATTAATTTCATTAAAATTATGTTGCAAAATGAATATATTCACAAACACACTAACATTACTCAATCATCTATACATATAATACTTAATATGCGCGCACATTTTTCTTCTAAATTCTTATCTAATTACGTGTCGACACTTACATCTATTTACTATGACATCTTACTTATAAACTTTTCTGCGATCGCCTCACGCCTCACAGCCGTAGCGACCAAATCAGCCAATTGCGACTAACTGCCAAAATCCGCCTTGAGATTCTCCGTCCGCTGGCTCTACTCGTTTGGCTCCTCTAACGTCACCTTCTTTTCTATTTCACAAAACTGAACTTTTTCACGTATACTTCAAATTACAACGCACAGCCCATAACCTGTTAAAGTGTAATATTAAATAAGGTACACAGACACAAAATACAAATAACTTCTAAAAGATTATTATTTATATGTGCTCGTGTCAAACTCTGCAAACAGAATGAATGATCGTAATAAAAAACAAATTACTGCGCCTTTTGCTGCCAAGCAACGGTTATAACATAAAAAGCTGAATTAATAAAACATAATAACATCTATAGATTTTCGAATAAAGCACAGTATCTTTCAACACAGCTTTCAAAATATCGATATTTACGACACGGGTTCCGATTTTCTGTCGCTTTTCCACGACCACTGGCTTTTTGCTTTTTCTGTCTTCTTTTTAAAGTTTCTTGTACTATAGTTTGTTGCAGGGACCCTTTTTCACTGACATTTTTATTCTTCTTTCTGAAATAATACTCATTTTAACGACAAGGATCAATCAAGAAATCAACGCTTTTACGTATCTCTATTATTGGTTATGTTGTACATAAGGTCTTACAATTATAGACGCCACTATATCAATTGACGTGCGACGTTGCCGTCGTTAGCATACACCAATTTGACCTGTATTACTAACATGAATGTTCATCTCTTCGATTGGCACTACTTCCAACGCATTAGCATAGAAAGAAGTTTAGCCACTATTAAAAAAAAACTCATGCCGGTGCAACCTTAACGTCCAGCCATCACATTTTGTACACCTCTCTTCCAGTGCTCATAGCTATTGCATTCCGTGGTAAAATTACAATAAATGTATTCTTATAGATTGAAGTATGCTTTATCGAATGGTATTCTTTATCAGAAATGGTATTCTTTAACATTCTTATTATCAGAAAACTTCAATTCTCATTGAAAAATGTTAAAAAAAATCTCGATTTCCAAAGATAATTTTGTATTTCAAATCGAATTTTTAAAGAGATACCGACTTGAAATCGATTTGGAATAGGTCTAAATCATGGATGCGATATCTTAATTTTAAAGATATAGTGTATCGAAGTCAGTTTGACTAATTAAAAATTTCAAAATGGCACCCGAAGTGCAAAAATTTTGTCAAAATATTTATGAATTTTTTTGATTGGTAGACAATTTTCCCAAACCAGTTTTCCCAATGACCTTTTTTCCTAATTTTTTTTTCCCAAAACCAAATTTTCCTAAAATATATAATTTTATTGTATATGCATCAAAATTTTATATGATATCCAATTGTTTTTAAATAATTGTAAGTATAATTGTTGTTCAAGTACTCGTGATACTGCGATACGATCGACGCAATGCTAGCTTCTATTTGTCTTCTATTTTTACCCTTTCCTTATGCGTTTACTCAGCTGTAGTTGAAGTAGAATATCTCGATGTCCACTTGTTCTTTTTTTAGTTGGTCGAAGAATATGTACAAGCTTGGATATGCTTTTCCGACTACCACCTGGAACCGATTATGCCAACCCTCGGAACAATTACACAGGCCGACAATATTTCAACTTGGAAAAAACTCAGACACGTAACTAGGCATATCCGAAGGCTTTTGATGCGCTAAATCCAAATCCGGCGTCATAACTCGTCAATCATTTCTGGTTCTCAAGATATCCTAACCTAAACGTACAAAAAATACTGTTTTTCGCTAATTTTGAGGTTACGTCACACTTTGATTAAATTTTTTTTTCTAAAACCGGAAATACCACTTTGAAGTGTAGCTTTTATCCTTTGAAATACTTATTCTAGACCTGGAAAATCTTTTTTTTTCACCGAGATATAGTTTGAAATTTTGTATTTTAGTGATTTCGAGAAAATTGAGTTGTGAGGGTCAAGAGCTATTGCCGTACAGGTTACAGGATCTGTGGGTTAAGAAAATGCAGCTGTAAAGGTCCGGGGTTATTGACATGCAGGTTATAGAGCTCGTGAATGGAGAAAATTGGGTTGTAAGGTTATTGCCGTGCAAATTACAGGGCTCGTGGATGAAGGAAATCGGATTGTAAGAGTCCAGTATTACTGCTAGTGGAATATATATGGATCACTTGCATCCAGGTTCAGTTTTTTCAGTTTCAAAAAAGATTGAGTAAGATTTCCTAACATTTGAAGTCACTCTCGAAATCGCTAAGATACAAAACTTCAAATAACGATATTTCGGTGAAAAAAAAGATTTTCGAGGTCTGGAAAGAGGATTTTAAAGAGTAAGAGTTACATTTTAATGTGGTATTTCTGGTTTGGAGAAAAAAATTTATCCAAGGTGTGACGTAACCTCAATGATAGCCAAAACAGTGTTTTTGGCACTTTTAGGTTATAATATCTCGAAAACCAGAGGTGATTGACGAATTCTGTCGCCGGATTTGGATTCAGCGCATCAAAAGCCTTCGGGTACACCTAGTTACGTATCTGGGTTTTTTGGCTGTTGGCCTGTGTTATTAGTGCGAGCGATACCCTGTACAATCTAGTCATAATGGTTTCACAGTTGAGGTTGGTATCTTGGAGTGCGAGTTGGGTTGTAATCCGAAGCCCAGGCTGGGTTTGTCTTCTGGAACTGAGTCGGCGTATGTACTTAGTCTCAAAATAGTGTACAATAAGCTCAATTTCTTCAGGTAATTCGTTACGTACACTTAACAGATGTAATACAACTTCATCTACCGCTACAAAAGCTAATGCATAAAGTACTTGAATCCCTTTTTTATTTGCCGGTCATCGTTATATGCATTTTGGAGTCCTTTCTCTTGGACACGACGACAAATATTTTGTCGCAAATGAAAGAAGCAGCACGAAACAATTTTACCGAAAACGTTTTCTGCGGCCTGAATGATCAATAATTCGAAGTCACGCATAACTTTGGTATGTAAGTTAAAAATTCCGAGTTAACGTCCTTCTTCTAACACAATTTCCAAAATTTTAGTGTAGGTTGCTTGTTTCTTGTTCTCTACAAGAGCGTGGACAAAAGGTAAGCCAACTATTTGCGGTTTACTGTTTACGCCGGCTGGTGTGAAGGCTTCGAGAATGGAAAATATTTGATAAAAGAGAGAAGATGCTAATTTGAAAGTTCCGTCCACGAACCAAACATCGCTTCGAAAAAGTTGCACTAAATTAGCAAGCGTAGCAAAAATAATAAATCTGCTGAGGCTTTGATCGTGATCATCATCCTCAAAAGAATCGAACAAGAGAAATTTACTGCCGCCTAGTGAGAATGTATATTGCACGGGAATTTCTTGTAAATCAGCCAGACGAATAGGATTGGAAGGCGTTTATCACAGACCAGCGCGTGAGATTTGTTTTCGCAATCTCGGACGGTCTGGAAGTTTCACTAGGACTTCTACAGAATATATAAGTAATGAAACCTTGCCCATATTTTATCAATGAAACTGTTACGTAAAATAAGTAACCTAATTGAATCCGAAACAATTCTCTACGAATTATTTGAGCGGGAGTATTTTCCGGATGTTTGTAATACAAATAATCGTTTATATGTAAAAAAAGTAATCGCTTAGCACGCAGTAATTCAGCTATACTATAAATTTTAAAGCCCCTTTGACAGCGACCTAATCAAATGTTGTAAACAAAACGTAATCGAAGTGAAGACGGTTACTGAAAAAGCATGTTCAATAACTGCATTTATATTTTTCTTTTAAAAATTTATAAGTTTTTAGGAAAAAGATCCTTTGGGAAAATTTAATTTTGGGAAAAAAATTAAGAAAAAAAGTTCATTAGGAAAACTGGTTTCAGAAAACCGTCCCCCTACCATTTTTTTCTCGGAAACGAAGTACCTTATAGAAAAATTTCTTGGAACAGAAAGTGTTTATAATCAGCCAATGAGTGTACCTAAATATTTTCTAAACTGTTTGAAAGATTATTAAAATTGATTAAAAATCGACTATTTTTGATAAATAAACAAACCGAAAAAGTTGTTCGTAACTTCTCGAAAAAAAATTCAAACGTACCCTTTGGCTAATTCTATCCACTTTTTGTTCCAAGAAATATGTTTGTAAAGTACTTTGTTTTCGAGAAATACATTTAATAATATTATGGAAAAATTTTGCACTTTGGGCGCCATTTCGAAATTTCTAATTGATTGAACTGATTTTGACGCACTATCCCCTTATAAAAAAGTGATGGAAGCCATATTGAAGCATTTTATTCGTGACTTGATTGGCTCAAAAGAAAAAAACCGCGAGAATTTAAATTGATTTTAGTTGATTTTTTATTTCAGATTTAATTTAATTTGTTTTTAGCCAAAAAATAAAATATAAAAAATATAATCTTTCATTCATCATTTATAATCATAATGTAGTTCATTGTTTATCAGTTTTATCCCTTATAGAAAAGTGATGGACGCCATATGTTGAAGCATATTATTCGTGATATGATGGCTGAGATATTATTGCATGATATACTTATGTGGCGGAAAATAAGCGTGTAGGTGTGGTTTTGAGTTGAGATTTTACTAATAAAAATTCAAATCATCATAATTTATCATACGGATAATTTTGAAGATAAGGAAGTAAAAAAGTAGACTGTAATATTGTTTATACACTCATAATATGAAACTAACAACGAAGAAATCGTTTCATACAAATAATATAGGTTGAAATTACTCTAAATATTTTCTATTAATAATCGAAAATTTGGTTTTTGAATGTGTAAAATAAAAGTTGTAATGTTGCAATCTGTTGAGAATATGAGGTTGCATGTGGAAATGCGCGAGAGAGCCATCTCTCGGACGCTCGGCGTCTCGACACACGAAGCGCGGTACGCGGCGAATCTGCCGCGTTACTCGGCTCGTGACGCTCGTCCTCGCCGGACGTTCCTCACTACACTGTAACTTGTTAAGCCATATGTAATTTATAATAAAAAACTGCATTGAACCTATCTTCGTGTCTGGTTATTCATAATACAATCTTTATTCAAAAAGTAGAATAAAAGTTTAATAATAAATTAACCCGTTGAGAAAAAAATAGTGTAAGATTATATTTATTGCAGTTTTTGATATAATAAATCATAAATTTGAAAACGTGTTTCATCACTAATACACATTTTCTGCTGTGATATGGATTTTTAAAACAAAATTGAAAAACCTACCTTTGAAAAAAGTAATTTGTTAAATATGTTAATATTGATATAACAATAAGAAATAAAAAAGAAGGTAAAAACGCGTAATGTTTATCTAAATCTATATATTTTTATTTTCCTATATGAAAAAGTGATGCTGAGTGAAGTAATTTTATTTATGACTTGATTGACTGAATTTCGTCACGTGTGTTACAATTATGAGTAAATCGGTTATAATAATAAATCGAAGTACTTTACATCTATCAATACAAATAAGTATAATAATTTGTAGGCATTAAACTGTAAATGACTTCCACATTCTCTCAATGGCCTAACCTTAAAAAAATACGATAAAGTAATCTTAATGCACTTCAATTGCATTTATTTATTGGACATATAAATTAATTGAATATATCTTTATTGTAAAGTTTAGCTTCGGATAAATATGATCAATATTGAAAAGAATGGTAAATTGATATTTTATATGAAATTCTGCGAATTTATTTCGGTGCAGTCGGTACCGTTAATTTATTTTAAATAAATTTTGAAATTTAATTTATAAATGTAAACAAACTCTCCAAATGGTTTCAGATGAATAATGGAAAAAACAGTTAAATTAAAATAATATATCTGTTGATATGGAGAAATCCTATGGAAAGCTTGATACCATGAACCAATACGTTAAAAAAGAAAAAAAATTAAATTGTTAGGCGCAGCTGATGGATCTATCCTATCCTTATCCTTGCCTTATATTTATTTTTATTTTTTATTTTTATACTTTTTACATATTTTATTACTATCTTATCTTTAAAAAACGATGAGTCGCTGACATCCAGCGTTGTGATTTGTTGATGCAAAAATAGAACGCGAAATTTTGAATTTTCCTATACTTTGAAATATTATTATTATTATATATCAAAGAGTGTAAGATTTCTATTTTAGCGATAAATTTAATTTATGAATAATTAACATGGATAATAAACTGCAAGAATGGAAATATGTTAGTAAATTGGTTTAAGAACATAATACGTTATGTTTTGAAATTATTTGTATACAAATTGTTAATTTTATAACCATCTCCGATACTACAATCAATATCGTTGTGTTAAAATTTGGTAGAAAGAAAAAGAGAATAAATAAAAATAAAATAGAGACTACATATTTATCTTTTGTATATTTTAAATTAAAACGTATGTGAACAAAGGAAATTAATTATCAAAATATTAAACCCGTTAAATTAGAAGAATATTCACGGGTGTTTTCATAGTGGCAGCAAAAAGTACACGATGTTAAATGTATTACTCATACTAATATAAGATTGGAGCCATAATCACTACTATTGAATATGTAAGTTTAGTATTGTATAATAGTATAATAGTATAATAGTATAATAGCATTATTGATCTTAGGTCGAATTAATCTTTTGAATAATTTTTCCGATATATCTTGAAATGAGTAAAAGTTCATCGATTTTTGAGAAAAAATGGGTGCATGTTCTATTTTTATTCATCAATAAATATTGACGTATGTAGTCTATTTTAAACAGCATGACTTATTCGTGTCCATTGAAATCTTGAAGTTGACATGTAAAAGGTTCAAATAATGTAATAAATAATAGTAAAACATTAAAAAAAAGCGCGCGAATCGCGCTAAATAACACTAGTATCCTTAAAATTTAGACGTTGCGCATCCGCGATCTCGATCAATTCCAAGTCGATAACTCTTTGAAAACTCGATTTGAAATAAAAAAAAATTATCTACGAAAATAGTGATTCTTTGTTTTAAATATTTTTTGTTCAAAATTGAAGTTTTCCGATAATTTGAATGGTACTATTGGAAATAGCACATTTCAAGCTATAAAAATGCATCTACTGCAATTTTTTTGCTTCGAAAGGTAATAGCTGTAAGTGCGGAAAAAAGGATGTATAGAAAGTATCCAAAACAACCCTTTTGTGTTTTAAGTTCTAATCTTTTATTGTATAAACTTTTCTCGTGACTAGACATTTCTTTTATTTGATCAACTTTTCATACTTTTTTCATTGTTGAAAAAATAACTTGTCTTATTTGTCGGACTTTCGTCCGAAAACACTTTTTAATCGAATGCGACTACCTCCTTTTTCAAAAAATTTACATGTGAGAAGTATAAATCTATTAATTTAGTATTATTCATTCTAGATAGTCCCAATAATGCGTCATTGTTCAAATTAGCTTCCGATTTTAGATGATCGATTTTGTACCTGAAATTTTATAAATAATAGACCTATGTTTGAAAGAGATTATCTATCGTTAGTGAAATCCCTTTCCTAGGTTCCAGTATAAGTTTAAAGTTTTATTATCCGTTTGTAAAATAAATTCTTTCCCGAAAAGAAATTGATAGAATCGCTTTACTCTGACAGTTATAGCAATTTCTTCTTTATCAAATATTTTTCTGTTACATTTGTTTTTTGCTATTTTTTGATACACGAATGCGATCAATTTCTCTGTGTGATATTTATATTCGATTGATATGATTGATGAGAACCCGTAATCTGAGGTGTCATATACCAGTATTATTTTTTCGTCTGAATTGGAATTTATTAAAACTTTCGATGAAATTAATTCATTTTTCACCTAATCGAATGTTATTTAATAATTTTTATTCCACTAAAATTTCTCTTTACTTAATAGATCGTATAATTAAATTAACTTTTCTGATCTATTTTCTATGAATAGCGTGTAAAAATTATTTACTTACTTCATCCTAGAAAAGATGTTAAATCCTTGTTACATTTCTTATATAAGTACGTTTAACGCACAGTGATTATTTTAGATTTTGCTTTATGAAAGATCTCTTTATTTATTATAAATCTTAATACTTCTAATTTATCCTGTCTAAACTTATATTTTTCTTTATTTAGTCTTAGTATGCATTCTTGTAACCTATTACATATTTTTCTAAGTTTTATGAATGCTCTTCAGTAGTTTTACCTATTACATAAATGTTATAAAGATACGCTATCGTCCAGATGTAGAATGCACCCTTTCTAGTAACTTTGTGCATTTAAATAATCCCTTATACATTTCAATTGTTGATAATTGATCTGAATATCAAATGTAAATATGTTTTAAATCTAATCTGGCAAACATGTTTCAAGCTTGGAGCTTAGTAAAAATATCATCGATTATATGCAATGAATATTTATACATAAATGAAATATGGATTAATTCTCTTTTTAAAATCATCATAAATGCCACATATTCGCTAACATCGACTGGCTTTGAGTAAACCAATTTTACCAATCAATCTTTTTCTATCACTAGATAGAATTTATTTCTTTTTTTTGTATTTATTTCAATCTGTCATATATATTCTCGACATTAATTTTGTTCAATTAATTTTTACATTTTTCATCAAACCTCAGAGGCAATAATTTGAATACAGCTAGCCATTGTCTTTTTAATAATAATGGTTCAATCCTTGGTAACATAAAACATTCTGATATATTTTTTCTATATGAAAATTGAATCGCTAAATTAGATAATCTTCCTATTGGTTTCAAAGTACTATTATCGTATTTTTTTCAATTTACTCTTCCTGCTTACAAATCTGCCATTTTAAGAATATTTATTATAATAGTCTTTCAAAATTATCGTAGCATCTGTGTCAATTCCTATTTTCATATTTATATAATTTATTTTTACATTGATAAACATCGGATTACCTGATGCTGTATTCTTTTTAAATACCACTCGTTTGCTAACAAAGTTAGGGTCGTTCAAGTAAAAGAAATCACACATCTTCACCGACAATTGATCCATTGTTTTTTGATTTATTATAGTCGCCCTGAATTAATTGAACTCGATGCTAATTTTTTTTTTTTGACCATGGTTTCTGCATATTCCTTCAATTGTCATTTTTTCTTTTTCTATTTTAAATGATGTATGTGATAAGTCGCAGACATCCAGCGTTGTGATTGGTTGATACTAGAAGAGAACGCAAAATTTTTAATTTTCTAAGAGAGTGAAATTTATATTTCAGAAGTAAATTCAATTTATGAATAATGAATATGAATAATAATCTGCAAAAATGAAAAGATGCCATTAGTAAATCATTTTAAGAAAATAAGAGGTTATCTTTTCCACTTATGCTTGAATAATTAGTATGAATCGATAATTTGATTACCATCTGTGAAGTGAAGAGTGTCGTTTACAAAATTGGTCAAACGAGAAAAAAAGTTAATAAAATGAAATGGAGGAAATTACATTTTTATTTTTTACGTTGTAAAGTGAGAGGTATGCGAGAAATGCAAACTAATTACAGGAAAATTAAATTAGAAGAATTTTCATGGGTGTTTTCAACGAGGTTAAAAAATGAAATTAGAATGTTGATATATATGTTGATATATTGTACTGATATTAATATAACACTGAGACTATATAAAACCACTGCTGTTGAGTAAATTTATTACTGTTTAATTCAAATAATCTAATAAATAATAGAAAAACAAAAAAGAGCGCGCGAATCATGCTAAATAACAGTAGTATACTTTATATTGCAGGTTACTCCTTGAATCGACAGTTTTTACTAATGTGATTCGGTTTTCCACAATAACGATAGCATTTAATTTTATATGAAAAATATCTTCTATTATAGTTTTAAATGGAGATGATTTAATGCTTATTTTAACTGGTTTGATGTCGACTTATAGTGATAAATGCGCTTTGTTATAACTCTTATTTAAATTTAAGAAGCATATATTTGTTAATAATTAACTACTTTATAATAATTAGTTGACATTATTTCTATCAATGAAAAAATAAGTTTACTAAAAACTATAGATATAGGAAACAATGTAATTAACTGTCATTTAATTTTTTAATAAAAGTAAATAACAGCTTTGATAGTTTGTACAGTGAAACTCGAAACATGATGTAAAATGTGTAACGAAGAAATACGACAGAAACCCCGGAGAGTTATACCCGCGGTTATCCGTACAAATTATTTTAAAAGGATAGATTCGACATGCGTGAGCGCTCTGACGACTGAATAATATACCAGGTGTGTATATTAATCGTGCGCGGAATCAACGTTAGGATGAGTGTAGTGTATGATAGGTAAAATACGGTGACACACAATTAAATCAAACTAATTTTAATTGCAAAAAGAAATGTATTTGCAAATCAGAACGGGATTACAATTGAATATTAAGGCGGTATCAAGGCGCTAATCCGCTTAAGCATATCAATTGAAATCTGCTAAACCGGTAATCTGCTCGGTAATCCTTTCCATTTTTGAGCCCAATGAAATCCACGCCCGACCGTTACGTCCGTCAACACAAGGGCCGGTAAAACTGCTTGACCGCATACGCGTATCTTTAACGCCCGAACATGCAAGCGAAAGGGAGGGAGAGAGAGAGAGAGAGAAACACGGCATCGACCTTCCGCGACCCGACGACCGTTACTCGCTACTGCTGGCTGTCGCTGCTACCAATCGCCGACGTTACTGTCGCTGTTGCTTTGCATGGAGTCGTCCTAATCGTCAACTCTAGTTACCACTTGTTACCTTGTCACGGGTTGCAGTTCGAAATAGCTGCGCGCGCCGACAATACGAATCCTCGTTGATATTCCACACGCACCAATACTGGGCTTCGACACTGATTGGGCGCGACTCGGCCACCAACTAAATCCAACAACATGCCTCGTGCATCGAACGGGTATCCTCAAAAACGAAAATATCAGCGAAATTTTGCTCGAAAACAAACGGAAAACCATTGGAAAATCGGTGACGAACACAATCCGACAATCCAGTTCAAACTGATCTTTAAAATTAAAAAATTGCTCTTTAAAAAATTTTAATTCACTCTCTCGACCCTCTTCTCGTCTCCTCGCTTTTGTGCTCTTAGCACTCGCCATCTCGCTTCCTCAGTCGTCGGCCGCTTCTGGCTCTGCCAATCAGCTCGTCCGCCTTGAACAGAGAAATAGGCAGAAAAGTATATAAGCACACACTCTTAGCCTGGACGTAGCGAACGGTCGATGTGAGAGCCAACGGACGAATCGGTAAATTCGTGATTCTCTGTTACGAATTCAATATCGCGTAATTTCTATCTCGAAATTAATATAACTTATAAATTATCATTGTGAGGCCTGCAATGGCTCGGTCGGTAGGGCGACGGACTCGCACCCGGTAGGCCCGGGTTCGATTCCCAGTTCCTGCTGATTGATACAAGCACCACTGAAAAAAGTTTCATGTGCTTTGTTCTCAAACACATTGCAAGCCTCCGTCGCTGATTAGCACTGATGAAGCATAAATAGAGCGACGTTAAAAATAAAAAAAAAAAAAAAAAAAAAAAAAATTATCATTGTACGTCTTCCCAAAAATTAATCCGCAAAAGACAATTTTTGAATACGAATATTGTTATTGTTATTATGCTTCGTCGAGGATGTAATGTAATAATGACAATGCTCGGAAAATGGTTAAATATAGTAGCTTTATTTAACAGCTATGTGTTGCTCGCTCAAGAGCTAAAATTAAACTAAATTTTTGTTTCTCTCTACGATGGTTTTTTCGATCAATTCCTTATCGGATATATTGCTATCAAGTGTCGATCAGCGCTGTATTCGAGGTGTATGCTAGAAAAACTGTAGGCTCATGTTGACGTTCGAAAAGCCATAAACAGCCATATGTTAAGCGTGACTGTGAGTCTGCAAGCGATAATGAAAAGAACTCGGAAAGGAATATGAGACATTCGAAAGCTTTGTAAATTAAGAAAAACTATATCTAAATTGTACGTTAACCGGACCGTGTCGACATTTAATATATTTCGCATTCTAATGAAGATTTATCGAATAAATAAAACTTAAAAACAAATATGAAATAATTGTAAGAGTAACTAATTCTAATACTAAATTATAAAATATTAAGGATATTTTATAATATGGTACACTGGAGAATGCGATGTTCCAAACAAAGAAATCTTTATAAAAGTAAAACTCGGCAAGTAGCCTTATTTATCACCTATAACTAAAAAATCTGCAGTTGTGTGTACTACCTTTGTTAATTTATAATTACTACTGCAATTGAATTGAAGTTTATGCAATATCAAAGTGAGGAAAGAATAAATATGTCAATAGATATTCCAAGATTAGTAAGCATTGTTTTTGTCTATAAGTTTAGCATTTGCAGAACTCTTTTCTTCTCTTTATTACATACCTGGTGCGCCTATTTTCAGAAGTTAATAGATAATCTATAAGACAATATTAATTTTAAAAGTATAAATTAATCGATTAAATAATTATGCGAGTAACGTTATCGTACCATGATCTTTAAAACTACTATATTATTCCAATGAAATAAAAGACATTGAGGATAATATAAACCATCTCCTGTTTCGTATAAAAGCGAGGATCCTGGATTTCGAAGATTTGTTACTATGTTTATTAATTACTTAACAGCATATTCCATAAGATTTGGCTATTGTCCGTGTTTCTGGCATTTTTTACAAGATTATGAAATTTTTTATACTTGATCATGAATTTGTTTTAATTATTATACGAGGTGTGTTCAAAAAGTAAGGTGACTTTGTATTTTTAAGAAAAAATATTTATTTATTTATTAATATTTATGTTGTCCCCTTCAAAGTAATCCCCCTCAGATACAATACACTTATGCCAACGGTTTTTCCAATCCTCAAAGCACTTCTCATAAGCACTTTTCGGTATAGCCTTGAGCTCTTCCAGCGATGCAGTCTTTATCTCTTCAATCGTTGCAAATCTCCGTCCTTTCATAGGTCTCTTTATTTTTGGGAACAAGAAAAAGCACATGGGGCCAAATCCGGTGAATATGGTGGCTGAGGCATGATTGTGGTGTTGTTTTTGGCCAAAAATTCTCTCACAAGCAAAGATGAGTGAGCAGGGGCATTATCTTGATGCAAAAGCCATGAATTGTTTTTCCACAATTCTGGGCGTTTTCGTCGTATTGCTTCTCGCAAACGGCGCATAACTTCAAGATAATACTGTTTATTGATCGTACGTCCCTATGGTAAGAACTTCTGATGCACCACGCCATGGTAATCGAAGAAAACAGTGAGCAAAACTTTGACATTTGATCGAACTTGGCGTGCTTTTTTCGGTCTTGGCTCATCTGGGCTCTTCCATTGGGACGATTAGTCTTTGGTTTCAATATCATAACCATATACCCATGATTCGTCACCAGTAATGACCCTTTTGAGTAAATCTGGGTCGTCGTTGACGTTATTCAACAGTTCTTGAGCGACGGTTCTTTTGGTCAAAATTTAGCAATTTCGAAACAAACTTCGCTGACACACGTCTCATGCCCAAAACGTTAGAAAAAATGTCATGGCATGAGCCAAGCGATATAGTAACAGCATCGTTATTGTGTAAAAATAAATCCAATTTCTCAGTTTACTCTAAGAGCATTTCGCCATTCACATCTGTTTCAGCACAATTCCACGATTAATTATGAGAATTAAAATCACCTAAAAATACACACCTTGATTTAAGCTTGGCATTACTTACGACAATATTCCATTCTTCATCGTTTAATGTGATATCCGGGGGTTTATAGCAAGAAACGATGGAAAGAGGTTCTTTTAAGTTGACAATTTCAATTCTACACAATTCAGTGTAGAAGTCAACATATTGTAAATTTTTAATTTCGACATAGTTATATGATTTTCTTATCAAGAAAACAATCCCTCCACCAGTTGCATAAATTCTATCTTTTCGTAACGTATTGAATCAGGCGAATAAAAATTTAATATCATGAATTTAACAAGAATAAACCATGATTCTACACAAACAAAAATATCGATGTCTTGTATAATTTTAGAGATCTCCTCTTTCTTGTTGCACACGCTTCTAGAATTCCAATAAAAAATTCGCAGTTTCGTAGAGGAATACCAGTTTTTGTAGCAGGGTTTCATATTGAATATGAAATGAGTACCTCGACTGTCAGTTTTCAGTGGTCGGTTCGTAATCATCTTCTTCTTGACTGTCGCAGTTCGACGACATGGATACGTCAAAATCCGTCTGTTGTGAGGCTTCATTTTTGTTCAAATTGTTAATGATCCGCGTAATTCTATTTTTGATTTTATTACATGACATATTCTTATGTACTTCTGTCAACATGATTATGAAAGCGTCAATGTTTTCAATTTTGTGTAGATTGGCGAGCGTCGATAATTCTGCATACTTGTACTCGTACGAACAGTAATAAATTGAATCAATTGTGCAACAGTAATTGGAAAGGTCTCAGCTAAATCAGTTTGCACTTTGGTGTAAATGCCAATGATCATTGATGCAAGATCGATAGGCGACGTACTTAGTTGATTAACTTTATTTTTCTTCTTTTTAATCTTCTTCATCGGTGTCTTCATGAGAGCTAATTACACATCTTCAAACTTTTGAACAGTCGCAGACGAACTAGTGCTAGATGGTGCTTGTCTTTTTACTCTTGTTATGGTATTCTTATGTGTAGTAGGTACTTTAAAAAACTCTTGTCCATTAAAATAGTTCTGTAACCCTGTATGTAGCTCAGTGCTAGGAGTAGGAGTGTCGTCATCATTATCTAAAGTTTGGGTGCTATATACGTTTTCTTGTGTCGCTGGCACTTGTTCATGATTTTGTACAACTTTACACATCATTTTTAACGGTTCAATTATAACGTTTTAGCTTCTGCAAAATGGTTTATTATGATTGGCACCTAACACTATTAAAATTAATTTTACATTACTAGAATAAATTAAGGGAACAGAAAAAATTCCTAAATTTTTCGACGACTATTAAAGGACCATATTTTCGTCAAAAATGATCGTATCGAGATGAAAAAGAGCATTTCAAAGCTTGAAATTTTTAGTTTTAATATTATCAGTCAAAGTTTTTCATCTGTGCTAGTTACTGTGCACACACTGTTCCTGAAGCATGCAAAAGTGGTCCAAAAATTGATCCAAAATCCGCTAACGCAGAAAGTTTCTACATCATTTGTAGATGAAAAAAATGAAAAATTGAAAATCCTAAGTGATCGGTTTCGAAAGTTACGGACGTTTTTGTATTTACGCTATGCGCGCTCATGAAGTGCTATAAGTAGAGCTTTCGAGGCCACATGTGCAATCCTTTTTTTAACTATAAATCAAGTAAATTAAGCTTTTATTCAGTATTTATTGTTTATTATAGTATTTTTTCAATAATTTATTGTTATGTTAATAAATTATTTACTTTGCTTAATGAACAATCCAAAACTTGAAAGGTTTAATCTTCCATTTATCTCAAAATGCTTCAGCTAATTTTGATAGAGTTCTTGTTTTTTTTCCAAATATATGCCAATTTTCAGCTTCTATTTATACCACTAGGTGGCGCATGCTAATCTGTAAGAGGAAAATTCATGTTGAAGTTACATATATACCGAAGAAAAATCCACAAAACCTCTTTAAGTTGCATTTTTGAAACTTATGTTTTAAAAATGACTCCGCCGTGTTCTCATCAGAATAATAGAAAAAAAGTATGTGGCCCCTGTGGTCGAAAAATTATCTTTAGGAAAATTAAGTCAGACAAATTTTTAATAAGTCAATCTATTGAAAAACTTATAAAAAAGTTTATATCTAAAGAATTTGATTTAAATGATGAAAAATATCCTTTGTGCATATACAGGTCTTGTTATTTGACACTGCTTGATTTTGAAAAAGAAATTTTCAATCAGCAATTACCAACTATGCCTTATTATGAGGAATTATTATTATTGAAACAAACTCGCTTGAATAACGATTGTGATTGTTATGTGTGCTTGACTGCCAAGTCCAAAGGGCACATTAAAGTTGAGAAAGGCAGAGGGAAATTTAGAGATATAAATAAAGAAATTGATATTTCTACTGGCTTTTATGAATCGCCCAAACTAGAGAAGCTTTCATTGAATAAAAGTAGTGATTCTGTTGATCTTATTAAATATTGCAGCAAGTGTTATCAAGAAATAAAAAGAGGTAAAACTCATACTTGCAATAATCATAGGGATAATATAATAAGCTTCGTTGAGAAACTCACAGAAAAAGTACAACAGCAAATTACAACGCATGTTATTAAAAACAATCTAGAATCTCAACCTGATCTAAATGGCAGACGAGTCAATGTCGACTTGAACTTAAGTACTGCTGGGCGAAGTATACAAGGATCACAGTAAATAAGATTGATAAGACAGTGTTCTGCGATGAAGATAAATTAGATAATTGTCGAGTCCAACTAGCAGCTTCACAAAGAGAAATGAAAAAAATTACAAATTATATAAAGTGTAATGTGGGTAGAATGTCTATTTCAAAAAACTACAGAGAGCATATGTCAAAAAAGTCTAAAGAATTAAAAGATGTTTACAAATCAGGTGTACATGAATTTGATTGTGAAAGCGGAACAGATGCAGAAAAGCAATCACGCCCTGTTGTCTATGCCAACGCAGAAGAACTTTTAGACAAAGTTATCGAAAGTAGAGGATTAGTGGGCAATCTTTGTATCAAAGCAATGGCTGATGGTGGACAAAATTTTTTCAAAATTAGTTTATGTATTATGTCTGCTAGTTATTCACCTAAAAATGAAGAAGTTTCCATGCAAGAAGATTGTTATGACGAAAGTGATCCAGAAGATTCAGTTGATTTCAATTGTCCCAAAAAAAGAACGCTGTACTCTGAGGAAGGTCATTTAAGCAAAAAAGGTAAGCTATCAAGTGTCAATAGGTTGATATTGTTGTGCGTGGTTCCTGGAATCAAAGAAACTCACGCAAATATTCAGTTTTTATTTGATTTGACTAAACTTAATGATATCCCCTTTAAATTTGTTGCAGATTTTAAGCTTTTGCTGATTGTAAATGATCAACAAACTGCAACTTCGTCATATCCTTGTCCGTACTGCTTCGTCTCTCTAAATGAATTGAGAAGCAAATCGACTCCAGATACAAGTTTGAATGGCAACACTACTTCAAATGAATCTGATGCACTGGAAGTCGCAAATGCTACGAAGTTAAAAACATTTGGCGATTTAAGAAGAGATTTCGATAGATATCAACTTTTAAGAAATTAAGGAGAAGAAAAGGAATGTAGTAGGATGTGTCACAGCACAATTAATCCTTCTATTTTTGATGAAAAAGATGATGTTTGTGTTTTGGAGAAATGTGTTATACCTGAATTACATGTCCTGCAAGGTTTCGTAAACTTATTTATATTTTATAAACTTTTTTATAAAATATAAATATTTTATATTTTATAAACTTATTTATAAATTTTTTTTTATTTTGGCAAGGTTTGGTTTCCCTTTTAGGCTTAGAAAAAGCTCTATTATGGCCACACAAACTCAATCTTATTTCAAAAAATTATCATGGCGATGCTTTTGAGGGCAATGCGTGTAGGAAGCTTGTGAAAGAGTCTGATAGACTCAAAGATATTGAAATATGTGGAGAGGTAGGTATTTTTAAAATTTTACCTTTTATTGCAGCTTTTAAAGCTATGGACAAGGTGGTAAACTGTTGTTTCACCTCTGGAAAAGTAGGATCTTCACTTTATGATTATATTGAAGAATTAAAACTAGCTTTGGAAAGTATTGAACAGCTTTCAGAGACATTAAAAATTCATGTTATTCTTTCACACGTAAAAGAAGGTTTTAAGTTTATTGAAAACAATAATGGCTTAGGTTTTTGGTTAGAGCAGTGTGTTGAGTCAATTCATCGTGACGTCTTAAAGTTTTGGAAACGTTACAAAGTAAATGGTTATCACCGTGAAACTTATTTACCAAATCTACTAAAAGCTGTAGTTGAATTTTCATCACTGCATATTTAACTATTAATTACAAATATTTAAAGAAAACTCTATTACTCGTTCCATTGTTGTTAAAGAAAAAATTATGAAAAGCTCTATTGTCAACTTACGTTTATACAAAATATAAAAAAAAAACAAAAAAAAATTAAAAAGAAAAAAAAAAAACAAAACGTATTTTTCAGACGGGTTAAAGAAGTTGGAGCATCGCTGGGCCAAGTGTATCGAACTAAAAGGAGACTATGTTGAAAAATAAAACGCCACTTTTCCAAAATTTTCGTTTTTCTTTTGTAGGCTAAGTACTTATCGGACCACCCTCGTATTCCTTACCGGACAGTTATTAACCGTCTTCGAGAATCTGGATTACAAGCCAGACATCCGGTTCGTATAGCAATGCTAACAGTAAGACATCGTCGAACTCGTCTAGCTTATGTCCATCGACACATTTAGTAGGGTATGAGGTAATAAAATAATGGTTTGTTTAGCGACGAGTCTCATTTTCGCTTATACGGCAACGATAGGGGGCCCATAGTTAGGTGTCGCCGGAGAGAGTGGTTTCAATGAAATTTGATTTACCTTATAGCTGCCTACAATCGTGGGTCGGTAATGGTTTGGGCTGGAATTTCCAGAACATCGCAGACTTCTTTGGTCATTGTTCGCCAAACTCTCAACACTACGCGGTATATCGATCAAATTTTAAGGCCAATTATGTTAACTTGGTATAAAAATCATCGAGGTTTTATATTGTTATATGTCGGACCGTCGAATGTCAAGAAAAGAAGATCAGAAGGTTGCCAAGCAGTTGTTGTTGTTGTCGTAAAGTTAGTTAGTTGTCGGGTAGCCTTAAATCGTGTCACTAGGGTTATGTAGTAAATAAAGTTACATCCATTTTTTTATAATTATTTCGTGTTATTTTTTATACGGGAGTTGGTGATCGTTACATTTTGGGGGCTCGTCCGAAGATTTTCTTGAAGACTACTATGTCCGGAAAAACGCCACGAACACCGCCTCGAGTACCATTTCACATAAAAACGAGATCTCGAACTGCTGCTGACAGTATTGCTTTAGTAGCCGCATTTTTTTTTAGGCGTGGACGAAAACCAGCTAAGTCAATTTTTATATTTTAGATAGATTGTTAGGATTACTTGTTAAATTATTTGTGATTTTCGTAATTTAATGAGAAAGATCAGGTTAAGTTTGTAAAACGTAGTCGATGGTAGTCAAATTTTCCTAGGTTAAGTTATCGCGAGTCACGTATCTTAACTAGATAGGATTTTGGCGAGGCTAGTGACTGGAAATAAAACCTCCAAACTTGTTCTCTCACTATTTTTCGATTTTACAGATCTGAAAGTCGTTTGGTGTTCGAGGTCGTTGGGAGCACTCTATACATGTTGATGCGCTTGTCTATTAGTTGATGTGAGGCTTTTTCCTAGAAGTAGACGATTAGGCTTTGCTCGATTGATTGGAGATAGAAGATTCCATTTTATCGATTGGCTGATAATTGAATGTGACGATTTTGCTGCTCTGCTTACGGTTGTTTTGAGTCGTGGTTTTTCCGTGAGCCACAGGACGAATGTCGGAGCAGAGATAGAGATGCGGATCCACGACGTGTCAATTCCCCACTCTTATCCAAACAGATGATGCGACGACGATGTTGACGGCGTGTAAAAAGATGTCAATAATGATGATGATGATGATGATGATGATGATGATGATGATGATGATGATAATGACGATGATAACGATGATTATGAAATTATTCTACTATCAAGAGACGGCCCCTTCGATGAGGTGATCGAGTCAAGGATCAGGCCGCTTGTAAGTCAGAAGATTTCGAGATGATTTCAAGAGCAGAGATGAACGCCTATTCAAGAGACGGGCCCTTCTGGCCATGAGCGAAGGATCAGCCCGCTTGGAGAGAATTTTATCTTTACTTGGATTTGGAAGAAGAGGTTAATTTTTCAAGAGACGGGTCCTTTGGCATGGTGAGTCGAGGATCAACCCGCTTGAAGAAGACAACCTTTCCTTCAGTTTTGAGATTGTCGGGACGACAATCTGAAAGAAGAGGAGATAATGTTATATGTCGGACCGTCGAACGTCAAGAAAAGAAGATCAGAAGATTGCCAAGCAGTTGTTGTTGTTGTCGTAAAGTTAGTTAGTTGTCGGGTAGCCTTAAATCGTGTCACTAGGGTTATGTAGTAAATAAAGTTACATCCATTTTTTTATAATTTTTTCGTGTTATTTTTTATACGGGAGTTGGTGATCGTTACAATATTTATGCAAGATAATGCACGCACTCACACTACGATCGTGACTAGATGATTTTTTGAAAACATCAAATTATTAGAACGTACTACGATAAGTCCCGACATTAACCCCATTGAACACGTCTGGGATATTATTGGTCGTTGACTGCGCCAAGAATACCCGAATTTGTTAAATTTAGCAGTGCTAGAGCGCGCCTTTATACAGTGATTCAGACTAGAGGCACGATAGAAAGTACTAGACAGACACAGACGGATTTAACTAAAAAATAGAACATTGACAGACATATACTATTTAGTAAATGAGTTTGGAGTCTTTAAATACTGCGGAAGTGACGAACCCCGAGGTCTCATTTTACTAAAAAAAGCAGATATAAAGACTGTAACGAGGTAAGACCTCGCACCGTGACTTTACCTTAGGCGTTAGCCTTTGCTTCCGGGCGAAGTCCCCGTCGATTGCTGCCGTTACCTATATTAAGCAGCTTCAGCCTCACTCGAAAGTATTGGGGAGATTCCGCTAGTTAAGAATAATGGGCCCGCCAGCACGAAGGTGTACGACGGTAGCGAATAATCGAATGCGGAAAATGGGCGCTTTTAAAGGGTCAGTCAATGATTAGGTTAATCTTTATTATCATGTTGATGTCATTTATTGATACGATGTTCAATTAGAAAATAAGACCTATGTGACGGGAATAATTTCTAATGCGTAGCAGAGGCAGGCGCCGCTATCTTGTCCGCTGCCATGCGCGCGCCGTGATCGTTCACCTATAATGATTTCGCGATATACGCAGAACTATAACGTTGCAGTTTCCGAGTTCACGTGAGATCGACCGGCGATTTAACTCCTGTTTTGCGAATAGAGTACGCGGAGCTGGCCAGCTTACCTCATGAGTTCTGCTGTCGTTTAACCGTTGTTGCTCAGGCTTTTCCTAGGTTGCCGGTAAAGTCAGCTGTTCCTGGTTTTTGTCCTCCATTCAAGCACTCTCTTTCAGGCTACCTTTTTCTGTTGTTGTCTTGGATATAGCTCACTCGATAGTCCGTTTTGTACAAGAAATCGGGATCCAGCAAAACACGTGCATGTTGCGGTGTAGTCTCTCATCAACTGACTTTTTTCATCCCTCTCTCTCTCTCTCTCTTTTCGTATGCGGAGCGCGCCCTCCCTTTATGACCGGTAGCTGCTGCCCCCGCGGGCAGTCCTCCTGACGAGACGAGTGCGCGAATATAACGTTCATCGTTACAAGACTCACGTATGGATAACCAGATGTGTGTCTGCACAAGAAGCATAAATTTAACAGTGCATACTCCACGTGGTATATTTTAGGTAATTCAAATGCCAGCGGTTGATGAATGATAAAAAATATTTTTGTTTTTTGAAAAAAAATTTTTTCAAAAATGTTATATTTTTTCAAAGAAACATTTTTTTCTTTTTTTCAAGATTTGATAATTTTTCAATGTTAAATTTCTGAAAAAAAGAGAAAAAAAAATTTGTTAGTGATTATTATCATTTATTGACATTTAAGGAACAAAAATGTATTCCTTTAATGCTATTCAAAAGTTTGATAATTCAGCCTAGAAAAAAAGCTTGACCGATCGCTTTGAAAATTGTCAGGGTTTTTGGATATTTATTGAGCTAGAAGAAACCTAGAAACATAGATACTTTTCGCAGTAGCTGACAGGTTGAAGCGGGTTTTCCAAAATAACCCAAAGTGATTTTTTCCTACTTGTTTCAAATTAATATCAAAGATTGAAAACAATTTTTTTTAATGATCGATGAATAGGTTTTGTTAAGAATTTATTCTGGTTTTAGAACTGACCCTTTTTTTGCTGTACGATTATTGGTTGCTAAGGTATTGGCGAATGAAGGAAAAAGGACCATTTTTCATTCGAAGTTCGATATCTCAATGACAAATAGATATAGAAAGATCAAAAACAAAAAGAAATTGAAGCTCAATAAATAAACTAATTGTAATAAAGTATCAATTTTCATTCGGCAGCTGATAACTTTGGATTTCGAGAAAAGAACCTATCGAGTCACTTTATTTTTATGCGTTTACCAATCGAATTGCATTCTCGTAGATGTTTTGTTCGTTGTTCACGTTAAAAGTCGGAGAAATGTGGACAGAAAAAGATCTAATTTACTGCTTAAATTTGATAAGATCTGTTTGAGAGTAAAAGTTCGTCCTGGAGATGGTTTATATTATTAATTAAGCGACTGGACATATCCACGTAGCAGCTGGCTTTTAGTAACGCACAAGTTATGATACATTTTCAGTCGCTGGATAATTTGCTTTCATTGACACATTTGTTACAAAAGCCGCGTAGATGAGTAATAAGCTTAAACATATTGATGAACTGTAATGTTAATGATACACCCAGGGTATTACAAATGTAACTGAACTTATTATTCGCGTTCGATGACAGTAATCTATGAAGTATGAAATGGCTGTACGACAACAATTTTACTGTATCAATCAAGAATTTCTTTCAAAAACTCATGTCAGCAAGCGACTACGTTTTGAACTGGAAGTTATATGTATATAAGCAAATCCCCAAAATTTAAAAAATTTTAGTTACTGCATGATAATCGTGTTGTAATAAGAACAAATCGAAATTTGAAAACGATTTTACGTAGGAAAAATGATGACCAATAATATCTACTAGCTTATTTTGGAGCATCGATTATAGTTGTGAAGCTATAAATCGAAAATGTATGATTTTTTCAAGGATTTAAGTTGTAATTCGCTATAAACATTTGTTTCTTAGCATTGTAAAAAAAGTCTTAGACAAATTACTTCCAAATTTTTTGTAGGTATGTTTTAACACATTATTAAAATAAATGAATTTAAAACATGTGCTTCTATCACGCAAAAAATAAAAAATATTATTAGAAGTGTTACTAACTTTGTAAGAAATCGGAAACTTTACAATTTTTATTGTTTTACAAAAAGTAGTTTTCTGTAACGTATGTATAAATAAATTAAACGTATTCTATTCCAAAGTGTCAATCTACAACAATTTTTTATTCTCTGTCTTATAAATACTCTAAATTACAGACTTCTGTAATCAGTGCAGTCAGTGAGCCACCATGTTAAAAAGAGATGTTTTTTATTGGCACAACAAAAATATCTTTTTGATTGATGTATAACTCAAAGCCAATTTATATATATTCTATTTACTCGTGTTTTAAATGGTGCTTAAGTTGCATATTCATGGCATTGACTGGTTGAACGCAATTAAAAAAATTACAATAATCTAATATCAGTATAAAACAATAAATAAATTGCCATGTGTTCGTACTGATGCGCATCCCTGTTATTTCTCTTGCAAAAAAGATGAAATAAATTGGGCGTGTACTGAATTATTTAAATAAATACCAAAAATGACGCACGAAAAATTCAGTGTCATGGAAATTTTACATTTATAATTTAGCATTACAATGGATAATAGCAGTGAAGAAAAGAAAAAGAAAATATTTGCTAAGCTTCCATGTAATAATTTTCCACTCAAATCAATTTAATGGAATCTAGTCAATGCATAATAGAAAAAGGTGACAAAACAAAGAAAAAAGCTGCCAAAGAAAATGTACTAAGTTGGAAATATTCACATTTTGTATTACAGTATGTGTAACTGCTGTACTATTACTAATAATTAGTTATATTATTATTTATAAAATTTGAAAAATGAATAAAATTCAATTGTGCTAAAAATGATTTGATACATTTTCATTTCAATATATGATAATCTTAACCTATTAAAAATAACTTTTTTTGAAAAATTATAAGTTCAGGTTAATTATGCTGTTTTACAACAAAAGGTTTTCAAAAATCATGAACTCATTTTTTTAAATATATTCAAAGCCAATTATGAGAGAAAAAAAAGATTTTCAAAGCTATGTTTTAAAAAATATTTTTTTTTTGTAATAACAAATTTTAAAAGTTTTAGGAATTTACTTATACATGTATGACTTTCAATTAATACCACATTTTTTAAAACAACATATTAACATACAACAGGTAGTTTATTAATACGTTGTTTTAACAAACTAGCTGTTGAAAAATGACGAGAGACGAGATTACGAATATTATAATTAAACACGCGCGCGGGTGCGTAGACAGATGGAAGCGAAGCAGAGAAAATACACACATGAAGACTGCATCAGTATACATAGTGCAATCGAAGAAACAACGGAGTGCGAGAAATGAAAAGAGCAGTGCAGAGGGAGAGGAAACGCGCGAACGAGAGAGGAAGGAGGCGGTTGCGAGGAGGAATCTCGCTTGCAAGATGAAATTAATACCGAGATAGCGAGATAGAGGGTAAAAGGTTGGTTGCGCGTTCACGCGAGTTTATGCGCTTGGCCCCTCGGGCGGACCTCATCTTCTATCAACGAGCAACATAAAAAGCCTCTCTTCGGTCGATTCCATTTCTCTCGCGCAACTCGTCGCGCGCTCGTGCTGTGAACCGAGCGAAAGCGCCTTTTTCCTTTCCCATTTAAATTATTAATGATCTCCTTGTAACTCTCGAGGTGTTAACTCCAGACTCGACTTATAACTGACACGTCTATTTTTTACTAAGCAGCTAGCAGTCGCAGTCACAGACGCTGCAGCGTTTGTCTCCCACGCTCGCTTTACTTTCGGAACCTTATCTTGCTTATTTTACACCGGACATCACGCTCACCTGTTGTCCTAACCCTCGTGTACTGTATATATAAACTCAATTTATTTTCTCCAACACCGAGTCATCAATGCATTATATATTTGGACATTGTCGTTGCCTCTAGTCGACATCTATCACTTCTTTTACTTATCTATAGGTGTACGTGTACACACACACACACACACACACACATACCTATACATCCTCATCGAACTAGATTCAACTAGTTGATAACACGTACGCGTTCATGTTCGTGCCTTTTTTCCACATTTAAAACTATAAACATACGATATTTTATGCGGCTACTTATTTGATTGTTTTAACTGTGGAGCTTGTACTTAAACACAATTAAATATGTTTATCAAGATAACCACATTCTCGCAATTTTTTACTCATTCTACTTCTCTCTTTCTCTCTCTCTTTCTCTCTCCTCTCTTTCTTTCTTTTCTTACTCTTATTATTACTTTGCACTGAAACTGCCACGTTGATATGCGTGTAATAATGAAAGGTTAATTAGCACAGGTACTGATTGACTTTTATTATTTTACAAATGAACGGCGTGACTCTTCAATCGTCGACGTTATAAAATTGAAGGTCTTTCATATAGTGAAGCATCAAATTAATCAACATAGTTAAACTATCTACGGTCAATAATAGGAATGAACAAGAAATCAATCAAGATCGCATTGGAAAATATGTGTCTAGAAAGCGGGGATAGCTAAAAGATTACAAAATATTTTTCATTGACTGTCACATCAAAAAATTGTTCAATGAGAACAAAAACATATGACAAAAAGAAAATAAACTCTCTTGGTATAGGTGAAATAAGCTGCAGAATAGAGAGATAGTGAGTCAGTAATGATAATAATATTTTATGAGAATCTAGTCGAAATGTGCACATGCGAAAGAGCTGACAAAAACAAGCGCGCGCGGGGCGAAAGATGTTAGATATTCGATGATGCCGAAATTTTTAGAGTAAATTAGACGTTCGCCTATACAGTCAGAATATTTTTCAAAGTGTAACTGAATCAACGGAACAATAAAACGGAATGCCCCAACTAAAAAGTAAGAAAAGAACGAGCTCATCGCCCTACTGTATAGGCTTCTGCATGAGTACAGCCGAAAGTACGGTGAGTAGGTATTTGTGCGATTACGCATGGCCAATTGATCATGAATACAGAGCGCGTTAGCTCTCGCACCTTGCCTTATTGTTGTACGATTTATTGTGTGTGTACGTGTATGTGTGTGCGTGTGTGTATATGCGTGTGTATGCGCGCGCGCGTGCGTACGTGTGTGTGTGTGTGTGTGTGTGTGTGTGTGTGTGTGAGCACGTGCGTGTATGTATTTGCGTGTAATGTGAGGCTTTGTCCACTCGATCGTTTTGCTCATCATACCGTCAGAAGAAGAGAAATAATAGATAATATTTATTCAAGATCTTAACAAACATAATATAATGTTAGGAATTGAGGATCTCAGGTTCTCGTTGGTGATCCGCCGTTAGTGCCAGAATATCGGTTTTTATGCTGAAGTGATTCTGTCGTTGTAGTTGTAGTATATTTGACAAAGTAAAAAGTTGCATAAAAACTTTTTTACTATAACAAAAATTATAATTATATTATATTATTTAGTTTTTTTCTATTATTACTACTCTTTCAAATACACTATTTTTGTGTCAATCTTATTTAAATATCACTATAAAAAATCTTACAAAGCCAAATGTTGCATAAATAGTTACTATATTACTTACTGTACTACTCTTATCAAATCTCTATATGAATCATCGTTAATTTTTACTCATTTCACTATGTATCTCAATTGCGTTTTATTTATTTTTTAAACTTTTGAAAGTAGTGAAATCAATCTTATAACAGTACGGATGCTAATTTGTTTTATAAACGGCTTACATACATTGAGTAAGATTGTATTCAATATTTGTTAACATTATCACGTCAAATCAATGAGTCTGGTATTATTTATGTATTATTTATGTTTAAGTTTTCAATAATTTATATCCATTTTTTATAACTTTTATTCTTTTTGCCGGGTCTACCGTTTGGAGGTAAAGTAAGAATACTCCCAGATATTTCCTCATTGCTCACATATAAATATATTATTTAATAAATAACTACTTTTCTCTAATAAGATAATCAATCAATCAATTTTTATTCGTAATAATCATTGAATTATTTAGATGATTCTCTGTACTCAATTGAAAAATACTTGATGCTGTTTCATTACTAATGACATAACATGCATGGTTTAGCAACGAACAAAGAGAGTTATATATTGCACTATAAAATTGTATTTAATTATTTATTTAATGTAGAATGAAATCAAATTTTTTATATAATCTAAAAGTATAATAAATTGCTTCAACTGGTTATTTTTCAACAGTAAATATTTTCGTAAGATAATTGGATACTTTTCCTTTTGATTTATATTGCTTACATGTACTTGATACAGTTGGCGGATAGGCTTGACAAGAATAAAAGTTATAAAAATGGATATAAATTATTGTAAATTTAAACGTATAAATAATACCAGACTCATTGGTTTGATGTGATGATGTTAACAAATATTGAATACAATCTTACTCAATTTATGTAAGCCGTTTATAAAACAAATTAGTATCCGTGCCGTTATAAGATTGATTTCACTACTTTCAAAAGTTTAGATTCCAATTTTTTAAAAAATAAATAAAACGCAATTGAGATACACAGGAAATGAATAAGAATTAACGATGATTCAAATAGAGATTTGATAAGAGTAGTACAGTAAGTAACAAAGTAACTATTTATGCAACATTTGGCTTTGTAAGATTTTTTATAGTGGTATTTAAATAACATTGATATAAAAATAGTGTATTTGAAAGAGTAGTAATAATAGAAAAAAACAAAAAAATATAATATAATTATAATTTTTGTTATAGTATTAAAGCTTTTATGCAACATTGACGTTGTCAAAAGTTTTTTTTAGATTTCACTTGTAAGCCAAAATAATAAAAAAATACGCATTAAAAGCAATCAGTTTGTTACTATATGCAAATAATTTAAATGGAGTAGTTGTTAAATGACATAAGTAGCTTTGTTATTTTAAAATTTTAACACTTGTGAATGAATAATAATTTTTCTTTATATATCTATTATAGTTTAATGTCTTTTTTGAGAGGCATTAGTTTGTTTTAAAAATATTATATAAATATCTTTCGACCCGTTCGACCACGCTTTTTTAACGATTTTCGAATTAGAAACATGAAATCAATTAGTGTTTTCATGTAGTTTAATATTAATTGAAAGAACTGAATGATGAGGTAACTCAAGCTGAAAGCCGGTTGACAAGCTCCATGAGTAGTTGCTGGTTGCAGTTCAATTTAGTTCAGATAATCGAGATCTCTAAATCGATTATCGAGTGCTTGATCGAGTATGCACAGTAGAAAGTGTTGAATAAATTTTTCATAGCTGGAGAAGAAAATAAAATTGGACCACCTCGGAAATAAGAATGATAACGATAAAAAAATGAACAAATGTTAATGCAATAATGAAATTTGTACTTTTCTGACATATTTTATTATTAATTAATAGATTTGTAGATTAAAAAGTATAATAAAATGCGTAATATGTTTAAAAAAACATGAATATATCACCCATGGTAAAGCTGTTGAGTATAGTGTCGCGTTAGTCCGCGCCTCCGGCATTCATGCCGCAGGCCGCTTCCGCGAGCCTTGATAAACACTGGACTTCCAGCACTTGGGCTATGGAAATTCTATATCGGCATTGTAGTTCTAAGGTTACAGATTTCTAGATATGAATTAGTACATTTCGATATTAGTTCGAACAAAAGATTTGAGCATCGTGTACGAGTAAATGTGTGCGCCAGAACGAAGCAAGGATGAATAGAACCAATAAAAATCTACACGAGGTTCAAGTGTACATTAATCAGCGCGGGAAAGAAGTTTCTTGTCTTGTGTGAGGTGTACGCCCAAGCGAACGAATGGCGTAAAAGCACATAAGACGAGAACTTCTTTCCCACATACGTTAGGTACAGTTTTCTTCTAGACAACGCGTGGAAAGCTCAAATATGAGACCACGTTTTTCACCAAGTATGTGTTCAAATTTAAGCTTTCTACGCCTTATTTTGAAAAATATATGAATCTAATTTCCCGTACTAGTTAGGTTATGTATATTCTACTATTCTTGCACTAGTTTTAAACCGTATATTATTTAGCTTCGCTCGGTCGCAAACCTCCATATTAGATTTAAATAACGTCCTCACACTAATATCAAAATATACAATTTAAGATTACACACCACAAACGTCGGAGATATTCTGTGCCTGTACTGTACCTCTAGTGCTAGCATTAGATTTCTTGATCTGATATTAGAGATCAGCTACACAAGTGTTAGCGTTCTTACTCTTTGGTTCTAGATCCCTAGTGATAACGTAGATAATTTTCAGCACCGATGCAAAGTTTTTTGGTAAACTTACAAGGACATTTTCTTGAAAATCATTTTTCGTTACATTTTCCTCAAAATTTGAAAATACGTTCCTTTTTTTCATTACCTACAAAGCGGACAAAAATTTAATATAATAATGATATTTAACAACAAGATAATCATCTTCAAATTTTACTTTTCAACACATATCATATGGTCGAAATTAATATTCGTAGTATATTTTGTTTAATTATAATTTTAGTTTTATTTAGATATTTTAAAACTAATATGTTATTCTAGAGATTATAAGAAACCAATTAAAGTAATGATTTTATTAATTTTATGTGTCATCTTCGAGAAGTTTTTATTATAAGTAATGTTATTAATTAATATATTTGAAGAAAATAAGCTTTTTAAATTGACTGTTCCAAGAGAACATCCTTTAATTCTCTTATTCAAAGTTATCGAATCAATTTCAAAGATATTCATGCGTCAATATTGAAGATATCTGCGCTAAATAATACTTATCGTATTCGTAATCTTATTATCATATAGGCATTTTTGTATTTATTAACTATCTTTCTTATCTAGCTAATCTCTTACTTTATATGACGTGCATAGATACTAAGGCATTGACCGTATTCGTGAAGATTAATTGACTGACTGATGTATGAGGAGTATAAATTTAATTTTTCAATACATTTGAAATATATTTTACATACTGATCCATTGTTATAAAACTGCAGTCTTTATCAAAATATAAGTTTTAATTGAATGTAACCATCATTGTCATTGATGTGTGTGATTTTACCCTTCCGAATCATTTCGAACTGTACAAAATTATGATTTGATTATTATCGCAATTTGATTTACTCCTCGCCGCAGCCTTAAACGATAAAAGTGAAATTAATAATTACAGTCATCTTAGTTAATGTATATTCTTTTAAAGATAAAAATTTGAACAAACCAGCCAATGTTAAACAGTGAAAATTGGAAGTTTTCTTTGTTGATTTATAAGATTCGTTTTAATGAAGATATCATATTAAAACTTCTCTGTCTTAAATTATTTAAAATAAGTTTTAATTTTGTTATTATAAATTCAAACATCTCAAATATATACCCAAGAAAATCACTGTTAATATACTATTTCGTTTATTGAAAAGATTTAGGGCCGTGCACGATCTTTAGTGTCAGATTAATAAAAACTCTTTTTTAGGTATCTCATTTTGTTCACTAGAATCTTTACTTTAAAAGAAGTGAAGTACTTTTTCAATATGATTACAATTTCATGTCTACAAAGTAGTTTATTTTAATTTTAATAAAAAAAGTTTTTTTCAGATCACTATTAATTAAACAGTAAAACATGATTTTATTAAAAAAATATTGCTCTACTCATGTCAAAGTCCAGATACTAACAAGCAGAATAAGTCTCCTAAGAAATATTTTCGTTGACTTTGAAGTTCATTATCGAGACACGGTGTTAAATCTTTTTAATAAATTGTAAAGAATAAATATTCGTTAAGAAGTGCAGTTGAATAACGAGTGATCACGCCGGAAAATTGTGAGTGTGAACGTAAGAGAGAGACCGGCCGAAAATTCGGGAATTCACCGAGGAAAAGCATGAGGGCACAGTGGAAGAGGGAGAGTGGCATGCAACTAGGTAAAATAATTTAGTATCGCTTCGACCGATAAGCACAAAAACACGTAAGAGAAAGTGAAACGAAAATTTCCATGTCATGCTTTTACCCGCCATTGCATTTTTTATTGGATTTGGCGATCTCGATCGACCTCGTCTGCAAGTACAACCTAGCCTGTAAATGTTGATACTGGAAAGAATGTGTTGTCCAGAGTGTGTGCTGATACTGGAAAGTATGTGTGATGTGGAGTGCCCGAAAATCACTTACCATACGGTGCTTCCGTCCAGAGCTCGACGCTCTGGTGATACAAGGGAGACAAGGACCGAGATGCAGGTCGTTACTCTTCGGACGCCACCGAGCAGGGAGAAATTATTTTCGTCAAAGCCGACGCTTGCACGAGTATTTTTTTCAGGAAGTGAGTTTTTTTTTATCGCCATAAATTCTAAAAATTTAAAAATATGTATAGGAGAAAAAATGTTTGTTTTTGCAAGTGGAATACTGTAATTTTCTTTTCTTAATTTTTTCGAAAAAAATTTTTTTTCGATTAAAAAAATTTTTTTTTTACAGATGATACACCAAAAAGATGAAAAATTACATTAATTTCACTTATTCAATATTATTCCGTAATAAATATCATGAATTTTGCAAAAAAAAGAGAAAAATTTATTTAAGATCAAAAAAACAGAAAATTCATTTTTTTGCAAAATTCATGACTTTTATTATGGAATAATATTTAATAAGAGAAAAAAAAATTTGATGTAGTTTTTCATTTTTTTGGCGCACTAGCTGTGAAAAAAATTAATTTATTTTGAATCGACAAAAATTTTTTTTCGAAAAAATAAAAAAAAATAGTACAGTATCCCACTTGTAAAATCAATTATTTTTTCTCTTATACATTTTTTTGAATTTTTAGAATTTATGGCGATAAAAAATGTTTAAAAAAACTGTCACTTCCCGGAAAAAATGCTCGTGCACGCGTCGGTTTGGACGAAAATAATTTTTTGACCGGTGATTCAAATAGAACTTAATAAAAGCTAAGAAATGTTCTAAATCAAATTTTTGTAAATTTTTTTGTCAGATTTTGCAAATTTTCAAAGTTAGCAAAAAAATTTCCGAATTTTCAATGTTGCATTAATGCTTGCAAAAAATTAAAAAACAATCGATGGCATCCATGAGTCATACCATTTAAAAGCTCTTAGAAAGATGTTTCAAACGCACCCCTGAATAACTCTGTACATTAATTTTTACCGGAGACATTGAACTTTAAAGTTTTAACTAATTTTGCGAGCTCAAAATAGGTGACCTTCATAATGTGGAAGTATCGATAATGTTGTTATAGTAATATATCACATATTATATATAATATTATTATAGTAACATGTTGAGTAGTATATTCTTCATTATAATACTTCATACATGTTGTGCTATTTCGAATTACACGCGTGTCAAATGTTTGTCGGCTCGCCTGTACGGCAGACATCTTAATTTCGCAAATCGATAATATGATCACTTTCGTCGTTAAATATCTCTTTAATATTCACGTTGACTCCTAATTTTTTAGATATCATTAGAATTCTTAGGAAATAATGAATTCAAAGTTAATTTATGAATATGATCTCTCGTTTTTCTTAGAGTAATTAATCCCATTTCCTCATTTCTGGTCGATCTGTCATTTGAATTCACGTTAAACTTCTGATAATCAAAAGACTCGTACTCAAAATTTTGCACGTTAATGTAGGCTGAAGTTTCGTTAGGATATCCCTTATATTTTTAATAACGAGCTTACAAAATTTCGTGACAACCTTCCATATTTAAATTTACTGATGAGAGATTTTGAACGTTTCCATTGACTGTCACGTCGTTATCAGGCAAGTCGATGATCAATAACGTTTTATGTAAAAAACCCATACAGTTTTCATATAGACCGGATATTTACAATCTAACGCAAAAAAAAATTTTAGAGCTAACTTTACTGCGTCTAAATTTCATAAAATAGCTTCGATAGATTGATAATTTACTTCAACATGTAATATAAATGATTGTCGGCGTTCTTGCATGGATAACTTTCTCAACACTTCTTTACCTTCTCTATCATGATATTTACTGCTTTTTTGGTTTGATGAAATAACATAATTGATAAAATAGTATACAATCTTCTTTATTTGAAATATTATACAAAAATTAATACATTGGTGCAAAACGGATAACATCGTACTGTCATTCGGAAAAGTTTTCTACATTAATCATATAAATATACTTCTGATCATAAATATAAACAAAAGAAGTAGAAAAATGATTTAAATTTTGAATGATCATCAGTTTCATATCTTTCTATTGACAGCCATCTGGTTGTGAATATAGACAAGAAAATAAAAAGTTGATTGAAATTTTAAATGATCATCTCTTTCATGTAAGAACATGGAAAACCGAACTTATTGTAATCATAAGGACGTAGTCAATGATATGCAGGTACAAAATACATTACGCGAAAATAAAGGTTATTCGAATCCATCTTACTAACCTGATGCCAAATCTCCAGAAGTCAGAAGACCTAGTAATGTAGCGTGTCCTTGATGTGATGTTAATATCCTGCTGGAGAGAATGAATCAACTCTAACTTAAACTTTTTCCATTTTTCATCATCAACAAATGTTTTCTGGGGAGAATGAGCCTATAACCTATATTATACTAGAACAATTAATTTAAAAGCTGGTTAAGAGATACTAGATATGTTTTATAGTAGTATACTATTTGGATAATTTCTTAACAATTCTTTGGCATTTTGGGTTTTGAAACTTGCAAAAGTATCAATATAATCATAAATAGTTAAAATATTCAGCTTCTGTCTTCGCAGATCTATGTAAGTCAACCATCTTACTTCCATTTCATCTTTCGGCTCAACGTGGGTATGAAGCCATTTGATATGAATATTTATTAAAAAAATGATTATAAAATAGTAAATAGAAATGTATCATTCGATAGATATTTTGAAGAATGATATTTACTCACTAGCTGTAGCTGGCTTAAGTTCATTAGTGTTTAATGCGTTAGTTGGTCGCCTATTTTCCTTATTGTGTAATATTAAATCATCTTTCAACTTTTTTTCGTATAAATTTTTAATACAATAAATATATTTTTTTAATATAGTAAACCCTAATTCATCTTAAATCATGTCCTCCAGATATTTCTTATTTAATTACACTACTTTACACATTCATTAAAAACATCCATTTTATATTAAATATTAGGAATAGTGTTTAGGATGATATATAATGTAAAACAAATTAAAACAGAGCGGCATTCTACATCATGAACACTTCACAAAAATTGATGAATTACATTGACATTTACTTTTTCCTGCTTCAAATAGGAATCAAACTTGACTAACATTTATAAGAACATCACAGTCATCAAACATTCTTGAAGCATACCATGCATATGGAATCATTTTTCCAAAAATAGGAACGAATAGCTGATTATGTACAAGTAAATATAATTTAATAATCTCATTTCTTCATATCACGAGCTCTTCTTTTTCTTTAAGATATTTTGAGTTTTAAATTTCTTTGATCAATATGTTTTCTTGTCAATGAAAATCAAAATCCAATGGTTGAGCGAAACTTGTACAGTTAAGAGAAATGACTTTTACTGTATTGCTCGATTGACCATGTTTATCAATAAATAAAACTAATAATTTTTCATATAAGTTATCATTTTTGTGTTCATCCGAGCTATCAAATATAATTAAGATGTGATTGTTTTCAACGTGTGGTAACAGTATATTTAAAGTATAGGAATCGAACAAGATTGATGATAGTTGTCTTCATTTAGAGCATGTTATAAAAACATCATCAAATTCTTTTGATACGGCCTCTACATCTTTGCTAATTTATGGACCAAATAAACCATTTACTTTTTACAAATAAAGACTTTTGGTAGAAGTTTACCTACAGCAATAATTGTATATTGAACTACGAGGTCTGTTCTAAAAGTATCGCGAATTTTGAATTTCCGCGGGCTACGTAAATTTGATTTTTGATTTTTTTATAACATTATGTTGGTACTCATGTCCCTTACTTATGCTGACAAGGTCGGACATTTTAAATGTTTAGTTAATTTTTGACAGCTGTTTTGCTTGGATGTATTTTGGCTCGTCTTCGATTTTTGCCTATTCTAAAAAATGGATCAAAGAATCTGTATCAAACTTTGTGTGAAAAACAAAATAGTATTGGCCATTCATCGAATCACCGTTAGAGAAGTTTCTGAGGATTTAAACATATTATTTGGCTCATGACATTCGATTTTAACCAATGATTTAGGCATGAGTCGGATCGCCGCGAAATTCGTGCTCAATTTCGACCAAAAACAGCATCGCGTTAACATTGCTCAGGAGATGTTGGACTCTGTTCGTGACGACTCAAATGTGCTCCAGAGGATCATAACTGTTGATGAATTATGGGTTTATGGTTATGATGTGGAAACCAAAGCTCAATCATCCCAATGGAAGCTGCCGCATGAGCCAAGACCAAGAAAAGCGCGCCAAGTTCGGTCGAACGTGAAGGTTTTGCTCATAGTTTTCTTCGATTACAGGGGCGTAGTGTATCATAAGTTCTTGCCATAGGGTAGTACGGTCAATAAGGAATATTACCTGCAAGTTATGCGCAATTTGCGCGAAGCAATCTGCTAGAAACATCCGTATTTGTGGAAAAACAAAAACTGACTTTTGCACCATGATAACGCCCCTGCTCACAAATTGTTGCATGTGCGCGAATATTTGTCCAAAAACAACACAGTAATGGTGCCGCAGCCACCGTATTCCCCAGACCTGGTCCACTGTAACTTTTTCCTGTTCCTAAAACTGAAAAGGCCCATGAAAGGACGACGCTACCCCACGATTGAGGAGATAAAGATGGCATCGAAAGAGGAGCTAAACAAGATCACAGAAAATGATTTTTTTAAGTGCTTCAAAGATTGGAAAAAACGTTGGCACAAGTGCATTATATCCGAGGGGTATTACTTTGAAGGAGATACAATAGATATTCATGAATAAATAAATAATTGTTGAAAACATACAAAATTTGCGATATTTTTTGAACAGACCTCGTATATAGCTCTGATTAACTTTGTTGTAATCTTCAAAATATGCTTCTACACTTTTAGTACCCGCCATTTCTAAAGTTTTATTCATATTTAGCCTATACTCGTAATTTATTTGATCTGTATTGAAAACTGTTGGACTAGGCAGGAATTGCAGAGCAATAAATAATTACGCAGAAAGTTACTCCTAAAGAAGTTTTTATTATTGTGAGTATAGGAACAACGTTGACTTCAGGAGAGCTGGAGTCGAAGTGAGCAGTTTAAAAAAATGTCAGCTATTTTATAAATGTTTTCGACAGAATTTCTCTCATTAGACTTCATATACTTTGTAACTTTACGTTGTCTTAATTAGTATTTGTTTTTAAAGATTTTCACCTAATGAAATGAAACAATAAATATACAGTCTTTTCGATTGAATTGCATGGCAGCTTGCAGAGCTAATCCTTGTAAGTTTCTTGTATTTATAGGAAGTATTTTTTTTCATGCTTCTATAAATCTATCGTAAGTCCAATTTTGTATAAACTTTGCTCTATTATGTTAAGGGTCTCTTATTCCGTATATCTTATTTCAATTTTTTTAATACGTCAAATCTTGTTAAGGGGTGATACTACTCTAGAAGCCGAAAGAAAAAGTCTAATTTTGACAATTTATTTTGGGATTATAGAAAAAGGAGTAGTATTCATATTTAGATAATTTATTTAATACATATTGATGTATAAAAAAAAACTTTTGTTATGATTTTTGTATAAAATGGCGACGCTACAGCAGATCTGCGAAAAAAGATTTTTTTAAGGTGCTCTGCGGGCGCACCAATTTCTTGAAAACCGGAGAAACAAAAATAAAAAAATTTTCTGAATCTGCATACTAATAGCTATCGAAGTAACTAGGATTTTTTTATACCAATTTTTGTAGAAACTGCACTTCTGAACAAAACTTATGAATTGTTGATAAAAAAAGAACAGTAATCTGTTAACCCATTAAGGCCCAGGCCAAACCTGGGAAAGATAGCGCCAAACTAACTATGCCAATCGTAGCTAAATCGTAAAAAAAAATACCCGTGTTTTTTCTTTTGCCATTTTCAATTGTTTATAAAAAATTATTTAAACAAATTATCAAAAAGTTATTATTTTCAAAAAACTGATAGCGGCAATCGATTCTACGGGAAAAACATGAAAGAAATGTATATAACGTTTTTTTGTCAGACGTCAATTTGTTAGTGTAAAATGGCTATAAACAATTGCAAGTCTGTCAGGTACATGTGTATACGCCAAATCCCAAGCAAAATCTATTGCCTATAGCGCCAAACTAACTATGCCAATCGTAGCTAAATCGAAAAAAAAATACCCCTGTTTTTTCTTTTGCCGTTTGCAATTGTTTATAAGAAATTATTTAAACAAATTATCAAAAAGGTATTATTTTTAAAAAACTGATAGCGGCAATCGATTCTACGGGAAAAAAACATGAAAGAAATGTATATAACGTTTTTTTGTCAGACGTCAATTTGTTAGTGTAAAATGGCTATAAACAATTGCAAGTCTGTCAGGTACATGTGTATACGCCAAATCCCAAGCAAAATCTATTGCCTATAGCGCCAAACTAACTATGCCAATCGTAGCTAAATCGAAAAAAAAATACCCCTGTTTTTTCTTTTGCCGTTTGCAATTGTTTATAAGAAATTATTTAAACAAATTATCAAAAAGGTATTATTTTTAAAAAACTGATAGCGGCAATCGATTCTACGGGAAAAAACATGAAAGAAATGTATATAACGTTTTTTTGTCAGACGTCAATTTGTTAGTGTAAAACGGCTATAAACAATTGCAAGTCTGTCAGGTACATGTGTATACGCCAAATCCCAAGCAAAATCTATTGCCGATAGCGCCAAACTAACTATGCCAATCGTAGCTAAATCGAAAAAAAAAAATACCCCTGTTTTTTCTTTTGCCGTTTGCAATTGTTTATAAGAAATTATTTAAACAAATTATCAAAAAGGTATTATTTTTAAAAAACTGATAGCGGCAATCGATTCTACGGGAAAAAACATGAAAGAATTGTATATAACGTTTTTTTGTCAAATGTCAATTCGTTCCAAAAACAAATAACTGTAAAATAAATGTACTAGAAATGTCCAAATATACTAAAAACTTTTGTAATGAAAACTGAATCCATAATATTACATAAAACCGTTAGCCCGCCACTCAAACGTGATCTCTAACACGGTTTCAATAGAAAAAAAATTTTGCAAACTCTTTGCAACTTCGTAACCCAACAATTACTATGTTAGTCAAATTTCCAAATGTACAATTTGTGAAAATTCAAAGCTTTCTGTCCTATTTTCTTAAAAAAATTGACGTCTGACAAAAAAACGTTATATACATTTCTTTCATGTTTTTTCCCGTAGAATCGATTGCCGCTATCAGTTTTTTGAAAATAATAACTTTTTGATAATTTGTTTAAATAATTTTTTATAAACAATTGAAAATGGCAAAAGAAAAAACACGGGTATTTTTTTTTACGATTTAGCTACGATTGGCATAGTTAGTTTGGCGCTATCTTTCCCAGGTTTGGCCTGGGCCTTAATGGGTTAATAAAACAAATATTTTTAAAAATATCAAAAAACGGCTAAGTAATTCGATGGAGAATATATTTATGAAGTTATTGTAAAAATTGCAAGTCGATCCATGCAATGGTGTTGATGCTATGAGTGCGCCTAGTTTGAAAAATCCCGTTTTGAGAAAAACGCGTTTAAAGTTTTGGAGCATTTGAAATCCTTGAAATGTTGTATACCTTTAATCTGCGATGTCTGCGCCGTATAATTGGCCATATCTAAGAGTATTTTCTTCCTTCCTGACTGATTTTAAGAACATCCGGATCTCTCTGGCATTGTCTGTTAGGGATCTCTTGGAAAACTTTATGCGACGCTTGTCCGTTTCCACGCAAAAATTATAGTAAGTATTGTAAGTACTGCAATCTAGCCCAAGTATTGCATCAGCTTCATAACACCTAACAATCCATCATTGTAGATACCTGCAGCAATATATACTGAGGTATCGAGTACGTGTTTGCCACTGGAGACAGATTTAGGAGCCATAGACCAGACAGTCGCATTGAAACGTTCTTTGCTATTTTGTGTGAAGCCGCCTAAGCAACGCTTAAGTAGATCGTTACTGCTTAACTCTTTATAAATTGACGAAATCACTTCATAAACTACTTCAGAGAAAGGTGATTTATGTACAAAATCTTCATCAGTAGCTTGAGCCTTTTGCCAAGAGCACCATGAAGTTTCTTTGCGCGGGCATCTTTAGTGCTAAATTGGAAAATTCAACCTTTTTCAAATTTTATTTCTGCATAAAACCGATTGAATACCATTTTTGTGTATCTAAAGTATAGCTTAAGTCAAAAAAAACAAAAAACGATTTTTTTGAAAATCCTAGAGTGGTGTTATCCCTTAAATATCGTGATCCACTTTGCTGTAGATTAGAAAGTAACCAGTTAGGATTTTCTCTAGCTAAATTAATGCACTTTCTTTTTGTCTCTAGTGGTACAATTGTTTTTTAATTTCAAGTTCATATTCACTCTCTTGGCTGTCAATATAATTATCTAAAAATAAAAATAACGATTTATAGTATTTTTTTGCATGATTCCAAAAGTATAAATAAGCTGCATATAACATGAATCGTTATTGTAATTTTAATCGTATGGAGCATTTTTAAGTTATATTATAAGACTGCATATAAACACTACGATATTTGATACATAAACCAACCTTGTTTATTATTTGAATTTTCAAGATCCAAATTTTTAAAATCATCTAGTTCATTACTATCAATTAACGCTGCATACTTATTGGAAGTGAAAAGCTCAGCATCATCTACTGCAGTTAAATTTTCTTCCAAAGTTAAATTGTTAAAATAGTGGCAAAAACTTTTAGTCATTTCATTCGTAATTCGAATTGCTTCTTCTGATCCATTTTGTGAAGATTCGCCGTGAAAAATAAATTTTAATTTCTCAAAGCAAATCTTCAAACAATCTAAAAAAATTTTGAATTGGATTCAATATATTTATACTAAATGTTCATTTGAAATGACGAAATTGTATCGTTAAAGATATTCCACACAGTATAGTCGAAGGTTGAAAAAATTTGTATATAAGGTTACAGAAGCATTTATTAAAGATTTTTTTTTCTGAAGAAATACTGCATGCATTATATTTAGCTGTTTAATAATTCTTACCTTCACATACAATAATGAAACATACACCACTATCTGAAATTTCTGACTATTGCTTTTTATATTCGTGAATTAAAGGAATTGTAAAACTTTTTATTAATAAATTTGTATAAACTTTTGATACATTAGGCGATTGCAGTTGAGTTCATAAGATGGATGAAGAATGTAGAGTGAAGATTGAAATAATTCAAGGGTACTTCAGGAAAAATCCTAATATTTTTTATTTACGTATATATTTGACGATAACTGTTTTGAACATGCTTTTTCGAATGTTAATGGCATGTGTAAAATATTAATAAATGAAAATAAAACTTAATAAATGGCCTAAAGGGCCTATAGTGTCTTATCATTTTTGATATTGAAGACGTGTATTCATTATTAATCAAATCGGTGACCTACATGGTGGGCCCTCTCCTTGTTAGTGCGTTTCCTACAACCTATATCTAAATAACTAAAAGTCTGCTACGTTATTGAATTTGAAATTCCAACTATAATTTTGAACACATAATTTTAATTAAATTTTTATTTACCAATTTATATCGAAGAATGTCACGTCAAAACAGAATTGTTTAATGTATATAGCGTATTTTAGAATTGTTAATGTCGCCTATATATAATTGTGATTTCATTCGAATGCATGAAACTGAATATTGAAACAAATGAAAGATGAGCGCGTGAAATGCGCTTGACAACCGTAGTACTCAGTATTTAAAAGACGATGAAACGTTGTTGGAATGTGCTAAATCGGGTAATGATTCCTTACGTTCTATCATTTTTTGGATTAGAAATAATGATTATTTTACATTACAATTCATTACGATTTTTAATAAATTCTGTACATTCATTAAATTTTTACGATTTGCTCAAAAGAAGTTCGTCAGTTGAGTGTCAATTACTATTAAAATTTAACCACCGGAGCATCGAATGATTTTTTAATCAGATTATTTTGCATTAAGGCGGAATGCTGCTATAGTACAAGGTAGAAGATCTTTGAATGCTTCATAAAGAACCAATTATATTTATTGATTATAAGATAGCATATTCAATGTGTCACATGAGTAGTATGTGACTGAAAAAATATGTATACAAAACATTATTTATTATACATATCGACTAAATAGCCAATTTTTCTTGACGTTCGTACGAATGAAAATTTCAGTAGTTGTAGTAATTTGTTGACCGCTTTTTACCGAATAATTTTTTTATGAAATTTATTTCGGATTATTCTCTTTACGTCTACTATCATTTTACCTACTTAGAAACTTGTTGGGAAATTTTTCATTGTCGAGGGGAAATTTTTTATTATTTATAATATCATACAATCTAATATAAATATTCTTATTGATATTAATGTAATCAACAGGATTAAGTTGATAAGATGATAATATAGAAACTTATTAATTTAAAAAAATATCAATTCTACTTGTCCTTATATTTTATTTTATTTTATAATAGTTTTATTATTTTGTTTATTTTCATAGAAAACTAGTTTGCCTCTGTAAAAATGTACTATGAAGGTTTTTTACTCCATTTTATTGGTAATAATACAACTGAAAAATTGTTATTTAAATTTAAGCAACAAAAAAAACTTGTCTGGAAGTCGTAGCATTGCAAGAAAATTTTCTCAAAAAGTGCATTTTTTTAATTTCTTCATATACATGTGTCCATTATCTCTTAAGTTAACGGTCTTTCTTCGTCTCGCAATATTTTAGCTTGCATGTAGCCGGCTGTAGCTCACTCGATTAAATCTAATCTTTTTTTCTTTCTTTCTCTCCTTCATGCACTTGGGCAAGTCACAAAACCATGAGATACTTTTGATATTGCTTGGGAATAATCGAGATTTATGATTCCGTGATGCGCGCCTCTCACAGATCTATTCCATTTTATTTCCACTTAGATGAACAAACGATTTACCTCTCGTCGTTCTATTCATCGATGAGAGGCTATGTCTGTTACCAAAAAACGCGATGCTACTATTATAACCATACAGCAATCACTGCAACTTATGTAAGTTAGTTCAACTCTGCTTATATAGATGCAGAGCTCTGCTGTCTAAATAAAAAAAGTGTGTTATTTGTTTCTGTATAAATATCGACAAGTATTCATAGAAAAATGTTTCGCCAATTGAGCAACGAAAGTTGCTTGGAAAGAGACTGTTCGCGATAAGAGTAGTGTGAATAAAAACAATTATTACAAAATTATATCTAATTTATTATTATGACAAAAAAAAATTATTAGTATTTATCAATTATAAATAAACAAATGAAATCGAATTGTAAAAACAAATAATATCTTTAGACGATCGGAAATTATAAGTGCGCTTGAATTGAGTTAATAACGAAAGGACAACTTGCCTCGCTGATAGCCAAGAACTTTCTCACTAATACTTGAATGATGCTTGCCGAACGAGTCGAGAAACCAAAGCATTATTCTCCTCCATCCTTTTCTTCCCCTCAAAGGGATCTAGAGGTGGAAGGCGTCAGTTTTCGTTTTTAGCTTATCATTTGGACTATACGCGTAGCTATGCGCACCATACTGCTCGCTCTATCAATTGATCGTGTGCCTTTGCACGGCTTTTCAAACGTTCAAGTAATGGTGTAATGTTACACGCTAAAAATGCTTAAATGAGAATGTGCCTTTGCACGATAAAAATCCAACAATGATGTGCCTTTGCACGATAAATATTCGAAGATGGTGTGCCTTTGACGATAAATGTTCGAGGTTGCATATATTGCGGTATGCATGGCTCCCATTCGATCTATGGATGTGCATGCGATTCGAGTTGCGAGCTTGAGAGCAGGTGACATTAGATTTTTGTATTTTTTTGTTTAAACATGACATGTGGCAATTTTACGGTTCTCCTTCCGATCAAATTCTACTTTATGTTTGTTATAATTCAGCTCGTGTCGGCCGACATCATTCTGCATAGTTTTAATCGCTCGGTTTACAATAATTTTCGCCAATAAAATTATGATTGCGCTCACTCATTCAGCTTATGTCTAGGTGATTAATACTGCGAAGGTTACAAGTTATAATCGCAGAGAAAATGTGAAACGGTTTAAAATTAAACTAAACTTAAATAAATGGCCGGCATAAAAAACCTCGCCGTCTGAGAGGAAAAAGCCTGCCATTTTACAAGCCAAACTTAATCTAAACAAGGCGCAGAGACAATATTAAAAGATGGCATAATCGCGTACATTTCGTTGCAATTTATTTTTCTTCTCCGAAGAATTTTTCGAATGTCGGCTCGGCGACACTTGATTGTACGGTCGTAGATTCGAGAGCGAAGGCTTTATCGGATTTTGTATGCGTATACAAGTTGTATCGTATATCGGCTATGAATCATGGAACAAAGAGAGAAATTTGAAATAGAAATACTATGAAAATTAAGACTTTCAGGCACACGTCATCGTCAGCACGAGTTTCGATTTTGACACAAGCATCTTGATTTCGTTGCAAGCAAACCACGGTTAAATTATACTCGGTCGTACGGAACAGAGACGTCACAAAAAAGTATTCATTTACTCATAGTAAACGATTGCTCATGAAAAGTAATTGGAAGATTAATTTAAGTAAGTCTTAGTACTGAAAAAATAGTACTTTTACTCAAAATTAGTTACGTTTCTTGCTAATCGTAGAAAACTAATATTTTTTATTGTACAATACATGAAACAAATACTTTATTAAAAAATATTTTGTTCGTTTTCTCTATTTATTTTTTATCTTCAATTTTTGGAACGGTACTAATTGTCAATCAAATATTTTAATTACGATATTCGGCTGTAAAGTTTTCCTTAAGTTCTATTAAGTGGTTTTTTAAGTTCACTGACACATTTTTTAGACATTAGAATGGCTCATATTCTGTTGAATGTACTTGGTATGAATAAAAGTTAGCTGCTTATATTTTTTAATTAGAAACTAAAGCATTGAGGTATCTAAAGATTGAGCATGGGCCCTTTCTTAATCGAACCAGAGCACTTGTCCACGCGGCATCTATTTCCAAACATATTAGTACCTTCGTTTCCAACTGAAAATTGATTTACTAAAAATTGAACGAAAGTTGACAGTTACTCGACAGAGTGTTAATTCTGGAAAAGCACCAAACTTTGAACGATTCATAGTTATAATTATCAAACCGTATACTCGCTATCCAGGAATTACTTTTAAGTACTGTACTTACACGTAAACCTATTTAACCGCTATAATTTTATATGTATTCATCAAGTCATATATTCGGTCTCTGATTCCCATTGTTGTATGAAAGTTGTATGAAAATGAGACTTGACTTACATACGTTGAAAATTAAGGGGACTAACCCGAGGGGCTATTCACTTCTTTGAAATCATGTAACCCTATATTTCGAAATCGATTTGAAGTCACCCGATCGGCCCGGAAATCATGAAATCAATTTGAAATCATGCTTTGAAAAGCCCGGTTAGACATCACGGTATGAAATCAATGAAATCAATGAAATCAAATGAAATCAAATGAAATCATTGAAATCAGTTACAATCCTTTTTTATTTTTATTTTTGTGAATTTCCACGAAATTCTGAAGATTATGTCTATAGGGCTCGAAGGTAGGTAAAATTTCAAAATACTAAAACGCTAAAGTAAAACGAACCCGTACGGCATGCATAACGTACGGAGTGCAAATCACCAAAACACCGGCCGATCGCTGCAGCATAATATGTGTATGTGCTATGCCATCGCGTCTTCACTCGTACTTCTATACTCATAATATTTTTTCTGAGAAAAGGATATCGCCGAAGATCACGCAGTCGGCATGCTCGACGTGCACAGTCTTGTTTCGTTTGTTTCTTGTTGCCATCTCGTCTGATCTCGTGCGTTTTCTCAATTTATTCGAAATAGTCGATCAGTGCACACGTAAGTAAATTCAATTTATAAAAGTTACGCAGGTATTAACTCAAGGACGTAATTGCAAGCTTCACCGTTTCTTGTTTATTGCCTTTCCTTAGGTATTCAATCGTCATGGCGAATTCCAAGGTAACATACGAATTCCTCTCGCCTTCGGCAACTGCAGACGACGCTGAAAGTCAAAGTACTGATAGTGACATCAAGAAGGAACTTGCTGCAACGAACGCGAAGCCGAGCGAACTAACGACAGAAAAGGAAAGATTTTGGGAAATTCTTGAAAAGGAAAAGAACATAAAGGTGCCAGTTTACATAAAAAACATCTTTAGAATAAATAATTTAGATAACCCAGTCGCGTTCGGGGGGCTAAATGACGATGCCTTGAAAGAAATTGAAATTTTTGTAAGAGACAGTATGGAATTGTTGTTAGAGCCAGATCAAGACAGCGAATCCTTTTACGGTGTATTTCATAAAGTACCAAAGAATTTTGTTTTCATAATGGGGGATAAAATAATATTGCAAAATTTAATCAAATTTGTTCAAAGCAAAACTGATGATTTTTGGAAAGAGAAAAATAGAGTAGATAACAGTAAGATAAATATTAATCAAATCAATACTTTGAGAAGCAAACTACCTGATTCGTCAATCAATGCACCAACTCGTTTAGACATAAATAATGAGCAAAAAAATTTAATGAAATTAGTCCAATCTATTGTTGAACACCTAATTTCAAATGAAACTGATGCTAAAAAAAAGAGATATTCAGTAAAACTGAAATCAACATATCTGTTTCTGAAGTGTATGGGGAAGGTAAATTACCTACGAGTTATACTTATGCAGCAAAAATTAAATGTCCTTATTGTTCAAACGAATCTAACTTAACAAAATGTGGCGATATAGATACAAAAGGTTCAAGGTGGGTCATTTCGAATTTTAGAAGACACTTAGTAAAACACGAAAATGTAAATCGTAAGAACAGTCAATCAAGTCAAGTTGCGACAGGAACAAAACAAAAAATACAAAAGTTTTCTTTTGCTGCAAATTCAACAGGCACGACAAGCTCGACAAACGGTTCAAACTCAAATGATACATCTGATAAAAATAGCGTATGTACAAATATTGATGAAGTCCTACATGAATCGGATTTGTCCTAAAATTCCCCGTCTCACGTAGAATCAAATAAACAAGTGCTGCCAAGATTTTCAGTTGAATGCGAGTCGAGCTTGTCTGCAAATTCTGAACTAATGCAATCTTCTTTTAACATTCTTAATAAAAATGACGAGAAAAATTATCAGGGGGAATACTAATGCGGAGTGATTGCCGGACAAATCATTCCGTAAGTAATTTGAAAAATGTTCGATCCATTGGACAAAACTTTGTTAAATTTGAACGGCGAATGAAAAAAGTGTACTCGTCTGTGACCGACAATCAGCATCGAATTACTGCTTTCTTTCCTATTATGGATGAGTTGCAAAAGCAAATTAACAATAACAAAGAATTACGAGAACGATTAAAATATTTTTTAGAGCATTATTCAAATAAAAATAAAGAACAAACTACTGTCGAATCTAATTATAATTTTACGCCTTTTTTACAAAAATTATACGAAAGTGCTCGTGTTAATTCAATGAGAAAAAAACATGGCAAAAGATATGATAATGGATTGAAGCTTTTTACAACTTATTTATTTACAATCGGAGGTCGATTATTATATGAAACTTTATATGCAAATGTATCACATTTTCCGTGTTTGAGTACCGTGAGTCGCACAATTAGTAAATATAATTACAACTTCAAGGAAGGTTAATGTAGGGCTGCAGAATTGAAGCAATTTTTGACATCGAGAAGTTTACCTTTAATAGTCTGGTTGAGTGAAGATGCTACGCGCATCACAGGTCGCGTTCAATGCGATAAACAAACCAATCAACTCGTTGGTTTTGTACTACCGCTCGATAAAAATGGCCTGCCTATTCCGAATAAATTTATGGCAACATCAGTAGAGAAAATAGAGGAATATTTTAAAACAGGCACCGTGGCTAAATTAGTTTACGTTATAATGGCTCAGTCTATAGTAGAGAGAGGACCGTCCTTTTGCTTGTGTCTATTTTGTACAGATAATAAATTTACATCAGTAGAAGTTAAAAAGCGTTGGGATTTTATTATTGATAGTTTAAAAACTGAAGGCATTAAGATACTAGGCACTTCGGCTGATGGTGATCCTCGCCTTTTAAAGGCAATGCGAATACTAGTAAAATTACGAACTCAAGCAACTGAAATGAAAAATTGCAGAGGCCGTTTTCCATATTTTTGTGCCGATTTTAATACTGAAAGAGTTTTTGTTACTCAAGATACAGTGCACGCGGGAGCAAAATGTCGAACGCGCTTACTTACACCGACAATTATTTTACCTTTTGGTAATTACGTAGCTACAGCCGTCCATCTGCAAACGATTATAGAAACAGTATCTAAAGATAAACATTTGTTAACTTTAAAAGATATATCGTTGAAAGACAAAATGAATTACGCATCAGTCGAGAAAATATCTGATCAACGAATAACTGATTTACTCGCTGAAAAAGTTCCTGGAAGTAATGGCACTATGCTCTATTTAAAAATCATTAATTTGTTTACGAAAGCTTTCTTGGATAAAAGTTTGGATCCATTAAAACGAATACATAATGCATGGTTTTGCATTTTCGTGTTAAGGTACTGGAGAGTTTGGTTAAATAATTCTGATTATTCGTTGACTGATAATTTTATTACTTTAAATACTTATACTTCTATGGAAATCAACGCTCAAGAATTGATTAACATAATTTTGAAGTTAAAAGACGAGGGAATGGAACATCTATTTTTGCCATGGCTTTTTTCTAGTCAAACTTGTGAAAGTTTCTTTCGTCGATTGAGATCTATAGGTAGTACATACTCTACTATTGTAAATACGAGTATGCTCGAAACGATACACAGAATACAGCGTATTCAACTTCAAAACGATATTGCAAGTAGTACGTATAACGATTCTACTAAAGATTTTCGATTCCCTCGATTTGATTCGAAGACAAATGCACAGGTAACAAACAATGCACTACCTGACCGCGATACTTTAATTAACATGCTGCACAAAGCGAAAGAGGACGTATTTCGTGAAATAAAATCTGTTGGAATTGAAGTAGATATAAGTGAATGTGAAAATGTTTTATTATTTAGTACTGACGTGGTTTCCGAAGAAGTCGATGAGGAGGATATCATTCAAAGTGATCTAATCGATGATATTTCGATAATTCCTTCAGAGCTTTTGTTAGAATTTGATAAACTTGAGCTTCAAAATGAGCTATCTATTAAGAAAAATGATGAGGCCACTTTGATGAAAGATTTGACGGTATTATCCAGTGACTGAAGGATTAGAGTTGAAAAATTATAAAATGGATAAAAGTAGAATAAGTTCTGAAAGCGAAGTCATTATTGTCAAAGATAAAAAAAATAATGAACTAATAGTTCGTAAGTTGTCAATATGTTGGTTATTGAGTAATAATAGTTGTGATCTCAGTAGTGATAGACTTATAAGAGTTAGAGATTCCGAATTGGTTAAATTTATATTATTAAAATCAAATGTAGTTTTAATAACACAAATACAGTTTTTAGAAAAAAATGCGATGAGATTTATGTTGGAGATTGGTGCATGTTTCAGAGAGTTGATTCTAAAAAGCACTACTTAGGCAACGTGCTTAGTTTTGGGTATATGAGTGGAGCGACAAAAAAAAGCTTAGAATACTCCAGTAATTACGCCAAAGTTTCTGGAAATACCAAAGAAATAGCAGTTTTATGTCATTGGTATTCGCCGATTGATAAGTCGAATATTCTTTCATTAGTGCCTATAAGTAAACATGGATATTTGAGTATAGAGAATTACTCATGTACCATGTCGCCTCCTGTAGAGTTTACGAGTAATGGAATTGTATTAGATAGAAAGTTGTATGAAAAAATAAAAAAGTTATTTTAATTGATTATTTTTGGATATTGATTTATTTGCTATAAACACTATATAACACCTTGGCAGTCATCTTGCATAACCATACTCATTATTAAACCATAAACAGCATATATAAATTTGAAATATCGATATTCTGTTTTTTGCAAATGTCACTTAGTTTCTCGATCAGTTTATTGAATCATGCAAACGTTTCATTTTATACGAATTTCTTGCTTAAATAATCTTTATGATAGAAAAATATAAGAAGCTAAAAGCTTCATGAGAGAATATTTCAATAAAAATATATTTTTTGAAAAAAATAAAAAAATAAAAAATGTTACTCTGCGGATTTGAACTCGGTCCGCAAAATCTATAAGCTGAGACGTTACTGTCTCAGCCATCATCGCATTTGTGGGTATCTGTCTGTGGAAATGGTTTAAAAACTTGTAAGCTCAAGGTCTTGCCATAATAGTTTGAAAGTAAGCTTGTCCTGAAAAAAATCTTCCTTACTTATGAGGTACAACAGGTACATTGTACTTAGGCTTTAAAATTTGTGATGATAAATATTTTATAACAAATTTTAAATTCGAAGTCTATTTCAGAATCATTTGAAATCATTTACATGATTTGAAATCATTGACCGCTTGACGTCACTAAATAAATTTTATACTGGTCAGTGGGTACGGGAATCATTGTAGGAATACTTTGAAATCACTTTGAAATCACTTTGAAATCAGCTTGAAATCAGAAATCATTGGTACCCTCTAGTACAGAGTGAATAGCCCCTCGGACTAACCGGTGTTAAAATAGTTAAAATTATAAGTTTTCTTTACTGTGATGTAGAAATCGTTTTAATAAAGTTATCATTATGAACATGTTTTTGATCTACAAATACTCAGTAAATACTTTTATTTTCTTCCTTTTAAATCTCAATCAGGAACCCTAGAAAGTCTTCTTAACAGTAACACTTTATTTTTTTAATTTGGTTTGCCATGCTGTTCTGAACGTTAAAGTAAATGAAAATCATTTTTGAAATGCTTATTTTCTTTTTTTAGATCGATACTTCAGATTAAGGAGATTTAGAACAGTCATGCGGCAGGATGCGGTAAAAGGAGAGGGTCTGTGCTTTAGCATGGTATAAAATCAATGCTGCTAACTCAAGATAACTACATTTGATTATTATTATTGTTGTATTTACAAATCTAAGTAAATATACCGATAATAATAGCATATTAAATAATACTGTATACTCAGAGTAATTGATGATCGTCATTTTTTTACTTTTCCACGAAGTTTACTAATATGTAAAATGAAGTGAAGACGTGCCAAGGTTAGGCAATTCTGGAAGAGATCCTCAAAAAGCTTCCTGTAGTTAACTTCAGACCTCACAATTTTCGCTCCTGCTTCACATAAAGTCTATTCAACTCAAACTCTCTGAAGTCAACTACAGAAAACTTTTTAAGGATTTCTTCCAGAATTGCCCAACCTTGAGATGTACCAACATCGTCTGTGTTGAAATTTTGTCTCTTTATGTTACCAGCTTTTAAGATGTCTGGAGTACGTGAAGTATCAGCGTCTGCCGCTGTATAACCTTGAGAGTTTCTGTTAAAAGTCACAACTTTTACAATATTTAAAAGGTGAAATGAAAAGGTGAAAAGGCAAGTTTGAGAAAAAAACAATTTCACCAACGTAAACGGTATCGTTCGGAGTGTGGCAATATAAGAAAAGACAGCAAAAAAATTAAAAAAGTTGACTCAGAGCAACGTGTAATACAATAGCAAATCTCATTGTTGATCACGTCAAATAATATGAATTGTACTTTTTGTAAATCAAGATTAGATTTGAACCTGAGTACGATTGAGAAGGTCGTGCATAATGAACGATACACGAATTTGGGTGTGAGTACGAGGGCCTCGCATAATAGGCCTTCCGAGAGTTTGAATTTGAGCCCGAAGGTTGTAAGTTTTTTTATTGCTCTTATCAGCGTAAATGACTAACAAGGACTGCGCGCATCTTTTCAAAAACGCGGCTAGATCAACAAACTTAGGAAAGCGCGAAATGAGTTCATTCACTCCGTTGGACAGCAAAAGCGCTAATTGGTAGTCACGTTAAATCAACTCTGATTCCCATAACTTTCGTGACTCCGAATCTAGGCGTTTCTCTAGCGTGTGAACCAGCCACATATCCCAATACGTGATGAAGGCTTTGAGGTTCATAAGCGCGTGGACGATTTGATGAGTTTTGTCAACAAATTGACGCACGTCTTTCGTCTTTCTTCAAGTCCGGAAAGTTCGTGAGTCAATAGAGCAATTTGTTGACAGTTAAGCGTGGGTTGTAAAATCGATCCTTGAGAGCCTGCCAAGTCGACGAGTACTAACTTAACTACTTCAGCTGCCGAACGACGAGATTCATATTTTTGTAATATTAAGGCTAAAATTTTAAAAGTACTTCATCCTTAATAAATCTAATATTTTTTTTTGTTTTACCTCTAAATGACCTTGAATTGAGCTCAAAATGACCTGATAAGTTCAAACTCACCTTGGATTCGGACTCAGCGACGCCGAAAACCTCTTAGAGGAGCCACATTATCCTATTCCATTGTTAAAACGTGCATATTCGCAGCTTGAGTACGAACTGGTGGATTACAGACTTCAGACGTCAATTAAAGGTCAAATATCAACTTTTTTCAAAAAATTCTTCTTATGAAATTTTCGTATTTTTTATCGTAGAATCTGAATCTGAAAAAAAAGTATGCATGTTCTATTTAAAAAAATGGATTTTCATGCACTTCCGGTCTGACTAGGCCATTTCCGGTTGGAACCGGAAGTTGATTTTACGTCCAATCGATAGAGCGTACTCGATTTATATATAATTGCGTTATCAATTTTTGAAAAAAAAAAAACTTTTTCGGCACACTTTGAAGGGTGGACGGGTGGTCTGAGACACACTGTATATGGCGTCATGGATGTATTAAATACATCCGCGAAGCTTTATAATTCCCCAAAAAAGTTGGTAAATTTAAACGTGGTAATTAATTTCGTTGGTCGATCATCTGACTCATAATGTTCACGCTCACAATGACGGAGATTCTCCTTGCAACATGATCTTGTCGTGCCACTTGCAAATTTCCGACCAGCATTTCTCCATCATATGGTTACGCGTTTGCACAGTTGTTCTATTGAGAACGTCCAGTGCTCGTGCTCGTATGTGTGTGCCGATGGCCTCCATCTTATCGGTCTTTGATTGCTGATAGACAACGAGCCTATCTAGTGGAACGCGTATTATATTGATAAAAAGGATTTCAATAGATCACTACAAATTATAAGAAACAATGAACAATTCATGTGGATCTTACGCTCACTGACTTGCACACAACTTTCACAATGTATATTATTAACCTTTAGAGGGCCGACACTGAAAGAATTTAAAAAAATGGTTGTTTCTATAGAAAAGTGATCTGAAGTACACGATAAAGGGCTGAATTAATGTCAAATGTTTGGAAGTTAGTGGCCTTATGCCAAATGGCATATCCCGGGTCTGTACAGTAAAGGCACATGTTAATTGCATCATAAATTTTTTTATATTATATTCCTACGATATTTTTCAGATCCATATACGAGATCGTACATTGGTAGTATTTTGAGGTTGAGGAGATAGCTGCTTATAAATTTGTACTAGTTTCTTTTACGTTTTTTTTTAATAATTTTAAGTTTTCAATGTGCCCTATTATACGAGTTAGATTATTATATCGTATTTTTTATAGTTATTGATAATCTAGCACATGATATTCACAATACAAGATGAAAATCACTCGCTCTCGGAAAATGACTCAGAATTAACGATTTGGGCATGGTAAGTTTCTGCAACCGTGTGTGCGTATGTTTACGTGCGTGCGTGCATGTAAATGTCAGTGCATCTATGTAAATGTAAGAGGTTATACGAGGTTATATGTAGGTATACAGTTGCATGTAACCGTGAATGTTCTTTACATGTCTTTTTTTTTCTTGATTACATAATAAAAAATTGTAATTTATACATTATTTTGGTAATCTATTTACATTATGATAAGTATAAAAACAAAAATTGATGCAAAATAGAATGCAGCAAGTGCTGCATTGAAACCTTGATTCTGCTCTTTTTCTTTGCATGAGACACAAGGTACATCGATTTTCTTTCTGTGTATATAGGTAAGTGTTTACCTGTTAAAGTGCAGCAGCAGTAGGGTCAAATTCACTCGGCTTATCTTCCACATTGAGAATTTTTACTTTTAGCCTAAACTTTTGAAAAGATGATCTACTTTCATTCATGTTATACAATGCATTCGCACTTATCAGTATTAGATCTACTAAATAAAAAAATAAGTTTTTGTACCATTTCATGGACTTTTTAATTGACTCAGTCAATGATAATTGCTTATCAACTAAATCTACCTCTCCTATATTTTTATTATAAAAATATTTTTGGTAACTTATTAAAATAATTTACTAAACAATTGTAAAAGTTAAAAAAAAAACATGGGTACTTTTTTTTCGTTGTGTTCCGTTTCGAGGTCGCTCAAGAAATAAAAACAAGAGTGTCACACGTGTAGGTCAACATAGTCCTCAAAGCATCATTTATTGATTATTAATTGAAGAAGCGATGAAGAATTGGGAGGAATTGGTTCGGAATTTATTAAGAAACTATACTCGAGAGAATCATACCGTGAAGATTGAGGAGGCAGATCCGCGTATCAGGCCGCAATCTGATCGTTCGGAGAAATTAAAGGGGAAAGATAGGTGTGAAATCCGTTAACGAATGAGTGGGATGATAGTCAGAGCGAGTCGTCAGACTTGGATGGCTATGAATCGGACGTATAGCTAGGCCAGCAAGTCGCAGACCGAAGCGCGCGTCTGAAGACCCATGGGCGCTCAGGTCTGCATACGCAAGAATGTTATATTAGCAATAAACTGGTAGCCGTGGTGAAGGTTTTTCGCGCTTGGTCGCTGAAGTTTTCAGGCGAAGAGGGAGCAGACATAGACGGCTTTATTAATAATATAGTGAAGTGTCAGGATTTTTATCACTTAGATGACGACGGGATACTCGGAGCGATGGGTATCGTACTCATAGGAAAGGCTGTGCTTTGGTATAGGAATAACGAATATAATTGGCAAACTCTCGATAAATTTTCCTCGGACTTAAAGGAAGAATTCAGGAGACATTTTAAAGGAGACTTATCCCAAGAACTGCGGTTGCGGACACAAACGGAGGGAGAAACTTTGAGCGACTACCTGACCGCGTTTTAATGCATCGTTCACCGTTTTGATAGGCCCCCTTCGGAGAAAAGGTAGGTGGTAATTTGTAAAGAGGGTTGACATCCCATCTTCGTTCGGTATTTATATGGGAAGTCGTTCACCACCCTGCATGATTTGAAGAGGGTGGGCGGCGAATTCAAGCGCCAGCGCGCAAGGGAAAAGAGATGGCGACCGCCCCCGGCGGCTAACGGTCTGCTCATCCCGGACGCGGCTTAACCCTTTAACGTGCAAATGGCTAAAATTTCAACGTCAACTTCAAGCTCGTGCTTTTCAATTATAACCCGCGTGGAAAAAATATTGCGTATAAAAGTCTCATCTTTCGAATGGCATCGTCAGATTTATCAATAAATGAACACAAATTGGATATTTTTAACAATAAACAAAAAAAATGGAGATTTTCGATGTTTTTATTTAATGAATTTTTTTAACTATCTTCTCGGCACTCAAGAATATTCTAACCCTATAGGATGCGGGACCCGAAAGTTGTACTTCAAAAATATACTTTGACAAACTTTGATTTTTATTGTTAACCAATCCAAAATGGCGCCAGAATGCCTAAAATTATTGCAAAATCACAGTAATATGCACTTTTGAAGTATAATCAAAGTTTTAGCTGGAAAAATGACTTTTCTGAGTCTTGTGACAATAAATTGGATGCATATTAGCAAAATTAGCTCAGAAAATTGATTTTCAAGATGGCGGCCTTAATCAGTCAGCTAAAATAACGCACTGACACAGTTTTATAGACACTATATAGTCTTCAATCCTCTTTATTTAATAGTTTTATGAACTCTCAGAACCATTAGATCCAAATTCATTATTATCTTATCAAAATTAAAAATGGCGGATCCAAGATGGCGAACTGCAAACTCAAAAATAGCAATTCAGTAAAAATAAAGAATACAATCGTATTCTACGTGAAATTTGAAATCATAACTCTTCTGTTCACTTTCTCGGTCAGAGCCGTCATTCTCGAGTAAAAAATTATCAAAATACCGGAAATCGAAAATTCGCCTCCAAACTTTACGTTACTACTTTAACTTTAACTGTAACTTTACGTACTTTACGAGCGTCGGTAACGAGCCCCCATCAAACGCGGACGGATTAATGGCCCAAACATCCATGAACACGGAGGCAAGCATGATTGAGCCCTTTACATCTGGGCTTATATCTAACATAATTACTTTTTTTATCTAAGTTAACGTCGAGGCTAAGGGGTCTGCATTTTGTCCATTTATTTTTTAGTATTCGCGATTTATTCCAACTGTAACTAAGATTAATATTAGGATTGATCGTTTCAGCAAACTCGTGATAGCATTTTCTTTTTTGGAATTTAAAAAGTTTTTTCGCCATTGCTCTGATCCTTTTGTATTCAATTAAATCCGATAAGTTATCCGAAATCTCCCATTTTTTGTAAGCTACTTGACGTTGACATTTTATCGCGTCGCATTCGATCTCCCACCATGGGACTGAGTTTCTGTGGATTTTCTTAAAGGTTTTTTAATGGAAGTGCACTTAGATACCGCGTTCTTTAATGCTTTAGTGAGAAAGTTATATTTTTTAACCGGGTACTCCTTATAATCTTTTGAAAGAAAATTTATGTATTCTTCATCGAATATTTTTTTAACATTCACTTAGTTAGTTTTTTTAGATTGTATTTTGAAGATTTTTTTCTGGTATAGGAATTTATTGACATTAACTGTAACGCTAATAGAAAAATGATCTGATCCGGAAGTATCGCCAAAAACCGTTGTTGTCAAATATTGTGCTATGACCATTGTTGAAAAAACAAGATCAATATTAGGTTGAGTTGAGTTTTTTATTGTGATGGATGTCAATTTGGGTATACGAATTATTATTGTGAAGAAAGAGCTCATTTTTTCGGTATATTCGAGCATTTTTGCGCCGTTTGTGCCAGTTAAAATCACCCAATATAATAGTTTTATTATGTAGGTTGACATTGCTGATTATCCCTTCCCATTCATCATCGGTCAAGTTAATATCAGGTGGCTTATAACAGGCAAGAATTGTTAGTGGTTTATTAGTATTGGTTATTTGAATTCTGCACAGTTCGGTATTTACATTTGTGTCCCGTAAATTTTTAATTGAATGTAATTAAATGATTTCCGTACGAGAAAAGCATTACTCTTCCCCACTCCTCTCGCGTGTAATCTATTCTTTCGAATGGTGTTGAAACCGGCATAATCGAAACTAATATCGTCAGTTAACCACGTTTCAACAATGACAAATACGTCGACATTTTGTAATATTTTTTCGCTTTTTTTAATTACATTTCTGGCGTTCCAATATATAATCCGGAGTTTGATAGATACAAAATTTAAAGTATTATCGGATATGTATTAGCGTGTATAAGAGGTAATATATATTTACCTATTCACGTAGTTATATAGTTTATTGTTATACAAATTGTTGTTATACAATTTATTGTTTTTATCTTACTTAATAGAATTATCTTCGGTATTGGATGAGAGGTCGTCGTTGTCGACATATTACTTAAATATTTAAATGCCAGTGTTTCAAAGTTGAACATTGTGTTTGCAGTGCATTATTTTTACTGTCATTTAGAAAATACTATTTTGTTTTAGTAACCGACAGTGATAAGCTACTGTTAGTATAACATTACACTCGAGCCGCCATAGATTAAGGTTTTACGACAACAAAAAAATGCAGTTTTTTTAGCCTAATTTTTACTTTGAAGACATTGGAACTTAATTATTCATGTAATATGTTCAAAAATCTATAAAAAATTAAAAAGCTCAAAAGTTATTTTATGTTTTGTATCAAATTCGAACGTAATTAGACAACCATTGATGGTAATTTTTTTTGGAGATTATTATTTACATATTAACTGATTCGTTTTTTTTACTACACTGTAGTTGCTTTAGTTAGATTTTCAATTGCAAGCAGAATTTTTTTCTCAGCATTTCAAGTTTCTCTAATGGAATGACAGCTGTGCGAAGTTGCTTTTATTAATTGGTATAGCTGAACACTTGATGAATCAACCGATGTGCAAGATGTTAAGCTTTAAGGTTATGTATGTTCCATTTCCATGTGATTTTTTTTTGCAAAGATAGACGCTTTGAAAGTCGGATGACTGTAATTTTGAAACCGATAGTAATCAGAGACAAAGCCAATTACACGAGCGACAAAAAAGGTAAAGGCGGATTGAATAACGCAGTAGGAACGGCGATTGAGTGATTGTCGGTTTGTAAATTGAAAATTTTATACCGAGCGCGCTTTCGGGTGCAGTTGCAAGATTGAGATCCGGTTGTCCGGCGCGAACGGGATACTGCAGGCCAAAGAAAGAGAAAAGGGCCGAGTCTCGAGATACAAGGATTCGGCTCGCTAATCTAAACTCTTTCCCACAACTGCATGCTAAAATGCCCATACCGAAATTACGCCAGAGCCAGCTCCAGCGGTTAGCTGACCTTATTATAATTATTCTTGGTGGTCTCCGTCGCGCCACTAGTCTCATTCTTCCTCTTTCCGTTCCAAGTCTCCTTCGCTTCTTGTATTCATATCTTCTAAAACTGAGCATTATTCTGTTTGTATCTCATTTTTATCATGAGAACTGTCGTTATATATATCCTGTTAACGTTTGCGCCCGAGTTAAAAGAGGGTGAAGAGGCCACACGAGGCTGAAATCACTTTTTTGTACATATATCTAACTTTATTTTTCGATACGACGTGTGTAGGACGAGATTTTAAAAATGTTCTATTTCTTGAGCGTGCGTAAATTCGAGTCTCTGAGATTTTCAGTAGATTATGAAACTCGAAAAAAGATTTGAATATGAGACTTGCCCGTTGCCGTATTGACACATGTTTCCTTTTAAGATTATATATTGATTAGGTTAGACGTGGCATACAATATATTCAAAACGAGTAACGAAACTGTGTAAATAAAATTCATAAGTCGAGTATAAAATAAATATAATGCCCAAAACTAGACATTGTAACACGCAATTGATTGAAGTCCAAAATTTACATCTTTCTACCTCTTCAATTGTATATAGAGGTGCGACTAATGCCGTTGTCATATGAACTATCACAATTGCCTGGTACCATAACGGCTAGTTAGGCGTGTGAAATGTGTATGATCACTTTCTTTCCTCTGTACTTGTAGCCGTGGCGCAATGCTTTCCATCCGCTCTCTACTATAACACAATAACAATCCTCGATTCGCGGGTGCGTAATTATTTCTCAAGCGAAGAGTCTCAGAAATTTCAAATTCAACAGACGTGAATTCAATGGTCTACGACAAGACTATCCGAGACTGTCCGAGGGAAGCAGCTAAAGATTACCTGTTTCCAGAAAGCTAAGTTTCGACATTCATATCACTTTGTCAACTATGTGCATTTCCTGTAATCCAGCGTTTGTATATTAATTATGATTTTCATTAATTCTCAAAATTTAATTACAATTCTCGAATTCCGTTATATATTATGTTTCTTGCTATCCCATTTGCGATTAACGATTGTCTAGATAAATGACCACCGTGATTATTATAGATGTTTCTTATCTGCGTGTCTTTGACTAGCAAAATTGAGTAATTAAATGTGACTTGTCATTAGGACTCTTGGTCATCATTTCGTGAAAGTCGCCCTCGGTGTCTAGATAGTTTTTTTATATTACTAGTATTATTTACCGTGCTTCGCTCGCTGTTTATTTTATGTATTTTTGTTATTTATTACAATATTTGAACCTTCTACATGCCAACTTGGAAATTCTAAATGGTATGAATAAACCATGTTGTTTATAATTAATTTGTATTTTTACCGTCCCCTCCCTTATGCCACTGACAAAAATGATTATACTTTACAGTTTTATATATTCGCTAAAAATCAATTGACAATGACGAGCACGGGCACGTTTAAAAGTTCTTTGTAAAATTCTTAAAGCTCTTTTCTTATTACGTTGATGTTCAGACAAATCTCTTGATTTGCCATGGACACTAGACAGTACAATAAGACTTAGTTAAACTGGAAGTGATTTTATTGGAAGTATACATACCCTCATAATCAAAAGTAAATCAGTTAGTACGTAAATATTTGAAAAAGTATAATTGATTCGATAAAATAAGATAAGATAAGTAATATTATTTTGTGTGTAAAGATAATCAGTTTCAATCAATGCGTTGGATCCGCTCTTACTAAATAAGTCTATATCTATTCTATGTGCATGTATATATTATAAATGTATATGTACTCCGTACTAAATAATTTCAAACAAAATATCTGATGTGAATTTATGATACTTAATTATTGTTTCACGCAAAGTCAATGAGTTTTCCGATCAAACATATGTTTCCATTTGAATCCTGATAGAATTATTATTTTTATTTACAAATTAATTTTTGCAATATAGAAAAATTGGAAAAGAATTTTTACAAACATTGTAATTTTTATTTTGTATTATTCTAGGAGTAAAAAATACATCTTATAGCTTAGACAATATTTTGAAATTTTTTTAACGCGCTAATTGTACGGAAAGAAAGTACAATTTTTGTTTTGAAAAGAAAAACTGAAAAAACTCAACAGCATTCTATCTAGATAAATAAACATGTTCTCTTCTATTTATATATATATGTTTTCTATAATTCGAATTTGTGGAGATTTGAAAAGTTGGACAAAAGTGTTAATTTCCAGAAAAAATGCTTGTATGTGTGTTAAATGCTGGGAGGGGGGGGGGGGGTGTCAATAAGTCTTTACAAAAAGAAAGAAAAAAGAGTTTTGCGTACGTAATTTTTTTTTTATTTTTCAACATAATCTCCTTCAAGGTCGATACATTTTATTAAACGGCCTTCCAGTTTTTTTAAGCCATCAGAAAATCATGATTTCTGAAAACCCTCAAAATAGGTATTTGTTTCGGCGATAACTTTTTCATTCGACGTGAATCGTTTCCGGCAAGCCATTTTTTGAGGTTAGAAAATAAGAAAAAGTCACTGGGAGCCAAATCAGGTGAATATGGTGGATGGTCAATTAATTCGAACTTTAAATCGTTAATTTTTGTCATCGAAACTGCATACGTGTGAACTCGAGCATTGTCTTGAAGAAAGAGGCATTTTTTCTGTTCAAGTGAGGACGTTTTTCTCCGATTTTTTCTTTCAGCTGACCTGATAATGATGCATAATATAGTCCAGTGATCGTCTGGCCCTTTTCCAAGTAATCGATGTAGATGATTCCATACGCATCCCAGAAAACCGTGGCCATAATCTTGCCAGCTGACTTTACTGTCTTTGCCTTCTTTGGTGCTGGTTCTCCTGCGGTAATCCATTGTTTGGACTGTTCTTTGGTTTCAGGAGTGTAGTGGTGTACCCATGTTTCGTCTACAGTTACGAGTCGACGCCAAAAGTCTTCCGGATTACGACATATGCGTGCCAAAAGAGCCTCAGAGGTGACCACGCGGGTTCGTTTGTTTTCAACTTTTGAATTTTCATTTGAGAAAATTAAAAATATATTTGATCGTATTTACCGGTCTTTATAAATAAATTTTCACCAAATATAAAATTTTAAAGTTTACCCAATTTCACACGAGTGAAATTAAAGTACATGACCAGTAATGTATCACTGGGCGCTGAGCGGCTTCAGCTTTGTCTGCTACGGCATCCGGTGTTCTTCGGAATTTTTCTACACTTTCGCTAAATGGTAAGTAACAACTGTAGCATCATTGTTATGTGAACTTTTCTATAAACGTATATGGTTGCCTTTCCAAAGGTGTCTGTAACCTAGTTTGGCTCGTTTTTATCCCGATACTCCTTACTAATATGATATAGGAGATCTTGTGTGAATTTGAATAACTTTACTGTTCCGCTATGGCATCTAAAACTTTTGAAGAGAAATAATAGCTGTATATAGTAAGTTCTTCAATAGTGATTTCTATGAAACCGTTTCCCGGAGTCAATTTTCTTGCGATATAGTACTATTTCCAGGAGTATAGTATTGCATTCTCTTTTATATCTGGAAACCACGTTACATCTTGTAAATCTCGATTTAGTTTCGAGATAAGGACCACACTACTCCTCTGTATTGTGTGTGTGTGTGTGTGTGTGCGCGCGCGTGCGCGCGTGTGTGTGTGTGTGTGTGTGTGTGTGTGTGTGTGTGCGCGCGCATATTATTATTATTACAACTCATTTACTCAGTGTTTATTGCAGTGCTATCACTGATGACGTATAAAGATCTGAAACAATATATATATATATAGATATAGGTATATGACTATTAATCATAGAGACAAATTCGCTTAAAATTGTAAAAATGTGGTTGCTCACGTCGGTGCTGCGTGTAGTTGTATAACTCTTCAGCAGCTTCTTGCATTTTGGCCATAGCCTTCCTATATTTGGTATAATTTGTGATAGCGACATGCAGGTTATTAACATTTCGATTTCTTTAGTATGGCTCTTGAATGAACATTTACTGTCCAGTCATACTCCCAGATACTTTATTTCACTTGTGTGCGCATGTGCACGCACGTATGTGTGTGTGTGTATGTCATGTGCGTTTGTGCGCATAATTATATACATCACGCGTTTATTCCACTTATCCTCTTATAAAAAAGTTATGGATGCAATATTAAAATATTTTATTCGTTATCTAATTGGCTAAAATATGATCAGGTAATATATTATTATGTGGAAGCAAATAATTGTGAATGATTGATTTAAAATTGAGATTTTAATAATAAAAATAGAATTAATCCTAATACAGGTTATTTTGAAGGTAATAAAAGTAAGAATGTATGCTGCAGTGTTATTCTTTTAAAGGGCCGTCCATAAATCTCGTGGTAGGCTTGGAAGCATCTTTGAACCCCTTTTCCCCTCACGTGATTAAATGTTTTCTATCATCCCGCAGCCCCTTTAAATATCACGTGATATTTCACATTCCATGAATATTAAAAGAATAACACTTAACCGTATAACGTTTTCTGTTTATTAATGATAATGATAATGAGCAATAAATTTATTATTTCTTTATAAATATATACTAAATAAATAATCAATTCAATTTACTTTTATTATTGTTTATCTTCAATTCATGAAGATTGCATGTTATTTTGGTGACTAATGGTGCAAAGCATTCATCTGTACATGCCCACGTGGAAAAAGAAATATACAGTACTGTGTACAAAAATGATTCTACTCAATAATATTATGTCCAATATATAAAATCATTATAAAAAATTACAATAAAATTGTTAATATTCATCTCATAGTATCTGTTGTGCATAGTATTATGTACAGTCAGACAAGATTGTATATAATCTCGTCAGATTATACGTTTTATTACGTATAATCTTTCTAGATTATGTACAATTTGACAAAATGAAGCATAGAACTTTGTCGAATTAGACACAATATTTTGTATAATTTTTTAAAAATATTGATTTCTTAATCAATTATTCACTGATTAGTATCCAATGATGTTTTGTTGCATACTCATCCACAAAACCTGTAAATTAAATATATCAATGTATAAGTATTGATATATTTAATACTTATACTCGTACATCGATATATTTAATTTATATATGATATATTTAATTTATATGTAATATAATGGTGTATTCGGTATAAATATAAAATTTTCAAACGTAAATGTCGTGCAAGACTTACTTAAAATTTCATGCACTGCCCCATGATACACATCTAAGCGATGCTTTTCGATTTGTAATCCTCTTAGTGAGTATTTTCTCAGAGCTTTTTCAATGAAAGTTATCTTCATAAATCTTCGTGCCATATATGTCTGTTGTCGAAATGCCTTCTTTGTTTTATCAAGCTTATTTTTTCTCAAATAAATTTCACACTCTGCATTTCCTGCACTTAGATTAACAATCTGAAACCTGAAACTGAAAGTTTTGCTATAATTCAAAGTTACAAACATCCTTCTTTCTCTGTATGATTCATTTTCGTATAAAAAATTTCATCATTTATCATCTTCCAAATTAGAGGGTCATCGAAAATTCCTTCATTTACTTCAGCATCAATTAATTTAGAAAACTGATTTCGTAGATACTTAAAGCAGTTAAATATTGGGTGCGCCTATGGGCGAATGTTGTAGCATTTGGTTTGGAGAGTTGTTCTTGGAAACGTTAAAACAACACTTCTTAAATCTGTTAAATAATAGTATTATTTTTTACAAAAGATACGATGATGATTGTTTTCTGATTGCCAAGAAAAGCAAAGTAAATAATTGCCTTGATGTGTTCAATGGTTTTAGTGCATTTTTACAATTTATGATGGAAAATGAAGTTTATGGTACGAAGCCTGCAATGACTCGGTCAGTAGGGCGATGGACTCGCACCTGGTAGGTCCAGGTTCGACTCCTAATCCCTGCTGATTGATACAAGCACTACTAAAAAAAGTTTCATATGCTTTGTTCTTAAAAACATTGCAACCCTCCGTCGCTGATAAGCACAGATGGAGCATAAATAGAGCGGCGTTAAACAAAATAAAAAAAAATGTATGGTACGATTATTTTTTTAGGAGTAACTCTGATCAGAGAAATTAACAAAATAACTACTAATTAGTATCAAAAGGTAACATATTCGGCCCGTTTTGTTCATTTTCAGTCATACCACCCACTTGCGCAGAAGAGAGCAATTATTTATAATATAGTTAACAGAGTTGTTGAAGTTTCAGACAAACGCTTCTACTCAGATAATTTAAACTTAGTATACCAACTTTTAATTAATAACGATTTCCCTAGACATTTTATTACATCTAATATTCATACCAGATTGCGTGCAATCCATAGTCTAAAATCTACTAATAACGTTATACAAAGTAATGATACATCTCATGAACTAAATCTCAGAAAGCCACTCATTGTTATTCGTTTTATGTTGTTATGTTTGTTTATCGTTTTATGTTATATATTGTTTATCTTATATTGTTTATATATGTTATATATTGTAAATCTCAGAAAGCCACTCATTGTTATTCGTTTTATGTTGTTATGTTTGTTTATCGTTTTATGTTATATATTGTTTATCGTTTTATCATACATCAAAAACCTAAATTTTAAATTAAAATCCATTTTAACACGATTTAATTACAGACAAATTTATAAACCGATTTATAAATTAAATAGTATTATGAGATTGGGTAAAGATATAGTTGGCAGATTAAAAAAGGAGGTGTGTGTAAGATTCATGTGCCATTTGTAATGTGTCGTACATTGGCTAACAAGTAGATTACTAGGTACGTGGATTAATGACCACAAGCACAGCGTGAAAAATAATGACAATACTTATGCTTTTAGTCCAGGAGCTGGATGTCTTCCCGTATGTATCGGGGATAAACCTCACAAAAATTATGCAACCCTATGTAAAATTTCCCGGTGCATCCAAATATTTTGGACAAAAATCATGAAAAGTGGTACATTTTCCGAAAAATTCGATTTTCCGATATTTATTTATTAATTAATTATTTTATTTATTATTTTCCAGAGTACATATACATAATTACATAGAATGATTGTATATATACATTACAAAAATTTTTTACAAAATTTGCCATTGATCAGAGGAAAATTTCTTGTTTGTCGGTCTGGATGCACTTATTACAAACTTAAAACTAATATGGTAGTTTATATAAATTTTTTATTAAATAATTGCATGTTTTCGGTATTCTTCTTCACTGGAATCTAATAAGTCTTGATCTAGCTGTGGTATAATTTCCTATTATGGCATTGTGATCCATAATGTGTTTTATTCTTTGACTGTGGTTGAATCTTGTTGGGCAAGTCCAATTGTACATGTTTGTAACGAGCTGAATGTCGAGGTGTGCGCCGTGTACGAAAGATGACGCTATTTCGACTATGCTAAATCCTCTGTATGTAACTAACGGCGGATTCATGGAACTAACTCGCAAATGATCCATCTGATCGTCGCGAGGGAAAAGACTATTTAGCGCTAGCGAGCTGGAAAATCTGCTACTCTTGACAACAAGTTTTTATCACATCACCACTGCTCAAATTCCACGTCGGCCTTGTGATCTGTTAAGGAGAACGCGTGGACCAATTGTTGAAGATCCTCGAGTCTAAGGGGAGCAACAAGCAACAAGACCCCAGGTGTTGAGCCATCGACTATCGTCTTATCACCGATATTAAGATAAGTCCTTCGCGTTGTGTTGTATCGGCTCGTGTCTTCGAATGTCCTTTATTGCACGTATTGAATACATTACGCGAATAAACATCGGGGATATTAGGATAGCTATGCGCGCTTGACTCTGTCACCTAATCAATGGAATAAACTCTGTGCCGAATTAAATGAAATCTTTATTGTACCCATGGTTTCCCTAGGGAGTACGTTATAGTTACATGTTGTTCTGTAATGGGGGAAAATTCTCCGGTGTTGCTTTATAGAGGTACATTGGCAGGTTAACCCATTAACGACCAAAACGCTCAATTTTTTGTCGAATTTCAACGCGTTTTTTTCGGTAGTCATAGGCCTAAGAAATTTTTGCAAACACGTATTTGGATGGGAAATTTAACGCTCTTTCAGAATCTTTTTTCAAAATTGCGATTGATTGCGTTATAAAAAAGTTATAGTCAATTAAACAATTAAACCTGAAAAATTTTGCGATAAATCAAGTTTGCGATTTTTTTTAGCAATATTACCGCTAAAAAATCATCAAACAAATATGATCAGAGGTGATCACGACTATCAAAGTATCTCCAGAAATTTTGATGGAATTTTTGAACCACTTCTTCCAACAAAATGGTGGCAAATTAAAAAAAAATCCATAAAAAACATTTCTCATTTTTTATCTCGGAAACCATTAAGTTTAGATGAAAAGTTCATTGAACAAAAAAGTCTTAGAATTAAACTAGAAATACGCCTGAATTTTTTTAGAATTTTCCGAGGCGATTTTTGAATTTTCGGAGAATACGGAAAATCCATTTTTCCAAAATAATCTCCAAAAATTCTGAAAAAATTCATGCGTGTTCCTTGATAAATTTTACGACTTTTTGTTCCATAAACTTTTTCTCCAAACTCAATAGTTTTCGAGATAAAAAACGTTCTACTCTTAGCATGACCCAGAGATAACGACGAGGACGTAGTAGAATTTTGTCTCCTCTGGGGTGCTTGATTTGAGTGAGTCCCCTTGCCTCTCACTGCAATACGAATTTTTCAGTGTTTTTTTTTGAAACATTCAACACAAATCGATAAATCACATTTTTCACAGATAATTCTCGTCCTTACGGGACAATAAGAACAAAGTTTGAATTGTGTTTGTTTGGACATATTGTGTTTCTCCTTTTTGCATTGTCTCTGCGTCATATAATTTTTAGCTATTGAAAGTGCAAAATCTTTTCTTCCAACCCTTTTTTTCTCATCATTAACAGCATTGAATAGTACAGTAGCATTTACAATCGAAGCTTGAATTAGTCTTAAAAAAACTACCTACGTCCACTTTTTTAAACGAATACTCGGAAGTAAATTGTTACAATGTCCGTCGTGGACATCATTGCCACCCATAAAACTGTTATAGACGCTAATAGCCCTCGGAAAAGGTATTTCAACTTTTTTTCCTTCTTGCTTACTGTATCTCTTTGAAAAGGATAATGGAGTTACCCCTGCAGCAGTAGAAATAATCGAAACTGGTTTTGAATCCATCACAGTGATGTAATTTATACCACTGTTCTTATCGTGCTTCACGGCATACTCACCTCTTTAAACTTTTTTATTTAGAACATTTTTATCTTTGACTCTATCTTCTCTAATAGTACCTGTACATTTTAGCCCAAGCTTCTTCAAATGCACAGCGAGATCTAAGCTTGTGAAATAATTATCAAAATAAAGATGGAACATAGATATTTTGCCCGGAGGTATAACACGAAAAAACTTTTCTAGTAAATTCATGACAACGCGAGAACCTAATGCACACTTACTAAATTTACTTCTCGTTGTAGAATTTTTTCCGCAGTATAAGTCAAGACCTATTACAAAACCATCGGAAGTACAAAGACCCTAGAATTTGAGACCAAATCGTATGGGTTTTTCTCGAATGAATTGTTTTAGAACCGTCCTCGCATAAGACTTAGCCATCATTTCATCGATGGAAAGAGCAGTTCTCCACACACCGAACTTCATAATATTAATTTCAAATATAGTAGGTTTAATAGTGAACGGACACGCCAAGCATAGTCAGTTGGATTTTTATCTTTCGTTTGTGAATATTTTAATTTTGATTTGATCTCTTCAAACTTATTACGTGACATAGCAGAAGATACAACGTTACAAGATAAAAAGGGATCACGTGACCAGTAATCACTCTGAGATTTCCTTTTGTTGAATGAAGTCAAAATGATTATTCCCACGAATGTATTTAAGTCTTTTAACTTTAAATCAAAATTATTTTCTTTGCAAGCATCTATAATATATTGCTTCATTTCAGTTGAGAAAAATGTTTCAAACAGTTCTACTGGCTTCATTTCTTGTATTTTTTTTTTTTTTACCGAGTCTTTCAATAAAATTTTGTCTTTCAAATTATCATTATACTTTTTTTCTCCTTCCATCCACTGGAGTTCATATGTTCTTTCTAATTTAGTTTGAGTTTCAGTATATATTTTACAAGCTTCTGTATACGTTATATTAGAAATTTTATCATCCGAATCAGTATCGAAGTCTGATCCATCAGAACCAGAATTGTCAGGATTTGAAAGGGTAACTATATCATCGTAAGTGTTCTTTGAAGTATCAATTTCGTACATTTCATGGGAGCGAGTGGAACGTCTTTTACGTTTTTGCGACATGTTATATAAAATAATAAAAATACCTAATGAAAATAATTACTACAGTTTTCAATGCTTCTTGTCAAACCTAGACTTTAGAAAGCGAAAATAATCTTTTCGATTCGATTTACTGTATGGTCTCAAAATAACAAGAGACTACTAAGTAATAAAAATGAGCTCACATACAATTTTCTGAATTGCTTTTTTGAAATGTGTATATTAGTATACGCTGTACAAACTGCACTTGTATACACATAAAAAGGAAAACATTATTATATTATTGTTGAATGGCTGTTCTTTATTCTGTATCAAAAATATTAACGCTGCTAGGATTATAATCTAACTCACTTTTTATCTCGAAAACTATTGAGCTCAGAGGAAAAGTTTATAGTCTTAGAATTCATCAAGGAACATACCTGAATTTTTTTAGAATTTTTGGAAATGATTTTTGAAAAATGGATTTTCCATATTCTCCGAAAATTCAAAAATCGCCTCGGAAAATTCTGAAAAAATTCAGGCGTATTTCTCGTTTAATTCTAAGAGTCTCATATGTATCTCATGTAAGTAGTAGATGTTATAATTGATTACAATTTAGTTTATCTTTAATCTTCTCTATTTTATTTGCGTTTAACATTGTTATGGATTTTTTTATATCCATTTTTTAGTTTATTTTTTATTGTACTCGTATTGTTAAATATTTTAAGCTCATTTGGTCATTTGTTAAACAATATTATGGCTTTTATATAAATATTTTTGATACTTATTTGTTTAAATCTTTTTGGTAGGTTTAAGTAGTTATACCTGGTTTTCTTGCATCTGTTTTTGTACACTACCGTCCGAAAGTTTGAGCTCACTTAGAAAAGGAAAGGGAAATCTTAAAAGTTCGATATCTCAGGAACTAAACATCGTAGAAGACTTTACCTTAGCTCATTTTTAAGCTCTTGCTGAGTACTTCAAAAGTCATCTTTACAGATTTTTTTACGATCGACTCAGTTCATTCTGCGCATGTCTGAAAAAGTCGAAATTTCGAAAAATTTTTATTCCACTTCAACTTCTTGTATGTTAGCCGAAGGATACGGTATCTTAAAAAAACTAATTCTATCACAAAGGAGGATGCAAAGGCTTCAAAATGAGCTGAGAAACGTTCTTTTAAGTCTATTTTTCATTAAGTTATTGGTATTTTTGTGAAGAATAGCCAATTTTCTAAATTAAAGTTTATTTCCGTAATTATCCACCGTACAGAAAAATAATACTCAGAGAATATGTTCCATTTTCAAAGGAGAATCGAATAATAAAATCCAAAATTCATGAAAAGAACTTTTATTTTTCTACTATTCTAGCCAGCTCTGTCTAAATCATGAAAAATCGTACAGGAGTATTATATATAAATAGTATAAGTATCAACTGTGAATAGAATGAAATGAACAAGTATATTTGAAGTTTTCATCATCATATTCTAACAGAAATTAACGAATCATAAATATTTATAAGAATACGTCGATCGAATCAGTTTTATACAAAAAATATAACAGTAACTTAAGTAAATTAGATCATTCAAACTATAATAGTCACTCATAACGCTACAACACAAACTCTTTATTTTTCAGTTTTAACTCATGCAGTGGCTAGTTACTTTATTTTAAATCTTAGTATCATTAAAGTATCCGCCATGAACTCTTATTATAGCTTTGCAAATGTGCGGCAATCTATCAAGTAATTTTTGCAACAAATCTTATCCAATATGGCTCCATTATTCTTTTAATAATTCTCATAGCTCATTTTTATTCCGTAATCTTTTGCTCCTAATGCTTCTATCCAAATAATCCCATAAATACTCGATAGGATTACAGTCAGGGCTCTGAGAAGGCCACTCCATGATCTGAAGGCTTTTTTGTTTTTCTTTTGACCTTAAATAATTCATACAAAATTTCGATGAATGCTTCATTGTCTTGTTGCATTACAAAATTTGCGCCGACAAGACGATTACCTGATGGAATCACATGGTATTGTAAAATTTTATGATACATACGAGGTGTGATCAAAAAGTAAGGTGAATTTTGAAATTTAGCGGGCTACGTCCGTTCGATCTTCGACTTTTTTATTTGGTTATGTCGGTACACTCGTCTAGAACATACGTTTCAAATTTCAGCTTTGTAGTATGTTTGGTTTGTTTGTGAGAGGCATCAAGGTTAGAAGTGTTTTGCGTGCTCCACGATTTGCTGCTGTCTAAAAACATGGATCAAAGAGTTTGCATTAAATTTTGTGTGAAAAATGAAATCAAATGTTCCAAAACACTTGAAATGCTGAAAGTGGCATACGGTGAGTCTACTTTAAGCCAAAAAAATGTTTACAAGTGGTATATACTCTTCCAAGAAGGCCGAGAAGACACCGACGACGAACCTCGTTCTGGACGCCCCAGCACATCAACAACTGATGAGAATGTTGAAGAAGTGAAGAAAATAGTGTTGGGAAATCGTCGAATTACCATTAGAGAAATTGCTGATGATATTGGCATCTCATTTGGTTCGTGCCAATCAATTTTGACGAGTGTTTTAGACATGAGACGTGTGTCAGCGAAGTTTGTTCCGAAATTGCTCAATTTCGACCAAAAGAAACGTCGCATGAGCATCGCCCAAGAGCTACTGAATGACGTCAACGATGATCCAGATTTACTCAACAGGGTTATAACAGGTGACGAAACATGGGTATACGGTTATGACGTCGAGACTAAGACTCAATCGTCCCAGTGGAGGCATTCTGGATCACCAAGACCAAAAAAAGCACGCCAAGTTCGATCAAATGTAAAGGTTTTGCTTACAGTTTTCTTTGACTGCAGGGGCGTGGTGCATCATGAGTTCTTGCCTCAGGGTAGAACAGTAAATAAGCAATATTACCTGCAAGGTATGCGCAATTTGCGCGAAGCAATCCGCCAGAAACGTCCGAATTTGTGGAAAAATAAAAATTGGCTTTTGCACCATGATAACGCCCCTGCTCACACATCGTTGCTTGTGCGCGAATTTTTGGCTAAAACCAACACAGTAACGATGCCACAGGCACCGTATTCCCCAGATCTGGCCCCCTGTGACTTCTTCTTGTTCCCAAAACTGAAGAGGCCCATGAAATGACGGCGTTTTGCCACGATTGAGGAGATAAAGACGGCATCGAAGGATGAACTAAACAAGATCACAAAAAATGATTTTTTGAAATGCTTTGAGAATTGGAAAAAGCGTTGGCACAAGTGCATTATATCCGAAGGGGATTACTTTGAAGGAGATAAAATAAAAATTGATGAATAAATAAATATTTTTTGAGAAAAATAAAAATCACACCTCGTATATTTATCCATTATGCCATCTATTTTAACAAGGTCCCCAACTGATGTTCCAGCAAAACAGCCCGAAACCATTACGGAACCTCCTCCATGCTTAACAGTTGGAATCATACAATTTTCACTTATTTTTTCATGAACTTGTCTTCGTACATAAACACGGCGCTTCAATGAAAATAATTCAAATTTTGACTGGTCAGTGAAGAGAACTGTCTTCCAATCTTCCGGTGTCCAATTCTTATATATTTTTGCCCAGACCAATCTTTTTTCTTATTAACTTTCCTCAAAAGAGGTTTTTTAGTAGCCACCCGCCCATTCAAGCCAGCATCACGAAGATGGCGTTTAATTGTAGTAGCTGACACAGTTTGTATATTGTCAGGTTCAATAATCTCACTACGTATATCTCGCACAGTTTTAAAACGATTTCGTTTACACCTCAGAATAATATGCTGAACTTATTGTAAAATTGTTTTACGAGGCCGACTTACGCGCTTACAGTTTTTTATGTCATATCCTTGCTTGTACCGGTCTACTGTATATTTAACACCACTATAGGAAATATTAAATGTTTCGGCAATTTTTCGGTACGAAAATTCAGTTTTTTGTAATGCAAGGATAGCTGATCGTGTTGTTTCAGGAGGTTCTGATTTTCGAGCCATCTAAATGAGAGCATTCCAAGTACTGTACAAGATGGCTATTCCGTTTTGAAAATGTAGGTAATTTCAAACATACGTGGATAATACTTAGTTGAATTTCTAAATAAAATAAACAAAGTGACACGCAGCGGTCAACGCATTAAACGTATATTGTATTCCTTACACATGTCCTAAGAATAGAACTATTATAATACAAACGGAAGATTTTGCTATTTGAAGATTACATTTTCAGTCATATATTATTATTTAATTCTGCTATATACGCGTTCTATGAATTGTAATACTCCTGTACGATTTTTCATGATTTTTAGAGAGAGCTGGCTAGAATAGTAGAAAAATAAAAGTTCTTTTCAAGAATTTTGAATTTTATTATTCGATTCTCTTTTGAAAATGGAATATATTCTCTGAGTATTATTTTTCTGTGCGGTGAATAATTACAGAAATAAACTTTAATTTAGAAAATTGGCTATTCTTCACAAAATGATGAAAACTAGACTTAAAAGAACGCTTCTCAGCTCATTTTGAAGCCTTTGCATCCTCCTTTGTGATAGAATTAGTTTTTTTAAGATACCGTATCCTTCGGCTAACATACAAGAAGTTGAAGTGGAATAAAAATTTTTCGAAATTTCGACTTTTTCAGGCATGCGCAGAATGAACTGAGTCGATCGTAAAAAAACCTGTAAACATGGCTTTTGAAGTACTCAGCAAGAGCTTAAAAATGAGCTAAGGTAAAGTCTTCTACGATTTTTAGTTCCTGAGATATCGAACTTTTAAGATTTCCCTTTTCTTTTCTAAGTGAGCTCAAACTTTCGGACGGTAGTGTAGATTTGTGATAGGTTTTTATAATGATGTACTAAAGATTCCAAGGAAAAGGTTTAATCAATATTTAAAGGATTTTTGTCAAATATAAAATGATTTTTGTTGATTATTTTTATTAGTCTAGTCTGTAGGTTTTAAAGTCCTTTTATTCTACCAGAATATGCTCTGCTCCACGCAACTATTCCATAGGTAATTACGCTATGGAATAATAGAGCATCCTTAAGATATTTGTTGTCATAATTTTTGATAACTTGTAAAATATAGAGGTGAAGTATTTGTTTTTTTTGTATAAATTTTTCAAATGAAGGTCCCATTTTATATTACTATCGAAATCTACTCCAAGATACTTTGTGCTATCTACTCTGTTATTGTCTTACCATGAATTGATATTTTTAAGTTTTTAGGAGTACTATTACAGTTGTTGCCGAATTCTATGTAAGTTGTTTTGTCTATATGTAGTGATAGTTTGTTTATTGTAAGCCAATCACCGATTTCTTTCAACTATTTATTCATATTGATTTCTATTTCTTGACAAGTTTTGCAGTAGTTATTATGGCTGTGTCATTTGCGAAAGAGAGAATCGTTTTCTGGCATTGTTAGCAAAATATAATTTATATATAATATAAAAAACAGTGGTCCAAGGGTAGTGCCTTGTGGTACTCCCATTCTTACTGTTTTTATTTAACTCTACGTACTGTTTGTTTTAATTCTTAGTTTTCTGTCTGTTAAATAATTTTTTATAAGATTATAAGCTTTGACTCTAATACCATAATTAAATAATTTGTCAAGTAAAATTGTATGGTCTAATAAGTCAAAAGCTTTGGCAAGATTGAGAAAAGTTATAGCAATTGGATCACTTTGATCGAGTTGTTTGTATACTCGTATAATATTTTTTACATAATTTAATGCATCTTTCGTGCTTTTGTTCTTTTGGAAGCCAAATTGTTTATTTGATATCAAGCTGCAATCTTCAATAAACCTTAGAAATCTTTTGTCAATAATTTTTTTGAAAACTTTTACTATGTTAGAAATGAACGACATTGGCCTATAATTATTAGGTAAAGATTTGTCTTTGGTTTTATATATAGGTATTATTTCTGCTTTTTTTGTTTGCACCTGACCAAATTTCTTTTTCAATGCTTAAATTCATTATGTGTACTATGGGAGATGATATAAACTTAGTTAATGTTTTTATTACTTTCGTATTAATGTCATCGACTCCACTGTTTTTATTTTTCATTTTGGCAATGATCTCTTTATATCATGGGTGTATGTAGGTTTAAAAAATATGCTTTTTGAATTCTTTTTGTCATTTTTATATTATGGTTTAGTAGTACGTTTATTTTGCTACTAAGTTCTATTACAATATAGCAAAAAAATTCATTCATTTTGTCTCCTAGTGTTGTTGGTTCAGTAATTTTGATGTTATTATCAATAATGTAGTCAATGTAATTATTTCTCTTTGTGTCTTTTCTTAATTTATTATTAATTATTGACCATAGGCTTCTAGGATTGTGAGCTGTGGCTTGGTAAGATTTTTATCAAAAGTTTCTTTTGCTTTGTTAATAACTATGTCAAGTGTTTTGAGATAATTTTTGTAATTTTCTTTTTTTATTGTATTTATTTTGTCCGTTTTCCAGATGTTATTAAGTTTTTCTCTAGTTTTACACAATATTAGTATTGCCTTAGTTATCCATGCTTTTCTAGGTTCCATGTTATTGTTGTTATTATTTATGTTAACCATTTTAGCTTTTTGTATGCATTGTTTAATGATGTTTATAAGAGTCGAGTAGCTTGGTTTGGATCTGATTGTATTTCTATTTTACCCCAATTTATAGTTCTAGCTATGCTATTTAATTTTTGAAAATTTATTTTAATGATATTTGTATCTTATCGAATTTTCTTTTTTATATCCTTCAATGACATTATCAGTGGATCATGGTCATTGATTAGCAAGCTTAATACATATGTATTATAATTTATCTTATCAAGCTTGATGAAGAAATTATCAATGCACGAACCTTTATTGTTATCATCAGAGGATGGTTTAGTTATACCATGGAAACCCGGACAATAGCCATTTTCTAGAAGTACTCATAGAGATTCTTGGTCCATTATTTCTTGACTAAGTATATTACAGTTAAAATCACCAACTATTATACTATTTTTCTTATTTTTGATGAGTTTTAAAAGCTTTTGAATATTAATCAAGAATTCGATTTTATGCATGTCATGAGATCTGTAAGCATCGGACAAATTTAATTCTTCATTGTTTAGTAATGTTATATTTTCGATTTAATTATTTTCAAGTTATTGATTTGTATTATTTTTGTTTTCTTTGATGTCGTTGTTAATATAAATCACCACACCGTCTGATCTATTAGTTTACTGTTATTGTAATACATGTTATATCTATCTATATTTAAAATTTGTTCATGTTGCAGATTACAACTTTCTGTACATATTATAATGCTTGGTCTTATTAAGAGCCTGTTCATGAAAACTATTAATTTATTGTAATTTGCATTCAAGCTTCTAATGCTTATGAATACTAATATTTCTTTTTCTATTTTTAAATATTTATTTAAGCTGCATACGTTGTTAATTGTTTTTTTCTTTAGTAAGTAGATTACTTTCACTATCATTATCCATGTTTCTTCTTACTGTTTGTTTGTTTATCCGTTGGACTTGGCGTCGATAGGGAAGCGAGCGATGCATTGCTAGGTATTCAAGTCTTAAATTAGTTATCCTTTGTTGTTCTGTAGCGCGCTCTGTTTTGCCAAAGTACCGTTGATAAGTCGATTGAATGGAATAATCTGTCATTTCAATGTATTTTTTTATTTTATTTTTGAGTATTTCACAATTATGGCTATCATTTGCCGAATGTTTATCATTATAGTTTATTTGGAATTTTTTGTTATGATAAGTGCAATTTGGACACGTAAGTGTGTCTTTGTTGCACCTGTCAACTGTGTGATTGCCAGTGCATTTCATGCACGTGGCTTGGTTTCTGCATCTAATGACACTGTGGACAAATCTTGAGCACTTGTAGCAAGGAGTTGTATTTATAATGTCAAAAACTCTACAATTTTAACAGCCAACAAATAATCTATTATTATTTTCTTTCATGTGCTTGTATAAATTTGGAGTTACTTCAATTATTGCAGTTACTGATTCAGTCTTATCATTAGTATAAATATGCAATACTTTACATTTTTCATCATAATGATTAAAGTTTCTTTGGTTTATATCTGATTCAATGTCTTTCTCATTTGTTGTGAAAGCTTTGAAAATACATACCCGTTACTTTTACAGTTGGTTTTTTAATTTGTTCTTTTTCAATTTTTATTGTTGATGATAATTATCTGGTAAGAGATTTTTCAATAGAGTTAATACTTTCTTCATTCATGCAGTTTATTATAATTAATTCATTATTTTTTGAATGGATTTTATTTGTTTGTTAAAAAAAGTATGTATATATATTATACAAAAACTCAATAGTTTTAAAGTTATACGCTTTTTAATGTTGGAAAATGGCTTATTTGACTCATTTTCTAGAGTTAATAACTTCAGTAAAAATTGTTATTTTTGAAAAATTAAAAAAGATTTAGATTATTTAAGACTTCATCTTTTTAGTAATATATATTATTTTCATGATGATTCACTTTTTAAATCGTTTATATTTCAAATAAACCTATTACGTTTTTCGCTGTGATTACGCGCGTGCCTTGCGAGAAATTTTGATACCTTAAATATATGTACTAGTATGTATATTTGATTTTATTATAAAAACACTGATACTTTACTCATCTACAATTTTTATATTATTTCAACTAGAATTGAATTTATGTTTATACGTGTTTTCTTTAACCTTTAACTGCTATGTGGGGTATATTTACCCCAGACAATTTTTAACAATAAATAAAATTTGTTTTTTATTTCAACAATTTTTTTCAGCATGTGTAACATAAAAAATTGTTAACCTGAATTTTTTTTTGTAGTCAAAGGTTTGAAATATACTAGAAAAAATTTTCATGGCAAAATATCTAAAATTCTCTGATTTATTCGATGTTTTTCGGGCTTGGGTAGATTTACCCCACCGAGCAGTTACGTGGCCAAAATGAGGTGTGCAAGTTAAGGGTTAAGACATGAGCAATATTCGCAACATGCGATTTGAGCTTGTACGCAACGGCACATTTTCGTAGAACATACGTTACAAACACAGTTTGATACAAATTCTCCTATACGTGGTAACAATTGTTCAATTTTTGCTGGCATCAACATGCCATCCTCGATAGTGAACCCAAAATTTAGAGGATCGAGTGCCTGAACATTGTAATTTAAATAATTTATTTGCGTATAATTAATATATAATGCTCTTCAAATGTTTAGTCCAATCGAAGCACTTGTTGGCGGTAATTCACCTGACTTTTTTTTGTAAATAATGGCAAACATAACTCCTTAATTCATTAAAATTATGGCACTTGCAGCTTCGACTTCATACTTTGACAAGAAACGTTCTGCTTTGTCAACGCATACGTTGGTGAATTCATCAGACACATCTGTATGAATAAGAAATATTTATTTATAAAAATTCTATTTTGAAAATTAATATTAAGTTTAAATTCAATAAACGTTGCTAGTTACCGCGATTAAAGAGAAAAAGATAATTACGTGGATATGATTGCAATGCACTTTTTTTGTACCAATTTTGCAGGTATAATCCGATTCAGGTAAATGATAGGTGGCAACAATGCTTCCACAGATATCAGATTTTATATTTGTTGCTACTATATGGACTGGTATATTTCTTATTTTATTACCAGAACTAGCATGCATCTAAAGTTCCTGATGTTATGATTATTTGGCCGCAAATTTGAATATCATTATTTATTATTTTTATCATTTCATATTTCGTCAAAATATACAATATAAAAGATGTTATTCCTGGATATAAATTACCTTCAAACCATTATTTTTAAAAACTCCCTAAAAATTAAGAGCCGAGACCAAAATATTGGTTATAACGGGGTTTCTGCTCAGCTTCGCCTGGACAGCTCAGCTGCTCCTGCACCGGGTGTCCTGGGTCCAGCAGCTCAGTTGCCTCCTTTTCGGTCAGAAAGCTTGACCCGCGGAGAGTGTCGTAGGCTACGTGTGAAAATGCGCGACGGCCTTAGAGAGAGATTCGCGCGTGTACAGTCGCATACACAATCGCAATTCAGGGAACGGGGAGTCGGCGGACAATAAGCACTCGAATATAATTAAAAGTAGAGACGTATAAATTTTAATTAGCAACAAAGGAATACATAGTACCGAAACGCGTCGATATAAACAATGTTAATCGCAACGCAACAACTCGTAATAGTTTGACGGTGAAGCGAACGGAACTGCACACGCGCTACGCGGTTAAGGTCGCGCAAGCACTCGCTCTGTTGTGAGCTGTGCACAATGGCGACAGCGAACCGGCGCGCACCGTTCGAACGAGGAAGCGACAGCGCTTAACCTCGTCGAAGCAAGTAACAGCGAAATCGCCTCGCAGGAGCCGGGTGTTCGCGAACGGCAAACCGCACTTATTCGTTTCAGGTACGACGAATATATAGAAGCGACAGCACGTTCGCGGAGAGAGAGAAATTGCCGGTACCAACCGTGGCCGTGGCGCAACGTGTACAAAAGAAAAGGCGAGCGTAAACGCGCGGCTTAGTTAACGTAAAAAGGGAGAGAGCGGTATAGAGAGAGAAGCCAGGTACTAGAACTGGTACTTACAGTATAGCCGCTTGTACGCCTATTCTAACCCGCAAACCAAGGGCACACGATAGCGGGCTCGCTTCTGCTGCGTATTCGCTTCCGCTGGTCGGCTGACTCGCAATAACGCCTCTCTTCTGGTGTATGCAGCGTACGTAGGCGCGTGTAAGGCTGGATGTTCGCGGTAGGCCTCGGCTCGCCAGAAGGAAGTCGAAGAATGCTCATGACGACTCGCGCGAGGAACGTTAACCCGTCGATCGTCGAAAGCGGACTATATCAATTTTCGAAACTCTCTCTCTCTCCTCGCAAGGAAGCGTCTCTCCGCGAGGTCCGCGCCGCGAGTCGATATCGATTATCGTACGCAATTCGCGTCGCTTACCAGTTCGCTGACGTCCGTAAAGCTGTAACTATTCAAACAATATGGTAATTTATAATGATTATTAAATATATTAGTTACTGGCTTCTTGGGGAGAGAGAGACATAACGAATATACAAACGATTCGTTATATGGTATCAAAAGTGATCAAAAATACTTTGTTTTTCCATTTGTACAGTGATTGATGTGAAGCATTATTTTAATGTCAGCTTCCTCGATATCATATCGTTGCAAAAAATTTAATTGGATATTACTATTGGACTATTGAATTGATATCCATTCTTTACTATAAATTGTACTAAAAACTAAGTTAATACCAGGAAATATCATATCAGCATTTTGATAAATATTGTCACTTAAAAATATTTGCAAAAGTTTTTTATTTTTTGTTCAAGAACAAAATGTATTACTTTGTTTCGGAAGTTTTGTTTGTTCTTCTATTTGAAATAGTTCAATAGTTTCTTTTTCGTAACGTCGCAATCTCTCAGAGAATTTTATAGAATTATCAAAGTAATTATCAAAAACAAAGTCAATTCTTGTAACAGAACCCAAAACTTAGATTAGATCCTACAATGGAATAAAAACTCTTCTGATCAAATTTTCAGACCCCTAGGTGGCCAGGGGCACCCTGTAGGTCCAAAAAAGGATCAAACCGTTTTTTTGAGATAACTCGGCTTCTATAATAGCTAACGGAACCAGCCGAACGGCAAAAAATTTGTCTTAGAAAGATCTATATACTAGAATTTTTCCAGATTTTTTGGCGCCAAATTCAAATTTTTAGAACGGTTTCTAATTTTTAAAAATTGAAAAAAAAACAAAAAATAACTCCGAGCTTGAAAAAATTTATTTTGTTTATTTTATATTCCTCTATATACTCAAATTTTTTCAGATTTTTTCAAGTGGTGGAACATCGATAAAAAAATTAATAATCATTTTTCGATCATTTTTCCTACGTTTCCGACGTTTCACTCAATTCCATCGATCGAAAATCATTCATTTTTCTATATTTTGTCAATTCTATAGTTACTGCGGTTATATATGATGTCTTTATACCATCTAAATGTAGATTGAAATTGAGTTACTGAATGTAGGTCCTTATTTTGGAGTCTTTGTCTTGAAAACGCGTAGAGATTATTTTTTGCAAATAATTGTATTTCTGATATCAATGAGGCATTTTGCCTTGTGATGTCTCCGGGTAAGATGGCGAATACCTGGGGACAAAAATGTACAGGATTCATATGGGAGTCGGATATACTATCTGGTTCAGCATTTTTTCTGTCTTGGGAGGCCGAAATTAGCGGGTTATCGACCGAGCATTTCGGCCCGCAAGACATAAAATGTCTTATGGAGCTGGAGATTCCTTCAAGTTGAGCTGCTGCATCTATTGAATTTGAAGTATTTACTAGTATCGTTATTTTATACATATTCCAAAGTGAATGATTGATTCTAATATTCATAATTTTATATACAAATTATTTCACTCTTGATTGCTGTGTTTACGTACTGTAATTCAGTATAAATGTATCAATTTGTAATAACAACATGATCTGAAGGAAAGTGGAATGCGGACTCGGCCTGAAAAAACGGACCGGTCGAATGTATTAAACAAACTCTTGACAGCCTTAGACCTAGGTCAAACGTACATACTTCTTGCATCAAATCAAATAACAACCGGCCTTTGCAAAAAAAAAATGTTTTGTAACTGAAGGTTTCCTTTTCTGTAATTAAATCCATTTTATTTAATATACAGTGAATCAGTGGAATTTATTTTCAAGAAGAAAATAATCTATAACAATAATAATAGATTCAGGATTTGAGCATAGGTGTGTAGTTTTTAATTATTTATGTGACTATTTTTCAATAAAGTTTATGAAGCATATTAAGAAATTATCATTGAAATCAATATGTACAGAAAAGATGGAATATATTTATTTATTTTACAGTAAATAAAAACTCCAAGTTTCTTCTCTATTAATAGTATTCTACTTTTAATACGTTTATATTCATTCAGTAAATTATTGAATACATTTACTGAAACCATGTATCTTTGTTTGTTTATTATAATTTTACTACTCTTTGGTATTTGCAAGACTTCAAATCGGGTGTTCTTTTAGTTGAGCTATAACAAAAATAAAATATCCAATTTTTTTATTAAGCCTTACATGTTGATATTCCACTTCATATTAAAGTCAAAATTCCACCCTAGATAATAACAACTCCTGTTAGTTTTATTCTATTATTTGCTATAAATATATTCTAATCAATGGATACATTGTTACTGCGTACTAAAAAAACAGAAGTTATCAACATTTTGATTCTTACTAAATCAAGTGTCATCTGCATATGTCATAATAAGATGATCAAGTTGAACAAGAAGATCATTAAGAGGACCAGCTAGTGTTAAAGCTAAAATTAACGAAATAAATATTCAAAGTAGAATTATTGAGAATTGTATAGTAATGAATTTTTACTTCTGACATAGACTCCGTAACCTACTGTTTCATATACTTACGTATGTCTAGTTACTGGTGGTATAGCTGGGAATGTCTTGCCAACCAATTATTACCAACAATCATTTTTCGTAGACTTTCGAGAAATCTCTCTGGGCTAGATTATTTTGCATGGAGGTTTCATACACCTTTTTTAAAAAATCAACACTGAAGAAAAATAATTTTAAAGTATGTGCACTATGTTTTACTAATTTGATTTATGAATCAGAATCTTGTCGCTATATACTTCTTGAGCTATATATTCAGTTTAAATTGATCATTTTTAATGTTTATACGATGCTCCACCATGAAAATATCAAATATATCCAATATAATGTATTCGACCAAACATCTTTGGTTTCTAGTCAGAAATCTAAAAGTCTTTCCTGACAATCAAATTTTATTGAACTTCACACATGTATTCTACATATAAAAAGAAGAATTTTGGTCACCTCCAGAATTTCTTAGACCATTTCAAACCCAAGTTATTGCTAATTAAAGGTTTTTTAAAACCAATTTTCAAAAAGTTTCATGCCTCTACTACTTTGAGCAAAAAAATTGCTTGAAGGCTCATTTTCTTCCTTCAAATCAATAGAACAAAGTCTTAGATCCCAATTTTTTTCCAGGTATTTTTTACAGCAAACTAAATCAAAGGATATCAAGAAATTACATAGAAAATACTATTTTTCAATATAATTAATCTATAAATTCTGTATATATTGGTTTTGTTTGAAAGCAATTCAATCCACCACTTTTCCAAAACCAAGACTTTGTTCTATGGGTCTTGAGGAAGAAAATGAGCCTCCGAACAATTTTTTTTGTCAAAGTAGTATACTTACGCAAGGATTATTTTTAAAAATGCCTTTAAAAAAACCTTAAAATATTAATAAATTGGGTTTGACATTGTCTAAAAAATCCTGCAGGTAACCAAAAGTCTTCTTTTTTCATGTGCATACACACAAAGTTTCAAGAAAGTTGAATGTTAGAAAAAAATTTTAGGATGTTGGTCAAATCAAGTAGCAACCCACCTTAATATGATTTCAGTTGTAATTTCACTTTTCAAAAATATTCAAAAATATTCATGAAGATCCACTTCATTTCCATTCGAGTTTTGTTGAATAAAACCTGTAAATAATAACAAAGCACTCACAAAGAGTCATATTCTACCTATTATTACAATACTAGAGTTCATCAATACTTATCTGAATGGGTGTCATGTTTTTGAGTATACATTGAAAACTGTACTTGTCTTATTACTGAAAACAATTAACTCACACAATAATATTAACAAACATGCGAAGTGTGCAATCTATTAAGAAGAGTAGAAGACAAGATACTGTAAACAGTAAATGTAATGACATGTCCAACTAACCTTAATGCTACAGGGGGTCTAGGCAGAGTGTGGCCAAACCGCGTCTCTCGCGCTGATTGGTCGAGCCAGTTTTGGGACAATATGGCGTCCATCCCCATGCATTAGTATATCTATATATATAGTGCAGCTTCGTTTCCAGTATGTTTACGTTATGGACTGAAACTATTGACGTTGATTCTTGTTGATTTTTACATTCGCATCGATTTAGTAATTTAGTCAAGTACTTGATAAAATAAAATGATGTGTTGAAAACAATATTGCACCTCGCTGACATTGATGCAAATGCTTTGATTTGCATTATTTATTATGTATTTCTATATATATCCTTATTTCTATAGACGTAGATGGTTTATTTTTGCACTGAAGTTCCATTTCAATATTCATTCTTTTTCATGTAGTGTATTAATCAGATGAATAATCAAAAAGTGAAACCCTGCATTGAAACTAAAACCTAAAGGTATTTCATTTTGGCTTGCGCGCGCTCGTATGACGTCACATTTGAGACAATATGGCGGCCATTGGCCACACTCTGCCTAGACCCCCTCTACTTAATGCAATCCAACAGACCTTTATTATTGTGTGACAGATCGAGACGTCACGTGTCGTAATGGGCATGAGGTATGATCGTATGGATCGTATGGATCAATTTATTGTATTTTAATAGTGTAGAACCTAAATCATTTCTTGATGAAATTAAGTCAATTTCGATAAATATATTTTTTAGATAAACCAACGCCCCATGATATAAAACTTAATGTTTCATCCGTTTTCTTTTTCTTTCTACTATAAAACTCCATATGTTTTATATAAGTGATTTCTATTCAATTTCAGGTTCATTATGTCTTCCACTACAAATACAAAACAACGTTACAAAAATTGTATTAGATGCAACTTGAATGAAAGAAAATCAACGGGCTACAAAAGGTTTATTCAATCACAATCTGTGGTGGATGATTTGAAAAAATGTCTTAACGTTGATGCTGAAATTGACGATTTTATCTGTAGCAAGTGTTACGCTGTTTTTTCATGTACGAGGAGTAGGTTGACAAAAGAAGAGGCGACAACAACAAATCAGTCTGAAGATAGAGTATCCCAATCGTTCAGCCAACTATCTGTTTCTTCAACAAATTCGTCTCAACAAACTGATCCTGGAGATCCTCCTATATTGTTTACTGAACGAAAGATAGTCGAGGAAGACGAAATAGAATTACCTATACCAAGATGTATTGCCACACATAAATATTGCTGTATATGCAGAAAAGATCGTAATCTTATGGCAGTACCAATGGAAGCCCGGTTGCAAGTTTTCACTGTGAGGAATATTTTCATTCCCGCTGGTAATCGATGTTGCAAAGATCATCTTATTAAAAAACGTTTATACGAAGAAGTTATGAATAACATCATAGCAACATCTAATGTTAGCAGTATGAAAGCTTCTGATGTTTCTAATTTTTTAGAAAAGTTCAGAATAGATGTTGATAAAGAGCTTACTGACAAAGTTGGAGATTTTTCTTTACCTGAAAATCGTCTCATCATTTTCACGGGCTCGACATGGGAAAATCTTTTCGAACTGCGTGCAATGATGACATCACTACGTAATTCAGATTCTCGAAATGTCACTCAAGCCATCGTCGTATTTTTATTCAAACTGCGAACAGGCAACTCTAATAACGTTATTTCTTTTGTGCTCGGTTTGGAGCGTCCTCAACAAGTGTCTGATTTTTCATCTTCAGTATTAAAATCATTTGAAAAAGATGTGCTACCATCTCGTTTTGGTATAAAAGCAGCGAACCGACAGTACTTGATAGAAAATCACACTGCTCCAGTCGCAAAATTATTACACGATTTGAACGATAGTCAACTGGGTTTAGTATGTGATGGTACATATCTTAGGCATGAAAAAAGTACAAATAACGAATATCAACGTAAATCGTATTCAGGTCAAAAAAAAGCTCCGTTCTGCAAACCCTTTACAATTTGCACAACTAATGGTTATATAGTAGACATGTTGGGCCCGTATTATGCGAATGTTAACGATGCAAAAATACTTGAAGATATTTTTAATGATCCTGAAGATTTAGTCACTCTTTTAAGGCCTGGTGATAAATTTTTTTTGGACAGAGGTTTTAGAGATGTTATTTGCAAGTTAACAGAAATGGGGTATGAAGGACTCATGCCAGCATTAAAAGGTCAACGAAAACAGCTAACAGCCACTGAGGCAAATAATTCACGCATGGTTACAATTGTACGTTGGGTCGTTGAAGCAGTCCACGGTGTTATCAGCCAAAAATACAAACTTTTACATAATCAATTTGACAATAAAATGATTCCGCACGCAGGAACATACTGTCGCATAGCTTGCTTTCTTATCAATCTATTTGGGAAAAGTCTCCAGCATTTCTAGTAGTAAAGAAGTGGTTAACCTTATGAAAAGGAAAAAAGACACGTGCAATAGCTTGGCGGAAGAAGCGGAAAGTGGAAGATGGAGTAGGCGAAAAACGAAATTCATGAAACTAACTTCAAACGATATTTTAGATTTTCCAGAAATGACAGAAGAAGATTTGAAAATTTTTTTCACAGGAACGTATCAGTTGAGCCAAGCAATTTCGTATTTAGCTGAATTAATTGATGAAGAGGGTCGAGTAAATATTGATTATCTGAAGGAATCATCAAGTGTACTCAAATTCAAGTTCGTTCTCGCCACATATCTGCCAAAACATATAATTGCTACATAGAATATACTCCTAATTCGATTGGATATGGTAGAGTCAAAAGATACTATTGTGTATGTGCAAATGGAATGAGAACCGTTGGTTGCTGTTCACATATAGCTTCAGTAATTTACTTTTTATCGCATGCTCGATACTTGTCTAAAATTATAAGGCCGGCTGAAAAATTGACAAAAATCTACCAAGAAAAAGAAATAGTTCCTGTCATAAATGATGACAGCGATGAAGATTAAATAAATATTAGAATAAACGCCTCTTCAAAACGATCTACTTTGGTAATTTATTTTTATCCTCTTATTTGCTGTTGGTACTGTTAAGCTTTTGTGATTTTATTATGAAAAAAAAAGATAACATTCGTATCAATCATATGGAATTCCAACAGTGTGGAACTTGCTCATAAAAAATATAGAAATATATTCAATCGTAATATTTTATTGATGCATCTTATATCAATTTAGTTTGGAGAATATTAATCGGAAGTTACAAATCCTTTGCGATATGTAGAATAGAGTAATTTTCCGGTAACCGTTACCATATTTCTTCTCTGTGTACAATAACTGATAAATATCATTCACTATATTACACGGAACGTTGTAGAAAAATTCTCAAAAAATTATCCGCTGATTTATTCATCTCACTGAATATATAATCGAATAAGAGGTTCAGCCAATGATCAATCTACATTTAGATGGTATAAAGACATCATATATAACCGCAGTAACTATAGAATTGACAAAATATAGAAAAATGAATGATTTTCGATCGATGGAATTGAGTGAAACGTCGGAAACGTAGGAAAAATGATCGAAAAATGATTATTAATTTTTTTATCGATGTTCCACCACTTGAAAAAATCTGAAAAAATTTGAGTATATAGAGGAATATAAAATAAACAAAATAAATTTTTTCAAGCTCGGAGTTATTTTTTGTTTTTTTTTCAATTTTTAAAAATTAGAAACCGTTCTAAAAATTTGAATTTGGCGCCAAAAAATCTGGAAAAATTCTAGTATATAGATCTTTCTAAGACAAATTTTTTGCCGTTCGGCTGGTTCCGTTAGCTATTATAGAAGCCGAGTTATCTCAAAAAAACGGTTTGATCCTTTTTTGGACCTACAGGGTGCCCCTGGCCACCTAGGGGTCTGAAAATTTGGTCAGAAGAGTTTCTAATCAAGCCCTACAAGATGCCATATTCCGCTTGGCTTAACCGTTGGGGGCAGTTTCGACCATCTTATCCGGCTAGGCCCTTTGGCAAATTACTCCAATTTGTAATTTTCCGACATACGAGCATAATATCAACAATATTAGTCGTTTCAGAATTAACAAAATCATAGTCACTTCCAGTAAGATTTTTTTCTAGTTCATGTATCAATTCACTTTTATTGACTTCTTTTAAAAAAAAACCATTATTATCAAATAGATAATTATCAGACATTATTTCAAAACAAAGAAGATGATTAATATCATAATTTCGGGTCCGTGCAATATCTAAAATACGTCGAAACTAATGTTCGTTGTTTTACTTTTTTTCACTAACTTATTTTCTTTTTTATCAGAGATTGAAAAACCGGGACAATTTGATTTGTGTATTGTTACCGTAAGGGGTTTACTTTTTTCAATAATTCTCTCTTTATGAAACTGATTATAAATTTCACAGCCACGTTCAAAAATGCGTAAAATTGACTGTGCTACTTGAGTGTCGACTAATTGTCCAGTTATAATGTTCCGAAGAGGCTGATTATCTGATTGAAAAGGATTCACATGCTGAATTATATATTGAAAAATTTCATTTACTGCTTTTTGGGTAAAATCTATAATAGTCTGATTACAATCATGACGGATATGTAATTCTTTATTACTGAAATTTGTATGAGTGATCTGTTGATATAGACTAGTGGTAGCTTATGTAAAATATGTAAAAGAGTATACTCTTTTTCATCATGACACAAATAGAAAATATTTTGAAGCAATGAAAAAATCTTAAAAGCTTTAGCATCATGCTTTGACTCATCAGTGTCACAATATGTAAAATTTTCCAATATAAAAATATTTATTTTAAAAAGTTTGCTTAAAAAATTATTTCTAAAGTTTCGGTATCTTTGTTGTCTGCAAGGATTTTGTCAAATCATTTGCGTCACAATATTTATTTTTCAAATCAAAATTTATTTCGTTCAAAAACTGTCATAGAGCAACGGCGATCTGTTCAACGCTGGTATCTGTTAGCTATATCTGTTGAATTTATTTTTGAAAAAAAAATTATTGAGATTTATTTTTTTGGCGCGGATAAAAAAAACAAACTTTTTCTCCAAAACGTTGAATCGACAAATTTTTCACGTATTGATTACCTAACGTATACAATAGATTTTCAATAATTATTTTTGTTATAGTGCTGAGCTCACTACTCATACACTGCGCCCGAATAACAATCTCGGTTTAAACTTTTTGTATAATTCAAGACTAAAACCCGTAGATCATTATCACTAATGTCATTAGGAGGTTTTGAATTTTCAGATAATAATATACTACCATGAAAATTTCCAGATAATTCGGCATTCTCATTAAGCAAAATATTGTTCGTTGATTCACATGCATCATAATCATGTTTAAACATACACTTTTTATAATAATAAAACTGAGCTTCAATAACTGCTTCTGGAGAACGTAAGCTTGATATTCTTTCAAAAATGGCATCTTGTCGTTTTTCAGCTCACTTGTAAAGACTAGTTGTTTTTCCTAAATTTTTCAAAGCCACTTTTGTTACTTTTGCGTCTCTTTTAATTTGATTACAACGAACGCATTTTATGTCTGTAATTTTTTTCGAATTAGTATCATTTTGATTATACAGTTTCTATAAAGAGTTAGTTCATCTAATTGAATGAACACTCTGATATTGTAAAATTTCCAACGAATCATTAGAGCTATCAATAGCGTTATTTTTTCCGTCATTCAATGTTTCTATTTCTTCATCAGAAAATCCAGAGATACAAATTAATTTTTCAAAATCGACAGTACATTTTCTATAACATGTCCTGTTATAATTAAAACTATCTGTTTTTACTTTAGTAAAGAATAAAAACATCGCTAGTGATTAGCTCTCAAAATTTAAAACAATGAACTGTTTCTGACTCAATCATAACTGCAAATTTTGTAGGAAGACTGTTTATAACAAAGAATACATAGGATTAACATCTGTTTTATTGTCAGTTTCACTGAGAAGTTTATTGAGTTCCATGCTCGACAACCAAAAGTAGCATAGAGATAGTATTTTATCATAAATGCTGTATGTTTTAACAAGCATAACGCGCGTAGTCGAACGCGGGTCCGAACGTGCGTAGCCGACGAAATACGCACGTGTAATCAGCGAAAAATGTAATGAGTTTATTTGAAAAATAAATGATTTACAAATTAAATCATCATGACAATTATATATTATTAATAAGATGAAGGCTTAAAGAATCCAACTTTTTTAATTTTTCAAACATAATGATTTTCACTAAAGTTATGAACTCCGGAAATCAAATAAGCCATTTTCCAATATTAAATAACATACAACTTTAAAACTATTGACTTTTTGTATTATATACAGGGTGTAACAAAAGTACCGAAACGATCCTGTATTTTTTCTGGTAAGGTATTTTTGAAAAAGGTCAGGGTCAGGTCTTTCGTAACTTTTTACCAGGAATTCAATGATGACCTTGGATTTGACCTTGAACCTCACCTTCAAGGTTATTTCAAGGTCAATTTTTTTCTTAAATGGCTTAAATCCCTCTTTTTCATAGCGGTAATTGAAAGAGCGGAAAATTTTACGTTCAAATATGTATCGAGGTCCAAGGTCAAGGACAACCCTAGAGGTCAAATAAAGGTCAAACATGTGTTGTTAGGGAAACATCTGGAAATTAAATTCGTGCTTAGTGATTTCAAAAATCACTGTACAAGCTGTATTTCCAACGATACTGGTACCATGGGGATGTGACCTTTATAATCTACGAATTACCACAGCGTAAAATTTTTCATTGCCGATATCAAAAATAGATGTTTTCGTTTAAAAAAAATTTGTTACTTACTAATCCTTTACTAATCCTGCGACATTTCCAGATGTTTCCCTAACAACACATGTTTGACCTTTATTTGACCTCTAGGGTTATCCTTGACGTTGGACCTCGATCATATTTGAACGTAAAATTTTCCGCTCTTTCAATTACCGCTATGAAAAAGAGGGATTTCCATTTAAGAAAAAAATTGACCTTGAAATAACCTTGAAGGTGAGGTTCAAGGTTAAATCCAAGGTCAACATTGAATTCCTGGTAAAAAATTACGAAAGACCTGACCTTAACCTTTTTCAAGAATACCTTACCTGAAAATATACAGGACCGTTTCGGTACTTTTGTTACGCCCTGTATATATACTTTTTCTTGTTTTTGAACCATATTTCTCGAAAAAAATGACTACGCACCAAAAAACTTAGTTTTTCATAATACATCGAAAAATAAAATTTTTCGGGAAATGTACCACCTTTTGTGATTTTTGATTAAGATATTCAAGAAATTTTACACAGAATTACATAGTTTTTGTGAGGTTTATACCCGGTGCATACGGCAAGTCACCAAGCTTCCGGACTATTTAGCAAAATATGCTAATATACATAATCGCAATATTATTTATAATAATTTTGAGGTTGTTGACTACGGATAGTACAAATCCAAGAAACTATTTTTTGAAATGTTGCACATTTCTAAGACCAAAAATAACATGAACAGACAATTAAATACTATTATACTTAAATCTAATTATAAAACTGAAGTGGATAATATATGTAAAGTTACCTTTTGCAACAATAACCCTTCTTATAGATATAATTTGCGTACTCGAAAGAAATAAATGAAAGTCAAGATTTAACACACATTTTCGATATATAATCAGTTCATTCACCTTTACTATCCTAGATTAATCTCTCTCTCCACTGTTCTATCTTTGTCTCTCTCAGCATCATTTCTGAATTTACATATAAATACCTCCTACCTTGCCTATGACTTTCAAGGTTTGTCATAATAATAAATATTAAAATAAGTATTCGGAGAAGCAGTGTAAGTTTTATCATGGTTTTATTCGGAGTATATGATATATCTGTTCTTAATGACATTTACTCGTAGAATGAATAGTTTAGGTTCTTAAAAATAAAATAATATCGCGAATATTATCGTCAAGATTAATGTAATAGTTTCATAAAAAAAATTAACATATTCGAACCCTATTTCAACACTTTTCTTTGTGAATTTGTACAATAACAATCAAAAGAATGAACAATGAATTTTTACATCCATAAGTTATGTTAAGCCCATTTGATCACATAATATTTGCAATCGAATCGCACCCAAAGGTTTCGTCATAATATCTGTAAGCTAGTTCTCCGTAAATATTCGTTGAACTACTAATTCACCTTCGATTACTTTCTCTCTCACGAAGAAGTGCTTTATTGCAATATACTTTGTTCGTCGATGGAACTCCGAATTTTGGCTTAATGTTACTGCTGCCGAATTATCCATTTTAATAATTGGAACCTGTTTCAAAATTACAATATTTTTGAATAGTCAAATTACTTCTTTAGCCGCTTCATTAGCCGCAATGATTTCAGCTTCGGTAGTAAAAGTAGCCACTGTAGGTTGTCTTTGACTCAGCCATGAAATGATTCCTCCTGTGTATTTGACAACAACACCAGAAGTTGAACGACCAGTTTTTGTGCATCCGCCAAAATCAGCATCACTGTAAGATTCAAGAATACCTCACTTTACATTACAACGATAGGTTATTCCCTTAGTAAGTGTGTCTGCTATGTAACGAAAAACTCGTTTAACTCGAGCTACGTCTTCTAATGACGGATTTTTAAGTGATCTCGATAAGTACCCGACACTGTAAGCTATATGAAATCGCGTTCCCAACATCAAATACATTAGTCCTGCGACAGCTTGTCTGTAAGGAAAATGGTGTTCCTTGGAGCTTTATTTCCCTGGTTGTATAATTTCAGAAACTTTCACCATCGGTGTAGAAATTGCTCTGCAATTTAAGAACTTAGAGCGTTTTTAAATCTTTTTAGCAAAAACTTGTTGATTGATAGTTATGTAATTGTCTTTTTGTTCGATTTCCAATCCTAAAAAGTACGATGCCTTCTAAGAAGTGATCTTGAATTCTTTTCTTAATTCTTGTAAAAATAATTTTAAATCTTGAGTATTAGTGGCAGCAACTAATTCATCGTCTACGTACAAATCTATTATGATAACCCTACCATTTTCTTTGCGTACAAACATACACGGATCTGCATCGCTGACTTCAAATCTGAGACTGATGAGAAACTTGCCAAAGCGTTTAAACCAGCATCTTGGAGCTTGTTTCAAACCATACAAACACTTTTGTAGTTGACATACTTGATCAGAACCTTAGTCATAACCCTCTGGCTGTTGCATAAAGATAACCTCTTCAAGGTCATCGTATAAAAATGCTGTAGATACATTAAATCGAACTAAGTGCATTTGCTCACTTGCAGCTATGCTTAAAATTGAACATATAGTATCCATTCTCGCTACTGGACTAAATGTTTGACTATAATCAATACCATACCTTTAACTAAAACCTTTTATAACTAGCCTTGCCTTGTATTGACTAACTGAGCTATCTAGGTTGGTTTTTACTCGATAAACTCACTTACATGGAATTGCCTTAGCTCCTGACGGCCAATCTGATATTTTCCATGTTTGGTTTTCTTTTAGCGAATTTATTTCACTATACATAGCTTGTTTCCATTGAAATGGAAGAAGACTTTCCCTGAAGACTTTCCATGAAGACTTCCCCTGCTTGAAAGAGCTTCTTGAAATGAATTAGGACTTTCGTTCGTACCAATAAAATCGTTATTATTCTCTAAAACATGAACTTATTCCTGTAAATAGCTTGGCTTCCTCAATTTTGAACGATCTCTCAATGTTCTTGACTGTAACAACGGAGACTGTGGTGGCGCTTGCTCTTGCTCATGGATTGCAGATTCAAATGATTTATTTGTACGTTCAACCGGCTGCTCTGCAAGCTCGACTGGTTCATCCGCAAGCTTAATTAGATTCTCTGGCTCTTTTTCAATTTCATTTTTCTGCAAATGAAAATTTTTGAACGATAACTTAATTTCTTTGTCGCATTCGGTGATCAACTCACGAAATTGAATATTTCTTGAAATGATGACTTTATGCTGCTCCTTTATGTAGATTCTATATCTTTCATCTCCATCGTAGCCAATCAAGTAGCCTTTGATTGCTTTTTCATCCACCTTTTGCCTCTTTTCTTTCGGTATACACTACCGTCCATAAAGATTTGCCATCCCCTTGCTGAAATCATCAAAACTTTAGAGTTTTATGGCTCAGTTTCTATAAGAGCTAGAAAATCCTGCGGAGTCTCATTTGAAAGGTCTTGCCAAGACCTTTCAAATGTTGTAAAACATAATTGATTTTATTTGTTTTTTGTACAACTTGTGACATCATAAACAAATTGTTTTTTTTTTAATTTGTTCACATCAACTTCGACCCCGATTTATTTATATAACGGATTCTACGATGGAAAAACTATATAAGCCATTCGATAGAGCTTTCAAAAAGCTACAAAATCCATATCCGGAAAATTTTTTTACCTTTATTTTTGATGAGCTTGTGATGATGCGTCATCACACGAAAAACTATACACTACCGGCACGATGCGGCAGAACAGCCACGACCGCATATACCCGCCCACGCACTCCCGGATCTCGCGAACTATGACCTCTAGAAGTCCCCCCGACCGATTCGCACGACCCTTACGCTCGCGTACAACCCCTCGCGCACTCACGACCCGATCCGACCCTCCCCCGGGGAGCTAGAAGCCCCTAAAGTTTCCAGCCGCGATCAGCTGATCGCAAGCCCCCGTTAGTTAAGGCAGGCCTAGCTAGACTAGAAGTAGGAGCGGCCGAGCGCGTGAGAGCAAGCGAGACCGCCGATGCTAGACCGATCGGAAGCGAGCGAGGGGAATCGGTAAGACCAACGAGCGGTAGATAGAAGAGGATAGACAAGCGACGCTAGTTGACCGGCCAATCGTTATCAGCTTAGGGGTGGTCGAACTAATGAGTGAAAACCGACGCTATCTTCGCGACCAGTAGGCAAATTAGGCGCGAAGGACCGACCAATAAACAAATTGCGCGGGCAAAAAGCATTAATATAGACGGCGCTGAGACCTGGCTTAGCAACAAGCCAGCCAATCGACAATAACGAAGGGGAAGTAAGCTAGGAGAAGCGGCGCGTCGCCGAAAAACGGCGCGCCAGTGACCGTTAAGCCTCGACGGTGAGACGTACCCGTTGAGCCTCGCTGATGCGCGGCACCCATACGCAGACAAAGGAAGTGAAGAGATAGATAAGTGAAAGGATAGATAAGTGAAGTAAGAAGTAGATAAGTGAAATAAATAAAAGGAAAGAATAGTGTAGAGATAAATAGAAATAAAGAGCAGTGCGGAAATAGATAAAAGAAAGAGCAGTGCAGAAATAGATAGAAAGAAAAGAATAGAGCAGAGGAAAACAGACAGGAATTGCGGCAGCAATAGGTCCGCCGACCACAGACAATCCCCTCAGCCGAGGTCCTAATTATTTTGTGGAAGCGACCGAGTGAGTACACCCTTATTTTATATATACCGTGTGTTGCCCGTCCTCACCCTCGGGAGTGCCGTTAGACCTTCGCGCGTCGGAGTGATCCTCCTATATATATTCACCGTTGACCTCTCGAGTAATTCCCCGTTGTCGCACCGTTACGCTGTCCGTCGTCGAAAGACCAGTTTTCGCGCGCGCATCTACGTGCTGCAAAACCATCGCTTAACCTAAATAAATCCTTGATTGGAAGCGGGTTTTTCCATCAAGTCGCGCGATCGCCGAGTGTCCGCGTCCTCGCGAGTGTCGCATGACCTTCGCGCGCTCGATACGATTTCGCGAGCACGCACTTTGCAATAGAACTTTCAGACACCGTTCCTAATCTGCTACATTGCGCGTTGCTCGACCGACAAACTTCCCGCGCGTGTACGTATTCTCGCATCCTCCGCGCGCACGCCGGTTGACCGCCGATTTCCGCTTACATAATTTCCCGGATAAATGAGTTGGATTTGGAGCATTTCTGGTTGCCACGCAGGCGCGAGTTCTCCGTGCGCGCGCCAGTTGCGGGGATTCCTTTGTGCGACGATCAGTTGAACAAAGTAATTAAGTATCGTATGACCTTCGCGCGTGCGACAAATCTTGTGCGTGTTGACGAATACCTTTGTTACGACCGGACGAACATTAGATGAGCTGCGCTTGACCTTCGGTATTATGTACGCGCTATCCGCTGTTTTCACCGTAGGATTATCATTCTAAATTGCTAACATTGCCGGTCGAGTAGCCGACCTTCGTACGATCGACCAATTCCGCGTGTTTATTCGAGTGAATCCCGAGCCAGCGCGAGATAAATAATTTCGCATACGACAACTACGCATTCGCGACTTACCGCTTGTGTTGACAATTGCCTGCCTAGACCGACCTCGCATCGTAGTACGCCACTCGCGTCCCCCAGTAACCTAGACCAGGCTGACCATCGCTAGGGATAGACCACTGGGGCTGACCTGGGAAGTTCTTTTGCGTAATAAATCTGAATTGCCTTTACATCCGACTTGTTATTGATTGTACCCACTTGATCGCCTCATCCCCCGTAGCTTCCGCGATCGGTTTGAGATCGGTAAGAGCGTGCGCGAATTCTCCGACTGCCCTGATTATCACCCAGCCGATAGCCGCCGTCGCAGCCACTACGCCACCAGTCCAGGGAAGGAGCTATCCCCCCTGAACCACTAGCCCGTCAACCGGGGCGCCCCTGCGATGCTCCCCTCGATGTACCCGCTTCTGGGTTAATAGCCGCCATACCCCGAATCTTCTAGCTAGCCGAACGAGCCGCAGCCGTGGGTGGCCTTGTAAACCACCCGTTGCCACCTTTCCCCTTTCGCTCGATACGTCTCCCCGCTTTAGACTCGAACGAATTCGTAGCCTAGGACTTCGCGCTCCCGCTTCATTCTTCACAGGTGATAGCCGGCCACGCGCGCAACAACACCGACGGCGACGAGGAGGGAGGCAACGGGGAACCACCCGACCTCACAGCGACCAGCAGGACCACCGAGCCGAGAACCAGCCAACGTTGCAGCGCTACCCGCTCTCCCAACGCGAGAGCGCGGTAGCTGGCGCCCAACATATATTAAATAAAAGCTGTACACGTTGTCTCGGCTGACTGCGCGCCGCTGGCGACAGTACGAGACCGGAAGAATACCCGTCTGTTATTTTTCCCCTCCCTCTCCCCCGTCGCAAGCTATATGGTGTTTTATACAAAAACAATGATTTTCAAAAAATGGGCTATATTTTTTTTATTTTCAACTCTAAAGAAAAAACTCTCAGAAGAAAAAATGTAGTATTTTGCAAGAGCTATCAAATGCGCCACTCAGAATTTAAAAAAAAAATTTTTTTTTTCATGTTTTTTAGAATTGAAATTTTTCTAGAAAAAAAACTGAAATTACATATATTTAATAAAATTAGTAAGTAACTAGTATTTATAACTGAATGGGCTTACAAACAATGATAACAAGATATATTTATTGAACCATAATTTATTACTTACTCAGAATAGATAAACATAATTTGGTTACAATTTTTCTACAAAATTTATTTATTATTACAACGTTTCAATAATAACATAACAATAATAATTTCATTTTTTATAATACTAATAACGCTTGTAATTAATATATTATCACAATCTGAATATAAATTTCAGTTGCAAACAAAAACGAAACAATACTAATTATTTAAACGTTTTTTTCATCGAAATGTCCACCTTTGTTTGCTATAACTACTTTACAAATTCGAGGCATTCGTGCTACAAGTTTCTCTAAAGTTTCTGCACTTATTTTTTTCCACTCATTTTCTAAGATATTCCAAAGATCCTTCTGGGAAGTAGGTCCTACCTTCCTTACAGCTCTATCTAGATCATCCCACAACAGTTCGATAGGGTCAAGATCAGGAGAGTACGGTGGCCATTCCATCACAACTAATTTTTTTTTCTTCTCCAATTGAGCAAGATAACTTTTACATAATTTTGAAGTATGCTTTGGGTCGTTATCTTGTTGGAACGTAAATTTGCGACCAATTATTCTTGTTCCGGAAAATACAACATTTTTTTCAAGAATTTTTTTGTAACCTTCTTTTTTCAACTTGCCATCAATTTTAAGAAGGTCACCAACCTTAGAACCACCAAAACAACCCCATACCATTACTAAGCCGCCACCATGTTTAACCGAAGCACACATATTTTTCTCTAAATGTTTTTGCTTATTTTTTCTCCGCACAAAACATCTGCGTTTACTACCAAAAACCTCGAATTTGCTCTCATCAGACCACAAAACTTTTTTCCAATCATCAATGGTCCAAATTTTATGATTTCTGGCCCAAGCCAATCGTTTCTTTTTATTAATCGGTTCTAGTAAAGGCTTTTTAATTGCTATTCGACAATCGACCATATAGTCCATCTTCATGAAGTCGTCTCTTTATCGTAGTAACACTAAGTTTAACATCATACGCTTTTTGAGTTTCAACAGCAAATTCGGGTGCCGTGAGTCTTGGATTATGTGTACTTGTACTACAAATGTGTTTATCAGTAGCGCTCATAGTTTTCCTAGGCCTTCCTGAAATTTTTTTGTTTTTGATATTTCCTTGAGTTATGAATTTTTTAATGTTATAATCAACTGTTCTTCTTGGAATATTCAAAATTTTGGAAATTTCATTATTACTTTTATTCACTTTATGCAAGGCTACTATCTCAGATCGCTCTTCAATGCTTAAGTTTCTTTTTTTCGTCATTTTTAATGAACAAAAAATACATGTATAATTTACTGACTAGATTGGACAGATTGATATTTCACTCATTAAAGCTGATAAGAGACTGAATTTCCATACGTATTCTCTGCTATATGTATACATTCATGAAAGTCAAGTAAATCAAACCACGTAAACACTCAGTGATTATCACAGTGATTATCGGTGAGCACAATACTGTAGAAAGTCATTAAAAATGAAAACAATGCAAATTCCTCTGTTACAAACGTCGAATACAATAAATGTATCTTGTTATCATTGTTTGTAAGCCCATTCAGTTATAAATACTAGTTACTTACTACATTTATTAAATATATGTAATTTCAGTTTTTTTTCTAGAAAAATTTCAATTCTAAAAAACGTGAAAAAAAAAAAATTTTTTTTTTTTAAATTCTGAGTGGCGCATTTGATAGCTCTTGCAAAATACTACATTGTTTCTTCTGAGAGTTTTTTCTTTAGAGTTGAAAATAAAAAAAGTACAGCCCATTTTCATTATTGATCTCGCCGCGTCATCGTTTAAAAGTGCCTTGATCGTGTGTCCTTGCTGCTTGACATGTGCGATCATCATTTCTGAAGCGACTGATATTTCTGACTTCTCTTTAAGAATATAACAATAACGAAATTTAGTGTAACTATCTTTAAATACAGCTAAGTACTTTTTCTCGCTGAACGATTCATCAAAAGGACCACACAAATCAGTGAAATCAGTTCTCCAGGCTTACTTGCTTTCACCCTGATACCGAAAGTTAAACGATGTGCCTTGCCGTACACGTATAGTTCACATAGTTCTCAATCTAACCTGACTTTTATGCCGAGCTCTTTTTCTAATAAATCTTAACATGCTGCTTGTCCTGATGACCCCATCTCTAGTGGTACAGCTGCAATTGTGATTTTTCAGCAACAGCAACATATAACCTCACGTTCTCGGTTGAAAAGACTAGTTTTATGGCTGTTTTAAAAAGTGTTCCATTAACATTGCGAACTCTACTCAGCAGTATTTTACCATTGACTTTGAGAGAGCATTTTATAGCCGTCGACTTCAAAATACTTTGTGTGTTTCTATCTTGAGCTACTAAAACAGAAAACAAATTTTTCGATATGTTACGAACGTACCAGACATCATGCAAACTCAAGACGAAATTCTCATTGTTGACTGTAGAAACAACTTTGATAGTGCCTTTCTCTTGAACTTGCAAAAGTTCCTTCCCAGCTGCCTTTATGCAGTTTGGAATTTTGAAATCTTCGAAATCTATAAAGAAATTATAATTATTTATCACGTGTTTTGTTGCAACATTGTTGATCCACCAATCTGTAGTGTTAATCTTTGCGTTCAACACTTCTTTTGAAACTAACAAAATAAATCCTTCTTTAACCTCAATAGTATTGCTCTGATTTTACACTGTGTACTTTGTTGTTATTTTTATTGTTTTTGTTTTGATATTTTTGAGGTTCGCTAGTGGTTTTATTTTTAGGTGGTCCATCACTTATCCATGTTTTGCAATAATTGCAAACCGTATCTGCTCTCGACTTCTTTTTTGCATCTTGCCTTTGCATTTCTCCTTTTGCAACTAAATCCTCTTACAAAAATTTGTTGCCGCTCGTATTTTTCTTGAAATTTCTTTCAAACATACACAATTGTGTATTCAACTCGTCACATGTCTTCTCAGTATCTTTCGTTAAGAACATCCAGCTAGACTTGAACGTTTCAAATTCAGCAAGTAAAATATTTAATGTCTCAAATCTGACAGCTTATTCTCTTTTCGAGCAACCAAGCCATTGTTGAATTCACTCCAGAGACTTCTCAATTTAGCAATATATGTAGAAACGTACTCTGCCAACGTCCAACTAAAAGCGAAAAATGCATCGCATATACGTATGGAACAACTGATCTTTTGAAGACGCTTCGAACTGCTGCTTCAGCGCTTCCCATGCTTCGCACATCGTTTATTTATCCATAATTTTCTCATAAACTGCGTCTGTAAGTAAGCTAGTAATATTAGATAATATTATAAAATTAGATAATAGTAATAATATTAGATTTTGCAATACTATTTGCCTTACGATACAAATCCGATTTTTCTTTGTGTTCCTTTTTCTGTTGTGTATTAGCATTTTCGTCGAGAGCTTCAGGTTTTTGCAATATGTTATCGATGACGTCCAAAGCTCCTTCATGATAATCAAGCAGATCGCGTATCTTTCACGGAGAAAAAAAGTTAGTTGAAACAATGATACCTGGTTCACCAATATAGATAATGAGGTTTTTTACGTCGTTTTAATAAACCAGAAGTTAGTTCGATTTAATCGACCAGAGAATGGTTAAATGAACATCCATCTCTATGTATTGAAACTATAAACTGAAAGAAATTGGAATGCCGGAATATGATATTGAATCAATGCAAATAGATGTTTTAATCCAACTACTAAAATGTATTCAACCCGACCATTTGATCGAATTTTCTCAAAAGAAATATATGAAAAAATATGTTATTTAACGTAGATATTTCTTGACTGATGAAGTTTTTATCTCCCATGTACCCCGAAACGCTATACATTTTCGAAATGCAATGAGACGCCAATTTACAACGTCGGTAATCGAAGGATATTCGCATATTTAAAATTGTAATCTATACATGATATCGCTCGCTCGGTACAATCAATCGCACGCATCGCAGATAAAGCATTCGCACATACATTTTTAAAAATCAAAAACTTCGTCGGTCTTATATACTTAGCGTCATGTTTGTCAGCCACTTGAAGAAAGTACAGTCCCTCTATCGGTCTATAGGAGAACGTTCAGTAAGTATGTAGGACTTGCATTCATTTCATTTTTAAAGTATGATGAACTTATTAATAAATTAGAAGAAAAACTATAATTGATATGAAGTCAGTTATTTTATGTATTCAATGGTACAGGAAATATACATTTTGTTATTCGCTAACTTAAAAAAATTGTAGCAGTAATGTTTATTTACTAACTCTTTGAGGGGAAGCAACAACCATTCTTCCGTACATTCCACTTGATAAGCGCAAAAATGATTTGAATAGCCAATAGTTTTTAAATTTTTGCATAAAAAAATAACATCTTTAGAATAATTATTTCATAATATATGTATTATTTCTGCAAAATAAATAGAAAATTCTTCTATTTTTCTAATAATAATCAGATTAGGAGCATACGTGATTCCAAAATGTGATATCCAAGAAAGTGGAAGGTAATTATTTTTAATATCAACTGTGATAACATGTCTGAACTTTTGATATTCCGTTAATAAAGTCACATTTTGCATTATAGTTTTGCCGCATTCCAATCTATCATGAAACCCACGACTAGTAAGAAATCTATAATTAAGTTTCAATTGATGCCTTTTCGCTAACGAAAGCGATATATTTACTCTTGATGTTATAGACTATGCTATTTTTTTCAAATCCGCGTGTTTCCCTTCGAACCTAATGCACGAAAATAAGCGAAAAGGGCCTAATATTTTAAGCATTCTGATGTAATGAAGCAAATGGTGATGTTTTGGTTTTAATGGCTTTTTCGTTAGATTTATGTAACTCTGAAGATGTTTTTCAATGTGATTTTCTAAGTGATTAATTTTATCTGCAGTGAATGAGAGCATCATAACTAAAGAAACCAATTTATGTAAAGATACGTACAAGTTCCATGCTTTGCTATTATTAGGTACAAGATCGCCGACAAATAAACTTAGATTATTTAATAAAAAATTCATTTCTAAAGCACTCATTACTAACATTTGATTTTTAATATGTTCTAACTTGATAATTGGTGTCACGTTTTTTTTCATTTTACTATGATAATCGAAATTTTCCATTCTTTGTTTCAATTGTGTGTATGCAAACTGTTTTTCGATGAATATTAAATGGTACAGTATAGTCGCTATTTCGTATCTGCAAATCCCTTCTAACAGATCGTGCATTTGGTCGAAAGAAACATTTTGAAAAATATTAAATCCAGGTAGTTTTTCAAATATAGACTTCTGCTTAACTCCGTTTTGCTTTGATGCAACATCATCGTTATGTTTTTCAGTGGAACGCATTTTTTTTACATTTTCTTTCGTCGCAGTTTGACATTCTTCTTTCCTCATATAACAGAGTCTGCAAGGATGTCTACTGTTGAAGCTTTCGTGGAATCCAAGAACATTATGCAGTTCTAAGTTATCGCCAGAAAAATTAAATAAACATAAATAAACCTTGTAGGCTTGCCCTTTAACTGTTATATCAATTCCATTTTCTTGTAAATCACATATTTGTTGCATTACTGGATTGTAAAGTTTTGACATATTTGTTATTTTTTTATATGAAGATTTATACAGTTGAAATAAAAAAATATTTTCAAGTAAACTTGAATATTCAGGTAGCAATCCTACAATACAACAATACAATGCATGCTCCTTATTTACACCTCTATGAAATCCTAGAGGATTGTTGACTTCAAAGTCGTCTCCATAAACGCTAAAAGGTATTACTATTTTCCCAACATATTTTTGTTTAATCTCATTCCATTTTTCACTTTTATAAACAGAACATAGGCATTCACATTCTTCCATTTTCTTAATATAATCTATTATCACAGAAAATACATTTGGTAACTCAAGGTACTTTTTAAACACTTCTTTTATCGGTATCATAATAACCGTAAGTTTCATTCGTGTATATTTTTTTTTAATCTCGAAACTCTTTTAAAATGGAAGATAGTCGCAACGTGTACAACATTAGGTTCTATATAATGACATTTTTTTAACATTTTTAACGTTTTATAAGAAGTATTATAATTGCAAAATATATCTCGCATAATATTCAAAACTTCTAAGATTTTTTCATTTTCGCACTTTTGTTTGCTTAAAATTAATAATTTGTTAACAAAATTAAAATTATAAAATCTTTGAAATGCCAGTATGATAGATAGTATAGTTTTCATAGGCAAAAATACAATACTGTATAAATAACTAATAAAAACATCAACTATATGACATAGATTTTTTTCATAAGTAACTTTTTGATTTTCTATAAATACGAGTGGTTCATCGCATTCAGTTCTAGGATTAAAAGTGTTTGTACTTATTAAGTTTGAAAATTCAACTGGCATGTCACTTTCTGAACTTACACTATGAATTTCTTTTTTTCCACTTTTGCATTGTTGGACATTTGCTAACGGCTGTTTATCTGCGAACTTTTGAGATCGATTTGTATGTGATTGGAAATGTTTACTGAAAGAACTGATATTACTAAAACTTCTTTTGCAATTAATATCTCTACATTGCAATCTGTGGCAATCGCCTAAATGCCTCAGCTTTAAATGTAATGTAATATTTTTTAAATTGGTAAAAGTATCAGTGCATAATGGACATGAAAATGTTTCCATATTGAATATTGTTTGATTAACATAAAGGCTTATTACAAATAAATATAAAAAGTTAAAATATTCGACTTTCAACTCAAAGGGGTAAGAGGCATCCCATATCATTCAGTAGTTCATTAAGACTAATAAACGACGAATCCCATTTCGTACGAAATTTATACAGCCCTAACTGTAACATTAACCAAATGTGTTCACTTTGGATTGTATAACAAGCATTGTATACATGGAAAGCTTTAAAGCAAACATCTACAGCTTCTAACAATGACGGAATTTCGTACAATGTGTCGTCTATACATAAATATACTGAATTCACCTGATAATTATCTTCTTCTACCACAATTATATAAGGTTGGACTGTCAAATTCTTACTTCTTGCATTCTGACGCCGGTCTATTTTGATTTGTTCTATGTCAGCATGAATCTGTGAAATATAATAAACACCATTAAATTAAAAAATAGTATTCAAAATCAGCTCTGCTGTACAAGATTATAATTAAAAGTGATCAATTTTTTAAGTTGTAATAAAGTATCTCACATATGAGATTAGAAAACATGAAGTAATATAAAAATATAACCTTCGTTCGTGTAACAATGCTTTCCAAAGATTCAACAGCTGATGGCTTCCACCTTTTTCTCCCTCCTATTGGAATTCTCGCAGTTGATGGCAATAAAATGCACAAAAGCATCAAACGAATTAAAATCCCATCATCTGATAATGAAAAAAAATGTATACTGTTACAATGTAAGAATTTTATAAAATAAAAGAAAATGAATCACATGATTTATTATTGTATAAACAATTCAGTTGAGAAATATATCTTGGATAAAAAGACAATAAACAAAATAAAAAAAATTCTAATTGTAATGAAACAAAAAGAAAAATCTGTTATAAAATACCTTCTTTCAAATTTTCTTTTTTCTCTAGCAAGTTTACTAACAAATTACAATGCTCATCTTTTGGCAAAGGATGTGCATCAAGAGCTGATGTAACAAAGTCTTTGAAATTTTTGATGCAATCAGAGTCTTTGGTTAACTTAGCGAAACAAAAGTCTTCCACAATCAATTGATATCCTTTTGGAGTTGTTAGTACTGGCCATTCCTCATATATATTTGATATTTTATTTCGAAGTTCATTTTCTATCAGATTATGCCTATACTCAGCAGTTATTTTCCAATGATGTAAAACTTCCTCCCAAGGTTCCTCTGCACTTTTTAACCAATTAATACTGTTTTTTATTTCTTGGATTACGTCAAAATGAAAATTTTGCTCTGCTTGCTGTGTCACGCCTTGATCAGGTTCATCTAAATAAATCTGAATTTTCCTTAGATTGTTGTACTTGTTCAACAGTTTCCCTTTAGCTGGCTTTTTCTTTCCTGTCGGAGACTTTTTCTTTGATGTGCCTGGTTCATAATAAACCCATACACATTCTTTTGGAAACAGGTTTACTATTTTATTGCTAATGACTTTAAAATCACGGCCATCTAAAGGTCTAAAATGAACAGTTTTTCGTAAGTTACTTTTATTTTTCAACTCACAAACATAATATTAATGCTTATTTACCTATTGCAATTACTCATAATACCAGCGATGACAAGATGCACAAGCCTTTTCCTTTGCCCGGGTGTTAAGAAACTTTTATGTTTCTGCCATGACAGAACTTGTCTACCTTCAAAACTCCTTTCTAATATTTTCTTGATATCAACATTATCAATGGGAAAGATTGTATTATTTTCATTTCTTGTTCGGCGAATATTATTTATGTCAATGTTTTCTTCAGATTCTTCTTGATCTTCTGAGAAAGTATTACGTTCAGCACTTGCCTCTTCATTTTCATAAGCGTCTTCTCCTTTCTACAAAAATATGACACTAATATATTACATTATCACAAAATTCAATATCTGAAATGAATATATTTATAACACGGCAACATGTACGTCATATTGTTTTTGAGGTTATGGAATATCATTCGATACCCAAATTTATTTATAGTAGGAATTCAATAGTAGATTCTTAATCTTTTACTCACATAAATTTGACGACCAAAAAAATTTTCAATTTGCTCTACAAATTGGTTCAAATTTTCTTTCGGGACGATTTCTTTGATTATGTCAAAATCGTTTAGTAAAGTCTCAATATTGTCAACTGCTTCGTGATCTGATTAAACGTAACAAAAAAAAAATAAGTTGAAAAAGTCACGTATATACTTGTATAAATATATCACTTACTCTCAAATTTGCCTATTAGTTCACTGAATCCTATTGCTTGTAGTATATCCGACAGTGTAGATGCCATTTTGACTTATATATAACAAATGCCGGTACAAGAAAGATCGAAAATGTAAACAATAAAGTACATATGCTACCGCGTGTTCCAAGAATGTCTATTGTTTGCTCGAATTAATTTTCTCTTTTGTTATAGAATAAATATGTAACCGCACATTAGATATCACTGTCATTGCACCGCATTCCACAACATTTCACCGATATTAGGTATCGAGAGATCGTCGGTGACTCGTTTCGAGGACGGGCTGTTATGAAAATTTAGATATGTGCGCATGCGTTAAACTCAGCCTGGCGCCCGGTCGTATAGCATGTGACTTGGTCGTACGTTTAGGCTGTACACTGACACAAGCAAGCATACAACCGCCAATCAGAATATTAACAAGATATAACAAGAATCTTATTAATTTTATTACATAGTAGACGTAGGAGTACATATTTTTATAAAAATTTTGATTGTTTCAATAGAATAATTATATTTTTACGATCGACCATTTGTTTATTTCAGTAAGTAATTATGTTAATTTAATGAATAATCGTTCGTTAAATTATCTGAGAGTCGTTTTTGGAATCAAATAAGAGTCATTCGTTGAGTTAACTGATATGAGCGTTGAATCAACTCAGACTTTGGCTAATATACTTCAACATTGATAAATTTAATGAATCAAAGGATATACAGTTATTATTTCAAAGTATATGTTATTGTTCTAATAGAACATTCATTATTACAATTAAGTTTCAAATTTGAATCAATGTATTATGCTATAGTCGCTTTAATACACATGAGTGCTATAGATTAATAAAATTATTTGCTAATCTAATGAACTCTATATTGTGTCAATAGAAAATCTGTTGTATCGACAGATTTTTCGTTCAAATCAATGAATCCACTCGGTTGTCTGTATTTATTTGACCAGAATCGTTGTTTTAACCAATTTTTTTTCGCAGTGTTCGCTTCCAAATAATAGGCCAATCTGACTCACCGGTTAAAGGTTTGATGTGCTTTGTCAAATCCATTTTAAGGCTATTTGATGAGACTTCACAAGCAATTCTTCACTGCTTCTAATTATTACACAGCTTAGCGTCTAGGCCCATAACCTATTAAAATAAGTATTCGGAGAAGCAGTGTAAGTTTTAATATGGTTTTATTCTGAGTATATGATATATCTGTTCTTTACTTTCGTTTACTCGTAGAATGAATATTTTAGGTTCTTAAAAATAAAATAACATCGCGAATATCATCGTCAAGATTATTGCAATTATTTCATAAAACGAATTAACATATTCGAACCCTACTTCAACAATAGATACTTCTTAAATAAATCTTATTGTATTATTTTTCTTTCTATTCAGTTATTGTTTTGGTTTAGATTTGCATGTGTTGATTATTCATTAATAGTAATTTCTTCAGAAGTTATTGAACTAACTACTGACATGTTTCTTTTGTAAACAATTTCACATTAATTAATGGTGAGAAGTACTGACGATATTTGTCATAGCATTTTTGAGCTGTCTCTGGAAAATTTAGTTTTGAACATTTTATGTTTTTAGTTTTGAAAATGAGGATAAATTAAGTTCTCGAAACGTTGGTCGATATGTTTTTGTGAAATATAATATTGTGTTCGAAAGGATCCAAATGGTGTACAAAAATAATTTATTTTTGTACACCATTTGGCCTCCTACGTGTAGTCCGCTTAACGTACAAGGACCCGACGGAGACCAACCATTACGTTGGTCGACTTAAAATTCGCGCGCGAGTTAGGAATAAGCGGTCGAGTCGAAGAAATAAGCTTAAATTTATCTTAAGTTAAAAAAGTGGCATTAATTTGTACCTGCTCCCTTCATTCACTCTACTTCACCCTGTATAATTTGATTTAAGCATGAAACTGAATTTTATTTTGAATATGAATAAGAAATAAGCGTGCTTGATAACACTAATCCTATCTTATCTTGGATGTGTTTCGAATGGAGGGCCTCTTAAGAATTTTAACCGTAAAATTGGCTACATTGGTCAAAGTTTCTATAACAACTGTGTACAGTTGCTGGACATTGATTCTGTCCACCCATTTCAAAATTTCAAGTGTCAGTTTGCAGATCTGGATTTTTAAGAATAAATGAACAATATAATAATATTAAAATATTATTAGAAGATAGAATATAATAACTAGTTAAAAAGTAAATATGTGTGTTGTAACGGGGGCGGTTATCTAAAAAAATGGGAAATTTATTTAAGAACAAACTCCCACGATGCAGAGCTCACCGCCGCTCCGTTAAACACGTATGATTGTACGTGTATTCGCCTTTACGTCAGATGATTTCGCTTGATTGTCTTCTATCGAACGGCGATGAATTCCCCTTAAGTCACGTGCCTTGTGACACTCGATGAATCTTATGTGTGGGCGACTTTACGCCTAATCCGCTTAATCCCCTAGATGTAATCGGATTAAAATCTAAGCCTTTTATAAATTACTTAAGCTAATGGGAAATTTAAATGACGCAATCGGCGAATGCAATTAATTAACTTTAATTAATAAAAAGAAACTACAGTCTTTATTGGGCCGAAAGACCAACGCACGCGAATAGGATTTTACAATGAATATTATTTAGTAAGAGAGAGAGAGAGAGAGAAAATATTCAACATTTACCGCGAATTAACGCTCGGCGCGAATACAAAAAGTCGCTATCACGTTTGACAAAATACCGAATGTATTTTGTCACGCAATAATGACGGGCGGTGTACCTACCCTACGGTGCAATTACGGTGATCAGCCGTAATTGTTGATGAAATCGATCAACTGCCGCTGCCCTCCTATTTATCAGCTGCGCTTCCTTGATCTGCCACTATCAGCTTTTATACTGCTTCTGCACTGCTGCTGTTAATTGTCACGGAAATGCCGTTGCACTCACGCACGTAATTATCCCAAGAAAACTTTATATCGGCGAAACAAAGTGCAAAAAAATAAATCGGCGGTAAACTCGCGTGAACAGCTGAGGCGTAACTGCTTATTCAAATGATCGCGCGCCCCCTCTCTCTCTTAATTGTTCTAATTAACGCGCGAGAAGCAGAATCGCGAACGGATCGATTAATTGAATCGACTACCGTTGCAGCCTCCTCCAAGTCCTGACTACCCGGGCAGGACGAATACCCGCGATTCGCCGCCATTAGGAACCTGAAAAGTAAAGAAGGAAAGGAACCAAATAAACCCAAACTTTCCTTCTTCAATGGCTAATTTATTTGCCCTCCAGGGCCTACATCATCGCTTGGCTACACCTGGCGCTCGATGTTTCGGGTAGCACCAGTGTGTAGCCTTCTTCTGGCACCGCTGGGAGTTGATCACCCCAGGCTCCCCACATATATGGCAGCCCCTCAGCTGCGATCGGGATTGAGCAGCCTCCCGATTTTGTGTGGGCTGCTCAGCAGACAGAGGGGACTGATGGGCGTTGACTCCCTCGGAGGCGGTGATGGTAACGCCTCCCACCGTGGCGGTCACATGTCCATCTTGCGACCTGACCACAATTGTGGTATCAGGAGCCATACGCCCGTCCACATGGACCGTGAGCATTGGTCCAGCACCAGTAGCTCCCGGGGCTCTCTTCTCCTGAGCCGGCGCCGGGAGCGCTGTGGGGGACTCTTGTCCATTATCCACCCGCAGCAGGGCCTCTCCGTAGGCCCTGAGGCGCTGAGCCATATCTACCCACTCCCCGAGCAGTTCATCTGCGCCCTAGCAGTTCATGAAGCGTCCCAGGTGCTCCTGCACCTAAGACTGAAGATCTCTGGCGAACCGCCAGGCACTCTCCACCTCGTTAATCCCTAGACGTACGTGTCTGAAGTCGAGGAGGAGAGTAGGCTGCTCTGGGATACGGGGGTGGTTGCAGACCCAGTGCGATGCCCCACAGGTTTCCCTGGGTCCTGGGCACTGGCTCACACTGCCTGACGTGGGGTACGCCGGACTTGAGGGTCTGCACCCCCTGGTCCATGATAGACTTGGGACGCTTGTCCTCTTCCTTGCCCTCCGTCTGTATAAAAGCGTCCCAAGAAGCCTTCTTCGGGGCGACCCACGATGCGTCCCGGAGAACGTCCGCCACCGATCCGTTATAGCGCTCCTTTCAGGTGGTCCCCTCCAACTGGACCCTGGCGCAGATCTTCTACCAACTACGTCGCATCAGAGCCCAGCTGCAGATCTAATAACATCTGCTTGACCACCTCGAAGGTCTCCTCTTCGATGACGATTCTCCGGTCTATCTGAAACATCCAAAAAAAAATCTCGGATGAAACTTCCTGCGCGAAGAAAAACCCTATTAAATGCCGCATCCCACCAAGTTATGCGTTCCCTCGCGATTCTTTGCGGGAACGTCCTGGCCCTCGTCGGTTACCGTTCGGGTTTATCGGCTCAACCGTCCTTTACACGACGGGCACGGTCTTTCGAGGCCTACCTCTCCCTCTAGATTCCTTTAAGGGAGAGTTGTTGCCTCTTACTTGACCGGTGACCGTCTCTGGGACCTTTCGAGGTCGACCTCGACCTTTCTTGGTTGGGGCAGACACCGGCAAATCCGACGTCTCGGTGGGATCATTATCTACGGCCGTGGGGGCTACTAATTCGATCCACTCGCATGATAAATCCCTCCCCGGATCTTCGCACGCGTTCACGGAATCGTTTGCCTCCGACGGCTGTTCGTTTTGCCGTTTGCGAGGATCGATGACCTTCCCGCTTTCTTCTTCATCACCCGGACCGTAATACGGCTTAAGGTCTTTGGTATGGAAGAGTTCGGACAGGATCTCCAGCTGATTACCTAGTCTGTACGTGTTGGAACCACAAACCTCTTCAATCACGTACGGACCAGCATATTTCGGCGCCAATTTGGCTGAAATGCCTTGAGCAGCCGAAGAGAGAATCCTGTTCCTCTTCCAAACCCAATCTCCGACCTTAAACTCGGGTTGCCGTCTCTTCCGGTCATAATAAGCCGCCTGATGCGCAGCTTCCTCTTTTGACTTGGAGTTGGCCCTCTCCCATAAATTAGGGAGCTTCTCCATACGTTCAGCCCGATCTACCACTGCTTGACCCTCCGAACTTTCAAAGGCCTGCTGATCTTGGGTTCTTCTGAACATCAAAGGAGGTACCGGCTGACGCCCAAACATGAGCATCGCAGGACTATAGCCAGTGGCGCTATGAGTTGTCGAGTTCAACGCGAAGTTGAACTCTGACAGGTGTTCGTCCCAGCTCTTATGATCACGACTTACGTAAGACGTGATCATGGTTTTGAAAGTCCTGTGTACTCGCTCTGCCGGATTCGCTTGGGGATGATACACAGGAGTCAAGGCGCGCTGGATGCCGTTCATTTAGAGGTATGAATCTACCTCCTGATTCTTGAATTCGGTTCCATTATCCGACAAGAATACCTCTGGCGCGCCAAACCTAGTGAATATCCCCTCGTATAATTCCTTTGCGATTGTCCTCCCATTGGCTTTGCGAATCGCAACGCACTCTACCCAGCGAGTAAATAAGTCTACAAAGACTAAGATGTACTCAAAACCTCGAGAGCTTTTGGGAAATGGACCAGTGATATCACCGGCCACCACCTGCCAGGGTCGTGACACTTGTTGACGACCCATCAGCCCGTAAGGTGCTCTTTGTTCCACCTTGCATTGCTAACATACCGGGCAACTCTTTACGTATTCCCTGAACTGATCATATATCTTAGGCCAGTAGTACAAGCGCCTAGCCCTGGAGAACGTACGCTCTCGTCCTTGATGTCCTGTCGTAGGAGCATCATGTACCTCCTGGAGCACCTGGTGCTTTTTCTCCCTAGGCACCGCAAGCTTCCACGCTTCGTCATTGTCGATGGACCCTTCACTGTCCTCATCAGACTGATAGTGATACAGCCTCCCTCCCACTACCTTCCAAGTAGGATGAGAGTGTGGGTCTTGGTATACTTCCTGATATTGTTGCAAATACCAGGCGTCAGTGGTCTCCGGCCGACTATTTATGGCACTCACTTCAATCCCCTCCTCCTCATGGGCCCTTGATAATGCGTCTGGCACCACATTGAGATCCCCTCTTCGATATTCAATATCGAAGACATTGCCTTGCAATGCTAGCGCCTATTGCGCTAGTCTTCCCGTGGGATTTCTCATATTGTGGAGCCATTTTAGGCAACTATGATCAGTGATGACCCTGAAGTGATGCCCTTCAATGTACGGCCGGAACTTTCCAATAGCCCATACCACTGCCAAGCACTCTTTTTCGGAGACCGTATTATTTCTCTCAGCGCTGTTGAGTGATCGGCTAGGCGTATTCTATCACACGCTCTTCTCCATCGACATCTTGCGTGAGAACTGCCCCGATCCCACTGTCACTGGCATCAGTTTGCAGTATAAACTGACCGTTAGGATCGGGAGATTGCAGTATTGGGGCGGAAGTCATCGCCTCCTGCAACCTCGTGAAAGCTCGCTCTTGCTCCTCCTCCCAAGAGAAACGTACATTCTTCTTTGTCAGGCGGTTTATAGGTTCAGCGATCATGGCAAAATCGGGTATAAAACGTCTATACCATATAACAGCGTGGTTACGGTAAGGCAAGAAATGTACGATGATTCACGCGATTAGCGCAAGGGCGCCAGGCACTGAGGGGAAGTGAGGGAGCAGTGCCTCTCCTTTAGATATGGCTAGCTCTAATATTGAAGAGCGGGAGCAGGTTCCTGTGAATTTACCTAGAGAAAATGGGATAAGGAACTGGGGATTGCATACAATTAAATGTCTATAATAAAAATTAAAGTAAATGATAAATATGAGATTTATTATAGATTGAACAAACAAATACTCGTTAATTAAACTAGGCAATTAATCGTGATGGTATTTGAACGAATAATAACACGATAATGAGCTTCGACTTACTCGTTTAATTCGACGGCTAATTAAATTAAATATTTCAAAATTGTAATTTTAGAACTTTGGCTCTCTTCGGCTTGACCGTACGATAGTCAAGCCAGGCATAGAGGAAAACAAAAGATTCTAATAACGCGAGGTCACTTACAATCGCTAATGATATAATTGATTCGCCGATAGTCAAATTTCCATTTAGAGTAAGATTTGAGTCACACACATAAATGATTGAAGCAATTTAATAAGCTTGAAATGACTGTTACCTTAATTGCTTACAAAACTCTGATAATTCACTTACTGATACATGCTCGCTGATTAACACGGAACAAGACCTTTGACGGTAGGTGATTATTTAGGCAAAATAACGGCAAACAATGCATTGTGATCACTTATGATTGAATGAGGCACACTTTAGCCAATCAAAGACTGAATTTGCAATGCCATTTCGAATGCCGGAGAAAGCGTTATCTCGGCGCAGTATGATGAGCGCGGGTTTAGAACGTCCGGCGTTGACCGCAGCCTAGAACTCTCTCCCGAATTCCTTTTCTTCTCCGTCTTTGCTAGCATTGCCCCTCATCTCGTTGTACTTAGCTTCCGAGAGTGGGCTTGGTAATTGTTTGTGTGTACTTGGTAAGTGTGTTGTAAGTGTGGTGTGACGTCACATGGCCTTGACTCAGGGAAACATGAAATAAATACAAAATATGAAAATATCGTGTGACCTGTACTTTGTCAAATACGTCGCGAGAGCCAATATTACTCATTGCGCATGAGAGAGTCAGCAGCGGTCAATTAGCCTACCGCTGCCTGATCTTGTCCCATGTTACAACCACGAGGTCATTCCCATGAATCGCTTCACCTGTTTGACAGTCCGGGGTGTTGGATATTCCAATATCGGTCGTATCTTCTCTGGATCTGGTCTTACTCCGTCCTGGTTCACAAGAACTCCTAAGTACCTGACTTCCGTCTTGCAGAAGTGGCTTTTGGCTTTGTTGATGGTTAGGCCCGCACCTAAAATTGTCTTTAATACCATTTCTAGGTGCCGCGTATGTTCCTAAAAGGATGACGAAACCACAATTACGTCGTCGAGGTAAGCAAAAGCGAATGGATCCATATCCGAGCCTATAACCTTGTCAATCAACCTCTGGAAGGTCGCTCCTGCGTATGACAGTCCGAAGGGCATTCTCTCGAATTGAAACTGCCCTAATCCAGGCACTGTAAACGCTGATATTGGGCGCGATTCTTCCTTTAGGGGAATCTGATGGTACGCACTGCTCAAGTCCAGCATAGATATAAACTTTGCATCCCTAATCCGCCTTAGGATGTCGTTTATATATGCTAAAGGGTAGGCATCAGGTTTGGTAATCGCATTTACCTTTTGATAATTCGCGCAAAACCTATATTTTCCGTCAGCCTTCTTTACCATTACTATTGGACTTGACCATCCGCTGGTCGCTGGTTTGATTACATCTTTTTCCAGCATATCTTTGACCAGCGCGTGCATTTCCTCTCGCACTCTATCAGAGACTGGGTAGTATTTCTATTTGATGGGTCGAGCATTTCCAACGTCTATTTCGTGCTCAACCCCTACGGCACAGCCTAAAGTCTGACCTCCGTCAGGAATCAATCCATTAACGAGGTCTTCTATTTCCTCCAGCTGTGTCTCCGTGGCCTCCCATAGTCCTACCGGTGCGAGATATGCCGTACCATCAATTCCAGCCACTTCCATTGGTACTTTCACCTGGGCGTCCTTAAGCCATAATTCATCCTCGTCGGGATTCAAAACTGCGCGGAACTCTCTTATAAAGTTCGCGCCTACGTAGCAGTCATCCGTCAGCAGTGGCGTAATGGCGACTCTGATTTCCTTCGTGATTCCTCCTACTTTAAAGGGGAACATCACGTGACCAATTATAGGGCATGGGAGCCCATCAGCGAGCCTTGCATCGCCCGCTTTGGTCACATTCAATCCGAGTCCCATCTCCGATGCCAATCTCAGCCCTAATTGACCCATGACCGTGGATGAGGCGCCGGTATCATAGAGTGCTCTAATTTTAAAGTCACCTATGTCTACCCGCAACCACCACCTGGTCTCATCCTCAGGGTCATATCCACGAGTCGCATCTTTTCCTCCCTTCGTCGTGCTTTTCAACGGCTTTTTGCCTTCCGCTGCTGCGACGACGATAGGCTTGATTCCACTCGTGGATTCCTTCGGCAGAGGAGCTTTTTGTGTGGAGAGGCCCGAACCTTTCAGGTCTTCGGGTTGTTCGATTCTCACATCAAGTAAGATAAGGTGTTCTGCACTTCAGTCGCCCTCCTGTTGAATTTGCGTATCGACTTCATCTCGCTCCGACGCAGCTGAATTTGGATGTTTGGAAGGAGGTTTGCATGGAGTAGGTCTAATAAACTCTCCAAGGGCATTGGTGGTTCCAGTCTATTAACAAGAACCACCAGGCCAGATCGGCCAATTACTTTGCGTTTTACATTCGTTTCAATCAAAGAAATCGAGTGGTTGTAAAAAAATGGACGAAAAAGAATTTCGTGTATTGATTAAACATTACTTTTTCAAAGGCAAAATGCCTCAGGAGATTAAACAGAAGCTTGATAAGCCATATGAGCACAAAAGACGCTGAACGTTCTGGACGCCCTGCTGAGGTTACCACTTCAGAAATCATTGATAAAATCCATGATATGGTGATGGCTGACAGAAGAGTGAAGGTGCGTGAGATTGCTTGTACTGTAGGCATCTCGAGCGAACAGGTACATAATATTTTGCACCAACATTTGGACATGAAAAAGCTATCCGCTAGATGGCGATTGCTCACGATTGACCAAAAACGAGATCGTGTGAAGTGCTGCAAGAATAGTTTGCAGCTGTTCCAGCAAAATCTGCAAGACTTTAAGCGTCGTTTCATTACTGTAGATGAAACATAGATACATCACTACACTCCTGAGACCAAAGAATAGTCTAAACAATGGGTTACCAAGGGGGAATCTGCTCCGAAAAAGGCGAAGACAATTCCTTCGGTCGGGAAGGTTATGGCGACTGTCTTTTGAGATTCGCAAGGAATAATCTTCATCGGCTATCTGGAAAAGGGTAAAACCATTACAGGCGAATATTATTCATCGTTATTGAATCGTTTGAAAACCGAGTTGCTAGAGAAACGTCCACGATTGGCCCACAAAAAAGTCCTCTTCCACCACGACAATGCGCCAGGTCACGCCTCAGCAGTTGTGGCCGCAAAACTGATGGAGATAGGGTTCCAACTCGTTTCACATCTCCCTTATTCTCCAGACTTGGCTCCGTCGGATTACTATTTGTTCCCTAATATGAAAAAATGGCTGGCGGGGAAAAGATTTTATTAACTCGAGGAGGCGATTGTAGAAACGAATGCCTATTTTACAGACTTGAACAAATCCTATTATTTGGAAGGGATTAACAAACTAGAGCAGCGTTGGATGAAGTGTATAAGCCTAAAAGGAGACTATGTTGAAAAATAAAAAAGATTTATTAAAAAAAATCAAGCAGTTTTTATTTTTGCACGGACTTTTCAAACGATCCTCGTACTTAAGCTAATGGAAAAATTAAATGACGCAATCGGCGAATGCAATTAATTAACTTTAATTAATAAAAAGAAACTACAGTCTTTATTGGGCCGAAAGACCAACGCACGCGAATAGGATTTTACAGTGAATATTACTTAGTGAGAGAGAGAGAGAGAGAAAATATTCAACATTTACCGCGAATTAACGCTCAGCGCGAATACAAAAAGTCGCTATCACGTTTGACAAAAGACCGAATGTATTTTGTCACGCAATAATGACGGGCGGTGCACCTACCCTACGGTGCAATTACGGTGATCAGCCGTAATTGTTGATGAAATAGATCAACTGCTGCTGCCCTCCTATTTATCAGCTGCGCTTCCTCGATCTGCCTCTATCAGCTTTTATACTGCTTCTGCACTGCTGCTGTTAATTGTCACGGAAATGCCGTTGCACTCACGCACGTAATTGTCCCAAGAAAACTTTATATCGGCGAAACAAAGTGCAAAAAAACAAATCAGCGGTAAACTCGTGTGAACAGCTGAGGCGTAACTGCTTATTTAAATGATCGCGCGCCCCCTCTCTCTCTCTTAATTATTCGAACTAACGCGCGAGAAGCAGAATCGCGAACGGATCGATTAATTGAATCGACTACCGTTGTAGTGTATATTAGAAATGTTGAATATCGAAGGAAAAAAATGAAGGTTTAATTGAAAATCATCAACCTCACCGCTGGACTGTTTTGAAATAAGTAGTATTTATTTTATCCCATTTAATATTATATAAAGAATATGATACTCTGTAGTTCTTTTCAGGATATTACACAGGATAAATTAAGAAGAGGAGACAAGAAGATTATTAGGATCATGACTTTCTCGACAATGACTTTCTGAAACCACGTGTTGGTACACATTTTCTCAAGAGAGCAATACCTTTATTATATGGTCTTGCACTGGATCCAGAAATGCTCATGATCAAGTTTTGAAAAGCACTTGATACACTTTTGATATATTGATTTAATGATATCGAGCTTTCATTGTAGCTATATTAAAAGATATTTGTAAATTACATCACTGTTACATCACTCTTGCAAATATCATGTATAAGAGAAAGTCCTAATAATATTCTTGTCTCTTCTCCTTAATTTATTCTGTGTAATATCCTGAAAAGAACCACAAAGAATCATATTCTTTGTACAATATGAAATAGGATAAAATAAATACTATATTTCATTTCGGTTTTACGAACTCAAGCAAAAATAATAATTAATAATTATTACTTATTTTTTCTTTTGTAGAAATAGGCATGGACCTCTTATATACTTAGCTGCGCAACATCTAGCGGCCAGGTGTCTAAGGATCCTTACTCATGAGTCCAACCCAACAGCACAAGATGAAACGCCTTTAATTTTTGAAATATAGTTGTAACTAAGACGAGCATCGCAATTTAATTTTTTAAAGTAAATACTGCATGTCTGAAAACAGTCCAGTTGTGAAGTTGATGATTTTCAATTAAACCTTCATTTTTTTCCTTCAATATTCAACATCTCTAATATACACACATATTTATTTTTTAACTAGTTATATTGTTATATAATTCATTAAAATTCAGATCTGCAAACTGATATTTGAAATTTTAAATGGGTGGACAGAATCAATGTCCAGTGACTGTACATGGTTGTCATAGGAACATTGACCAATGTAGGCAACTTTACGGCTCAACTTCTTAAGGGGCACTCCATTCGGAATACACCTATCATAAAAAGGCTGTTTACAGAAGGAATCTGACACAATGAAAATGACACTAATTCTGACATGACAAATATACATAAAAGGATATTTTAGCTTGAAAAATCCTCGAAATGTTCAAATAATCATCTCAGTAGCATTCTTAAGGATCAATTATGATAATAAAATATCTTAATAATTTTTGTGTGGGCGCAGATTTCAAATTACACAGAATGACATGGATAACCGCTTTATTCGTGTCATATATACTTGTATGATTTAAAGACTAACATTTTGCGGAAAGTTGTTAAATGTATTCTATTGTTATTATTGTGTTTATAAAACGCTAATTTAAACATCTCGAGTATTTTTTAGCTTAAAAACAACGTATTACGTACATGTCATATGTCAAAATTCGTGTCATTTCGTGAGTGTCAGATTCCTTCTGTAAACAGCCAAATAATAAGTCGCTGATATCTAGTGTTGTGATTGATTGGTACTAATTGTAAGAGCGTGAAAATTGGAATTTTTATATACTTAAAAATATTTATGATATATCTAGGAGTGTGAAATTTATATTGCAGCAATAGATTTAATTTATGAATAATTAATATGAATGATAATTTGCAAAAATGAAAATATGCCATTAATAAATCAGTTTAAGAAAATAAGAAGATATCAATTCAAATTCTGCTGGAATAATTTGACTACCATCTATGAAATTAATAATGTTATCTTAAATTGTGATTGAAAGAAACAAAAATTTAATAGAATAAAACACAGTAAATTATATTTTTATTTCTTTACATTTGCAAAGTGAGACTTTGCAGGGAACAGAAATTATTTATCAGAATATTAAATTTGAAGAATGTTCATGGGTATTTTCAAGGAGGAAACAAAAGATTATTTGATGTTGAAATGTATTATTAATAGTAATAGGTATAACACTGAGGTACTAGAAAAACACTGTTATTGATTAAAATTATGATTGTATAATAACAAAATATTACTATATTACCAACAGATAACAAAATTATTTTAATGATTATATATAGTATTCTAACAGAAAAATAACAATACAGCGCGTCAAGTGCGCTAAATAACGCCAGTTCCTATTTTCTATTTTCTAATTTCTAATTTAAAATTCCTATTTCCTATTTCCTTTCTATATTATTTTTTTATTTTCTATCTTACAAAAATAATGAATCCACCAGATGATCCAGCGTTGATCCAGTGTTGATTAATACTAAGAAAAAGCATGAAAATTTCAATTTTCGTATACTTTTTGTTTTATATATCTCGATCAGTGTGAAGTTTATATTTTAGAATTAAATTCAATTTATGAATAATAAATAAGAATAATAATCTATAAAAATGGAAAGATGCCATTAATAAATCGTTTTAAGAAAATAAGAGGCTATCTTTTCAAATTATGCTAGAATAATTAGTACGTATCGATGATTTGATTACCATCTGTGAAATGAAAAGTGTCGTGATAAATTTTGATTGAAAGAGAGAAAGAGCGAATAGAATAAAATGGAGAAAATTAGATTTTTATTCTTTTACATTGTAAAGTGAAAGCTATGCAGGAAACGGAAACTAATTATCAGAATATTAAATTTGAAGAATGTTCACGGATCTTTTCAATGAGTCAACAAAAAAACATACGATGTTAAAATTTATCACTAACTCTAATATAATACTAAGGCTGTAGAAAACTTATGCTATTTGCGTGAATTTGAAATTGTATAATACAAATTACTGTAATAAAATAATAGAAAAATAATGAAAGAGCGTGAAAAATGCGCTAAATAGCGATATTTACATATTAAAAAGAACGCGCAACCAAGGAAACGCAATCCAGGCGCATGTGGTCTTTTTCAATCTTATCAAGTAGAAAACAACATAAGCAAGTTCCAATGAGACAATCGTTATCAAGTGATCGTAGCCCTATGATTTTCGTCATACTTCGTATTATTTGACATGGGTTCTTCTGCGTATGAACAGAATAAGGCACGTACGCAATAAATACACATGCAGGGAATCAAGTTTAGTTTCGTTCCACATCGGTCAGCGCGCGCTTGTAGTTCCTCCTTGGGTTTGTGTATATAATTAACACCTTGAAAATTCGTCTTTCGCTGAACCACGCCGCACCGGCACCCGTATGCTTCGATCTTCAGCACCTTTCCAGATGCTCCAAGCGTTGCGACGTGCCTCGCCCCTCTCTCTCTCTTTCTCTCTCTCTCTCTGTCTTTATTTTCTTTCTTTTGTTGACCCTTCTTTTCTTCTACCCGTCAGGCAGAAAAAAATAAAGTCCACGATTCGCTAATTCCTATTTTGAAAACTTCACACTTTGCTCGCTATTGAAAAGAGAAGTCGCATCTGTAATGCGCATTGTGAGTCGTATGGTGCACACAGCTTATTCAGCTCGCACATTGACGGATTGCCGTGTAAAGAGTTAAAATTGTCTATTGACCAATTATACACCTCGTGCCGGATGTCATTGCAGTTTCCAGTCGTGCCGTTAATCAGACTGCTCAATGTGAATTAACACTTACATTAGCTGCTTTCAGAAATAAGTCAGATTTTCCCGACTACTCACATATTTGATACCGTAGTTCAGAAAGTGCTTTCGAAATTTTGACTTTCAGCTAGTATTCGAAGCAATATTTAGTAAATTTATTATATTGTTTAATGACATCAATTATCGATTCTGTATGAATTATTAACAAATGAACACCTTTATATCATACATCCTTTTAATTCAATGGAATTAAATTAAATAAGCAACATTTACGTAGATAATTGCTTGAATGAAATTAGTGAGAGGAGGGCAGTGATTCAAGACAGGCAACCGACAACAGCGCGACAATGAACAAATGCACATGATGCCGTCGGAATAGATAAAGGCGGTATTATTCATTATTCATTCTGTATCTGCAATGCACTATCTTTAAATAAAATAGGATCATTATTTACAAAACACAAAAAGACATATTTCATTTTTTAAATTCATAAAAGTCAGTTGCATTCTTTTATTTCCATTAGCTTGTCCGTGCATATATAAATATGTGCAGCATACAGTATGCAAGGTGATATGTGTTTGTGTGCGCGCGCGTGTTATAGTTCTTTTATAAATATTCCAGTTTTCTTTTTATTTAATAAAAAACAACACTGATAACGGTTATCTAACTTCAAATTTAAATGTATGAGTCAAAATACATCGGAAACCATATCTTAGATTATTTTTTGTTCAAAATTTTTATCCACGTAGAATTTTGAAAATATAAATTTCGCGTAAACGTGACAATTTCTTTATAAAAATATATTTTCTATGCAGTGCTATACAGTTTTCAAAACTCTACAATGATTAATATTTAGAGCAAAAAATAAACTTAAATGGAGTTTTCGACATATTTTTCTTTGTAGAATTTAAGTTTGAAGTCAGATTAATCTTATAATTTTCTGTTTCTTATTAAATTCTAAAAAGTCCTGAATATTTGAGTACTTTGTTACAATCAATTTAAGGATTTTTAAAGGCAAAAAATAGAAAATTACAAAAGTACATGATAAGAAGTACCACCAAAATAACATAAAAATTAGATAAATGTTTCAGTTTTTAGGTAAGTTGCTCTGATTATAGATTTTATTAATAGCATCAATTAATAAAATCAGAAAACTAGGAAAGTAAACTTAATTTAAAAATTAAGAGAATATGGAGAACAACTGGCTGTGATGCTCAGTTTGGGAAAGTATTAATATTATCAAAAGATCTACGAATGTGACAGGGCGAATTTAACAAACTGAAGTGATAATAAAGCGTCTAACAGTAGACAACTAGCTATGACTATCGAAGTTATAAAAGTCAACAATAAATAGAACAATTAATAAATGAATAAATAGTGATGAGATAAATATATATTTTTTCTTTTTATCTCCTGCACGAGTAAAACAAAGAAAAAATAAGGGGCCTACAATAAATTGGATGTTGTAGCGGCGGGTCGCGCGCACGAACATTCGCAGTGGTGCAGCCACTGCCCGGTCTTTTTCTTTTCTCTCTCTTTCTCTTTCTATCTTTCATTCTCTCTTACGCACCTCCTCATGAAGAACATAGCATAGCATGTGTGCAGTAGATCAGGTTCATATGCCCTCGCAACGTTATGTCGCGAGCTACCTGCCTTGTTGTTTCCAACATGCACTGTTGTCTCGTGCTCGCTCTTTTTAACATCCGAATGTATACATTTAAAACGCCATTTGATCAAATCATTGAATCTTTAAGGCGAACGCATATGTAGATAAAGTACGTAAAGCTTTGAAAGCATAGCATGACTCGCTTCTCACGGTGTGGTGTAAATCTATAATGTGTATAAGATTTGCGGACAAAAGAGGAAGAAAAAAAACAACAATAAACATGGCTGCAATCTTCAGCAGGAGGTTGTATGACACAAACAAAGAGAGAACTGAGTAGTAGAAAATTAGTACAAATAAATAAGAAGATAAGCAGCCTCACAGAAGACCTGCGGTGGGTGATTGTATACTTTGCCCAAATATTGTGTTATACGCGATAAAACCTCCTTTATACTTTGGTCTAAGTATTACTGTTTCAATGCTGATCCCACGCGCGGTCAATAATAGCAACAAATTAGTTGATTGACTTGTTTTGTGTGTCTTTACTCAACAAGATCTTATCTCCGAGCTGTTTTTAGGTATAAATTATATCGTTGGACAATATAATGAATATCGCTTAGCAGCTCACAATTGCCGAAACTTTCGATTCTCTCGTGACAAACTTTTCCAACACCTTTGCTCATAATGTTTCATGCTTTTTTCATTTCACATTTCTATTCTTTTTTTTTGCCTACGTTGCGTCGCGTTGGATTCTTGGCAGATATCTATCACTTGAGTGTCATGTATTAAAAACGAATTGCTGAAGGATACGTATGCTCAGAGTAAAGTATAAAAAAGCTTATGATTTTGCAGATAAATAACGAGAAAGATTGGTCAAAAATTAATTCATACGGAAGAAAGTATAAAGCCTACGCGTTTTATGCAAACGAAAAAGATTCTCCAAGATACTAAAGATGATGCGCGCAGGTAATAAAATGATGAGCAAAGTGGCCTGCTTTCAGCTCTCCAACTCTCGTGTGAAAAAGTATAAGCTTGGAGATTGCGAACGACTATCCTCTCCCTTCTCTCTCTCTCTCTCTCTCTGACTCTCTCTCTCTCTCTCTCTTTCTTTCTTTCATTCTCTCGCTTGACATAAATAAGTCAGATTTGCCTGATGGGTTGCATAGTCAACAGAGATACTCTCTTGCGCAGCTCGCTTGAGTTGAAAGATCAAGATTTGTCTTGCGAATAGGTCGACGCGACGCGACTACGCGGTGTGGCATGAGCAATTGCAAACACATAAACTCCTTCTAGATTCAAAGTGTCATTGCGTTTTCCGCTTATTTTATAGCTCTGCATGAGATTAGCCTCACTCGATATCGCACACGTGTATTCATAATCACGGCATTTTAGCTGCCTTGTATCTTTATACTTTTTTCAGACTAAGTTCAGAAAATTACGGTTATTCTTCTCAGCCTTAAGAAAAAAAAATTTATTTTTCAACTTGAATTCTCTTGAGCCGAAATCCAAAACAACGGATTGAATCTTATATCTGCGCGTTCCTATCATCTCAAAAGCACATTTTAACCATTTCGTTACACTCACCGAAGCAATCTTTTCGGAAGAGAACGTTATTTATAGTATTTCGAGATCAGAATAATGTTGCGTTTCACATTTTATCAGTATACTCGTAACGAGAATTCCTTACTAATTAATACTGCGACATAATTGAATACATACATATATAGATAGACAGACAGGGGCACACACACATATAAAGCATGAATGTCAGCTAGAATTTCAATATTAGTCTTAAATAAAGATCATTTCGGAAAGCGAATTAAAACAAAAGTAATATATTTTCGTAACTGTCTGAGCATTCTCCTAGATAATGAACTACATGTCCATACACAATGCACGCTATTGGCATTGACTAATATCGCCAATTTTTTATAGCTAATTATTGTTTAAAGTAATTTTAACGACACTTTCCTCAATAAATTTTATTAAAAATTTATCATTGTATCAAGCAGAAGCAAACTAAAACAAATCATTTATTTTCTTTCTTATTTTCATGCCAGAAAATAAGATAGATATTATTTTTCATGCATTGCGATTCAACTCGTTATCATCGAATGTTTATGTCCTTTGGTTGAATCGTACGACTGATTTTATTTCAGTTAGAAAATAGTTGTAGATCCGGAGAAAGAAAAAAATAGAGAATTAATAGCTTACGCAATAGTGGCTTTTAAGATGGAAAGTTATGACTGAAGTTTTTGAATGAGTACCATTTCTATCGAGAATACGTGCAAGTTAATTTAAATTCAAGGAAAAAATACGACTATGCATTAATGGAATAAGAAGATAAAGGAGATCAGGTGAAACGCTCATAAAAACAAGGTGGATTGGAAAATGTGAGAAAATTGACTAATAATGGACAATATGAGATCGAAGTAAAGGAGAGAGAAAAAGAGAGAGGGAGAGAGAGAGAGGGGTCGAATGATTTGTTATGGTGAAGATAGGGAGAGGAGGGGAGCAAATAGCTCGCGAGGTCAAACGGCACGAGACGCGTGGATACATACACATAAAAGATTGACTCAGATCGACTCGTCGGGAGTTGAAATATTTGATGGCTAAGATGAGCCCAGCTCGGTCGGACAGTCGAGCCGAGCAAAACGAGACATAGAAACCAGTTCCTGTCGCTTAATTTCCACAAATGGACATCTCACTTTATTTATGACCGCTGACTGAGTGTAGTAGTGAGTCGACCCTCTTTCGACATTTCGTCGAGTCAAGGAGTTTGATGGCGCGTATCCAAGGCGTCAAGTAAGTAAAGCACTAAACCACCTATAAGAAGAAGTAGCATTGTCAACAGAGAAGATGACAATTGAACGAAATGAAGACAACGAGAGGCGAAGGGTAAAAGGGCGGAATAGATAGATATATAGATAGATAGAGGGAGAGATAGTGAGAGAAACAGAGAGAGGGAGAGAGAGAGAGAAAGAGAGAGAGAGAGAGAGAGACAGACAGACAGACAGACAGAGAAAGCCACATACACAAGAGGAAGACGCATTTTTTTCACGTGATCTACGTGTAAGATATGAGACCGGCAATAACGAGCTGTAAGAGCAGGGATAAGGGATCGCTCGCTGTGAGACGTGTTTCGCCACTGGATTCTAATAATTAGAGCCAAGCCGTGAACATCGCACTTTCTATCACTGCCTCGTTTACCACTAATTACCTCGAGCGCGGCGCGCACGCATTCGTTCATTGTTGCGCCGCGATGCCGATCGACGCTTTTAAATCGTTGTCCCCGACTAACTTCCTTCGGATAATCACCGTAGTAAACGTTGATTATCTGCACATCAAATGTTCAATATTATGTATACATTTTTTTCTTTCCCCTTCCGTCGCTATCGTAAATGATGGTTAATCTCGTGGAAAGTTATATCGGTATATGTCATCGTAGGATAGTAACATGCGCGCACCTGCTCGTACGTACAAGTAAATGGCGCGCTTTCTCTACATAAACACTTGGATCACTCCGTTGTAAAATGTATAATGTCGCATGTGCCACGTACATGTATACATTACGTCGTGGTCGGATGCGCTATCGGGAGCGCGGCAGTGTACACACACATACACACACACAACGGCGCGTGAAGAGCGAGAGCCGAGAGATGAGAGGTCACGAGTAAAAGTCGCGTCCTCGAGGCTAGCCGCGCGCTGTGCTCTCTGCACTCTGTGCTTGGCATTATGAAAGTAAACTCCGCGAGCCAAGCTAAGCTGAGATCCGCGCTAAAGACAGCTCCTCGTCTTGCTCCATATGCTAATGCGCATAGTAATCTGCATCTTTGTTTGCAGCGTTCTCAGCAAGTGCGCCAGCTCTCGAGTCAATGCGCAATTACCATAGACCTACGACTTTTTCAAGTGAGGTTCAAAAATCATGTTTGATGGATATTATTCTACTGGTCACCGGCTTACGCAATGGCGATCGACAACTTGCCGCAGCCAACAATGTCGTCCTATATAATCCGAGTTAAAAGCCGCAACCTCAAAGAGAAATCATATTGAAAGCATTATTAGCGTTTCGAAGTCGGAAGAAAGTGAGAGAGAGAGACAGAGAGAGAGACAGATAGATAGACAAGCAGAGACAGAGAGAAGCGGAGAGAGGGAGAGAGAGAGAGAGAGACAGACAGACATAAACATAGAGAGAGAGAGAGAGAGAGAGAGAGAGACAGACAGACAGACAGACAGACAGACATAAACATAGAGAGAGAGAGAGAGAGCGAGAGAGAGAGAGAGAGAGAGAGAGAGAGAGAAGTAAAAGCTCGAGCGAGTACGAGGAAGGATAATCTGATCTAGTGAATGTTGAAGTGTGTGCATTTGCGTGTGTGCGTGTATATGTGTGTTAATCGTATTCGATTATCTAGAACATGTGAAAGAGTCTCGGAATAAAGATGCTCACCAGGTTTTTTCACTGGTTCACATGTCATTAGATCTGTACAACGAACAGTCAACGAGAAAGAAGGTCGCCGCTACAAAGACGCGAGTGAATCGATCGGAAAGCACTTAAAGACGAGAGAAGGCGATCGCTATTATTCATTCAAGGCTCATGTACATTTATGCACCGTTAGCTCTTGTCGCTCTCTGCAATTAAGCCAAGCTCATATAGTACTGCTAAGCTCGACTGGTAACTGTGGCTGATATGTGTTTCAAGTGGTTGATATGTATTTATATTTGACAATTCGAGTAATTTTGCAATTGCATACATTAGCGATGATTAAATAATTATTTCATTAGAACTTTCTATCTGGTGCTCTTTTGCAGCTTCCTGTGGCTCGGATTGGAATTGACCTTCATTCGAATCTATATTAAGAGCGACAGATAACATATTAATAATCAGATATTACGCAATGATTCATCATTTGTTACCTGTTTCTGTCGGTCGAGCCTATTTGCAATTGAACGGCAATTCGGCTGGGAGCTTGGGCTGTTAATACATATTAGATATACGAGTATCTATGAGCTACATTAGATTGCTTCTGTTGCGTACTCAATTTTAAAGGCTCTTTACTCCTTGATATTTTTCGATCCACAGCTCTTGCTCAGTCTATAATTTCTAAAGTGACCACACCTTTATTCTTCATAACAATTTTGAAAATTCTCATAAATTCGAAGATTACAATGACGCCACCTAATAAGTTGCTAGACGAACTATCATGCTTCATTGTCAGAAATAAAAATCATAGCTTGTTCAAATTTCACTATCGCATCCATAAGACAATAATCTAAATGCATACACTATATCATTTCATTATGGAATTTCTATTTGTATGTATATATTTCTCAATTTCTCAATTAAAAATAAATGGCAGCGCAAAAGCAACGTTAGTTATCAAAACTAATAATTGATTTGGTCTGAATCACTCCAATGAATTAAGTTCTAATCTCGACTTCGTCGTCCCGTAAGCATTCAGTTCATAACAGATTTTATTGGTCCTCGAAAACCCGTAGAAACCTGCGGAAGCTATAAATCTTACCGTTTAGATTATCTGTTCTGTTCGAAAAATAAAGGTCAAATAACTCATTTGTATTGAAATGATTCGTTCTTTCGTTTCTCAAACACTTCCAAAAGTCCGATCTAGAATTATAAAAACTAGAAATTGACTTAAAGGATATATCTGCCTTGCTTTTTCTACGTAGTATTCAATCTATTACATGCAAATAGTTTTTTATCTTTCAAATAGGAAAATAAATAAACATTGACTATTTACATATTCACTGAAAACTCACAAAAATCGTACCAAAAACTATCTAGCTTTAGTTTATCTCACGTAGTGCACTGATGCCGCTTCCGATAATTTGAAAACACCAAAAAAAATTTTATTACATTAAAGATCGCGAAAATGTGTCACAGACGAGTTTAATACAGTCTTTGATAAAGTTTTATTAATCTGGGTGTTCGAATTTCTCAAAATAATATATTCAAAGTTGACTAACATGTATTTTCGGCATGATTTAGAAATAAAAATGAAATTTGGCCGTATTATTTTCTAATCTCATCGGTTATTAGCAATTAAATTTTCTATATGTTAAAATGAAAATCACATTTTGCAGTCACACCCTGAAAAAAATATTAAATATTAATACATATTTAATAAAGTCTTGAAAAATATTATGGAGGAACTATACTTACGACAAATAAAATGTATTATGTCATATAGTAAAAATAAACATGACGGTAAAATTTATTCTTTTATTTAGAAATAATTACTGCAGAAACAATTCATTTTAGTATCTATTTAATAATTATTACTAATTTAAATAATAAAAATTACTGTATTCTTCAATTTTTACTGTGTAAAATAGAAAAAATGACTACTTTATCAAACTCCCATATAGGTGTCACAATTTTTCCTCATCATATAATAAAACTACTGGAAGAAAATATCTATTCACCCCGCCGCTTTCTTTGTGTGTTAAGTCAAGTTATGTAATTAGTGTGCGTGTTTTAAATAAATTCATATTTTTTTAAATTCCAGTGAATTTTAAATAATTAAAATTTTAAATAATTTCTAAATCATATGGTGAATCCACATGTAAGTTAAGTCATCTTGTAAGCAGATAGTGTCGCATTTTTTAATTCGCGAGAGGCCAAAATACTCATTAATTACTATATAAAAGTACTTTAAACGAATATAATAAGGCATATTTCAATATGCATAGTGCGAATTGTAACATAGGTTAGTTATCAAATTATTAATATAGAGTATAAATACATGACAAGACTCGATAAATTGAATCGATAAAAAATAAATCTGGTGAATTGAACATGAGTAAACAGCTGCAATGGAGCAGGCCATACATTTCGTCACTTAGTAATGAAAGAAAGTCAGTTTATTTAAAATTAATTCAATATCATTTTTTGTCTATTCTTAGATTATCTATCCTTGTTTCTATATTATGAAGTAATTTTTACTAGCTGTTTGGTTTACATATTCGGAGTTGCAATTTTTATCATCATATATTAATTACTTGGAGATAAATAATTGATCATAAAACAGTTTCTAATACCTCCAGCCTACACGCACGGTAATACTACTTTTTTTAATGTGTGCAACGTTGCCACTGGAAAATTTTTTTTCAGGATCTCTAGAAATTATCCCATTTAACATAATGTAATAATTTCTAGGGACACCAAGAAAAATTTATCGAGCAGCAACGCTGAAGGTACGTGAGAATACATAACTTGAAGTTTACAGTACTTATTTCACTCTTTTGTACAAGTAGTTATACTGCAAGTATTAACGTACAGTTACCTGTACTAACCACTAGTGCAGACCATTGACTCAACAGTATCATTGAAATAGCCAACATATTTAGTTGAAAAATTATGTCTATATGTCTGCGAGTAGTTAAATTAAATAAGATGAGATTTAAAAAAGTAAAATTTTTAAATTAATATCTCGTTTTTAAATACCGTTATCTTTTCCAGACTTTGCATATTTTCCACTGTACTTATAATGAATAAAGGAACTTATTTTGAAAGTTTGAGAAAAATCTAATTTCTAACTTTGTAGGAAGAGCAATACTGCATCGTTAGAGCATTAACGATATATATATATATATATAAATCCTCATAACTTTTGAAATTCTAGTTACTACGTGATAACCGTTCTATAAAAGGAGGTAATGTAAATCTGAAAATGTTTTCTGTAGAAAAAATGATGAAAAATATACTTATATAGTAAGATTATTTTAAGATATCTACTATAGTTTCGAAGCTATAAGATGAAAAATCATGATTTAAGAAATCGAACTTTAACTCGTCACAAAAATTTGTTTTAAAGTTAAAAAAAAAGTCTTGAGCAAATCAGTCCAAAATTTATTTGTAGGTATCTTTTGACACATATTACATAAACAAATTTTCACGCATATACCTTCATTAGGCAAAAACTTAACTATACAAGTGGAACTATAACGCAGTTTTTAAAAAATTAAAAGGATTAAACTATTCATTTTTTTACGGAAAAAAAATTTTCTATAAATCATATTTAAATAAGTATAATATATTCTACTTAAAATACAATTTTTTCTATTAGTATGCCTTATGAATACTTTAAGCTATAAGCTTTCCAACGTAGGGTTTTCACTGGGTCTCTCATATAAAAAATTGTCATTTTCTTCTGGCACACTAAAACTGCCTTTCCTATTGGTACCCGAAGCCTATTTTTGTACACTTTATTTATTAACGTTTTAAATTATGCTTATGTTAGAGATTCATTGTATTGACAAGTTACAGGTAATTACAAAAACTTTAAAAATCAAATATCAATATAATACAGCAATTATGTGTCTACATGAACTTATTGATACGTCCATTCATTTAATTTCAAGAATTACAGTTGTAACTTACTATGAAAATATGCGTGTACTAAAATATGTAAACAAATATCAGAAGTTTTCTTGAGTTGACTTTCGGGCAGTAAGGTTTGCGATCGTATCAGTCATCAGTACAGTTAAAATTTAGTTGTATAATGTATCTCATCAGTGACATTTATAAAATTTGAAAAATAAATAAAGTTTAGTTGTTGCGAAAAATAATTTGCTAAACTTTTATTTCAATATCTGACAATCTTAACCAATTAAAACTGATTTTATTTAAAAAATTATAAGTTCAGGTTAATTATACTATTTTACAAAAAAAGGTTTTAAAAAATCATGAGCCTATATTTCTTACTGTTATTTAATACCAACTATACCAGAAAAAAAGGTTTTTAAAGATGTGCCTTAAAAAAGAATTATTTTTTTCTTTCAATAGCAAATTTTTAAAGTTTTGAGAATTTATTCATATATAGCAACTTTCTTTATTATCCACACACATGTATATATATTAGGACTAAAGTCCAGACTTTAGCTAGTGTTAGCCTTAGCCGACTAGGGTTAACTCTAGCTACCCTTTTTGGATTAGGTTAGTTGACATAGCTAAGATCAGACTTTATCCAGCTAAAACTGAACTTTCCCTGGCTAGAGCTAGCATCCAAATATATGTGGCTAATATTGATTTCACTGTAGGTAAGAATCTGCATCCTCTTTCCTCTTATAACAAAGAGAACCTGATAAAGTGAAGCCAGCTTCGTCGTAATTTGATAGGTTGAAAGAGTCATGGGATTAGTTGCTATGTGATAGTATATGTTGTGGACGCTTACAGTAGTGCTCAAAATTATAAGGCACCCCTGATTTCGCTTTATTTTATTTAGGATTTTTAATCTTTATAGAGCCTTGAAGGTTTGAATTTTCTAGTAGTCATTCCCAATATTTTTTTTAATCAAAATTGGTGTTTTTCTAAACAAAAAAATGTTAATCCGATGTAGGTTTGATCCACTACAAAATTTTCATGCAGATTTGAATTTAAAAAGTAATATTTTTTGAAACAATAATATATCATCGATTTCGTTGCACTTAAAACACTCTACAAATGTTGTATCAGTATATGACGACATGATTCTTTTTTCTTCATATTTTTTCAACTTTCAGCTTCAACTGATGAAAATTTCAAATGGCTATATATAAAATTGTTCAAACCACATAAAAATAACGTCTAATTTTCATATTTAAAAATCGCTAATTTTATTGCATTTAAAGCCATTTTTTTTCAAATACCCCAGTCATTTTTTAATTTTCTGCACACAAATTGCAGGAAAATACATTTTCTATTCGTTTTAAACCAATTGGTTTTAAAACAAAGATATTATAAAATTTTCTTTACATTTTTATAAGATTTTTGCAATCCTTGGGTATTATAAAGAGGAAACGTCATAGAATGCTATCTTCTGAACCTTGTAGATCACTTCGTGCTTCATCTTTCGGCAAAAGTAAGGTCATTCTTATAACCATATATCTGATATTGTTACATAACTTGTTTATTTTGTTCGATAAAAAATTGAGGTAAGTGTGACATATTTTATTCTACGTTTGTCTACTGTTTTTTTTTTTTTTGTCAACGCAACTAATAAATTTGTAGGTTTTATTAAAAAAATAATTATGGGGAGGAAAGCAGTGCCCGAAGCAAAAAAAAAGGCAAATTATTTGTTTGTTCAAAGCAAATAAAAACCAGACTAAATTATTGAACGTAAGTAGATGGTGTGTACAAAATACTATTACTGCTTATCACAAAAGTAAGACGGTGAGAAATAAGAAAAATACAGGAAGACCGCGCGCAACAAGTTCTCGAATTGATAGAATTATCATTCAAAAAGCCAAATAAAATCGTACTATAACAGCAAATAGTATTAAAAGTCAATTAGATCTAGAATTAAAGGTTAAAATATCCAGATAAACAGTTAACAGGCGTTTGCTTGAAAAGAATTTGAAGTCTCGTGTCACGACTTCCAAACCTCTACTAACCTCTGTAAATCGTAAAAAAAATGTTCGAATATCTATAATATTTTTGTTTCAAAACCAATTGGTTTAAAACGAATAGAAAATGTATTTTCCTGCAATTTGTGTGCAGTAAATTTAAAAATGACTGGGGCAATAATAAAAGATATAAATATTGTGTAAAATATTAGATATTTTTTAATATACACTAATTACAATCGTGAACATCTACCATCATTGTTTATCATTTACATCGTGAAGGATATAATTAGAAAATAATAATTTTAATGTTTTTATAACTTATATTACATTTATTATAATTTTTTTTTAAATTTTGAACGATGGATTTTCAGTACAGAACTTCGGATGATGAAAATTTAAAACATCATGGACAATATTATTAAATCGCGAGAATCAACTAACTGCATATAATTAATAAATTATATTTTCGGCTATATTTTATATTAAACTAAGAGAATATTTAATGCATATTATATTTTTAAATTTTCAATTTCGGCAATAGAAGTTTTGATCTATATTCGTGCATTAAAATTAATGTGACAAAAAAACGAAAAATATGAACATGCGAAGTGCATTACATATCACTATTCACACTAATGATAAATCAAAAAAATTAATTGTTTTGTAATACGTTGAATTAAAACAATAATTTTAAGGATATTCTGCAAGTTCCTAATATTTTACATATTATAATACTATAGATATCTTGAAAAATAATAAAAATAATAAATATATTTTTTGTTATTTCAGATAGCATTCGGTGCTTTCCTCCGTGCCGCGTGGAAAGATGAGTGTTTCATACAATAAATCAAACATTTCTTTCTTTTTCACGTAGTGTAATATTAATAATTGACGGATGTAGGATTAGTTCTAGGTTTAACCTAGAGCCATTTATTTCTACATTTTCGATACTCTGTGCGCAAAGTGCGTCTTTCCCACACGCTTGGCAGAAAACGTGCGTTGAAAATCGCACTTTCTACACGTCGCGTCGTATCAAAAAGTACGGTACGGCCCATGTTCGGGAAAGAGTTTCTCGTCTCGTGTATCTTTCCACCCTCGCTTCGCTCGGGCGTAAATATTATTGATTATTAAATTAACATATTAATTAAATACGGTCATTGTAGCTTTGTCAAAACAGTATTTTCTTTTGTCTCCAGAATTGAATCGATATTGAACTCCTTATGTTATAAAGCAGATATGTAAAAACTATTATACTTTTTAACACTGACTACCTTTTGCGGGTCTTCATGGAAATTGGTTTTAGTATGATCAACTTCTGCTTTATTAAAGGCGTAGAGTCTACTAGTAAATAACTAGTAATAAATTAGTTCTATTCCATTCCGAACATATACATGTAATTATTTGATATATCAATATTTTCCTTTAATTTTATTGCATAATTGACAATAGATATCAATTGCATAATTGATACTATTGGTAATAGGTCCAGCAAAAATAAAAGTTATCATCAAATGATATAAATTGTGTTGATAACATTTAATACATACTTATTTAATTTATTTAAAGCATCTGGAACTGAATAGCATCCGTGCAAAACTTGAGTCATTTCACTACTTTCAAGTTTAGAAAGAAAATTAAAAATATGTAATATAATATTCTTTAATAGTCTAATGACATTGAATTTGATAACTGTTGAAAAAAACCCATAAATGTTAAAAAAAGCATTTATGCAACTTTTTACTTAACCAGAAGTTTTTTTATACAAATTTCACTTACTAGAAAGTAAGCTGTAGTTATTTATGTTCTTTTCTGATGAGCTTCTAGTAAATTTTTACGCAAAATAATTTTCTGCATCTGTTTATTGTATAAAAAGAAGCCAAAAAAAGTATCATAAAATAAATGGTAAAATTGGAAGTGAATTAAAACAGTTATTCCCTTATTTCAATACGTGTAACCCGTGATTACCTTCCGTTATTTGTGATGTTTGTAGTCTGAAGATTGCGCGTGCTAGTACAAATGAAAGCTTACGTGTTACTTATTATGCTGAACTACTTTAATTATAAATTCAAACAGAAAACTCATGCTTCTAAATCAGGAAAAAACTATGAGTATACTTTATTCAAAGAAATCATATCTCGACAAGGAAATATCAACAAAACATTCAATACAAAGAGAAAATTACTATCAAAGATATTAAAGACTATAAAAAGATGTTTGAAGTGTTTACAATGATAAGCAAAGGCATTAAACATAAGTAAAATTCAATCAAGTTATTAGAAAATGTTCAAGAAAATTTTAGTGATTCAAGTTAAGCATTTAACCTCTAAATTATTAAAAAAAGAAGACTAGATAAAGATATAGTATTAGACTATAATATATTATAATATATTAAATCTATTATTAGGAATATTGAAGTGCCTTTATCACAACAGCGTAAGACATTAAGGGTCACTATTAATACTAAACAAAAACAACTACGTCAAATGTCGTCCAACCGATTTAAGCGAGTTGAGGAACGATGCAAACTTATTTGATTGACAACTCTACACATTTTCGTCATTCGTGAGGCGGAAAACACGCAAAATAATCGAATCGCATGCGTATGAAGAAGTTGTTCAAGAATCTCCTAAATTGGATCCATTTTTTTATTTAAATTCATTTAATTTTTAGAATGTTCAAAAATATATAGTTCGGAAAATTCTAAGTTGTGCCATTGTTTGAAATGACTTGATGCAATTTGTGAAAAATTAATGGACCAGAGAAATATGGTTTTGATTTCCAGTTGACTTTTGCTATTGAGAGTAGTGGTAGTTCTTTGAAATTTACATTAACGATTTAATTAAAAACCGATATTAACTTCAATGAGAAAGTTTCTAGAACTTAAAATAAAATGAAAGATACTAGAGTAAAAAAATATTTATCATTACGCTTACGATACTCAAGAGATCGTACTCAAGAGAATGAGAACATGAAGCTGTTATAAATTAAATTGAAAATAAATGATTCATTCACTAAATTTCTCAGAATAATTATAACAGATTTAAAACTTACAAATATTATCATTGGTTTGATGAGTAATATAAGTTATTGTCCATTTGCTTGGTGTAACTACAGCGGATTGTATTTCTAATTACAATGATTGGTGTAAAAGTGGAGGTGAGAAGAACAAAATACAAAATTTTTAAAATTATATCAACGAGCTCCTGTTTCATACAGAAGATAATGAATGATTGATTTTGTCAGTTCTACCTCCTCCAGTGTTACACCTCTTATTAGGATATGTAAACATCTACACTAACTTACACAAACAATATTGAGAAATTCAGAAATCGCTGAAAAATAGGTTCAACAGAATCATTTTAAAAAAAACTATACTAATAGTGGTAGTTATTCATTTGAAGAAAATTCTTGTAAGATTTTACTAAAAATTCCAACAGATACACGAAACTAACGTTAGCGGTCTAGCTGATGGTATTAATTATGTAGATACTGTTATGAAGTTTGAAAATGTTGTTAATGCTAGTTTTTCTTTCAATCTAAAACCATCTTATCAAGATCATATTCAAGAATTCCAAAAAGTTAGGAACGGTTAGGAATATCAGTAACACTAAAAAAGCACAATTTTTCATCATGTTGCACAATTTTGTGATAAACATAAAAAAAGTTTAGGATTTTCAAATCACTGAATCTATATATCATAATTTCAACGAAATGTGAAAAAATTATGAAGTTTTAAAGCTTAACGACGATTACTGGATAAAATTGCTGTCAGTATTAAATAAAAATAATAGTTTGCGTGTATAGAATGAATACTAGTTATTACATGTAAATATCCAAGCATTAGTATTTTATATTACAAAGAAAATATTATAATATTCATTGAATTTATTACATGTTCAATTGTATAATAACATGAATTTTTGTCAAAAATATGTTGTAAAACATATTTATACTCAAAATTGTTATACTTCATGATGTAGTTGTTGTTATTTCTGTTGTTGGGATTGTTCCATCGTCACAAAGACGCATATATGTATATATCTGTATGAGTGAGTTTTAGCGCCATTCTCATGAACACGACGGAAGTGGCGGCGCTGGCCATGCCGCTCGCTCCCGAACGTACATGTGAATGCGCGCGAAGACGAAAGAATGAGCGACAATCCGCGCTAGTCGTCGACGACAATCCACAGCGTGCGGAGCTCCCTCGCGTCTCTTAACCTTTCATAAGGTTTTCTTGTATCATTGCAATTTTACTCTCGCCATTATCGGCTTATAATTATTGAAAAATTGTACGCATTATCGTCATCGGTAGTGTGTGTCAATTGTGTGTTGATTAAAAATCAAATCTAATTCTAAGAACGAGTGTGGACCACGCGGCCATTGTGTGTGCTTCACTCGTGTGCGGCTTGTGCGTGCGTGTTGCGTCATTCATCATAGCTTTAATCTCATAATAATTCTTCATTGTAATTCAATAAAAGGGTTTTGTGCCGTAATAGGCTTTCCCTTCAAATAGTGATTTGTCATTTTACCTTAACCTTTGATAATAATAAAAAAATTAAAGTAAAAGTAAAATCAGATAATTTTCAACGGGGTTTTACACAAACTTTAAATCATTCAATTTGTAATAAATTAAAATTTGGTGTATTCAGTTCAATTAGATAGAATCAATAACAAATAGCTCAAGCTGCTGAGCCCCAACGGTTTAGCAGCTCACGATCTTTTATGGTGCCTCCTGTGAGGTGTGCATCACCTCGCGCAACTTTTGAGTGACGTCACGCGCGTGCAAGTTTCAGCGTGCTCGTGCGAGAAAACAATAGCGAGCGAGATTCCATAGCGATTTCACGCGCGCTCATAAAAACTATAGCAACACTCGTTGCACTTATCATGCGTTCTGGCGAGCCTCAGTGTTCATCGAGCCTGACGTACATCAGTCAACCATCATCCAACAGCACTCAACGTCGTTGTCGCTCCCTTCGCCGAACATCTCACCACCCAGTTGGTCGCAGCGCATATCAAAGGTCGACGTGGGATTTTGTTGAGATAAGTTTCTCTTAATTTCGCAATTTTGTTTAATTTTGAATATTTCTTTTCTTTCATTATTTCATAATTCCAATTTCATTGTTATATTATTTCACAATTGTCTCGAAAATCGTGGCAAGTTGCTTTTATGTGTCGAAGTCTTCCGACCACCAGTTCTGAGAAATCGACGCGTGTGATTGCGCGCTGAGGTTATGTGTGCATCAACTGTCGTTCGACATTTGATTCATTCGCTTTTAATTCATAGTTGACCATACAATGAGATTGTATTTTCTTTTACGTAGATAGTTATTTCTTGTTTTTTGAAAATTAACCTAAATATTTCAAAATTAACAGTTCTTCATTTTTTTTTATGTTCATTCTATTTTATGAAAACATTGCATTTTATTCGCTTAATCGCTTAAAGTATAAATGCTTACATAAGTCTGTTTTTCTATATTGAGTAAAATTTTATTTTTTAGTAAAAGATAAGTTTGTTTAAATATTAAACGATTTAGTAATTTTATCGATAATAAATATATAAATAATTAATTACTTGTTTAGTTGCATATAGCAACCTTAAATATTAATTTGAATTTAGTATTTGACAAAAATCATTTTTTTTTCTCTTTATTTCTCTTTTGAAAACTTAACAATGTCTACTGAAAAAGACAAGCGCATCACGCATATTGTCCAGAAGGGCAAAACTGTAGAAAGACAGATTCAAGCTCTTAGGGACTTTCTTGCTGGTGATTCGCCAGATCCAACAAACGCAAAGCTTCGTTCGACAAATCTGTCTTCATTATTTAATGAGTATAGTCGAAATATCGACGAACTTGCTAATCTTCAATCTGATCATCCTCAAATTGCCGCTCTTCCAGAGGTAGAAAACAATTATTATCAGGTTGTTAGTGCTGTTAGAAAATTACAGGGTGCAGAGCCAAGTGCACAGTCTACTCTTTTGAACACCAGTAATCTGACTTTCACTGAGCAAAACGATTTGCCAAAGCTTCCCGAAATCAGAGTTGTTACTTTCAGCGGAGACCAAAATGAGTGGGTTGCTTGGAAACACAGTTTCGTGGCTCTTGTTCATGAACGTCCAAACACAAGTAATTTCGTGAAACATTCTCTGTTGATTGGTTATCTTTCTGGTTTAGCTAAGGGCATCATCAAGCACTTGCCTCCCAGCGAAGCAAACTACTCAGTTGCGTGGAAAGAATTGTACAACGCTTTTGATCAAAAGCGCATTGTCACCAACGAGCACATCGATGCTATTTTGACTTTGCCTAAACTTTTCGAAGCAAAGGAAGATAGTCTCTCGAACCTGTTGAGTTTAGCTCGTCAGCATGTCAACATGCTGCAACAATTAGACATCGTTGTCAATGAGGAATTCATGATTAGAATTCTCGAGAGATGTTTGCCTACAAGTGTGGTCTCAAGATTACAAGATCGTCTGGTAGCAAACAAACTTCCAAAACTGGATGAGCTGTTCAGTTTTATACAAAATACGATTTTCAGACTTCATCAACTGGGAACACTCCCATCTTCCTCTAGGAAAAGACCTGCTGATAAGAGCAATCATGCGAAGAGTAAAGTCGCAAAGCATGAGGCTCGTTCTCTTGTTACTACTACTGCTGATGATAAGAAACATTCTAAAAAGTCATGCCCCAAGTGTAACGAAGCACATCATCTTTTTGTATGTCCTATTTTCAGAGATAAAATGCAACATCAAGAAAAATGGACTTTCGTAAATCAAAACAAACTCTGTCGCAATTGCCTTTATGCCCATACCTTTCCTTGCAAAAGCGACAAACGCTGCAAAACTTGTGGAAAGGCTCATCATACATTGCTTCATGCAGACAAAGGATCCAAGTCATCGGACAATACGAGTAATGGAGCAAATGCCTCTTCAAGCAGCACTCCGCAATCATGACTAACATTTCAGTCGTTCACGTCAAATGCCTTTCCTTCAGACTGTCAGTTAATGACCACTGCAGTCATCAAGTTTCAAAATGGTAGAGGAAATTGTTACATGGCACGAGCTTTACTAGATTCTTGTTCAACAGTCAACTTAATTACTGAAGAATTTGCTAATAAATTAAAATTACCAAAATTAGCTTGTTCAATTAACATTGGGGCAGTTGACGGTTCGAGCACTGTCTCAAATAATTATGTCAGAGCCACTTTTCATTCTGTTTACAATAATTCCAGTCATGAATTAAATTTCTTAATAGTTAAAAAAATTATTGATTATGTGCCTAATGAAACATTTCCTCGTGAACGCTTTGATATCCCTAAAAATATTAAGCTCGCTGATCCTGAATTTCACGTTCCTAAATCAGTCGATGTTTTGTTGGCTTCTAATACTACCTTATCGTTGCTATCTGTAGGTCAAATAAAACTTGATCATGAAGGTTCTCAGATTATCTTTCAGAAAACTATGTTAGGTTGGGTAGTTGCAGGAGGTTCCCATGTTCTAACACCTTCAAGTAGAGCATCTTGCAATGTCGTGAAGTTGGATCGACTGCTTGAGAGATTCTGGAATATCGAAGATCTTGATCACGAGCCATTGAAGTCTCGCGATGATGTAGCATGTGAACGACATTATGTCGAAAATACTCAACGTGACGAGTCCGGAAGATATATCGTTCGTCTGCCTTTCAGAGATAACAAATTCGAGTTAGGTCATTCTCGAAGGCAAGCTTTACAGCGTTTTCAAGCTCTCGAAAGAAAATTCGGAGCCAATCCATCGTTCAAGGAACAATATGTAAAATCCATGGACGAGTACATTGCTCTAGGTCACATGACCTTGTGTGATGATGAGTCAAAAGATGGCTATTATATCCCTCACCTTGCTATAATGAAGGAATCCAGCGAGACTACGAAGTGCAGACCTGTCTTCGATGCTTCTGCAAAAACTTCCAATGGTATTTCGCTCAACGATGTTCTTATGCCTGGTCCTACAATTCAGGACACCATTTTCAAACAAATCTTACGATTCAGAACACATCAATATGTTGTTACTGCAGATATCGAGAAGATGTATAGGCAGATTCTTGTGCATCCTGACGACCGAAAATATCAAAAAATTTTGTGGTATATTCAAGGTAGAATTCGTACTTTTATCCTCAATACGGTGACATTTGGTACTTCTACCGCTCCATTCCTTGCGATTCGTACTCTTCATCAGCTTGCGCGAGATGAAGCGAAAGATTTCCCTCATGTCAGCAAGCTTCTTCTTCGTGACTTTTATTTCGATGATTTCGTATCCGGTGCTGATTCTATCGAAGAAGTTTTGAGTATCCAAGATGAAATGACCGAGCTCCTAAGTCGTGGTGGGTTTGTCATCCGCCAATGGGCTTCGAATCAGGTCGCTGCTCTAAGTAACATAGACAAGAAGATCTTCAATCTTGAGTGTGGAGTAACAGAAAACTTTATTCACAAAACTCTAGGAGTCATTTGGGATTCTGAACGAGATGTCTTCACTTTCTCTGTAAAAACTATCGACCCTCAAGCTACGTCTACAAAAAGAAAGCTTGTGTCTGAAGTTGCCAAGGTTTACGATCCTCTGGGCCTTTTGGGTCCCGTAATTCTTGGTGCTAAGGTATTGATTCAGGATTGCTGGAAAGCATTAATCAATTGGGATGAATCATTGTCACAAAACATTCATACGAAGTGGGTATCTTTGGCTAACCAGCTTCCTTGTTTGCAAGATTTTGCAACTCCTCGACATTTACTATGTCCCAATGCTGTCTCGGTTTAGATCATCGGATTTGGGGACGCATGCAAAGATGGTTATGGTGCTTATATTTTCATCAGATCAATTGACAAAGATGGCAAAATTACCATCAGGATGGCTTGTAGCAAATCTAAGGTAACACCTCTTAGTGGTCTCACGATTCCTCGTTTAGAACTTTGTGCTGCAGTCATGCTGAAAAGGTTGTATGTCGAGTTGAAATCGCAGCTGGACTGTCCCATCTCACGCATTATTCTCAAGTCTGATTCAAAAATAGTGCTTTGTTGGATTAAAAAGGCTCCTCATTTATTGCGAACGTTTGAAGCAAACAGAGTCGCTGAAATCCAAACCTTAGGTAATGAAGTCGAATGGGGATACGTCTGCTCAGCCGACAACCCCGCTGACGCTTTATCGCGAGGCCAACTGCCTTCTGAGTTTATGGTAAACTCTCTGTGGACTTCTGGTCCCAAATGGCTAACTCTTCCTATCAATGAGTGGCCTGAGTCAGTCGACTCCGCTATATCTGAAATTCCTGGGTTGAAGAAAACCACTTGTTTAATTACCACGCTTTCACCTAGTGACATGTACTCTCGTTTTTCTAGTTTTCAACGTTTGATTCGAGTTGTTGCTTACATGCGTCGTTGGATAGGCATAAAAGCGAGAGACAAAAGTGTATAACTCTTTCCTGATACCAAAAACAAAGATGAACGAATGGTAAAAATTAGGAAATTAGTTCCTCCTTTAACCCGTTCTGAGATGGAAAAAGCTGAGATTCAGATCTTCACTATGGTCCAGCTTGAATGTTTCCCCAAAGAAATAAATCTTCTAAAGACCGCTCTGGAGTCTAGTCCAGGCAATTATGCAGTTCCATTTAGGAAAAGTACAAAATTCGATGAGTTGAATCCTTTCATAGGAGAAGACGACTTAATCAGAGTAGGTGGCCGCTTGAAAAAGGCTAAATTAATTTACGTTACAAAACATCCTATTCTGTTGCCTAGTAATCATCATGTCACTGATCTCATCATACGTGACTTGCATGAGAATAATCTTCACACTGGTATTCAATCGACTCTATATCTTCTCCGGCAAAGATTTTGGATTCTCAATGGAAAAAATCAGATTCGTGGCATTATTCATCGTTGTATCGAGTGCATCCGCCAATCTCCTAATATGATGCACGCTAAAATGGCTGATTTACCTGAGTCTCGTGTGACTCAATCGCTGCCTTTCAATCACACTGGTCTGGATTTCTTCGGCCCTATCCTCATCAAAGAGAAGAAAGATCGAAATCGAAGCTTCATCAAAAGCTACGGCTGTGTCTTCGTATGTATGGCTTCAAAAGCCGTACACATCGAGCTTGTTTCCGATCTTTCAAGCGAAGGCTTCTTAGCAGCCTTACGACGGTTTGTCAGTCGAAGAGGGGTCCCTTCGCATATCTTCTCAGACAATGGTACTAATTTCGTTGGTGCAAACAGAGAACTTCTCGAAATATATAAGTTGTTTAAAACTGACGAGTTCAAAAAAGATATAAGGAGTTACACTCTTACAAAACGGATAGAGTGGCATTTCAATCCGCCACTTTCTCCCCATTTTGGTGGTTTATGGGAAGCTGCTATAAAGAGTTTCAAGCACCATCTTCGTCGTGTCTTGAAAGATCAAAAGCTTACTTACGAACAGCTTAATACCTTGCTCATTGAGATCGAAGCTATTTTGAACTCGAGACCCCTGTGTTCAATTTCTTCAGACCCTAATGATCCTCTCGCTATTACTCCCGCTCATCTTTTAATCGGTCGGATCTTCAGTTTCTTACCCGAACAAAATTTGGTTGAAGTTCCAGATAACCGATTGTCAACTTACAAATTCATCACCAAGGCCAGGCAGGACTTCTGGAATCGATGGCACAAGGAGTACCTGAACGAGCTCCAAACTCGTCAAAAATGGCATGAATCTACAGCGGTGTTGAAGCCTGGATCTGTAGTTATCTTAATGGAGGATAATCTGGGATGCGCACGTTGGCCACTGGGTCGAGGTCTTTCCTGGGAGCGACGGCATCGCTAGAGTGGCTTCAGTGAAGACTGCGAGCGGCGTTTATAAACGTAATATAACAAGACTTTGTTCATTACCTGTAGTTTAAGTGTTCATAACTTAGAGATTTAGATTTAGAAAAGTCATAAGTTATAGTTATTCAATTCATATTGATATAATCAGCTTCAAAGCTTTGTTAAATTTTTCAATTCTTAATTAGATTTACTTATCGAACAAAAAGTTCTGCGATAATATTGCCAATCAAATGAGCAGTCCCTCCAAAGAAAACTGACTCTCATACTTGTCTAGTCTTCTTTAGTCAAGTGTTTAAGATTTCATTCAATCAATCTAGTGTAAATTATGTAAATATGTTGTAATATTTTAAAATTATTTATTTTGTTTTCACAAACTGCTTCATAGCTTTAAGTATAAAACTCGATTTCGCAGCTTGCGCCGGGAGCATGTTCCATCGTCACAAAGACGCATATACGTATGTATATATCTGTATGAGTGAGTTTTAGCGCCATTCTCATGAACACGACGGAAGTGGCGGCGCTGGCCATGCCGCTCGCTCCCGAACGTACATGTGAATGCGCGCGAAGACGAAAGAATGAGCGACAATCCGCGCTAGTCGTCGACGACAATCCACAGCGTGCGGAGCTCCCTCGCGTCTCTTAACCTTTCATAAGGTTTTCTTGTATCATTGCAATTTTACTCTCGCCATTATCGGCTTATAATTATTGAAAAATTGTACGCATTATCGTCATCGGTAGTGTGTGTCAATTGTGTGTTGATTAAAAATCAAATCTAATTCTAAGAACGAGTGTGGACCACGCGGCCATTGTGTGTGCTTCACTCGTGTGCGGCTTGTGCGTGCGTGTTGCGTCATTCATCATAGCTTTAATCTCATAATAATTCTTCATTGTAATTCAATAAAAGGGTTTTGTGCCGTAATAGGCTTTCCCTTCAAATAGTGATTTGTCATTTTACCTTAACCTTTGATAATAATAAAAAAATTAAAGTAAAAGTAAAATCAGATAATTTTCAACGGGGTTTTACACAAACTTTAAATCATTCAATTTGTAATAAATTAAAATTTGGTGTATTCAGTTCAATTAGATAGAATCAATAACAAATAGCTCAAGCTGCTGAGCCCCAACGGTTAGGCAGCTCACGATCTGTTAGGGATAATCAATATTGTATCATCTGTTATTGCATTATTAAAGCTGTAATAAAAAAATCTTTTCCGTTGAGTGAAAATTTTTTTATTTTCCAAATCAGTTATGTAAACCGATTTTAAAAATTACGACTAAATGTTCGTAATGTGTCTAGAAATCATTCCTAAAAGGAATTTCGCACTGATATTGAATTTTTAATTAAATTCATTTCAGTGAAACGTGGCATGTACTTTGTCTGTGCTCCTGATTTCTTACAGATTTATATAATAACTCAAGTAGAGCGTACATAGCAGTTTAAGTATGTTACTTGCAATTAGTACATTTGATTTCATTTTATGATTGGCTGATTACATGATTTTATGACTTGAATATGGTATCTATTCAAATTATATAAATTAACTTAATGATTTCTTTTTTGTAAGAGAGAATTACGATGCGCCGATTCATCCTTTAGCTCTTGTTATCGTTCATTCGTCACTTCAGTCTGTAAGTGTGTATGTATGCACTTATATACCAATTTTGTTTGTTTGAGGTGCGGTGAACAAGGTGATTGGTAGAGTCAGGAGCAGCCGACGATTGCGGATGATGAGAAGAGACGGTAAACACGAGATCGAGAGGGGCGAGAAGTAAGTTGTCGAGAGAGAGAGTTTTAGGGAGAGATGGAGCGTCATCTATTTTTCGACGGGTTTGGAGTTGTTTTCGAGCACGACGTTGCTGCGTTTCGATTATTGAGGATACACGCCCGAGACAAGGGACGGTTTTGTCAGATTTTGTTGTTATTGGTAGCTGGATCAATTTCAGCTAGTGTTGAATCCTGGTACGGCATCGTGCAACCGTTTATCCGATCGAGATCGGTAACGTCCAGTAACTGGACGGGAGCAGCAGCAGTGTTAGTTGTGTAGTAAAAGGAGCAGCAACCAGGAGGCAGTCAACAGATCGTGAAGATCGGTGCCCATATCTTTCTCTCTCTCTCTTTCCCTTTCTTTTTGCATGTATGGGCATCGTGTTTACGCGTGTGTGGTCGAGCAGTTTTGCTGGCTCTCATGTCTTTTTCTTTTTTTTTTAGAAAAAATTAAATAGAGTATTTCAAAAAACAAATCTTGCTCTTTTAAATGTCGTTGAGTTTGCTTAACTTCTTTGTTTCGGTGAATTATTGCATTTTGAAATTTAAAACAAAATAGATGCCAGTGTAGCGCAGTTTGTCTTGTATAATTTTAACTTAAAAACATAAAGATTGGTAACAAATGACCTATTGAAGTCACAGCACGCGAGAAATAAATTAATACAATTTAAAAAACAAAATAAATGGCAGTTCAATGGCAAAAAGAGCTTGTGGGTTTAAGGTGTGGGTTTATGAGTTTGGCGTTCATGGACTTACGATTAGTAAAATTTTCAATGTCAAATAAATTTTACTCAAAAATTTTTCTAAATTTAAGCTTGGATTCGGGAAGAGGAAACTTTTTACAAACGAGAACATCAATTTAGTTCTAATCTTAATCATCAACTCTAAAAATTTTTAATGATTTTTATATTAATTAAATAGCTAATCTATGACTACTTGGCTTGTAATGGATACTAGGAAAGTCATAAACATAAAAATGTCAAAATATAATAACCCGATGAAAAAAAAAATATATTTGAGCAAATTCATCAGCATTCACAAGAGCAAAATTTTTACTTCAAAATAATAATAATAATAATAATAATAATAATTCCGAGCTGGTCCAGTGAGTGGTAACACCTCACTGGGCAAATGCTAGCTTCCAACGTCCACGACGTGCCCGGTGGAAATGTTGTCCGTCGCGTCAATGCTCTGAGCAGCAACGCCATAACGGACACGGCCAAGAGGAAGATATGGCTCACAAATGACGCAAAAGATAATGGTATTCTGCCGATGTGTCCAACCATTAATCACTTATACACACACACACACACACTACGCAAACACTCACACACACACGCCTTCTTGCAAATCGGGGAACCCTATAAACGGGTCTTACCGAAAAGCGAATGGTCGAGGACTCCTATAAACGGAGCCGCCTGAAAGCGAGTGAAGGGGATCTCTCTAAACGGGCTCTCCCCATGAACGCAGCCCGGTTTTGCCTATGGGCACTTACATACACGCACACACCACAGGGGGGAACACTGAACACACAGGGTAAACATACAGGGCGGGGGGACCTCAGGGGCCGTGCGTTGTCCCAGCGCGGTTCGTGAAGTCGCGACCACGAGGGACCTTCAGCACAACGGGACAAAACAATAAATATGAGTATGCACAATGAAAACACTAATGTACCTCCAGTGGTAACTCCTTCTCAGGAGGAATCCACCCCGGGTTCTGATCGGGTGAAAGCCCCGGTGGCCACGGGCAGCGGCACGGATTTTGAGGGCCGTACTTTGTTCACGGGAATGGGGAGAAAGACACGAAAAAACGACACGAACCTACTGAACTTACCGAGACGACAGAGGACGGACAGTGTGTCAAGCGGCGCCAGCGGGGTGAGCTACGCCTCTGCCGCTGACAGCCAAGAATCAACGACAGGACGAACACCGACAATAACAAACGATACACGAGACGTGACGGAACTGCTGCGGCTCATACAAGAGACGGCGACGAAAATGGCGAAGGCAGCAAACATACAAAAGAACATGAACATGATAGTGAAGACGGGAATTAAGACAATTCTTGAGACTGTGGACATCGCGCTTCACAAGCGATCGGACACAGTTTCGGAAAGACGTTTCCAAGACAACAACAATACAGACAGGACAGCGGCGAATAAGGAAGAAACGCCACGGACGAAACGAAAATGTTCGCCGGTTGGAACCACGCCGAAGCCCTCACAAAAGAGGCCACCGACGATCGAAACGACCAAGGACTGGCAGACGGTAACACGAAAACGATCAGACAAGACAAAAAAGAAAACGGACGTAAGGAATCGGCCTGACAGAGGGGAACCGGCCCACCGGAAAAGGGGTCTGGCTGTCCTGATCAGGCCGGGCACGGACACGACGTACTCTGACGTAGTACGGAAAATACGGACGACGATCGACCCGAAGGAGAGCCACATGCAGGTGACAACCCTGAGGAAGACGAAGAACGGCTTATGTCTTCTGAAGCTACAGGTAGACGTAGACAAGCCGGACGGACGTGAGATGTTTGGACGACAGATCCAAGACACGGTCCGGGAAGCGGGCTTTCGAGTCCACATTTTCGGTCCAAACCGCGTTGAGCAGTATATGGCGGTCTGCGAATTAGAATCGCGGGAAGCCGATGCATTGCTTCGGCGTGGTCGGATCGGAATTTGCTGGGTGCATTGCCGCGTTCGGAAACGACTGACGGTGACAAAATGTTACAGATGCCTGGGCTTCGGCCATGTAAAAGCTGAATGCACAGGCAAGGACAGGACGAAATGCTGCCGCAAGTGTGGCACATCCGGACACTACGTGACGGAATGCCAAAACAAGCCGGTCTGCCCACTGTGCTCCGAGGCCGGGCACGGGGACATCGCCCACCTCGCCGGAGGCGGCAGGTGTGCCGTGTTCCGGGCCGCGCTGGAGGCGTGAAGGGGGCGGATCAGAGGACGGACAAAATAATTCAGGGAAACTTGAATCGAAGTAGGACTGCAGACATGCTCCTACCTTAGATGGCCGACGAATATGACGCGGACATCCTGATTCTGAGTGAACCATACAGGAGAAAGACGACCCAGACATACATTACAAACGAGACAGAGATCACTGCTATCTGGATACGGGGCGGCACCCAATCTAGAGCCTCCGCGGTGTCGGGGACGACTACGTCTGGGTCACAGTTGGCGCTGTCACTTATCTCTGCGTCTACCTGACACCCAACTGTACCGCGATGGAGTTTGAAAGAAAGGTGGCACTCCTAGAAGACGGGATCAGGGACCTACCCGGGGATGTCATCGTTGCGGGGGATTTTAACGCGAGGGCGACTGAGTGGGGAATGAACGAAACGAATAGACGCGGACGACTACTGCTGGAAATGTCCGCAAGGCTCGATCTAGCAGTGGTAAATACGGGACATACGCCGACGTATAGACGGCCAGATGTTGGTGACTCTATCCCCGACGTCACGATGACATCGGACAGAATTCTGCCACTGCTGAGAGGATGGCGGGTGATCGAAGACTACACAGCCAGCGATCACCAATACATCGTCTTTGAAGTGGTGGGTCGGACGGGAACGAGACGAACGAGAACCCATCAACCCCCGCGGTGGAACCTACGTAAACTCGACGTACGAAAATTTTCGAAAGAACTAATGGCTGCAACGGCTCCACGGGAGAGAATTCCCCCAGAACTAACGGGCCGGCAAAGAGCGGAAAGACTGACAGACGAGACAGCCAAATTAATAGACAGCTTGTGCAGAGGCACAATGCCGAAACGTCGACAGATACAACAACGACAACCACAATATTGGTGGACGAACGAAATAGCCGAGTTATGCAGGATATGCCTGACAAATCGGCGACGAATGACAAGGGCAGGGGACGGATCCGAAAGGGAAAACTTCCAAGCCATATACAGAAAAGCACGGAAGACGCTGACGAAAGCAATACGGGACAGTAAGACGCGATGCTGGAGGAAGCTCTGCGAGGAGGTGAACGAGGATCCCTGGGGAACCGGATACAAGATTGTGACCGGGAAACTAGGGGCCCGAGTTTCACCGGAACTTAAAGATGCCGAAACAGCAGGACGGATTGTTGACGGATTGTTTCCGACGCATCCGATTAGGACAAACGTGATGGATGACGTGGACGCATAAATGCCCCCCGCTTTTGCCGCTGAGGAGCTCATCAGAGCAACGAATGCGATGAAGACGGGTAAGGCACCGGGACCGGACGGAGTACCATCCGAGATCCTCCGGCTTGTGGCTCGTCTACGGCCGGAGATACTCCTCGACCTGTACAATACGTGTTTGTCGACAGGAACGTTCAGCAACCGGTGGAAGGTGGCAAGGCTCGTTCTTATCCCAAAAGGTAGGGGCGATCCTGGCACGCCTTCGGCTTACCGACCGTTGAGTTTACTTGACACGACTGGTAAACTCTTTGAACAACTACTGAGACCGAGACTGATAGATGCGATACAGACCGGAGGAGGTTTATCAGATTTGTAGTTCGGTTTCAGGAGGGGTCGATCGACGATTGGAGCGATCCAAAAGGTGGTCGATTCTTACTTGGAACTAGACAGACACTCCCACGCTGCGCGACCTATAGTGTTGCTGGCGACGCTCGACATTAGGAATGCTTTTAATTCGGCCAGGTGGAAAGATATCTTGGAGGCGCTGAAAAGCAACTTCGGGATCCAGCCATACCTGCTTCGGGTTGTGGAGGATTACCTAACAAACAGACGGATAACGTACGAGACATTCGAAGGACAAGCAACTAGACAGGTCACCGCTGGGGTGGCCAGGGGTCGATACTGGGACCTGACTTCTGGAATGGCTTATACGATAGCTTGCTTCGGCTTGGGATGCCGCTCGGAGTGACCCTCGTCGCCTACGCTGATGACGTGGCGGCGGTGGTTACGGAGAGGTCCCCCGATCTGGCGCATCTGGCGTTGAACCAGACCATGAGACGAGTTGGACGATGGATGACAGACCACGGACTACAACTCACAACGGAAAAAACGGAACTGATGTTTCTCACGAGAAGACGCATACAGACGATACTGCACATGAGGGTGGGGACATGCGAAATAGAGACTAAGAGGGAAGTTAAGTACCTTGGGGTAACCCTCAATATACGAAGATGACCGTCTGGCCTCATATACAGAAAACAACCCGGAAAGCGGCAGAAAGGATAGCATCCTTGAGTCGCTTAATGGCAAATACGACGGGACCGAGATCGGGAAAACGACGACTGTTAATGGCGACAGCTCACTCGATCCTTCTATACGGCACGGAAATATGGGCAGACTCCCTGAAGACAAAAAAATACTGTAAGACGATGATGATGGTACAGAGACAGGGCGCACTGCGAATCGCTTGCTCCTACCGAACAGTCTCTGCGCAGGCTGTTTTGGTGGTGGCTGGCGTAATACCCGTGGATCTTCTGGCCTTTGAACGCAAAAGGATCTACGGGAGCAGCGCGGACATAGGACGAAAGAGCGCGGCAATCGCCGAGCGCGATAGGACAATTAACATATGGCAAGGCCGATGAACAGAAGAACGAGGTGGTAACTGGACGAGACAACTGATACGGGACTTGAGGCTGTGGCTCGGAAGGAAATTTGGTGATGTAAATTTCTACGTCACCCAGCTCTTGACGGGCCACGGGTACTTCCGACGGTACCTTTATCATATCTCTTTGCGTGTTATTCAGAGGCATACTGGAATCGCGATATCAAAAGCCAGTAGAATTCCTCGTCTTCACATCCGTATCACATATCGTTGACTCAAGCTTTAATGCCAGATGATTTCCGCCGGAGACTTGTAACGTTGGAGATAGGCATGAAATAGAAGTGGTGTGCCTAATGCATCGTTTCTCTACGTGCGGGGTAACCCCCACAGTCGTGAATCCACTCGCTCTTAGTTCTATGAGGATAATTCGGACTTAGAGAAATAATGAGACAGAGTTTAAATGTAGAAATAACTATTGGAAGTTTTATTATTAATGTACAAAGGGATGGTTTCAATACTCGACTTTACTTATTCGGAGTATCTTTGTAACAATGAAAAGGAACTGGCAGCCACACAACTGTGCGATCAAAAAAACGTGCCTAATTACGAGAGCGTAACCACATCAAGAATCGGGTAATACACCGACCGTCGGTATCGACTCGTGACAACTGATTCATTCGGGCTCATCCTACCTTCAGAGTTAGGAGGTGAGACGGTTCGGTAAGCTAAGGCTTGCCCCCCGGCTCAGCTAGCGAGGTTGCTGCTGTTCGGCACCGCTGTCTTGCCTTCAGATAGTGATGCTGCTACCATAAATTCTTCACCATAGTCAATCGAGCCAAGCCAACGGCCACATGCATCGATCGCATTGTATCTCGTCGATCAAACCCGCAGGCATCGGTACAGAGTTTCGAAAACTGGCTGAGCGCGACCCAGTTATCGAACGATAACGGAACCAACTAATGTATATGCTCTGCACAGTGAGTAGATATCATCGTAAAACAGAATTCTGACAAGGCTGTGCACGGAAAATAAAACCGAAATCAATTAAAAACAAATCGGTAACATACGCTCCTAGCCGATATTGCTGTAAATCAACATATACTCGCTAATTTTACAACGGATACTCTCGAAATTTTCATTTCTCTCTCTTTCTCTCTCTCTCTCTCTCTCTTTCCTTCTTTTCGCACTCGTTGCGCTCGTTGATCGTTGCTCTCCTCTCGTTTTTCCCATCTCAATGAACAAGCAATGGGCATCTCGTATGGCACGTTCTCGGTGCTCTATCGGAACGATGAGTCGCCAATCGCCAACACTGTTCCTTATAAGTCACTGGACTCAGGAATTCGTTGGTGCCGTACTTATAGAGCATTTTATCCTCTACCTTCCAACCCTAATGTTTAATACGGATGTATTTCTACATCCTTCCGTTGTAGATACCACGGGTCGTTGATGACTTCAAATGCACTGCTTCAGCTTCACTTCTGATCCCACGAGATAACGCATCAAGGACATGATGAAGCGTTCCGTTACAATACAACATCTCGAAGTCCCACTGCTGTAGCTATCTAACAAGGAAACCCCCCCAACCCGACCTCACCGATTTCAATAATCTTTTGATATGTTATAGTTCATCAAAAAATAAGACATACGTATTTTTTTTTATCGGCGGAAAAACACTTTGAGGGGGTGAAAACAACCCTCAAAGTTCACCCCCAAAAATAGATTTTCCAATGTATCTCAGCATCTAATTGATATTTTACGACCAAACAAATTTCATATCACTTCTCATGTGAAAAGCAAACTAGCACATGCAATTCCGACCACAAGGGATGCAACCCTTATTTTTTTTATTTAAAATACTATCTATTTCATGGCTATTTTTATGAAAAAAATTAAAATAACCCGAAAAAAATTGGAAAAAATATTACCCTACATAAAATACAAAAATAAAGTTAATCTAGTTAAGCTTTTTTTCAAACTACCCCCTTAAAGTTGAAAAACCACCCCTAAAAAATTGTTTTCAATACATTACAGGTGGTGTTGATAATTTAGTGTAAAATACGTTAAGCATCATTTATACTGTACAAACACAACTATCTCGTGCAGTTTCGACTACAAGGGTTGCAACCCCTAATTTCTGTCATCGAAATTTGTACCTTCTTTGTACCTATTTTTTAAGAAAAGTTCATAATGAGCTGAAAAAAATTAGAAAAAATATTACCATGGATAGAATAAGAAAAAAAAATTTACTTCTCATTTTTAAAACCACCCCTAATGTTGAAAAACCACCCCCAAAAAATTGTTTCCAATACATTACAGGTCCTGTTGTTAATTTACTGTAAAATACGTTGCTCATCACTTATAATGTACAAACACATTTATCTCGTGCAGTTTCGACCACGAGGGTAGCAACCCCTAATTTATGTCATCGAAATTTTTACCTTCTCCATTCCTATTTTTGAAAAAAAGTTCATAATGAGCTTAAACAAAATTGGAAAAAATATTACCGTGGATAGAATAAGAATAAAAAATGTACCTGTTCAAACTTATTTTCAAAACCACCCTTAATGTTGAAAAACCATCCTAAAAAAAGTTTCTGACATATCGTTGCAATCTCTTCTAAATCAAATAAGCTATGATTCCATAGCTATTTTGTTGCTCTCTTTTAAATTTTTTACGTTCTATCGTTTATTAATTCTATCAAAAAATAAATAACTTTTATTATATAAAAAAACAAGTCAAGAATAATATAATATTATAAGTATACCTAGAAGATAAGTATAGTTTCTCGGATGCGCAAAAATTTTGGTATATGAATGATAGTATTATCAGAATTTTATTTACGTCCTACTATCAGCGTCTCTGACGATTGTCTGTTATTTTCATGATTGATAAATATGAGTAAGTAATTCTTCATCAGTAGCCAACACAACTTTCTTGTTGTTGGACGTATTGTATCGACTATTGAACTAACAGCATAATAAATAGTAATAAGAATATAAGATTATAAGTACAAATAATAATAAGATACTATTTTGTTAATTCGTATTTCGTAGTACCTGCTACGTAAGTATAACTATAAAATTATTTTTTATATGCAAATAATTTTACGGCTTTTTAATATTTGTTATTAAAAAAATTGAAATTACACTGATTATGAGGATTTATTAATTAATGATGTTTATAATTATTGTTTACTTATTGATTTGTTTATTATTATTGTTTATTAATTAATATGTTTACTTTTTAATTTATTAATTAATTTTTTTCATGAATGTTTTCTATAAGTTTGTTTATCATTATTGTTTACTTATCAATTTGTTTATTTATTTGTTTTTATCCTAATTTGTTTATTTGTTATTCAGTTTATTTCTTATTCCCCAGCGATATCAGGAGAGACCTATACAGAGGAAAAATAAGGAAAAAAAGGGGACGGATGGATGGACGGACGCACGGAGAATTTCGCGCCTTCTGTTTAATATAATAGAAGATATATAAGATATATATATATATATTTTTTTATTTCAGATTAAAAAATGAAAATTAACGCTCTGAACGTTTTAAATTTATTATTAGCTTACTTTCAAACTCTACAAATACCTGAAAGTGAGACAAATTATAAAGAGATTCAATTGTCGGAAAGAATTAAAAGCATTTTAATAGATTCCGTGAATGATTTCAATGAAGTAGATATGATCGTTGAAGATACATTAGATTTTCAAGAAGATTACAAAGATCATGCTGCAAAAATAGTAGAAGATGAAGTTCAACACCATTTTCCTGACGATTTCGAAGCACCCACCGACCATTGTACCAAAGACAATGAAGATGTCAGTTTTGAATATAAGCAAAGAGCCGTAGAATACTGGAGAAGTGGCAAAAAAAAAAATTTAAGTGTTGAAAGTGTACGTCAAAAATTTAAGAAAGTTTCATCTGCGAGTCAGTTGAAACGTTGGGCTCATACAGTCAACAAAGGTGGTACTTATAGAGAAAAAATTGCAAGAATTTGTCAGTACACTTTTGATAATTTTAAAGCAGCAGTAGACGCTGGTTACATCATTCATGATCGTGACATACGTCGATGGGCATTGTAAGCTCAAAAGATTATAGGATCAGAAGATGTAAGATTCAAAGCTTCGGATAACTGGCTTTGTAAATTCAAGAAAGCTCATAGAATAGTATCCCGGAAAATAAATAAGTTTATAACCAAGAAAACACTAGAAAGTAATTCAGAACTAACGATTAAAGCAAATACTTTTATTGCTGATGTTAAAGCAGGCATAAGAATAATTGGAATTCATAATGTGTTTAATTCTGATCAGAGCGGATTCCAACTGAAAATGCACTCCGGAAGAACGCTAGCGGTTGAAGGAGAAAAGCAGGTACAGTGTTTAGTACAGTCAGTTTCTTCAACAACCCACAGTTATACTATACAGCCACTCATATCAGCCGCAGGAGAATTACTGTCACCACTCTTTTTAGTTTTGAAGGAATCTAGCGGTGAGTTTGGACCCATTGTTGAAACCACTTTATTTAGACCCGAAAATGTTTACGTAGAAGCATCTAAATCTGGAAAGTTGACTACAGGTATACATAATCCCATCTAGTTACAATTAATGTTATTATAAATGATTTTACAAATAAGATTTTTGATTTTAGATCTCTTTAAAATATGACTGCAAAAAGTATATTTCCCTAATGTAGGTTCCAATACGATGCTGTTGCTTGAGTCCTGGAGCGGTCATTGTGACAGTGCCATAGAAACTGTAACTCCACGTGATAAAATTATAAATTGTAAAAAAATACCGACTGGCACAACGGGAAAAATTCAGCCACTTGATGTTTTTGGATTTCGCATATGGAAGAACTTTGTCCGCCAATTTTCAGATACCGTAATTTTGATGAATTATGATTTTGATTTACATAAAAGAAACAACATCATTAAACTTCAGTCGTTAGTCCACAATCAATTATCTTCACCAAGATATACTAATCTTTTTAAATATTCCTGGTTCAAGAGTGGTTACCTCACTAAAAAACCAGAAAATTTTGACAATCCTGTTGCTTACAGTTTTGGAGATTCCTGCAATACACATTGTGACATAGAAGGATGCAAAAATGTGGCTATTATACGTTGCGGTTGGTGCAAAAAATCATTATGTTTCGAGCACTTCTATGAAGAATATCATTATTGTAAGAAGTATGAACAATAAATCCGTCCTAATTTTTTTGATTGTTTTTAATTGGTAACTGAATGAATTATAGTAACGCATATAAAAATCAATTAAATATATATTACTTGGCAGTTTACAATTTTAGTCACAACCCCCCATTAACCTCCTAATAACTCCCCCCCCCCCCCCCCCCAATAAGACCCTCCCCCTAATAACACCCTAATAACCCCAGTAGTTAGAAGGGTTGATAACGTTGCCATTATGTTATTCGGTGGGTTGCAAGCATTGCCATAAGGTTGCAAGGGGGCTCAGCTATGTCTTCGGGCTATTAGTGGGGGGCTAACGGCATTTTCATTGGAGGTTTTTAGGGGGTTATTAGGGGGGGTTGTAAGCATTCTGATAGTGCGGGTTAGCGCGGGAAATTGCCATTGGGATATAAGGGGAGTTTTAGAAATTGCTACTGGGTGATGGATCATTTTTCCGGACAGATTCGGAATCGGCGCAACAAAATACTTTGGAAAAACGTTGTCCCAGTTCTGGGTCTTGTTGGGTGATATAATCTTGAATTGGTACATATTTTTCGTATTCTATCCACGATAATAATTTTTCCAATTTTTTAAGCTCATTATGAACTTTTTTTTAAAAATAGGAATGGAGAAGGTAAAAATTTCGATGACATAAATTAGGGGTTGCAACCCTCGTGGTCGAAACTGCACGAGATAAATGTGTTTGTACATTATAAGTGATGAGCAACGTATTTTACAGTAAATTATCAACACCACCTGTAATGTATTGGAAACAATTTTTTGGGGGTGGTTTTTCAACATAAGGGGTGGTTTTAAAAATAAAAGGTAAATTTTTTTTCTTATTCTATCCACGGTAATATTTTTTCTTATTTTTTTAAGCTCATTATGAACTTTTCTTCAAAAATAGGTACAAAGAAGGTAAAAATTTCGATGACAGAAATTAGGGGTTGCAACCCTTTATACACAGTTTAAATTTTTGGATACCAAACAGCAGCCCTAGACATTCGAGTTCTGAGATGGTATAGTTTGTTTCATGCTTTTTCAACGTCGTTTCGTCATCTTTTTGTATCAAGCAAGCACTAAGTGCATAGAATGATGCATGAACCTGGAGTACTATTCACACATACCCAAAAATTGACGCAGCTGTTTGACGTTCCGTGGTGCTGGAAAATTGAGAACAGGATGTACAGTATTAGAATTGCATCCTGCCCTCGTTGAGAAGATATTTCAAAAATATAACACTAAAATATCTAAAATAATTCTTTGCAACGTTGATTTTTATCTCCGCCTGGACTATGTGCTTCAACGCCCTCTCGAGCTACATCAAGTTATCTTCGAACGCTTCCATGACGACAATCATATCGTCCAGATACTTGAAGTCTACGTGCGGCTCGAAGTCTAGTCAAAACAATGCATCCACCAAACGCATGTAGGTTACGAGAATATTTATCAAATTAAAAATCATCCGGTTCCATTTCGAAAGTCTTTAAGGGGGTAAGATTCTGTAAGTAGGCGCTCTTGAGATGGATATTGAAAATGTTTTTCTCAAAGTCACAGTTTAGCAACGATCGAGTTAGGATGCTCCTATTGGCTATTACTTGATGTGATTGTGTCTTGTATCTACTTTGCACTTGTGTTCTCATGCGTTTTTGAATTTACTGCTTTTGTGTTTTCTTGAATATTACACCTCTCGCGGTCCGAGACTCACAATCAAATGTCATTTTTATTCTCGAACGAATACCAAATATCTATGTTTTTCCTGCTCGACTAAAGACTCTATTAATGTTTCTGATACCGTTCAATGTCTAGGATGTAAAACATATTTTCATAGAAGTTGCGCTAACAAGCCATCAAAATTATCAAGTGGATCATTTAAAAAATGATGTGGATATATTGTGAGCCCTAAATCTTTATCATCTTCCTTAGTAGGTACATCTATGGTCGCTTCTTAAAAAGGAGTGGAGGCTAATTCGATTAACTAAGTTAATCCCATTCATTATCTAATACTTCACATTGGGATCAAAGTTTATCGTTAATCTCTATATGTAATAATATGAGAAACTATTTAGACGCTAAATTTCATGGATTAACTGAGAAAGTTGATGGATTGGCTGAGAAGTCTAATAATTTAGCAGTGAGATGGATACAACAGATTTTATTTCTCATCTCAGTAATTTTGACACATCACAAATTAGCACTATTCGTCTTGGCAAGAAGGTTGATGATAACGTGAATAACTTCGGCGCAGAATTTAGAAGCTCAAGCTGATGAGGCCTCTCTCAAGTTTAAATTCATAAATGGTGTTCCTAAAATTATCGACATAAAAAATACATAATACCAGTTAATAACCCTTTTTATCTGTTAATCTACTATCAGAATATTGGCAGTGTCAAAATTAAGATAGCACAATTTATCAACAACGCGCTTATCAACTCTCAACCTTACAACATCATAATTCTTAATAAATCTTGATTGCACAGCTCCATGGACGATGCTGTACTACGAATATCGGGATACAAGTGCGTTAGAAATAATCATATTTTCCTAGATAATGGCATAGCGAAGGGTAGTGGATTTCTAGTTTGAATTGAGGATAAATGCTAGCACTCTATTCTTTACTCTTCTGATTATAATTTAGAGTATATGATTTTTAGGCTGAACTTTGATTCTGATTTTTTGCTGGCCTTAAACTATCTACCTGCGTAATAATTTGACCTATGGGCAATATATTGCCAATATATTTCCCACACCTATGGGCAATATGTTGCCAACATTTTGGATCAGGTATTGGCAACATATTAGCAATATGGTGCTTCAGACCACTTAGCAACATTTCGGCAACATGTTACAAAAGTATTGCAAACCTTGCGCCAACGTATTGCTAATATATTGATATTTGATTTGAAAAATTTTGCCAACAGTTCAGTTTTTATTTTGATTCTAAATATTTCTAAGTTATGATAATAGACCGGGAGACGATAAATACAAGGTACAAGTGATTAAAGGAACTGTAATGCTTTGTTTTTATAATTTTTCGAATACAATATATTATTTTATTTTTAAACCTTAATTTAGTTTTTATTTGAACGATTACTTTTCACAAAAAATCCGTGAAACTTGAAATAGTAATTAACACTAATTAATTAACTATAACGAAAAGTAATCGAAATAAGACTCACATTGATTCTTGAAAGGCGTTTAAAAAAAAGTAACGAAAAATAATAGAAATGAAAACATTTATCTTTCTTTGGAGTGGCGTAGTGTGCCACACATGTAATTGACCACGTTTGTGAATTCTTGAGGTTTCAATCTGCTGCTACACTTCTTATTGACATAATCTAAAATTTTTTTTAAATTTGAAAAATTTAAAACAGTTTTAATTAATACGCATGTAAAATAAAAAGCTATAAAACTTACACTCAACGCATTTCATTATGTCCTCAGGAACTCCTCTGCGTCCTCTAGACTTTCCTCGTGCACACATGTTTTTCAAGTTTTCTTTTCCAACAAGAATTGTTAATAAGCTTCTTGTCATTTGTTTAGGATCCTCCATGTATCTTTGAATAAAGTCCAGTTCGCCTTTGTCAACCCATATGTTATAATTTTTGCAAACAAGAATTCGTCCATCTCCTGGTCTGCGACACATTTTTAAAGGATTTTCCTTAGGAGTACTAGTCGGATTCTGTGGAATAGAATAGAATAAAAAATAATTTTTAGCATTAGTTCGCAAAATGCTCATTTTGCACACTGCCATAACCTTAAAACATACCATAATTTTGAATTAACCGCACGTCGTACTAAAAAATACTGTTTAACATAAGTGCGAAAATTGATTAAACCTCCGTGCAAACATTTTGCACTCGCTTCGCTTGTACAAAAACGTTCGCACTCGAATTTATAGTATATTACGACAACCAGTGCGGAAAGCGGTTTTCTCCTCGTGAGGCTTTTTCGCACGAGTGAAACGAGTATTTTGACTGTCGTACGATATTTTATGGCACGATACGCGGGAAACTCGATATTACGCATAATGTAACTTGAGTACTATGCGTAAAATCGAGTTTTACGTGTAGAGTGCTATAAATCAATTTTTCGCACTTGTGTTAAAAGGTAAAGCTACTATTAAATGCACTTTAAGTGGCGAAATTTTGAAATGAATTAGAATCCTCGAAAAATAGAAAAATCGCTACGGATTTCCGTTTCACGAAAAAGCCTCGTTTGGAAAATGTTAGTATACCCGCCAGTTCCACAGTTTCTTCATAATCTTCTTCTGATAGCAGAGAGGGAGAACGATCTCGTGGACGTTTTTTATTTACTTCATCTGCCCTTGAAAATGCAGAGGCAAGAAGTCGTTTTTGCAAATTCTCTGTTTGTAGTGGACTGGTAATTACGTGAAATTGAAGATTGCTATCATGCAAAATAGTAGGTAAACTATAGCGGTTCTGCGATGTAAAAACCTATAGCGGTTTTTACTTCTGGCTCCACCTTTTCCCATCACTCTAGCGCGCAAGTAATCCAGACTGGTCGTATCAAACTGATGGGAAAAGGAGGCGAAAGTCCAAACTCAAAGCAACTTTCGTGTCTGCAGGTGTTAAGGTGTTAGGAAAATCAAAGACTGATCAAACTTTTTGCGCGGGTAAAAAACTTTTTCTTTACAAAATTTTCTCTGGCACCCAAAACGGAGCTCGATCGATTGGGTGCTATGCGGGCCCTTTTCAGGACTAAGTAATCCAGACTGTTTTGTGATCGCTGAACCGCTATAGCTTTTGAGATCGCAGAACCGCTATAGTTTACTTACTCAAAATAACAAAATAAATGTTATTGTCGCATTTTTATAGAAAAATAAATTTAAACAATAAAAACAGATAAACACGTGATTAATTTATTATAAATTTAATCTCATATAAAATATAAACAATCGATTACCTTATTGGCAGTAGAAGTTGACGCGATTGATTCCTCAATCCTTGCACGATCTTTCGATTTTCTCAATTCCTCTATTTCTCTCTGTAATCTTTTTATTTTTTCCTCTGGCGTTTCATTTCTCGCAGTTGATGTCAATTCATTTAATTCAGGCTCCGAATCTTCTGAATTCGACTCGATCGTTTTGTTTAAAGCGTCAGGTTCGGCCTCCGAATTATCGTCACCGCTGTCATCCTCGAAAATTGACCATTCCTTCATCAAAGTAGCTTTTGTTAGCTTTTCTTTTTCGGCTTTATTTTTTGCAGCTTGTTTTTCTTTATTCTTTATCTGCATACTTAAAGCTTCTGCTTTTGAATCTGTTATGTTTTTCCCTTTCTCCATTATTTCTCCATTGATAGTTACAGGTAGGCACTCTAAGTAATCTTTATCAGCTGTCAAACATAAAATTATTTTCATTTGTAATAATATTATCACATTAGAAAAGTCGTAAGAAAGAAAAAAGAAAATGCATCCTCATGCGAGATAAACAAAATATTTGCGCCGTTCGCTAATAGAACGTTACAAGCCAGAGTTTGTCGTTTCGAGAAAACGTGATTTAGATTAGCACAGGTAATAACGAACGAACGGCTCATTGTGCGAATTTCCAATTTGCGTATGTACTACTATGAAAGCTTGTAATTCTACCGTATTTTCATTGATCAATTCGCTATGCGATGAAATTTATCATGATAATGAAAAAGATATTTTACTTACAACTCTTTCGCAAAATTTTTCCTCGATACAACTTGTTATTTGTGTATCGCACGCTTGTTTCTTCTCCTTCAGCTTTCTCAGGACACAAACTTTCGATAGGCACTATACTAATTTTGTGTATGCCCTTTGTTAAAATCAACTTGCTCAGCATTTCTTATGTATGCGCATGCGCGTGCGTTGTGTGTGTACTGTGCATTCAAGACTAGGCCAACGAGCCGCCGTTTCTGTATAAGCAAGGAACTCACTCCTTCTGCGACCGCTTAGAAGAAAGCAGCAATAAACATCTTTTGTAACCCGTGTGTGCGTTTGGTTTCCTCCGCCTTTCCTTACAACAGGTTATCGGCCCCAGCACGCTTCCGCTGCGTGAAGATTGATAAATAATCAAGTAAGTAAAAGTGAGTGATTTAGATGAAAAGTGTAGATGAAAATTGACGAAATCGCGAGTGTTACAGAAGTGTGAGTTTTTTATAAAAATAAATAAAAAGGCTGCGATTTAGAAGCGTGAGTGTTATCAGAGGACTGGTAATAAAAAAAAACTTGTTAAAGAAAGTAGCATCGCGAGCTCTCTCTCAGAGGCTGTCGTAATAAAATTTTGGAAGTTCGTTCGACAGCAAACGTTGCATGTCTCGACCGGCAAAACAAAGGCGCGACGTCATGACACCGAGCCGAGCACGTGTAGAAGGCATAAAGAACCGAACAACAGGTCGGCGCGTGTCTGAAATTCCAGAAAAAAAACTATAAGAAAGAATGTAAAACGAAAACAAAATAACTGAAATATAATTTCAAATCATCAAATCATTAAATGATGAGATATAATAAAATAGACGTATTTCGAAAAAAAAAGATGTGATTGTGAAATTAAATAGAATTAACTAGAAGAATAAATTAGAATGATTGGAGTTAAATAAAAATTAGAAGTATTCGAAGAATAAACTAGACGCACTCTATTGATGAAAAATTAGAAAGTTGTTGAAATTATAAAATGTTATAATGTACTAAATTGAAGTGAAACTAATCATAACATAAAGTTAAATTGTAAAGTCGAGAAATTTCGGGCGATGTTCGAACGTTTTTCTCTCAACAGACTAACGTAAGCTTGGAACACATTCCTGGTGCTTTGCATGTGTGCGATCGCGCCCTGCTTAAGGGACTTTGTCGTTGTACGATCCTTTAGTGGAGTGCACGTGTTGAGTACCAGTGTGTGCAAAGAGCAAACGTCGTTTCCAATCCGAACTATCAAACGTTTTGATGGGAAGGAAAAGAAACTGCTCTATATCCATGAGAAACTAATTAAAATGTTTGGTACTTATCTAGAGGTCTACAACACATCGAAATGGGAGATATCCCAAAATATGGTCATGCTGAAAGTGGCACTCCTCCGGGAACATCACCCACTTTAAGACAGGGTCATGTTTTTCATGGTAAGTATAACAAAATGATAACAATCAAATAAAATTATATGCATATAAAACCAAAAAAAACTTAATTAGAAGCCATATTAGAAGTAGATGTGCGGATCCGCCACTAGAAGTTCATTATAGAAATTATAAACAAAATCCAAACACTAATTAAATTTTTCATTCCACATAGATGACGAAAACAGCAACAATTCTGTTGAGGAGGCTCTAAGAAGCTCCGGTTCGGTTGAGGAAAATGCTATAACTCCGGAAGGTGTCGATGGCTTCCCGGCACAACCTCTAATGAATCCTACTCCGGATATCCAAACGATATCTGGAGACTCTGCCAGAATAGCTGATGCCGTTATTGACAGAGTTACTCTAGAAGTAATCAGCAGATTAAATCAGAGGTTCCCTGGTTTACTGGAACCAAGCACCCCAGCCGCTTTTCTTTTGCCGTCCGACAGAGGAGCAAACAGCATGCTCAGACAGAGATTAGATCAAGTGGAAGAGATGCTGAGATCTAATGAAGCAGCGACTGCAACTCTGAAGTCAGCCGTGGCAGCAGCAGAAGGAGTGCTTCAAAAGAACTTAGAGTTAGAAAACGCTACTATTAGACGTCTAGAGGTAAATCACTCACAGCCCAACAATTCATTAACTCCGAATAGCTCGACTCCTCTGAATAATACTAATCTAGCAACCCGAATACCAAATAATTCGGATATATTAGATGACACAAACATTAATTTTCAAAATGTAGTACAACCAGTTTCAATTAACACTGTGAGAGAATCAGTTACTGAAAATTCTTTTGACGTCAATAAAGAATTATCTGAATCTATAGGCGCGTTAGCACACTCAATTGCGAAAAACAATAATGTAGCGAAAGATAATTTTAAACGTGAATACAAATTAACTAGAAACATGAACCTAAACATTTGGTTTGACTATTTGAATTCTGAATTAGAAGCCAGAGATCTTTTAGATGTAATAGATCCTTCAACATCTTGTGCTAAGCCATATGATACATTTGAAAAGTCTAGAAGAAACAAAATAGTAAGAGACATAATTATAAATCATTTAGAAGAAGATTATCATAAGAAAATTTTAGATGTTAAAGATCCTATTGCTATTTTGTCAATAATAAAAGATGCAAAGAAACTTGAGAATAACGTCTATGAAGTAACAGTAAGAGCTAAACTCTATTCCATGAAAATAGGTAGAAGCGAAAAGGTCGATAAATTTTGTGACAGGTTTAATGCTATAATAAAAGAGTCAGAACTTTGTGGAAGGGAATTACCTCTTACCGAGGCTGAAAAAAGATGTGCATTTTATCAGGCTGTAAAAGACGAATTCCCAGGACTTAGCATTGCATATTCGATCAAAAAGGCAAATCCGGAAAACAGTAACATGACTTTAGATGAAATAAAATCTATCGTGTTGCAGTTAGAAGCAGATGCACATAGAAGACAGCTAGAAGCTAGAGGTCAGGCAAACGTAGCAGACGCGGCTCAGACTGCTTTTGGCCACCGTGGTGGCACTGATGCCTGCTGGCGGTGTAATAAGCATGGACATGCAAAAGATGACTGCCCACTCATTACAACAAATGAGTGGTTCTGTTATGTTTGCCGAAGGATAGCTTCTCACAACGGAAGAAACTGTCCGAACAATGGGCGAGGCAATTCTGGATCTAGAGGGTACGTAAATAATATTTATAGAGGTAATTACAAAAAGGGTCAAAGTTCAGAGGGAGTCGGCTACAACGGAGTTTTTAGAGGAAGAGGCAATAATAATAATAACAGAGGTAGAAATAGTAATAATCGAGGTAAAAACAATAAAGGAAACAGAGGCGGGAGTATATTTAGAGGTAAAAGTCGATCTTTTAAATCCAACGCTAGACCATACACCCCGCACAATCAGCATCAGAATAACGCCAAAACTGCAGCAGCACATGCAGCGATTCAAGGTAAGAGTAATACTCATACCTCAACTCATAATATAAGTTTCCTGGCTGATTCCGGTGCAACAGAACATATAATAAATAAAGGCTTTATTCTATCCAACTTTAAGGAATGTCCTGGGGCGGTTATTAGAAGTGCGAATAAAAATAGTACTGCTGATATTAAAATAGATGGAAAAGGAGACCTTGTTCTAGAAAAACTTGATAGTCAGGGTAAAATTGTTGTACTGCCAAACGTTCTAGCTGCGGAAAATATTAGTGAAAATCTAATGTCGCTTAGAAAGTTTGTTGATGCAGGCTTTAGTATATATTTAGATGATCGAATTTTGAAGGTTTTTGACAAAGAAACAAATCATGTGTATTTGTCAGGCGTTTATAATAAACCAAATTGGATAATTTCACTAAGTATTAAGAGTCCCGTTGATGTTCTAGAGGAAAAATATCATAGTTATAGATGTAACGCGAGAATGATCACTCTTGATGAAGCCCCTGAGGAAACTCCTGTTAAATCATCTAACATGTTAGACGAAAATAACCAAAATAAAAATATAGATGCTGAACTTGAGAGGGAGTGCATTGTGGAGGAAATCAATTCTAGTTCAACACTTAACAATAATCCGTCACTCAAACATTTAAATTGCAAATTGGTGGACATAGATAGTTTAGAAGATGCAGATAAAATAGAAAACCTATTCACGTCATTTGAATTAGAAAAATTACACACTGAAAAATTAAACAAAGGTATGTTATGGCATGTTAGATTAGGTCACCCTTCGTTAGCTTATCTCAAAGAATTACAGAAATTAGATGTAAATTTGAAAGGAATAAAATTCGACGAAAATATAATGAACTGTGAGACCTGTATCCTTGCAAAATTGACGAAACTACCGTTTAAAGAAACAAGAACCAGAGCTACCAAACCACTTTATATGATTCATGCCGATACCATTGGTCCAATCAAACCAATTTCATTCCCAGATCAATGTCGATATATAATAGTTTTTGTGGATGACTGCACCAAATTTGCATTGGCCTATTCGGTAAAACACAAGTCTGAGTCAGGTGATTGTTTAGAGGTTTTCCTGATTAGTGCACGAAATCTGCTTGGTAGAAATGAAAAGGTCAGTTTTATCCGAGCTGATAATGGTACTGAATTCACAGGAGGAAAGTTTTTAGAAGTAATGAAAAGGGAGGGCATAGAACCAAATTTTTCTAGCCCACACACTCCACCACATAATGGTACCGCAGAAAGATTTAATAGAACCCTTATTGAGAAAACCAGGTCATTAATGATTGATTCTGATCTGCCTAAGAGTATGTGGCCGTTTGCTGTGGATGTATCTATAAACTTGTATAATAGAACTCCTAATAAATCAATTGATTTCAAGATCCCTTTGAAGTTAATAAATCCTGAAAGCAAATGCCACATAGATAAAATTAGAAGGTTTGGAAGTATTGCTTATGCTGTGAAACACGCCCTTGAAACAAAATTCTCAGCCAAAGCTATTAAAGGTGTGCTGGTAGGTCAGACATCAAATGGTTATATACTTTGGCACCCCAGCTCGGGCAAATTTGTTCACTCAAAACATGTTAAAATCAAAGAAAAACTTACATACAAAAATATTGAGAACAAAAGAATTTTTGAAAAGGATAGTGAATTAGAAGATGTAAAAGAAAATACAGTGCATTTATATGGAGATAATTTAGAAATATTAGAAGTCGAAGAAAACAACTTTAAAAACCTACAACAGACATTAAACCAAAACATGGGAGTTGACAGTTCAGTCATACCTGAATCTAAAGAGAATAAGAAGACCCGATCTACGGAACAAACTATAGGTGTAGAGCCCGTGAGAAAGCAACCGAAAAGAAATGTAAAAACTGCCAAAGACTATAAGGCCATGGATAAAGGAATTCCTGATGCTCGAATGGTAGTAGATACCAGCTTTGCGTTTTTAAGTAAAATAGTAGGCATTGGCTCAGGAGATAAAGATGAGTCAGCATTTGCTCTTTTAGCTGTTGTAAATCATGATCCCATTAGTTTTAAAGAAGCAATGAGTATGGAAGACAAAGGTGAATGGCTTATAGCAGTTAAAGAAGAGTTGAAATCAATGGAAATAAACAAAGTTTGGAGTTTGGTGGACAGGCCAACAGTCTTGAAGAATGGTAAACGAGCAAACGTTATCGATTCTAGATGGGTATTTAAGAAGAAATTAGATAAATTACATATATTGAACAGAAAAGGTAGGCTCGTTATTAGAGGATTTATGGATAAAAATAATTATGAGCTCAGAGAAACATATGCACCAGTTTCTAGACTGCCGGTTATAAGAGCAGCTCTAGCTGTTATAAACAAGCTGGATTTAGAAGTCCGCCAGTTAGACGTAAAAACAGCTTTCTTAAACGGTACTTTAGATGAAGATGAAGAAATCTATATGGAAATACCAGAGGGTTTAGAAGTAGATGAATTCACTAGAAAGACTAAAGTTTGTAGATTACATAAAGCACTGTATGGTTTAAAAATAAGTCCCAAGAAGTGGAATGAACGGTTCACAGAAGAAGTATTAAAACTGGGTTTGCAAAAGGATATTAATGAGCCCTGCTTGTTTACTTATAGATATAAAGGGATTATTGTTTTTCTAGTCTTGTATGTGGATGACATTATTACGGCGAGCAATTGTTCAAAGAAATTAAAAGAAATAATAGATCATTTGAGCGGCGTCTTCCAAATGAAAAATTTGGGCGAACCAAAACAATTCTTAGGTATGACCATAAAGAGAGATAGAGGTAGCAAAATATTGAAAATCAATCAAACAGAGTATGTTTACAAGGTGTTAGAAAGGTTTGGAATGACTGATTGTAATCCACACGAAACACCTATGGTCACTCGACAAGCTAGAAGCAAGAAAATCAATCAAGTTCAAGATAAGACTATGAGAAAATTAGATGTTCCATATAGAGAGGTCATTGGATGTATTTCTTACCTGGCAAATGCTTCACGACCGGATATCTCCTTTGCAGTAAATTTCCTCTCGCGTAAGCAATCTAATCCCTCCGAGGAAGATTGGTTAGACGTCAAAAGAGTACTTAGGTACTTAAAGGGAACAGCTGAGTTAGGACTTACATTTAGAAGTGATGGTGACACTTTGGAAGCCTACTCTGATTCAAGTTTTAAAGACTGGCCAGATTCCACTTCCACTAGTGGCATGGTCATTTCATTATATAAAGACACTGTTGCATGGAGAAGTCATAAACAAACTTTGGTAACTTCTTCAACCTGTGGGTCAGAGTATTTGGCGATGAGTGAGGTATGCAAAGACATCATTTCGTTGGATAAGGCATTAAGAGATATATTAGGCTACACCATGTATCCAGTTACTCTTTACTGTGATAATCAGTCTGCAAGAGATTGTACCCAAAAGGAGGGTAGCCATAAACTTAAAGATTTTGATGATACTTTAGAAGAGATTAAGAAACATCTGGTTGAAAGGGAAAGAACTGGTGTTAAAAGAAAATTGTCTGATACTCATGGAGATTTCGTGAAGCAGTGTGTTTTAGAAGGTAAAGTCAGTATTAGAGGGGTATCTACACATGATAATGTTGCTGATATATTTACTAAGCCACTTTCTCTTCAGCCCTTTAGAAAATACAGAAATATATTGCTGAACCATTACAACTGATATATATGTATAAAAATTCCTTTTGAATTTTTCAGAGGTAGCTGTTACTAATAATGCTGAATGAGAGACGTTGATGATCGAGGTAGATGAGTTTAGAAGAATTTCATTTAGAAGAAAGAATTAAGTTAATTATAAGAAAAAGTCAGTTCCTATTTTTGTATTTAGAAGTTTTTCGTTTGTATTTATAATTTTTGTATTTAGAAGTTTTTCGTTTGTATTTATAATTTTTGTATTTAGAAGTTTTTCGTTTGTATTTATAATTTTTGTATTTAGAAGTTTTTCGTTTGTATTTAATTTTTTTGTATTTAGAAGTTTTTTGTTTGTATTTAAAGCTTTATTTGTTTTTTTAAAAAAAAAAAAAAAAAAAATTTCTTTGTACTTGGACATATGCAATGCAAAGCAAGAGAGGGAGTGTTAAAATCAACTTGCTCAGCATTTCTTATGTATGCGCATGCGCGTGCGTTGTGTGTGTACTGTGCATTCAAGACTAGGCCAACGAGCCGCCGTTTCTGTATAAGCAAGGAACTCACTCCTTCTGCGACCGCTTAGAAGAAAGCAGCAATAAACATCTTTTGTAACCCGTGTGTGCGTTTGGTTTCCTCCGCCTTTCCTTACAACACCCTTCCAAAAAATCATAGCAAACATTTTGTTTGTCTTTACCTCAATGCAAAATATAAAACTTTTTCTCAATGCAAAATCTATTGACAAGCGAGCAAAATGTTAACCTGTAAGCGTAGTAAGATACATAACAACAACGTGACGTTTGCAGCTATGATGTGTTCGATAAAGTTTGTTTATTGACAGGCATTCACACATAAAATAAAAAATGTTGTAAAAAGTACACATACTTACTTGTTATCTAAAATGCCAAAGCGTGCTTTAAGTTTTAGTAATTTTTCGCTCGAAATCCAAAAACGTTCCAAAAAGCTATTTTTCAATACTCTGCATGAACCGATTTTCGAACAACCCCTAGAAAGCGAGTGCACTTTACTAGATGTAGATGTAAGTCGTTTTGAGATTTAACAACAAATAATGACTGTCTATATACTTATGAAATTATACTTATATTTGAAAAATATTTCTATAGAATCATTCACATCAAAAAAATCTACTAGTAGAAGAAAACATCGAGCAAAATGTCGCTGATAATCTCGATAACCTTTGTAATAGGGAAAATAATGAAATAATTCCACAAATGAATCGTTTTAATTACGGTGTGTACTCATTATTTTACTCACGTACACGTATTCGCTACTGCTCGCGATTCGTTATTTTATTAGATGCATTCAATACTGCCTTATACTCATAACGCAATTATTTTAAAACAACTTTATTTACAACTTACACCTATAAATTTTATTTTATTTATAATGAAAATAACCAAACAAAATTTAAATGCGCTCATGCAACCATAATTGCGCGCTTGATCGCGCGTATGTATGTACCCATCGAGAAATTGTATGCATACATGTAAACTCCGCTGCGTCCTTATCAATTCTGATTATATTATAATTTAACCTCGCTATTATTATTTTTATGACAGATTTATACAGAGATTGCGAGAGTGATGAAGATAGTGTTGACTGTAGTGACGAAGACGGGAATGTAGACGATGAATGGAGCGATGTGCGCAGTACTTTCGATGAAACTGAAAAAAGAGAATATTTAAACTGCGAGCTTTACCCTGGAGCATCTATTACTGTCGTCGAATTTCTTTTGTGCGTTTCTGCGATAAAACTACGAAATAAGGCATCGGATGAAATTATCAAAGATTTTCTTGCGTTAGTAGGTATAATTTGCGTAACACCGCATAAATGTCCTACTAGCTTATACAAATTTAAACAGTTTTTTTATATTACAGACGTAACGATAAAAAAACGTTATTACTGTCCAAAATGTATTACATTGATTAATAATTCCGAAACTGATTTACATAATGATGAATCTATCGATAATGAGGCTATTTTAGACAATATTTATAATTGCGGTTGTACTGATTTTGACAAAGACAGTTATTTTATAGAAATCCCGTTAACTTCTCAACTAGAGTATTTTTTTAAATGTTCTGGTAATTGCGGTAAAATTAATCGTACTCTAGTAACAGAGTCAACAGGCGTAGATTTACAAGAAAATGTCGATGAAATTACGTACAAAGATATTGACGATGGAAGTATATATAAAGAACTATCGCACGAAAATGGAATTTTATATTATGAAAATAGTCTTGCTTTCATGTGGTATACAGATGGTATTTAGATTTTTAAATCATCGAAATACAGCATTTGGGCTTTTTATTTAATTATTTTAAATCTTCCTTTCGAAGAACGTTACAGAATTCAAAATATGATTTTAGCTGCTTTGTGGTTCGGAGATAAAAAGCCTGATCCTAATTTATTTTTAAACCCGTTAAAAAAACCGTTGAAAAATTTGTTTAAAGGCATAAATATGTACGTGAAAGATTTGAATGATATAATAACATTTCGAGGAATCATTATTTGCGGTACAGCAGATTTACCAGCTAAATCTCTATTTCTACAAATAAATCAATATAATGGTAAATTTGGCTGTCAAGTGTGCACTGATGAAGGCGAAACAGTTGATCGTAGACGCGTTTATAAGCATACGAACAATTTTAAAATTAGGACAGAAGCTGATACTCTTGAACATGCACAAGAAGCGTTAGATAGAAAAGTAGCAGTTTTCGGTATGAAATGACCAACTGTAATAAGTAAAATTTGCTATAACTTTATTACTTTCACAATCGTCGATATTATGCACTGTCTTTTTCAAGGTCAAACAAAAAAAATGTTAGAATTGTGGTTCGATCTTAAGTACAAAAATGAAAATTTTTCGATTTACGCATTTTAGATGTAGTTGATTACAGATTATGTTCTATAAAGCCACCCTCGCATGTACAACGACGACGTAGGCCTATAAAAACACACCTTAGTTATTGCAAATCATCAAATTTGAAAGATTGGCTACTTTATTACGCTCTACCTACTTTAAATGGCATTTTACCCACTCAATATTACGATCATTTTAAATTATTAGTATTCGTTTCATACGTTTTATGTCAGGAGAAAATTACAAGCCGCGCCTTACGTTTGGCTGAGACAGCCATAAACAAATTTTCTTTGCAATTCGAATATTTATATGGGCTTATACACATGTCGTGCAATTTACACAGTCTTCGTCACTTACCTGCCGGAGTTCGAAAGACTGGTCCTTGTAAGGTTACATCTTGCTTCCCTCTCGAAGATTTAAATGGAAAATTAAAAGCATTAATACATGGGAGTAAATCGCCACATTTACAAATAGTATTTAATTTAAGTTTGTACATAAAAATGTATGTTATGAAAAATGATTGGCTAAATAAAAATAGCAAAGCGTCTGCCTTTTGTAAATCGCTTTTATCACCAACGAAAAAACTAATACTGCATAATGTAAATAGTATATATAGTATCGTTGGTCCTGTTTCAAAATTGAAAGAAAATACTCCTTATAAAAATCTTGTTACAAACTATTTTTTTGACAGTAATATTTTTGTTTTTAAAAGATTATACAAAGAAAGAATATTATACAGTTCAGAAGTATATCAAAATGAAAAAAAAATGCAATCTTACTACGTAAAGTATTTAAGTAACGATGAACTTAGGCTAGGTATAATAAAAATTCTAGTACATGTGACTACTTGTAAATGTAAAAATTTTTGTGAATGCAATGCAAGGTGTTTTGCTCTAATAGAAAATCTTGAATTTACGCATCCATTTTCTGTAAACTTACAGAACGCAGAATTATTTTTCATCCATGCGTGCACACGTACTTCGAATAACGTAATCGTAGATGTAAGAAACTTAAAATATGTATGTTTTCACGTATTTATAAAAGATACAAATATCTCTTATGTGATTGACCCTGTAAGCACATTCGAATACGAATAAATTTTAATAAAAGGTTGTAAAATAAAAATTAATTTATAAGGTTGTCATGCAAAAAACATTAAAAAAATTAATTAATATTACAAAACGAAGCATTACAGTTCCTTTAATCACTTGTATCTTGTATTTCTCGTCTCTCGATCTATTATAATAACTTAGAAATATTTAGAATCAAAATAAAAACTGAACTGTTGGTAATATTTTTCAAATCAAATATCAATATATTAGCAATACGTTGGCGCAAGGTTTGCAATACTTTTGTAACATGTTGCCGAAATGTTGCTAAGTGGTCTGAAGCATCCTATTGCTAATATGTTGCCAATACCTGATCCAAAATGTTGGCAACATATTGCCCATAGGTGTAGGAAATATATTGTCAATATATTGGCCATAAGTCAAATTATTATGCGGGTACCTACAATATCTTCATTATCTTCGTCAGTATTTTCATCTTCCATGTTCTCCTTCTATTCAATATTTGAAGATCATACACAACGGTACCTATCTGATCTTCTACTTATCATCGATGATTTTCATTTGCTCAAATATTCTTGGACGAATGTCGATGGATTAGTGGTTGTCTTTGAAACTTCCATATTACTTAAGAAAAAAGTTCACAATTGGTTGAAATCTACCGGTAATCCACAAACACTTGCTGAATTCGGAACATTTAGAGCTATAAATAAACGAGTGTTATTTTCAGATCATGAGTGTTTTATTCAAATGACTAACGATTTAATTCATTCAGATCCTACATCTTTTTGGAAATTCGTTAATCGTGTTAAATACCATGGAGGATATTCAGACAGACTATTTTTGATGAGAAATCGGTTACTTATTGACCTGATATTGCGAATCTCTTCGCCACATATTCCTCTGTTTTTTCCTCTCTTGCATTACGAACATTACGGAACCAATGTTCGATTCACAATCCTTCTTCCATATTCAATTTTCTATTGACGACATAAAACATGGAATTTCTCGTATTCAACAATCATTTAGTCCCGATCTTGGTGGAATTCTCTCCCTCTTTATTCTTAACTGTCGAAATAATATAATTGAATCATTATTCACAGTTTTCAATTTGTCTTTTTGTCAGGGTTTCTTTCCACTTATTCAGAAGTGAGCTTATACGAGGTGTGTTCAAAAAGTAAGGTGAATTGTTTAATTGGGCGGGCTACGTAGATTCGATCATCCATATTTTTTATTATTATGTTGGTATACATATCCTTTATATATGCTCACAGTTTCAGCCAGTTTGTATGTATATTTTTTTTTTCGAGACAGAAACGGTAGACGTGTTATTTGTGCTCGGCGATTTTCTGCTGTCGGAAACAATGGATCAAAGATTTTGCATAGAATTTTGTGTAAAAATGGAATTAAGTGCTCCAAAAAACTTGAAATGTTGACAGTGGCATACGGTGAGTCTACTTTAACTAAAAAAATGTTTACAAGTGGTATAAGCTCTTTCAAGTTGGCCGAGAAGACACCGATGACGAACCTCACTCTGAACGCCCCAGCACCTCAATAACTGATGAAAGTGTTGAAGAAGTGAAACAAATGGTGTTAAAAAATCGTCCAATCACTATTAGAGAAGTGGCAGAAGACGTCGGCATCTCTGTTGGCTCGTGTCATGAAATTTCCGCCGAAGTTTTGGGCATGAAATGTGTAGCAGCAAAATTGGTTCCGAAACTGCTTAATTTTGAACAAAAGGATCATCGAAGGTTAAACGATGTCAATAATGATCCTAATATACTCAAAAGAGGTATAACTGGTGATAAATCATGGATTTATGGTTATGACGTCGAAACTAAAGCTTAATCATCCCAACTCTAGAAGACCCAAGACCGAAACCCAACCCATGACTCTAGAAGAGCCAAGACCGAAAAAATTACGTCAAGTTCGATCAAATGTCAAGGTTTTGCTTACTGTTTTCTTTAATTATTATGGCGTAGTATTTGCAGTAAACCCTGCGGTAAAATGGAGCTCTCCTGATTGGTTCGGAAAGTATGCGCGATCCTCAAACTTTCACGCAAAACTATGCAAACTTTCTCGATCTACGACACTGCATGCATCTTGTACAGCATCTGTTCGGAAGCCAAATACACGGACAAAATTCTGCCCGAAAAGCATATCGCACTGCAACGACTGCTCATAATATATGCCTCAATTTAGCGAACTGCTGTGTCGATCTGAATTAACAGCTTCATTTTTCCACCAACCATGCTGACTGGTGTTCCAGAGAAACCATTCACAGATCTCGGATTTTTCCTCATCTGAGTTTAGAAGTCTTGCATAATCCGGTTTACCGCCAATAAGCAATATGAGTGAAATGGACGATTCTCTATCACTATATCTGTTGTAGGATTACCATTGTCAGAAACAACCGGGTGCTCTGTTATACTACTCATTACTCCCACCTTTTCCGGAATCAACGAAGCTCCTAATTGATTCATCGCATGCTTTACAAACCGTAAAATCTCTGACCTCAACACTGCACTTCTACGTAGCCCCCTCGTAAGCTTTTCGGGTCGACAAATCATAAAGTACTGCATACTAATTTTCAGATTAAGATTCCCATCTGAAAAGCATGAATAATTGAGAATTAGTTTTACATTACTGATATTATGCTAATCTAATTCACTAGCATTGGTACTATCAAGACTTCTTCGATTTGTCTAAAAAGCTAAAATGACAAAGCGAATTTTTTCCAATTGATTTGACGTTTTTACACTCCAAACATGCTTTGATTTGAGAATTAATTTTGAATACTTATACAGTTCCCAAGTACAATAACTCATAGTTATTACTTTATCGCGGCCAATATGATTAGATAGCTTGATTATTTCCCTATCAGCCACTACTACATAAAGCATCAGCCATTCTATTTTAGTCAAATTAATTTTAAATTTTTCAATAGCAGTTTTCAATAGTTTAGAATCAACAACTGTAATGAATTTCATATCACTATTTTTTATCGTATTTTTCTTTATACATTCCTCTGAGTGCCTTTGCATCAATATCATGAGAGTCTTGTATTCTATTTTTTTCTAACTATGTCGGTCAAATTTTGATTTTTTTAATGCACAAGTATTGTATGTCACAATGCAGGTGACGTAACAAAACTTTGCTGATGACAATAACATACGAATACTAGGAAGAATCAGTAGGAAGAGAAGAGTCAAGCACGAGGTTTTCAAGAACAGTGAACAATGTACGCACTATGTGAGTTGTCATGCGAGTGGCATGCACAGTGCCTACCTTGCCGAATATCTTTCCTTGGCAGAAATAACTCACAAACAATTAAAAGTTAACACAAAAATATATTTCCTATCTTATTTGCAAAGCAAAATTGTTGAATAAATTATATAAAATTATAATAAATTATTAATTATTATAATAAATTATAGAATATTATTACGTAAATTTAATACACAATGGAATAGATATATTTTCTTAAATACAATGTCTTATTTATTTTGAAAATTCAGAGAGGTAATAATATGTGATTAAATAAAGTATTAATAATAATAGTTCATTAGATTATTGTATGAAAATTGTTTAATCTGTTGTAATTTATTTTCAGTATTTTGACTAATAGCTAAAGTTTGGTTATGTTAATTTTGACTCAATTTTAAGGTAACAATTGTGCAATTTTTATACAAGAAAAAAAATTATTATAAACATAAAGAAATTATTATTGTATATTACAGACTTGATAAGGATGGTAGATTAACCATCGAAACGTCGTTTTCGTAAATAAATAATAATGTTTACATAGACAGCTGTTTTTATTCATCGTTTGTAATAATAATTGTTAATATTAATAGTGTTTATAGTGCAGTTCTCTAATTTAATGTATGACGGTTTAACATAATTTCCATTTTCTGTATTTTCAGTGGATGTAAAATTTACTTCTGCACTAGATTTACCAATATTTGTATCAGGCGCGTGAACACAAATAGCTAAATTATTTGTTTTATCAGTTAAATTATCATTTGAATCTGCACTTTTGTTATTTTCCTTTTTTTTTTAACTGGCTCATCCACACTTTTAAATAAATCTAAATTTTTAATCTCAGATTTTATAATGCAATGTTTTTGTAGTATCATTTTCATTGAACGTAGTTAAATCAGTTGTTAGTTAATTATTTGAAGGTAAATTTTCTTTACCACTTAAAACACTTGAAACTTGAATTATATTCTCATTAAAAAAACTAGCTGCAGTTCTAAAAATATTATCAATTGATGATTAGTGAAATGTTTTCCACGAGCACTATTTTAATTTGCAATATAATTGAATATATTATTCTTATTTGTTAAGGAATGATATATATATATCGCTGTCGTCACTCTCCTCTCTTTGCTCTATCACTCTTATTTCCTCTCTTGCTATCTGCTCTTAATGATGATGCTGATCCTTGTCCGGTTAAAGAAAAAGTAGAGGCAAGCGTCAAACATGCATTAAACATACGAGGTGTGTTCAAAAAGTATGGTGAATTTTTATTTTTATCAAAAAATATTTATTTATTCATCAATATTTATATTGTCCCCTTCAAAGTAATCCCCCTCAGATATAATACACTTGTGCCAACGTTTTTTCCAATCCTCAAAGCACTTCTGGTAAGCACTTTCTGGTATAGCCTTGAATTCTTCCAGCAATTTTTTCTTTATCTCTTGAGTTGTTCCAAACCTCCGTCCTTTCATGGGTTTCTTGAATTTTGGGAACAGGAAAAAGTCGCAGGGGGCTATATCCGGTAAATATGGTGCCTGAGGCATGATTGTGGTTTGGTTTTTGGCCAAAAAGTTTGACACAAGCAACGATGAGTGAGCAGGTGCATTATCGCGATGCAAAATCCATGAATTGTTTTCCCATAATTGCGGACGTTATTTTCATATTGCTTCTCGCAAACGGCGCATAACTTCAAGGTAATACTTTTTATTAACCGTACGACCTTGTGGTAAAAACTCTTGATGTACTACGCCACGATAATTAAAGAAAACAGTGAGCAAAACCTTGACATTTGAACGAACTTGACGTGCTTTTTTCGGCCTTGGCTCTTCTAGAGTCATGGGTTGGGTTTCGGTCTTGGGTCTTCTAGAGTTGGGATGATTAAGCTTTAGTTTCGACGTCATAACCATAAATCCATGATTTATCACCAGTTATACCTCTTTTGAGTATATTAGGATCATTATTGACATCGTTTAACCTTCGATGATCCTTTTGTTCAAAATTAAGCAGTTTCGGAACCAATTTTGCTGCTACACATTTCATGCCCAAAACTTCGGCGGTAATTTCATGACACGAGCCAACAGAGATGCCGACGTCTTCTGCCACTTCTCTAATAGTGATTCGACGATTTTTTAACACCATTTGTTTCACTTCTTCAACACTTTCATCAGTTATTGAGGTGCTGGGGCGTTCAGAGTGAGGTTCGTCATCGGTGTCTTCTCGGCCAACTTGAAAGAGCTTATACCATTTGTAAACATTTTTTTAGTTAAAGTAGACTCACCGTATGCCACTGTCAACATTTCAAGTGTTTTGGAGCACTTAATTCCATTTTTACACAAAATTTTACGCAAACTCTTTGATCCATTGTTTTCGACAGCAGAAAATCGCCGAGCACATATAACACGTCTAACGTTTCTATCTCGCAAAAAAAAGTAAACATACAAATTGGCAGAAACTATGAGCATATGTGAGGAACATGTATATTCACCTTATTTTTTGAACACATCTCGTATGTCTAACGCTAGCCGCGAGCCTTCGCCTTGATGGAAGAGAGAAAACTCATATGGTGCAGACACCAACTAGTCTACATCGTCACAATTTAATGAAATTCAATAAATTAATTTGTTATAAACTGAAAAGAAATTAAGTATTCAAATATTTAATCGGATGTACATATGTATAAAAATTAATAATTTATACAAAAATTACAATAAGTGATTTCTTTTTCACAAAAAGATCAGGAAAAAAACAAAAAATAGAGATCAAAAGAAGACTTTAAGCAAAATATAAACTAACAGAAAAGTATTCACAAGAAGAAATCTATAGTATATCTTGAAGACGAACAATGCTGAATTCGGTTTCTGCTTAGCTTTTAGTAATCAGGAGATATTATATACAGGTGAGAAATACAAATTAAATATGTATATTAAATTAAATACTTCATTTAATAATAGAAGATAGTATTGTTACGAATGCGATTTTTAATATCTAATTCGTACGCTTGTATCCACAGCAACGTTAGTGTGAATGTTTTGTTGTTGTTTAGTTAGTTGACGTCTGAGCGTCAAATTGGAAACATCACGTTTGCGTTTTAACTTTATATTTAATAAAGTTCTAAGTCTGTGTTATTTGCGTATTTTATTTATCATAAGTAAAACGTAAAATTTTGGGAGCTTGTCCGTTTTGAATTTCTCCGGGTTCGTGACAGTGAGCCATTTGTGCAAAATGAGTTTTCAAAAATCCGGGAAAACAACACGTACACCATCACGAATGCCGCTACAGACAAAGACGAGAGCGCAGTCTGCAATTGAAGCTGTGACCACTACAGCTGCTTCGAACGACACTACTACAACGGATATTTTCGAAGTCGAAGCCACCGTCGAAAATGTAAATAGATCATCCGTTGATATTTCTAATTCTCCATCTACTCAACAAACAATTTCGCTTTCGAGCTTGCCGAATGACCCGCTGTCGCTGGATCAAGGTTTACGCTCGTTAGCTTCTCTGCCGGTGGATGAGATGCAAATTTTACGTCAAGAATCTGTGCAATGTGGCGTACTGTCGGTTGATGGACCACAGTCTTTTCTTCCCCAACTTAATATAGTATATCGAAGGCAGAATCAGAAAAGTTACGTCTAGAAGTTGCGGCTTTACATCGTCTTCGAGAAGAAGATGCACAAGCCAACCGGGAAGAACGTGAACGATTAGCTCAACGACAAACTGTATTGGAGAAAGCTAACCAAGACGAACAGTGCTTACGAACCGACATCGAATCGCAGTTTCACAGAGAACTAGCAGAGATGCAGTTACGATTGACACAGCTAAGCAACTGCACCACATCTGTCATTTCACCATCGATTTCTTGTAATGTTGTACCGATTCCATCTACCTCTATATTTCAATCGTCCCCACAAACACATAACCCTACTCTTACACATACATCCATTTCAATCCCTCAACATTCGCTATATACTCCTGTATCACCTATAAATGTAAACACATTTAACCTTTCTAACAGTCAACCACTTCCAATTGCAAATACCCATATCAATTTAGGATATAACCTACAACCCGACACTTTTGATGGTATTTCATCCTTTCGCGATTTCATTCATCAGTTCGACATTATTGCTTAGTTTGATAGATGGGATAACAGCAAAAGTTGTATTGCTTTAGTTTCTTGTTTACGTGGACAAGCTAGAACCGCGTTAGATAGTTTCGAACATGGCTGTGTAAATTTTGTAGATTTACGTTCAAAATTAGACCTTCGTTTTGGTAATAGTTTTCAGGCATTAAACAGTTTTTCGTTATTTCAAAATAGACGTCAGCAAACGAATGAGGATTTCGCTGTACTGGCTATGGATTTGGAAAGATTAGCCAGATCAGTATTTACTCGCTCTCCACCGGAAGAGCAGGATAAGATTGCTTGTTCGCAATTTATCCTTGCTCTGTATGACGATTCTATTCACGAACACTTACAATTAGAACATATAGTCTCTATAAAAAATGCTATCGCTCGTGCTTTTGAGATAAAAGCTATTAGAGAAAAAAATCGTAGATTGACCCCACAGGTTTCACTACCATTGCTTGGTTTTGCTCCTGTTATCCCAACTATGACTGTTCAAAATTTTCATCAACCACAAAAACCTCTTCCCAGTAACCAGCATGCCCCCACTAAGAAGTTTACTGATCCCGGGTGTTACTGGGAATATGGTTCCACTAACCATATCGGCGTTAATTGCTCTAAGTTTACTAAGAAGGGAAATTAGAACGTGTCAAACTTTTTGGGGCGAGTTTGACAAATCGTAACAAAGCCCTATTACAACCATGTAGTCCTAATTCTCTTAATTTCGGAAGAATTTCGAGGAATCCGAAAGTTTTTCATTTTTACGTAAGTAGTTTTTCATTTTTAACATAAATCATCTTTTACGGATGGATCAGTAAATATTGGTGCTTGTAATAAGATTGAACATAAGATAGAACTTTCTGACCTCCGTCCCATTAAACAACCTCTTCGTAGACCGCCTCCTTTTCACTATAATGCAGAAACAAGAATGGTACATTACGGTTTTGTGTAGACTTTAAAAAGTAATGCTGTTACAATTAAAGATTCTTTTTCTTTGCCAAATATTTCAGAAATTCTCGATGATCTAATAAGTATTTTTAATATATAATATAATATAATATAATATAATATAATATAATAATATAATATAATATAATATAATATAATATAATATAATATAATATAATATAATAATATAATATAATATAATATAATGTAATATAATATAATATAATATATAATATAATATATAATATAATAATAATATATAATATATGATCTAATTTCTTGGTTCTCAATATTAGATTTAAAGTTAGGATATTGGCAAATTAAACTCACATTAGAGAAAGAGGTGTATTTCTTCTTATTTTCTGCGAGACAGTCGTCACCTCTTTGATAATGAAGTGCGAGTCGTATCCGGTGAGATTGTGAAATACTATGGAGATGAACGAAGCGTTTCGGTAGTTGAAATTGCAGAAATTGTGTGCAGCTACCCTGTAACTGAAATAAAGAAGATAGGCAAGTAAGTAAGTAAGAATGAGGTAAGTAGTTTTCTTTTCTTTTATTTACTTACCGACCCGTAAGATGACAATGATATTTAACTTTCTTTTGACCTTCTTTAAAAGATGTATGACAAATATGAGAGTGAAATGACTGCTGACTGGTCTTTGTACGCGCCTTTAGCGAGAAAAATATAAAATTACTGCAGGAATAAGTGTAGAGAGAGTGAGAGAGAGAGAGAGAGAGAGAGAGAGTGCGCAGCCTAAGTATCGAGCAATCAAATAAAATAAAAAAGTAAGTAAAACCCTATATCTGGCTGTCTTTTTCTTTCTTTAAGTAGTCTCTTCTTTGGAAATTCATTAAGCGAGAGTTTGGTGAATTTTCATTAAAGGCCCTTTAGAATACATTAAGCGAGAGTCTGGTGTGTTCATAATAACATTTGGTTATTACATACCGCGCTAGCAAACAGTTTTCTTCACGCAACAATATTGCTCGTCCCGGCTTATGTGTTACACGATAGCCAAATCAGAGCAACCCTGACTTTACGCTTACTCCAAACGTACCTGAGAGTGACCCCGACGTCACAACAACATCGAAACCGCTGGTCAGATGTAGTCCCTACTCTTTTTCATAGTACCGAATCTTCGAATAGACGTGCTCATTGCTATTCTTTCTTAAATTATATTACAAAGAAATTTTTGTTAAGGTGATGAGCTCCAATCTCGTCCTCATCTGTAGAGCACTGTAATTATAATTGCTCTTACAATCATTTATTTAGTGACTTATAATCTACTATAAAGAGAATTTGAATTTTTCGCCTTCGACGTAATCGATAAAAAGCTTGAAATGATGCATCTTGTACAGCCGTTCTTCGTAGAGGTTATTGTTCTTCACCAATGGTCTAGAGACATGGCTTATGAGGAAGTCTTAGAATTTTCTTTTGAGTTCCATCACGACCTTGGTTTCAAATCAAATAGCGACCTGTCTCATGATGGTTACGACATAGTGAGTACTATCCTCTAAATTAGTAAAGTACTTCTTGGTGAGATCGAACCCATGGCAATTTTATTCAGAGTTTCCGTTTCTCCTTCTCCACTACTTTCTTCAATCTAGCCTTAAAAGTAGATGGTACGTTTCTCTTTGAGCTCAGAGGACAGATGATTCCTATAGTGTCACCAGAGATTTGTATCTAGAGAATTAGTATTAAGCAACGTTTTTCATCTTGCGGACTCAGCGCTACCTTTTCTTTCCACTCCCTCCGAATCTGATGGAACATTCTACGAATAGTAAACTGCTCTCTTAATTATTTCTTCATTTTCTAAGGAACGTCGATAATAATCCTCAATGGTAATGCTGTGCTTTAGGGTGTGTGACTTTATCCTCTTGGCCCTTTTCATGAAATCCTGACATTAAATATTAATAATAATTATATTTTGTTACGAAAGCCGATAGATTCGAACATAGGCTTACCGGCACACTCATTCTTCTTTACCTGAAGAACTTTCTTGTTGATCAATGGAAGACCACATAGATTATCTTTAGGTAATCTGACCTATCGAACTTGTCAAGAGACTTTGCTTCCCGTCATTTTCTCTCTTCGTAGACGAGGCTGTTGGTATCTGTGTAGATTAATTTACATCTGTCACAGAACATTTCTTTCATGAAGCCGTAATGAAAGTAGTAAACTAAAATCTCGAACTTGTCCAACACACAGAGGCCGACATAGATGGATTTGCTGATGGAGATGTTTGCCCAAGACAGTTGCATCGACACCAAGTTTTTATTGAAAATCGAATTGCTATAGAAGTTCGGTGCAACAATGCAAATCTCAGCATTATAGTGTCTTTCCCACTTGCTGACGAGTCTGACGTCAATCTTTTTCTTCTCGCACTTCATCGTTTTGCCGTAGACCACGTTGATTATTAATTTGTAAAAGAACTTCTCAAACGTGATCCGAGACTGCTTCTTCGTCTCTGTGTTAAGATCAATGTAAATCTTCAGCCAGAGACATTACTTGAAGCTGATCGCTCAATGCATTTTATGCAGCTTAAGTTAATCGGTAAGAACTTACATGAGAGTTCGATAGTGGATGACATAGCGCTTCTTGGGATAGAAAGTGATGAGAAACTTCTTCTCCTGGAAATCGACGTTCTGAATATAGAGGAATATCCTCGTGTATATGGTGGAGTTTCTCAGAATATTCCAAATTAATTTCTAGAATGTAACTGATGGGACTATTATCTTTCACGTAGAAGTTGAACGTCTCTGCATGCTCAATTTATTGAAAGTCCACACAGGTTAGAAATTGCGTCAGCACCCAACTCATTCTAATTATAGTATTTCCCCATATATGCGTTGTTGGCTTTGATGTATCTGTTGAAACACTGGCTGACTTCTCCTCGAATGCCCATTTTGATAAACATCACCATATCGATGTTCATTAGCAGTTCTTTTTCGAAGTAGGAAAGTACATCGGAAAGGAACAGTTAGCAGTTCCATTTCGATGTAGGAAAGTACACTTGAACATAATATCCAAAGTATAGTATCCAGACATCGAGTAGTAATGTGCAGGATCGAGGTGGTAAGCTACGAGACTGGTGTTACGAAAACTCTCAAAAACGTCCGCGAGAAGCAACACGTCTATCTTGAGATAAAAATCCGAATACTGTTCGAAATTCTTAACATTGAACAACTGCCATATGTTCTGCGCATGTGCATAGTCCACATCGCTCACATTTCCGTGGGTGAGTCGACTGTGAAAGCTTCCTTAACTAGTAGGTGTTTCTATTCCAGCTTATCAAAACTGGTCACAAACTCGTAGGAAAACAGCTTTTCTGCGCAGAAATTTGATTTGCTTAAGAGAGTAACGATCTTTCTCGAACTCTTGTTGAGCGATATTTTGTTCAGCCAAGTAGAACGATAACTTGTCCAACGATAATGGCATGAATCGGAATGAATCAATGTATCGAAAGTGAATTGCCATGACATCAATGTACTTAGAGAAAGAGGTATATTTTTCCTTATTTTCTGCGAGAAGTGTAACTTCAAATTATTTGTGGTCGCGACCTCATTGATTACAGATATACCTAAAGCAGAGGTTTATAAATCTGCTATAAAGCAAAAAATTACGAGGGGGTCAATAAGTCTTTACAAAATCCAAGAGATGGCGCACGTCATGCTTAAATTATGATGTTTTTGGCAAGCAATACTACTAACTAGATATCGTACAAAGTTTCAGCTCGATTCATTAAGTCGTTTTTTTGTGAGCGTTGGTTGAACAAACAGTTATTGGTTTATTTGAAAAATGGAAAAATAGAGTTTCGAGCAGTGATAAAACATTTTCATTTGGAAGGCCTTACATCAAAAGAAATCACAGTTGAGTTGAACGCCGTTCATGGCAAGTCTGCCCTTTTTCTTATTTCCTAACCTCAAAAAATGGTTTGCCGGACAACGATTCATGTCGAATGAAGAATCATCGCCGAAACAAATGCCTATTTTGAGGGTTTTCAGAAATCATATTTTTCTGATGGCTTAAAAAAACTGGAAGGCCGTTTAACAAAATGTATCGACCTTCAAGGAGATTATGTTGAAAAATAAAAAAAAATTACATACGCAAAACTTTTTTTCCTTCTTTTTGTAAAGACTTATTTACCCCCACCCCCACCCCCACCCCCACCCCCTCGTAGTATATCGGTGTAAGATCGTAGTCTTATATTCGATTGTTGGCAATTAAAGGGTTAGTGTATTATTTCAGTATTGTGTTTATTCGCCGCTGTATCACTCCTCATCCCGACGTCGAATCTATGCGTTTAACGTGGTTTTGCTCGACGCGTTATTCAGTCGTAGAACGTCTTATGCTTCCTGAATCCCCAAATAAATAGTTTGTGCGGACGGCCACAAGTTACCCAGACGGGAACAGCTGCTTATCTCCGTTACAAGGTGTACTCTACAGTATAAAAAAATTCCAAGTAACAGTGAAGTATTGTAAAAATTCCAAGTAACAGTGAATTATCATCTCAACTTATAAACTTTAATTTATAACTATACCATGAAAAAAGATGTTTATAGCAAAGTAAGTTTTAATTAAAACAACGTAAGCAGAGAAATATTGTGTTTTCGCATCATTTTTTAAAAACTTGATAAATTTTTATCACTGAAAATGTCGATTACAGTTAAAGATTAGAAACACTATTGAGTGCTGATGGCAATGTAAAATACTTTACTATATATTTTTTATTATTTTACTAACATAGCATAGTATAGTTGCAAGATATGTTAAGACTATCTCGACCTCATCGAAATGTACAAATATTATGTTGAGGCAGAAATATGACTAATTAATTAAAGCAATCGGAAAAAAGCAGCGGATTTCTTGTAGAATAATGAATTATTTGATTGGTCATCGGCTTCTGTAACTTTGTTAGAAACATAGTTATAACAATTTGAACAAGTAAAAATCCGATATCATGGGACTTTGTTAGTTAAACTGTCATATCTTAGCTTCTAATTAATATTTTTTCAATTTGCAAACTACTACTTCTTTGTTATGAAATTTTCCATCGCTTTTCATTCCCACGGAACATGTAAATTGATTACAAAAAGAGTTATAGCGGTTTAAATAATTAAATCGTTAATAAACATTTGAAAGTCGCCTTCTTCCATGGCCTCTAAACTAATACTTCCAGAGCAGAATTTTTTAGTAACGGCTTCAATAGCTGCGCCAACGTATCTTTCGTTTTTTTTAGGAGACTTGGGTGTAGAAACTGTTTTTCTACAAAAAATGCTGATATTATTGTATTTAAATAGGTTTCTCCAATGTCATCATCCAAAACAGCTGTAATACCAAAACAATATTTATTTTACAATATAATAAAAATCAATATGTGGACGTTACAACTTTATTTATCATTATACTAAAAACAGCTCTCGTATTCATTTTGAATCGGTTCTTGCTGTCAACCTCTCTTTCACTGGTACTAACCTTGTGATGTATTTTATATTGTGATCAAAGAATAGTCAACATACTGGCAAGTCCTTGCTAGGATTCATGTTTAAAATCTTTTAAAGTCAAAGGAGTATTACAATCGTTGCATTTCAACAGTTGCCCTAACAGCGTCAAATTCACAATTTTGTTTTTCGATTCAAATGGCTGTTCTGACTTTTCATTGAAAAAAATCGAAATTATAGTTATATACTGTTACGCAAACATTACCTCCTCAATCGTTCTTTCCGTCTTAACTTTTTCAATGTTGCTGTTTCTAAGTAGCATTTTTTTTTTAACAAATTTACCTTTACGTATTCTACGGATATGACGTATATTATATAGCTTTCCTTTACTGACGAAGACGTCAAGAAATATAAACACAAATAATTAATAAAATAAGGATATAAAAGTAGAAGTGTGTACGTTACGTACGTATAACTTGTAGGTTAGCGTGCCCGCGAAAAACAGTGCTACATGTTCACCGTTGCGAGACTATGTATGTATGTATGAGACTATGCGTCCCAGCTGTTTTTTTAACAACTACCATGGTCAAATGAGTTTTATATATATTTATTTTACTTAATTTAGAACATAATTTATATACAAAATCCGCCGATCTATAATCATCTTAAATTGAATTATAATTTTAGGAAAAAGAAGTATTAATATTGAAAGCAAATTTTTTTACTTTTTATTATAATCCTCAACTGACTTCGGAATACCGAATCTCATCTCGTCCTTAATTTATCTTTGATAAATAATGTCTCTACAACTGTACGATGAAACTACTTTAGACTTTGCAGATGTATTCATAAATACTTAAAGAAGTTTTACTAAAAGAGTCAGCTACCTAGTATGGATTTCGATTTATGATAAAACCATCTTAAGAAATAACATACTAAAACTATAATCATTAGTACATAATCAATCTTTCCCAAAATATAAAAATGTATTCAAGTACTTTTGGTACAGAAGTGGATCAATAGAAAAAAAACGAGAAAATTTTATTGATCCGGTTGAATTTAGATTTAGAAACAAATCTAACGCGAAACGCGAAATAAACGGCTGTTCAAATATAGGAATAATCAAATGCTCGTGGTGTAAAAATAATGGATTTATTAAAATTATTGATTTTGAATAATTAATATAAATAACAAAATATTGATCTTAACCTAGTTAAAATAATTTGAAAATATTACAAAACTTTATTTTTTGTTTAATTTAATTTCGTTTATAATACAATGAGTTTTCTTTTATATAACGAATTTTAAAATTATCATAACATAAAAACTAACGAATGATTTATTTATTATTTTTTTTTTATAAAAATGGTGGCTACTATCCTTACACGTAGAAATATTGCATGAATGATTGTCATCAAATAACAAATATTATTCCATTTGTTTCATTTAGAAACACAAAGCGGTTTCTGAGAAACTAAAAAATAGATAATCCTGGTTGTAATTTTGGGGGTGTGTCACCTCCTACGCAGGGTTTTTTCTAAAAAATTTCAGAACACATAATTTTTTATTATAATCTTAAATATAATACGTTAATTTTGATGATAATTACTTGGAAGATTAAATTATTAAAATTGCTCAGTTAGCAGTAGTTCATCCCTTTTAAGAGATGTTTTGGACAAATTTTCAATATTTATTTTATTTTTTAATTTTATTTATAATACGATGATTCCTTTTCATATTCGACAAATTTTAGAATTGTTTTATAGGAAAAGGTGTCAAAATATATCATTTTTCTCTTATAAAAACAAAGCAATGCAACCCTTATTGATGAAAACAATACACAAATACTTGTTTTTAAATAACAAATAATATTTACTTTGTTTTACCGAGAAATTCGAAATAGTTTCCGAGAAATATAGAAGTGATCTTTAGAGGTGATTTTCACCAATTAAATCGCCGAATTAACACGAATGAAAAGACTGAGAGAAATATTTTTCGAATATTGCAACATATTAAAAAATGAAGAAAATCGTTGAGGTACATCTGGGGTATTCCTTTCAGTCGATAAACGGGGAAACTGACAGTGACGACGGAATAATTACGAACGTTCAAAAATATTAGATATGGAACATATATTATTCACAGATTGTCAAAATTTTTTATGAAGCATGTTCAGTTATGATACCAAAGAATTAAGAAAATATTTAGGAATTTTTTATGTTTGTGATAATGAAATATCAACTTGAAAAATTTCGAATGTTTACAATCAGTATTTTTGTAGATTTTAAAGATAATCAAGAAATGAGAACATTGGCGTAACTAATAGAATTATTGAGTATTGAAAATTTTTCAACTGTTGATTCTGTATTACCTGTAGCAGAAATAACTAAATTGATCGAAGTTTAGAAACAGCAAATTATGAAATTGAACAAAAATTTTACGTTACGTTATGAAAAAGTAATTGAATAGAGTTCAGCAAAATATCTTTAAATTTATTACTGGAAGTAATGAACACATAGTTTTCATCGATAAACCAGGTGGAACTGAAAAAACTTGTAGTAGAGACCAGGGCAAGACGGACACCTTGTAGAAAAATGTTCTAAATTCCGATAAAAAAATGCTATTTCATTTCTAATGCAAAGTAAACATAAATTATCAAATAGAATGTAATTATTACACTAAAAATATTTGATCAAGTAAAAAAAGTTTTTTTTTTAATTAAATTCTGATATTTTTTAAAAATTATCAAAAAAAAAAATTGATTATTTGCGAAAATCAATAAAATAATTTTGAACAATAAAGCTGAAAAATAAATTATATTTCGAAATAGTACATAAAACTATTGAAAATTAAAGAAAATTGAACATTTAAAAAAAAAATTAATTTTAAGGGGTGTCCTTCTTGCCCGGGTCCATCTTGCCCGATATGAAAAAAAATCACTTTTTCAACGCAACAAGTTTAAAAAAAATTAACCACTAGTTTGAACAATAGATTAGTTAATTGCTGACTAATATAGTAGATCTATAGAATTTTCAAAATATTTGAAATATTAGACCAGAAAATTGATACATTTCCTTACATGTAGAAAGTCGTAAGCCGATCGACAAAAACAAACAAAGGTGAATTACATTCGCTGTTATCGCTGTTAGTGCCGCGCTCAAACTGAATGAATTCGTATACTTATGTCATAGAGAATATATCACTATATTTTCATAATATTCACTACGACCCATCCCTAGAAACATGGAGTGTCCATCTTACCCTGGTCCCCTTTACACAACTTTCATATATTATTTTGATTCTAAATCTAAAAATGTTATATTTATGACATGGACTATTATAGCTTCAATTTTATTACCTGAAGAAATAGAGCTTTTAATTTATCAACTTTGGAGACGACGCATCTGTAATTGAATTCCGATAAGAAAAAATTACATGAAGCCAATTTTATGGGATGAAGCATTAATAATTCCTAAAAAAAAATCTAGTATTAGATGATAAAACTTTGAGAAATTGTTTAAAATGCAATAATAAACCTGTCTTATTACCTATTTCGGTAATAAATAAGTAATTTTTGGTGATAACTTCAGGAAAATACTATTGTTGTGAAATATGGCTGTAGGCATACCATAGTTAATGAGATTCTAAAATGTTTATAATTATGGCCATCATTTAAAATTCTAAAGTTAACAAAAAATGAGATAAAAAAATGCTGAATTTCCAAAATTTCCGTTAACTATTAGAAATGGTGAAGTACAAAGTTTAATTATATCAGAAAATAGATTAGTTGATGATGTTTGTTAACAAATTTATGGCGATATAATCAATAGTAGAATAGAATTATGAAATAGAGCAATAATATTCTGTCACAATGAAGATACTCATTTAAATTTGACAATGTTGAAAAAATTGGCAAGTGAAGAAAAGAAATATTATAGTGTTGATTATGCAAAATCTTAAAGAATTGATTAATCTGATAAAAATATTATTGTGAAATATGACAGCTAATTAAAATGTTGTCATTATACCTGAGTTACCTCCTCATGAATTGAAACTGAAAATTGATGCTATTATTATGTTGATACGTAACAACAATATTAAAGATGGACTTTATAATGAATATGAATTAAAATTATTTTATTTGCTCAATAGAATATCAAAGCTATAATTTCAATATAGTATAATAAAAGTCGTCTAGTTTTCGTTAGAAACATAATTCTGAATTAAAGTAAACATTTAGATTTGCCATACATTTTATACAGCAATCAATAACCGGTTATTTTGGCTTTTGCAATTACAATCAATAAATCTTAATATCAACGTTATGATGTGCTTAGTATTTTCTTTAAAATCTCAAAATAAAAGTGTTCTAAATATTGTTTCGGAAGAAATTTAGGATTAATGTAATTTTATAATATTGACAATATTATAGTAAATTAAATTTAAGAATATCTTAGTATTGTAAGTTCAACAAATTTGTAATGTGTAAAGACAAAGAAAGAAGTTGGAATAGGAATCCTAATCTAGATTCGTAAAGTTTTTAAATCGATTATTTATATTGGTGATAATAATGTATAAAGATATAATAATGATAACATAGATTATATACTTTGTTTGAATATAAAAATGCAAGATAAAAAAAATTACATCACTATGATCCAGAAGATCTAACTGATTTACAAGTAATTTCGTTTGAAGATAAAAAAAAGTCAATCTTCTTATATAAGTATTTAATTATTATTTATGTGATAAAAATATAATGAAAATGAAATATTTTGCATAATATGTATAAATTATTATTTAGAATTTTAAGGATATCTTCCAAATAAATTTTTGAACGTGAACAAAAATAAGCCCAATAAGTATCACGCTGCTATTACTAATGGAACATATTATTTGCAAATGAAAATGTTCAATGATCAAGGCTTTTTAATAGAATAAGGAGTAAAATTATTTAATAATAATAATATTATTTAATAATAATATTTAATAAAAATTTATTATTTAATAATTATATTTAATAATAATATTAATATTATTAATAAATAATTATTTTAACCTCATATAATTATTAGGTTGAGAAACTATTAGTAGATAACGTATGTATTATTTTTGCACTTCTATTAAGGTTGTCAATTCATAATTTTAAATGTAATATGTATTCTTTAGTTGTCTTGTAATCCTTTTTTGATCATAAATCGATAGTAATGATATATAGATTAAATATAGTTATTTGATGAAAGTTCAATTAAGCCCATTTCTTGAATAATGGGAAAGGAAACTAGAAAAAACTATAAAATCACGATTAAAACTGTATTATTATATTATATTATGTATATTTTACATTTTAAAATATCAATTATTGTTGTATATAAAGGAAAGTAACTTTTTCAAAATTCAACGACATGTCAATACTTAATATTTAAAATCTGGTATATAATTTTGATAAATATAAATTTTATTTTCAATCACAGTGTGTTGATAGCCAGAATTAAAGCTGCTCTATATCAATTTATTCAATTGTTTTAGAAATGATGTGTTAAATTATATATTTTGTGTTAAATTATAAAATGAAGCAAAATTGGTAAAGTAAATTTGTTATAAATAAAGAACATGTGATTAAGTGATGTAAAGTGATGTGAAATTATTAAGTGTAGTGCAGTGACGTGAAATTATTAAGTGCGATGCAGTGATGTGATGTGAAATATTTAAATGAAGTGAAGCGATATTAATATATTTATTACAAACACAAAAAGTTATTTATATACAAGTCCTAAACATATAACATAACTATTCAAATATTTGAACACATGTGCAGAAAAATAATCAGCTAACAATAATGGTGCACATGCATAAATACTGACACTGTTACAATCTCACATATATACTCTTCAGTAATTAATCTCGTATTCGACGCCTCTTCAGGTAGTGGATATGAGAAAAATTAATGATTAAATAATTTATATTAAAATATCATTTCATATAATAATTACCAGAATACATCAGGAGCGAACCAAAATTAAATGAAAAAAAAAATTATGAACTTTAAGCTTATAGCAGTATTATTCAAGAAAGAATATTACATAATCATGGCGGATGAACAATAAAATTATATGTTCTTTGATATTCATAATCAAATAACAAATAATAACGTGTCATTGAACGAATTAATGATTTTGGAACTAAGTTCATGATTACATTTATGTCTAAGATTTGTGCGTAGGACATTTTCGGTTTAAAAATTTTGAATTATTATAAATCTTGAAAGTGAAAATTTTGAATATGTTCTATGCGGATGAAGATTTACGTAATTTTTAATTTATTATCTGATTTTTTTATATTCTTTTCAGCTAAAATTCGTAGTAATGATGTATAATAAAATTATTAAATAAAATTTCTTAAAACATTCAAAAATACTCATTTCATTGGATAAAACTAGTAACTGATTTTATGATAAATCATACGAAGGAATCATGTTGTCATGGTAATGTAGTTTAAATAATATAAAATGAGGGATTGGTACGCAGAGCGCGCAGGGGGTAAAGCCTCTAGTGTATATGTATAATTATGCATATTATCTCATATAAATAATGCTTTTATTAAAAAAGTTAATGAATAAGTAATATTACTACTAATCCGGAAATATTTTTTATCAAAAGCGAAGCTCTGTGGTTATATGTGCAGTTTTTACACGTTCCACGTTAGAATTTGATAATGAAAAGCTTTAAAGTAAAGTCGAGCGAAATGCATTGTTTACAACGAGATCACCCAATTGTGAGGCAATGTTAGCTTAATAATTGTTTAAAACTGCTATTAAGCTGCGGAAGAAAACAAAAACTTCATAATTCTAGTAGTTCTTCAAGGAAACACTCTGCCAATGAAGTTGACAACGTTTTTCTTTTTGTAAATTTCCATTAAGAGAAAACATTTTTGATTGATATAGAATGAATATACCCGTTATTCCCATTATAATATTATCCAAAACTTTCTTAAAATGTTATTGTCAAATGTTAATGATTCAATCAATTCTTAATAAATCTATACGTATAAAAACACTTCTTAAACTATTAATCACCTACAGTTTAGTTATCTTTTACGAACATATAGTCATATGAGAGTAGCTCCAGACAAGAAGACCACGAATAACTTAGTTTCACTTTGTCAGATTTTTTTTTTTTCATACAAGGCAAAGAATATTCATTTACAAAAGCGTTTACAGAATATATATAATCGACACTAAACGCGTTCTATGAAATTAAGGTTGTAGTCTAATAAATATTTTGAATGGAAAAAATATCCTTACTAGATGAAATCGTTGATTTTCAAATAATAAAATTAATTTTTATAATAATATTAGAGTCCGATTCACTGATTTGTAAATCCATATACAATATCGCTTTCTTCTGATAAAATGTATCAATTTATGCATTGTTTATCAATTTAATTTTCAAAGTCATAACTTAAGTTCAGCACTCAGAAATTATGGCAATGATAAGACGGGTTACTCGAGAGAAAAAAAGTTGTATTTTACTTCTTCTTTCTAATTAGATTCTATGAGTAAAGAAAGCTTTTTATACAAATCATACACATAAAAATAATGATCACAAGTATACGTTATACCATCGAATTCTGTATTCGACAATGTTCATGAATGCTAAAGAAACCGCTTGGCCAGTAAATATTTACATACTATTGCAAATAATAACGTACATAAAAAAATCTTAGAAAATATTATGTATATGTCCTACGCGATTCCAAAGATAAAAATTATTTGGAGCTGTTATATTTAAGTTGGTAAGTGAATATAGTTGAATTACAATCCATAAGTAGAACTGCTTTCGATGTATATGAAAACGATACAGCCAGCTATCGAGATTGCAACATTTAACGTGCGTTCGTGATTCCAAGTGAACCAGTAAAAATAAAATTGGAAAGAATCCCTTATTAAAAATGAAATCTGTTGCAGACCGAATAATACAATAGATGAAATATTTTGCATGGATAATAATGTAATCGAAGTAGAAAAATCAGCTTAATGCCTTAGCGACAAATCACGCAAATGATTTAAATGAATGTTCAGAAATGGATGAATACAAGAAAATATATAGAGCTACGTGTGCAGTGATTGATTTGATCATTCATAAACAGTTTGAAAGAAAAATTGCAGTAGCAGGTAAGCATTAATCAAGCGAATGTTGGTTAAATGAGCAGTGTGCATGGGTGCTTTGTGGAGTATAAAAGATGGCACGCATAACATATTACAGAAGCATAGGAAGTTTGCTTGGATGGTCGACTAATTGACGTCAGATAAAGATAAAAAAGTGAAAAGAAGTAAGACATGAAGTGGCAAACGACATGAATATTGTCAGGTCGGTCTTTATAGCCAGCTTCGAGCTCGGTCCCGCGAAATAATGTATATCAACTCGTTAATCAGCGCGCAGGGCAAATTGCAGTACTGACAGGATGGAGAGATATACATTGTCTTGGTTGTCGCCGGTTATTCTCGCATGCACATATGTATCATTTTTCATAATGGGTGCTGTTAGTTCATACAGCAGGACATCGGATATATAGTCGAATAGGAGAATGGAGAAGATGCATAAGTCGATCAGACGGATCTGTGTTGTCGACTGCGCACAATGCCGTGCAGAGAAGACGTGTGATTCGCAACGTGATAAACGAAGACACAAAACACTCAAGCGATAGGAGAAGACAGAGAGGTTGGATAAGCAGTGAAACACGGCACGGCCAGAGAATCGAATTTATTTGCGGATAATAAGAGAGCGGGCATGGGAACGTGGAAAAGCATAAATCCCGCGCCTGTGTGCGAGTATGTGAGCCAGAGAGAGAGAGAGGCTGATGGAGGAGCGGGACGAGGAGAGAGGCTCGCAGCAGGAAGTGCACGGTCGCGCAATTGCCGAGATGAATACGCTTTTGCGTGCTAACTAAGCAGCATGCCGTTCTCTCTTCGTTGGCTCATCTTGGTGAGTGGGATTGGCGAGTGCGCGCCAGATAGCAAGCCAGGTGGCGGGGGAGAGGGGCTCGGAGAGAGGTCACAGGAGACTTGGACGACACGCACTCCTGGCAAGTGCAGGTCGCGAGTGAGAGCGCACTCACAATTGCAGTGAGCAACGGGCTGCTGAGAGAGAATTAGTGATGGGTTGGTCGACCGCAGTCCGAAGACCGCCCTGGTAACTAGACATTGGTCGGACTCGTTCAGGCCGCGCGAGCTCACTGGCGCACGGAGGGGAGGGGCGGAGCAGGCCCACCTTTGTTAGTGGCCGAAGAGCGGGGAGCCCGCGGGAGATCGGCCACCTTACATCGCTCGTCAACAGGTCGAGGATCGTTAAGCGCCAGTCCTCAGTCGTCCAGCGACGCGGCTCTACACTATTCGCGCTGTCGTTGTCGTTGCTGTTAGTTGCCGCCGCCGCAGTCCTTGCACAGCTCCGGGGCTACATGAGCTGTAGTTTTATTAGTGCTATCGACAGTTCGACAGTGCCGCCCCCTTCCTCCTAAACACACACATACCCCGTAACCGGCAGTGATACGACAGTGTTTTGTCCTCTTTCACCTTATTGTTCTTCGGGTCTGCTCGTCTTCCCTGTATTTGTGCTTCGTATGAGAAACGCCGGCCGTCAGCGCTCTTATTTACGCAGGTGTAGTGCACGAATGACAAGTTCAGCGAAAACCACGAGCTGCCGCTGCTGCCGCAAACTTAGATGTCGTAAGTTATTTCAAACTCTTATTTGTTATACGTTTACCGATTGAACCTACTTTCAATATCGCGGTCGGACTTCCCATAATTTCGCTGTTTTATACTTCTTTCAAATAATGTGATAGTGTCATACACATAAATATAACGTATTTCTAGCACTTATTCTGTCATGACTTTCTTCTATTGTCTTATAGACACATGTATAACGATCAATGTCTACTATAATCGTTATTTTGGCATTGGACACGTGCTTCCTTTCGCATCTTATATTGTTCTAATATTAGCTTTATTGCTCATAACTTATACCGGTAACCCATACTACTTGTAAGCAGAGCAACAAATGTAGCATTAAAATATTGTGTAATTTAGCAGATCCATATTCTTCCTCTAGTTGACATCAATTCCAAAATAAAAAGCTATGTATATTACAGAGCAATAAGGCCCCTAATTTGCATTAAAATTTTCTACTTGCATGCGTATATCATAGGATATTGGTCCTGCAAATCAGGGCAACATGCGTTACAATTCGAATATCCATGCGCATAGTTAACATTATATCTTAATATCAAATCGTTTATATATAAATGAGTGTACTCGGGTATAACAGTTTGTCGGGTATCTAATATATATGTGTGTGTGTGTGTATGTATATATATATATATATATATATATATAAAGATTATTGTGCACAGTTCATTCAAGATAAAACATTTCCGACTCACCTAACAATCTATCTACTCATAATTATTCCCGTATAATATGAAATACGTCGTCTCAGCACTTGAAGATTTTCTATACAATGCATCAAATATAAACGGTGATAAACTTCTGTAAAAGAATCTAGTTTTTATTGTAATTCGTTTAAGTTTGCGAAAATTAGTTGTCGGTAATGAGCTCGATCATTATTAAAATTAAAATGACGTGTTATCTCTTAGTGATTGATTTTTACTATAAGTCATTAAATTTTCTATACAATAGAGAAAATGCGCCGTGTGTGTGTGTACTTACGATTTATTAATACGAGAGAATAATTATATAAATTATAGTTTTGTTCTGGGGAAAAGATTATAATTCCTATATTCTGCAAATTTTTTGTGCTGTTGTTTGTTTGACCAAGAAAATATTTCATAATCAGTTTAGTTACTCATATAACTATATTACTAAAGTTAAGAATGATAATTGGTTCATAGATAGTTAAATAATTTTCGATGAAGTTTAACAAAATATTACAGCACCAGAATACATTAAATTTTATTTTTGCTGAACCTTTCCCATCGTGTTTGACATTAGCAGAATATATAACGTCTTTTATAATCTTTTCCCAATAATTATACATTGTTTTTATTCATTCAAACGCATAAATACTAACATTTATTGATGTTTAAAAGTATTATTCAGCTTAAAGCATGATTAAATATAATTCTTAATATCTATACTTTTTCTTCGATAGTATCATTTTCAACTCTCTTCTATTAAATAATTTTAAAACCAGCACTTTTTAAAAGGTTTTATTTTTTGCTTGCTTCATTTGGAATCTTTATCCGATGATCTTATCTATGTATAAGTTAATAACTAGTTCTATTTTTTTTATTTACAGATGAATCAACAGTGCAAAGTCTGCGGGGAGCCTGCGGCTGGTTTTCACTTCGGAGCATTTACTTGCGAAGGTTGCAAGGTATACATATGTTTCACTCAATCAACTTTCTTCGGTAAATTTGAATTAAAGAATTATATCGTGACAGAGATCCGGTGTTAATCAAATGGTAAAACTGGGGGGGGGGGGGGGGGGGGGTACGAGAACTTTTTTGTATTTTCTGTGTCCAAAGTTAACGAGCAGGCGAAATGGCAAATAATCTGAAGGCGTAAGTATCGTTCGTCAGATTAGGAATAAGACGTTGTAGAGGTATAGGCAAAGGTAGTGGATGCACGCGGCTGTGTAAACATTTGATGTCTGCGTATTCCTGGATTAAATTAAGGAATTGTATTACGCAGTGGTAGATGATATCTTTCGAGGTGGTTTAAAACTGCATAGAAGACGGTTTATACGGCTGAAGATAGCAAAAAATCCCTCGCTATAAAATAGCAATCATAGGTATATAAATTTAATAGATGACTCGACAAATCGGTAGGCGCAGAAGTCGATCTTTCACGTTATACGGAATACTATGCCCCCCTCCCTCCACGCACACACACATATATAGAATATGAAGTATATATACCTTTCTTTTCCGTATTCAATTCACGCACTCGCACAATTTCGACCGGTTGTTCACTAAAATACATAGGTGGCTAGCAGGAAACATTATTCATTGAGGGAATTAAGCAGAATCGAAAAGAATAGTTAGGCACAAGTGGGACGTCAATTAGCATACTAATAACCAGTATTGATTCTTAGGAGCACTTTTCTGTCTGCATTTTTTCCAATGGACTCGTATTACTGATACTGTCTACTGTGACTGCCTACTCGTGGTCGTGATTATATATATTGCACGACCTTGGCTGCCGAACGAGCTATAGTCACTGTAGTGTGATGCAAATTTGTTACTTGACCAAAGTCTTTGTTACTCTTGGGTTAATAACAGTTCGCGTTGATTCAATCGGCAACTGCAACATACGATCTAGGGCCCGTCTTAAGCATTATCGGCAGTCATTTTTGCCCCTGGCCACGTGGCCCCAACGTGATTGACGAGACCCGTGGGTTCGTTTATCCTTAATTGTTCGCACAGACTTATATACGGTTCATAGCATGTCGTTGCATATATACATTGTAGACTTCGTTTAGGGGCAAGTGCATTAAACATTTCTCTATTTCGACATATTACTTCTTTTACTTGACTCACGACTTTCGCTTACTAATATTTTTTTCTTTATTTTTAATAACATTGTGTCTTTGTCCGCTTTTCGATAATTGTGGCTTCATTAGTTTTAAATACTTTTATTTCTTTTGAGCCATGTTAACACTACTTTATTCATCTTCTTGAAAACATCAATACACATGTATACACTCACGCGCGCGCGCGCACACACACACACACACACACACACACACACATTGTTACGCGATTGATACCTTTTGATCTTGCTTCAGAGTTTAATATTTTTTAAAATTGATAAGAGTGTTTAAGCTCCATTATCTGGATAAATATCCAACATTCACTTAATCCATCTACTGTTACATTACATCCAATGCAAAATAGAGAAAATATGTTTACGAGTCTAAAGAGATAAGCAAAATTACAAGTAGAATCTCCACAGGTGCTTAAAAATTACTCTGCACAAAGCGCGGAATCCGATTAGAAATTTGTTTTTTTATGACAGTATGTATATCTAGTGTTGCACTCATTTAAAAAAAAGTATTATTTTCCTAAACATCTTGCTGAAAATTATTCATCCTGACTTTACAAGGATGAACTGAATATCTTTCATTCACATTCTTTTACAGTAAAGGTGTATATAGAACCTTAGGTATATTACACTGAGACGACATCGACCTTTATTTAGAAAATCTGAATGTTTTGTTTATTTTTAAATCTTATGTATCCCGAAAAAATACATCAGGATATAGTATCGATGAATTTGATCAGGAATTTTGTGTATTATATAAATTGAGCACCAAACATAAAAAATAGTGTCTGTTTCAATATTTCAATTTTTAAAAAAAGAGTAATACTGTATTGGCGAATGGGCGTGATCACTATTGATCATTACCAGACATCAAATATGACCTTTAAATTCAACCATATGAGGTTTTTTCGATCAAAGAGCGCGTATTCAATAGATATTTAATAATTAACACTTATTAGATAATTAATATAATTTTTATCAAATAATTTAGGCAGCACATAAATTAAATTTCACTAACGTATTAAAAAATATTACAATTTTACAAAGTTATGGTTTTTATAACATAAGCAAGAACTAGCTAATCTTCAAATTGAAAAAAAGAAATATGTACATACGTACGGATACACCTTACACACACACATACACTACTAGGTGGAACAAATATATATCTATACCATATATGAAACTGTGTCCGGGTTTAAAGTTTACTCCAGCTATAGCGGTACGGTGCATCGCTGTGAAATTATGACTGATCAAATAGTGACAGCTCCAGCGATTTAAATTACGCCCGAAGACAAAATCTATTTTGCAGCAGTCGCGTTGTGCTCAGATAACAGAATTATTCAGCTCTTCGAATTTCTCTTTAACTAATTTATATTAAGCTATCCAAATATTTTCAAATATATAACAATAATACACCATTTGGTTTGTTGTTTCTAATTCATTTTGTTTAGAAATTTTCGAGCGCGTAAGCCGGATGTTACCCCTTTTGTTGTTCGTGAATATAAATATGGGAGAATACCCAAACTTAACGATGAATTATCAATAAACATTTCAATAATATTTTTTATAATCCAGTTTTGAATTTCTACACATAGTCAAAGAGAAAATTTGACAATCTATCAAAATTAATTTAGTTATTCGAGTTATTAACGTTAAAATATCGATTTTTATTTTATTTTTCAAAAGCTATGTTTATCTATAATTACATTAAACTTATACTAAAAATATAGGTAATCTTGATATTCATAACTTATTTATATATTTCACGACGAAAAAACTTTTTCTTCAAAAAGTTTCTTATTAGGTGTATTTTCTTCATTTATCTGAAAAAGAAGAGTTGTTTAAGAATGCTTTAGAGCTTGTGTTAAATATTATTCAATAAGTCGTGTCATATCTCATTTTGTGTTTATTTTTATTAGTATTGAATGAAATCTCGTAAGTTACCAACACTTTTTTAATTAAAACTTAGCACATTTTGCCTATAGTAATCTCATTTTGAGTGCATCTATGTTTAATATATAGGGATATGTATATATGTACACATATACACACATACAAATGACAAATAAAGTATGGTATGTGTATACATATATGAGTATGTGTAAATTATTTTTCTCTCGTATTTATCAGAAGAGAGAATACAATTTCGCATCTATATTGCGAAATTACGATAATAGGACGAGAATTTTATATTTCCAAATCTAAACGTCGTATCCAATCTTTATGTTCTGTAAAATAGTCTCTAAAAGTGACTCTCGATATTTCATAGCGTTCGCTTCTTCATTATTTCATGTATCTTCGAATAAAAATCTTATTCAAGATCGTTAATATTCCTCCGCTAAATTAACGACACCAGATTTGAATTTTGCTAAAATTCCAGCTTTATAACTATCAAATCAACATTACGCAAGCTACATTCTCTATCCAAAGTAGTCGCTTCTCTCTATTCAAAGTAGTCAGTCTGATACAGTTATATCTCACAATTATCGTGATTCATCAAATTTATAATCCAGAAGATATCCGTTTCATTGATTCATCTTCTTCTTCTCGAACAACCAAGTTTTTTTATTGCATCATCTATATAATTTGTAAAACATAACAGGTAATTTAATGACTGAGAAAAAACCATGATTATAATTATTTACAGAATGGAAATCGGAAAATAGTCTATTAAAATAGTGCGAGGTATAGTTTATCAATAGTAAAACGAATGTTATTATAACTTGTGAGTCTATGAATAAGGGTCCCAATAAGAAAATAAGAGTGCCATGCCTCTGTGGAAATCGAATAGTATTAGAGATATATGTAGAGTAAGAGAGCAGGAACGGAGAAGAGTGGGAAGGAGGATCAATAGATTAACGATAATAGCAATTTGCGTATTGAAAATATCAATATTACTAAATACCGAAATGTAGAATAGCATATTATACTTACTATAATGTAGAATGACACATTAACTTATCGTTAATGTGCCACTCTACATTTAAACGACGATTATTACTGACTCGTTGGCAACAAAACGCCATATCACACTTATTAGCCATTTTGCCAGTGAATCAAAGGATAAATAATATGTTCGCAACATTAAATGCATACAACAAAATGATATTGTTAAATTTGAATTTTGTAAGCAAAAAAGAATTAATTATGTTTGATATCAAAAAAGCAGTCGAAGGGGAGGAGGAAAGATAGAATGATCCTCAAGTTTGTAATTAGGTTGTGTGTCTGTTTGCAGTCCTTCTTCGGTAGAACGTACAACAATCTTGGCAGCATATCAGAATGCAAGAACGGTGGCGCTTGCATAATCAACAAGAAGAATCGGACGGCGTGCAAGGCCTGCCGACTGAGGAAATGCCTGTTGGTCGGCATGTCAAAGTCGGGTTCGCGCTATGGGCGTCGCTCCAACTGGTTCAAGATCCATTGCCTGCTACAGGAGCAGACCAATAGCGGTAGCAGTGCTACAGGTCTACAGTCCTCGCATTTTCCTGCGAGCTTCCTGCCTAATTTCCTGCCGGGGCTGCAGTCCAATGCCATTCAACAGGGTTTGCTGGCTAACTTTCAGCCACAAGGTCCTAATAGCGGCCATCCTCCAGCCAAAGAGGTCTGCGAGGAGACCTCGCCAAGTCGGGAGGATCTGGCACTCCAGTCGCACCTGCTTCACGTGGCCATGATAAAGCAAAAATCACGAGAGCGCAGTGCTCAAGCTCAAGTCGCGGCGCTAGCCCTCGCCGGTGCTAAGTCGCCTTGTCCGGCAGACGATCAGCTAGGCCTGCAGAATCAACTCAAGCTTTTAGGCTGGCGCACCGCTGCTGAGGTTTCGAACGATCGACCACAGCCGCAGCCGCCGCCACTGCCACCAGCTTCCCAACAACAGCCACAGCAACAGCCAGTTCTGACGGGTGTCGCGGGTACGTCACCGCTTCGTAATAGCAGCAGCGCCGGAAGCTCCACTCCGCCGCTGTCCTTTTCTCAGCCGCAGCCGCCGGCTGGTTCATCCATCTTCCACGCAGTTAACCTTGCTGCAGCCGCGGCCGCCGCAGCCTCAAGCTCGCTCGAAGTTTTCCGCCCATTTCTGCCTGCCTCCGTGTATAAGCGCACCAGCGACAGTCCCAGCGACAGTGGCGCTTCTTCTCAAGAGAGTGACGGTCCCGATGACGACTCCTCAACAACGCGAGCCTATTTTCACCAGCAACAGCAACAACATCATTCTCATCATCATCGCCAGCAGCATCAGGATCATCGTCATTTCGATCAACAAAAGCAGCAAGAAGGCGAACCACTGAGGCGCAAAATCAATGCCACCCTCACACTAACTACGGACTATCTGCCCCATCATGCAACCATCCATAATCATCACTTTTTATATCCGGCTACCGAACTGATAACCCCGGCAGCCTCCCACCATTCGCTGCTACGTGGTGGCGATTTGCTGCTGGCCAGCCCTAGTCCAGGCGGCGTTGCCGTCGAACAGCTTGAACCTATCGACCTGAGCGTGCGCTCAGCTAAGCCAGTGCACCTAAGTAAGCGCCGTCGGCGACGCTCGTCCGGCGCTTTGTCCTCGACCAGTCACTCCTGTAGTCCTGAGTGCAGCCCCAAGCGCCAGCAGCTGCTTGACTCGCGCCAAACGTCTTCGCCAGGCGACACAGTCAGCCCCGAGGCTCCTGCAAAAGGCAATCCCCTTGACCTCAGCCTGGATACCCCCGTCAAGAGGCCTGCTGCCGAGGTGTCGCTTTAGCACCTGTTCTAACAGCACTAACTCTCCTCTTCCCCTGTATATAAAGCCGATCCTTTATTTATTTCTGTTCCGGCTGCCTTGCACTCGTCAGCTCTTCTCACCAAGGCTCTTCTCTACCCTGTAATCGAGCTAAAAACACCTTTGTCCACGCTACCACCCACAGAACTATTTTTTCCCATACATATGCACACATCCGTTCTCTCTCTTTCTCTCTCTCTCTCTCTCTCTCTCTCTCTCTCTCTCTCTCTCCAATGTAAATAAGACTGAGCTTCGTTAACGCTCGAGTGGAGGTGATTTTTTATTTCTTTTTATTCTATTTCTGTCTTTTTTCGTTTTACTACGAATAATCAGATTGTTCAAACATCCATATCTATATCTATTTGGTTTTCTAATCATTTCCACTATAATTTATCAAAACTACATATTTCACCGCAGCCAAATCTATGTTAGTACCCATCGTCAGTGCACACACGTTCTATTGATATGGCAAACGCAACCAACAGTCATAGATTTATTATTAGGTAGGATAATATAATATTATACATAAAATATTATTTAAAGTGCATGTACAGCATCTACTGATTATTGGCAATGACACACACACATACACACACAAATATTTATAAAAGTTTCCTTAATGCAAACTTAAAAAATGTGATCCTTAGTAAATCAAAAGGCCAGTAATGTATGCAAATCACAATATAAAGATATATCTACATGAAAAAGTGGCATTTAAGTTGAATCAGTCTTGGAAGATTGTTCGTTTATTTTGCTCACTTGTTAAATAAAGCTGTAGGTAAAATAAGTAAGGAATGTTTTTTTCGTTCCATAATCTTATTTGTAAATAGGACTCTTATAGAAAAAAGCGGCCAGTACTTAAGCTTTTAATGAATAAATAAATATTTTTGTTTAATTTAATTGTCTGCTTTCTTTGCTCAACTTTCCTATATCAAGTAGTGAATTTGACGTTATAATAGTTAACTGTGTAGATATAAAATTTCTTTATTTATTGGATTATTCAACGTACCTTTTCAACCTCTGTAATATATGTAGCAAAATAATGTATTTAAAATTAGAGATAAAAATAACGTTATGTTATTTAACCCTACCGAAACCAATCAATCATTAATCGATTGATGATACCTTTCAAATCAGTAGCTCAAGAATAACCAGCGAATGACAATTAATTTGTGTAAAAATTGATTTCGAGAAACCTTATGTGAAAGACGATTCCAGTCACTCTTACGAGTTACTATCAAGTGAAAACTAAAATAATGTGAGCAGTTTTGCAGTCGATACAGGCTGGGCACGTAATTAGAAGTAATGCAATTTTAATAATGCTCAAAATATTTAATATTGACTGTAGAACCATAGATTACGAAACCATGGATTATTTTTACGTTAAGATATGATCCTGAATTCTATTATGAAATTTGAATGTAAGGATGTCCTTGTTTTTAGCAAACTTACGGTAGTCGTGTCAATTATATTTAAAAAATTTGCGTTATTTGAATGCAATATAATCAAATAGCATAAGATGAGGTGACTCAAAAATTAACGAGATTTTAAGCGTAAGACAAACTTACATAATCTAATTCTTAGTAAATTAATAAATCAACCAGATTGTGTGGTAAAAACAGGAGAATTAGTAATAAAAGATCCTACAATACTTTGTACGAAGATGATGAGGATATCTGGAGAAAGTGTAAGCCATAAAAGAGAAAGGAGAGAGAGCAAAAATTGTAAGAAGAGGAGGACTTTGACTTAAAATTCATGATAATTATTATTTTCAGCTGAACTTATTAAGAAACGTACTTAGCAAGTTTCCTATTACAAGGACTGTGAGATTTGTACTGCCACGTACACACACAACGCACATGTACATTTATATCCGCTCGTGAATACATATACGCATACATACACTCATATTTTTAAAATATTCGTGGTTCATCTTTAAAACAAGTGTTTTTTTGATAGCCGACGAGTCAATATCAACTAACCATATTGAAAGTGCATAAAAAAAAACTCATTGTCTCAAATTATTAAATTTGTTGATTATAAATATAAAAACATGGAAAAATGATGAGAACTAGATTTTACCAAATTATTACAAAAAAAAATCTATTTCATTTGATAATTTGTTAATAGCAAGTCCAAAGCTCATCTTTTATAATAGATATAAGACCTGAAAAATTTTAACTTGATAGATTCGGCAGAAAGTAGCAGTTCTTGAATATTTCAGCATATTCTAAAATCTAGTCACCAGTATCAGATAATATAAGAATTACTGAAAGACTGTCTATCCAAAGTACAGTACTGACTTCCTAATTACCAAATAACTTTATCTAAAAGTTAGTAAATAAGAAGATACATATTCAACAACGTCAACATGATTACTGTGTATTAACCTATCAGGCTACTTGTCTGAAGATAAAATTTGTACTTAATATGATGGATAAAAAGCTAAAATTGATCTTTACACAAACTTCTGAGACAGATGACTATGATACAGTATTAGTCGATTGTGATAAACTATTTAGTACCGTGTGCACTCTACGTCTGCTATGACCAGTTAATAACATAGATCTGTCAAATCTATAAAATTAAAATCATTAAAACTAATATATAGTCAAAATGGTTATCACTCAACTATACAGATTATGTATACAACTTTTACAAAATAAACAAAAAATTACATTGATTATTGTTTTTCTATAACTAAAAATATTATATAGATTTTTTTTTGATTTAAAGCTTTATGAACTTGTCTATACATACGTTAATAAACTATGTACAAAAAATAAATAATAAAACACAAAAAAAGATAAGAAATATCATACACATCGATTACTCATTTTAGATATGTATATATCTGAGTTTTTGTTTAACATAGCAAATTATTTTCAAATTGATATTTTCGGAGATTTCACTATATACAGTTTTAGATATACGCTTGATTTTCATAATATTTTTTTATGTAACTTCACATTTTTATATTACAATATTTAAAAAATTTTAATATTTATGCGCATAACTTTTATGTTTGGTAGACTCAAGAGGCTTATCATATCAAGTGGGAGGTAGAGTTTATTTGTGGCTAATAATCTGATCAATTTTAGTCTCTGTTTATTCTAGACAGAATACTGTCAAATTATATGATTTAGGTTTTGTAACTCGTGATCACAATAGCATTTCGGGTCTGATACTACTCTTCTTTTATAAGTTTATTATTCCCTCAAAATTCTTCTATTGCTGTTCATGCCACCCATTATTTTACATAAGACGTTTGCCTAATAAATTAGTTATCCTGTTAAAAAAAACGTTACTATAAACTATAAAATCTCTTAAAATAGACTAATTGTTTGACGATACACGACTGCATTGTTTGGTTATAGTATAATTTAAAGTAGTTCTGTCATTTCATGTTGTTAATTACCTGTGTTAGCTTTCATGCAGAGCAGATGAGTGCTAGTAATACATAAAATAGAAATAAGCTATCTACAATTAATTTCAAAGCTCTTATAAACCAAAGTAATTATAGTTAAATAAAAATGCAATAATTGATAGATATAGACAAGAAACATACATGGCCATTGCTCAGAAATCTGAGCATGCTTTGCAAGAAAAAAAATAAGTAAAAAAGAAACAGCTCAATGGAAACAGTAAGAAACAAGAGAAATAGGAGCAGCTCTATAGAAAACAAAATTATTAAGAAAAGATAAACGGGCATTTGAGATTACTGACATGGTATACCAAATATATTAGTTAAAACAGAAAACCCATTTAAAGTATTACATGTAAGTACAAATTAATGGAAAGATCTCCGACAAAAACTTACCAATACGAAGGAAAATAAGAACAACCAAAGATCGCTGCCCATCTTCGTCAGTAGTGTAATAAATATATACCCCCTAAAAGAATTATTTAATAACGTTGTCCAAAATAATTATACCATCAAAGTTCTCCATAATAATCAAGTTAAAATACAGACAGAAAATCCGAAATTATTTATTCCAACCGTTAAAAAATTAAAAAATAAAAGTACATTATCCTATACGTATCATAGTAAAGTAAATAAACCATATAAAACTGTCTTAAAAATATGCACCTATCGCTCGATATACATCAATTAACAACCGAAATTAAATCACATAATAAAAATGTTATTAAAATCACAAACGTCAAATACAGAATATCAATACAACTCATTCTGCTATTTTTCATAGAATTAAAAATCGAAGAAAACAATAAAGGAATTTTTGAAATCACAACACGTCGGAATCAAATCATTAGTTTTGAACCGCCACATAGAACGAGAGATACTCTAATGTACTCGCTGTCAGGATTTTGGCCACACCACAAATTACTGCCGAATGTTCGATACAGACAAAAATAAAAGAAGTAAAATGTGCAACTTACAGTAGCTATAGCTAGCTATAAAGGATACAGTTCAAGAAAACTTAACGAACATTAACGAAAATAACGCGTTAAGCCACACCTCACGTATGTGCGGGCAATAAATGGTAATGCTTTCAAAAGAAATAGAATTCAACTATCACCAGTAAATAACAGCTGAAAATTATTATGATGCAACTGATGAAGAGGATAGATATATTGCTGCTAATCTGATAACAACGCTCATTGTTTATGAGCGTTGTAATTAGATTAAATAATATATAAAGATTAAATGAAGACAGAAATTAAAATAGTTGTTGAAAACGCAAACGGATTAGCCCAAAGAAGTCTTAAAATAAAAACTTTTCTAATAAATAATGATATTGATAAAATATTAATATTCGAAACCCACTTCATGCACAAAAATTGTTTGAAAATATCGTAATATTCTATATATAACTCAAATTACCCTGGCAATAAAACACACGATGGAGCAGAAATTCTTAATAAAAATACCATGAAACATCAGAAATAAATCTTACAAATACGACTACCTATTAGGGCTTCGCGATACGATACGATATCGATAATTATGTTAAATATCGGAATCGTATCGGATTAATAATTTCTATATCGTATCGTATCGATATCGACGATATATTTAAAAAAAATTATCGTATTGTATCGAAATCGATACGATAGTCGATAAATTATCGATAAGTTATCGATCAAACCGGTCTTTTTTTTTATTGCGGAATTTGTAGGTAAAAAAAAGCTATTAGAACGAAGTTCTTTTTTATCACGTTTGCTTGATCAATATATTATTATTAATAATTTCAATAAATACTAAAACTAATACAGTTGTCTGTATACATGATGAACATTAAAAATAATAAAAAATTATAAATTAACCTCACAAATTTCCTTTCTGTATGCACTGTGCATCCATCTATTAATACATATTAACTCTCTAAGACTTTCGTCTTGCAAAGAACACCTGTTTTTTGTTAAAACTAAAGCTGCTTCAGAGAATAGCCTTTCCACCGGTACGGACGTTGCTGGTATACAGAGTATATCCCTCGCCATACGCGATATTATTGGATAAACACTCGAATATGTTTTCCACCACATCAATATGTCAGTATTCGAGGCTGGTCTGGGCGCTTCTAAATAATCATTAATTTCTTTTTCTGTAGAAATTGAAGTTTGAGGCTTAACGAAAAGAACATCGAAATCAAGAGAATCGTCTCCTTGGATTTTTTGTTTTTTGATTGACGGCCTTTCATAATAAGCTGTTGCATAATGATTATTGTATGTTTGGTATAGACATCTAAATTTATCAAGTGTCTGATCTAACATTTCTCGACCCCACTTCGTTGCTTTTAAACCAGCAGCTTTGACTCGAGGGTCTAATATTAGAGAAACACAATGTACCCAATTGCATTTGTGGTAATGTTTAATCAACTTATCCCTGCCTTTTTGAAACGCTAAAATCAATTTTTCGTCAATTTGACTTCTGTTTTCTTTTTGATCTAATTCGAATGATTTTACTTCTATTTTATCTAATAAACAATTAAATAAAATTATAGCAGTCGGTAATGTTACGTACTTTTCGCCACCAATTTTTTCTGATACACTTTTGAAATCTTTCAAAAAGGCGATTAACTGTTTTAGAAGAAGCCATTCTGAAGAATTTAATGTGTTGGCCTGTAATGTATCATTTTTTTTACAAAGTTGATTTAAAGCATCTTTCATTTGAACAGCAGTTTGTAGCATGTCATACGTGCTATTCCATCTCGTCTTCGAGTCAGAAATAGGTTTTTTGAATTTTACATCGAAAGCATTACAACAGCTTTGCAACTTTGTGGAAAGCATTTCTGAATTTCTTATTTTACGATGCAATTGTCGTATTTTACTAATTAAATTCGCAATAGAAAAATCATTTAACTGAAAATCCTCGCTTTCTTCATCTAAAATATCTGAATTTTCTCCTTCAGAATATTCAATAGAGTCATCTACGTTTTCACTGCTAATTTTCATTAACTTCAAGATATCCTGAACTGGTAAATTCAAAACGTGCGCTAGGCATCGAAAATGTTGGTCTTGTATATCAAAATCAATATCATCATCTCTTAGTAATTAACCTAATTCGGAAATAAAAGTTGTGTTTGCAGACGCATTATCCAATGTTATTCCTGCTATTTTATCTGTTACATCGTAGAATTTTGAAATGTTATAGAAAATTCGAGCTATATCTGCACCAGAATGCTTTCCTTTGGATGGCACAAAATCTAGAGTGAAGGAGCGTAAATTCCATTCTTCAGTAATATAATGTACATTCACTCCATAATAAGATTTTCTTGTTTTTCCTGACCAAGCATCTAAAGTAAAAGTAAATTTAGAATCATTTTTTCTTAATAACTCTTTGACATTATTTTGCATTTTTTTCAATTCTTCTGTTATCATTATGCTGGCTTGAGATTTATTAGGAACAGAAAATTTGTCGTTGATAAAGGCAACAAAATTCTGTGTCTCCATATCATTAAAAAAATTTTTAGACAGATTTTTAAATGATAACCACGTTACTATCATTCTATTTTTATCTACTTTTTTGCCTGAATCCTGAAACAAAAATATTTATTATTAAAATTTTTCATGTAATAAAACTTCGAAAAATTAGTATATAATTTTCCTAGGTCATGAAGAAATTGATTATATATGATGTGATATATGTTTGCATGTGCAACAAAAGCCAAATACAGAAACGCTGCCAGGTATCAAACGAATACTACGATCGCGAACTTCCTGGCCACGGTGCGTCTACATTTCACATTATGAACGTTCGAAATCCGCCTTTTATTTTCCCTCGTTATCTCTATACGATTATTAATGTAAAAAATAATTAAACAAGTAGAACGTGTTGTACTTATGAAAATGAAGTTGTCACATCATTCTTAAGAAATGAGAAAGTGAATGCTTTTTATTCGTGATGTGATTTGATGAGAGTAAGTCACGTGGTGAGAAGAGTAGAAGAGTGTGTGTATGAGAGAGATAGATAAAGTATACCTAAAGATCGGAAGTAGGATTAGAATACGCGTGAAGCGTATGCATCCCGGTCGCAAAACATAAATTGTTCCGGTAAAAATGTTTATAAAAACTTACTTTTAACAATGAGTCCAGTGTCCTTTGAAATTTAATGTTGCTCAATGTTTCACTTGTAGTCAGTGTATTAGATGGAAATAATCTTTTATACTCTTTTTTATGGTGACGTTGAATGTGAGATTTTAATCCACTGGTATTGCTGCCTTTCATTGGTATACAAACTTTGTAATTCCCTTTGGAAACTTTTCCGCAAAGTAAACACATTCCATGCTTAATTTGTTCTATTTTATTGTAATCAAAATAATTTTTCAATAATGGCTTTATATCGTGTGATTCATTCAGGATTTCTTCTGATTGGTCTGACATAGTATTTTGAAAAACATCTTTAGACGTGGAGCTGACATTTTTGTGAACATCGGCAGCATGCGATTTTGTAGATATTTCGGCAGACGATTTTATTTCACTCAATTCTGATTCGAAAAAGTCTGTTTGAACTATCTCTGCATTATCTATCAATTTTTGTTATTATTTAGTTATTTGTTATTCATATATATCTTCCAGTTTTATGTAAAATACTTACGACGATCGCAATCGAAACACAGTCTTCTTTCTCCAGAGCCTTCTTCTTGACCATCGATTGATTTTGAGCACTTTTCATGCAAGTGAATGAACTTATTACATTGAATACATGTATGTTGAGTTGGCATGTGCCCATTACTACAAATCGGACAATTTATCATTATAAAAACCACTTATAAACTAAGAAACTTCGGATATTAATATGCGTCGCGCGAGTTTGCTCGCGTCTGAACAAGCCCGATCAAGCATGTCAGCAGACGACGCGCGCGACCTATCTTTGTTTGGCCATGCGCGTTTTGACATGAAAAAAAAAAAAAAAAAACAAATGCGCATGCAAACACCGCAGAGTCTGCCGCGAAAAATGAATATTTCAAGTCGATATCGATATTTTCGATAATATCGAAAAAAAATTTATCGTCGTTACGATAATATCGAAATAGTTTTTAATATTCATATCGTATCGTTATCGATCTAGCCACCTAAATATCGTATCGATATTGTATCGAAAACGATACGATACGATATCGATATTTTTTATCGAATATCGTGAAGCCCTACTACCTATAAGCTACTAATGTCATAGTTAAAGATGAAAAAGATGCATTTATACTCTCGGCTACATAACGTCCTCACAGACACTTTATCGGTTTCTCTAAGAACAATATAAAAAATACTTTGACAGTTTCGATCACCGGAAGATTAATAATTCCAAATCCGAAAAGAATTAACCTATATTTACCAATGATGACTTAATTGATTGTACAGTCGTCAAAGGATTATATCCTAAAAGACTACTAACCAAATAATATCTAGAGTTACCTTTAGACCATTTCCCAATAATTATACACTATTTTTCAGAAATAAAAACTGATGAAATAAGTAATTCTCTCTATAATAGCAAAATAAACTGGAATATGTAGAGAAAAATACTAAACAAAAATTTAACATGTAAAATACCGCTCAAAACTAATCTAGGCATAAATACTCTAATAGAAAATTTTAATAAAAATATTTATAAGATGATATAATCCCTAAATGTTCAATCAATTCAATACCCAACGTCTTTATCACAAAAACGGTTTTAGAAAAATGAAAAGGAAAAAGACAATTGAGAAAAATATAACAATAAAATAGATTAAAATTTGAAAAAAAAAAAAAGAAATTATAATCTATCAGTTAAAGAACTAAAAACAATTCTATACGAAGAAAAAAATGCGAGAATACAATTTCATTTAGAAAATATAACTACTACGGATACTACAAACTATTCACTCTAGAAAGCAAAAAAAAACGTCACCCCAATGGTTTTTTCCTCCCATACTAGAAAGTAACACCGCATAATCATAAACATATATAAAAAAGCTACTTACTTTGCTACAAACATTTACGTATTTGAATCTTCACCACATAATATAACAGAAAACAAAGAATGAATTTGAACGATACATAAATAACTAACTGTAACAATAATTTTATAGTCAATAATAACACAGATTTGCAAAATAAGGGATTTTGATTGTTCTTGGCCGACTCAGGATCACTTTTTGAAATAATTTTTTGAATAGAAAATTTTTTGAAATTAGAATTTGGTTTTTTTTAAGATATCTTAATCTAAAAAGGCGAAAAGGGCTGTTTTTCGGTATATTTGAAATTCATCGGGCAAATGATTGTTTTGTAAAAATGAGGCATATCACCTGAAAGGTCAATTCCATGTGTTAACATAAGAAATTGAAAATTCACAAGAATAAATATACTGAAAACTTAAATACCGAGGCTAAAATAATAATAGCTCACATTAAACTATTAGAAAAAGATAAACCCAAACAAAATATCTTTAATAACATCTCACAAAACATTACCATTGAAACTGTTAAAAGGAACAACTTAACCATTACGGGACAAGAAGAGGATAAGTACACTGTACTCAAAGCAAAGATATTGTTACTTAGACAATCAAACTACGAGCTACAAGAAAGAAATGCATTACAGAAAGAGTTAATAGAAAAAATAAAGAAGGAACAAAGTTAATTAATTTAATAGATGAAAATGCAATGAAAAGGCCAACATATATAAAGATAGTAACAGTAACAGTACAATCAATCAAACATAACTTATCACTTATAGTAAAAGTGAAATCTGTATATCTTATAAATACAACGCACAAAACAATCAAGGATAAATTGCTTAATGATATACTGGTGCATAATAAAAAGATTGTTGAAACAAAATACACAGGAAAATTGGTAAAAATTTTACTAAGCAGATACATTAACATAATATCCCCGCTCTCTATAAGAAAACAGTCGACAACAGTCTTAAAGTAAACAGTCGACTGAAAGCAGTGTTCAATTTTATTTATGCACTTAATGAATCTTGCTTTCAAATTTAAGCTTTCAACAACTCAATAACTTAATAAATAATATTACTTAAATAGATTAAATAATTAGCTGTGTAATGTATGGATGTTCGTTAAGACGCGCGAGTAAATTAGGAAGCGACCGCGACGGAGAATAGCGAGCGCGAACTAGGAAGAGACCGGTCGAAATTCGCAAATACGACGAATAGAGATACATGGATGAGATTGAAAGGGGAGAGAGGCATAAGAGAAGATGAAAAATTAGTGTTGCTTTTACCGGTAAATTTACGAGAGAGCTAAAAACGGAGAGAGAGAGAAAGAGAGAGAGAGAGAGAAAGAGAGTTGAGTTGAGTTGAGTTGAACTTTATTGCCCCTTTGGGTAGAACCCTGTATGGGGTTAACGATGTACATTTTGTTTACAGTGGCTTGCATATATGATGCAAGCAGTATACGAAGTTAGGCGAAAGGCAAGATACATGGTAATAATGTACCATGTAATTTGTTACATAAAGATGACTTAAAATAGTTATAATAGCTAACAAATTTATATGCAAATATTAAGAACTAGGTTGAATATATTCAGTAGATTACATAGGTGTTCAATAACATGTGTAAAAGTGCGCTTAAGTTACAAATTTTTACTTATATATACTTATAGTTTAGAATGAGTTACGGCCGGGAAAGTGGAGGGATGAAGAATATGAGGATTAAGGTATCGACCTTTGACTTGGAGATATTCATTGGTGGATGAGAATTGGGACGCATGAAATGGTAAGGTAGGAGAGGGAAGGTTTGATAGGGCTTCAACGGGTATAAGATCTTCGAAAATTACTACAGACCTCCAAGCGAAAAGCTCGTGTATGAATAGTAGAGATCTCAGCCAGTGTTTGAATTCATTCAACCTGTCGAATGACAGGACAGTTACACTAAGGTTGTTTAGGAGGCGGGAACCGGATATTGTGAAAGAGTTATTCCAAGATTCAGTGCGGGGAGCAGGATAGGAGAATAAAGAGGGAGGATTACGATTTGATCTTGATTGATGAGAGTGAATGGGGTCAGAGAAGTGGGCTATGAGGTAAGAGGGAAGTTGGGTTGATAGGGCCTTGTAGGTGAGGGTGCCAAGCGATAGAACTCTTTTGTTGGCGAGTGATAGCCAATTGAGTCGCAGCCGATGGTAGCTGACGTGGGTAAGAATATTGCGAGTAGGTATGTGTGGAATGAAGCCAACTACATATCTGACGCAAGCGTTTTGAGAGATTTGTAGGTGAGATAATCTAGTTTTATCTAGGTCGAGAAAGAGAGAGGAACAGTAGTTGAAGTGTGGAAATATGAGGGTCTCAACAAGTTGTTTTCGTAGGTTAAGACTTAGGGAGTGTTTATAGTGTTTGAGGGAGTACAGGGAAGAATAAACTTTACGAACTATTGAGTTGACATGGAATTTCCAGTTAAGTGTGGAGGAAATGGTGACGCCAAGGTTAACTGTAGTGGAAGAGTAGGGTATAGGGGTTCCTAGTACATGTATCCGAGGTAAGATTGAAAAATCAATGCGTGAGATGTAAATTTCGCTACCAAGGATCATGACTATTGTTTTTGATGAATTCAAATCTAGACCGTTATCAAGAGCCCATTTGGAAATTGCATCAGCTTCGAGCTGCATGACAGAGATTGCATGACCAAGGTCCTTGAATTGACAGTGTAGATAGATCTGCGTATCATCTGCATATAGTATGTGGTTTGCAAATTGAAGAACACGAGGGAGATCGTCAATAAAAATAGCAAAGAGTAGTGGACCAAGTACGCTACCTTGGGGAACACCCGAGGAAGTACGTACCCAGTTAGAGAGCCTCCCACCAGAGTCAACTACTGCCTGAGCTCGGTCAGTTAGGTAAGTGAATAGCCATTTTAGAGTAGGGTCACCAATGTTTATTGAGCGCATTTTCTTGATAAGGATAGTATGGGATATGCAGTCGAAAGCCTTGGAGAAATCATACATTATTAAGATGGTCAACATGCGGCGATCAATTGCTTTTCTCACATCATCAACTACTGTCAGCAAAGCTGTTTCGGTACTGTGACCTCGTCTGAAGCCAGCTTGGCGAGGGGAAAGTAGGTTATGGGTCTCAAGATGGGTTGAAAGTTGAGAATATATAAGTCGTTCAAAGGTCTTGGACATTTCACAGATTTTGGCAATTGGTCTAGTGTCTGAGGGAGATGAAGGATCCTTTTTTTTGATATTGGACATATAAGAGTTCGCTTCCAGTCAGTTGGAAAGCTATTGGTTGAAATTGATTTGTTGAAAAGCATTGTTAAGAATGGAGATATTTCACTGGAAACTAGCTTGAGCATTTTGGAGTTTATATCATCCATGCCATGGCCAGGAGAAGTAGATAGTGATAAAGCATTCTCAACCTCTTTCTGGGTAACAGGACGAAAAGAGAAAATTGGCAGGTTTACAGGGGTGGGCAAAGGCTCGGCAAGGATGGTATTAAGTCCATATAAGGTGAGAGGAGGATGCCGATTTGAAATCGAAACATAGTGGCGATTTAGGTCATCAGCATTGAATAGAAGAAGAGGGGATGGATTAGAAGGCTTGTTGATACCCAGAGAATTGAGTACTCTCCATTTCGATTTATTATTTGGAGCAGATAGAACTTCGGTCTTTATATAGGAATTTTTCGAGGTAGCAATGCTATTAGTTACCATAGAACGTAGGGATTTGTAATTAAGGACATCCTGTTCGGATTTAGTAGATTTAGCTAGTGAATAGGCACGATCGCGAAGGCTCATTAATGAGCGGAGTTGAGTGGATATCCAGGGCTTGCGTCTGGTTGAAAGAGTTAAAGAGCGGACAGGGGCAATTGAATCAAAGGTTGAGGTGATAGTGTTGGTGATATCATTTTGAAGATCATCAACAGATACAGAGAGGTATGAAGTTGGGTTGGGATTATTGAAGGAGAGATATGGAATGGAGTCGAAACTGTTATGAAGGCAGGATAACAAGGTTGAGGAGTCGATGGAATCAAGTTTTCTGGTGAGAATAGTTTTAGGTTGTGAAACAGAAAGGGAGCACGAGTATGATAGATCAATGAAGTCATGACCAGCTATGAAAGGAGAAGAGGTTTTTGAGAATGATAATATTCGACTGGGGTCTTTGACAATGAAAAGATCAAGTGTTGTGTGAGATGGAGGGAATTTATCGATTAGATGATGGGTGGGTTCAAGGGAAACAACATTCAAGCCGTGAGAATTAATAAGATTTCTGAGTGTACGAGCATCAGAGAGTGAGAAGGAGGACAGGTCAGCATTTAAGTCGCCAGAGATAATTACGTCGTTATAATGAGGAAGATAGGCTGATATACAATTGAAAAAGTGAGAAGGAGAGGAGGCATGAGGTCTACGGTAAATGACAGCGAAAAGTAGCTTAAGGTTATTACTTTTTATTTCGCAAATAATAAATTCAGGTGTATTATCATACAGTGGATCAGAGGTAACAAGAGTATTTACGGTGAAACTATTGCGGACATAAAGTGCAACTCCCCCACCTTCTTTACCAGAGCGATCGAGTCTGAATAAGGTGAAGCCATCAAGGTGTAGATGAGAATCGGGAGTATTAACGGTTAAAAAGGTCTCTGAGATTGCAATTATGTCATAGTGAACAGCAGCACTTTTAGCTTGAAGTAATGCAAAGTGTGAAAATGAGTCAAGGCGATTTATGTTGATGTGTCCGACAGAGATAAAGTTTTTTGTGCTACAATTAGTTGTAGGATATAGTTGTCATGGAGTTGTAGTTGCATTGAGCGGTTGGTTTGCATAATTACTGGTAGATGCAGATGGATTCTCATCAGTTTCCATGCCGGTCATTTGAGATTGTTGTGGAATGAATTTAGAAAGATCATCGACAGATAGTATGGGCATCGGAGCAGAGCGAATTGTTTTGCGAAGACAGACCCTTAGATTTTTGACGATTGGACGAGCAAAGTTGTATTTCACACTGAAGTTTCGAGCTGCCGTGAAAAGATCAAACACAGGCTTAGGCCATAGTGGACGAATGTAGACTGCTGTTTTGCCACCACATTTAAATATGTCTTTGGCAGTTTTGTCTTTCAGTAAGTGAGCGCACTTAATGACTTTGTCACGTAGTAAGCTGCTTGACAATTGAAATGCAAATGAAGATGTTAGAGATTGGGTAGTAGCAGATGTGGCATTCGTTGCTGAATTCGTAAGAAGAGCGTTACTATTTGAGAAGTGATTTATGCTGTTGTTGGTAGTAGTTTTCCATTCTCGTGTGGCTATAATTTGCGGGAAGTCGCATCCATTACCAAAACCCAGGAATGCAAGTAATAGTTTTGTTGCATCATAATAAGAACCAGTAAACGAGTGAGGAAGACCAAAGACTAAGATTTCACATTCATCAGAGAGTACTGAAAGCATGTCCCTTGCAGAGTCATCTTGAGTGCGGTGCTTTACATAATTCCGAAATTCTGACATACATTCATTCTGGAATGCTACATTCTTGGAGTATTCATTGTGAAAATCACTGAACCAAGTAGGAGGAGTCGACATGTCGAATTGATCGGTAGTAACAGATTGTGATGGGTTAGTTGAAGCACAAGGAAGTTTCGTCGTACGAAAATTTGGAGATTGAGGGGAGGAAGCTTGCCTCTTCTTACTGAAAGATGAGTTACTGTGGGAGCTAGAATTTGAAGAGGTGGATTGACGCAGAGACGTAGCAACAATGGAAGTAACAATGTAGCAACAAAAATGGAACCAGCTGGCGCGGCTGGACTCACACAGTATGAGTGGTATAGCTTATTACAATTTGAGCAAGTAATGGTACTATTAGTTTTGCGATTTATAACGGAGTCGCAAAAGCCACAGGTTACGACCATTAAAGGCGCCGATTTAACAGTGTTTGCCTGATCGTACTACTTAAGTAGTAGTGACGATTCTCTTAGATACTAATTAAATAGATACTAATTAAAATTAATAGTAGTGTATAATATATGTGTATAGTAATACTCAGTTATGATGCAGAAAGTTTAAATTCGAATTGCGCGCGCAAACTCACTGGTATTAGTACAGTAAGATGCGTCACGCCGGAGAATCGACAGATGTCCCGGACTCGTGAGTGGTGGGCGTGGCCTGTGAGGAAGGCGAGTAGTGATGATTGACGATGGCTCCGGACTAGCCGATGAAGGTCTGATGTGTGTGTAGCTTGACGAATTCAAACTAGGCGCATGCGTAGTTTAAAAGTAACTCTCAGTGTTTGCAGAAATTTGCGAAAACTCAGTGTGGTAGAAGCTTGTTGCGAAATCACCGGTGATGTGAGAACTAACCTCCAAGAATCCACAAGTAGGATTATAGATGAAAAACAGTTGCAAAACACAGTTACAGGCGATGAATACGCTTGTATCCGTAGATTGCAATAAGGAGCTTGCAATGATGAACCTAAAACAGCCGCCCGAAGGCGAGTATTTTGAGTATACTTGGTCAAAGCGGAGAACGTAAAATTTTGCGACTGGCCGGTACTCACAAGAGAGAGAGACAGACAGAGAGACAGAGATAAATAAAACAACCATGAAGAAAGAGAAGATTCGCCCTTGTCGTTTGTCCCTAGTGATCGAAGTATTATATTGGTGTTCATCTTTACTGGCGCGCATTAGTACCAGGGTATGGTATCCAGTATTTGTCGAAAGTTTGACGCCCGGCAACAGCGGAGTAAGGAGAATTATCCCTGGGACGTCACTCTTTCGGATGCATCGCCAGCGAATCGCCGAGCTTTTGCAGCTCTTGGAAAGAAGAAGTCATCACTGCATTTTCTCGCGCAATCAGATCATCTCGCATCATTGTCTGCACAACGATGCCCGGTGTGAGGTAGGTAAAAGAGAATTTTTTCGTGGTACCAATAATTCGTTGTGCTCTCTTATTCGTCGCGATCAACAAGCGCGAGTGCTTGTTAATCAACTACATGCGCCCAAATCACTTAGCTTAAGATGTTTTTTGTTTTTCTTTATCGGTAAGCCGATACAATAAACCGACACGTCCTTACGTTTAACTACGAGTCACGCTTTCCATATAATCAAGCTAACTGCCCACTAATTATCCCTCGTGGTATTGAACCTTACTGTTTAATTACTGATGTCGCTCGTCTCTTATAATTTGGTTTGGTGCTTTTGCGCTCGTTTACAGCTGCGCGAAGCACCATACGCACGAATCAGTTGCAGAACAGAAGCAGCGTGGCAAAACTACTAAACTAACAGAAATAAGATCGGATATAATTATTTATAATAAATTGACTTCCACTTTATAAAGTATAATGTAGATTGATAAAAATTAACCGATGCTGAAATTTAAATGAAAAGGACGCCTTTTTTCCACAACACTTTTCATACACTGTAACGGCCCGGAAAATAATCAAATTATTCTCGCGGCCCGTTAAGAGTTTTGTTTTCACTGGTCGGTGCGGGGCTCACCGCCGCCCCGATCAGCTAGCCGCTTCCTGGCGTTCCGCCGAATACGGGCGGACACGCGCTGCCCTGAAAAGGGATCGCGAAAGCGCGGCTAAGCACGAGAGCGTGCGTGGGTTTTAATCACGGACGTGGGAAGGGACAGAGGTGCTTTCCTGGGTACGCCCAACACAATGTCAACGCTTGAACAGGTTAAATCGGGCTTTATTTACTTAAACGAACTTTTCATACAATACCGCATGCCGAGATTTCGCTTCGCGTACCAATTTAGAGAGAGAGACGCTCGCTCGCGCAACTAACGCACGCAAAGTTGTCGCTTACAATCAGAGAGAAACTCACCGGGAAGTAGCTGCTGCAGACAGACTACTCCTCGCTAATCGCCCTCGTTATCGTCTTTGCTCGGGCGGGCAAGTTCTGCCCCTGGTAATCGCCCACTCGAGATGACGATCCACAGGCTTCGGCGATCCTCGGGGATGATCTTCAACTTCCTTGCGCACTTTCACTCTTATTTTTCTCTTCTTTCTCTTTTTCTTTCGTTCGCGCGTGCACGTGACGACCACTCGAGCTCGCCGGTCTAAGTCCAAGTGTCCGAAAATCATCTCTTCTCCCCATTCTACCGCCGCGGCACGCGCCTCATCGAGTCTCGCTCACTTTCTCTCTCTGCTTCACTTCGCGCTCGCTTGCCCGCTTGGCCGTGTTCGGCTTCGCGCGCGGGCAATTTTCCGCGAAAACGGCCCGGCCGTTATAGCCCCCTCCTAGTCGGATGATACCCGAGGTAATCTCCGACGATCATAGCGCGGAATGATAGTGCGAGGGTGAGGACTAGCGAGGTGAGAGGAGTGGAGTGCAATAAATGTGACGGTGACATGAAATGTAAATCTTTTATTTAGTTGCCCCAGTGGGCAACTGTCAGCGACGCCGATGGCTGCAGCCGCGACGGAATTCACCGTGGCGGGCGAGGTTCGGGCAGCGCGATGACTTGGAGACGCCGGGATGTCCGCAGATGTAGCATCCCTCGGCGTCTCGGCGCGATTGGCCCTCTCGGCGACCCTCCGGGTCGACGACGTTGGGGTTGGGAGTCCGGCTCGCGCTCCTCACGCGGCTCCGCTCTCTTCGCCCCAGGGAATGGGTGCTCTGTTGGCGATGATGCTCTGACCAGCGCCCGTGACGTTGGCTGATATTGATCGTCACCGTGCTTCACCCCGAGGAGTTGGCGTCCACGTTCACGCGACCGGGATAGGCTGACACGGGGGTAGCCGCGTCCTCGACGTCCTGGTTGGGCGTTGCCTGGGCTGTGGGCCTAGCAGCCCTGGGCCCTTGGCGGCGCTGGTCTTCGATGCTGGGCGCCCGGCGGAATTCCGGGTAGTCAATACCGGAGGGGGCGCCGTAAATACGGGAGACTGCCCTTGCTGTATTGCCCGGACCGCCAACTCGTAGCGCTGCCACCGCTCGAGTTTCTCGAGCCACGGGTCAAGGAGGGTTACTGCACCGGGTAGCTCTAGGAACTGCGCCGACTTGGTTAGGACTCGGCGTTGGAAGCTCATGACGAACTTCCAAGCGTTCCCGAGTTCGGTCAGCGCTCGCCCGATGCTTGGCCAGCCCTCTTCACTCGATCGGCTCGCCCGCTCGCTCAACGGGGAGGTGGGCCAATCCGCACTCTCGTACGGCCGATCGATGTGGGGGTATACGCGGGCAGGCCTCGGAATGTGTTCCGGGTTGCTGCCCACGTCCCGTGCCCTCCGGCCGCACTCGGAGGGCGCGCCTCTTCGGCTCGGGGCCTCTTCTCGGCCCGTCGTGGTTCCTGGCGCGCCCGTGGATGGACAGGTCTGCGAGGCCACCTCCTGCTGGTCAGGGTAGGCCTGGGTTGATCGGTCTAGCCGGGTCGGTGTCGCCTGGGTTGACACCGCCCAGCGGAACGGCCTGACCTGGACTCCGCGGTGCACCGTTGAGCGGGGGGGGGGGGTCTGGGTGGTCGCGTCCCTTTTCTCGCCGGTGGTCTGCGAGGAGGCATCCAGGGCTTTGGGCGTGGGGCGATCCGGACTTGAGGCGGGTCGTCCAGTGGGTACGCCCTTGGGCGCGTATCGCCCGTACACCCTTGCGTGTACTGACGTCTTCGGCGGCGGGGCGGGGTGGCTTATGTGCCCGCCGCGGGTCGGCCAGCCCTCCGGGGCCTCACGGACCTCTTCCAGGGTGAGCCTTAGGTTCGGCCCTAGGTGTGGCGGCGCGATGACGCCCTCTTCCTGCAGCTGTTGCACCCGCAGGATGAGTCGAGCTCGGGCGTCGTCTAGCCGGCGGAGCACGGTGTCCTGTGCGATGCCCTCCCGCATCTGGTTCGCAATCTGGTCAAAGATGCGGGCGAACTCCGCATCTCTCTTCTCTTCGTCCTCCAACTCGAGGGCCTCGAAGCGCATCCGCTCGAAGGTCTTGCGAGCGCCGAAGAGGGTCCTTCTCTCCGACCGCTCGAGGTCGTCGTGTCGGGCGTGGCTGAAGAACCAGGCGGCGACTTCGACGACTGCGTCTTCCATCTGTAATGGGGTGACAATGGATGGTATGAGGTGAATGAATGATCATGTCTGATGGGGGTAATGATTGCGAATGGCACGGGTGTGACCGCTAAGCCCTTCTCGGTCTTCCAGGCTTTCGCTTGTTCGTTTCGACGGCTCGGCTCGGATTCGGTATAGCACGCGTCGCTGTGCGAAGTACCAGGCGTGCCGTTTTTCTAGGCCGGCCCCGTGGCTTTCTCGCGACAGTGGGCTGTGGGCTTGCCGCTTGGACCTTGCGCGGCCGCCCTGGTCCCCGCTTCGCTGGCGCCGGCGCGGGTGTCGGATCCGCCGGCTCGCCCGGTTCGTCGGACTCGCGCTTGCTCGCTTGGTCGCACGCTTCGGGCGGGTCGCCTTTCGCCCTTGTTTCCCTCGGCGGTCGAACCGTGTCTTCCCCATCTTCCGGCTGGGTTTGATCCTTGCACTCGGCTGAGTCGTAAAACTGGCGGAGGTCTTTGGCGTGGACGAGGGTGTCTAACTCTTCTTGGTGGTTAGCCAGTTTGAACGCGTTGTTGCTGCAAACTTTCGTGATGACGTATGGCCCGGTATATTTCGGTGCTAGCTTTGCCGCCACACCTTGGGCCGCCGAGGAGAGGATCCGATTCCTCTTCCACACCCTGTCTCCGACCTTGAACTTATGCGGCCGATGTTTTTTGTCATAATGGGGCGCCTGGCGCTCTTGCTCGTCCTTCGTGCGTGCTGCGGCCTCATCATACCAGTCACTCAGTAGCCCCAAGTGTTCGGCCCATTCTGCCCTGGCTTGTTCTTCTTCGTTCTCAGCGCTTGCGGAATCCTGTTGGCGGCGCTGAGTGCCGGGCGGAACTGGTTGTCTACCATAATTCAAAAGGGCCGGGCTGACCTTGGTGGTGCTGTGTATGGCCGTGTTCAGGGCGAAGGACAATTCAACGAGCTTTTCGTCCCAATTTTTATGATGGTCTTCCAGATAGGTGACGATCATTGTCTTGAGAGTTCGGTTGTATCTCTCTGTCGGGTTGGCATGAGGGCTATACGCAGGGGTTAGCCCGGACTTTATGCCTTGCTTAGCCAAGTAGTCATCGACGAGTTGGTTTTTAAAGTCTGTCCCGTTGTCCGAGAGGAATTGTTCCGGCGCTCCGAATCTCATTACAATTTTGTCGTTAAACTCTTTAACGATGGTCTTGGCGTTGGCTCGGCGGATTGGTACGCACTCCACCCAACGCGTGAACAAATCGGCAAAGACTAGGAGATATTCGTGGCCGCGGAGGCTGCGCGGGAACGAACCTGTAATGTCGCCGGCCACTACCTGCCATGGGCGCTCAACCTTGTGTCGCCCCATAAGCCCATAAGCGCGTCGCTGCTCTACTTTGCACTGCTGGCAAATTTGGCAGCCGCGCACGTATTCTTCTACGTCGCGCTTAAGCGCCGTCCAAAAGTAAAGGCGGCGCACGCGGGCGGGTGTTTTGTCTCGCCCCAAGTGCCCTGCTGTCACTGCATCGTGACACTCGGACAAAACTTTCCCCTTCTGCTCTTGGGGCACTACTAGCTTCCACGCCTCATCGTCCTCAAGCAGTTCGGAGAAAGCTCGGTCGGGGCGGTAAGTGTACAAGTTACCGCCCGTGATTTTCCAAATCGGATGGGTACCGGGCTCATTTTTCACCTCTTCGATTTTGGACAAGTACCACTCGTCTTTAGTTTCTTTGGCCCACGTGAGAGCACTTATCGTGGGCCCATTTTCGTCGTCGTCCTCGAACGCGCGTGACAGTGCGTCGGGGACCGCGTGCAGGGCTCCTTTACGGTGCTCGACTTCAAACTGATATCCTTGAAGTCGTAGAGCCCACCTCGCTAGACGGTTCGTCGGGTTTCTCATGCGTTTTAGCCAGCGCAGGGAGCTGTGGTCCGTTACCACTTTGAATTTGTAGCCCTCTACGTAGTGTCGGAATTTTTCAATTCCGTACAGCACTGCTAGGCACTCACGCTCCGAGACCGAGTAATTACGTTCTGCTTTCGACAAGGTGCGGCTCGCAAACTCAATCACGCGCTCTTCACCACCAACCGACTGGACTAGGACGACTTCGAGCCCTGAGTCACTGGCGTCCGTGTGTAGCGCGTAGTCTCCCTTGGGGTCTGGTGGCTGTAGGATTGGGGCTGACATCATCAAGTTCTTGATGGTTTCGAACGCCTCTTGCTGTGCGGTTCCCCACACGAATGGTTCGGCCTTTCTGGTCAGCTTGACGAGGGGCTCAGAGATCGTGGCAAAGTCTTCGATAAATCGCCGGTACCACGAGGCCATGCCCATGAAGCGCTTGAGCTTCCGAACATTGCTAGGCCTCGGGTATTCTACAATCGGCCGGACTTTTTCAGGATCCGGCCTGGTTCCGTCGCGATTAACGAGTAATCCGAGGTATCGCACCTCATACTTACAAAACACGCTCTTGTCCGGGCTCACTGTGAGCCCTGCCTCTATCAAGCGGTTCAGAACTTTCGCTAAGTGGAGCTTGTGCTCTTCAAATGACGAAGAGACGATGATGATGTCGTCTAGGTACGCGAACGCAAAATCGGTCCATGTCTGGGCCGATGACGCTGTCTATTAGACGTTGGAATGTCGCCCCCGCATATGCGAGGCCGAAGGGCATCCTCACGTATTGAAAATGCCCCAAGCCCGGTACGGTGAAGGCTGTATACGGGCGACATTCCTTTTTCAGCGGGATCTGATGGTAGGCGAGATTCAAATCCACCGTTTATATATACTTGGCGTTGCGCAGCCGCCTCAGTATATCTTGCATGAAGGGAATTGGGTAAGCATCTGGCTCCGTAATCGCGTTCACCTCGCGGAAGTCGATGCACATCCGGTATTCTCCTTCATTACTTCTCGGTACCATCACGATTGGACTTGACCAACCGCTTTTTGATCTTTCTATCACGCCAGCCTCGAGCAACTTTGCGACCTGCTTGTGCATTTCCTGCTCGATTTTGAGTGAGACCGGGTAATATCTCTGCTTGATCGGTCCGGTGGACGTCAGCTTGATGTCATGCTCGACGTCTCTCGCCGCCTCTAGAAGTTTGCTGGACGGTGGTCTCTCGCTTGCCCGCTTGGCCGTGCTCGGCTTCGCGCGCGGGCAACTTTCCGCGAAAACGGCCCCGGCCGTTATAACACTTAGTATAAATAAGGTTTATTTTGCAATTTCAAACACTGGATAACTTGTACTTTATAGGAAATTTTATAAGGAACAAATCATGATCTGTCAAAGGGTACCCCCCGTTAGTATAGTGAAAGTGTCCCCCTCCCGGGATCGGGAAACTAATTTTATAGGCACATTTTACATGTAAAAACAATACCTTTGCCGCAAACCTGAGCTTTCTAGATTCCCCTAAGTCTCTATACTGCCAAAAATCGATGTTTTTTAAGAATATTTTTTTCTCCGAAACGGTGCACGATCGGGGTTTAAAAAAAATCACACATATTCTTTGTAATAACACAAAAACAGTTGATTTTTTTCGAGTCATAAGATTGGGTGATTCTGCCTTAAAAAAATTCCGAAAATATTCAAAATGACAAATTTTGGGTTTCTGAAAGACCTGCACAAAATTTTTTTTATCAAATTGTGTATTTTTTACGAGGAGATTGACGTGATCAGAAAGTCGAATATCGTGGTGGATCTTTGAAAAGAATAAAAAAAATTGCATTTTTTCGATTTCTTTCGTGGTTTTTTGACGCTACCGCTTTATATACCCCTTGTATACCAAAACTGATAGCACGAACCAAAAAAAAAAAAAATACTTTGAAAACATTGTGACGGTAAACGTCCTATTAGCGCTATCACCCCAACCATGCGGTTGCCTGCAAGGGCAGCACCTACTGGTTGGGGAAAATGTAATAAAGGAATTCGGTACGAGACGGGACGGAACGCGCGCGAATATAAATGAATCAGTCGAGGATTAGTTATCCGAACATTTAGCCGCTTAACAACAAGCCAGGGTTTTCCGCCAAGAGTTTCCAAGGGAAGTAAGCAGTGAGCCGGCCGATTTTTCGAACAAGAGAAGTGAAATCTCCGCGCTCGCGAGAACTGAATATGTGTGAGTGAGCGTGAGCGAGGAGTTTCGCCATCGAGGGCGAAAACCGAGAGCGGACTGTGCTTACGAAGGACGAACGTTAACGAACTTGCCTCCTTTCCCCTTGCGAGTAGTGCGCCCGATACGAAGGTAAGCTGGCCAGCTTTATATTGCGACTTTGCTTTATTTTTCTCACGATCGCGCGGAACTAATTGCCAATACCTCGTAATCCTTAAGAATCGGTAGCGTGCATGTACTAACCCGGCGAACAAAGAGCTGCGATCACTCCAACGCTGCATGTTATTGACGCGCGCGCGCTTTGTAAACATAAACACGCGGGCCAAGTATACTGTAGAGAAAAGGGAAATAAACTAACTCCCATGTGATACTGATTATAATTTTGCTGTTATTATTTCTCGCTAGTATAAAGTTGGTTGACTGACTCCCGTCCCCTCCTGCTCTCCAACTATTGAATTTGAACATTTCGATGTCACCGCGCGCATCTCGACACGCTTGCGCGCCGAACGAATAATCAGAATGAAACGGAGCAACCACCCCGTTACATGGCGCCCAACGTAAAAGAACCTACAGCATTTATGATTATTCAAGACGCCGGTTCTAAACATTGACCTTGAGCTCAGTCAACCAGCGACTCAGGTGGCAATCAAAGTGTTGTTGTGCACACTTTCAGTTAAAAGCCACATAGTAAACATCGCTTCTCTATAAGTTAGCTTGCGAAGGCCCGCCGTGACGATAACTTGTAAACAGTCGTTGTAAGCGCGTACGAGTGCGACCGAACGACTCTTAGCAAGTCATAGCGTAAACACCATTAGGTTTTGAAAGTTGCCGTAGACCAACAATATGGTACCCGTTGGCCCGGGGAAAACTAACACCGGCAACATTCAAAACAAAAGAAACTCAAATTCATAGTTTTCTTTGGTAACGTGTTGTCTTAACGTAAATGTATTTTTCAAATATTGCTAACTGCGGTTATTGGTGATTATGCATAGACACGCTCGCTATATTAATTTAGATACTAACCAACACAGCCGCGCTAACAAATAGTTAGCGCGCCTGATAGGCAGGATTATTATATTACGCGATAGCGAGCAAAGCGTCTTTCGGCTAGCACAATATTAAATCTCCTTTGTTGAGCCTTTCGTCGGCTAGTAAAGTCTAAATTTTTGTTTGTTTGTTTATAAATATTAAATATAACACTCGTACTCGCATCGTCCGTCAAACAAGCGTGTAAATTTGTAAAAGAAACTAATCGCGACATAACAAACAGATGACAATAGACTACACTCAGAAAAAAGTCGAAGACTGGGTATTGACTGGGTATTGACGCTCCAAGACGAGGAAATAAATGAATACCTCAAACACTTGGAGCTCAAGAAAAACGGGAATCTCGAGAGCTAGGCGACTGCAAAATTGGTTGCTAGACGACTACTCTGCGGCGGATTTCGTAGAAGTCGACAACCAACACAGCAATCCAGCAAGTGATAAGCTCTACGTTCAGAGCTTATCACATCCATCTGCGCGGAACACACAGCATCCGAAGAAGAAGGAGAACACCCGTTAGCCCGGCTAATGCAAAGTGCAGAGGTGATATCGCGGATTCAAGAAACAGCGATAAACGTTATAGACGTACTGGACGACGGCGGGAGTACTAACAGTAATAAAAATATTACCATAACGGCTAATGATGGTAGCCAGTTCCAACTCCCGCCTGCATTCACTGTGATAATTCAAGACCTCATTTTCCTGTCCAGAGAGAATGAAAAGAAGCTCGAGCTTCTAAACTCGTTAAGAGTGAATGTATCGAGTTTAACGAAGGTATTACACCAAATATACAACAATTGCAGCAATGTCAAGAGCCAACTGGACAACTTATCCGCCAGAATGAGCACATTGGAAAATGCCGAAAATAGGAATGTACGGCAAGACAATGCTAACCATTCTAGCGAAATGCGGCAACAAGAAAACACGCGTAGGAGCGTAGCATTCCAAGATACCTTCACCTATCATCACGACACCAGGTTACCTCACAGTACTCCAGCTGGACCCGGACAGAGGCCCACGGGGGCAACCGGCAGAACCCCCCGTCTGACGCTCCCTTTCGGAGAGGGTGGACAGCATTAACTTAGTGGAGTTAATGCTGAAGTGGATAACCACCCGCCGAGCACGTGGTCATCTCAGCAGACAACAAACCCTTGGTCGACTACAAGGGATGTTGGTCGCATTGTCAGAGGATGGAAACTGAAGTTTTCAGGAGAGGGCAACGCGAGTATTGACACCTTCCTGTCTAGGCTAGACAATTTGAGGAATGGCGCAGGACTCACGGAAGACGAGATGCTCCTAATGGTATCAGAGCTACTCGTCGGTCCCGCCCTCACTTGGTACGTGGAAGGAATGGCTCTCCTACGCCGAATTCGAGATGGACGCACGGAAATGGTTTGGGACCAGCGTGCAACAGCAACAGCGTCTGTTGAGGGAAGTCCAGATCCGTTATCAGGGCCTAGATAAACCCGTTAATGTTTACATCGCCAACATGATGGGCCTGATGAAGCGGCTAAACCCCCAGATGACGCTCGATTGCCAATTGGACCTGTTGCACGCTAACCTCATCCCGGACATTCAGAGCCAAGTGCGTAGGTCCTAAGTGAGCTCCATACAAACCCTGAACGCACTAGCCGCGGCGGCACAAATCAGCTTGCACCAGAGACGGGCAGAACGGGTGGTACCTGATCCACAATCAACTCTATACCTGGAGTTAGCGTACCATCCTCGCGCCGATGGAGGCAAGGGCCGCAAGGGCAAAGTGGCAGCGATGTCCCGCGATAAACCGGAGGTCACCGACAGGTTGGATCGTATGGAGAAAGTGCTTGAGAAGGTAACGCACCAGGTCATCTACACACCGACGCTACCGGGGGCGACGCCTGGTCCAAGCCTCGAGGCAGTTGATGGCGGAAAGAAGGCTCCACCCGCCGATATACTGAGCCAAGTGCTATTATCTCTGAAGGAAATATCGGAAGGGATGAAGCACAACTTCGTCGGGAAAAACTTGACCTCGGAGGACTGCACTAAGAAGCTAGAAGCTCCTCGAAAGCGGGAGAGAGACTTCTCCAAACCACTCAAGTGTATCGAGTGCGGATTACTGGGGTACAGTAAAAAGTACTGCCCCCAATGTAAAAATGGAAATGAGGAAAGGAGTGGTTAGGTGGGGTTGACCCCACTCCTTCATCCCCTAAAATAAACCACGTAAACGAAATCTCGTGGCCTTCGCCAAAACAGTCAGTACCAATAGTAGCGAGCGTGTTGAGCGACGAGAGCGAGAATTTCCCTGGTTATGCCAGTGATGAAAGCGTCGGTAAAGTGAACGCGGAGAAAGGGGGTATTAACGTTAGTAAAGCCCAAGACCGTAGACCGGCCGAGGGGGTGGCGAATGGATCGCCCACGCCCTCGGGGGCGCTAGTAACGGCAGATAAGCCGTCAAGGTGTACTCCCACAGGACCTCCGATAGCCGAGGTAACAGCCTCTCAACAGGCGATATTGCAGAGGACCATCGGTGAGGCCTTATCGCAGGTCCCCGTGGGACTGGGATGTGCGGCAGGCATTGAACACGAGATTCGGGTCGGTGATACAAAATCGATCAAGCAGCGCTACTATCCAGTATCACACAAGGTCGAGCAAGAAATGCATAGATTGGTAAGGGAAATGTTAGACCAAGGGGTGATCGAGCCTGCGGACAGCGGCTGGTCGAGCCCAGTGGTTATGATACGCAAGAAGGATGGCTCGTATCGGTTTTGTATAGACTTTAGAAAGGTCAACAAGGTCACCGAGCCAAACGCGTATCTCCTACCATTTATGTAAGATATATTGAGGCGCTTACGAAACGCGTGCTATATCTCCAAACTCGACCTCAGTAGCGCGTATCACCAAATACCGCTCAAACCCGAATCTCGACATATCACTGCCTTTACCGTGCCCGGATTGGGGCATTTCCAGTTCGTACAAATGCCATTCGGTCTCTCGTACGCCGGCGCCACCTTCCAACGGTTAATAGACAGCGTGATCGGACCTGAGTTTGGCGATTTGGATGATATCATCGTGGTATCGTCAAAATTCGAAGATCACCTACAACATCTTAAAACCGTATTGGATAGGTTATGTCGAGCAGTACTCTCGATTAATCAAGAGAAGAGCGTCTTCTGCAAGCCGGAGGCCAAATATCTGGGTTTGTTGATTAACCGCGAGGGTATCAGGCCCGATCCTGAAAAGGTGCGCTCTATCGTGGAGTACCCCCGACCAGGAAACGTACGACAGCTGCGTACTTTCCTGGGGGTTGCTTCATGGTACCGTCGATTCTTGAGGACTTCGCCACGCACGCTCAACCGTTAACGAAATTAACGGGGAAAAAATGCGAATACGTGTGGGGATCAGACCAAGAACAAGCCTTCGCCAAACTTAAGGCACTCATGATATCCGCACTGTGCCTCGGGTTACCGGGACTCGACGGGCAGTACGTGTTGGAAACAGACGCTAGCGCTACGGGAATCGGCGCCGTCCTGATTCAAAGAGTAAGAGAAACGAAGATCGAATCATCGAGTACGCTAGCAGAGTCCTTAACCCGGCAGAGCAAAATTACTCTGCCACGGAGCGCGAATACTTGGTTGGAAATGGCGGTTGTATGGGATATATAGAAGTTCCGCCCGTATATAGAGGCATACCGATTCAAGGTAGTAACGGACCATAACAGTATGAAATGGCTATACAATCTGAAGAACCTAATAGGACGTCTAGCCCGATGGGCCTTGCAACTCCAAGGCCATACTTTCGAGATCGAGTATCGAAAGGGGGCCGACAACGTACGGCCCGATGCGTTATCATGCGCTTTTGAGCCCGCGAAGGCTGAGGTTAGTACAATGGACCAGCCAAAGCCGGGGGACAAAGCCTGGTACTCACCCAGAAGACTACCCGGACTGGAAAATAGTTGGCAAAGTGATGTACCACCAAAAGCAAAGCTGTAACTACCAAGGCGAATACGGGTACGAGGACACTTGGAAGCTTGTCGTGCCACCGGAAGACCGAAAAACGGTCCTGTTCGAGAACCACGACCTTGAGACCGCTGGACATTTGGGACGTAAGAAGTCCTTCGCCCGCGTCGCCCAATCCTACTATTGGACAGGAATGTACGCGGACGTCAAAGGTTACGTCCAAAAGTGTCAGGTTTGTCAGCAGTGTAAGGTCGAACAACGACTGCCGCGCGGACTCATGAGAGATCGAATGTTGTCCACACCTTGGCAAGTTGTAGCGGGCGACATTAGCGGACCCTTTCCAAGGAGCCCTCGAGGGCACGAATACGTATTAATGTTCATCGACTTATTCATGCGATGGGTCGAGTCCATACCTATATGTAGTGCGAAGGAACTCCGGGAATGAGTGATCCTGCGCTTCGGTGCACCTAAGGTCTTCTTGTCCGATAATGGCACCGAATTCCGTAACTAGCTCGTAGACGGGTATCTGAGAGACCAAGGGATAAACTGGACCTTTACATCGACCTATACCCCACAGGCTAACCCTACCGAAAGAGTTAACAGAACTCTGAATACGATGATAACCTCGTACCTGCGCGGGAATCACAGAGAATGGGACCGAGTATTACCTGAACTCGCGTTCGCGTTAAACACTGCCATCCATAGTTCCACGGGAACCAGCCCTGCCATGCTCAACTACGGTAGGCAACCAGAAGCCCCGAATACCCTTCGGAGACAAATGGACGAGCTTGCGCCCCGCGAGGAAGGCTTGCTTCGAATTGGACAGTGGAACGAGCATATGAAGAATAACCGGTTTGTTAGCTCGAGAAATCGCTTCGGACGAGTCCCTTAGACAGGCCAAATATTATAACGCTAAGCACAGGGCCCCCGGATTTAAAGAAGGAGACTGGGTATAGAAGAGGAATCGCGTATTATCCAGTGCGACGCAGGGCATTTCCGCAAAACTAGCGCAAAAATTCGTAGGTCCCTTCATAGTCACGAAAGTACTCGCAGTCAACTCGTACCGCCTTCCCAACCAGCAGGGAGAGGTCACGAAATTGATTCACGCCAAAGACCTCAAACCCTACTATGGACAGGAGGATACCGTGCCAGAAGATGAAACCCGAGGGCGAGATGATGACGATGTCCCTACCACCGAGCAAAACCGAGGCTACGAATATCCTGCTTACGGCGAGCGATGCGAAAACACATGAAAACAGACGCGCCGTTACCACGGATGATATACTCCGGAATGATAACGCGACAAATTTGAGCCACCCCCGTCACGCCCCTTCTAATCCCCTCGCTAAAACCATGATAATAACTCCGTCGAATAATGCGGTAAAGCGCCCACGAGGAAGACCTCGCAAGAACGCGCTAACCACCCGAACCACATCCTATCGACAAAATCCACATATCTCTTCTCCCGTCGTTATGAAAAGGAAGAGGGGTAGACCACCGAAAACACCAACCGTGGATGCATGAGGCCCTGCGAACGAAGGACCTGGGAGACCGACGCAAAGGACCCCACATTCGATCCTAGCGACGAAGGTCCTGGGCAGCCGGACAGGCGCCCACCTTCGATACCCGAGGAAAAGGTTATTGATACTGATGCGTAAACCTGTTACAGGATGCAGATCACGCTCGAGAAATTTGAGCAGGTGGCGGCCGCCCTCATTGGGCTAGACTTGGGTCCCGCCGTCGAGGGGGTGGTCCACGCCGCCCTACACTTCCTCGGTGCCAAGAAAGAGGAAGAGGAGCAAGCACGGGTGCGAGCTCACGAGAGCTCGTCATTCGTGCTAATAGAGGAGCTCCCCGACGAAGGGACCACCACACACGCATCGTCCACACCGGGAATCGCGAGCGAGAAGACCGCGCCGCTACCCGGACCTCCAGCGGAAGCCATCCCATTGAGGGCCCCACATGCATCGGTGGGTACCCAAACGGAGGGTGCCCCCATCAGCGCGACCAGGTTCGTCAGTCAGGTATCCTCGCATAGTGAGCGAACCTTAAAAGAGATAGTGGAGGGCTTGAGGGAGTTCGAGCAGGGCTGGACCACCCTTAACGCTCTCTAATGGGCCGTATACGCGGAGTTCGATGTAAAACATGTATAATACTTTACGAAACGATATTTGATTATTGGCGAAAAAATAAGGAAAGAAAACAATCAAGATTATACAGGGCAACAAAATTTGAAAAGTGAACTGACTTAGAACCATGACTAGTGTTGGAGATGGCATGCGGGTAGGCGACGCATCTCAGCGTCATTAGTAAAAATGCGTACGGTTAGGTAGGGAATACGCGGGGAAACTTTCACGGTTCCAACATAATTAGGGATTCCCTGGCGCTGTCTCCGTCGTTGCGAAAACTATAAGTGTAAGAGAGAACAATAATAATGTAAGTCCTCATAAGGATGACAGGAAGGATCCGAGTCAGTCTGACTACGACGCTCAAACGAATTGGCAACAGCCAGTGATTGTACGTGTTTGGTTCCCTTTGTGTTAACAGTTTGTATTTCTGTGTTGTGTGATTAATTTTGTGTAAAGATGATTGTGTTAATAAAAGAAAAACTTGTGAATTCAAAAGTTCAAGAAGTTCTTGCTCACCCGTTCCCAACAACTAGATACTCCTGAAGGTTTTTGAGTCGCTGAATCCAAATCCAGCGACAGATTTTGTCCATCACATCAGTTTTCCGAGATATCTTAACCTCAAAGTGCAAAAAATACTGTTTTTAGCTAACTTTGAGGTTGTGTAAAATCTCTACTGAAAGTTTTTTTTTACGGCCGACAGCATCTCAAAGAAGAACTCTAATCCTTCAAAACCCTTCTTTCAAATTTAAAAAATCTTTTTTTTTCTGTTGAGATATCGATGTTTGAAGTTTCATATTTTGATGATTTCGCTAGCAGGCAGAAACGGTAGGATTCTCTTCACAAGACATTTCCAGGCTGAAAGACTACAGTTTGGTCCATGTCAACTGTAAGTATGTATATACACACACACACACACACACACACACACACACACACACACACACACACACACACACACACATACATATATATACTTGGTGTCCCATTTTAACTTGGACCGTAGAATAACTAAAAATATTGCCAAGTATACGAAAAATGTTTTACGTAAATGTTGTAGGTTGAGAGGGGATCAACTGACGAGGACATCAAACTTGACGTTCAATGTGATTTTCAAGGTTATTTGAAGGTCAATTTTATTTTCTCAAATATCGTCAAAATACAAAACTGTATACATCGATATTTCAACGAAAAAAAATTTTTTTAATTTGAACGAAGGGTTTTGAAAGGTTAGAGTTCTTTGAAATGCCGTCAGCTTTTTAAAAAGAAAACTTTTAGTAGAGATCTGACATAACCTCAAAGTTAGCCAAAAACAGTGTTTTTTGCACTTTTAGGTTAGGATATCTCGGGAACCTGACGAGATGGAAGAAATCTTCCGCCGGATTTGAATCAGCGACTAAAAAACCTTCGGGAGTACCTAGTCACGGTTCTAGGTCTTTTGGGCTGTTTTCGGTAAAATGCTTCTTATAACATCTGTCTTTTCTTGGAATAAATATTCCCTTTTTTATAAATACTTGTATTCGAGCATCGAATGGTACATCTTGAAAATCTTTAGTTTCTTTGCATATAAAACAGTACTTATGAGTTATAATGGTCCTTGAAAAAGGCATGGCTATCATTTCGACTTCAATAGTATCAATGGGCACAAATGGTGGATTCGTTCGAGAAGAATCTGATTGTTGACTAGAATCTGTAGTTGTATATTGATAGTCCGCGTTTTAAAGCGAGATCTCTTTGAACGGCAGATCTCGCAAGTGCCAACCGCTCCGCCTCAACGGGGTGACGCGGTGAACACCCAGAAGGGTGGCCAAAAGGCGGCTCTGGCTAAGCTTGCCAAGCAATAAAGGCCGTGGATGGCGACCACGATAAAAAGCTGAACTTGAACGCGATGAACCCCGTTTTGACCCAATGACAGAGTTTTGAACCGAATGAAAACCATTCTTTAGAAAGCGAGATCTGACTTTGGGACGGAACGGGGTAAAAACAACCTTTCGAATGACGGATACCCACCAGCGTGAGCGGGGATGACCGAAACGCAATGGGGAGACGTACCTCGGTATGTCGAAGCGATGAACCTGTGAGTCGTGGGAGAAATCCCTTAATACAGGTACGCAGGGTGGGATGTTTTTCGAACGCGAGCCCAGGAGGGGAGACTTAGTTGGTTGATCGTCTTAGGAATCTTCCTCTGGCTGTCCTGGCTGAGTCTCCCTTCTGACATCTCAATTTGGGTTGGCCTCTGCGGGGTAGTGGTACCAGGTCAAGCAAATCTCGTAAGATTTGTATGCTGCGTGCTTCCGACGCAGTAGACGTTGGGGCAACTAGAGTCGGTAAAAGATCGGTACTCCTTCCGAGGAGGTCGCCGCCTTAGATTAAAAAGGTTCCGACTCGCTGAGTGCGCCAGGGATGTCGTAGCAAACTTGACTTCCGGATCCCCAATATATTTGAAAGCGAAGGGGTGAAAGACATTGGGCTATGCCAACTTATTGGCGCCCAGAGAGAGGGGTGGTAATGTCTTGAAGACGCTATACTACCCTCAAATCGGAAAAGTATGAAACAACGCATACACTTGCTGTATATTGATAGTATATTGTATATTTTTTTCGACAATAATCAAATATCGTTCCGTAAAGTATTATACATGTTTTTCACGTATTTTTTTTTCTGTAGAATCGAATGGTATTCTTTGTTTTGTTCTGGAAATCGTCTATGAACAATTAGCGGACAAAAACCATAAAAAAAGTAAAAAAACTCAATTTATTGATTTTTTTTCCAATGACCCGAACTCAATTTATTGATTTTTTTTCCAATGAACGAAATATATATTTTAACGAAAATCTGAAGTAGCAAAATTCTTCTTCTGAGATACTCTATCGTAGAAAAAGTTGTAAGGGAGATTGGCTAACCTCCCTTTCGCAGCCAATTTAAAAAAACTGATGGAATCACCCGTATATATATATATAAATTCTACGAACTCAAAAACTCCAATAATTATTCGTCTGATTCCAGTAATGTTACATTTTTATTCAATTTTGCACCTATCTCCATCCCCACAGTTTGAATATTGCCAATTTTCCTTGAATAATTTTCTTTAATGAATATTTTAGCGATGACCCTATATTATTGATTGAAGTGTGATATATGTTCTCAATGTTGTAGCGTGTTTTACATCTCTCACTATAAATATAAATATATTTTTTCTCTTTAATTTGAAATATACAATTCTATTATGTATGACTACCTTTTTTGTATGTATTTCATTTCATCCATATACAGGGTGTCCCATTTTAACTTACACATCAAGATAACCCAAAAACTATGAGAGCTAGCAAAAAATGTTTCGAATAAAAGTTACCCGTCTCCGAGGGGGACATATTATGGTGACCTTGACTTTGACCTTGAGGGTCATTTTTGAAGTCATTTAAAGGTCAACTTTGTTTTTTTAAATAGAAACCCCTATTTTCCACCCCGGATTCGGAAAGAGCGGAAAATTCTACGTTTAGATAACTTATCATGCATGGGGTCTGGCAGACCCGCCAAGGTCATTTTATGGTCAACTTTGTTTTTTCCTGGAGTACCCTACTTTTTTTATCATGGATTCGGAAACAACAAAAAATTCTAGGTTCAAACAAGGTGTAACTTGTGGTTGATCACTCAAGAACATGTGCAGGTCAACTTTTTTTCATAGAAATCGCTATTCTCGACTCCGGATTCGGGAAGTATGGAAGTTTCTCTGTTCTGTCAACGTCGAGGTGTACTGTGTATTCAATTCTTTATGCTCATTTAGAGGTAAAAGTAAGTTTTTGAATAAAAACGTCGATTTTTGTTTTGAACGGAGTGACGAATTTAGTATTGAGATGAGTGATTATTAATAAACATTTTTTTAACAACTGTTGAAAAAGTCGTTAAGCGTTTTTTATGTAAATATAAAGTATTAACAAATTATTACCACTCTTGTGGTTAGTGTTATCTTTCAAATATGCATTACGTCTTTGATATTTCTTCACAGAATGGCCAATTATTCAGGAAATGAAGTCGTTGAAGTATTGTTAGTTCTTGGTGAATGTCACTGGAACTACCGAGCTGCTGCTCGGAACTATGCTGAACGTTTTCCTTACCAGCGCCATCCCAATGACAGGTAAATCAGAAATATCGAAAGACTTTGCCGTATGAATCATCTTCATCGACAGAGAGGTAGAAACAGAAATGTGAACAACAATGATCCAAGATTTCTTGCTGTGTTGGCAATTGTTCATGGGCATTCTTATATCAGTACAAGAGAAATTAAACGTCGATTGGGCGTATCTCGTACTACTGCTCATCGGATATTAAGATCCGCGAGTTATCGTCCATACCACATTATCCTGCACCTAGAACTCAATGAAAATGATTATTTACTTAGAATGAATTACTGTAGGTGGGCTCTTAATCGACTGGACGAGGATCCGAATTTCTTTTGAAATGTTTATTTTAGCAATGAAGCTACCTTCAAAAGTGACGGTATTCTCAATAAACATAATTGTCATTATTGGTCATCTGTCAATCCTCATTGGCATCGTCAAGTGATAAATCAACACCGTTACACCGTTGAAGTCTTAATGTTTGGGTGGGGATATTCAACGGGCATATCATTGGTCCCCATTTATTTGATGGCAATATCAACGGCCAAGCGTATCTTGATTTTCTGAAGAATCATCTACCTGAATACTTGGAAGACATCCCACTGATTGTTCGGCAGCTCATGTGGCTACAACAAGATGGTGCTCCAGCTCACTTTGCTGTAAACGTTAGAGAATTTTTAAATGCTCAATTCTTTGACCATTGGATAGGTTGCAGTGGTCCAGTTCCCTGGCCACCTGGGTCTCCTGACATGAATCCACTAGACAGCTATTTCTGGGGATTTTGCAAAGACGCTATTTACAAAGATGCACCTACCACTAGATTAGTTATGATGGAAAGAGTGAGAAGAGCTTGTGCAGCTCTTACGCCTGAAATATTTACAAACGTTCCAAATATTAACGTCGGCGTTTGGAAACATGTTTAACAAACAATGAGAGACCTATTGAACATCTCATGTAATTGTGCACATCATTCATCACTAAATTATTGCCAGATCATTATCATTATAATTATTGAGTTATTCCTCATCAGATTTACTAATACTATTGATTATTACTACTAATGACTAATATTGTTTTGTTAAACTCTGTACATGAAAAGTTAAATAAATTTAGTGTGTTCTAAAATTTACTCATACGAGTACTTTATTTCTCATATGAAAACATGAAACTGTTCTAAATAAAGTAATTTGCCATTAATTTGACGTTTAAATGGCCATGAAAAGTTGAATTAATCCATTACATAAAATCTTTAGGATTTTTTGTACTTTTCGAATCCGGGGTCGAAATTAGGGATTCCTATTTAAAAAACCATGAAATGACCTTGGCGGGTCTCCCGGACCCCGTGCATGATAGGTTATCTAAATGTAGAATTTTCCGCTCTTTCCTAATCCGGGATCGAGAATAGGGGTTCCTATTAAAAAAAACAAAGTTAATCTTCAAATGACCTCTAAAATGACCCTCAAGGTCAAAGTCAAGGTCACCATAATATGTCCCCCTCGGAGACGGGTAACTTTTATTCGAAACATTTTTTGCTAGCTCTCATAGTTTTTGTGTTATCTTGATGTGTAAGTTAAAATGGGACACCCTGTATATACATATATAGCTGACAGCAAGTAGAGATAGAGTAAGTGAGGGAGGGAGAGTGACTCAGCAAATCACAATAGTTATTGTAAGAAAGCGAGAGAGAGAGAGAATCACCCGCTCTAAGACAAATGTCCTGATTGGCCGCTAATGAAGCGCCATGCATCGACACGCACGAGAGAGAAGGCGGCTGGCAATCTTGGCTACGACGTCGCGATGCACACACATTTTTCGTTTGTGAGAGACTTCTGCTTTTTGTTTCGCTGATTTGGCTCTGTTCAACGTTTTTCGCGTGCGACTTTGGATTGATCTTTGCGTGCGCGTGAGGACAGTGCTCGTGGACAACTGACAGGGTGACTAATTCAATTCAAAAGATACTTCGTGTGTGTGACTAGCGAGCTGGCACGATAGCCGCCCGCCATTCCAACTGCAACACACACGACGACCGAGCAACTGCACCATGAGATTTTTAAAATAAAATCTCATAACTTTTTTATATAATTATAAACAGGAGTATTATATATAAATAGTATAAGTATTTTTAAATCTGAAAAAAGGGTTTTGAAGAGTAAGAGTAGTACTTTGAGATAGCATGACTCGTTTTGTAAAATAAAATTGGCTTACGACGAAATATAGTGAAAAATCGTGTTTTTTGAACTTTTAGGTTAGGATTTCTCGAAAACCTAGGGTGATGGAGCAATTCTGAGGTCAAATTCGGTTTCAGCGCACCAAAACCCTTTGGGAACGTACTGTCTGGTTTCTGGGTTTTTCCATTTTTTAAATTTTGTCGGCCTGTGTTATTTTAGTTTCACTACCTAAAGCCGATTTACTATTGAAAGCAAAATTATTGAAAATCAGCTACTTTTGAAAGTGCAAAACCATGCACTTTGAACATCAATCGAAATCCAGTGCTGTTGTACACGAACACAATCAAAGACAAAGATAAGGCAAGACACCTGAAAGGCTCATTCGAGCGCTGCTTTGGTTGCAATTCGTCGAAACACCCAACTCCTGAATAAGATCAGGTTTAACCAATCTGAAACCCAGCGTGGAAACAAACACACCTGTACATCCGCAAATAGTTTAAAATTATATTGTATAATTTAAGTAGTTTTAAGCATATACAAGTAGTATAAGCAGTAGTAGTATTAATTAAAATTAGAATTAAGAATTAAAAATTAAAATTAAAATTAGAAGAAATCGATAATATTAAAAATAAATTAAGAAATTAAATCAATCAATCAATAATCAAATTAACTAATTAAAAGTTAAATGAAAGCTAGACAAACAGCTAGCTCAAATTATTGTAAATTATAGAGCCATGGAAAACCATGAAGAAACCCACAGATGTAACAAAACGAAGCTCAAATGTCAACTTGCACACGCTCATTTGCTCACCTACTCGCTGGCTACTCGCTTATTTGAAGACACACTTGAACGCACGCTTGAACGAACAATCAAACGCAAAATCGAATGCTCTACTCCAGAAACGCTGCAAGCGATTCCAAGGAGAGCAAAACTATAACTAGACACTGCGTTGTACCTCGAAAGCGAAATAGTCAATCAATCTAGATATAGAAAGGTGAGGAAACGTAAGCAGGATGTGACCGTTGAGAAACCAGAGCATTGCTCTAACACTCCGGCTTCAACTCAGCTTCCATCGCAACTACCTAATTCGAACGATAACAAAGATGATTGCCCACCAGTTAAGAGGTTTAACTCGAACGTACTACAAAACTTCGAAACTGAACTAGAAACTGAGGATTATCCAATTGAACCTCAGTCAAAAGCAAACAGTCAACGATAAACTCGGAGAGATCATGACAAGTAGCAATCTAAACATACAAGTAGCACTAATACAAGAACCTTACCACTGGAATAACGCGATTTCAGGTATGGGCGATATTATGGCTATTCACGGAGCCGAAAAAGACGAAGTGATTCAAGCCGCGATACTTTATAACTCTGATAAGGTTACAGCTACCAAAATTTCTAACTTTTATGACTCCCACTGTATTTATGCACAAATAGACGGAACGTTTGTTGAAATTTATTTGATAAGCGTCTATTGTCAGTTCAATCACAGAAGGAAGACCTATCTAGACAAGTTGGCTAAAGCTCTAAAGCAATTGAAAGGCAAAAGAGATTTAATTGGAATGGATGTCAACGCTAAGTCAAAGATCTGGTATAATATACAGGATAAAATTGGAGAAACCATTGAAGACTTCATAGACTAATACAGGCTATCAGTGGCAAATAGAAAGGGTCAGCTTTCAACGTGCCATAGCACAAGGGGGAGACGGACATTAATGTGACTTTGCACACGTCAAATCTATCAAACCTCTTGGTTAGCTGGATGGTGAGAGAATGGACCACCAGCAACCATAAGCCCATAGTGATCGAGTAGAGTTTACCTCACAACCAGCCAGACTCATATGAACACTAGAACAAACATTAGAACTAAGGTTCAACACGAAGAAAGCTGATTGGAAGGAATTTGAAAAACTTTGTAAATCCGTAAAAGAAAAAAAATTCTAACAAGAAAGACTATTAAAACACCCTCTAGAAACCTCTGAAGATATCGAAACATACGTTTCAAGACTCGAAGAGGATCTGATAAGGGCAGCAAAGGATTCTATTCCACCAACGACGAGAAAAACACGCTCTGAACCTTGGTGGAATCCTGACTTGAGAAGTAAGAGGTGGGCGATTCAAAGACAATGCAAAATCGTCGCTCTGAAAGACAAGAAAGGACGAATAGAAAGCAAAGGGAAGCCCTTAAAAAATCTCTTGAAAAATTGAGTCTAATAAATTCTGAATATGCAGCGGCTATCAAAACAGCCAAAAACAAATGCTGACGAGATTACTGCACTATTGAAAGCAAAAAGAATGCTTGGACGTATCCGTACATCTAATAAAGTCAGAATTTTAAAAGCGATATACACGGTTAATCTTAATGATTCAGTGACGAAAGACTGGAAAGAAACAAGCACGGCTCTACTAGAAGGATTAATGTCTGATGACGACCCAAACTGCGAGAACAAAGCACATGCTGAGGTTCGCAGATACATGCAGGAGGTTTCAGAAACCGATGACGCAACGCCTTTCCTAATAAGGGAGGTTAGAATGGCCCTTAAATCGAACAAGGCAAGGAAAGCACCAGGCAATGATAGGATAGAGTCGGAAATGCTTGTTAATGCAAAACTATTACACCTAGAGCTGACGAGACTTTTCAACGCCTGCTTAAAATGCGGAGTGTTCCTCAGCAGATGAAAAAGTGGAATGCTAACCACGTCACTTAAAGGGGTTGAAAAACCAGAGAACGAGATTAAATTGTATTGACCCGTATGTCTACTCCACATAGCTGGGAATACACTTGAGGGACTAATGATTCAAAGAATGTCTAACATTCTAAACATTAGGGTCTGGTCTCCGGGGGATCAATATGGTTTTAAAGCGAATAGATCCACAGAGGACGTCATTCGAAGACTATATGAAACAATAGAAGAGGCTGAATCTGACTCATCGCTCAAGTACGTAGCCGTTGTTCCACTGGACGTCTCAGGAGCATTCGACGTCTTATGGTGGCCAAACCTGTTTTCTCAAATAAAAGAAAGAAATTGTCCTAAGAACATCTACAAGATCCTCTAGAGCTACTTTAGTGACAGAGAAGTGAGCATACATGCCCACTTCGAAGGAACACTAAAAACAGTAACGAAGGGGTGCCCTCAGGGTTCAGTCTTTGGACCGGTAGGTTAGAATGTAATCTTTGACAAACCACTTCGGGCAATCAGGGATGCAGGATACGAGGTATTAGCCTATGCAGACGATGTACTTCCCATCATTAAGGCGACGACACGTGTTAATTTTGAAAGGCAAACCCAGAAAATCAATGACATAATCACGAAATGGTACAAGTCCGACAAAATAAAGCTGGCGGTGAAAAAGTCGGCACTAATATGGCTGATGGCCAACTAAGCAAGAACAGAAGTTCTACAGTCAAAATTGGGAAAGAACACATTCGAAATGTGGTTCAAGACTGTAGCAACATCTACTTCGAGCTAAGTAAAATAGCTAAGGCGAAATGGGGTTAACAATTCAATTCGATGAAAACAATCTATAACGGCTTCCTACTATCGAAAGTTGCATACGTCGCTCGGGCTGGTGGCAAAGAATCAACTTCAAGCAACAATCCGTCTTAGAAAGATTGCAGCGGTTGGTTCTATGCAGATCACTAAAAGTCTATAAATTGATCTCTTATGAAACGACACATGTATTTGCATCTGCCCAGTCAATAGCTCTTAAACTCGATGGGAGAATCGCAAAATACTGTATCGGAAAAGGGAGATCGGTAAGACTGCATGGCATTCGAATAGATTCGGAAGAACTCCAATTTGGCAGACTAAAAACCTCGAAAGTCATACAACTCATCAACGATAAAATTGAAAGAGCATGGCAGGAGGAATGGCAGTCACCCGCAAAAGGTAGAAGAACGTACAGCTTTTTCCCGGTAATCAAAGACAGATTAAAGAAAAGATGGTTAAATCCTAATCACTACACAGTATAGTTTATAATTGGACCGGTGCTTTTAAATCATACCTCTATAAAAGAGGATTGTACGAAGACTAACTGTGTAGCTGTGGAGAAGTTAAATTTTAATTCTGAAGTTCAATAATTCGAATGCTAATTTTTGAACACTCGATCTGAGCTTCAATTTCGGAACTTGCTTCGAATAAGTGGTATGGCTAGCATAGATGCTGAAAACTGCCTGGAGAGTTGTCTTGTCGGCTAGACGAGACCCAGACCTACAACCAACCAACATCGAATGACAGGGCTCGATCAGTATAAGCAAGTTATAGAAGCCTAGCCATTGAAAGCGAAATTCGAAATTAAAAGCAAACATCGGTAAAATAATTTCTTCGAATGACGGATACACACTAGCGTGACCGGGATAACCGAATCGCCATGGGGAAACGTGCTCTGGTACGTCGAAGCGAGGGACCTGTGAGTTGTGGGAGCAATCCCTTAATACATATACGCATGGTGGGATGATTTTGAATGAGCCCTGAAAAGGATGTTTAGCTGGTCGATCGTCTTAGAAATTTCCTTTGACTGTCCTAGCTGGATCTTTCTTTCGACGTCCCAATTAGGGTTGGCCTCTGCGGGGTAGTGGTCCTGGTCAAGCAAATCTCGTAAGATTTGTATGCCGAGTGCTTCCGACGCGGATGACGTTGGGACAACTAGCGTTCTGTTGCATTCAGACCTAGGGTCAAACCTTCAGTTACGCTCTCCTTAAGCGTTAAACCTTGAAAAGATCGGTACTTCTTTCGAGAAGATCGCAACCTTAGATTAATAAGGCTCCGACTCCCTGTGAGTGTCCGGGGGGATGCCGTAGCAGACTTGACTTCCGGATCTCCAAGATATTTTTGAAAGCGAAACCACAAAGAGTGAAAGATAGTGGACTATGCCAACCTTCGATGCCCAGGGAGAGGGGTGGAAATATCTGACGACGCTACACCTCCCCCAAAACGGAAAAGTGAAGTCTAATACTTTTGTCAAACGTGATTAATTTTCACTTACTAAGTTTAATAATTCGAGCTTTCCCTCGTACTCTTTTGTGCGAAATATCAACTTCTGAATCATTACTGCAAATTCAGGAGGCAACTGAAACTTATTTCTATGATCAGCTATTATGGTGATGTTTTCTTCTTTGATTTCATCCAAACTATGGTTTAGTACTCCTGAAATATTAATGGCTGTTTCTTGTACTTTCGTAAGTACGTCAGCGTCTTGCAGTAATTGCTGTAGGAGGTGTTCGTCTTCTTTATTAGCTGTGTGTTGAGTGTGGATAGACGTTATCAGCTGGGACCATAGCACTACTTTTCTGGCTGAGTTGTCTTCTTTTATCCCAGTTTGCTCGAAAATAGTTTCCTAATAACCAACTCCGCAACCTTCCTGGTCTCGCACCCGTTTTCTCGTAGCTCTAGTTACTGTAGGTACTCGATTATCTCTTCGTCTCTGAGTGTCATCACCTAATTTTCCCCATTATTGTGTGTTTCGAACATTTTTCTGGTTATTCCAAAAAAATTCAATACGATATTAATAACAGTTATAGCGATTGCTAAAATGTGTGTACATCTGTATACTGATAGTTAATATATTGTTATTTTTTGCTAATAACCGCATATTGTATGCATGTAACGCTTATTAGTATTTACGCTTACCTAATTTTATTCCTGTAACTATTTGCATGTACGAGTATGCTTCAGTATAACATTAAAAAAAATTAATTTAACGTTATTAGATAACTAAGATAAGCACACATGTTTCATTACTTTCAGTCAGTAGATCAATTCTTTTTCTAATTTCCCTAACTAAAAGTACGTTATTCCCGGATCATTTTGCTACCGGGAAGAACGACTTTTGTGGACTGTTGAGCGAGTGCGCTCGTTACCGTGGCTACATTAATAAACAATATCTGCGATCGTTGCAAATACGTATTTGTCACCGCGTTTACGTATAACTTACTGATACTATTGTAAAGATGTCCAATCGAATAATTAATCAACGAGCCCTTGTCTGATAGTTCTGATGACAAAGAAGAAATTTTAAATAACTTTGATGCAGACGCACGAAAAATTGTGGATAACTTTACTAAATAAGTCAGGGGAACGGTACCTGCTGGTTTATAAAGCTTATAAAAAGTATCTTGGTGATAATAAAAATTCTCTCTCAGACTCACATGAAAACAACTTCATTGTTTATTTTAATAATTTGAAATCAAAATTGAGTCCGGCTACGTTATGGAGTATCTGGAATATTCTGAGAAAAACTTGAGTGCTAAAGATGATGTCTATATCACTCATTTTAAAAATTTAAAAAGTATAATAAAAAATATTGCGAAGGTTAGAAACCGAAAAAATCTTGTAATTTGAATTGGGATCAAATAATTAAATTCATGTTAAATGCTCTTGATCATACATATTTATCAACAAAGGTAAATTTTATTTATATTTTTACTCATCTCTTATCAATTACTATTTTCTCAGTTTTATTAACTCTTCATATTTTCGATGTTCGTAAGTCATACTTGTATTTGGGATTTGCGATATGCTCCGTTGCGATAATATTTGTATTATTAAAATTCAAGATGTCGAAAAATTGAATAAAAATAGATTTCTCGTATCAGTTTTTTATAACAAAAATGATTATCTTGGACAATTTGTTCTTGGAAAACTATTTTTCGACAAAATAGAGAACATTGAGACCGCCTGGCCAGTACATCGACAAATTCTTTATACAATACCACAATAAAAAATGCATTCGTCAACCAATTGGAAGAATAAAATAGACCAAACATCTGAAAGTATTGTCTTCTTTTTGAATTTAGAAAATTCAAGAAGGTACACAGGTCATTGCTTCCGTACACTCTCCGCGCATGGCTGCCTCTCCTCTTTATCCTCTGGCCCGCTTCCGCCAACTCGACTAAACAGTAGTGCCACTGTACCGATTTTAAGTAGCAGTCTGTGCTAATCACTAAACACGTCATCGTTTGTCGGCGCGATTTAAGTTGCACAAGAGCTGAATAAATAAAGTTAGTTAGCCATACGTGTTTGAGTGACTTATTCCCTGCCTCAACGCCTTTTTCGACACAGGTTGTGTTTAGTTTTATTAAGAATAATCATTAGCACTGCAAGGTGACGATGTTTTAAGTGATTACATATGCTTAGTTGCTCCCGTGAGTGGTTATTAGCGTACGTAGCTTACTCGCGTCGCCAATACCAAGCAATTAAAAAACATTTGATTTTATCGGTATGTACGATTTGCGTCGACTTGTATCGTGTTTGCTCTGTTTCGTATGTTATTAGTATTATTATTTTTTCCCAGGTCAATGGGTAGAATATTAATTAATATCCGACAACATGTGACGGTGTAGGCTGGTCATAGCCTACACCGTGTATGCCTGTATTCTCTCTCTCTCGGGCGAAGGCACGCGGCTGGCATCAAACGCACGTTATTATCACGTGCCTGATGCCTGCCCTTTTCTATTTTCAGCAACGCACGAGAGCGAAGGACGAGGCCAGGGACGCGACGACGCGATCGAACATTGAGAGTGCGAGAGAGAGAGAGAGAGAAGCTATAGTCTAGTGGTTGGGCTTGGCGCGCGGTACTTGTCGCGACCGGCATTGCCGCGTGCCGCCGATTAGGAGGCGAGTAGTGGGAGAAGGCGTGAGTAGCCGGCTCTCATGCACTCGCGACAGTGACGCGCACGCACGCGAGAGTAATCGGCCGCATTAGTTGGTGACCATCGCTGTGAAGCCTGCCCCCTTTGTTTGGCAAGTAGTCGGCAGTTCTCGCCAGATTAGCCGGGCGGATTCTCTTTGTCAGCGACGCAGCAGTTAGTAGGTTTTCCTGCAAGAAGCCATCATCAAGACAGTACCCGACAGGTCCTTCTGCCAAATCACCGGCTACACAGCAGCCAAGGGTCTTCCAGCCAAGCCGCCGGTGGGGCACCTTCTGGACTGCCAGCGACAGCGACGTCCGCCGATATCGGTCAGGTTATCTATGCCTCTCTCTCTTTATATCTCTCCTTTTCCTTGGCGATTTTCACGGTTCGCGTTGCTACGCCAGGCTTCCCCGAGTCGGCGTAATTTTCGGCAGTGTTTAATATAAGTTGTCGTTTGAGCCGGTTAACGAGGTGACATGGCGCTAACGTGCCGGTCATCTCGTTTAGAGTAAGTCTGCGTGTTATTAGTAATAAGTGGTTTGTATTCTCGTCGGCACTCGAGGTAGTGCGTTTGTAATAAATGGTTTATCAACGAAATTGAGTGTGTGAAATTATTTTGCCTGCAGCTCTCCTTTCTGCTTTGCTTGGAGCGATACACCGCCTGCCTTGCCTTCCCCCTTTATAAATAATTGGTAATAGTGATGAATTTATCGGCATTGCAGGCCGACCCTATTACAAACATTCAAAACGTATTGGTGATTGCGTGTTAAATTTTTAAGAATTTCTCAGCCGCACTCGCATGCGCTTATAATTTTGACTCTTCATTCTATTGCTCATAATATTTATCTGCACGCTAGGCCGTTGTTTTATGTTGTTTAACTTTTTACTATCACCTATAATCAACAAAAACAGAACTTTAATCTATCACGCCACTTTTTTTAGGTTTGGGATTAAAAAAATCACTAGGGGCCAAATCTGGTGAATACGGTGGATGATCTACTAATTCGAACTTTAATTCCTTAATTTTAGCCATTGAAACTAAAGAACTAAGCAAGTGTGCATTCGTGCATTGTCTTGATGAAACAGAATTTTTTTTTTCAAATGAGGACGTTTTTCCTTTATTTTCTCGCTCAACCGGTTCAAAAGTTATTATTCTTCACGCGAATTGATGCGTAGAATGATTGTTGTTGATTTATTGTTACGCGACCACTCTACGCATTGCGGAAGCCCAGGAAAAAATGTATTTGTTCGACCGAATGATGATCTTTCGTGAAATTATTCACTTGCTGCTCCGGCTTCTTCAATGCCGTGTCTTCGTAAACGAAGAACGATATATATATATATATATATATATATATATATATATATATATATATATATATATATATATATACATATATTATTAATTTGAAACATTAATTTTTTTGCTTCACTCAATTTTTCGCTCATGATAGTTATAACGATAATATGGTACTGTCGTAAAAGACCATCGAAAGATATTAATGTCATGGGTCCAAAAGAAGCATATGGATTACCAGAAAAAAACACTAAACATGAAATGATTTTCGAACGAGGGCCTTTTGCAAAAAGTGAAATGTTTCACTTTTACGATTTTCATTTTATTAAAAGAGTAGTTTAAACTAACTTTCCACTTATCAATTATCATGTCACGGTTAAAAAACATTTCATTTAATAAATAAATTATTTAACAGTAAGTAAGATATGTAACGAGCGTCGCTCGTTAAAGGTGTGACCTAAGCGCCCCTATCGCGTGCAACTACCTAAAAGCCGGTCCGCGGAAAAGAACACGAGAAGGAGAAGCGCCCGCGAGGCGAACGAGCGAAGGAGCGAGAGAGAGGAGAGAGATTAGGACGCCGAGCAGCGCGAGTTAGGCGCGCGTACCGCGAGACATTAGAAATAATAGGAAGGGGAAAGAGAGCGATCGGGCCGCCGGCCGGCGTGCGCGCGACAACGGAAGAGGGAATGGGGAAAGCCAGTCAAGTCCGGACCTGCGGACAGCGAGAGCACAAGTGACGAGTGATTAAGACAGTGAGATTCGAGGAGCAACCCGACCGATAGCGTACGCAGACACAGTGACCCAGAGATCGCCCAGAGAACATCTCTTGGATAAAGGTCCTTTCGCTGCCCATTATCAGTTGCCCAGAGCGATCTGAGGCAACAGCCGAGGGTCGCGGGCAACTGCAGATTCGGGCGGCGAAAACCCCGACTGAGAGGTCCGTCTCCGAGAAGTGGCAAGGATCAACGCGGCCTGCGCGCACCACCAGAGCTACTCGGTCCCCAGTGACTTGTCCCCACAGCGTAAGTCTCCGACTTTGTACGTAAATGCGTGCGGACGGAAAGCGCGGTTAGATAGTGCGCCTTCTTCTCTCTCTCGCCGCGTGCGCGAGACACTCGACAAAATCTCTCGGCCGTGGCGTTGTGATTGTACGATCGAAGCGACAAGCATAAATAAAGACATCGATTCTTCTAACAAACGACCGAGAGTTCTTTCTTTCAAATCCCCTTGGTTGTTCACTCCCGACGCCCACGACAGAACCTGCCCGACCACGAGTCACTGGGCAACCCGGATCTCCACACGTGCCTTGTACGTGTAGGTTATTCACAGGCTCTGGGGCGGAACGTCGAAAGATCGACGCCGTTCGAACGAGTTGATCGAGGCGGCGGTCAGCCTCGCGACGCTGGGAACAACCATCCCTTAACGGGTAAGATTTCCGTTCACTCCCCGAACGAAGTATCCTGTTACAGATATTAACGAAAACTAAAAAAAGGCAGTTTCTTAAAATAATTGGACTAGCTGACAGATTTTCGGTGTAGCACAAAGTACTGGTATGATGACGGAGAAAATCTACACTGTATTTTGCATAACATTTTACGATCATTTTCATTTAATAGTGTACTTGTTCTGGCTTTTACTTAGTAAAAGGAAATTTGGTTGACCTGTAACGATAACATTTTGTTAGTAAATAATAAGTCTATTGCTGATGAGCAGTAAGCTGTTAACTTTGACATTTAATATATCATATAAATTATTTTATTTATATATTTTTATTTAAATTGTAGGGTTCTCTGAATATTTTAAAAATATACATTTCAAAGATATCAGAATGATAAAATTATATAATTTCAGAGTTTCTATTACTCATTTTTAGACTATCAATTATGGTATGCTCCTATGGAGACAAAAATGCAATTTAATACTTGTTGATGTACCCGTATTACAAGTAGAGTTATTCAAAGCAAGATTGTATTATGGAATATGAAAATCAGTAGATTTTATCGATATAATAGAATTATAAAAAGAGCTGATTAGGTGAACATAAATATACAAGATCTCTATTATAAATGTTTCATCAGAGATTATTGTAACCATTCTACCACCTGCAAGATAATACATTATAAATTTGCCAAAATCCAACTAGAAATTAATCCATTACTTTCACTAAGTAGGCACAGATAGAAACGAAGACTACTTAAAGCTGCAAATTCAGTACAGCATTATTTGTTCGGTACAATGTCAACAGATGATGTTGTAAGAATTAATAAACAGAGAGATATGGTGTATAATAATACGAGTTGGATAGCAGTCCTTGTGAACAATCAAACTGCCATAATGAAAATTTTTCTATCCAAAGGGTCTAGCCTATTAAGATGGTCAAAAGTGGATCAACTATCTTGTTCAGTATGAAAAACAACTAAGATTCCCCAATTTTCAGACCCCTAAGTTCAAATGGGGCCTTATAAGGCCCTATTTTGTGATTTTCAGTTTTTCGACGATATCTCAGTCAATTTTTGAGCTAGAAAACTCTTTTTTTTTTAAATTGTAGAGTTTTTTAAGCCCTACAAAACGGGGTAACTCGAAAAAATTTTGGCGGGAAATTCAAATTTTTAGAGCCGTTTGAATATTTTAAAAATGCGATATTTCAAAAACAAAGACAGACTCATCTCTGAAAAAAAATATATTATGTATTTATAGTCCAGAAATGTCTGTGAATTTTTTCAGATTTTTAAAAGTGGTGGAACCCCCTCAAAAAAAATAAAAACCGATAAAAAATACAGTTTTTTTACTCTAGAGCCGCGTAGGTTAAACCTACGATAAAATAAATACCACCATTATGTTTTACGGAAAAAAATACATCGAAAACATGTATTATACGTTTAAAAATAGTTTAAACTCATTATGAAATCAGCAAAAATGATATTCTGCTAAGACTGTCGGCCTTATCCACACTATAGACAGCTATGCCTTTTGTATTCAGAGGTAATTTAATATCATTTTCGAACATATGTTACATGTTTTCGATATATTTTTTCCCGCAGAACACGATGGTGCTATTGATTTTGGCATATCCACCTAAGATGGGTCAGAAGCGAAAAACCAACAAAAATCCTGATTTGTATATTTGGTCTTTATATTATTCATAAAATCTCAAACAATCATTGTACATATTTTACATAATTTTTTATTCTCAGAATTAAATAATTATTGAACGTATTTTAATTGTACTTTTTACCTTCGAAACTTGAATGATTATGGTATAATTATGGTATACAAAATATTATTCTTATTTTATGAAAATTTAATTTACAAAACATATAGAGTATTTATTACGTATAAGCATTAAAAAAAATCGATCTCTTGTAGGGATAAAAATTTCTCGCATGCGCATACTGCTGAAGCCGTACTGCTCTGTACGCTCGATCCCTATATGGTGTTTAAGTTACAAGGTGTGCTAAAATTCAGTTTGTTTATCATAAGTACACTAAGTGAAGAATTATGTTGTTATCGTTAAATATGAGAGAGTTTTTATCATTGAATATTATTTTGATTATTAAATCCAGAAATAATACTAATTATTTGCGAAAAAAAAAAATGGCAACAGTATAGTTTGGTAGCTTTAAGAGGATGGGGGAGCAAATTTTCCTAACATTCAGGGATCTTCCTTACCATTATTATCGAGAATGGTATTTTCATTGATTACTGAAAAAATAACTAGTCTTCGATGAAAATAATAATCATTCTCCCTTCGTTACAAATAGAGAAACAATATGAATCTAAATAACTAGCATTTTATACTTCAATCAATTCATATAATGAAATATGCGATTCGAGGTGGATTGACGCATGGTGTTAGTAACTTTTATTATGGCTGCCACTGGCGCTGCGACTAGTGACTCTAGCGGACGGTTCTGCCGGCACGAGTATACAGTGATCACATGAGCCGGTGTTTCTCAGTGTTTCTACATGGCACATGCTATAATTTAAGTTTGTAATATTAAACAATTTTTGTGTGTGAGAATTTATCTAGCGTAGCCATGTATTGTACGAAAGCGAACCATCTATAATTGGAGTAATTACTGTAATGTAGCTGCCTGTAATGTATTTTGTTATTGAGGCATTTATTGGAGGTTAGGGCTGTCAAAATATTTTTCTTGGCTGTAGATTATAATAATGGTAAACATTATAAAATAATTTTGATTCCAAATGCATAAAACTTAAGCTTATTTTATGTATTATTCTTCAGGGTTATTTATTAATAGATTGAAAAGAATCAAAACTGAAATTCATATTCATTACATGTGTTGTATTTATCATCATTAGAATAATTAATAAAAAAAATTATTTAATATAATATGTAAAATATGTATAATAATCATTCAAGTTTCGAAGGTAAAAAGTACAATTAAAATACGTTCAATAATTATTTAATTCTCAGAATAAAAAATTATGTAAAATATGTACAATGATTGTTTGAGATTTTATGAATAATATAAAGACCATACAAATCAGGATTTTTGTTGGTTTTTCGCTTCTGACCCATCTTAGGTGGATGATATGCCAAAATCAATAGCACCATCGTGTTCTGCGGGAAAAAATATATCGAAAACATGTAACATATGTTCGAAAATGATATTAAATTACCTCTGAATACTATAACGGCCGGGGCCGTTTTCGGGGAAGATTGTCCGCGCGCGAGACCGAGCATGGCCAAGCGGGCAAGCGAGGGGGATTACTTATGTTCAAAGTAATCCCCCTCAGATACAATACACTTATGCCAACGGTTTTTCTAATCCTCAAAGCACTTCTCATAAGCACTTTTCAGTATAGCCTTGAGCTCTTCCAGCGATGCAGTCTTTATCTCTTCAATCGTTGCAAATCTCCGTCCTTTCATAGGTCTCTTTAGTTTTGGGAACAAGAAAAAGTCACATGGGGCCAAATCCGGTGAATATGGTGGCTGAGGAATGATTGTGGTGTTGTTTTTGGCCAAAAAATCTCTCACAAGCAAAGATGAGTGAGCAGGGGCATTATCGTGATGCAAAAGCCATGAATTGTTTTTCCACAATTCTGGGCGTTTTCTTCGTATTGCTTCTCGCAAACGGCGCATAACTTCAAGATAATACTATTTATTGACCGTAAGTCCATATGGTAAGAACTCCTGATGCACCACGCCATGGTAATCGAAGAAAACAGTGAGCAAAACTTTGACATTTGATCGAACTTGGCGTGCTTTTTTCGGTCTTGACTCATCTGGGCTCTTCCATTGGGACGATTGGACTTTGGTTTCGATATCATAACCATATACCCATGATTCGTCACCAGTTATGAACCTTTTGAAAAAATCTGTGTCGTCGTTGACGTCATTCAACAGTTCTTGAGCGATGCTCATGCGACGGTTCTTTTGGTCAAAATTTAGCAATTTCGGAACAAACTTCGCTGACACACGTCTCATGCCCAAAACGTTAGAAAAAATTTCATGGCACGAGCCAAGCGATATACCAACATCCTCTTCAACTTCTCTTTTCCAGAACAATTTTCTTCACTGCTTGAACGTTTTCATCAGTTGTTGACGTGCTTGGGCGTCCAGAGCGAGGCTCGTCATTGGCATCTTCCCGGCCATCTTAGAAGAGTTTGTACCACTTGTAAACATTTTTTTTACTCAGAACAATTTCACCGTATGCCACCGTCAAGATTTCAAGTGTTTCGGAGCACTTTATTTTATTTTTTACACAAAATTTGATGCAAATCCTTTGATCCATATTTTTCGATAGCAAGAAATCGCCGAGCACGCAAAACACTTATAACCTTTACGCCTCTCACAACCAAACAAAAAATGCTATACACTTGAAACTTGGTACAGATGTTCGGAAGGAGCGTACCAACATAACAAAACAAAAAAATCGATAATCGAAAGTACGTTGCTCGTGAAATTTGAAAAGTCACCTTACTTTTTGAACACACCTCGTATATTTTGTATGCTGAATCCATTAATATTATTCGTCTATAGTTTCCTACTTCTTTCTTACTCCCCTTCTCGAAGACTAGCACAATAATCCTACTCTTCCATTGTTCTTGTTATCCTTTTCCACCTCATATCTTGCTCAAACAAATCGTAAGCTATATTTTTCCTTCCTACCAAGCTTCATTTGGAATTCCATCTTCTCCCGGGGCTGTTTTTAATTTCATACCATTAATTATCCCGAACCTTACTACTTTCTTTTTTTCTATCTTTTTTTCCTCTTTTACGTTCTCTGCTCTTACTTGTTCATCTTCCTCTTCCTTCCTCTTTTTCTCTATCGATTATTTCTTGAAGTGTTCTATCCATTGCACTTTTTCTATACTTTCGTCTATCCCTTTCCTCGTCTTTCTATAGTTGTTTACTTACTTCCAGAGTACCGTTCTTGTCTTGTCTGCTATTATTTCCCTTACCATTCTTCTCTCTTCCTCTTCTTTTGCTTCCTTTATTGCTTTTCTGTATTCTTTCTTCACTTCTATGTAGCCTTATCTATCGTCTTATCCTCTACATATTTCCTATAGCTTTCCCATTACATTCTTTCTTTTTACTTTGCACTTATCATGCCATCATCTTTTCCTCGATCCTCTTCTTTTTTGATCTTTCATAGTATCTGTGCACTTGTTATTCTAAATATATCATATCTTTCATATCCTTCCATGTTTCCGTTTCTTCTACTACTCTCTATCTACCTTTTATATGCTTTTATCTCTTCTGCACTCTTCCTTTTCTTCCTCCTATCAGTTTTTTTCCAACTCTACCTCTACTGGCATATGATCTAATTCATCTCTCCTATCTTCATTTTTTTGACCTCGTTCACTCTCTCTTCGTTCTCTATTACGTAGTCTATAGTAGATATTCCTCTTACCTCTATATATGTTAGTTCGCCCTTCTCGTCTTCCTCCTTTTTTCCGTTCATTATTGTTATTTCAATCTCTCCTAGCGATCTTATCATCTCCTCCCCTTCCGCGTTCATTTTTTCATCTTCTATCTCTACCTTATCCTTTTTTCTCTTGTTTCCACGTTCTGCCTTCCTTTCCCGTTCTTGCGTTAAAGTCCCCTTCTATTATCAATATCTCACCATATATCTTCCGCAGCTTCCTTTAATATTTCATAGTTTTGTTTCCTTCTGTGCCTCATATACACTATTGCAACTGTGATTTCCTTTTTTTCTATCTCTATTCTCTCTATCACTACCTCTTCCGACTTTCCTGTCCTCAATTTTATCCTCATGTCTCCTTTCTTTTCTCTTACTGCCATTATACATACAGCCTCCTATTTCTCTTCCTCTTTTAGCCTCTCTGTTTGAGTCTCTCCACTCTATATTATACCTCTTTAGCCGGTTTTCCAACATTTTACCTGCACTTTCTGGCTTTATCCATGTTTCCGTAAGTTCTACTGTCTCATACTGTCTGATGTATTCCCAGTCTTCTGCTTCCAAGTTTTCTACTCCCGCCACGTTCCAGAAGATGATCATCTTCGGCTCAACACCGTGGGCGAATCAAAATTCGGTGACTGAGAGGGGGGTAGAACTCCGCGCGGAGTTTATTGGCTACCTGAGGGTAGTCGGTGCTGACTCTTTTTTTATGGTGCCTGCCCTTGAACAAGGGCGTCGGTCATAAAAACAATTTTTGGTTTCCTTAAACATTCTCAGACCAAGAATGGCCCAGCTTAACACACATATGTTCTTTCGCTTTCACATTTTAAGAAAAATAACCTTAAAAAGGACAGTAATTTAAGCTGTTTGAACAGGCGGAGCCTAAATGTGACATGGTTTATTGCAGTGAACGCACAGTGCCCTAAACTCTCACGATACTCTTATTTGACAACTTTGTTAAGGCTAACATAACCATTGAAGTATAAAATATTGCCTATTAATGACCCTCTGCTCAGATTACACTCTCGATGCGTCTCTCACACATTCACACTACAACACATACTCTCTCTCTCTCTCTTTGGCGCGCAAACGGCGCAAACAATCGACATCCAACATTTCAACTGATTATAAATTCGATGAAAATTATTTCATTTTTAATAAAATACTAGATGATAGAGATAAAAAAAGTATCTACTTTTCAATATTTATATGCCGCACAAAATGATGAACTCAGTAAAGTAATAATAAGTCGATTAGAAAATGTATTGTTTTAAGGAAAAGGAACTTTATTACCATTATTTATGTTATAAAAATTCAACGTGTGAATCTTTAGAAGAAGCAGATCTAGAAGAAGTAACTGATTGTGAGTCACATGTAATGGACCCCGAACAACATGATTTGATATTACCATAGATAATATAATTGATTATATTTGCAATTATACTGAGAAGAGTGGGAAATTTCAATTTTTTGTCAGAATTTCATAATTTAATTGATGAAAAAATTAGTAATGGAGTATTGCTCAATGTAACAAGATTAGTTATACTCCGGGCGGGCTACTGTTTACTGGTCGTATGTAGATATGCACAGACTTTCACGTGACACGCGCGGTTCTTCTCTATCGTGCATTGTTCAGCGCAGTGTGTGCCCTTGCCCGCGCGGACAATCATGATTAGCAGCACGGCGTAAATCTTGCCGCCGTGCCGTTATCTTAATACTCAAAGTACGGTCGACCTCGTATGGGTTCCCCGTTGATTGTGTTCAATGGGTTTACCGTCCGCTGCTTCTCCGTACGACGGGAGGATATATTTCGGCTCGTTCACTATATATTGTAACGGGGTAAAACCGTTTAATTATTTTATTTCGCGCGATTACACTAAAAGGACGCGCGTAGTTAATTACGCTCAGTACGTAAATCGGGGAGCATGTGGAAATGTGCGTCAGTCAACCAGTAAGTTCTCTTATCTAAGGAAAGTGAGTGGAAGCTATGAGGTATAAGTGAATCGAAAAGCACTTGTTAGTAATACGGACTAGAACTTTTATTATTCCTCATAATCTACAGAAGGTCGGCCCGCGCGTTTGTTTACATTGACGCTCGCTCGTCGGCAACACGTATTGCCCGGACGCTCGCTGCTCTTTGTTGTTAGAGCCGTTACACGCACGCTTCGGATATCGGAAACTAGTTATTAATTATGCAACCGCGATCGCGAAATTAAGCTGGCCAGCTTACCTTATATTTGCAGGCGATCGGAGAAAACACAAATACCTCGCACAGAGCGGAACAGTTTTTATTGTTTATTTCGCGAGTCACGAGTTCGCGCACGTTATGGTTTCGCCCTCGATGGCGAAACCTCACACACACACTCGTCCTGGCCTCAAACTAGTAGCTGGATGGCTCCTTGGCGGCTGCAATCTCAGATAACTGGATAACTGCTATTTTGATGCGTTGTAGTTGTCAAGGGCACGTGAATCGGCGGTAGCGATAGCGAAAAGCGGGCGGACTCAACAATGGTCAATGCTTCACTAGTTCGGTTTCAATCGCGCATACTTTTATGAAATTAGGGGAAATGAAATTCCAAAACAAATTAGTTTAGCGAGATAAAAATCTTTATTCTCAAAACGTAATAGATTTCGTTGCAGTAGCAACATTTGTTTATAATAACATAAATAATGAAAATTTTTATAACATAATTAGATTTTATCTTCTATTGTTCTGTAAATAAAATTTTTTTATGAATAACGCTGAAATAACTGGGCGAAAATAGACGGTGAAGATTTGACAAAAACTTTAATGTTCAAAATGCGCTCCGCCTTGAAAAATACATGCTTGAACTCTTCTTTGGAAATTATCAACAGCTCTTCTAATTTCTGCTCCCTGCTGCGACCGAATTGCATCCGTGATTCTATTCTATTCTACTCGTGATTCTAACGAAATCTATTATGTTTTGAGAATAAAGATTTTTATCTCGCTAAACTAATTTGTTTTGGAATTTCATTTCCCCTAATTTCATAAAAGTATGCTATGTAAATACATAGATTAATAATAACAAGAATAAATGAAAAAACGACGAGCTTCATATTTTTGTAATATTAAGGCTAAAATTTTAAAAGTATTTCATTCTTGATAAATCTAATATTTTTTTTTTGTTTTACCTCTAAATGACCTTGAATTGACCTCAAAATGACCTGATAAGATCAAACTCACCTTGGATTCGGACTCAACGACCCCGAAAACCTCTTAGAGAAGCCACATTATCCTATTCCATTGTTAAAACGTGCATATTCGTAGCTTGAGTACGAACTGGTGGATTACAGACTTCAGACGTCAATTAGAGGTCAAATATCAACTTTTTACAAAAAATTCTTCTTATGAAATTTTCGTATTTTTTACCGTAGAATCTGAATCTGAAAAAAAGTATGCATGTTCCATTTAAAAAAATGGATTTTCATGCACTTCCGGTCTGAATAGGCCATTTCCGGTTGGAACCGGAAGTTGATTTTACGTCCAATCGATAGAGCGTACTCGATTTATATATAATTGCGTTATCAATTTTTGAAAAAAAAAGCTTTTTCGGCACACTTTGGGGGGTGGACGGGTGGTCTGAGACACCCTGTATATAAGGACGGTACGAATAATACCTTCGATCATGCGCTGAATGGGATTGGGGATGGGTTAGGTTGAAAAGCGTTAACCGCTTACCGCGTGATGGGTACAGACGTTACCCATCACTTGGGTTCTTCGTGCCACGATCGTCGTGTACATTAATAAACGATCTCTCGTGAGATCGTCCGCTTGTGACGATGACTTCAACATAATAACAAAATAAAATATTTCAAGCTATTTGCGCAAATACGGACATGAATGATAGCCAGCCTATCTGTATAATAGAGTGGATCATGGCGAGTCGACTCTTCAAAAAAAAAAAAAATACACCACTGTGCCGGATGCTCTCTAAGGGGTGGCGAGAAAGATAAGTCTTGTGGGAATCAGGTGGGCCTGTCGTTCACTAAATCGTAGCTCCTAGGATTTTTCCTTTCTCCTTTTTCTCGACATTAAAGCTAATAGCATGTTATCGTACCGGTCACGTTGTTTTGTTCGACGCTAACTCGAGAGTCAAATGCATTCGCCGAACGCTCTCTCCCTCGTTACTTCTTTGCACGCGCGCATGCTACGATGCCGACATGTATGCCGGTCAGTGCAGGCCTTGCGGACATGTTTGCCAAATCGACCGATCCATGCGACGATTATCAATTCTCATTATAGCAATAAAATAAACGAAAAATATAATGACGATATTGTAGGGTTTATTTGTTTACTTCATTTGTAAAATATCATCGAGGTTGTGCGGTCTTCTCCCGCGTCGTACCTATCTTTGCGCCCTTGACGTAGGAGGGGACAGGTGCCCGATTGCATTTCGTAAAAACTAGAGAGTGCAAGTACACTCTCACGACAGCGCTTGAAGCGACCGGACACGCGTACGACATTGTGAAACCGCCAATCCAAATGCTATATGTATTATTTTATTATAAGAATTTAAATAAACACTTTTTAGTATCAAACTCCACTCGCTATCACATAAAACCATTCTACAAAAATTCAGAAGTGAAATTGCATTTCAATTGTAGTGCGTTGCTGTCGCTTGAAATTACGATCAGGATCAGACTTTGTGTCATCACCGTGCGGACAATTGCTGTGTGCATAACCGAGAAACTGTGAAGGTCCCATATTCTAATTTATAAGTGTTTTGCGTTTCTTGTAAATCATTACTGTCGAGAGTGTGAAGTGTCTTTGTATGCAAAAAGAGCATTTTCTATTGTTACATATTTCTGTGTGAAAATTTTGATATGAAATGGCAGATCCTGCACCAAATGATTACACTGTAGTGGAGCTCAAAGAAATTCTAAGACAAAAGAATTTACCAACGTCTGGACCAAAGGCAGAGCTGATCGCAAGGCTGGAGTCAGTACACCCAGACATCTGGGGCGAATTGAACGAAGAGCGACGAAATCATGAAAGGGAGCCAGTTGACAAGGACGGAGAACATACTCAACGACGAGAAAATTCGCTGTCACTTGGTGATCTCGCAAGGGAACCACCACAACCCGACCTCACCGATTTAAATGATTTTGGAATATGTTGTAGTACTTGAAAAAAAATTAGATACGTGTTTGTTTTATCGGCCCATAAGGGCTTTTAAGGGATGAAATCCACCCTGAAAATCAACCTCTAAAATCAGTTTTTTAAATATTTCTCAGCATCAAATGAATATTTTTCAGTAAACTCAACGTTAAAAAATTTCTTATAAAAAAGCGCTTTTAAGGACATAACATTTATACCCAAGGGTTGCAACCCCCTTTTTAATAGGGGTAAATACACTATTTTTTGTACTGTTTTACGACATGTAATATAGTAAATCAGCTCGAGTGATATAAAAATTGCACTGATAATGAGAAAATACCAAAATTAAATTGACGTGTTTCCGGATTTAAAAAAAATATATTTAAGGGATGTTTCACCCCCTAGAAAACACCCCCGTCAAACTATCAGCAGGTTAATCCACCTAACCCTGGGATAAACAAGTTTAGTCGCTTATTATTTCTTGAAATAAATTAATCCTATGCATGAGCGAGCTACCTCAACTAACCAACCTGCCTCTAACCCACCAAACCCCCATAAACCATCCTTACCTAACCACATGCAGGCTAACCCACCTAATCTTATGAAAAGCAACTTTAGTCGTTTGTTATTTCTTGAAATAATTGAATTTTACACCATAAGCGAGTTATCCCAGCTATATAATATACCTCTTATCCACCTACCCCTAACCTATCTAACCCCCCACCCTTATAAACCACCCTTACTGATACACAAGCAGGCTAAACCTCCTAACCCTGGGAAACACGAGTTAAGTTGTTTGTTATTTCCTGAAATAATTGAATCCCACACCTGAGCGAGCTACCTCAACTAACCAACCTGCCTCTAACCCACCAAACCCCCATAAACCACCCTTACCCAACCAAATGTAGGCTAATAGACCTAACTTTGGGAGAATTGAGTTTATCAGTTGCTTTTTCTTAAAATAATTGATTTCTACACCGTACGTGGGGTATCCCATTTTTTTTTATAAAATATATCTGTAGCTCAAACATAATTGATGACAAATAAAAATATGTTTAATACATTTTATTTTAATAGTATCAAAATGGCGAGAAATATCTCTTAAAAATAAGCACGAGACTAACACGAGATCTAATTATCATTTATAAATCTATACATATATATATATATATATATTTATATTCGTATGTAGATACATAAATATATTTACGTAAGAGCCATCGTACGCGATACTACATATATTTTGATTTTTCATAATAATTTTCATCTTTTTCTTTTTTTTGTTTATTGGTTAATTAAAATGTATCATTCAACGAATTCCTTACAGAAATGATAATCATCGAAAAAGTGTTTGAAACAGAATGATCTTTTACACCAATCACGCCATATTATAGCAACATTTTTACATGCTTCTACTTCGCAATGTATATTGCAAGAATCTCCAAAACTAAAATCAACAGGGTTATCTGTTTTGGCAGGTTTTTCAGCAATGTAGCCACTTTTACACCAAGCGTATTTAAAAATATTTGTATATCTTGGTGAAGAAAGCTGGTTATGGACAAGAGACTGCATTTTTATGATGTTATTTCTTAAATATAGATCCATTTTATAGTCCATCAAAATTAATTGATTTGATAAACGTCGAACGAAGTTTTTCCAGATACGAAATCCATAAACATCGAATGGTTGGATGTTCCTTGTCGTTCCTGTGGGAATTTTTTTTATATTAACAATTTTGTTTGTCGGCATCATTTCTCTTACAGCTTTATCACAGTGTCCACTCCAAGAGTCGAGTAAAAGTACAGATAGAGGTCGAATATTTGGGTAAAAAACTTCTTTCAACCAGATTTTAAAATAATCTAAAATAAAAAAATGTCAAAATTTTTTTACGTCATTGCATTATAATAAATAAAAATATACTAACTTGTCGTTAATTTTCCAGATTTAGATGCTTCCACATGCACATTTTCTGGTCTAAATAATGAAGATTCCACTATGGGACCGAATTGACCACTTCTTTCTTTTAATACTATCAAAAGTGGTGATAAAAGTTTCCCGGTTGCTGATATAGTTGGCTGAATTGTATAACTGTGCGTTGTCGATGAAACCGACTGTACCAGACATCGCACCTACTTTTCTCCTTCAACTACTAATGTTCTTCCTAAGTGCATTTTTAATTGGAAACTATTCTGATCTAAATTATAAAAGTTTGCAATGCCGATTTCTGGTATACATGATTTAACATCATCTACAAGAGCATCAGCATTAGTTTGTAGTTCTTCTTTACTTTCTAATGTTTTCTTGGTGATAAATTTATTTATTTTTCTAGATACTATTCTATGAGCTTTTTTAAATTTTAGTAACCAATTTTGAGAAGCCTTAAATCTTATATCTTCGTGGCCAACAATTGTTTGAGCTTGCAATGACCATTTCCGTATATCTCGATTATGCACTATCGTGCTAGCTGCAATAGCGGCTTTTAAATTATCAAACGTGTATTGGAAAATTTGCGCAATTTTTTCTCGGTAAGTCCATTTTTATTAATTATTTTCGCCCAACGTTTAAGTTGACTTATAGATGAAACTTTTTTGAATCTATGTTGTACACTATCCAGTTTTAAGTTTTTGTTTTTTCCGCTCCTCCAAAATTTTACGGCTCTTTGTTTATAATCAAATGTGATTTCTTCATCATCATTTGTGCACTGATTTGTTGGTGCAAAATCAGGATCAGGAAAGTGATGTTGAACTTCATATTCGATTATTTTAGCATCAGTATCTTTTTAATCTTCATGAAAATCTAACGTCTCTTCAACAATCATATAAATATCATCAAACTCATATACGGCATCTATTAATATTTCTTTCAACTTTTCTGACAATTTAATTTCTTTGAAATTAATCTCCCTATCGAGTATTTGTAAACTTTGAAAATATGTTAATAATAAATTGACTACGTTCAAAGGATTGATCTTCATGTTTTAATCTAAAATAAAATCAAGATATAAATACTCTTTTTTGCAGTTGAATAATTTTACAAAAGACAAAAGAAAACCTAGTTTATAGATAGAATTCGATCATACGTTTTAAAAAGTTATATTTCACATGTTTACAAATCAAAATATTTGAATAAAATTATATATGATAAGTGACATAAATACTTACGTAGTAGATAAAAACTTTTCTTCTTGTTATGTACTATATTTTCGTGTTCGGGAAATTTGTATGTAAATATAGAAATAAGTTTATTTATAAATCCAGCACTATAAAAAAACTTTAACTTTTTAAATACTTGACTTTTCTTCAAGTACTATGAATAATGAAATATGTATCGGTTGTCTTATTATCGTAAGGGGCGTAGATTTGATATAACTTATCTTCTTCGAGCCATAGTAAACTAAACCACAAGTGAAAATTGAAAAAAGTAAATAGTTTAGAAGTATAGGAATTGAGTCTATAATAACTTTTTATAACTATTAATATAATCAATTATTTGTTATAATTTCTTTTCTCATTGACAAATTGTAAATGATTAAAAAAGAAATAATAACTATATTAAACTTCCACTTTTGAAATTAATAATTTTTAACTGTTGTTACTTGTTATTTTTCTTTATTACGAATTAACTTTACGTTTAAAAAATAATAACTATTATTATTACTCTTTTATACATAGCTATATGTAATACAATGCAAATAATATTTAAAAAATACTGATACTATAACTGTTATTATTAATTTCGAAAAAACAAAATAGTTAATAATGTAACGGTCCGGAAAATAATCAAATTATTCTCGCGGCCCGTTAAGGATTTTATTTTCACTGGTCGGTGCGGGGCTCACCGCCGCCCCGATCAGCTAGCCGCTTCCTGGCGTTCCGCCGAATACGGGTGGGCACGCGCTGCCCTGAAAAGGGATCGCGAAAGCACGGCTAAGCACGAGACCGTGCGTGGGTTCTAATCACGGGCATGGGAAGGGACAAGGGTGCCTTCCTGGGTACGCCCACCACAAAGTCAACGCTTAAACAGGTTAAATCGGGCTTTATTTACTCATACGAACTTTTCATATAATACCGCACGCCGAGATTTCGCTACCAATACTAATTTTAGAGAGAGAGAGACGCTCGTTCGCGCAGCTAACGCACGCTAAGTTGTCGCTTACAATCAAAGGGAAACTCACCGGGAAGTAGCTGCTGCAGACAGACTACCCCTCGCTGGTCGCTCGCGTTATCGCCCTTGCTCGGGCGGGCAAGTTCAGCCCCTGGTAATCGCCCACTCGAGATGACGATCCACAGGCTCCGGCGATCCTCGGGGATGATCTACACTTCCTTGCGCACTTTCACTTTTATTTTTGCCGGTCGCTTTCCTTTTTCTTTCGTTCGCGCGCGCACGTGACAATCCTTCGAGCTCGCCGGTCTAAGTCCAAGTGTTCGAAAATCGTTTTCTCCCCGCACTCTACCGCTACGGCACGCGCCTCATCGAGTCTCGCTCTGTCTCTCTCTCTTCACTCCTCGCTCGCTTGCCCGCTTGGCCATGCTCGGCCTCGTGTGCGGACAATCTTCCGCGAAAACGGCCCCGGCCGTTATAGCCCCCTCCTAGTCGGATGATACCCGAGGTAATCTCCGACGATCATAGCGCGGAATGATTATGCGACGGTAAGGACTAGCGAGATGAGAGGGGTGAAGTGAAATAAATGTGACGGTGACATGAGGTAAGAATCTTTTATTTAGCTGCCCCAGTGGGCAAATGTCAGCGACGCCGATGGCTACAGCTGCGACGGAATTCGCCTTGGCGGGCGAGGTTCGGGCAGCGCTATGACTTGGAGACGCCGGGATGTCCGCAGACTTGGGAGTCCGGCTCGCGCTCCTCACGCGGCTCCGTTCTCTTGGCCCCAGGGAATGGGCGCTCTGTTGGCGATGGTGTTCTGACCAGCGCCCGTGACGTTGGCTGACATTGACCGTCACCGTGCTTCCCCCCGAGGAGTTGGCGTCCACGCTCACGCGGCCGTGATGGGCTGGCTCGGGGGTAGCCGCGTCCTCGACGTCCTGGTCGGGCGTCGCCTGGGCTGTGGGCCTAGTGGCTCTGGGCCCTTGGGGGCGCTGGTCTTCCATGCCGGGCGCCCGGCGGAATTCCGGGTAGGGCAATACCGGAGGAAGCGCCGTAAATACGGGCGACTGCCCTTGCTGTATTGCCCGGACCGCCAACTCGTAGCGTTGCCACCGCTCGAGTTTCTCGAGCCACGGGTCAAGGAGGGTTACCGCACCAGGTAGTTCTAGGAACTGCGCCGACTTGATTAGGACTCGGCGTTGGAAGCTCATGACGAACTTCCAAGCGTTCCCGAGTTCGGTCAGCGCTCGCCCGATGCTTGGCCAGCCCTCTTCACTCGATCGGCTCGCCCACTCGCTTAACGGGGAGGTGGGCTAATCCAAACTCTCGTACGGCCGATCGATGTATGGGTATACGCGGGCAGGCCTCGGAATGTGTTCCGGGTTGCTGCCCACGTCCCGTGCCCTCCGGCCGCACTCGGAGGGCGCGTCTCTTCGGCTCGGGGCCTCTTCTCGGCCCGTCGTGGCTCCTGGCGCGCCCGTGGATGGCCAGGTTTGCGAGGCCACCTCCTGCTGGTCTGAGTAGGCCTGTGTTGATCGATCTAGCCGGGTCGGTATCGCCTGGGTTGACACCGCCCAGCGGAACGGCCTGACCTGGATTTCCCGGTGCACTGTTGAGCGGGGGGTCTGGGTGGTCGCGTCCTTTTTCTCGCCGGTGGTCTGCGAGGAGGCATCCTGGGCTTTGGGCGTGGGGCGACCCGTGCTTGAGGCGGGTCGTCCGGTGGGTACGCCCTTGGACGCGTATCGCCCGTACACCCACGCATGCACTGACGTCTTCGGCGGCGGGGCGGGGTGGCTTATGTGCCCGCCGCGGGTCGGCCAGCCCTCCGGGGCCTCACGGACCTCGTTCAGGGTGAGCCTTGGGTTCAGCCTTAGGCGTGGCAGCGCGATGACGCCCTCTTCCTGCAGCTGTTGCACCCGCAGGATGAGTCGAGTTCGGGCGTCATCTAGCCGGTGGAGCACGGTGTCCTGTGCGATGCCCTCCCGGATCTGGTTCGCAATCCGGTCAAAGATGCGAGCGAACTCCGCATCCCTTTTCTCTTCGTCTTCCAACTCGAGGGCCTCGACGCGCATCCGCTCGAAGGCCTTGCGAGCGCCGAAGAGGGTCCTTTTCTCCGACCGCTCGAGGTCCTCGTGTCGGGCGTGGTTGAAGAACCAGGCGGCGACTTCGACGACTGCGTCTTCCATCTGAAATGGGGTGACAATGGATGGTATGAGGTGAATGAATGGTCATGGCTGATGGGGGGTAATGATTGCGAATGGCGCGGGTGTGACCGCTAAGCCCTTCTCGGTCTTCCAGGCTTTCGCTTGTTCGTTTCGACGGCTCGGCTCGGATTCGGTATAGCCCGCGTCGCTGTGCGAAGTACCAGGCGTGCCGTTTTCCTAGGCCGGCCCCGTGGCTTTCTCGCGGCAGTGGGCTGTGGGCCTGCCGCTTGGACCTTGCGCGGCCGCCCTGGTCCCCGCTTCACTGGCGCCGGCGCGGGTGTCGGATCCGCCGGCTCGCCCGGTTCGTCGGACTCGCGCTCGCTCGCTTGGTCGCACGCTTCGGGCGGGTCGCCTTTTGCCCTTGTTTCCCTCGGCGGTCGAACCGTGTCTTCCCCATCTTCCGGCTGGGTTTGATCCTTGCACTCGGCCGAGTCGTAAAACTGGCGGAGGTTTTTGGCGTGGACGAGGGTGTCTAACTCTTCTTGGTGGTTAGCCAGTTTGAACGCGTTGTTGCTGCAAACTTTCGTGATGACGTATGGCCCGGTATATTTTGGTGCTAGCTTTGCCGCCACACCTTGGGCCGCCGAGGAGAGGATCCGATTCCTCTTCCACACCCAGTCTCCGACCTTGAACTTATGCGGCCGATGTTTTTTGTCATAATGGGGCGCCTGGCGCTCTTGCTCGTCCTTCGTGCGTGCTGCGGCCTCATCGTAGCAGTCACTCAGTAGCCCCAAGTGTTCGGCCCATTCTGCCCTGGCTTGTTCTTCTTCGTTCTCAGCGCTTGCGGAATCCTGTTGGCGGCGCTGAGTGCCGGGCGGAACTGGTTGTCTACCATAATTCAAAAGGGCCGGGCTGACCTTGGTGTTGCTATGTATGGCCGTGTTCAGGGCGAAGGACAATTCAACGAGCTTTTCGTCCCAATTTTTATGATGGTCTTCTAGATAGGTGACGATCATGGTCTTGAGAGTTCGGTTGTATCTCTCTGTCGGGTTGGCATGAGGGCTATACGCAGGGGTTAGCCCGGACTTTATGCCTTGCTTAGCCAAGTAGTCTTCGACGAGTTGGTTTTTAAACTCTGTCCCGTTGTCCGAGAGGAATTGTTCCGGCGCTCCGAATCTCATTACAATTTTGTCGTTAAACTCTTCGACGATGGTCTTGGCGTTGGCTCGGCGGATTGGTACGCACTCCACCCAACGCGTGAATAAGTCAACAAAGACTAGGAGATATTCGTGGCCGCGGGGGCTGCGCGGGAACGAACCTGTAATGTCGCCGGCCACTACTTGCCATGGGCGCTCAACCTTGTGTCGCCCCATAAGCCCATAAGCGCGTCGCTGCTCTACTTTGCACTGTTGGCAAATTTGGCAGCCGTGCACGTATTCTTCTACGTCGCGCTTAAGCGCCGGCCAAAAGTAAAGGCGGCGCACGCGGGCGAGTGTTTTGTCTCGCCCCAGGTGCCCTGCTGTCACTGCATCGAGACACTCGGCTAAAACTTTCCTCTTCTGCTCTTGGGGCACTACTAGCTTCCACGCCTCGTTGTCCTCAAGCAGTTCGGAGAAAGCTCGGTCGGGGCGGTAAGTGTACAAGTTACCGCCCGTGATTTTCCAAATCGGGTGGGCACCGGGCTCATTTTTGACCTCTTCGATTTTGGACAGGTACCACTCGTCTTTAGTTTCTCTGGCCCACGTGAGAGCACTTATCGTTGGCCCATCTTCGTCGTCGTCCTCGAATGCGCGTGACAGTGCGTCGGGGACCGCGTGCAGGGCTCCTTTACGGTGCTCGACTTCGAATTGATATCCTTGAAGCCGTAGAGTCCACCTCACTAGACGGTTCGTCGGATTTCTCATGCGTCTTAGCCAGCGCAGAGAGCTGTGGTCCGTTACCACTTTGAACTTGTAGCCCTCTATGTAGTATCGGAATTTTTCAATTCCGTACAGCACTGCTAGGCACTCACGTTCCGAGACCGAATAGTTGCATTCTGCTTTCGACAAGGTGCGGCTCGCGAATTCAATTACGCGCTCTTCACCGCCAACCGACTGGACCAGGACGACTCCGAGTCCTGAGTCGCTGGCGTCCGTGTGTAGCGCGTAGTCTCCCTTGGGGTCTGGTGGCTGTAGGATTGGGGCTGACATCATCAAGTTCTTGATGGTTTCGAACGCCTCTTGCTGTGCGGTTCCCCACACGAATGGTTCGGCCTTTCTGGTCAGCTTGACGAGGGGCTCAGAGATGGTGGCAAAGTCTTCGATGAATCGCCGGTACCACGAGGCCATGCCCATGAAGAGCCTGAGCTTCCGAACATTGCTGGGCCTCGGGTATTCTGCAATCGGCCGGACTTTTTCTGGATCCGGCCTGATTCCGTCGCGATTAACGAGTAGTCCGAGGTATCGGACCTCCGACTTGCAAAACACGCTCTTGTCAGAGCTTACTGTGAGCTCTGCCTCTATCAAGCGGTTCAGAACTTTCGTCAAGTGGAGCTTGTGCTCTTCAAATGACGAAGAGACGATGATGATGTCGTCTAGGTACGCGAACGCAAAAGGGTCCATGTCTGGGCCGATGACGCCGTCTATCAGGCGTTGGAATGTCGCCCCCGCATATGCGAGGCCGAAGAGTATTCTCACGTATTGAAAATGCCCCAAGCCCGGTACGGTGAAGGCTGTATACGGGCGACATTCCTTTTTCAACGGGATCTGATGGTAGGCGAGGCTCAAATCCACCGTTGATATATACTTGGCGTTGCGCAGCCGCCTCAGTATATCCTGCATAAAGGGAATTGGGTAAGCATCTGGCTCTGTAATCGCGTTCACCTCGCGGAAGTCGATGCACATCCGGTATTCTCTTTTATTGCCTCGCGGTACCATCACGATTGGACTTGACCAACCGCTTTTCGATCTTTCTATTACGCCGGCCTCAAGCAACTTTGCGACCTGCTTGTGCATTTCCTGCTCGATCTTGGGCGTGACCGGGTAATATCTCTGCTTGATCGGTCTGGTGGACGTCAGCTTGATGTCATTCTTGACGTCTCTCGCCGCCCCTAGAAGTTTGCTGGGAGGTGGCAGCATACTTTTCACCAAACTTTCTACCTCCGCACGCTGCTCTTCTGTCGTGTCAGCGATACCGATCGAGGCCGTTTCGGCGGCTCCCTTTAAGCCAGCCATCTCCATTGGTACCGTCACGTTATCGTCTCGCAGAAAAATGGTATTATCAGTGTGGTCAGTCACTGCCTTGAACTTTTTCATGAAGTTGACCCCCACATAGCATTGATCTGCGAGCTCTGGGATGATAGAGACGCGTACGTCTTTGGTCACGCCTCCGGTTGTGAAAGGCATCTCTAGATGGCCTATCACGGGCACTGATCGGCCGTCCGGCAACTTGCACGACCCAGCCTTGGTTACTTTCAATTTAAGTCCGAGTTCAGCGACAATCAGCAGACCTAACGCTCCCATCGACGTGCAGGAGGCTCCTGAATCGTATAGGGCACGAATTCGGAAAGTCCCGATCTGCACGGTGAGCCACCATCTCGACTCGTCCTCCGGCGCGTATTCTTTTTCACGGCTTACCGTATGGCGTTCCTTTGCGACCGCGGCAGTCGCCGAAGACTCGCCGCCCAAATCACAAGCTCCATTAGCTACAGTGAGCCCTTCGCTCGCTGCCTGCTCCATCTGGGCTTGCGTAGATGCGCGGGATCCTGAGATCTCCGGGTTCTCTGGTGCCGAGGCCAATACCTTGCCATTGCTGTGGAAAGAATGTCCGTCGCGCTCATCTGTGAGGACTAAGTCGGCGCTGCTGGGTCCGCTGACTCTCGTTTCCTGTGTTGTAGCCAAATCTTCGCTACTTGCCGCGGTCCCACAGCCAATGTTACCGTCGTCACCGCTTCCCCGCCCTTGTGTCGGCTGGGCGCCCACTGGCTTCAGCGAGTCGTCGTTGCCCGCCGATTGCCAGTTTATTCTAGTGACCGGCATCGGGGGCATCGGGCGATCCTTATCGCCCGGAGTTTGCCCTGCCTGTGGGATCTGAGGTTTGGGGAGAGCGGTAGAGATCCCTTCTAACCGCTTCCCGTCCCGTTTCCCGCCGGCACTGGCGGGTTACAATCTGGGCAATATCTAACGCTGAAACCGAGTCTGCCGCACTGGGAGCAGCTCAACGGTTTCGAGTAATCTATGGTCCTTCGCTGACCTCTTGGTCTGGGTGTCGCCTCGCCCTGGGCCTGCGGCTTGGGCGGTGCTCTTGTTGCGGAAGGAATCTGGGCGAGCTTCTCACTGAGCTTATCCATTATGGATTTTTCCAGCTTTTCCATCCAATGGCTCGGCGTCCCCTTCTGAGCGACCGCCGCGATCTCTGCCTCGGCCGGTTCCTCTCCTTCCTCTGGCTGTTCGGCACTCAGTGCTGACACTTTTGCCTTTTTTTCCCCCGCCCCCGGTGGGGTATAAGTCCATTCCGGAAACAGGGCGGCTTTCGGCTCTAGCATCACTCTTTTCTGGCTCGCGTGAATTAGGTCGTTCTGGATCTCTGTGGCCAGGCGGCATAATTCACGCACCGAGGTTACTTCCGTGCGTCTGATGTGGCGCTGGATTTCCAGCAACAAGTTGGCGTATAGCAGTTCGAGTTCTTCCGACCCGGGCATGGGTGGCTGCACTTTTCTCACCATGGTTTGGAGCTTGGTAATGTAATCTCTTACCGGCTCATCTTGCCCCTGGTAGCGCGCATGCACCTCCCTCTTCAACCTCTGTTGCTGCACGATGCTGATGCCAAACCATTGTCGTGCGTCCTCGAGGAAGTCCTGATAGCTGATCAAATCCTGGTGGTTGTTTAAGTACCAGGTTTGGGCCGCCCCCGTTAGGACGTCGGGCAAGCCCATCAGCATCTCTTCCTCGGAAATTTCGGCGGCCATCCGTTGCGCTTCCAGCTTATCTATGAAGACGTCCACACTTTGGCCTTCACTTCCGGCGAACCTAACCTTCCATCCTCTCACCATTTTTCCCACATCTCAGGTCGTGGAAAACCCGCCGGTCGTATTTTGGTGCGACCCCGCCGACGGGCCCATGCTGTACCTGGGCAGATAGGTGCTGTTGAACCTGTTCTGCCCTGCACTGCGTCCTAGTCTGTCGGTGGTGGTCGGTTCTACCTGCCCAAAATTCCGTCCGACTGCGGTACTATGGTGAATCCTCGGCTGTCCTCCTGGGTTCGGTACAGTGGAATTCAAATGGGCATTCCGCTGTCCGCCCCCTCCTGAGGGCTACGCTAGGGGTGGTTGGTGCGACCATCGCGCCCCGGGCATTTGATTGCCCCTCAATGGCGTGCTGCCGCCCGTGTCGCTTGGGTAGTGAAGCGTGAACGTATCCTGGAAGCGCGCGCCCGGGCGCGGATTGTCTGGTGGCGGGGCGTCTTGTTCAGCATGTGCCTGCGTTTCTTGCGCGTCCTGCAGGTCATCCATGTCGTTTTCTAGCATTCCGACTCTGTGCAGGAGTGTCTCGATTTGGCTGACGATTCTGGCTTGTGCTGCGCACACTCCTTGCATCAGCTGCGTTGCTTCCCGAACCCTCTGGTTGTTTAGGGCCACGGATTTTTCCACAGCTCGGAGTTGCTTCAGCCAAACTCCTATTGCTTTTATGAATTCCCGTAAGACCTGTACTGGGTCTCCTCCGGTTGTCAGCAATTCGTCCGCCTCATCTACAGGTTGCTCTGGCCTTGGGGGCGATGTTGGTGCTTCGCCCGAGTGCATCGACTCCTCCAGAATCAGCCTCGTTAGCTGCATATCCATTTTTGATATGAGCATGTCATCGGTCAATGCTATTTGCAGTGGATGTTCTGCGACACCCGTCGCCTCCGCTAACGCTTCTTGCTCTTGCAGGATAAACGTTGTCCTCCGTTCCATCCTGGCTCGCATGGCCGACGCTGGTGACGCTTGCAACGTCTGCTGAAAATCTGATGCGGTATAGTCTCCCAGCATCCATTTCTGCAGTCGGCTCTTCTTTACTGCTATGTCGCCATCTACTTTCAAATCTAGGGCTGCCAGTGTCCTATGTAGCCCATCTTCTTGCAACTCGGCGATCCATTGCTGAACGCTTACTTCCGGGTCTCTTAGCGTTTCCATTATTAATTGGTTGCGAGCGCTGTTGTAAATGTCAATAATCGCCTAGTACGATTTACTGCCTCGCTCTGACAACCTAGCTCACGTGAGTGTGTTCTTGACTAAATGGTGGCCGACCAAAAACGAATTAATTAATCGCGTCTTAAATTCCAACGAATTCAATGCTCCTACGCGAGCTTTTATTTTAATGGCCTCTCAACACACGGCTTGGGGCGCACTACTCTACGCAGAAAAAAACAATAATCCTACCTATCAGCAGTACTAACTGTTTGTTAGCGCCGCTGTGTTATTTTTCTTTTGGGCACGCCCGGTGTTGCAGTTCGTTGGGGTTATTATGTGACGATAGCTAGAATCCGAGAAAAGTTCGATTCGCTTCGTCTGCTATAAGTTCGGTGTAGCAAGGCGGCTTACGACGAGTCAGAAAAAAAAATATTGAGAAAAGAAAAAAAAATTTCAAAACCAAAGCAAAAACAGAAAAAAATATATATCGACCGCTGCGAGCAGTCACACACTACTACTCAAAAAAAATCAACGGAGAAAATCAGAAAAAAAGAAACAAGTAAAATCGAAAAAAAAAACAATGATAGAGAAAAAAACTTCTCGCAACTGTCGGTCGCCTTGCTCGCGCGGGCGGCGGCACATTTTTCGCTGTCCGCGCGACTGCCGTCGAACCTATCTAACGGCGTTGACGACTACGAATTTTAGTAGTTGCGATACTCGGCTACAAGTTATATGTATTTCACATGTTTACAAATCAAAATATTTGAATAAAATTATATATGATAAGTGACATAAATACTTACGTAGTAGACAAAAACTTTTCTTCTTGTTATGTACTATATTTTCGTGTTCGGGAAATTTGTATGTAAATATAGAATTAAGTTTATTTATAAATCCAGCACTATAAAAAAACTTTAACTTTTTAAATACTTGACTTTTCTTTAAGTACTATGAATAATGAAATATGTATCGGTTGTCTTATTATCGTAAGGGGCGTAGATTTGATATAACTTATCTTCTTCGAGCCATAGTAAACTAAACCACAAGTGAAAATTGAAAAAAGTAAATAGTTTAGAAGTATAGGAATTGAGTCTATAATACTTTTTATAACTATTAATATAATCAATTATTTGTTATAATTTCTTTTCTCATTGACAAATTGTAAATGATTAAAAAAGAAATAATAACTATATTAAACTTCCACTTTTGAAATTAATAATTTTTAACTGTTATTACTTGTTATTTTTCTTTATTACGAATTAACTTTACGTTTAAAAAATAATAACTATTATTATTACTCTTTTATACATAGCTATATGTAATACAATGCAAATAATATTTAAAAAATACTGATACTATAACTGTTATTATTAATTTCGAAAAAACAAAATAGTTAATAATGTAACGGCCCAGAAAATAATCAAATTATTCTCGCGGCCCGTTAAGGATTTTATTTTCACTGGTCGGTGCGGGGCTCACCGCCGCCCCGATCAGCTAGCCGCTTCCTGGCGTTCCGCCGAATATGGGCGGGCACGCGCTGCCCTGAAAAGGGATCGCGAAAGCACGGCTAAGCACGAGAGCGTGCGTGGGTTCTAATCACGGGCATGGGAAGGGACAAGGGTGCCTTCCTGGGTACGCCCACCACAAAGTCAACGCTTAAACAGGTTAAATCGGGCTTTATTTATTCATACGAACTTTTCATACAATACCGCACGCCGAGATTTCGCTACCAATACTAATTTTAGAGAGAGAGAGAGACGCTCGTTCGCGCAGCTAACGCACGCTAAGTTGTCGCTTACAATCAAAGGGAAACTCACCGGGAAGTAGCTGCTGCAGACAGACTACCCCTCGCTAGTCGCCCGCGTTATCGCCCTTGCTCGGGCGGGCAAGTTCTGCCCCTGTTAATCGCCCACTCGAGATGACGATCCACAGGCTCCGGCGATCCTCGGGGATGATCTACACTTCCTTGCGCACTTTCACTTTTATTTTTGCCGGTCGCTTTCCTTTTTCTTTCGTTCGCGCGCGCACGTGACAATCCTTCGAGCTCGCCGGTCTAAGTCCAAGTGTTCGAAAATCGTTTTCTCCCCGCACTCTACCGCTACGGCACGCGCCTCATCGAGTCTCGCTCTGTCTCTCTCTCTTCACTCCCCGCTCGCTTGCCCGCTTGGCCATGCTCGGCCTCGTGTGCGGACAATCTTCAGCGAAAACGGCCCCGGCCGTTATAATAATTATTTATAATTTATTTTAGTCTCAAATCTTATATTTATAAGCCGTTATTAATTATTTTTATCTTTTTTGTATTTATAATGAAAAGAAAATAATAATTATTACATAAAATTTGTGCATGAATGTAATAAAATAAATACATAAAACAACATGAATGTTATTTAAGAAATACATTTATTTTTCGCTATTTATATAAGGTTAGCCCGCATGTGGTTCGATAAGGGTGGTTTATAGGGGTTTGGTGGGTTAGAGGCAGGTTTGTTAGTTGAGGTGCTCGCTTAGGCGTAGGATTAAATTATTTCAGGAAATAACAAACGACTTATCTCGTGTTTCCCAGGGTTAGGAGGTTTAGCCTGCTTGTGTTTCAGTAAGGATGGTTTATAAGGGTGGGGTTTAGATATGTAGGTGGATAAGAGGTATGTTATACAGCTGGGATAACTCGCTTATCGTGTAAAATTCAATTATTTCAAAAAATAACAAACGACTAAAGTTGCTTTTCCCAGGATTAGGTGGGTTAGCCTGTATGTGGTTCGGTAAGGGTGGTTTATGGGGGTTTGGTGTGTTAGAGGCAGGTTGGTTAGTTGAGGTTGCTCGCTCATGCATAGGATTAAATTATTTCAAGAAATAACAAGCGAATAAACTTGTTTATCCCAGGGTTAGGTGGATTAACCTGCTGATAGTTTGACGGGGGTGTTTTCTAGGGGGTGAAACACCCCTTAAATATATTTTTTTTTAAATCCGGAAACTCGTCAATTTAATTTTTGTATTTTCTCATTGTCAGTGCGAATTTTAAATCACTCGAGCTGATTTACTATATTACATGTCGTAAAACCGTACAAAAAATAGTTTATTTACCCCTATTAAAAAGGGGGTTGCAACCCTTCGGTATAAATGTTATGTCCTTAAAAGCGCCTTTTTATAAGAAATTTTTTAACGTTGAGTTTACTGAAAAACATTCATTTGATGCTGAGAATTATTAAAAAAACTGATTTTAGGGGTTGATTTTCAGGGTGGATTTCACCCCTTAAAAGCTCTTATGGGCCGATAAAAAAAAACACATATCTAATTTTTTTTCAAGTACTGCAACATATCCCAAAATCATTTGAATCGGTGATGTTAGGTTAGGGTGGTTCCCTTGTTAGTTCCCTTAATTCTTCGCAGTTAAAGAGAATATGGCTTTCGCTTTCTATTTCTCTAAAACTACACAGTTGGTCTTCGTATAATCCTCTTTTATGGAGGTACGACTTAAAACACTGTGTCCAGTCATTAACTGTACTGTATAGTGATTGAGATTTAACCATCTCTTCTTTAATCTATCTTTGATTACTGAGAAATAGCAGTACAATCTCCTGTCATTTGTGGCTGACTGCCATCTCTCCTGCCATACTCTTTCGATTTCATCGTTAATGAGTTGTATGGCTTTCGAGATATTTAGTCTGCCGGATCAAAGTTTTTCCGAGTCTATTCGGATGCCGTGCAGTGTTATCGATTTCCCTTTCCTGACGCAGTACTTTGTAACTCTCCTGTCGAGCTCGAGAGCTATTGGTCGGGTGGCTGCAAGCACGTGCGCCGCTTCGTGAGAGATCGATTTGTAGGCTTTTTTTGTGTTTTGCAAAGAACTAATCGCTGCAATCTTTCTAAGGCAGATTGCTGTTTGATGTTTATTCTTTGCCACCAGCTCGTAGCAGCGTATGTGTAACTTTCGATAGTAGGAAGCCATTGTATATTTTTTTCATAGAATTGAATTTTAGGCCCTAGTTCGCTTTTGCTATTTTACTTAGCTAGAAGTAGGTGTTACTGCAGTCTTGAACTACGTTTCGAATGTGTTCTTCCGATTGGAAGCCCTTCGAAATCGTGATTCCTAGGTACTTGGCTGCTTTGTGCGTTCTAATGTTGTCTTTCCCAATTTTGACTGTAGGGCTCCTATTCTCGCTTAGTTAGCCTTTTAGCCATATTAGTGCTGACTTTTCCACTGCCAAATTCATTTTGTCGGACTTGCACCAATTCTTTATTATATCAATGATTTCTTGGGCTTGTTTTTAAAATTAACACATGTCGTCGCCTTAATAATGGGAAGTACATCGTCTACATAGGCTAGTACCTCGTATCCTGCATCCCTGATTGCCCGAAGTGGTTTGTCAAAGATGACATTCTAACCTACCGGTCTAAAGACTGAACCCTGAGGGCACCCCTTCGTTACTGTTTTTAGTGTTTCTTCGAAGTGAGCATATATGCCCACCTCTCGATCACTGAAATAACTCTGGAGGAGCTTATAGATGTTCTTCGGGTAATTTCTTTCTTTCAATTGGGAGAGCAGGCTTGGCCACCATAAGGCATCGAATGCTCCTGAGACGTTTAGTGGAATAGCTACGTACTTGATCGACAGATCAGGTTCTGCCTCTTCTACTATTTAATATAGTCTTCTAATGGCATCCTCTGTGAATCGATTTGCTTTAAAGCCAAATTGATCCTCGGAAGACCAGTCCGAGCTGTTTAGAATGTTGGACATTCTTTGAATCATAAGCCTCTCGAGTGTCTTCCTAGCTATGGGGAGTAGACATACGGGTCTGTATGATTTAATCTCGTTCTCAGGTTTCTCAACCCCTTTGAGCAACGTGATTAGCATTTCACTTTTCCATCTTCTGGGGAACACTCCGCATTTTAAGCAGGCGTTGAAAATTCGCGTCAGTTCCTGGTGTAATGATTTTGCATTAACAAGAATTTCTGACTCAATTCTATCTTTGTCTGTTGATTTCCCTGCCATGTTCGCTTTAAGGGCCATTTCAACTTCCCTTGTTAGGAAAGGCGTTGCATCGCCAGTTACTGGAACCTCCCGCATATCTCTCCGAATCTCCGCATGTGCTTCATTTTCGCAGTTTGGGTCGTCATCAGGCATTAGTCCTTCTAGTAGAGCCATGCTTGTTTCTTTCCAGTCTTTTGTTACTGAACCATTACCGTTAACCGTGCACATCGCTTTTGAGATTTTGACTTTATTGGATGCTCGTTTGTATGGATACGCCCAAGCATTTTTTTTACTTTTAATAGTGCAGAAATCTCGCCAGCTTTTGCTTTTGGCTCTTTTAATAGCCGTTGCATATTCAGAATTTATATGACTCAATTTTTCAAATGATCTCTGGAGGGCTTTCCTTTGCTGTCTATTCAGGTCTTCCTTATTCTTCAGAGCGACGATTTTGCGTTGTCTTTGTATCGCTCGCTTCTTACTTCCCAAGTCAGGATTTCACTAAGGTTAAGAGCGCGTTCTTCTCATTTTTGATGGAATAGAGTCCTTTGCTGCCCTTATTAGAACCTCTTCAAATTTTGAAACATATGTTTCAATGTCTTTAGGGGTTTCTAAAGGGAGCTTAGATAGGTTCTCTTTCTCGAATTTGCAAAGTCTCCCAAATTTCTCCCAATCAGCTTTTCTCATATTGAACCTTGTTTCTATTGTTTCTACAGTTCGTATGAGTCCGGCTGGTTGTGAGGCAAAATCCAGTTCGATCACTATGGGCCTGTGGTCACTGGTGGTCCATTATTTCACCGTCCAGCCAGCCAAGAGGTTTAATAGATTTGATGTATGCAAAGTTACATCGATATCCGTCTCTCCCCTCGTACTGTGGCACGTTGAAAGTTGGCTCTTTCTGTTGGCCACTATTAGCCCGTATCAGTCTATAAATTCTTCAATGACTACTCCACTCTTATCCTGTGTGTTAGACCAGATCTTTGACTTGGTGTTTGCATCCATTCCAACTAGGACTCTTTTGTCTTTCAATTGCTTCAGAGTCTCAGCTAGTTTGTCAAGATAGGTCTTTCTGCTGTGGCTAAACTGGCAATAGACGCTTGTGAAATAAATTTCACCAAAGGCTCTGACTACCTCATAGACACAGTAGGAGTCATATAGATTATAAATCTTGGTAGCTGTGACCTTGTGCGCTACAACTACAGTGTATCACGGCTTGAATCACTTCGCCTTTTTCGGCTCCGTGAATGGCTGTGATACTGCCCATACCTGAAATCGCGTTATTCCAGTGATATGGTTCTTGCACTAGTGCTACCTGTATGTCAATATTTCTGTCTCTTATGATCTCTCTGAGCTCATCGTTGGCTACTTGCCTTTTGTTGAGGTTCAATTGTATGATCCTCAGTTTCTGGCCCAGTTCGGGGTTTTGTTGTGCGTTCGAATTAAACCTCTTAACTGGTGGGCAATCGTCTTTGGTTTCGTCTGAATTGGTTGGTTGCGAAGGAAACTAAGTTGACGCCGGAGTGTTAGAGCAATTCTCTGATTTCTCAACGGTCGCCTCCTGCTTACGTTTCCTCGCCTTTTTATACCTAGAATGGTTGACCGTTTCGCTTTCGAAGTACAACGCAATGTTTAGTTATATTTGATCTCCTTGAAATCGCTTGTGGCGTTTCTGGAGTGCGGCGTTCGACTATTAGTTTTAGCGTGTTAACGTGTGCCTTCAAATTAAGCAAGTAGCGTTCGAGTGCGAGCAGTGAGTGATTGAGTTTGTGCGAGTTGACTTGAGCTTTGTTACCTTTTCGTGTTTGTCCATGGTTTTTCCATGGCTCTATTAATTACAATTGATCTAGCTAGCTATTTTCCTAGCTTCTACTAACCTATTGTTAGTTAATTTATTTTATTTTATTTTTTATTTGATTTATGTTTTTGATTTTTGATTTTTGATTTTAGTTTGATTATTTGTTCCTACTTACTTTTAAATTTTTGAATCTTTAAATCTCTTTCTTAATCTTAATTGGTAACTTTGTTATTAATACTACTGCTTAAATTACTATTAACTGCTTAAAACTAATTTGATTGTAACATATAACTTAAAACTACTTACGAATGTACCGGCGTGTTTGTTTTCACGCTAGGTTTGAGATTAATCAAACCTGGTCTTGATCAGGGGTTAGGTGTTTTGACGGATTGCAACCAAAATAGCGCTTGAGTGAGGTGGTGGGTTTGTGGGTTTTTGCCTTTGCTTTCGTCTTAGCCTGTGTTTACGCTTAGCAGCACTGGATGTATGGGCATTTAGTGCATGGTTTTCGCTTTCAAAGAAGGCTGACAGCCACTAATTTCGCTTTCAATTGTAAAAATGCTTTAGCTGTTAGGGCTTAAACAGTTCCTTAGCAGGAAGGATGCTGCCCTTCTGTGGAAATATTTTTCCTGATGGTTTTGGCATCCGTAGTGCGTTCTAATCATCAAGAGTTACTCGGCCCAATGGACTGTTCTCTCGCACGACTGTTCCCCGACTCTTTATCCACAGTAGTGGCATCTACCGATTGCCAGTCGATAGGGAGTAATTTGTTATCTCCCCGAATTAAATTCGGACTGCCGGGAACATTGGTCCTCTGAAACTAGTTCCCGGAGCGGTCTCCCGTCCACTCAGAGGGCGCGCGGCACCACAATCCCGATAGATTTTCCCTCGAGTAACTCCCGGACTTTAGCTTGTCTAGGCTCGAGTTGAGCTTTTGGGGTGTGGTAGACTCCGCGTTGAATTTTTGGGCGTTTACAGGCCGCACCTCACCACGTGTTGTCATGGTCCGTGTTGTTAATGATTTGTTTGGCCAGTTGGTTTATTACCCTAGGGGTAAGCGTTGTGTGTTTTGCCTACTGTCTCTTTACAAAGACAGCGTTTTCAGCCCCACCACGTGAAGGTACACACATCCGCACTTGTGATTGCAAGTCTTCTTTCAAATACACATTGCATTCACTTCGGATGGACTAGCATTTGCTGCTTGTTGACGCATTTTGTACATCAGCATTTGCATTTGCATATGCCCGTACAATAAAGAGAATTTTATGACATCCTCTCCCAAAACAACGAATTGTTTGTTTGAGAAGTCTCCATTCTCTGTTGAGGTAGACAATCATAATCCGCCGCTTTAACAAAAAGATTTTTGCACAAAGTGACCTGGCCAGCCGCGAAGCTGGTATGGTGCACTATATGCATCATCTATATTTTTGCTAAGCGGATCATAATCAAGCTTCCTGAGAGCGCCATGATTGCAACCGCCAGTAAGTCTCTCTCTCTCTCTCTCTCTCTCTCTCTCTCTCTCTTCTACCTTACTTCAGCCCACTGAAACTTAGTGATACATATTAATACACATTTAATTTACAAGGGTATATTATGATACGGGAGAGAGAGACAGAACAAGCATCAGTCGCGCTCGTTATAAAGTTGCAAACGAAAAAGAATCTCTCTCTGGTACGTAGCAAGGCGTGCACACGCCAGCTACCTGCCCTAATTACAGTCGGCGTCATAAATTGTTCAAATAGAAAATCGTGTTTCCTAGGAGTGTTTTTTCTTGGATTACCAGTGACCTTTTTTTAGTGTAGGAGTCGAGTGGCCGCGAGTGCGTCATTTGGTTGTTTTGACACCGGACCCGAACTTAAACATTGGAATTCGGCAAATCTCGAGTTTTCTTCGTTAGGCTTATGCAAGGCGATCACTCACCGGCTTAAAGCCTGAAAGAGAATTCGAGATAAAATATCGGTGGTGTCGAACTGCATAACACGCGATAAAGGTACGCTGCCTCGATATTTTGAATTTCGGTTTCCCACGGAAAATGTCGCTAGCCTGTAGAGACAGGATCATAATGCGCAGAATATTACGCGACGCGCACGCGAAAAGCCTTAAACGCGAAATTGACTCAACAGAACCGACCGTACTGCTTGAGTTAATGAGCTATCGCGGACTTATTCTGCGCGGCAACGTAGAAGAGCTGCGATATCGATACTTACGGTTTTTGCTAAGAAAAAAGCGACCAGATTTGCAGCTACCGGTATATTCGAGCGAATTTACGCTTGGTCGGATCCCGGATTTGCTGCATGACGAATCGCGTGATGCGGCAGCGGACAGCGCACGATGCGCAAATTGCGGCGACAAGCCCGCAAAGCTTCTACGCCCTTGGCGGCTGAATTACCGCGCTAACAAGAGCAGGCAACGCATGTGTCAAGCGTCGCCGCTCTGCGCAGGCAAGCCCAGTCGCCGGACAGAAGTACAGATGCGGCTGTCAATGAAGATGTGCTACTTTCGGCGGTCCAGCCACCGTCGGCTGCTCGGTTGCCGTCGGATGGCGTGAACTTACGCGCGCGCGAGCAGGAACGCCGAAACCAGGGTGAAAGCAGCACTGGTACACTAAGCCAAATCTGGGGGGGGGCCTTGCGTCAGTACCGCGCTAGATTTATAAGCGCGAAGTGAGACAGGGTATCACGGATGGCGCGAATGCAGTTTTTAGGATAGAGAGTGTGGCGGTGCACAGTGGAGCGACTCAGGCCGAGCAGCAGGCTTCCTTGCTGCCTCAGGCCAAGCCGCTCAGCGATCGCGCGGCGCTAAACGTGCCAGCGGTTGCGACTGAGCTACCGGCTCACGCGAGTGCGCGAAACAATTTAGCATATAGTGCGTCCATCTACGCCGATTCAAAGTGAGTACGAAGTACCACGTGCCTAGGGTAATTTCTTGGGTAGAAGACTGGGAGCGCGGAATACGGACAACTACGGCAAATGAAGCGCGGGTGCCAGCCTAGTTAGGCAAAGGTAGCGTAGCCAGCGTGAAGCGGTCTAAGAGAAGACAAGCTAGAAAGATAGAAACTTTCGGGGCTAGCGATACGAGCACGTGACCGTCGGATACCGATAGTTGTGATACGCGAACAGAAAAATCGCTTAGAAAAAAAGTAGAGAAGCCAAGCAGAGAAAGCGGCCCTCCGCGAATAAAGTATATCAATTTTATACCTGCGGACGGGGTAAGCGCACTCAATGCATGATCCCTCTGCTTTTCGGGTAAAGACGGTATGAACGCGTTAAGTTTTCTATCGGGGTTAAGCGATTGTCAGCGCTATTACGGTATTCCCGACGATGAGTTGCTTATCGCAATAGGCACTACGTTTCACGATAAGGCGCGCTCGTGGTATGAGGTTAATCGCGGTATGTGAAAGACGCTGAAAGACTTTAAAAGAAGTTTTTCTAGCGAATTCTGCCGGCGATGAAATAGAGAGCAACTCTACGGTGAGTTACGTCAATGGACACAGGGTGAAAATGAGACGATAACAGATTACGTCGCAGCTTTCCAGACGATTTTGCGTCGTTTTAACCCACGAGTGTCGGTAAAACGTCAGTTAGAGGTGATCATAGAGAGTCTACATCCAAGATATAAGCGATATCTTGAAACTAAGACCTTCTCTGATCTAAATAGTTCTAAAGAGATAGGTTTGGCGCTCGAAGATCGTATGGCCGGTTGGAAAAGGTGGCAAAAGCCGCCAACGGCCGACGCTACGTTAATTCCTGAATCGGCATATGTAGACACGAAGAGGTCTACCGGTAAACAGAAATCGGTCGAAACTATAGACAGTTTAAAGACGCGATTGATGAGGTCCTAACGGTTGAACCCTCTAAAAAGAAAGCGCAGCAGCAGAAAAAGAAGCTAGGAAATAAGGGCAAGAAGAAAAATGGTGAAATTGCCGTGGCTACAGCTGATAAGCAACAGCTACAGGCGACGAACTAGCTTGCGAACGGAGCCGCGCTTGCTCGTCAGAGCGCACAGACTTCGTGGGCCCCGGCTGCAGGTGTAGCCCCTAGCTTGGTTCCGCATCAGCACAATCAAGGAGGTAGCAATTCAAATAGGCCATTTACGGGACCTGTTTCAATTGCAACGCGTTAGGTCATAGGAAGGCTCAATGCCCAGTAGCTCAGGCTAATCCGCCTACAAATGCCGACTACCAGGGCATTTCGCTAACAACTGACCGATGCGAATTTCGGAGCTGACGCTTTACTGTCAGGTTTGTGGGACAATCGGCTACGTGTATAGAGATTGCCCTACTTGCAACCAGATGAAGCAGGGAAACTCCAGTGCGGGAGCTGTCGACCGCTCGATGACTCCTGCCTAAGATGAATCGAGCGGGCCATTGAGGTAGAGAAGGTGCTTCGCGCAAGGACCGAAGGCATCGTGAAAGAAAGGAATAGAGTTAAGGCAAAAAGGGAAGGCGAGAACAAGGCAGAAATTGCCAGTTCTGCGTCTCCTCTTTTGGATTTAGTAAAAGAGGAAGACGAGAACAAGGCAAGAACTGTCAATTCTGCGCCTCTTCTCTTAGACGAGATAGTAGGGGAATATTTGAAAGTCAAGGCTAAAGTCAAGCATGCAGTATTTGTAGAATATGAGGATCCGGAAAAAGGTAGTAGGGAAATTGTAGAGTTTAAAAACACGTTTAATGGCGAATTTAGTAGTTCGACATTGAAAGAGTTTCGGGCGCAGAGTGACGAGGGCGTGAGTTTCCCTAGTAGGACCAGCAATGAATCTGAAGAGGCAAACAAACGCGACTCGTTACAGAAAGACGCGGAATGTCTTCAAAAAGATCAACACACTAATACGCGGGAAATTTTGCCCGATAAGGATGCGCATGATACGATCTGGTTTAACAAATTTTGCGCGATAATTAGCTCGCCCGAGAAGTGCTCAGCGAGGCAAAGTAAGTTGCCATCGTTGCGGACGAACACGAGTGAGGCAGGTTCGAGTATTTCGCCCACGGTTGGACAGACTTCAGAAAAGGCCGTTGCTTTTGGAAATCAGGGCGAACCTGCGGTAGAATTTGTTGGTTAGAAAGCGAACTCAGGCGCTGCGCTCCCGTTGGAGTGGTCACACGCGATAGAGGTGAGCTTGTTGATAATAGGGTTGGGTTTTGTTGCGTGGACGTTCGGTTGTCGGTGCCGACGTACCTTCCGTTTTGGTGAGGGGAGGATCTGAGTGGAACTCAGAAATCCCGAAAAAAAGATGAAACGGACGCAGCGTTAATCGCAGTCGTAGAGAACATGTTCTTTATCAAGGTCGACATAGACGGGCAAGTCTATACAGCGCTGTTAGATTCAGGTGCTCAGGTATCGGTAGTGGGACCGAATCTCGGCTTATGATTTAGGGACCGTTTAAAGTCGCTAACGATATTCGTACAGGACATCTCGGGTGAGAAGCCGCGAACGTGGGGCGACTTAGAGCTGAGTTTTGAAATTGGTGGTAGGACGGATTGGTTAATTGCGACGGTAGTATCTAAGCTTAAGCACGACTTTATTTTAGGAGCCGACATTTAGATAGCGTGGGATATAAATATTAGCTACGGTAACCGTGGTTGGCGAGCAGGTGACCAAGGCGATTGGTATCCGTTAGCAGAGCAAAGTAGAAACGAGATAGTCGTTTTTGCGGAATGCGCAGTTTTAAGTAAGTACGAGGAGGCTCAGCGAGAGACAATCCTGGCATTAGTTCGCCGGATTGTTCCTGAGCCTGGTGAATCTGCGGCGGTTACTCGGTGAGCACGTCATCGATGTAGGTGATGGGCGCCCGCTAAAGACTCCGATGCGTCGAATGTCGCCTCCGATATTAGCGTTTACGCAAGAAGAAAATATGCGACTTTGGAAAGCGAAAATAATTAGGCCATCGAATAGTCAATGAAGTAGCGCGTCAGTAATCGTACGTAAACAGGACGGTGATTATAGATTTTGCCTTGATTTTAGATCGGTAAATAAAGTCACGAAAGTAGATGCATATCCGATGCCTAGCATTGATGCTATCTTGGACAGGTTGCGCGGAGCAGTCTACCTGTCAAAGATAGATCTGTGAGCGCCATTTTAGCAAATTCCGCTATTGGAAAATAGCAAACAATATACGGCGTTCGCGGTCACTGGCCTTGATTTATGGGAGTTCGAGCTAATGCCGTTTGGTTTGATAAATGCGCCGGCTACTTTCACGCGTCTAATGGATGCACTTTTCGATCCAGAATACGAGCCGCATGTTTTTTGGTATCTCGACGATTTGCTGGTAGTTAGCGCGGATTTCGATAGCCACGTGATTTGGTTAGAGAAGGTTCTGAAGCGTTTAGTAAGTGTCAGTCTAGAAATCAACTTAGAAAAGTCCGATTTCTCCTGTACCGAGGTAACTTATTTAGGTTAAGTGGTGAGGGTTTGCGTCCGGATGATGACAAAGTAAAGCCAATAATAGATTATCCTGCAACGAGTAACGTAGTTCAATTGCGTCGTTTCCTAGGTATGGTAGGATGGTATGCGCGTTTTATCGAACACGACAGTGAGATAAAGGTCTCGTTGACCAAGCTTATTCGAAAGAACCAGCCATGGGAATGGAAAGAAGAACAGCAAGTTGCATTTGAGAGGTTGAAGCGCGCATTAACAGAGGCGCCGGTACTCACGCGTCCTGATTTTACGTGCCCCTTTTACTTGCATTGCGATAGCTCTTCCTTCGCGGTTGGCGCGTGTTTGGTCCAGGTATTCGACGACGGCGAGCCTACCGTATGCTACACCAGTCGGATGCTAAACACGCACGAACGAAATTACACGGTGAGCGAAATCGAGTTTTTGGCAGTACTTTTTGCGGTAAAAAAATGTAGGCCTTATATAGAAGGCTCACACTTTGTCATCGTTAGGGATCATAGTGTGCTCACTAGGATCCTAAATAAATGCGAGCTAACAGGTAGATTGGAAATATGGATACTAGAGTTTCAGCAGTAGGATTGCGAAATAGTACATAGAAAGGGAGCGCTATACCATGTGCCGGACGCACTTTCACGAGAATTTGAGGACGAACTCGAGGTTTGCGCATTCGATAAGATACAAGATGCTTGGTATCTACAACGCGTCTAAGACGTTCTTCAAAGACCGAAGAAATTCGAGAATTGGAGAGTAGAGAATAATATCCTGTATCGTTTCATGCGTGATCACTTGTTCAATCCGGTAACTAATCACGAGGAATGCTGGCGCATGGTGGTGCCGCTGGAGTACCGGGAAAGGGTGTTGAGAGACGCTCATTGCGAACCGTTCTCTGGACATTTCGGCCGTGAAAAGACTTACGATCAAATAGCTCGTGAGTATTACTGGCCAGGAGTGTGGTATGATGTGAGGACGTTCGTAGATGAGTGCTCTCAATGTCAGAAGTACAAGGTAATCCAGCAGGCGCCTCAAGGCCTAATGGGTAAACGCGTAGTAGAAAGACCATGGGCCGTGGTGGCAACTGACGTGGTAGAGCTGCCCCGTAACAAGAATAGGTTTAAATACCTGGTGGTTTTTCAAGACTTATTTACCAAATGGGTCGAGTTAAAACCGCTACGTTCAGGGGACGGTCCTGCTCTTTTTGCCGCGCTTGAGGAGTTAATCCTGTTTAGGTGGGAAACTCCGGAATATACCGTTAGTGATAATGCGAAGGCATATAGGAGCAAAGTATTTCAAGACAGGTTGCGAGAATACGGTATCGAACACGTATTTTGCCCTGCGTATCATCAGCAAAGTGACCCAGTTGAGCGTGTAAATCGAACGCTAAAAACGATGATAGCGATGTTTGTAGATACCGATCGTAGGAACTGGGATAGGTAATTGCATGAATTTCGTCATGCTATCAATACAGCGACTCAAGCGTCTACAATAGTATCGCCGGCGTTTCTAAACTTTGGTAGGGATCCGCGTCCGGTAAAGAGTTTAAGGCGCGAGATTGAGGTTAAATCCCCTATTGTTAAGATACGAAGGCGTGGGAAGACAGGCTATCACGTTTAAATACGTTACACGACTTGGTAGCTAGGCATATTGATGAAGCTCAGGAAAAACAAAAGAAACACTACCATAAGGGTATGCGTCAGGTACTTTTCCAGGTAGGTGATTTGGTTTTGCGCAAAGTACATACGCTTTCAAGCGCAGTGGATAATAAAAACGCGAAACTCGATCCGAAATTCGACGGACCGTTTGAAATTATTTCAGTAATTTCGCTCGAAATCTACGAGTTAGCGATAAACAATAAACACCGTACTACTCGAGTACGTGTCTCTGAAATTGAGCGTTATGTGCCTCCGCGAAAGCTAAATAAATAGGTTCATGGAATATTCAGGTATGATAATTTTTGTTTGTATCGTTCTTTCTTTTTTTTAAGGTTTAACGAGTGCAGCGACGAAAGTGGTAATGGCTAAGTCTGGAGACTCGACCCGCATCTCTCACATCGCCGAGGACCAAGTACCTTCAGGCGTCACGATCGTACGGATAGATTCGCCGGTAGCTGCTGAGGTTATGAAGGTTAACCAGGCGTCGAGGTCTGCTGCCCCGCTTTCAGGCTTAGGGAAGGCGGCCTCTTACGACGTCGAGATTGCCTCCTGCACCTCGTAGTTGGCCAGAACGTCGGTTGGTGGAGGCGAGGATGGAAAGGCGAAGGAAATTCCTTTGTCGCCGATTTTTCCCTCACCTCCGACGCCGTTTGTAGGCGATCGACGAGGGGTACGATTGCTAACGGGTAATCGAAAGGCAGGCTCCATAATCCGGCTGGCGGCGCCAACGCGTACTTGGGATGAAGCGGTACGTCGGAGCGCAGCGTTTAGGCTTCGGACGCTTTGCATTTGCGAGGCATCAAAAAAGTTGAGGGTTATGGCGTTAAAAGGCAGAATTGTCTTTCCACAGGTGGAATCGAGCATCCAAGGCGAGAGAAAGCCAGGCTCTCGAGCTGCCGCAGCTGGCTACCTCGCCGGTAGAGCGGCAAACAGGAGCCGAAGAACGAGGGCTTCAATTGGTATAGGAAGCAGGAGTCCCTTGTTGCGAGGTACCACCAACGGTATAATGGAGGTGGTCCTGAGCTCGAGCAACTCCGAGGAAGAGTCGATACCGATTCGCAAACTATCTCGAGTAACTCCGCAACCGCACGACCACGCTCCTCTTCCATACATGCCGCTCGCGCATCAGAGGTCGGACCCTGCGTACCAGTTTGTTCGCAGGGGTGGGACCGCGCAATTCCCTCCAGCCAGTTATTTAGAGCAAGAGCGGATAAAGGAGGCTAAGGCTCGGCAGAATGCAGGAAAGAGGAAGCGCTCCATGCATTTTAACCTCTCCGTATGTAATTTCGAGAGGCCGTCTTCCAGTCAGATGTCGATCTCATCCCCGGCGACAGAGCGAAATGTTGTTGAGGCGACAAGCACTCTCTAGCCACCGGTTGCTTCGGTGGCTGATGGAGGAAAGGCCTCGGGAATCGGTACATACACTGCTGCCGGAAAGACGAAAGAGGAACCGGTAGCACCGGTGCGACAAGCCCTTAGGCCGGTACGATCCCTTACGTCTTCCCAGGCAGCAAGTTGTAGTGGCCGAGATAGTTTTCTGCAGGATCTGGCCCCGGTCCTCTGGGACCCGGAGTTGGACGTGCCCTCATTCCGCTGTTTCAATTAGAGAACGGGGTCCCCAGGTCGGCCTGCAGGGAACCGCCTATTTCGCGTCCGGTATGCCGGAATTGCGGGCGACTCAGCGTCCTCGTCTACGACTGTCCGCTCTGCCGCGATACCTTTAGGGCAGACCAGGCGCGTGGGATGCTCGTAGAGGAGGGAAGGGCTCGGGAACGCTCCAGTGATCCGGTAGGACTCCAGGCTTCGCGCTCGGAAACCATGGAGCCGGAGTCAAGGGTTACTGAGACGAAGCCAGAGATTGCCAGTCCTGAGTCTTCCGTCGGGGAATCAAAGGCGAAGAAACCCCGATATAGGTGTGGTAAAAGGCACAGGGAAAAGCTCGCGCGTAAAACGTTTGTCGCGGAGGGAAGCCAAGCTAGAGCCAGTACTACCAGCACCGCGCGAGTAGAGGTCGCAACGCGAACGGAACAAGCGCCGGTAACCGCGAGTCTGCCGGTGGATCGTGACGCCAGGGTAACTGAGTCCGAGGTGGCTGAGGTGGCTGAGGTTGGATTAATCGATTCTCCGCGATGACGGACTTCGTATTTCGATTTGACGTTCCGGGTAAAACGATAAACTTTTGCCCTTGGTCTAATTTGGTTGTTACCAACCTAGACTTAAGTTTAATTAAACTTTGTTTAAGTTATTTATTTATGTATGAACGTTTAGCATTGGTTGCCGGTTGTTAGTCGAGAGAGAGAGATTGTGAGGGTGCAGATTAGGCCATTCGCAGGTGCAAACTTTGGCCTGGAAGGGGGTGAACAGCGCAACGCTTGTTCTCATCGGTATTTTCCCCAATTCCTCCTCTCTCTCGGCAGAGCACGGTAACCAGCGTTAGGCGTATTTGAGAATGCGCCTAATGCATGGTCTTCGTTTCAGTCGACGGAGATTGCCGAGCGAGGCCGAGCCGGTCCGAAGCTATTACACTGACGACAGAGTATAGAGGTGTTAGAAAGAGAGAAAGAGAGTTAGGGGCGTGCGTCATCCTAACGCATACGCCACCAAGGAGCCGAAGAAGACCTAGAGGAGGAGGACGACTGTCTTGTTCCAGCATCTGCTTGGGACGCTACCCGAAGAAGCCGGCAGGAGTTGCCCAGCAACGGCCAGCAACATCGTCCGCAGGGCGCAGCCAGGCCTTCCGTTCCTGCATTGAAGGTCAAGGCTCACAAACTAATTTCTCTCTCTCTATCTCTCTCTCTCTCTCTCTCTCTTCAGCGGTATAGCACAGCACGTAATTGTAAGGGTCAGGTAGGTAGCAAGGCGTGCACACACCGGCTACCTGCCCTAATTACGGTCGGCGTCATAAATTTTTCAAATAGAAAATCGTCCAGGCGTTCCCTCGCCGGGCGGCTTTCTCTTTTAACCTTTTAAGGACGGGACTGGTCGATATATCGACCACCAATTTTGTCAGGCACTCCACGTGACATATTCTTTCATTTTATGCACAAATATTGTGCAAAAAAAAAGTCAAATTTTAACGTAAAAATCCCCGTCCTTAAAAGGTTAATGTAAGTAGACTAAGTCGGTTCATCATCACGGCGGTCATCTGCCGGACAACGCGTGTCGCATACCGTATAGATTTGTAAGCGCGATAAGTGAGTTAATTTGTTCTTTGTTCACTATTGTTCTATAGTGTTAAGACGTGTTTGCAACACCGTTGTGTTTGATAGGTTAAGAGTTCGTATTATTATGCGGTTTATTAATGTACGGTATTTTTCGAAGTTTAAGTGTAATTTTGAATTTGATTTGATTTAGAATTAGATTTGATTTGAATAGGAATTTTGTTGTGTATATAATTTCCTAATCACTTTCATTCCTTCACCTTCTCCCCCTCCCTTCCCGCCTCGATTGCTATGAGCGAGTGCGTCTCACTTGCCCACCTTAAAAATTGATAACGAACGAGCTTTCGTTACACAATACAATGTATATAACCATGACTTTTTGAAACAAATAAAAACATGTTATATAAAAAAAAAGAGAGATAGACCTCGGGCCGGTAATTACAGTACTAGTCCTGCGATACGCTCGATTTCGCTGCAAGCGCACATACAATTAACCTCCTAGATTCGCCGTAGACGAAAAGTCGGATAAGTGCTGAAAACAACACCTGCACAACACTGGAACGCGACGAAAGATCGATGACAAGGCTGAGGTTAGTTGAGTGAGGAAAAGAAAACGCACGTGTGCCCGTATCGATCAACAAATCGTTCTGCTCTTCTCTTCTTCTAGCCCGTCAAAAAAATGTTCCATGTATGTGTGCGCGCGGTCTCTAATTGTGTGTTACGTCTACGTGGTCCGCGCCTCGATAAGTCGTGCATCTCTGTCTCTAACCAATCCTCTCTCACATACCTTGCACCAGCTATCGGAAACAACAATACATAAATCAATTGGTACTAAATTTGAGGTGATTTACATAAATTAATACTTACTCAATTGAATGAATAAAAATAAGTTATAACTACTGAATATATGAACATAATAAGTCTAATAATTTGTAGGTATTGAAAATACAATAAACCTCACATTTTTTAAACGGCCTAATCTTAAATTAGTATGAAAAAGTAATTTTAATACACTCCAATTACATTTATTTACACATGGAGAGACCATTCTATCTCTAAATTACGGTGTCTGTTTCGTAACGGTGGAATACGATGATCGTAACATTATTTCTTTTAAATTAATTTTTGCAATACAACGTAAATCTTACGATGATGAAATGTAATTTGTAGATCTTTGAAAATTTGAGGAACCGTGAAAATTATAGTGATTTATATTATTATTCACGCTGGTATTCTTTTAAATTTTAGGTGACAGTTGCACAATTTTTCCTCATTTCGATTTCACTTTTTCGATCAAGAATCACATGGCTGACGACTGCAACACAAGCTCCAAGCATCTCTTTGTTATCTAGTCTACTAAAAATAGGTCTGAAATAGATTTTCCACGGAAGTGGATGCATTTTGGATATTAGATATATCGAAGTCGGAAGAATCGATTCTGAAATTTGCAGCTCTTTAGGTCCTGAGGTTCTATGAGAAAACGATGTTCCAAAGTTTTTTTGTTTATATCGCGCAAACGGCTAAACCCACGGTAAAATAATCTAAATCAATAGTAAGACCGTTAAACTTGACGTAAAAAACGATAATTTACGTAACTGTGATAAGTACAAATATAGAAAAAAAAAATTTTTTTTTAATTGAAACATATAGTAATGCAAGGGAAGAGGTAGATATGGTGTGCAAATAAAGGAGCTGACTCTCTACCTTATTGGCGCACGGGTCGAGGCAACTGCAGAGTTGCATTTTAAATTTTATACGCGTATAACTAAAATGATTTTGCTATTTTTCGCGGCGATGCTTATAAAATATATTAGAAGATTATGACGAAAAATCATAATCATTCAGTATAATTGTCAGAAAAGCATTATTAGCTTTTTTCTTTTAATAAATAAAATATCTTATAAAGTTTGACTTTGTGGTGCCTATATCCAAAATTTATGATTTCTTCAATGTATTAAATAATATATATATATCATTATTACAAAAGATAAAGAATGTTTCATAACATAAATTTGTTCAATAAAAATTAAAAACAACAGAATATAATAATTATAATATGAATATAATAGATTATAATACGAATATAATAGATTATAATATTTTGATATAGTCAAATATAATAATTATGAATAATATTTTTAACCTATGAATAATATTTTTAACCTATGAAAACTGAGTCAGATAGCACCAAACTAACTGTTAGAAGGGGGAGATAATGAAAACAAATATATTCTTATTTTTTCTTTTGCCATTTACAATTCTTTATAAAAAATTATTAAAAAAAATTGCAAACAAATTCATTGTTTTGAAAAATTAATTAGGCCAATCGATCCTATAGAAAAAATTATGACGAAAACCTATATTATTTATTTTCTATAACTCCTCAATTTGTTAGTCTAAATTGGCAATAAACAATAGCAGGCCAGGCAGTCAGTGTCCTCATAGAATCCCAAGCAAAACCTACGCTTAACAGCATAAAACTAACTCGTGAAATGAATAAAGTATAATGAAAAAAGTACGCCTGTTTTTCCTTTTGCCATTTGCAATTGTTTATAAAAAATTATTTAAATAGATTGCAACAAAATTCATTGTTTTTAAAAACTGATTACGTTTATCTTTTCTACAACAAAAATTATGACGAAAACCTATATAACATTTTTCTGCCAGTCCGTAATTTGTTAGCGCAAATTGGCAATAAAATTTTGATTCACAAAACTTCGATTTCGTAGATCAGTTCTGACAAATACTAGAATCTGATGGTTAGTTGCTGGAACTTTTCTGTTATAAAAATCTAGAAACTACGTTAGAAATCACGTTTGAGTGACGGGTTCACTGTTGGATGCAATACAAATATTTATTCTTTTTATGAAACGATTGTACTATACTTTTTGGGTATTTGAGGCTGCAAAATTTAGAATTTTGGATCCTGTTTATTGTCTAAGTTACGAGTTGGTTATTTGACCTACGAGTTCAAGCTTTTATTGTCGCTTAGATTATATTTGAAATTTTGTATGTATAAAGTAGAAAATAATAGCTAGACGTATATTTAGAGATTTACCAACTTTGGTAGAGGAAAACGATAATATCGAAGATACTCAACACATCGATATTGCGTTCGGTTCTGGGGATCATGAAAGTTCATATGGGGATTCTGATTATAATGAGTATGAAGCTTTAACCCTTAATAACCTAGAGTTTCAATTTTGATACCAATCTTTTAAACCGAATGTTCACATTACTATTAGTTTTTTTTTATAGGTTGGCTGTACGTATTTTACTGTTGTATAATATTCTTTTCAACGAAATTAAAAAAAAATCAAATATCATCATCATCATTATTTTATCTATGACATATTACTTGCGCGGCAAAGTGAACAAGTAAAATCACTTTCGTAAATCAGGCTACTAAGGGATTTTATCACGACTCATTCCTACAGGTTTATATAAACATGTCTAAAATACATATAACTCAAAAATTATTGAAGCCAAACCATATTAATGATTGAAAATAAAATGCTGTCAATGATATTTTAAATCAACATAATGATTGCCACTTTGAAGTTTAATCAATTTCCTCTCTATCTTCTAAGAGCTTCTTAGAGTTATTTAAGATGTATTTTTTGAGGTCGATAGAAAATTATATCATTGAAGCCACAGCTGAAAATAATTATGACTTGAACTGAGAAAAATTCATTGTCATTTTAATGATCACTATTGTTTACTCTAGAAAGCATTGTCATTATTATTGATCAATAAAAATAATTCTGCAATATCCAATAATATCGAAACTTATGGGAAGAAATAAATTTGTTGAAATAAAAAAATTTATTAGATTTTATAAGCTACAATATCATGATGAAAATAATAAGGTTTGGAGGATCAGACAATGGATGATTATTTTCGTGAAAATTGTACGCAATTCGGCTTCTTTGATTATAATTTATCGATAGATGAAATAATGGTGAAATATTTTATGAATCCAAATTTCATGTAATATTTAGAGAAATTGGGATTATAAGCGACTGGAACGGTTCGACAAAACTGAATCAAGGATAAAATTGAAGTACCGAAAAAAGCTAAGAGAGAAACAAATATCGCTGTACATAACGAAAATTCGAAATTAAATTACATTACGGTGATGGACTCCAAGCCCACATCGATGCTCTCAATTACATATGGCGATGAACTAAGTCAAAAGATGGCATAAATCCACCAAACAGTCTATCTTTTTCTCACAGGCATTTTCCATGTACAATCAAAACATGGACGGGGTCGATCTTCATGACCCACGTTGTAATGCTTTGATACTTATCATTAGACGTAGAAAAAGAATATAATGTCTATTTGTACGACTTATTCAAGCTTCATTATCTAATCTTACAGTTGTTCAAAATAAGCTATACCTAAATGAATAAAGAAGTGTTAATAATGTAATAGAAGAAGTTATTGAATAATATCTCAAAAAATTTAAGAATAAACATTCTAGTAAATAAAGAAATTAAGTAATTCCTCATCGTATGAACACAAGATATAACGAGGTAGTAAAAAAATGTGCAGTATCATTATGTGAGATAAGAAGTCAACTTTATTGTCAAAAATGCAGTATAGCTTGATAAAAAAGACACAAAGAAGAACACATAAACATCACCAAATAAAATTTAATGCTACATCAGATTATCTAGAAATAAAAGATAGGGAAAAAACTTTTCACTTTATTTTGCCTACGCTTGTTTATTGCCGATTAACGCTAATAAATTGTAGACTGACAGAAAAATGTTATATATGTATATTGCAAAAGAAAAATACGGATATATTTTTTTCAATTATTTATTGCTTCCAACAGTCAGTTTCATGCTATCTTACTCAGTTTCGGCCTGGATTTTAATAGGTTAATATAATTCTTCAATCACTGAGTCATCACAATTTTGTTCATGCAAAATATTCTTTTGGTTCTCCGATATATTTTTATGATTTTCCTTGATTTCTTTGTCACTTTCTAATATAACTTTTTGTAAAGAAGCATTTTCACAAATTTGGCCATTTGTGCAGCTATCGCGACATTTTATTCCAGCTTTTTAGGATAAGCATCGAGATGTATTACAATTATTTTTGCATCCGCAAAAGATTTGAAAGTCAATGAACAATTTACGATTATTATATCGAATGAATACAAGTCAGCTTTTAAGGTTTAGATATTAGCTAATTTTGTATATTATATTTTGGTACAATTCATAATAACTTATCATTTTCAGTAACTTTTTTAGCACAACTATTTTTGTATTCATTATAAAAAACATCATATTAGTTATTATTTTCTATCTCCATAATAATGGATCTAATTAAAACCCAAGTCAAATTTACATTTCGTAATACACTTTTCTAGCATGTTCTATCAATACTTGAGCTGTAGGTGATAACGAAAATAATGATAATGCTTTCTTTATAACAACCATAGATGCGCAAAAGATTCATTCTTGCAAAGATTGTCTTTCGATATCAGCATCATATAATTTCATTCCAACTTTTTCAGCAACTTTTATATATCTTCAATAGTTTGATGCGGTTTATAAAACATTTTTATCAATTTTGATAAATCTTCATTTTTTTAACAAAGTTATAATACTTTTTTTACCGTTATTATATATAGCATTACTTGAGTCACATCCAGAAAAATTATGAACAAGTAAAATATATTCTTTTAAATTGCCATAGTTTTTTCTTGTATATGATTCACCTTGTTATTTATTTGGAGATCTTTTATTAAATTATATTTCATATTCGTAAATACATTTTGTAATTAACAGAATTAATAAGTCAATATCATTGCCGACTACCGTAACATTTCACAATTATCATCTTTTATTTATCATCTTTCACAGCTTAGACGTTGAATTTTTCTTTTCTTACGTGTTTAGTTTTTGTAAAAATTCTTCTTATAAATGTTTCATAAAATGATTATTTTTAATCACGAATATAAAAAAAAGATTTTTGTAGTAATCTATTAAAAATTTCATGAATAAAATCATAAATTACAATACATTCATCATTCACTTACAAATAAGGATACGCAAAGCAGTAAAATTTAAAATATGAGCACGTATTGCTCTAAAAAATGCATGGTCTGCAAGCACTTTTTTACTGATTTTGGAGCATACGCAATCGAAAGAAGGTCAACAATAATTCTAGATCTTGTTCTTCTATAAATGGAGATTCCAAAAGCCAGTTGTAATTATGATAGAAAAACTCTTGGACGTAAATAAGTAACGATACTATGTACAATAACGTCTTTTTTTCTTTAGTTTTTTCATTACTCTGCTGTTTTTCTTTATTAAATAAGGGATGGTTAAGAAAATTTTATAGCAACTGTACTATTTTTAAAATAACATGTAACGGGGTGGATACCGTTTAATTAATTTATTCGCGCGATCGTACTGAAGGGCGCGCGTAATTACCTACGTCAAACAGCTCCTTGCTCCTCGGCTCTGTACTCCGGAAAACTCGGGGAAAAACTTCTAGATTGTATGGTACGGCTCTGCGATCGGGTCCTAATACTCGGTTTGCGGCTCTCTATATCGGTAATGAATCTATATCGGTAAATAAAGGCTAATCCTGCACTGGTTTGTTTTCAATCGTGCGCGTTCCGTCTCGTCGCGTGCCGAATTCCCTCATTACATTTTTCGTTACCGGTAGGTGCTGCCCTCGCAGGCAGCCACTAGGTTAGGCTATTAGCGCTAATACGACGATTACCGTCACAAACACTATCAAGAAAATTTTCAGCTGCTGGATAGGTTATATTTTGAAATTTTGCGTTTATAATTTTATATCGAATAATATCTGCAGCAAAGTTCACAATGGCATTTTTTTCTAAATCGTTCATTGATACTTTACGGAGTCATTCGCGGTATGTTTGTGTTAAATTGATGAATTTGTAGTAAATAATATTTCGCCGGCCAGGATGTTTTAAAATATAAATATTGTAGGATGGTTTTATGTGATAGCGAATGGGGTTTGATACTAAAAAGTGTTTATTTAAATTCTTATAATAAAATAATACATATAGCATTTGGATTGGCGGTTTCACAATGTCGCACGCGTGTCCGATCACTTCAAGCGCTGTCGTGAGAGTGTACTTGCGCTCGCTAGTTTTTACAAAACCCAATCGGGCATCTATCCCCTCCTACGTCAAGGGCACAAAGACAGGTGCGACGCGGGAAAAGACCGCGCAACTTCGATCATATTTTACAAATGAAGTAAATAAATAAACCCTACAGTCGGCCATACTAATACTCAAAGCCGTTCCGGCCGTGTATGAGAACAAAATTTATTTAGCATATGATTTCATGTGGTCCGGTGAAATAACTCCGGAGTAACGTGATTGCGTTACCTGAAAACCTTCTATGTCTTCTACTACATATCTGTCTTTATCTAATACTTTAGAAATTACATATGGTCCTTTATAATTCGGAATGACCTTTTTATTGATGCCCACGGTAGTATCAACATTTTTTATCATGACGTAATCTCCTATCTTATAAACATTTAATTTTTTTCTTTTCTTATTATAATTCCTTTCGTTTTCCCGTTGGATTTGATTTATATTGTTGCTAGCTTCTCGCCGCACAATTTCAAAATTTTTGCGACGATCGCCCTCTAAAACTAGTTGCAAACCATTATTTATTTTTCCCAGCTGTGATATGCCGAATAATAATTGGCTGGGTGATTTCTTTGTAGATCGTGAAACGGTGTTGTTGAGTGCATATTCAACTTGGTTGAGTACACGATCCCATCTGTTTGGAACTTCACAGAGTTTCGTTATCATTGGTGTAATTACGCGATAAAAACACTTAGCTTGGCCGTTGGAGCGAGGAGTACCTACAGCGATCAGAGTATGGTTTATGCATTCGGTTTTTAAAAATTCTTTAAAAGCATTAGAAGTGAATGCGGTTCCACGGTCGGTTATGATGCGTTTCGGTTTACTGTACGACCTGAAATAGTCCGAAAAACACTTAATCACTTCGTTGGTAGCTGTCGATTTACAGGGATATAATCGAATGAACTTAATGAATCCGTCAACGATTTCAAAAATATATTTAAAAGGCTTGTCCGTTCTTTCAAATGGTCCGAGGTAATCTGCATGAAGTGTTTGGAATGGTACATCTTCTTTCTGTAGGCTATGTAGAAACCTTTACCACTTAAAGATGAATATTCGATACATTTGAGACAAGCTTAAATATAGCTTGTAACTTTTTCCTGCATATGGGGAAACTAATATGCGCGCATTATATGCTCGATTACTTTCGCAGCTCCCATATAACCTAAGTCGTCATGACTCGCTCGAATTACATTTTGTTCCATCGATTTCGGCACATAAGGCACATAAAATAGCAGTCCACGTTTGCTATCCTTCCTATAAACTAGACCGTCGCGCTTCTCGTATAGTTTGTCTTCTTGATTCTCTAAGCGATCGCGAATTTTTACAATTTCTTCGTCGCAATCTTGCCGGATCGAAAGGGTTTGCTCGAATGTATTGCCTTCGACAACTAATATTGCATGGCACCGACTTAGTGCGTCTACATAAGCCATGCGCGAACCGGTTCTATGCTTGATTTTGTAGTCATATGATTCTAAAAACAAAGCCCAACGTGAAATTCTCTGATTCACAGTCTTTTTGCTTAACGTAAGCCGAAAACTATCGCAATCAGTAATTATTTTGAACTTTAAACCTGCCAAATAAATATGAAACCGTTTTACTGCGTAAACGACGGCGAAGCACTCTAACTCAAAGCTATGGTATTTAGACTGGACAGCCGTTGTCCGCTGGCTAAAATAAAACACAGGCCTAAATGCCTGATCTTTTTGTCTTTACATCAAAATTGCGCCGAATCCGCTCGCAGTCGCGTCACAGTGGCGGTTGCGATCACGACGCTCTCAGGAAGCTCGATTATAATCCGCTTAGCAAAAACATGAATAATGCGCATAGTGCACCATATGGCCAGCCGCGAGGCTGGCCAGGTCACCTTGTGCAAAAATCTTTTGTCAAAGCGGAGGACGGTAGTTGTCTTCCTCAACAGAGAGTGGAGACTTCTCAAACAAACACTTTGTTGTTTTGGCAGAGGATGTCGTAAACTTCTCTTACCTGTACGGGCATGAGCAAATGCAAATGCTGAAGTACAAAATGCGTCACCGATTGCCCTCGACAAGCAACTAATGCTAGTCGACCCGAAGTGAATGCAATGTGTATTTGAACGAAGACTTGCAATCACATGTGCGGATGTGTGTACCTTCACATGGTGGGGCTGAACACGCTGTTTCTGTAAAGAAACAGTAGGCAAAACACACAACGCTCGCCCCTAGGGCAAATGGCCAATAGGCTAAACGACAAACAACACGGACCATGACAGCACGTGGTGAGGTGCGGCCCGTAAACGCCCAAACATTCAACGTGGAGTCTACCGCACCCCAAGAGCTCAACTCAAGCCCAGAAAAGCCAAAATCCGGGAATCACTCGAGGGGAAATCTCTTGGGATTGTGGTATCACGCGCCCTTTTAGAGGACGGGAGACCGCTCCAGGAGCTAGTTGCAGAGGACCAATGGTCCCGGCAATCCGAATCTAATTCGGATAGATAAGAAATTGCTCCCTATCGACTGGCAATCGGTAGGTGCCACTATTGTGGGTAAAGAGTCGTGGCCGTGGTCATAGCAGCCACCCAAAGTTCTTTGCCTCGAGCTCCAGGAGTAAGGCCCGACACCTTTGTGTGAAAAACACAATTTGAACGCTAATCTCGAACGCTAAAACATCTGATTTGACCCTGGATCTCGGAAATTGATTTGAATGAGTGGCATGACTGGCACGAATATTGAAAACTGCCTGGGGAGTCGCCTTGTCGGCTAGGCGAGACCCCGTCCCTGACCCAAGTTAGAAAATTAATCGAAAGAGCAGAGATCAATATCAGCGAGTCATAAAAGCCTTCCATGGAAAGCGAAATCCGAGACTCGGGTAAAATCAGAACACAACCTTTCGAATGACGGATACCTACCAGCGTGAGCGGGGATGACCGAAACGCAATGGGAAGACATGCCCCGGCACGTCGAAGCGATGGATCTGTGAGTCGTGGGAGAAATCCCTTAATACAGGAACGCAGGGTGGGATGTATTTTGAACGCGAGCCCAGGAGGGGAGGCTTAGTTGGTTGATCGTCTTAGGAATCTTCCTCTGGCTGTCCTGGCTGAGTCTCTCTTCTGAGATCCCAATTTGGATTGGCCTCTGCGGGGCAGTGGTACCAGGTCAAGCAAATCTCGTAAGATTTGTACGCTGCGTGCTTCCGACGCAGTAGACGTTGGGGCAACTAGAGTCCCGTCGCGCCCAAACCGAGGGTCAAGCCTTTAGTTCCGCTCTCCTTGAGCGTTGAACCTTGAAAAGATCGGTACTCCTCTCGAGGAGGTCGCCGCCTTAGATGAAAAAGGTTCCGACTCGCTGTGTGCGTCAGGGATGTCGCAGCAAACTTGACTTCCGGATCTCCAAAAATGTTTGAAAGCGAAGGAGTGAAAGACAGTGCGCTATGCCAACCTGTTGGCGCCCAGTGAGAAGGGTGGTAATGTTTGATTACGCTGTGCCTCCCTCAAATCGGAAAAGTATGACAACACACATACACTAACAGTCGCGTCACAGTGTAGTTCGGTTTCGAGGTTCGGGGAATAAATAGCAAGTACTGGTGACTTTGACAAACTTTCTTTAAGTGTGTGGAAACTCTGTAATTCCGACGCACTTAGTTGAATATTCTTTTCTTTTTTCAACTTTACTAAGTCATATAATGGCTTAGCTAATGTTCAGCAAATCTGTGTACTTCTTTTACATTCTTTGGAATGGGAAACTCCGTCACCGATTTGATGTGCGCGTCACTGGGACGGATGCCTTCTCGTGTTACATGATAACCTAAATATTCAATCTCGGTTTTCGCAAATTCACATTTATCAAGGCGGAATCGTAAATGATTCTTCCCTGCTAATTGGAAGAGTTCTTGTAATACCTCTAGGTGTTCATCAATAGTTTCGGAGGCTACCAAAATATCGTCGGCGAAAAGTAATATTTTTCCCGCTCTAATCAGACCAGTGAGAATGTCGATGAGAAATCGAATAAAAGCCCTTGGTGCATTAGTTAATCCGAATGGGTACCTCAAAATTCGAATTGCCCGAGAGGAGTCACAAATGCGGTGTACTTTATAGAATCCTCAGATATCTTTACATGAAAAAATCCATCCTGAAGATCTAAACTTGAAAAATACTTTTTCCCTCTCAATTGATCTAGATTGTCCTCGATTAGTTGAGTCGGATAATTATCTTTAACCGTAATTTTGTTAAGTTCCCGGTAGTCTACACATAGACGAATTTCGCCATTTTTCTTTGGCGTCAACACTACGGGGCTAGAGTATGGGGATTTACACGGTCAAATTAATTACTTTTTTACCCAATCATCTAAGACAGCCTGTAATTTCTCTTTATCCGCAAAAGATAATCTTCTTGGTCGGAAACTAATCGGTTGCTCATGCTTTAGGCATATGGTTATTTAAAATTCGTTTAATCTGACACTAGTATCACAAACTTACAAATATTAGCTACAGTACTCGCGAATTTTATCAGCGTACGTTTTTTCAATATCACCACTGATCTTTAATAAATCATTATCGCGAATGGAACTTTCTAAGTAGTTAATTTGCAACATACTTTCCATAAAAGAAACATCGTCTTTATTTTGCTTAAACACATTCAAATTTCCATCAATTTCGGGATTTGACAAAAAGTCCGGACCTAGAATCGCGGGAAAAGTCATAGTGCTATCCGGCATTATATAAAATTGAATGTCAGTTTTGAAAATGCCTACGTCTACCTCTACTTTAAAAATGTTTCGAGTATTTAGTTTCGAATTATTTAGCTCTGTAAAAGTACAACAGTAGGAATTAATCGGAGTTCTAGCATTTATCGGAACTATGCTCTCTGTTATAATACTAATCGGAGAACCCGAATCAATCATCGCACTTACTGTAAACTTACACGCACTACCGCTCGCATCGTTCGCAATGTAAACAACATTCACCATATACGGTGGTGGAAGATTCACCGGTTGTACTGCTGCTAACGTTGCGACATCCGACGTAGATACTGCTTGGGTCCTTTCCTGACCTTGTCTGTTTGCTGAACTACTGTTGGGCTTTGTGAAATCCTTAGAATAGTGTCTATATTCGCGTCAATTGTAGCATCGTGGACGAAAAGGTTTATCCCGTGCTCCCAATATCTTTGAGTGACTCTCCGTATTTTGTTCCATGTTAACATTCGACTATTTATTTGCGGCTTTAACATTCTTGACGTCCTCGCCCTGTTCTGTCTTCTTAGTTTTAAGCGTAACTTTTTTTAAATGCCTCTAGTAGTTTCTCCTTATTGTCGTAACACATAATACGGGCTTGGTTTTGTAACTGAAGATCCATCATACCGTCGATCATGTAGTCGACCACTTCTTCCTCGGATACTGGCACTCTGTTCGCTAATGTTACCTTGTCGGGATAGCAATTCGAAAAAGTTTCTGGATAGGTCCAAGTCCTTCCTTCGAATTCTTTTCTTAGAGCTAGTTTGCTTGGTCGTGAGTCAAACATAACTCTCATATTTCTGAGAAGCTCCTGTACGCTCACGGTAAGATTCTCGGCTCTAGAATGAAACCAATTCATGGCACGCCCCTTTAGTTTCGAGGAAATTAGCCTACGTGTCATATTTTCATCAAGGTTGTAACTCACGCGCAAAAGTTCAACTTGCTGTTCCCATTGCCAGAAGGTACTTTCATTGCCATCGAAGTCACTCAACAAAATGCCTATCTCCCGAATACTCAAATTCGTTGAAACGGAACTTTGCCTCGCGGAACTCATCGCGCTTCCAGCGTCATTCGCCGCACTTATCGAATTTCCGCAAGTCAACGCTCGTTCTCGATGGAGTATGTCGAGTTCCCTCTAAAACCAATCCCTCTCTCGTAAGGCGATATCAAGTTCACGATCTCTCACGTTGTGACCTCTGACAAGGGAACCACCCCACCAGACCTTACCGATTTCAATGATTTTGGGATATGTTGTAGTACTTGAAAAAAAATTAGAAACGTCTTTTTTTTTATCGGCCCATAAGGGCTTTTAAGGGGTGAAATCCACCCTAAAAATCAACCCCTAAAATTAGTTTTTTAAATATTTCTCAGCATCAAATGAATATTTTTCAGTAAACTTAACGTTAAAAAATTTCTTATAAAAAGGCACTTTTAAGGACATAACATTTATACCGAAGGGTTGCATCCCCCTTTTTAATAGGGGTAAATACACTATATTTTGTACTGTTTTACGACATGTAATATATGCTCGAGTGGTTTAAAAATCGCACTGATAATAAGCAAACACCAAAATCAAATTAACGTGTTTCCGGATTTAAAAAAAAAAATATGTTTAAGGGGTGTTTCACCCCCTAGAAACCACCCCCGTCAAACTATCAGCAGATTAATCCACCTAACCCTGGGATAAACAAGTTTAGTCGCTTGTTATTTCTTGAAATAATTTAATCCTATGCATGAACGAACTACCTCAACTAACCAACCTGCTTCTAACCGACCAAACCCCCATAAACCACACTTATCGAACCACGTGAGGGCTAACCCACCTAATCCTGTGAAAAGCAACTTTAGTCGTTTGTGATTTCTTGAAATAATTGAATTTTACACCATAAGCGAGTTATCCCAACTGAATCACATACCTCTTATCCACCTAACTATTACCCCTAACATATCTAACCCCTACCCTTATAAACGATCCTTACTGAAACACAAGCAGGCTAAACCTCCTAACCCTGGGAAACACGAGATAAATTGTTTGTTATTTCCTGAAATAATTTAATCCTACGCCTAAGCGAGCTACCTCAACTAATCAACCTGCCTCTAACCCACCAAATCCCCATAAACCATCCTTACCGAACCACATGCGGGTTAATCTTATATAAATAGCGAAAAATAAATGTATTTCTTGAATAACATTCATGTTGTTTTATGATTTATTTTATTATATTCATCCACAAATTTTATGTAATAATTATTATTTTCTTTTTATTGTAAATAAAAGTAATTATGTCGCTTATCATATATAATTTTGTTCAAATATTTTGATTTCTAAACATGTGAAATATAACTGTTAAAAACGTATGATCGAATTCTATCTATAAACTAGGTTTTCTTTTGTAAAATTATTCAACTGCAAAAAAGACTACTTATATCTTGATTTTGTTTTAGATTAAAACATGAAGATCAATCCTTTGAACGTACTCAATTTATTATTAGCATATTTTCAAAGTTTATAAATACTAGATAGGGAGATTAATTTTAAAGAAATTAAATTGTCAGAAAAGTTGAAAGAAATATTAATAGATGCCGTGTATGAGTTTAATGATATTGATATGATTGTTGAAGAGACGTTAGATTTTCATGAAGATTATAAAGATACTGATGCTAAAATAATCGAAGATGAAGTTCAACATCACTTTCCTGATCCTGATTCTGCACCAACAAATCAGTGCACAAATGATGATGAAGAAATCACATTTGATTATAAACAAAGAGCCGTAAAATTTTGGAGGAGCGGAAAAAACAAAAACTTAAAACTGGATAGTGTACAACATAGATTCAAAAAAGTTTCATCTATAAGTCAACTTAAACGTTGGGCGAAAATAATTAATAAAAATGGACTTACCGAGAAAAAATTGCGCAAATTTTCCAATACACGTTTGATAATTTAAAAGCCGCTATTGCAGCTAGCACGATAGTGCATAATCGAGATATACGGAAATGGTCATTGCAAGCTCAAACAATTGTTGGCCACGAAGATATAAGATTTAAGGCTTCTCAAAATTGGTTACTAAAATTTAAAAAAGCTCATAGAATAGTATCTAGAAAAATAAATAAATTTATCATCAAGGAAACATTAGAAAGTAAAGAAGAACTACAAACTAATGCTGATGCTTTTGTAGCTGATGTTAAATCATGTATACCAGAAATCGGCATTGCAAACTTTTATAATTTAGATCAGAGAAGTTTCCAATTAAAAATGTACTTAGGAAGAACATTAGTAGTTGAAGAAGAAAAGCAGGTGCGATGTCTGGTACAGTCGGTTTCATCGACAACGCACAGTTATACAATTCAGCCAACTATATCAGCAACCGGGAAACTTTTATCACCACTTTTGATAGTATTAAAAGAAAGAAGTGGTCAATTCGGTCCCATAGTGGAATCTTCATTATTTAGACCAGAAAATGTGCATGTGGAAGCATCTAAATCTGGAAAATTAACGACAAGTTAGTATATTTTTATTTATTATAATGCAATGACGTAAAAAAATGTTGACATTTTTTTATTTTAGATTATTTTAAAATCTGGTTGAAAGAAGTTTTTACCCAAATATTCGACCTCAATCTGTACTTTTACTCGACTCTTGGAGTGGACATTGCGATAAAGCTGTAAGAGAAATGATGCCGACAAACAAAATTGTTAATATAAAAAAAATTCCCACAGGAACGACAAGGAACATCCAACCACTCGATGTTTATGGATTTCGTATCTGGAAAAACTTCGTTCGACGTTTATCAAATCAATTAATTTTGATGGACTATGAAATTAATCTACATTTAAGAAATAACATCATAAAAATGCAGTCTCTTGTCCATAACCAGCTTTCTTCACCAAGATATACAAATATTTTTAAATACGCTTGGTGTAAAAGCGGCTACATTGCTGAAAAACCAGCTTAAACAGATAACCCTGTTGATTTTAGTTTTGGAGATTCTTGCAATATACATTGCGAAATAGAAGCATGTAAAAATGTTGCTATAATACGGTGTAGTTGGTGTAAAAGATCATTCTGTTTCAAACACTTTTTCGATGATTATCATTTCTGTAAGGAATTCGTTGAATGATACATTTTAATTAACCAATAAACAAAAAAAAGAAAAAGATGAAAATTATTATGAAAAATCAAAATATATGTAGTATCGCGTACGATGGCTCTTACGTAAATATATTTATGTATCTACATACGAATATAAATATATATATAGGACGATCCATGTCAACCGGATCACTGCTGTGTCCAAAATTTGATGTGACCAAAAAAATCGTGCAACGACTCATTTTAAAGCTTAGGATATCTACTTTCTGATGCTGTGTGCGCCTTTGCAAAATCCAACATGGCGGCTCCAATATGGCGGCTACAAGAGACAAACTCGTAAACAAAAAATTTTATTTTTAAAATTTTTAGTAATAAATGTTAAAAAAATTAATATTTCATATTTTTTTATGAAAATCTGGCTCATTTCCTACAAAAAAGTAACAGAGACCATTTTCGCTAAAATAAAAAATAAAAAAGTTATAATTTTTTGAAAATTTTCAAAAAAAAAAAACTTTGCGATTTTTTTACTCAGAAGGAAATGACTTTGGAAAAAAAATTGAAGGAACAAAATTGAAATTCATCAAAACACAAGTGTGAATTTTTTCGAATTCCTTTGAGCGATTTTTTTCTTTTTGGATTTATCGGATTGTTTGAAAAATTAAAAAAAAAAATCTAAAATAGACCAACTAATTTAAAAAAAAGTTCTTATAATTAGTCATAGACTACGTATGAATTTTTGTAAAAGATCTTGGGAAGTTTTTTAATTTTTCAAATAATCCGATAAATCCAAAAAGCAAAAAATCGCTCAAAGGAATTCGAAAAAATTCACACTTGTGTTTTGATGAATTTTAAGCAATTTTGTTCCTTAAATTTTTTTTTCAAAGTCATTTCCTTCTGAGTAAAAAAATCGCAAATTTTTTTATTTTTGAAAATTTTCAAAAAATTATAACTTTTTTATTTTTCATTTTAGCGAGAATGGTCTCTGTTACTTTTTTGTAGGAAATGAGCCAGATTTTCATAAAAAAATATGAAATATTAATTTTTTTAACATTTATTACTAAAAATTTTAAAAATAAAATTTTTTGTTTACGAGTTTGTCTCTTGTAGCCGCCATATTGGAGCCGCCATGTTGGATTTTGCAAAGGCGCACACAGCATCAGAAAGTAGATATCCTAAGCTTTAAAATGAGTCGTTGCACGATTTTTTTGGTCACATCAAATTTTGGACACAGCAGTGATCCGGTTGACATGGATCGTCCCATATATATGTATAGATTTATAAATAATAATTAGACCTCGTGTTATTCTCATGCTTATTTTTAAGAGATATTTCTCGCCATTTTGGTACTATTAAAATAAAATGTATTAAACATATATTTAATTGTCATAAATTATGTTTGAGCTACAGATATATTTTATCAAAAAAAATGGGATACCCCACGTACGTTGTAGAAATCAATTATTTTAAGAAAAAGCAACTGATTAACTCAATTCTCCCAAAGTTAAGTCTATTAGCCTACATTTGGTTGGGTAAGGGTGGTTTATGGGGGTTTGGTGGGTTAGAGGCAGGTTGGTTAGTTGAGGTAGCTCGCTCAGGCGTGGGATTAAATTATTTCAGGAAATAACAAACGACTTAACTCGTATTTCCGTGGGTTAGGAGGTTTAGCCGGCTTGTGTTTCAGTAAGGGTGGTTTATAAGGGTCAGGGTTAGATAGGTTAGGGGTAGGTGGTTAAGAGGTATGTTATACAGCTGGGATAACTCGCTTCTGGTGTAAAATTAAATTATTTCAAGAAATAACAAACGACTAAAGTTGCTTTTCACAGGATTAGGTAAGTTAGCCTGCATGTGGTTAGGTAAGGGTGGTTTATGGGGGTTTGGTGGGTTAGAGGCAGGTTGGTTAGTTGCGGTAGCTCGCCCATGCATAGGATTAATTTATTTCAAGAAATAACAAACGACTAAACTTGTTTATCTCAGGGTTAGGTGGATTCACCTGTTCATAGTTTAACGGGGGTGGTTTCTAGGGGGTGAAAAACCCCTTAAATATTTTTTTTTTAAATCCGAAAACACGTAAATTTAATTTTGGCATTTTGTCATTATCAGTGCGATTTTTAAATCACTCGAGCTGATTTACTACATTACATGACGTAAAACAGTACAAGAAATAGTGTATTTACCCCTATTGAAAAGGGGGTTACAACCCTTCGGTATATATGTTATGTCCTATAACGGGGTTTTGACTCAGCGCGGGTCGCTCGTTATATAATTTACGAGGGAGTTAGGAACAGCTCGGAGTGGGCCTCGTAATAGGCTGTGCGAAGCCTAACCCAGCAGCAACAGAAACGGCGTGGTAGAGCGTCTGTTACCTTAGCACGCAGAGAGCGTCGTGTAGTCCTATGGGCGCTTTTGAGCGATCACGAAATTCAGGTGTGAGGGCAGACGGGATTGACTATGATAGGTAAAATGCTCAGAGAAAGAAAGCAGATATACAAAAAGCATCGAGTTTACTACTGAGGAAAGTACAGAGTTAGGACGCAGCGTAAGCGAGAGAAAGAGAGCGGCGAAAGATTAGCGAGTGAGACACGTATTGGAAGTGGTACTCACAATGACGTTCCAGCGTCAGCCCTGGGAACGGTGCCCTCAGCCTCGCACGTGGCTCGCGAGGACGCGCAGTGTACAGCTCGGGTGTAGTCGGGAGGCGGGCGGCCTTAAAGGCTCGCGTGCGTAATCGCAGGAACTAGCCCACCAAGGGCGCTAGGAGTAATCTCGGCACCAAAGTCCCGCACCGAGTGGACACTAGCGTACTCGCCGGAAACGCCGAAAAAAATCGGTCGCGGAAAACAAAGGTCGCGCATGTTTAAAGCTACTCGTAATACGTCCGCGTGCGTCGAAGTCGCCGATACAGTGATGAATCTCCCTACTCTCGTTCTCGCGCGCGTCGCGTCGGCTTCCCGAATTCTCTCTCTCTAACTCGCCCTCTATTAGCGCTCTCTCTGACTTACCTTTGGCTGCCATACATGTGAAATAATTATATGACAAATATATATATATATATGAGGATAATTATAATGATGTATGGAGGGAGAGAGACATAACGAGGGTCTAACCACTCGTTATAGTCCTTAAAAGCGCCTTTTTATAAGAAATTTTTTAACGTTGAGTTTACTATAAAATATTCATTTGATGCTGAGAAATATTAAAAAAACTGATTTTAGGGGTTGATTTTCAGGGTATTTTCACCCGTTAAAAGCCCTTATGGGCCGATAAAAAAAAAGACGTATCTAATTTTTTTTCAAGTACTACAACATATCCCAAAATCATTTAAATTGGTAATGTCGGGTAGTGGTTGTTCCCTTGTAAGAAAACCATTAATAGAGGCTGTTAAGGAGAAGGGCCACACATGGTCTTGCCCTGAAACGGCCCTAGTATCTAGCAGGAAAATCTACAAAGTCTTTGACGACTTTACTAGAAAAGTCATAGAGCCCAGGGAAGGAGCACCTATAACAAAGAGAAAGCGCAGAAAAGTAGTTACTAACTACAGTAGAAAGACACTGCCTCTTACAAGCTTCCTAACTAGAGGACAAAACTCGCACAATGAGTTAACTAATTTTTGAATTTTGAATAGCTACTCGTAATAAAGCTTGAATTTTGAACGATAATTTTTGTACATTGAACTTTAGAATTAAATTCTGAAGTTAAGAGAGGTACATTGATTTATAATGTTGTTAAAGAGAGTTTCAAATTTTAGTTCAACGACTTTGGAGTCAGAGTGAGCGACTAGGATAACATAGTCGTCGGCGAAGGCGTCAGAGTAAGTGTCATTATTAGTGTTGAGTTTGAATAAGTTGGTGATGCTATGAGGGTAGATATTAAAAAGCTCAGATGTAGAGTGAGGCCAATGATTACTTCAAAAACCTTGCTAATAGCTAGTGTGAGACTGATTGGTCTGTAGCTTGATACGATATTAGAGGGCTTACGGCTTTTGAGGACCGGAAGGATTTTGGCAGTTTTCCATGGGTCAGGATTGAAACGATTGTTAAGACAATTGTTGAATAGCCTGGTGTAGCTGTTAGTTATACAGACGGGAAGATGTTTGAGCACAATGGGGGGATAGAAAAAAGTTTTATTGGATAAGTGCTTAAATATCTTGAAGGGTGCTGATAAAGAAGAGGTTATCGTTGATTATTTCCGGGTTTATAGCTAGGTTGTCTGGTGTGAAATCAGTGATGTGAGAGATAGCATTGATCTTGGCAGTGTAAGTGTCAATCAGATTTTTTGTGACGACGTCAACTTCTGCTTTAAAGGCGGAGCCCTCATTGATACATGGGGAGGGGGTTAATTTTTTCATAATACGCGTCTATTACATTAAGGATGTTCCCGGGGGTTTCGACAAGCTTGCAGTTACCGGATAAGAGAAGTGTATGCTCTAATGAGTAAGTCGGTGTCAGATTCGTTAGTTTCAAGAAATGAGATGTTGATACTATTTCTAGAGCATAGCAAGCGGTTAATTTTAGGAAAAAATGAATCAGTTTTTCTGTGGTCAATGGACTTGAGCTGGGTGTCCCAGTATTTATTATAGGAGAATCTGTATTTAGATTTAAATGCGGTGTTGATTTTGTTGATTAAGTTTTTAAGGACTCCGACTACTGATTGATTGGGGTTAGGTTGTTTACAACATCTGTTGAGCGAGGTGAGTATGAATGACTTATCTCTATGTAATTTTTTGATCGTTTGGTTTACACAGTTTAATACGTTATCTCCGGGCTGATATTTGGGGACAAATTTTTCAATAGAGATGGTGATATACTCTTCAAGATCTTTGAGGTACGAAAGGATTTTGGAGTTACTAAGGTCTTCAGGGACTTGGATGTTGAAGTTGCGTTCTGTTCGTTTGGTAAACTTCCTCTATTTAGTTTTTTTGTACATAAATCTATATTTATTGTTAGGGTCAGTTGGGTCTAGTGAGAAATTTAGTTGTATAGTAAATAGAAGTGCCATGTGGTCACTGTTATAGTATGATAGTGGCTTTAAATATAATGCCATCGGACTCAGCCTAGTTCTTGAGGAGGGTATCTTTTTTATTAAGATGAGAGTCACCATGTGTGGCAAGGTCGAGGTTGCTGCAAAGATAGTTAAATTCGTGTATAAAGATTTTTTGCGCTTTATTGTTTGCATATGTGGCGATGATGTATAAATTGTTGGGGTGGAGGTCGATGTTTATTATCGAGTATTCAAGGACGCTATTGTTTTTAGATGACGGGAAAAAGACTTGTTTATAGGGTATGTTACGTTTAATCATAATTGCTGTACCTCCGCCTTTCATGCTAAGTTTGCGATCGACTCGCACGAATGCGTAGTTACTATATTCTATTTTTTAGTGTTGGTTTAATTTAGTTTCAGATACAAGGATGATGTCAAGGTCATTTTCTTCAGCGAAAGAGAGGAGGGCATATCGCCGTTCAAAGACTATTAACGAATTAACATTTATTGAAGCTATTTTAAGGGTATTGATTGCCCGAGGAAGTGAGTTGTATTGAGGCCTGCAATGGCTCGGTCGGTAGGGCGACGGACTCGCACCCGGTAGGCCCGGGTTCGATTCCCAGTTCCTGCTGATACAAGCACCTCTGAAAAAAGTTTCATGTGCTTTGTTCTCAAACACATTGCAAGCCTCCGTCGCTAATTAGCACTGATGGAGCATAAATAGAGCGACGTTAAAATAAAAAAAAAAAAAAAAAGTGAGTTGTAAATAGTTCTATTCGTACCCTTCATCTTGGCTGAAGAAGTGATCGTACAGTGTGTTAATTTTCGCGTCCATTTCCGAGAGACGCTTGTTGAATAGCATTTTGGTGGGGTTTTTCGAATTTATTAAGCATGGCGACCAGGCCATTCATAGGTGATTGCTGAGTGTCATTGGCAAAAAGGTTTTGGCTACTCAGAATAGCGTTATGCCAGGCATTGCTATGCTGGGGTACAGATTGCGAGAGGCGATAATTCTTTTTGAATTGCACGTTCGGTAACGTCGAGAAGGCGTGCTGATATTGTGAACGAGGAGGGAGAAGGATATCAGCACTGCGCTGCTGCTGTCGCTGAGAGCGAGTGTTTATTGCATTCGAGATTTGTTCAATTTGAGTGATACGATTAGTGTTCGAACTGAATTTATTAGCGTTTTTCACTTCATAGTAGCAGCGCATATGCGGGTATCCTCGATACGACGCAGGATGTCCGTAAGCCATAGTTGACGTAGTATAGTTTTGGAGGGTCGTTGACGTGGCCTTTGAGCTGGCTCTCGCCCGGCTTATGTTTGTGTTCGCATTCGACACAGCGGTATTGCATTTTGCAGCTATTGCTGGCGTAGTTGGGCTTTTGACAGCGCTTGCATTGGAAAATACCTTTATTTTGAGCTGTTCGAATTTTACTAATTGATAAAGCAGTGAGTTAATGCTATAAAGCGGTTTGACTATACTATCACTAGTCAGCCGGACTAGGTATTGTGCTGTGTTAGGTTTGCTTTTATCGAGGTTAACTTTTGTGGTTTTAAGAATATTGATATTATCAAATTGCAGACCATCGATTTCTGTTTTGATTTCGTTTTCCGAGAACGAACCGTGCACGCCTTTAAACACAACGTGTTTGTGTTTTACATTTTTCTGAGTGTAAGTATTTGACTCAACGCCTGCATTGCTTAATAGTTCGCTAACGTTTGTGTGCGCCGAAAGAGTGTGTGTGTGTATATTGTGTGCATATTGTCGCAAGAGTCATTTTGCTTAACAGTTAATCCCGTTTTATTACAGATTGTTAGTATTTTGTCGATCAAAACATTGATTTTAAAACTGCGCGCATGGATTTCATGGAGGTTTCGGGGCTGAGGTTTGGTTTACTTTACCAGCTGGATCGGTTGTAGAGGTGTTGTTGTTATCATTGTTACCCTTGAGGCCATCTTGACTAGAGGCGATGGTGGCGCTGGGACCTTGGGCAGGTTGCTTTACCAGCGATTGAAGTGTTGGCATTTCAATATAAAGATGGCTGTTGTTAATGGGCTGGATGGCCGGTTTAGAGCCGGACTGAGAGCCGTTGGCTCTGTCTGACTAACTGTTGTCCATTTTGAAGGGTTATTCCTTCTTCCTAAGAGTTGACAGCAAAACGGTTGATCTGTGGGAGCTGATGTTGAAGTAGTGAGCTCTGGTAGTTGTTTGGGATTTGTTTGGCTTTTTTACAGTAGACCAAGGGTCGTCTATCGAAGCCATGTCATGTTGAGAAGGTGTGTCGTTGAGCCCGGATGTCGAGGATTGCGATAGCACACGCTTTCTTGCCATGGTGATGTTCCGTACAATAGAGGATAGCGTTGAATAAGAGCATACGAGGGTCGTTTGAAAAGTCCGTGCAAAGTCAGAGAGATGGCGCTACTAGTGCGTATCAAGGTTATCTTTAGTTAGTGGCATATCTTGGAAGAGGACACACCAAGTTTCAGCCAGATCGGCCAATTACTTTGCGTTTTACATTCGTTTCAATCAAAGAAATCGAGTGGTTGTAAAAAAATGGACGAAAAAGAATTTCGTGTATTGATTAAACATTACTTTTTCAAAGGCAAAACGCCTCAGGAGATTAAACAGAAGCTTGATAAACATTATGGTAATTGTGCACCTTCGATTAGAATGGTTTATAACTGGTTTCAACATTTTCGGAGTGGTCATATGAGCACAAAAGACGCTGAACGTTCTGGATGCCCTGTTGAGATTACCACTTCAGAAATCATTGATAAAATCCATGATATGGTGATGGCTGACAGAAGAGTGAAGGTGCGTGAGATTGCTAGTACTGTAGGCATCTCGAGCGAACGGGTACATAATATTTTTCACCAACATTTGGACATGAAAAAGCTATCCGCTAGATAGGTGCCGCGATTGCTCATGATTGACCAAAAACGAGATCGTGTGATGTGTTGCAAGAATGGTTTGCAGCTGTTCCAACAAAATCCGCAAGACTTTAAGCGTCGTTTCATCACTGTAGATGAAACATGGATACATCACTACACTCCTGAGACCAAAGAGTAGTCTAAACAATGGGTTGCCAAGTGTGGAGACCCGTTGAACGAGACTAGATGTCGCGTTATGGTTGCATAGCAACAGGGGAGTTGTTGATGGTTTTTCGGAATGGTTATAAAAAGATGTGTTGACGAATTATAGTTAATCTTAGTTCATTGCAATTAAGTAAAATATAATAATATACATTACTTTGTAAGAAATTAATACACTTTTTCATCTGTTATAAGTATTTTCATATTTACTTATTATCATTAAATATACATTTGCAAGGTACCACAATTGGCGACGAGGATTTTGAACCTTCAAAAAAAAACCAATACCACGGAAAGAGCTTTTGACAAAGGGTTTTTTTTTTTTAAAAAAACTAAAGAGATCAAAATATAGGCTGTAAACGCCAGTAGGCCAACTGGCCGGTGTGAAAAAAAAATTTTTTTTTTTGCCAGCGAGCAAACTAAAGGGGCTATAAGCACCATATCGGCAGGCTGGCCAGTGTGTGAAAATTGCCAACGAGCTTATGAAAGGCAGAAAGCCTGAACAAATATTGATTAATAAAAAAATCTAGTAAGCAATTTCATATTTTTTTTTTTTAAACAATTAGAGGTTATCTGAACTAAATATTACTGATTCAGTGGAATATATATATATATATATATCTTTGAGTAATGAGTATGATATATATATATATATATGATTTTAACGATTCGATTTTAGGAAATCATGAACGAGTCGACAGGTATAAAACCATTTCTGTGCGATGAACTTAACAAAACTATAATCGGTATAGAGTGGGATAAATGGTTGAGAGCCCTAAAATTATATTTGATTGTAGACAATATAGAGGATGTTGTAAAAAAAGAAATAAGTTATTGCATTTAGCTGGAGTACAATTACAAGCAGTAGCCTACAGTATACCAGGTGCAGTAACTGACAGCAAAGCTGATAATGATGTGTTCGAGATTTTGGTTGATAAACTATCTGAGTATTTTTCTCTCAAACAAAATTCTACTTTTAAGCGTCACAAGTTTAGGAGGATTAAACCTAGCAATGAAGATAATTTTAGTAAATTTTTATTGAAACTTAGACATCAAGCAAAACGTTGCACATTTGGTACAACTAAAGAGGAAGCTTATAATATAAATATGAAAGATAATATTATTGATAATTGGGCTCCTTTCAATTTAAAAAAGAAAATACTTGAAAAAGAGCACACTTTAGATGAGGTAATAGAGCTTTGCCAAATTCATGAACAGATTAATAGTCAGTCAACAGCTATGAATGTCAATAATTCTATTAGCATAGCTATACAATCAGAAGCTACAATATCCATAAACAAAATCAATTTTCAAAATAAAGATAAAGAGAAAAGTGAATGTTGTCAACATTGTGGCAAATCAGATCATACTAATTATCAGTCTTGTCCAGCAAAAGATTTAACCTGTCGTAAGTGCAGGTACAAAGGACATTTTACCAAATGCTGCAGAACGCGTTATAGTAAACGAAAAGTTACCAATCCTAAAGTAGATGAACAAGATTCAAAACGTTTTAAACCCAGAGGCTCTAATGTAAACTTTATAGATAATAATATTGAAGATTCGGAAAATGAAAACAGTATACGCAGGTACGATTGTTTCAAGATAAGCAATAAAGAAACACATGGCATCAGTGATGCTGTGGACGATGTAATTGAATGTTTCATTGGTAACACACAATTAGTTTTCCTAATTGACTCTGGGTGTAAAGTCAACATTATTAGAGAAAAAGATTACGAAAGTTTGTTACAAAAGAAAGCAATTATGTGGGATATCATTTCACAGCCAACGGAAATTCTCAAACCGTATGCATCAACGAAACCACTAAAAATTATTATGAGATTTGTTACTGTTGTAAGTTTGTTAAATAAGAAAGAAGTAATTGCACTTTTCTACGTAGTAAAAAATGAAGATATTTCAATAATTGGAAAAGAGACAGCAAAACAATTAGGAATTTTAAAATTGGCTTAGATATTAATAGAATAGAAGTAGATAATGTAGATCTTTTTCCAAAAATCAAAGATGTGGTTGTAAAGTTATCTATTGATTCTTGTGTAAAACCAGTACAGCAACCTGCAAGACGAATTCCTATTGCTGTAGAATCACTAGTAGAAGCAAAATTGAATGAAACTCTACAACGTGGTATCATAGAGAAAGTTACTGAACCGAGTGCTTGGGTATCACCAATCGTTATTGCTTACAAATAGACGGGAGATATCCGTATCTGTGTCGATATGCGTAGAGCAAATGAAGCCATTCAGAGAGAAAACTATCCTATACCTACTTTTGATTCTTTTATGACCAAATTGACGAATGCCAAGTATTTCTCACGACTTGACTTGAAAGATGCATATCATCAGTTGGAACTTCACGTTGATAGTCGTCCTATTACAACTTTTACCACTCACAAAGGATTATTTCGTTATATGAGGTTGATGTTTGGTGTAAACTCTGCTCCAGAAATTTTTCAAAGAATATTAGAAATAATTTTAGCTCAATGTAAAAATTGCTTGAATTTTTTGAATGACATCATAACATTTGGATCAACTGAAGTAGAACACGATGATTGTTTAGAAAAAGTTTCGTCCGTATTAAAAGAAAATAATGTGACATTGAATGAAACAAAATGTATTTTCAAAGTACAAGAATTAATTTTCTTAGGACATAATCTGACAGTGCTCGGCATAAATGTCGATCCTAAGAAAGTTGATACGATTTTGAATTATCGGGCACCAAATAATAAAGAAGAATTAAGAAGTTTTCTAGGGTTGATTACATATGTGGGGAAATTTATTCCTAACTTAGGAAAAGAAACTGATGTTTTGAGAAAGTTAACCAAAGCAGATTCAAAATTTGAATGGACGCAAGAACATGAACTGCATTTCCTCAAACTTAAAAGAAGTTTGGCAATTCTACCCACATTATTTTTTTTCGATCCAGGTAAACACACCAGACTTGTGGCTGATGCTAACCCAGTAGCTCTTGGAGTTGTTTTATTGCAGTTTGACGAACAATCAAATCCAAAAGTAATTTCATTTGCAAGCAAAAGTTTGTCAGATGTCGAACGATGTTATTCTCAAACTGAAAAGGAAAGCTTGGCTTTAGTATGGGCGGTGGAAAGATTTTACTATTACTTAGCTGGACTCGAATTCGAACTAGAAAATGACCACAAACCTTTAGAGGCTATTTTTAAACCATCGTCAAAACCACCAGCCCGGATAGAGAGATGGCTTCTGAAACTTCAATCCTTCAAATTTATCTGGGAAACAAAATATTGCTGATCCATTGTCGAGGTTATGTGAAATTGAAAAAGAAAATTCGTTCGACGCTGGATATGAATCTCATATTTTTAGAATTATCGAACAAAATACTCCTCAAGCTATAAAAATTTCAAAAATAATCTTCGAAAGTAAAAATGATAATAATATAGTTAGTTAGTTTATTTATTTACAACTTATATGTTACATTTGGTTTTCATTTCTTACTTGTGTCTTATTTGTGTCTCGTATCCAGTTTGTGTAGTTGATAAAGTATGTGTTGTATGTGTGTGTATGTGTGTGTGTGTGTGTGCGTGCGTGTGCGTGTGTGTGTGTGTGTTGTGTATATATGTAGATATGTAGGTGTGTCTGCAACTCTTGCATCTCTGTCTTCTGCGCCTGTCCTTTCAGCTTTTCTTCCCATGTTTTCTATTAATTAATCTTCTCTTCCTCTCTCTCCCCGAAATCTACCTTTTCCGCTCTTCTGTTTTTCTCTTTCTTGCATATTTTCTTTTCTATTTTTTCCTTTGTTACTTTCTTTTGCCTTTTCACCTTTGCCTTTCCTTTGCTTTTGCTCTCATTCTTGCTAATCATTTCATCTATCTTTCTCCTTATTAGGGCTTTGACACCTTTTTCTTATTTCCTATTGCTCCCTCTGCCTTTCCTTTCCTCAACCTCACTTATTTTTCCTTAGTATCTTATAATTTGTCTTCTAATTTACCTTTTTCTTTCTCTTCTTCGATTCTTCTTCTTTTCCATGTTGCTCCATCCTCCAATACCTGCTTCCTCTCGCTTGTGTAGTTGCTAGTACTTGTGTTTTGTGTGTATGTGTGTGTATGTGTGTGTATGTAGATGTGTCTGCGAATCTTGCTTCTCTGTCTTCTGTTTCCGTCTCTCCTTAGGGTCTTGCAGTTTCGTCTTCTTGTTTTTCTTTTTCTTTCTTCTCTTCATTTCTTCTTCTTTTCCATTTTATCTCCATCATCCACGCTATCTTTTCTTTGCTTCCTATTATTATTTTTTCCCATTCTTCCCCTTCCTTTCTACTTTTTTCAAATTTTTCTACTATGTGTTTCCTATTTTCTTCCTCTTTCATACACATTCTGCATCTCTTTTTTTTTTGTTTTTCCCAATACCTGCTTCCTCTCGTTTCACTACCTAACCTAAACCTTTCCTTTATTTGTAGGCCTTTTATTCTTCCCTCTCCTTCAATTTCCTTTAACCTATACCTTTTTATTTCTTCTTTCAGTTCTTTCCAATCGTTTATGTATTTTGATTTTTCTAGTTTATCTTCTAGTTCTTTTTCTTCTTTTTTCTTTAGCTCATCTCTTATTTCTTCCCAAAACTCTTTTCTCATTTCATCTCCCTCTTCCCTCTCTCTGTATATTTTACTTTTTTCTAGCCTTTCCTATCTCTCCTCCTTCTTACCCTTTTTATCTTTTCCATTTCTTTCCCTTTTCTTTAGTTCTCTCCATGCTTCTTTTTTTATTGAGCCATCTCTTTCTTCTCTTATTTTGTTTTCATACCTCATTGCTCTTTCTAATGCTGTTTCTTTCATTTCTTGTCTTCCTGTTTCCCATCGTATTAAGCATCGTAACTTGGCGTGTTTCTATCTAATCCTAATACCCACTTTATGTATTTTAGTTGTAGTCTCTCTATTTCTTCATATCTCTTTCATCCCCAGACTTTCCTCCATACATAATCACGCTTTTCGCCAGTGCATCGAACAGATTCATCCTTAGCTCCCAATTTTCTCTAAATAGCTTTTCTCCTAGCCCCCATAGTCTTTCAAGTCCCATATTTATTTTCCCTTCTACCTTCTTTATCTGCTTTTTATTTCCGTTATTTCTGCTTATCACATATCCCAAGTAGTTGTACTCTTCAACCATCTCTATCTTCTCACCTTCCCATTCGAATTCTTCTTCCTTCCCTCTTCCTCCTCCTCTCCTGCATTTCATCATCTTCGATTTTCCTACATTTAACTCTAATCCCCTTTCTTCCAGGTATCTTTTTAATTTTTTCAGCATTGCTTTCATTCCACTTTCACTCTTTGCCATCATCTCTATATCATCTGCATATCCTAATGTCCATATTTTCTTCCTTCCTATCACTACCCCTCCTTCCTGCACCTGCTTGATCTTCACTTCCAGGTCGGCGAAGGCAAGATTAAATAGCGTGGTGCTCAAAGGGCACCCTTGCCTTACGCCTTTGTAAGTCTCAAACTCCCCAATTATTTCTCCTCCAACTTTTACCTTACTCCCTGTTTTCTTGTATATTTCTTCTATTCTTTTCCTAATTTTTCTATTTATCCCTTTCTCTTTCATTATTTCCCATATTTTCTTCCTCTTTATCTTGTCAAAAGCGGCCTTCATGTCGGCAAAGAATACAAACAGTTTTCCTCCTTTTTCCCTTATTTCCTTCCCTATTATTGTTTTTAATATATATATTGCGTCCATTGTTCCTCTTTTCTTCCTAAATCCCCTCTGTGTATCGCTTAGTGTTTCTTTAGCTTCTAGTTCTCTTTCTAGCTTTTTCCTCAGTATTTTCGCATATATTTTATATATCGTGTCCATCAGCGTTATTCCTCTATAGTTTTCTACTTCTTCTTTCCTCCCTTTCTTATATATTAGTACTATTATTGCCTTCGTCCATTCTTCCCGATATCCTTCTCCGTTCCATATTCCGTTTAAGCATTTTGTCATATCTCTTATCAAGCCTTCCGTGCCTTCCATCCACGCTTCATTTGCTATACCATCTTTTCCTATGGCCTTTTTCTTTTTCAGTTTTCTTATTACCTCTTTTACTTCTCTTTCTTTGATTTCTTCATCTTCCTCTCCTTCGCTGTCTTCGGTTTCTTCCCCTTTGCTTTCTTCCTTTTGTTTCTCTCCCAGTTGTTCCTTGAAGTACTTTGACCATTCTTCTTTTCCTATATTTTCATCTAATCCAATTCTTTTCTTCCTATTACCATTCACTTTATCCCAGAATTTTCGTATTTCTTCTGCCACTCTTTTCCCATCATCTTCTTTTACTTTTCTTATTTCCTCTCTGTATTCTCTCTTTTCTTCTAGGTATTTGCGTCTGTCTCCTTCCCCTTTTCTTACCTTATTTAACTCTGCCATCACCCTAGCCCTTTTTATCTTGCATTCTTTTCTCCACCAGCTTTTTTTCGATCCTTTTTTTTCTTATCTTCTTTTTTACAACTGCGTTCTTCACTCTATTTTTTATCTCTTTCCATTTTTCTGTTCCCTCTATTGCGTCTATCCATCTCTGATACTCCCTTATACCTTCTTCGCTCCAGTCGTCTATCATTCTTTCTTCCTCTTCTTTTCTTTCTTCCGCTATTTTGTCTCCCAATTCCACCTCTATTGGTCCGACTTTACCCTCTCTTTTATTTAAACCCTTTTTATTGCCTCATCACCTTCTTCGTTACCTGCTACATAGTCAATCGTTGACATTCCTCTCGATCCTATATATGTTACTTCTCCCTCTTCATCTCCTTCTTTTCTCCTATTCGTTATCACTAAGTCCCTTTCTCCAAGCCATTTTATCATTTCTTTTCCCTCTGCGTTTAACACTTTATACTTGGCCTTTATTTTTTCTAGGCTTTCTTCTGTCTCCCATTCTCTCCCTTCATTTCCTGTTCTTGCGTTGAAGTCTCTTCCTATAATTATTGTTTTTCCTCTGTTCTCCTCTATCTCTTCGCTTAGGTATTCATAATTTTCCTTTTTCTCATATTGCATATACACCGTTGCTATCATGTATTTCCTCCCTCCGATCATTATTTCTCCTACTATTACCTCACTTATCCTTTCTTTCTTCCATTCAACCTTACTCATCCCTTTCCTCTCTCTTCCCGCCATTATTCCTCCCCCTATTTCTCTCCCCCTTCTTCCTTCCCTTCTTGAGGCTCTCCACTCTATGTTGTACCCTTTCAGTTGTTTCTCCACACCAGTTCTTGCCCCTTGCCTCTTCACCCAAGTTTCCGTTAGCCCTATTATATCGAATTCCCTAACATATTCCCAGTCGTCTTCCTCCATACTCCTCATCCCCGCCACTTTCCAGAATAATATCTTTATTGCCTTTCTTCCCTCTCTCTCCCTTCCCTCCTCATTCTCTCTCTCTCTTTTATCCCTATTGTTTTCGAAACCCTTCCGCCCTTTTTCCTACCATTTTTCCCTCTTTCTCGCTCCACCACCATTCTTCTTCCTCTGACTTCACCCCGTTATGCCACATCTTTACCTCTTTATCTTTACTTTTTATTTCTCTCGCTTTCCTTCTTGCTTTCTCTCTTATCTTCCTCTGCTTCCACGTCCAGTCCTGATATATGTATATCTTTTTCTGTCCCAGCTTCTTTTTCTTCTTCATAATTTCTTCTTTTTGTTCCCATGAAGCGCATCTAATTTGCCACATATTTTTTCCTCTTTCTCTCCGATCATCCCTCCCCGCTGTCCCTCCTATTCTTCTCAGATTCACTATCTCTCCTTTCATTTCTAGTTCCTCTCTTAACCAGTCTTCTGCCTTACCCTTCTTTTCCCATCTTAACCCACCCTCTAAGTCTGTAACTATTATATTGTATAAACTACTTTCTCTATCCATTTTCTCTCTCATATATTCTATTTCTTCCGTATTATCTACTTTTATTCCTCTTTGCTTCTTGTTTCCTCCTTCTATACTTTCTTTTAATTTCACGCACTCCTCTTCCAACTGGTTCATCCTCTCTCCCCATTTTTCCTGCAGTTTATTTTCACTACTTTCTGCTTTTTCCCTTTCTTCTTTCGTCTCTTTCTTTCTTTCTTCTCTCTCTCTCTCTCTTGTTCTCTCCTAACTTTTCCTATTTCTTTCTCCCATCTTTCTTCTCTTCTTTTCCCCTCTGCCTCCATTCTTTTCATTTTTCCCATTATTTCTTTAAACATTTCTTTCCATTCTTTCCTTTCATCCTCCCATGTCTCTCTTAAATTCCTTATATCTGCCCGTATCTTTTCCATTATATCTTCTGCACCACTACTTTTTCCCACTTCTCTTATCGTGTTGTCCAATCCTTCTCCCCCCTCCTCTTCCATCTCGCTCCCCTCGCTTTCACTCTTGCATCTCTTTGCCTCTCTCATTTCTTCTCTATTATTCTCCCTCAGCCCCTCTCCGCTATCTCTCCCCCTCACCACCTTTACTTCTTTCTTCTTTTCCTCTTCTGGGCCTTTGTTATCCATCCTTCCACCTTTATGTCTTAATTTTTCTGTTGTCATAAATCTTTCCATCACTATCCCGTACGCCTTAATTCGACTCTCTAATTCTACTCGTGATCCCACCTTTATCCCCTGTCTTACCTTTTCTGTCTCCGCCTTTACTTCTTACCACCCCTCCTCTCTGCCTGCCTTTCCCGCTTCCTGATTTTCTCTCTTAACCTCAACTTTTCTTTTTTCTTTATTCCTCTCTCTCTCTGCTTTTTCCTGCTCTTCTCCAAGCCTCTCTCTCTCTACTCCACTCCTCTTCCGCCTCCACTCTCTTTTCACCTCTATTTCTCTTCTCAAACACTTTTCCTCTTTAACTTTCTCACCAAAACTCGCACTCACATCCAAGACACGTCCACACTCTTCCACCGGCCTTCCTCGAATCCTGATAATAATATAATAGATGCAGTTTTAAAAGTCAACAATGAGTCTTGGGAAACAGCAGATAAAAATATATAGTATCCGTTTAGAATGGAATTGTCGACTTTTGGTCTCATATTATTACGAGGTAATAAAATTGTTATACCAGAAGCTTTAACAAACCAAATTCTAGAGTTAGCTCACGAAGGACATCGAGGTGAAACAGTAATGAAAAGACGCTTGAGAGCAAAAGTATGGTGGCCAACTGTAGACAGACAGGCAGAAAATTTTGTAAAATGTTGTAGAGATTGTTTATTGGTGTCTCAACCAAACATACCGTCATTAATGTCAAGACATAAATTTCCTGACGGCCCTTGGCAATGTCTGGCAATAGATCTGATGGGTTCTTTACCGAATAAAGAAATGGTTTTCGTTGTCATTGATTATTATTCTAGATACCAAGAAATCAAGTTACTAAAGTTATAATTAAACATCTACTTGAAATATTTTCTCGACTTGGATTTCCTAAAAGCATAAGAGCTGATAATGGACCACAATTTGACAGCAATGAGTTCAAGGAATTTTGCAGTAGAAATAATATTGAACTAATTCAAACCATACCTTACTGACCACAAGCTAACGGTGAAGTTAAAAATATGAATAAATCAATTTTGAAGAGGTTACAAATTGCTCAATCTAAAGGGAATAATTATCGTACTGAAACGTAGAAATTTCTTTTGATGTACCATGTTACGCCGCATGGAACCACTGGCAAGTCTCTATCAGAACTTATGTTTGGAAGGAACATAAGAGATCGAATTCCGTCAATTAATGATCTCGTACTGGATACTGTAGATGAAGAGGCCAAAAACAATGATATAGTACGAAAAGAAAAAGGAAAGGAGAGAGAAGATGTAGCTAGAGGGTCAAGATTTTGTGATATTCGTCCAGGTGACAAAGTTCTGGTTCAAAATATGGTACTACCAAATAAATTATGTGCTCGTTATGACAGTGATGAATATGAAGTAGTAGAAAGAAAAGGAAACGAAGTATTGTTGATGAAAGACGGAAAAGTATTAAGGAGACAAGTAAGCCATCTAAAGAAAATTGAAAGTGATATTTCTAATGCTACAGGTTTCAAACAAATAGAACAGCAAACAGTTTCATCTAGTATCAACCTGGGACATGGACCAACTACATCACAATTTTCCAAGAATATAAATGAAGATTTTGAGAGTCAAGCGGAGCTACCACATGAAGTTTCCATTGAAGAACAGAAAAACTATCCTCGAACTCCACAAAAGGACATTTTTAAAAATCAGCAGACAACTCCTTCACTCCCAAAAGTCCATTGAAACTAAAAAAAAAAGGAGGGAATGTGGAGACCCGTTGAACGAGGCTAGATGTCGCGTTATGGTTGTATAGCAACAGGGGCGTTGTTGATGATTTTTCGGAGTGGTTATAAAAATATGTGCTGACGAATTATAGTTAATCTTAGTTCATTGCAATTAAGTAAAATATAATAATATACATTGCTTTGTAAGAAATTAATAAACTTGTTCATCTGTTATAAGTATTTTCATATTTACTTATTATCATTAAATATACATTTGCAAGGTACCACACCAAGAGGGAATCTGCTCGGAAAAAGACGAAGACAATTCCTTCGGCCGGGAAGGTTATGGTGACTGAAGTGTTGCAAGAATGGTTTGCAGCTTTTCCAGCAAAATCCGCAAGACTTTAAGCGTCGTTCATCACTGCAGATGAAACATGGATACATCACTACACTCCTGAGACCAAAGAATAGTCTAAACAAGTGGGTTACCAAGGGGGAATCTGCTCCGAAAAAGGCGAAGACAATTCCTTCGGCCGGGAAGGTTATGGCCACTGTCTTTTGGGATTCGCTAGGAATAATCTTCATATACTATCTGGAAAAGGGTAAAACCATTACAGGCGAATATTATTCATCGTTATTGGATCGTTTGAAAACCGGGTTGCTAGAGAAACGTCAACGATTGGCCCACAAAAAAGTCCTCTTCCACCACGACAATGGGCCAGCTCACGCCTCAGCAGTTATGGCCATAAAACTGATGGAGATAGGGTTCCAACTCGTTTCACATCCCCCCTATCCTCCAGACTTGGCTCCGTCGGACTACTATTTGTTCCCTAATATCAAAAAATGACTGGCGAGGAAATGATTTTATTCAAACGAGGAGGTGATTGTAGAAACGAATGCCTATTTTACAGACTTGGACAAATCCTATTATTTGGAAGGGATTAACAAACTAGAGCAGCGTTGGATGAAGTGTATAAGCCTAAAAGGAGAGTATGGTGAAAAATAAAAAAGATTTATTAAAAAAAATCAAGCAGTTTTTATTTTTGTACGGACTTTTTAAACGACTCTCGTACTTCTTCAACGGTTTCGGACTTCCGTCCAATTGCTCTGCTTTTCTTCCTATCAAAGGTTTTTGATAAGCTCGCCCACTACCAAATCACGGAGTATTTAAATAAAACCGAATTTTCCGATCTCCACTAGACTGGAATCAGACGGCATCTAGTCCCAGATGGCACTGATTAAACTGACAGACGACATACACTGCCCATCAATTACTTTTGCCATGCTTACCTCAAAATTAGGCAAACTTGAAAGTTTTGTATCTCGGTTGGAAATCATCGTATCACAAAAAACCGCATGGCATTTCAAAGGTAATTGCAAAAGCTTCCATTTAAGACGTGCAGAGACTTAAAAATGAAAATATGTGTTTTTTACAGTAAAAAAACTGATTGACAAAATTTCAATTTTTTTAACCTCGACTTAAATCAATGCCAATTTAGAACCAGGCGGTGGAGGGCAAATCGACCGGAGGGGTTCGGAGGGTAATGTCTTTCCCTTTAAAATTAGCCCCCGTGGGGTTCTATCCGATATTTTTTAACCGAGTTACGGCGTTTTTTGTAAAAAAATAACCTTATTTTTCAATCCTCAATCACTTCGACTTGCGTACGTTTTGGAAAAAAATGCCAAGAAGAAAAAAGTTTCATTTTATGCCTAAAAATACGAAAATAAAGTCAAAATAAAGAAATAGAGAAAATATTTTTTTTCGGTTTTTTAGCGCATTAAAAAAATAAAGGAATTTAACTTTTTTTTTACGCTTCGTTTTAAAATGTCCAGGGACGTAGTAAATCACAAAAAACTAAAACTAATCGTAAAAAAAAAATTAAATTCCTTTATTTTTTTAATGCGCTAAAAAACCGAAAAAAAATTTTTTCTCTATTTCTTTATTTTGACTTTATTTTCGTATTCTTGGGTACAAAATGAAACTTTTTTCTCCTTGGCATTTTTTTCCAAAACGTACGCAAGTCAAAGTGATTGAGGATTGAAAAATAAGGTTATTTTTTTACAAAAAACGCCGTAACTCGGTTAAAGACATCGGATAGAACCCCGCGGGGGCTAATTTTAAAGGGAAAGACATTACCCTCCGAACTCCTCCGGTCGATTTGCCCTCCACCGCCTGGTTCTAAATTGGCATTGATTTAAGTCGAGTTTAAAAAAATTGAAATTTTGTCAATCAGTTTTTTTACTGTAAAAAACACATATTTTCATTTTTAAGTCTCTGCACGTTTTAAATGGAAGCTTTTGCAATTACCTTTAAAATGCCCTGCTATTTTTTGCTATTTTTGTGATACGATGATTTCCGACCGAGATACAAAACTTTCAAGTTTGCCTAATTTTGAGGTAAGCGAGGCAAAAGTGATTGACGGGCAGTGTATATACGAGGTGTGATCAAAAAGTAAGGTGAATTTTTATTTTTCTCAAAAAATATTTATTTATTCATCAATTTTTATTTTATCTCCTTCAAAGTAATCCCCCTCGGATATAATGCACTTGTGCCAACGCTTTTTCCAATCCTCAAAGCATTTCAAAAAATCATTTTTTGTGATCTTGTTTAGTTCATCCTTCGATGCCGTCTTTATCTCCTCAATCGTGGCAAAACGCCGTCCTTTCATGGGCCTCTTCAGTTTTGGGAACAAGAAGAAGTCACAGGGGGCCAGATCTGGGGAATACGGTGCCTGTGGCATCGTTACTGTGTTGGTTTTAGTCAAAAATTCGCGCACAAGCAACGATGTGTGAGCAGGGGCGTTATCATGGTGCAAAAGCCAATTTTTATTTTTCCACAAATTCGGACGTTTCTGGCGGATTGCTTCGCGCAAATTGCGCATAACTTGCAGGTAATATTCCTTATTTACTGTTCTACCCTGTGGCAAGAACTCATGATGCACCACGCCCCTGCAGTCAAAGAAAACTGTAAGCAAAACCTTTACATTTGATCGAACTTGGCGTGCTTTTTTTGGTCTTGGTGATCCAGAATGCCTCCACTGGGACGATTACATCTTAGTCTCGACGTCATAACCGTATACCCATGTTTCGTCACCTGTTATAACCCTGTTGAGTAAATCTGGATCATCGTTGACGTCATTCAGTAGCTCTTGGGCGATGCTCATGCGACGTTTCTTTTGGTCGAAATTGAGCAATTTCGGAACAAACTTCGCTGACACACGTCTCATGTCTAAAACACTCGTCAAAATTGATTGGCACGAACCAAATGAGATACCAATATCATCAGCAATTTCTCTAATGGTAATTCGACGATTTCCCAACACTATTTTCTTCACTTCTTCAACATTCTCATCAGTTGTTGATGTGCTGGGGCGTCCAGAACGAGGTTCGTCGTCGGTGTCTTCTCGGCCTTCTTGGAAGAGTTTATACCACTTGTAAACATTTTTTTGGCTTAAAGTAGACTCACCGTATGCCACTTTCAGCATTTCAAGTGTTTTGGAATATTTGATTCCATTTTTCACACAAAATTTAATGCAAACTCTTTGATCCATGTTTTTAGACAGCAGCAAATCGTGGGGCACGCAAAACACTTCTAACCTTGATGCCTCTCACAAACAAACCAAACATACTACAAAGCTGAAATTTGGAACGTATGTTCTAGACGAGTGTACCGACATAACCAAATAAAAAAGTCGAAGATCGAACGGACGTAGCCCGCTAAATTTCAAAATTCACCTTACTTTTTGATCACACCTCGTATGTTGCTTCTTTTTGGTGGAAATTTCTTTAGGAGTAGGGACGGGAGGTGTGGTGTTTGAGGTCTGATTCGTGAATGGGGTTATTGCTTGTGGGTTCTCATTTTTTTGTTTGTCTATTACTATTTCATCCAATGCATATTTTTCATCTTTTGATGGAGTTTGATTTCTCTGTTTGAGCAGTGGTTTGTTCAGTGCCACCAGTAATTGTGTTATTGAACTAAATATGGCTCCTAGCAAATATGCAGAAATTCCATATATAGAGTGTAGAGTGTAGCCTCTGATTATTACATTGATTAAACTTTTACCGCATTGAAATATAATGGCGATCATTATGATGGCAGAACTTATAGAAATAAATTTAGTTAGTTTGGTGATGAACTTGTTCCATGTGCTTCCAGCGATGTTTGTTAGTGTATGTTCTGTCAGTATTAGGTTTGATACTAATCCTCCCTCTATACTTTCGTCGCCTAGCATACTTCTCGCGATTACGTTGAGGAGTGATGCTTTCTCCATGGGAAAGAGGATGTGATTTTGTAGTTTTTGTAGGTCTTCTTGGGAGTAGATCCCACTGGTCGCCAATGATTCTAGTTCCGTCGGTTTCCATGTTATTTTGGTGGTCGGTTTCAAGGTCAGAACTGCGTTGGTTGTTCTTCTCGGTGTTAGTGTCAAATTTATCCATTCGTTTCCTATTTTGTAGTATTGGGGAATGATTGTGTTACAATTTATTTCTGTTCCTGTTTTCATTAAGATGTGTGTTTTTGGTGTGAGGTAAAATGTTTCGTTTCTTGAAATGACTGGAAGTTGCGAGAAACATTTGTCTGTATGAAGTAGTTGAACTTCTGTAGGTGTACATTGTATAATATGTACGGCTTCCCCTACAAGGCGAGCTGTGTACCCGGGCTTCTCCATGATGTTGTACGCAAATTCATCTGGTGAGAAGGACGCCAGGGATAAGGAGTTATATAGGACTTTCCTTTCCAATTCACATTTTTGTTGCAATATATCTATATAGAGGTTTTTTATTTCGACCCTGAAATGTTTCTCTACATACACAAATTTGCTATTGAAATACGTGAATAGATCATAGCTAAGTATCCCTTGCTTCGTTTGAATATCATTGTCGTACAAAATATTGAATTGGGTTCGTTCATATATAAAAAGTTTTGGATGTTCAGTTATGATTAAGATTCTGTTGCAAAAACTCATGTTCCCTCTAGTTCACAATGCAAAGGATACTTCGTTCGTACTTATGCTAAAAATCGTTTCATGATCGGGTGAGCTTATTTTAGTGACCGTTCCTCTATACAGTATATCGTATTAATTCTCGAAACAGTCCTCGTGCGGTAGTAATGACCAAAAGGTGTAACCCCCTTCCATATCGATACAATGTTGGTCCGAAAACTTACATACTGTACCCGAATTTAATCTTAATCTATCATTGTTTAATTCGACTGCTGCATAGCTTTCTAACAAGGTTATTTTTATAAGTCCCTGTACGAGAACATCGCTCCACGTACCAAATCGGTCGGCGTAGGCTGCCCCTGAACAAGTTTTTCCCTTAACGTTTCCTGCTAGATCTAAACCTACACTTTTTGTCAAGTTAATCCTTAGGTCGGCTATTGTGTGTGCGTTATCATATTTAAAAATACCCGTATCATGTATAGCTTTACAGTTGTCGTGTGATATTTCGTAAATGTATTCTTGGATTGAATTTGCGGTTGGGCCTAAATGATTAAACATACCGCAATGAAAAATTGTTCGCCTTATTTCTATTTTACATTGTATGATTTTCATTGATTTGAATTCCGTTTTTTGTAATAGTTCGATAGTGGTTTGTGTGCTATTTACTTGAATTTCTTGAAAGTTGCATTCCCCTGCATCCAAGAGTGAATATGTTGTAATAGTAGGGTTCGTTGAGCAGCAATTGAAGCCAATAAGTCCTTTGCTTGTTGAAAAGGAGGTGATTATGATTAAGATAGTCATTGATTTTTGCGCCATTGTGTTTCCTGGAAATAGAATTAGATTACTATGCTTGTTTTGCTACGCTTAATTTATTGGCATGAATTGTTTTTGGTTTTCCATTGTAATCGATTACAACACTGCCTTTTTCAGTTATTTTTAATACTTCAAAAGGTCCTAAATATTTATTTTTCTCTAATTTCCCCGGTCTTGGTTCTTTCATGAACCATACTTTATCTCCAATTTTAAAATTTACTGGATTTGTAAATCGGTCATAATAATTTTTTGATTTTTGTTTTGAGGTTATTAGATTTTCTCTAGCCATGTGTGATATTATATTCATGTTTTTTATTAAGTTCTCTAGGTATCCTTTAAAAGTTGGTAATTGTTCGGATTTTTTTAATGGTACACTAGATGGTAGTTTAGCTGGAAAAGTAAAAACTAATTCATGTGGTGTGAAATTGTGACTAGTGTGTACGCTGATGTTGTAGTTGAATTGGGCCAATTCTAGGAGTTTGTCCCAATCACATTTTTTTGATGTAAATTGTTTGATGTATTCACAAAGCGGATGGTTAGCTCTTTCGACAGATCCATTAGATTGAGGTGAAAATGACGATGTTTCAATTTTTTCGAAATGAAATCTTTTGGCAATTTGTTTTAACATTTTGCTTCTGAAGTTTTGTGCTCTGTCCGTTAGTACTATTTTTGGAGTTCCGAAAGTACAAATAAACCTTTTTATAAAAGCTTCGCTTACAGCTTCCGCTGTTTGGTCTTTTAATGCCACTAATGTGATAAATTTTGAAAGTTGGTCTTGAATTGAAAGTATGTACCGATTATTACTTTTTGTAATATCAAATGGCCCCATTATATCCATGGCAACTTTATCAAAAGTTTTGAAAGGTGTATCTGTTATAATCATTGGTTGTCGTGTAGGTTTACGTTTTAATTTATTTCTTTGACATTCTATACACATGGAAATTCTTTTTTGTATGTCGTTCTTTAGGTTTTCCCAACAGTATTTATCTTTAATTCTATTGTAAGTTCGATTCACTCCCGAATGACCTCCTAATCTCGAAGAATGATATATTTCAAAAATTTTATTTCTCTGGTCTAACTCACATATATATTCAACATGATTCATACAAACAATAGTCTTTATGTTAGTTCCTATGAAAGTATCATTTATGATTTCTTCTATTTCTGACCATTGTATGTTTCTTATGTCAATGTTTTTTGAAATACTCAGCATAGAGATCTAATTTTATAATAGAAGTCTTTTCAAATTTTTGAACAATTCGGCTAAATTTTGTTTTACTGTTTCTGTCGCTGCGGCAGTGTTCAGGCACAAGATAAATATTTTTCGTTTACCGTAGTTTAATGTTTCTAAATTATTACTGGATACATTTTTGTTTATTTTCAAATTTTTTTCTGCAAGTATGTTACTCGTATTTTTGTCTAGCCCTTCATGTTTTTCAGAGATTAAATGGATAATGTTATCATTACGAAGTTGTATAGAACTTTTGCTATAAATGACATGACCTCTATTATAATCATTATTAATGCTACTATTTTTGATACATTTTTTATCTATATTGTTGCGTTTGTATGTATGTTTCCGTTTGTTCTTTTCCTGAATGCATGCGTGATTTGTAATTTGTTCCTATTTGTCAATGTTTAATGATTTTGTCTGTACTACCTCTTCTAAGGTTCTTTTTCTTTGTGCTCGTGTCATAACACAAATTTTTGGTTCTACCGCAATCCGCGATAAGCAGTCAGCTGGACCGTTTTCTTTGCCTGGGCGATAAATTATGTCAAAATCGTAATCAACTAGTTTTAGTCGCCATTTATGTACTCTACTATTATTATCAGCCGATTTTAATGAAAGTAGAGGTTTGTGGTCCGTTACTACCGTAAATTTATTTCCGAATAAGTATGTTCTAAATGTTTTAATAGCGAAAATTATTGCAAGAGCCTCTCTTTCATAAGTCATATAATTCTGTTCTGTTTTGTTCAAAACCCTTGAAGCGTATGCGATGGGTCTATCGTACCCTCATTCTCCCTGGGAAAGGACCGCGCCCAAACTATGATTCGATGCGTCTGTTTTAACGATGTAAGGTTTGTTAAATTGTGGATATTGTAGGATAGGTGCTTCGCATAATAGTTTTTTTAATTTATTTAAAGCTTCCTGTTGTTCATTGTTCCAGAAAAATGTTGTGTTTTTATGTAAGAGTATAGTTAATGGTTTTGTTACTTCTGCAAAATTTGGAATAAAACGTCTATAATAGTTGCATAGCCCTAAGAACTCTCTAACGTTTTTCGTAATTGTCGGTTTGGAAAAGCTTCAACAGCTTGTACTTTTTTTTTATCTGGTTTAATCCCATGTTTACTGATAATATGTCCCAAAAAAGATACTTCTGTTTTGAGCCAATCGCATTTTTGAGGTTCAAGTTTTAGGTTAGCTTCTCTTAGTTTTTGAGCTATTTCAGAAAAACGTTTATTGACCTCATCCACTGTTTCTCCAAAGATGATTATATCGTCAATAAAAACAAAGCATGTATTGGCGATTAAGTCCCCCAAAATTGTATTAAGAATTCTTTGAAATGTTCTAGGCGAGTTTACTAATCCGAATGGTAAAACGAGAAATTCAAATCTTCCTAATGGATGTATGCTAAACGCTGGTTTGAAAATATCTTTCGGGTGCATTGCTGATGGAAGCCGGATTTTAGATCGACAACATGATAAAATTTTGCTTTCCCGAGTTGATTAAATATTTCTGTTATGTTTGGAATTAGATATGGGTCAGGAACGGTTTTTTCATTCAATTTCCTGTAGTCAATTACTAATCGCCATCTAGCTTTCCCGTCTGCTAAGCTCTTTTTCTTCACTACCCATGTTGGTGCATTGAAAGCACTTTTCGATTTCCTTATTAAATTATTAGATATTAATGATTTTACTTCTTCAATAGCAATATCTCGTAATTTGTGTGGCAAGGGAAATTGTTTGACGTAAACCGGTTTGTTGTCTGTTAAATTAATTTCATGTTGTTCTATATTACATGTACCTAATCTGTCGCCATAGGCCCAAAATACATCTTCGTTTTCCTCAATAAGTTCTTTCATTATCTTATAGTTGATTCCGATTAAATCTCTCAAATTTATTTTTTCTAATACTCCTTGTGGCTTAATTGATTTCCTTCAATTTTATTTTGTTCCTCTCCTAGAAAGTTTATGCTACCCGCGTATACAATTTCATTTTCATTGACATTGAAATCTATATTTTCCGTTAGTTCAATACTGCTTGGAAAGTTTTCTAAGTCGAAAGATAAATATTGATATGTTTGGATTTCTTCTGAAACAGTATTTTCCGAAGGGAATTCTATTCCTATATTTTTTTTTATAACCGATATAAATTGTTTATAATCATAATTGTCTGCATAATCATCCTTTGTGTTAGTCATTTCATCAGTACTCATTGCTACATTTATATCGGTAATCATGTGTTCTATTTTGGAAGGGTCTTTCTCTAATTCAGCTTCCAAGTTCGTTATTCCCTTGGAAGAAAAAGGTATTAGTAATGAGTTTTTACAACTTTCGATTTCGCGTTCTACTGTTAAATCCTTTACAGTCATTGTTTCGTTATTTATTTTATCCGTTGTTGTTGTGCAAGGAAATGTAACAGATTCGGGGTCTTCTAGTATATTTTCTCTTTCTAGTGGATGAAATTTGTTATTTTCCTCAAAGATTTTCGATTCTTCGTAGTGTTTTTCTTTTTCGTTTTTTGTTTTATTTTCCTTATTAATGCCATGTAAAATTTGACTTAAAAATCCCTTTTGTTCTTTTGTTATCCTTGATTCCTCTTTCTTTTTGTTTTCGGTAAAAACGATTGAGTTCATTTGAGTCAACGGTATTGATACAAGTTTTATTTTCTTACTATTTATTTCCAAATAACCTTCATCTAATCTTAACTTATTTTCTTTCAGAACAGGTATGCCAAGAATGCCGTCATAAGGGATTGAAAATTCTCTTGGTACAATATGAAAATCAATTAACAACCCATTAGTTGTTATTTTTATCAGACCTAATGTTTGAAATGTTTTATCAGTAATACCGGATAATGAAATTTTTTCTGAGTCCAAAATAGCGTTTGATGGTATATAATCGCTTTTTATGATATTGATTTGAGCTCCGCTATCTATAAGTAAATTAAAATTAACACCCGAAAACGGATTCGGTACCTGTATGTATTGTAACAAATTTTTTAATTTTAGGAAATACATTGGCATTTTAGTTTCAATAATATTTGTAAGTTCTATATTGTCATTATATTCATTATAAAGTTTCTTTTGTTTATCATTTTGGAGGCATACTTTATTATTTTTTTTCGATTTGGTTTGCGACTCATATTGTCCTATTAAATTTAATGCGTGAGTTTCATTTTGGTCATTAATGTCCATGTTTCGTGTTGTCGTTTTTTCGTCTCCTAATTCTGCAGCGAGTGACTTTTTATTTATTTCCTCCGTGCACTCATATTCGGAAGAATCTATTCGTTTCCCTGATTATTACGTCTGAAACAAGTCGACTCTGTATGATCGGTACGTTTACAAATTGTACAAAATTTTTCTTGGTTATTTTCTAGTGATTTTATAATTGGACATGATTCGACTTTATGACCTGATTCCTTGCAAAAAGTACAAATACTAGTAGTTTTTACGTTTCTTTCTAAAGCTGTCAATTTCAAACAATTGTCAATTATATGATTATTCATGTGGCAATAATCACACTTAATGTTATTATTTCTTTTCCCAAAATTATTGAATCGTGATGGTCCGTTATCGTGATTAAAATTTCCATTTCTGCGTTTATCGTCACTAGAATTTGTATTTGAACTGATTTTATTATCGTTACTTCTATTGTTCTTACTATAGCTTACCAGGATTCTTGCCAATTCACAATTATTGGCTTCATGATCTTTTTCTTTACAGATTGTACACATTGCAAATCTACATTCTTTTGTTTCGTCCGCGTTTGGGCAATATTTTACTGAGTGACCGATTTCATTGCAACGTCTGCATGTCACATTCGGGTAATTGCGTATCGTATGGTCGCTGCTGTCGCAAGCAGCGCAAAAGTTCGCGGATTTGAAAGATTTTGAACAGTTGTGCGGGGCGTGTCCGCTTTCCTTACATTTCTAACATACTTCAAATTCTATAATAAATGGGCATTGTGTAACCGTATGACCCATCATCTGACAATATTGACAATGATTTCCTTAACTAAATCTGCAACGTATTTAAGCGGTAAACGTAACGGTTGCGTCATTTTGTTGCTTGTTTCTACACCGTCGTTATTGACTTGTTCAAATTTATTTGTTTGAATGATTGGATTATAGAGTACTACTTGTCTGTCCGTTCCGTTCGTATTTATTGTACGTTTCGCGTCTTTGCAAATACTCTCATCGTTACAAATAACACCAATATCTGTGTATTCGTTATTATTAAATGAAAATTCGTAATTCTGATCAAGAGTAAAGTCCAAATCTAATAATGAGTTTGAGTGTTCAAAATTTTGTGTTAATCGTTTAAGTATATTTTCTACAGAGTTGTTTACGTCCAACGTATTAAATACTTGAACTTCTTGTACCGTGTTTTCGTTAGGTGTTACTATATTATTTAATGTGTTTTTCGTATTTTCCCTACTAATTCCTTTAGAAGGAGAGTGTACCAATTTCCTTGATCGTTTGAAACGATCTATAACGGATGTGCTCGGTTGCACTATATCACTTTCCAAATCTGGTTTATTTTTTACCTGAAGCCGCGTGAGTCATTTTGCTTTAATAGGGCTAGAGAGGTTTTTGTTACTCATTAAAATGTGATTTCATCTAGGATGTTATTTTATATAAAACAAACACCCATTTAGTACCGGAACCAATTGTTATGTCGCGACTACGTAGCCGTGACGTGTAGTTTTAGAATAAGTATGATCATTTATTTATTAGAAATTGTTATAGTGACAGGAACTTACCTGGGTTATTATTTCGAGTTAAATTAGCTACTTAGTTCTATCTCGATGAAGTATATGTGAGGTCGGTCGGAAATGATGCACTAACACTCGATTCAAGTAATTATTTATTTATTCAAAGACAGAAATGATTTCTCAAAAAAATAACAATAGGTAAATTGTACGTTATTCGGCCGTCGCAATTCGCGAATCAGCTCGTAAGAACTTTAACAAATTTTAATGCTATTGAGTAGTCGCGCGTCGCGAATCCGCTGCCGAAAAGTCGAGTCTCTGTTTTTATATTGACTCTTCAGCCCGTATTAATGTGTTGAGTAATCAAAAAATCAAAATGTCGGGCGCCCCAAATTTTCGGACTACTTATCTTTTAATTTCGCTCAGTTTGTATTTCGTAAAAATGCCGTTCGTCGTTTATACATTATTTCGTTTTTAATCGATTGCTGATGAAAACAAAATGAAGAAATATTTACGTCTCAGGACGTAACAAATGCTTATAAGTAAATAAATGTGTAAATACTTTAATATTTAAATAAATTATAATGAATTTTACATAACATATTAAAATGAAAACTATTGAGATATTCTAAAATTACTTTATTTCATTTTTCATAACACATATTTCATTACAATTATTTTTGTTGCAATCATTATGATTTCAATTTTTTACATATTGTCACATTTATCGTTAAACTTGCAAATATCATTTATTTTTTGCAATCAATTATTATAAATTATTTTCATACTGAAACAAATACACGTGCGTATATCATTCTGAAAAAAACAGAATTTCGAACTACTTTTTACGAGGGGAACTACAGAGATCTGCCGTTCTATAGAAAATGAATAGAACAATGCTAAAAAAATTCGGCGTGTAGTTTGAAACTTTCTCAATGCAATTGCTAAATAGTTTTCAAAAAAAAATTTAGTATCATTTCAATGACATATTCGACTGATATCGGAGTTGGTAAAATTATTAAATAATGATTAAACATTATAATTTTCAATGATTTTATGAATAAATTTTTAAACATTTAAATGCCAATCTGCTAAATTTTCCAACTAATTATAGAATAACTAATTTTTTTTCAAAATTATTTAGCAATTGCATAGAGGAAGCTTCAAATTACGCGCTAAGTTTTTTTCGCGATGTTCTATTCAATTTTACTAGACCGACAGGTCTCTGAAGTTATTCTCGTAAAAAGTAACTCAGAATTCTGTGTTATTTGTTCTTCTTATCGCTGTTACGACTTAGTTCATTAAACTAGACCAACTGCTGGAAAATCAATTGACGCGCAAAATTAAAAGATTTAACGATATTTTTTCTATATCATTGTGCGATTTTTTCTGCCGAGCTACACGCTCGGAACGTAAAAGATCTATTATTTTTTAGCAGTAAGTAGTGTGTGTATGCTGGCTGCAATTTTGTGTTTATGTGCTTCTACTGCTTATGTAATACATTAAAATATTGCAAACATCGTTTAATAACATGTACATATTGATTTTTCAAAGGATTTTCATTATTTATAACGCTATAAATTTTGTTCTTTCTGTAAGTATTCTTTTTCTTTGTATAAATATATTATCATATTCATCTTTTGCTTTCAAAACAGTGTAGTTAAAAGCATTCGAAAATATAGTAAAATTTAAGCTTATATTTATGATTTTATTTATATATCCTTTATCCTTTAATGCTAATGAAAATGAATTATATACACGCATATATTTGTTTCGGTATAAAAATAATTTGTAATAAAGAATCGCAAAACAAATGATGTTATTAATTCTAACGATAAGTGCGACAATAGAAATGAAATGAAAAACAGGAATGATGATAATAATCATTGAAATCATAATAATGATTACAACTAAAATAATAATTGTAATGACGTATGCGTCAAGAAAATTGAAATAAAATAATTTTAGAATAGGGGAAGGGGTTTCGACTCGTGGAAGGGAGTAGACGTGTCTTGACTATGAGTGCGAGTTTGGGTGAAAAAGTTTGAGAGGAAAGTGTTTGAGGAGAGAGATAGAGGTGAAAAAAGCATGGAGGCGGAAGAGAAGTGGAGAGGAGAGAGAGAAAGGCTTGGAGAAGAGCAGGAAAGAGCAGAGAAAGAGGAATAAAGAAACAAGAAAAGTTGAGGTTAAGAGAGAAAATTAAGAAGCGGGAAAGGTAAGTAGAGAGGAGGGGCGGTAAGAAGTAAAGGCGGAGACAAAAAAGGTAAGACAGGGAATAAAGGTGAGATACGAGTACAAGTAGAGAGACAAATTAAGGTGTACGGGATAGTGATGGAAAGATTTGTGACAACAGAAAAATTAAGAGATAAAGGTGGAAGAATGGATAAGAAAGGTCCAGAGGAGGAAAAGAAGAAAATAATAAAGGTGGTGAGGGGGAGAGAGAGCGGAGAGGGGCTGAGGGAAAATATTAGAGGGGAAATGACAGACGTAAAAAGATGCAAGAGCGAGATGGATGGGGAGGGGGGAGAAGGATTGGACAACATGATAAGAGAAGTGGGAAAAAGTAGTGGTGCAGAAGATATAATGGAAAAGATACGGGCAGATATAAGGGATTTAAGAGAGGTATAGGAGGAAGATAGGAGAGAATGGACAGAAAAATTTAAAGAAATGATGGAAAAAATGGAAATAATGGAGACAGAGGGGAAAAGAAGAGAAGAAAGATGGGAGAAAGAAATAGGAAAAGTTAGGAGAGATTAAGAGAGAGAGAGAGAGAGAGAGAGAGAGAGAGAGAGAGAGAGAGAGAGAGAGAGAGAGAGAGAGAGAGAGAGAGAGAGAGAGAGAGAGAGAGAGAGAGAGAGAGAGAGAAGAAAGAAGGAAAGAGACGAAAGAAGAAAGGGAAAAAGCAGAACTTAGAGAAAAGAAACTGCAGGAAAAATGGAGAGAGACGATGTACCAGTTGGAAGAAGCGTGTGTGAAATTAAAAGAAAGTATAGAAGGAGGAAACGAGAAGCAAAGAGGAACAAAAGTAGATAATAAGGAAGAAATAGAATATATGAGAGAGAAAATGGATAGAGAAAGTAGTTTATACAATATAATAGTTACAGACTTAGAGGGTGGGTTAAGATGGGAAAAGAAGGGTGAGGCAGAAGACTGGTTAAGAGAGGAACTAGAAATAAAAGGGGAAATAGTGAATATGAGAAGAATAGGAGGGACAGCGGTGAGGGATGATCATGGGAACAAAAAGAAGGAATCATGAAGAGGAAAAAGAAGCTGGGGCAGAAAAAGATCTTTATAGATCAGGACTGGACGTGGAAGCAGAGGTAGATAAGAGAGGAAGTAAGAAGGAAAGCGAGAGAAATAAAAGGTAAAGATAAAGAGGTAAAGATGTGGCATAACGGGTCGAAGTCAGAAGAAGAAGAATGGTGGTGGAGCGAGAAAGAGGGAAAAATGGTAGGAAAAAGGGCTGAAGGGTTTCGAAAACAATAGAGAAAAAGAGAGAGAGAGAGAGGAGGGAAGGGAGAGAGAGCGAAGAGAGTCAGTAAAGATACTATTCCGGAACGTGGCGGGGATTAAGAGCATGGAGGAAGACGACTGGGAATATGTTAGGGAATTTGATATAATAGGATTAACCGAAACCTAGGCGAAGAGGCAAGGAGCAAAAGCTGGGGTGGAGAAGAAACTGAAAGGGTATAACATAGAGTGGAGAGACTCAAGAAGAGAAGGAAGAAGGGGGATAGAAATAGAGGGAGGAATAATGGCGGTAAGAGAGAGGAAAGGGATGAGTAAAGTCGAATGGAAGAAAGAAAGAAAGAAGAATGGAAGAAAGAAAGAAGAAGTGAGATAATAGCAGGAGCAATAAAGATCGGAGGGAGGAAATACATTGTAGCAACGGTGTATATGCAATATGAGAAAAAGGGAAATTATGAATACCTAAGCGAAGAGATAGAGGAGAATAGAGGAAAAACAATAATTATAGGAGGAAACTTCAACGCAAGAACAGGAAATGAAGGGAGAGAATGGGAGACAGAAGAAAACCTAGACGAAATAAAGGCCAAACATAAAGTGTTAAACGCAGAAGAATTGCGGAATAAGGAAGAAAAGAATTGGATTAGATGAAAATATAGGAAAAGAAGAATGGTTAAAGCACTTCAAGGGACAACTGGGAGAGAAAGAAGAGGAGGAAAGCAAAGGGAAAGAAACCGAAAACAGCGAAGGAGAGAAAGGTGAAGAGATTAAAGTAAGAGAAGTAAAAGAGGTATTAAGAAAAATGAAAAAGAAAAAGGCGACAGGAGAAGATGGTTTAACGAATGAAGCGTGGACACGGTACTCCGGAAGCCGATTTAAATGAGACAAAAATGCAGAGAAAATCTGTCTGGACAAAACGATTGTATCTATAAAAACGAATCGAAATCAGCTTGTCTTACCTCTAGGTTTGTCCTTTAATAAGTTTTGGACCATTTTTAAAATTTTAATTTACAAAAATTTAAAATCTCGTACCGAAAATTTATTTAAGTTATTTTAAATGTGTATAATTATACAGTGCCGGTCAGCCACTTTTACCCCCCCACGGGCAAAATCAGTCTAACTTCAAAGTTTTATATCTCTGGTAGAAATTAACGTACAGAGACGCGCGTGGGTGCGTTTGAAAGGTCTTTCGGAGAGCTTTTAAATGATATGACTCACGGTTGCCATCGATTGTTTTTTTAAATTTTGCAACAATTATGCAAAATTTAAAATTCTGAAATTTTTTTATTATTTTTGACAATTAGCCAATTTTGGAAAAAAAATCGTACGAAAATTTTAAGTACACCATTTTTTAGCTATTACCAAGCCCTATCTGAATCACTCATCAAAAATTTATTTTCGTCAAATATGACGCGCGCACGGGCATTTTTTCCTGGAAGTGAAGTTTTTTTCAACATTTTTTATCTCCGTCAAATTGTAACAATCGAAAAAATTTTTATAGGAGAAAAAATGTTTGTTTTTTCACGTAGAATACTGCAATAATTTTTTTTTCGGTTTTTCGAAAAATTTTTTTTTTCGGTTTTTTTCAATTTTTTTTTTCTCACAGTCGGTACGCTAAAAAGATGAGAAACCACAAAAAAAAATTTTTTTCCACCCATTCAATAATACTACATAACAAGTATCGTAAATTACATAAAAAAAAAATCTTTTTTTTTCGACCTTGAAAAATAATTTAAACCGAAAAAAAAAATTTTTCGAAAAACCGAAAAAAAAAATTATTGCAGTATTCTACGTGAAAAAACAAACATTTTTTCTCCTATAAAATTTTTTTTGATTGTTACAATTTGACGGAGATAAAAAATGTTGAAAAAAACTGTCACTTACTTACAAAATGCCCGTGCGCGCGTCATATTTGACGAAAATAAATTTTTGATGAGTGATTCAGATAGGGCTTGGTAATAGCTAAAAAATGGTGTACTTAAAATTTTCGTACGATTTTTTTTCCAAAATTGGCTAATTGTCAAAAATAATAAAAAAATTTCAGAATTTTAAATTTTGCATACTTGTTGCAAAATTTAAAAAAACAATCGATGGCAACCGTGAGTCATATCATTTGAAAGCTCTCCGAAAGACCTTTCAAACGCACCCACGCGCGTCTCTGTACGTTAATTTCTACCAGAGATATAAAACTTTGAAGTTAGACTGATTTTGCCCGTGGGGGGGGGGGTAAAAGTGGCTGACCGGCACTGTATGTATAATAATAAAGAAACATGTAGAGACATTTAGTAAAAAAAAACAAAACGATAAATAATGTGACAAAAATAGTATATTATATCAAATTATTAATCATATACATAATGTAAATACAATAATAACACATGACTGTTTGGTATTTATACTTTAAACTCTTTAACTATAGGAATTCAATTGTTCAAAGTCCTGTATAACATTTTATAGAACATTTTGACTAGATTTTAATTAAACTAACTTTACAAAACAATTTACAAATGTAACGAAGAAAAAGCAACAACCGCTTTTTTGAATTTTAACATGTATGATGGATGATTAAGTGAGTTTACTTTGTACTTATTCCAATGTACTAAAAATTCTCGGTGTATAGATTCACCAGCTTGCTCTGACCAATTCCCTAATCCATCTCCATGAAGAGAACGAAGGGCATCTTTGATATGCTTAATAATGACATGAATTTTTAACGTTTTTGAGCATTCTGTAGCTTCGTATATTTTTTCAAAGTTTTTTAAGTTTTTATCCAAATCTTTGTCAACTTTTCTTGTAGAGAAACAACTTGATACTACTTTATCTTTAATTTAGCAGCATCATCACCCTCAGCGATATTAACCTCATCTTCATTACACAATTTATCTGATTTTCTCAGTCTTACGAAGCAATACGGGCATGGATACGCAGCTGAAGCAGTTTGCTGTCCATTCACTATTAACAACAACTTAAAATCAGCTACAAATTTAAATGAAATATTATTAAGCCCTGTTAACTCAAATAATGTTTTCATATTTTCATATGAGTCTTTAATATCCGGAACAACACACAACATAAGTAGTTTTTTCACACTTGTTAATTTTGATTGTGATTTTACATTAGTTTTTCAATGTGGTCTTCGATTTTTTTTCAGCAGGTTCATAATCATCATCTTCACTGCTAATGTCGTCAGACGAATAATTTTCAGGAATTATAGATATACATATTTTAAAAAATCCCTGTCCTCCATCGGCCATAACTTTAATTGTATAATTTCCAATTAAGCTCCGTTTTTCAACAGCAGTTTTTACTAATTCACTTGCATCAGCATATATTACTGGTCTGTTTTCTCGCTTGAATGAAGAATTTATATCGAACTCAAATGCTTCACTTTTGTAGAGATTTTCTAAAACTTTTGATTTTTCACTAATATGAGTATTATAGTTCTTAGGTGTAGAATTTTTTATTTCGACCACATTGCGAATGAATTAAAGTTCCTAATGTTTTCATTTGTCTTTGTGATGATGTACTCTGTACGAAAAAATTGTCTAAACTTTCTTCAGAAAAAAAAGGATTTTTGTTTTCACTTTTTTTTGGGTTGAGTACAACTTGCATTTTTTTTCCTCTGTCATTACTAAGATGTAGTTTTACATCTTTAACTAGCGATGAATTTTGATCAACTTTTTTACGTATAAGCCCAGTGATAATTTGCTCTTGCTCCCTTTCAGGTAAATCATCAATTGACTTGAGAATTTCATCTTTAGATTTACTTTTATTTTCAGATTTTCTTTCAGCAGATTTTGTAGGAGGATTTATTACATTTACATTTGATATCATTCTACTATTTAAACCTTTGTTTTCATTGATTTTTATTGGAACTTTTTTAACACCACGGCCTTTTAAAATTTTGGTTCGTACATTTGATCTCGCAGTTAAACACAAGTAACAGTAGCAGGTATCATAACAATTTTGTTTTTGTTGCCTAGTATTTTTAATCAACTTTATATTTTCATAGTTGGGCATTGTTGGTAGAATTCTTTCTTTCTTTTTTTTTGCATGTTCATATAGTGTTTTTTGACACGTGCCACATATTCCAACGGGAAATCGTTCATCATGCAAAGAATAATTTTTGTTTACAAATTCTTTTACTAAAGCACATTGCTTTTGAGTTATTTGAAACTTTTCCACTTTTGACAAACCAAACGTTATCTTTCTTCCGCATGGCGCACAGACTTTTTTTCTATTTAGTTCATGACTAGTTACACTATTAACACTTTTCATATTAAAACTATACTTCGCAAAATTGTAATTATCACCTGCAATATTTTTTGAACTATTTGAATAACACAGATACAAGATAAATCATAATTCAAGCATGTGTATAAGCGGTGAATCAATTTCATAACTGAAAATATAAGCTGCTTTGAATGATGTTGGTATGAAATATTATAGGTATAAGCATGAACTGCTGTGATAACAATTGATTACATCTAACTAAAAGCGAAGAAAGTAAACAAAACAACGTTAGACGAATCAAGTGTTATATTAGACATATATGTATATGTATAGATGCGAATAATTATACTTCTATTTATATATACATGTATATACGGACGACTGTATGTAAGGGGTACATATTTTTGCATATCACAAAAGATATATTAATATTATTCAGAGCTGATTATAGCTCAGATGAATTTTCAGTCCGAAATTTTAAATTTTTGTAAATTAAAATTTTAAAAATGGTCCAAAACTTATTAAAGGACAAACCTAGAGGTAAGACAAGCTGATTTCGATTCGTTTTTATAGATACAATCGTTCTGTCCAGACAGATTTTCTCTGCATTTTTGTCTCATTTAAATCGGCTTCCGGAGCACCGTGTGGATGGAAGGCACAGAAGGCTTATTAAAAGATATGACAAAATGCTTAAACGGAATATGGAACGGAGAAGGATATCCGGAAGAATGGAGGAAGGGAATAATAGTACCAATACATAAGAAAGGGAGGAAAGAAGAAGTAGTAAACTATAATATAGTAGATAGTATAATAAGTAATAGAGGAATAACGCTGATGGACACGGGATATAAAATAGATGCGTAAATTCTGAGGAAAAAGCTGGAAAGAGAACTAGAAGCTAAAGAAACGCTAAGCGATACGCAGATGGGATTCAGGAAGAAAGGAGGAACAATGGACGCAATATACGAGGTGTGATCAAAAAGTAAGGTGAATTTTGAAATTTAGCGGGCTACGTCCGTTCAATCTTCGACTTTTTTATTTGGTTATGTCGGTACACTCGTCTAGAACATACGTTCCAAATTTCAGCTTTGTAGTATGTTTGGTTTGTTTGTGAGAGGCATCAAGGTTAGAAGTGTTTTGCGTGCCCCACGATTTGCTGCTGTCTAAAAACATGGATCAAAGAGTTTGCATTAAATTTTGTGTGAAAAATGGAATCAAATATTCCAAAACACTTGAAATGCTGAAAGTGGCATACGGTGAGTCTACTTTAAGCCAAAAAAATGTTTACAAGTGGTATAAACTCTTCCAAGAAGGCCGAGAAGACACCGACGACGAACCTCGTTCTGGACGCCCCAGCACATCAACAACTGATGAGAATGTTGAAGAAGTGAAGAAAATAGTGTTGGGAAATCGTCGAATTACCATTAGAGAAATTGCTGATGATATTGGTATCTCATTTGGTTCGTGCCAATTAATTTTGACGAGTGTTTTAGACATGAGACGTGTGTCAGCGAAGTTTGTTCCGAAATTGCTCAATTTCGACCAAAAGAAACGTCGCATGAGCATCGCCCAAGAGCTCGAAATCGAGAAACGCCCGAATTTGTGGAAAAATAAAAATTGGCTTTTGCACCATGATAACGCCCCTGTTCACACATCGTTGCTTGTGCGCGAATTTTTGGCTAAAACCAACACAGTAACGATGCCACAGGCACCGCATTCCCCAGATCTGGCCCCCTGTGACTTCTTCTTGTTCCCAAAACTGAAGAGGCCCATGAAAGGACGGCGTTTTGCCACGATTGAGGAGATAAAGTCGGCATCGAAGGATGAACAAAACAAGATCACAAAAAATATTTTTTGAAATACTTTGAGGATTCGAAAAAGCGTTGGCACAAGTGCATATCCGAGGGGGATTACTTTGAAGGAGATAAAATAAAAATTGATGAATTAATATATATTTTTTGAGAAAAATAAAAATTCACCTTACTTTTTGATCACACCTCGTATCTATTAAAAACAATAATAAGGAAGGACATAAGGGGTAAAGGAGGAAAACTGTTTGTTTTCTTTGCCAACATGAAGGCCGCTTTTGACAAGATAAAGAGGAAGAAAATATGGGAAATAATGAAAGAGAAAGGGATAAATAGAAAAATTAGGAAAAGAATAGAAGAAATATATGTATAAGAAAACAGGGAGTAAGGTAAAAGTGGGAGGAGAAATAATTGGGGAGTTTGAGACTTATAAAGGCGTAAGGCAAGGGTGCCCTCTGAGCACCACGCTATTTAATCTTGCCTTCGCCGACCTGGAAGTGAAGATCAAGCAGGTGCAGGAAGGAGGGGTAGTGATAGGAAGGAAGAAAATATGGACATTAGGATATGCAGATTATATAGTGATGATGGCAAAGAATGAAAGTGGAATGAAAGCAATGCTGAAAAAATTAAAAAGATACCTGGAAGAAAGGGGATTAGAGTTAAATGTAGGAAAATCAAAGATGATGAAATGCAGGAAAGGAGAAGGAAGGGGGAAGGAAGAAGAATTCGAATGGGGAGGTGAGAAGATAGAGATGGTTAAAGAGTACAACTACTTGGGATATGTAATAAGAAGAAATAACGGAAATAAAAAGTAGATAAAGAAGGTAGAAGGAAAAATAAATATGGGACTCGGAAGACTATGGGGGTTAGGAGAAAAACTATTTAGAGAAAATTGGGAGCTAAGGATGAACCTGTTCGACGCACTGGCGAAAAGCGTGATTATGTATGGAGCAGAAATCTGGGGATGGAAGAGATATGAAGAAATAGAGAGATTACAACTAAAATACATAAAGTGGGTATTAGGATTAGATAGAAACACGTCAAGTTACTTAATACAATAGGAAACAGGAAGACAAGAAATGAAAGAAACAGCATTAGAAAGAGCAATGAGATATGAAAATAAAATAAGAGAAGAAAGAGATGGCTCATTAAAAAAAAGAATAATGGAGAGAATTAAAGAAAAGGGATAGAAATGAAAAAGATAAAAAGGGTAAGAAGGAGGAGAGAGAGAAAAGGCTAGAAAAAAGTAAAATATATAGAGACAGCGAGGAGGGAGACGAAATGAGAGAAGAGTTTTGGGAAGAAATAAGAGAAGAGCTAAAGAAAGAAGAAGAAAAAGAACTAGAAGAAAATCTAGAAAAGACAAGATACATACACGAGTGGAAAGAACTGAAAGAAGAAATGAAAAAGTACAGATTAAAAGAAATTCAAGGAGAGGGAAAAATAAAAGGCCTATAAATAAGGGAAAGGTTTAGGTTAGGTAATGAAATGAGAGATAGCAGGTAATGGGGAAAAAAAAGAAAATAAGAGATGCAGAATGTGCATGAAAGAGGAAGAAAATTGGAAGCATATAATAGAAAAATGTGAAAAAAGCAAAAAGGAAGGGGAAGAATAGGAAAAATTAATAATAGGAAGTAAAGAAAAGATAGCGTGGATGATGGAGCTAAAATGGAAAAGAAGAAGAAATGAAGAGGAGAAAGAAAAAGAAAAACAAGAAGACGAAATTTCAAGACCCTAAGGACAGAAGGAAACAGAAGACAGAGACGCAAGACTCGCAGACATATCTACATACGCAAACATACACACAAACACACACACACATGCAAACATACACATACATATACACGTACACACACACACACACATAAAACACAAGTACTAGCAACTACACAAGCGAGAGGAAGCAGGTATTGGATGCAGGAGCAAAAATGGAAAAGAAGAAGAATCGAAGAAGGGGAAGAAAAAAGAAAACAAGAAGACAAATTATAAAATATTAAAGAAAATAAGTGAGGTTGAGGAAAGGAAAGGCAGAGGAAGCTATAGGAAATGAGAAAAAGGTGTCAACGCCCTAGCAAGGAGAAAGACAGATGAATTGATTAACAAGAAAGAGAGCAAAAGCAATGTAAAGGCAAAGGTGAAAAGGCAAAAGAAAGTAACAAAGGAAGAAGTCGGAAAAAATAAGCAAGAAAGAGAAAAACAAGAGCGGGAAAGGTAGATCTCGGAGAGAGAGAGGAAGAGAAGATTAATCAACAGAAAAATGGGAAGAAAAACTGCATAGACAGAAGCAGAAGACAGTAACTAACTAATTTTAGAATAGTTCACTCTTTTTCGCTTTGATATGTTATGTAAAATCCATTAATTTATTTAAATATTAAAGTATTTGAAAATTTTTTTAGTAGCGATTTATTGCATGCAATAATGGCCATGTTACTATGAATTTTAAAAGAAATTTGTACATAGCGGGACCTTAAGAGAGCCTGACTTGACCACTATAGCCAGCGAATGATAGACGATGATATTGAAGAAGAGTTTCGGTATATGTAGATAAATCTGCAAGCATAAAACAGGTGAGAAATCTTATGTCCTTTTAATACGTGCTTTAAGTCATTCACATACAAACAAAACAGAAGCGATCCCTGTGGCACCCCTATATTGGTCTTCCGCCAGTCAGAGCTCCCACCCTTTAAGTACAACCACAACCATTCAGGTAGAACCTGAGCCACCAGTCTGAAGGGGATCGAGAAATTTGGTTTTATTTAAATACTATATGATCTGGTCGTGGGCGAGCTTTTCAAGGACCTTTGATAGGAAGCAAAGCAGAGCGGAATTTTGGACGGAATTTCGAAGCCGTTTTCTAAGAGTATTATTTTTCTTCAACGCTATTAGCTGTGCTCGTTTCCAGATATCAGATAATACCCCCCCCCCCCCCAATAAGAAGTTAAATATTAATACCGAAAGTTGCTCTATCACAGAAAAAGTCTTCGCCATCACTTCATGGGGGATTCCATCCACTCCACTCGCCTGTGAGAAGAAATGAAAGACAGCCAGGATAATGGTTTTAAAAATAAACTCTTCATCACCAGTTGATTTCAATTTCATATTTACTGTCGATATCTTCTGTTGTCGAGTGGGAAACCCCAGCGAAGTAGTCATTCAGCTCATCCAAGTCAAACCCATGAAGCCCATCTCCATTTGCTCCTGGCAAGAGGCCGAAGTACCGCGGTACCTTCTATATATTCTTTCCCTCATCCTGAGCGCCCCAAAAGATGATTGTGAAGGTAGTTAATGCGCTCTTATTCCATACGGACGTCAACCTCGTTGCAGAGTCCGAGTATCTTTTCCAGAAGATCCATCCGTTCAGTGCATCTGTACCGTCTACGCAGGGTATCTCGTCTATCGACGACTTACCTTAGCTCTGGACCAAACCACGCACTATATTTTTTCTTAAGACAAACTATTTTTAAAAGCGCTAAGCTGTCGATAGCCTGCGCTAGATTCTTATTTAAATCACGAATAACACCCTCCAGATCTAACTTAGCAAACTTAAGGGACACCTAGTCACAGCTTTTTAAAAGTTCTGCCAATCTTTCAGGGCAAATACTACAAAAATTTCGGTAGGTAAAAATTTTTTCCACGGGAAGTGGTGCATAGATATCAATGGTGACATCTATAACAGCGTGTTTGCCGAAACGGGGTAATAATTCAGTTTTGTGGTTCCTAATGTCGTCACAGTTATCAGTCATAATAACATCTATCCACGTGAGAGATTTCCCCACGTGGTGAGCCACCCTATGTTGAATCAGTTTCAGGTACAGCTCGTCCTTTAGGCGCATCAAAGTAAAGGCGTAATCCGATCAAGAGGCCATGTCAACGTTGAAGTCGCCCATGATAATTTTATGACTAAAACCATCACAGAGATCCCATATTACTTCAAATTTTTTTTTTTTTTTTTTTTTTTTTATTTCCACGTTTATTTACAATCTGTCTCGCCGTTTGAGACAATAAGTAAATTTAATTACATTTAGCGAAGTTTACATTATTCTAGTCAGGGTACTCCTTTGAGTTTCTGACTTTGTTTTACATTATATAAGAGACTATATATTCAATTATATATCCATCGGATTACGTGCTTAATATTTTATGTTTCTTTAGTCTGGTGTTTGTGATGGAAGTCTTGAGAAGATTATTGACGAGTTCGTTGGGATGCTTATGGAGTCTTGCATTATATTTTCCGTAGAATGATTTAATTTCTTCTTTGACTGATGAAACTTGTAGATCATTTCTAATTATTTCGTTTGTGACGAACCATGGGGCTCGGACTATGTTACGTAACACTTTCGATTGAAATCTTTCCATTATTTCAATATTCGAGATTGAAGCAGCGCCCCATAGCTGAATACCATAAGTCCAGATAGGTTTGAGTACCGTTTTGTATAGCAACAGTTTATTTTCGATCGTCAGCTCCGATTTTCCTCCCATGAGCCAGTACATTTTCCTCCATTTCAGTCCTAGTTGTTTGCGTTTACTAAATATATGTTCTTTCCATGTAAGTCTTCTGTCTATGTGTATGCCTAGGTACTTTACTTGATTGCTTTGAGGGATGTATTTATCGTTTAATTTTATAGGTGGACAGGTATCTTTCCGAAGTGTAAACGTAGTATGTGTTGATTTGCTTTCATTCACTGTTATTCTCCAAGAGTGAAGCCATTTTTGAAGATAGTTGTCTATGTATATTTGTAGTATTTCTGATGCTATTGCCGGCTCTGTGTGTACTGTTAAAATTGCTGTGTCATCTGCATATGTTGCTGTTAGAATGTTATTGGATTTTGGTAGATCCGCGGTATAAAGTAAATAGAGTATTGGGCCAAGAACACTGCCCTGTGGCACGCCTGCTGTTATGAGCTGTCGTTTTGATTTAATATTATTTATTTTGATCTGGAAGGTTCTATTTTGCAGGTATGACTGTAGTATTTCGTAGTGTTGTACAGGAAAACATGATTTCAGTTTATGTAGTAGTCCCTCATGCCAGACTTTATCGAAAGCCTGTGCAACATCAATGAAAATGCCAGTGCAGTACTTTTTTTCTTCGATTGCCTTTCTCGCAGTAAGTGTTATTCGGTTTACTTGTTCTATAGTAGCATGATTACATCTGAAGCCAAATTGATGATCTGGGATAAGTTTTCTGTTTAATATAATTGGGTTAATTCTGGCTAAAATTAATTTTTCTAAGATTTTGGAGAATATGGGTAGAAGGCTAATCGGTCTGTATGAAGTCACAAGTTCTGGTGCTTTACCAGGTTTGGGAATCAATATAATCTCCGCTATTTTCCATTGTGTGGGAAAATGGCGTAGGCGGAGACATGCATTAAAAATAATTGTAATAAATCTTACTGCTATAATGGGTAACATTTTAATCATTTTTCCGGTTATATTATCAGCTTATCCGGGGGCTTTTTTGTTTTTAATATTTTTAATTATTTGTAATACTTCCTTTATTTTTATCGATTTGATAGGAGTTCTATCTTGAACTTCCGTAGTTTCAAGTAAGGTATCTTCTTCTTGCTCTGTGATAGTTCTTTTATGAGGGGTGAATACTGTGCTGAAGTGATCCGAGAATGCTTCTGCTTTTTCCTCGTCTGTTTTAGCCCAATTTCCTGCCGGTTTTCTAATTGGTGGTATGAACGTTACTGGTCTTTTGAGACGTTTATTAGCTTTCCATAGCGAGTAGTCTGTTGCTTCTGTCGGGCTCAGATTTTGGAGATAGTTCTGCATTTGTTTATTTTTTTCTTCGAATAACATTTTTTTCAGTTCTTTGGCTGCTTTGTTTACTCTTGACTTATCTTGGCTTGATCTGGTTGCTTGGTACCTTTTTCTTATTGCTCTTTTTTCTCGAATTTTTTGATCGATTTCGCTCGAGTTTCTTATCCTTGTTTTATTTCTGTTGCATTTAGTAGAACATTTATCGATAGCTTCGTTAAGAAGTGAGTTAAACGAATCTATGCTGCTTTCTATGTTTATGACTGTTTTGAGGGGAACATTGCATGATATGCGTTCCTCTATATAACGGGTATATTTCTTCCAGTCAACTTTATTATAATTTTTATCTGTGGTTGTTACTTGTGATAATAGTGTGATTAATACCGGCGAGTGGTCTGAGGTTAAGTCTAAGCATGACGATGTTTTAAAGTAATTTTTGCTTATTCCTTTTACTATTGCAAAGTCTATTAGATCTGGAAGCTTTTTAACGTCTGCTGGCCAGTATGTTGGTTCTCCCGTGGATATTGGAGTGTAGTTATTTGCTTGCAGTATTTCGTACAGAACTTTTCCTCTGTATGTTGGAGTTGGTGATCGCGATCCCCACCATGGGTGTTTAGCATTATAATCGCCTCCTGCTATAAAACGGTTTCCCAGTGAATAAAAGAAATCTGTCCAGTTTTCGTTTGTTATTGTTTTATTTGGGGGACAGTAGATAGCTGATATAGTTATCGGTCCATATTTATCCTTGATGACTACACTCGTCGCTTGTAGGTAGGTTTCGGTAGTCTGTGAATGAAAGTAATGATTTATTTTTATTTTAATTATAATTGCCGTACCTCCGTGTGCTTTATTAAGTGGGTGGTTTGTTGTATATACTGTGTAGTTTGGGATGCTGAGATAGTTCTTGCTTGTGAAATGTGTTTCTGATACCAGTATGATGTCTATGTTTTCATGTATTAAGAATGCTTTCAACTCCAGATGTCTTTGCATAAGGCCGTTTGCGTTCCAGATAGCGAGTTTTAAGCTGTTCATTGTGCTATTTTATTTACTAATACTGTTAAGAGATTAAGCATAGAGTCCATTCTCTGCATCAGCTGCTCCATCATGCGTTCAAGTTTATTTGTGTTATTGTTGTTATTGTCGCCGGAGTGTTTGCTTCGCTCAGACTGGGCATTTAATTCGTCTGTTTCTACTGTTACGTTTTGATCGTTTTGTTTTGATGTTGCTTGAGCATATGTTGTGTTAGGTCTAGTTTTGTTGGCATTTAAATTTGAACTGTTATTAGTATTAGTATTTATTTGAGCTTGTTTACTGTTTGTAACTAGTATTTTTTCTCTTAATTTGGGAAACAGTTTTTGCTGCAGTTGTTTGCGAATCGGACATCCTTTGTAGCTTGCCGTATGATTTCCTTGGCAATTTGCACATCTTACTTCTGCAATTCTTTCCTTTATAGGACAGTTTTCCGTTGCATGTTGTTCTGCACATTTAACACAAATTGCACTTTTGTAACAATAATTTTTTGTGTGCCCAAGTTCTTGACATTTATGGCACTGTGGAATCTCTCTTTTAACATTCGGCGGTTCGAACTTTATCACTGTGTGTAATAGCTTGGTTACCTTGTAGATGTCTTGACTTTTGTAGTCATGTTCGATTTCCACCGCGAATAGTGGTAGTGGAATTTTTGTCACCCGATGTCTAATGTTCCGGATGTTCAACACCTTATGTCCGTATTCTTCGATGGAAGTTTTTAACTCCTCAATGTCAACTGATGGGTGGATACTTCTTAGAATAACTTTGAATCTCTTCTCTTCTTTCCGCTGATAGGTGTAAAATTGTGTGTTTTTTTCTTTGAGTGCTTTGATAATTGGCAAATATTTTTCCGAGATTGTCGGCTGGATTTTAACTTTATTTTGTCCAATAACTTTTAGTGTATAATTGTCTTTAGCTATTGTATTTAACATGTTTTCTAATGGTTTGATATTTTCTACATTGTAGACGAAAATCGGAGGAGATTTGTTATTTAACTTGTTTTCTTCATTGTTCACTATGTTTTCTTCTTTACTTTGATTTTCTTTATTGTTTTGGAGTATTTCGTATTTATTGTTTGTATTGCTTAGCCAGTATTCGGTTAATTGTGTTTGTTGTCTTTTAAATTTAGTTAGTAATTCTGGACTGCTTCGGCGTCTTTTATTATTTACAGTATTCCATTTTTCAATTTGATATTCATTTATTGTTGTTAAGTTTTCCCCACTTTGAGTGGCCATTTCGGCCGTTGTTTTGTTTTTGTTTTACTGTTCTGTTATGGTTATTTTGAACTGTAACTGTCACTTTACTTGATTGGCTATTACTATGGATTTTTCGGTAGAGCACAGTGGTTTCACGTCTGCTCACCTCAAGGAACAAACGCTGACTGATTACTTCAAATAAGTCGGAGTCCTGTGAAGAAAGCAACTCCTCTCCCATTTACGTTACGGTTTCCTCTAATCATCGAATAACGTGGTACCCATATGATATGGTCGTCGACAATTGGACCAAGCCAGGTTGAGAAGGGCGAAGACGACAAACAAGATAGCAAGAAAGAACAAGCAAGAGGCGATACAAAAAGAAGAAATGACGCACGGAAGAGGACGCAAGAGGAGTGGAAAGAACTTGTGGTTAGAACTTGCGAAAAATACAGAGGAATGGGAAACTTGTGTTAATGAACCTATGAACTTTCGAATTCCACCTGCTACACAATAATAATAATAATAATACAATTTCTAAGTTTTGTGTCGCAGTGTAGCTCCAACAGATTTGATAACGAAAACAAGCTACTGATATATAAAGCTGTACTCAAACCAATTTGAACTTATGGTGTTCATCTATGAGGTGCTACTGCAACCTCAAATATAGAAATAATTGAAAGATTTCAATCGAAAGTGCTACGTAGTATAGTACAGGCCCCTTGTTTCGTTACAAATGAAATTATGAGAAATGATCTACAAGTTCCATCAGTTAAAGAATAAATTAAAATATTCTACGAGAAATATAATTCCAGACTTCAAAGTCACCCAAACAAACTTGTCAACAAGCTACTCAAGACATGCATTACAATTACCAGATTAAAAAAACATAAAATACTGAGCACATAAATAAATAAATAAATTGAAATTTTATAAGCATTTTGTAAGACAAAGATAGAATACTCAATTATTCTATTATAGTATTCTATTAAATATCATTTATATTTTTTGCTAAACTGTAATCAAATTTACTTATTGCTTCAATATGCGAGGCAGATTGTAATTAAACATGGACATAATAAAAAAAAATATATATGTACGTATACGTATATATATGTGTATATGCACGCACACAATAAAAAATCTATTATATACGTGTTTAATAACTTAACATCTTACTATGTAACTTATTATTTCTATACATTTTTATCATAAATCTAAATATATTTACATCAAATTAATAACGTAATATATTTAAAATGAGTTTTCACCACTATAACAGTATCTTCAATCTATTGAAAGTAAGTGTACATACGGTTTACATTCGATTCGCACGTAAATAATGATAAGGAAATTTTTGAGAAGCTATTCATAATAAAGTCGTATCATTACACGGCGAGTGCCTTAATCGAATTTAACCGGACTTTTAGTTTATATTACATAATTTCCGGATACGAACAGTATATAGTAATATTCGGTAGAATATAAATTTAAAACGAACAATTTTAGTGATATGAGCAAAATATTTAACAAAATGCGTCATCAAGAAAAAATGTGTGATCACGAAAAAAACAGAAAAAAGTATGTTCTGTTTGCGGGGAAAAATTGTTTTCAGCAGGAAGAGAGATGATCAGTTTCTAATATCTGAAAAAAGCTGAAAAACTTATAATAAAATATATTAATAAATGTTTTTCGATAAATAACTTAAGATATCCTGTAAGTATTTACACAGACTGTCGTATTAACGTTAGTAAGAGATAAATATATTCAAATATTCAATTAAAAAGTATGCCGAATTACAAAACTATTTTATTACCAAAAAATACACATTTATCTAAGTTGGATGAAAAACATTGTGAATGTTTTGTTTCTACCATGGTTAGATTTAAAGGACATATAAAGAAAAAAAAAGAAGAATAAAAATACTAAAATCTTAAGAAACATTATTACAAAATATTTAGACTCGCGTTTCATATAAGTCTTTTAATAATAATAAAAAAGAAATACAAAATGTAATAAATTAATGCCAGAGTGCCAGGCCACTGTATCTCAAGGGTTAGATTCTGCAAAAATTATTTTTAGGTTCTATCTTGGTTAAGAAAACCGGCGTTGACTTCTACAGATAAGACTAATAACACTGGTTAGGAGAGGTTAGAGGTTGATAAAAGAAAATTACCCGTAGTTAGAGTACAAAAGGCGATAGTAGTGGCGTCCTCAAGACAACCGACACTGGCTTATGAACATTCGCTGCGCGGTCCGCGCTTCTTGGTCGTAGAATCATGGGAGTAAAGTTAGCCGCTCTTGGTCTCTATTGATACTAAGTCGCCTGGGAATAGACGATGGGCCAGACGTCGACGCTGAAGCGCTGTTGGCGGTTAATGGTTAACCCCAATGTTATCAGTACTGGCTCTTGATGGAATTATAACTTTTGCAAATAGAAGGAGACCTTTTCGATATCTCGGCTGACGCCTCATTGCCGTTCAAAATCGTCTCGTTGCTCCTTAGCTTCTTTCTCATCGTGCATGTCACTTCTCCCCCATTCTTCCCAAACCAAAACATAGGTCGCTAGTTCACGCTCTCGCTCACGGTGTTGCTCCGCCGGCCGCAACTCTCCGCTCTTAGCTGCAACGACACAATCATGTACATCTTGTCATAATACATGCTCGGTCGCTGCATTCACGCGAGGTGATTGCCGCGCACAAAGCCAATAAATTCGCTTGTCCATCAGTAAGTCATTGTTCCGAAGAAATGCAAGAAATAGTTTCTAATTCTAATTGCGAAACAAAATTGAAAATGTATCTGACATAAAAAGTGTTGCACTAAGATGTGGTGGTCGTAAAAGAAAATTAAATCTTGTTAAAGCAAAGTAAACTACTGAATTTAGAACGAAACAATTAGACGAGTATAAAGTAGAATTAGGTTAATCTTCACGCGGTATGAAAAGGTTAGAAAAATGTATTCGAAAGTCGGCGGGTAGAAAATTAGTACTAGTTGGTTATGATAAATATGTTTCGGAAAAATTTAAAGAGCTCGCACATTTGTACGAAGTAGAAAGTCTAGAATTTGATGTCAGACCCTCAAAAGAAAATAAAGCTAAAAATAAAAAAAAATAGATTATTAAGAAAAGAAGACCCTTATTATGGGCTGACAGTGAGAAACTTATAGAAATAATCATAGACAAACGTAAAATTATTGGGAATTATTAGATAAAGGTGATGCCAGGTGTCATTCAATCATTTTTCAAAATTTGCGCATCTATAATCCTGATAATTATTTAGATTTAGAGAGAAATGATAACTATGATGAGAATAAAAATACAGAAGATAACATTAAAATCTAATTATCATTGTTAATTGTTTTGTTTTCCTGCATAGGCTATGAATAATATTTCGACAGTGACAGATAATTTTTAATATAGAGAATTATTTCAGTGAATTGTTAATATATAGAGATATAATGTTACATTATAAATTCTATTTATATTTATTCTTCAATAAATGTATCTGTGTATTATATTATTTTGTTTTTTTTACATCTGTATAATGATAAAGAAAAAAATGCACATTTTATGATTTTTTATAAAAATATCTATATTTTGATAAAAGGATCACCTAGGATTTTCATTTTTATGGATTCTGATTTTAAAAATAATAACTAACAAAACTTTATATCTAGATTTATGCTGGTATTCAAGTTAACCTTTTTTTTTCGTTCCCAGATACCGTGCGTTACGAACGTAAATAAAAATTGTCAGATGAGGCCTACTTCCAGCGTACCGTAAATATATGTCAGACAAAACGATAGAGAGGTTTAGTGATCTGATATATTATGTCATTAAATGGAGAGACTTGGAGGAGATCGAGGAACAATCTCATTCACCCTCGATCAAGACACATTTTCCAACAGCAAAATAAAGCAAAACAACATACTACGCAACAAAATAGGCACATCACACCAGTGATGGTAGAAATCACAACGACTCAAGGAACACGTCAATATTTAGATTTCTCACCGGAATACCAGTAACAGACAGGAAAAAGAACTATGTAAATGCTGTCAAGGAGATCATAATTACCGACAATATCTTAAGAACTATTGTTTTCTCTACTACCAGCCAGGCCATTATGCGGAAACTTGTCCGAAAAAGGAAATTTTAGTTCCAAAGACCGGACTCAAAATAAGACAGACACACTGCCAAGTATGTAAGAATATAGGAGCTCCGTTCGACTGGAGCAAAATGTACCAACATATTCGCTCAGAGTTGCTAAGAAACGCATTACGAGGGGAGAAGACCCCCCGATTTCCAGTAATAGGCTAAGAATACTAAGAAGAGAAAGTCGTGTTAAAAATGAAATTCCATATAACTGACATTCTATATAATCCAATTCATTCTATATGGGAAATTTCGTCAGGTGATGTAAAAATCTCAGCCGATAGTTCTTTGGACGAGGACGAAAATAAAATCGGAGAATAAAATCCAGAGATAGATAAGAGAAAAACGTACTAGACTAACGATGAACCCCTCAGCAAACTGCGAAAACGTCTAAAAAGCCATGAAAGGCTGTTATTCAACGTTAATGAGGAGGTATAAAAAAGTGATCAGATAGTGGAAAACCTAGCATTTCCACCTGTCAATCAAATGAATTCGATAATAGACCCCGGAAATAACGATGGAAACAAGAGGAAAAAAGGACACTGAAATAATTACTGACACACCTGATGCAAAATCCGAAAGTACGAGTACGGAAACACCGAAACGAGAAAAGTCAAGAAAATCATTTAATTTGCTGTCAGTGATAAAGAAGAAATACCGTCAACGATTCCAACATCAGATCTGCAAACAATTGATCTATCGGATACAGAACGTCATGAAGTAGTAAATGAAATCAAAGCCGAAAACGTATTAGCCCTATATGTGGCGGCCACGCCAAGCTTACAACAGCTGCCACAAGAGGTCAGCACTCCGCAGTCGTCGGCAACATGGCGGCGCAAGCAAGCGCTCGTTCTCCGCAGCGAATTCACGTAGCAGCAGTCAGTCTCTCACCGGCGCTCGAAGCAGTTGGCGACGCCTTTGCCAACTTCTCGTGGCAACTACTTGGTTGCTCTAGCGCTAAGAGAGAAGCTCAGCATAATTCACATTTGAATTCCCCCAGCTCAGGGAAACAAACAAAACAAGCAAACAGTGTAAATAGAGATTACATCAGTCTACTGTAATCTAAATCAAAAATAAAGTTCAGCCTTAAATCAAATCACAAGTGTTAAGTTATTTCTCAGCGTGCAAAGCAACCTTCTACATTGGTGACCCCGCGTTTAAAGAAAAGAAGAAAAGTGGCATTGCAACAAGTGCGTGAAAATCAAATTACAAAAATTTGGTGTAGTCTTTCAAAGACCTTGCAGTGGAATGCAAACAACCCAAAAAGAAAATTCGTCAACTCCGGGTACTAGTGGCCATTCCGGAAATTCCTGTGTGCCGCGAGAAGACACACCAGCGAGGGACAACAGTGTTGACCTTGACGCTACTATTAGCATTCCAGAGATAAACAGCCCGCATTCCAGCAGCTTCGAATTACAAATTCAACAACGGAATCCGAGACACATTCCACACGAGAATCTTCAACCTCGTACTCTCAATTTCAATTCTGCGAACAACGAAACATCAGGTATGACTGACATGCATGCCGAAGCAAGTAGCATAGCTGCAATATCTGCATGTAAGCTTTTGCCATTTTGGGCTGAAGAGCCTGAGCTCTGGTTCGCGAAAACTGAATCAGCATTTTAAGTGAGTCGTATTAGATCGGATGATTCTAAATATCATTTAACCATTGGTGCCCTTGACACGCGCGCGCTGAGGGAAATATCCGACATTTTAAAGGCAGAACCTGAGCATAATAAATATGAGTTAGTAAAAACACGGCTAATTGAGCGGTTTGGCTCAACGGCTGACAAAAACTTAGAGACCTTATTGACACGTCTCGACCTTGGTGACAAAAAACCATTTGTATAGACAAATGGTTGACCTTGTTGGAGGTAACGCAACTGAAGACTTAGTTAAAGTAAAATGGCTTGGTATGCTGCCGCGCCATGCGCAAAGCATTTTAAAAATTTTCAAAGCAAGCACAACGGATGAGTTGCTCGACGCTGCTGATACCATAGTTGACACGCCGATAGCACCGTCCGTATTCGCGGTTGAACCAATTAATCCTGTGATCGCCGGACAAGACCGCGCATCAGATTTAGCGGAAATAAAATCCCTCTTGCTACAATTAATTAAAACCACTCGTGATTTATCAACTCGCGTGGTCGAAGCTATTGCCCAACCACGTCAATCTCAACCCGGTTCTCGGCAAGGAGGAGCCTTCAATCGAAATCGCTCGAATTCTAAGCCCAGGCCTCATATAAATGGCACGTGCTACTACCACCACAGGTTTGGCGAGGCGTCCACTCGCTGCAACCACCCTTGCACCTACTTTAGCAACCAGACCCAAGTACAACAACCCTCAATGACGGGAAACCAGTAACGTTGCTGTCTATGATGGCGACAGGCAGCAGCACAGCGTTCGCCCTAACCCCGTCTCACGAGCCCGTTACAGAGAACCGACTGCATGTAATCGACCGCTTATCAGGCATTCGCTTTCTGGTCGACAGTGGTTCGGTAGTCTCGATCATTCCGGCCCGTGGCGGAAGGAAGGCAACTACAAATGACATACACCTTTCTGCAGCAAACGGATCAGCAATAACAACATGTGGTCGTCATACTATCCAGGTAGACATAGGCCTACGGCGAGTATTCCCGTGGTCTTTTGTTTTAGCCGATGTAAAAGTCCTAATTTTAGGGGCAGATTTTCTTAAATATTATGGCCTCGTGCCAGATTTAAAAAGACGCCAACTGGTTGACACTACGATCAGTCTAATAGCGCATTGCAGCATCGAAAGCTCCAGCACGCACTCAATCTCAGCAGTACTTCCTGCGAAACCTGCAACTGCTAGTGCATGCCTAGAGCTCATCAATAAATTTTTCGAGAGGTTTGTGGCTATGGAAGGCCAAATTGTAGGACCAACGGCGAAAACCCAGCATCACATCATAACCACAGGACCCCCAGTCTATGCAAAACCTCGTCAAATGATCGGGGAGAAACTTCAAGCAGCAAAAGCAGAGTACAGGGAACTGCTACGAGCTGGGATCATACGGCCATCGAGCAGTCCCTACGCCAGTCCTATTCATATGGTGAAATCGCCATCTGGGAAGCTTCGCCCGACAGGTGACTACGGATCTTTAAATGCACAAACCGTTCCTGATCGCTACCCAATTCCGAGGATTAGCGATTTACTACTTCTTCTTCATGGGAAGAAAATCTTTTCAACTATAGATCTAAAGAAGGCATACTTTCAGATCCCCGTAGCTCCTGAGGACGTGCAGAAAACGGCAATTACGACTCCTTTCGGTCTATTTGACTTTCTAGGAATGCCCTTAGGATTAAAAAATGCTACACAAACTTTCCAAAGATACATGTATAGTCTATTAGGAAATCTTAGTTACGTTTCCGTCTTCATAGACGACATTCTTATCTCATCCAGCACCATGGAAGAGCATCTTGACCATTTACGGACCGTCCTGAGCATCCTGCTTGAAGATGGTTGGAAGATAAACTGGAACAAGTGCCAGTTCGGTCAACAAGAGGTAAATTTTCTTGGCTTTAGGATAAATGCCGACGGATTTCGGCCACCAGCAGAAAAGGTTGAGGCTATCCTCAACATCCCCAAACCTGCAACCATTCATGACATGAGGAGATTCTTGGGAGCCATTAACTATTTCAGATTGCAAATTCCGAGTGCAGCTGAATCGCAAGCTCTGCTCAACGAGTGCGTAAAAAGCATGAAGAAAAGAGACAGAACCCCGATAGCATGGTCATCGGAGTTAGAAAAAGCTTTTGAGGACACCAAAAAATCGCTTGCAGCGGTAACATCCTCAGCTTTCTTGCATCCTCAAGCGCCCATCATCCTCACAGCTGACGCATCTGCAAAGACATTGGGAGGATCCCTCGAACAAATAATCGATGGTAAGCACACTCCACTTGGTTTCTATTCCAGGAAACTTTCTGCCGCAGAACGCAATTATAGTCCATACGATCGTGAGCTACTTGCAATTTATGCGACGCTCAAACACTTTACGCACATTGTCGAAGGCAAAGAATTCGTAATTAGGACTGACCATAAACCAAAGCTTTCCAGCAACGCCCGGACAAAGCATCTCCACGACAGTTATATCAATTAGATTACATAGGCCAATTTTGCACAACAATCGTTCACATTCCAGGAGAACAGAATATCGTCGCTGACGCGCTATCTCGAATCTGCACAATCAATATGCCCACCAGGCTCAGTGCACAAGTTATCAGTGAAGCCCAGGCTGATTACGAAGCTTCATTAAATCGCGAGAGCGATCATGTCAGTGGTCTTCAACAAATAGAAATAGACGGATATCGTTTCCTATGTGAAGTTACAACGGGAGTAGTACGTCCTTTCCTACCACCCTCTCTGAGGAGGACAGCATTCGACGTCATTCACGGCCCGGCTCATCCAAGCGGTAGAGAGACAGCCAGGAAGATCCGAGAAAAATATTTCTGGCCAGGCATTCGTAAAGATGCGCTTACTTGGTCGCGCCAATGCATTCAGTGCCAGAGGGCGAAAATCCATCGCCACACACGAAATCACCCTGCCGGTTTAGAGATTCCAGAAGCAAGATTTAATCACGTACACTTAGATATAGTAACTATGCCCTTAGTCAACGAGTACAAATACTGTCTCACACTGATAGACAGATAAACACGATGGCCCCAAGCAATACCGCTGAAAACGGCAACATCGGAAGAAGTGGCCAACGCTTTCTATTCTGGCTGGATTGCTACTTTTGGCACTCCGCTAACAATCACCACGGGCCAAGGACCTCAATTTGCGTCTGCACTTTTCAGCTCATTGGCAAAGCTAATTGGAGCGAAAAGAATACGTACAACGCCTTACCACCCGCAATCCAACGGAATGGTTGAACGTTTCCACAGAACGTTCAAAGCCGCACTGATATGTCAACCTAGCTCTGCCTGGACTGAGCTGCTACCTACCGTGCTCTTAGGATTAAGAACAGCTTTTAAGGAGGACATCAAGACCTCGCCTGCCGAGCTCACGTTCGGGACGACGATCAGAGTTCCAGGAGAATTTTTTATAGCTAAGGACTTACCGCAATCACCGGTAACCTTCCTAGATCATCTGCGAAAGCACTTTCAAGTCATACGGCCGTCACCTACTTCACATCATATCACAACCAAGCAATTCATGCATGAAGATCTTCATACATGCACCCATGTCTTTAAGTTGGGAGTTCCCGTTAAACCTCCACTTACTCCGCCCTACTCTGGACCTTATCGAGTAATCAAAAGGTTGGACGACCAGCGATACGTCATAGACGTCAGCGGAAATCCTCAAACCATATCAACTTCAATGCTGAAACCAGCGTACATCTTTTCGGACGAGCCGTCACAGTCTAAACGGCAAACCAAGGAAATCCAGCCCAAATCAGTATCATTTCAGGTACCCCTGACGCAGCAAGCAGTCTCAAAGGGAGCAACCAAATTAAAACTTACACCAGAAACACTTAAGTCCCGCCTAAACAGCACCAGGTCACAACCTGCATCTGAGTTACCTTCTGATCAGGCAACTTCCAGGGAGGGAGTGGCTGTGGCGGTCACGCCAAGCTTACAACAGCTGCCACAATAGGTCAGCACTCCGCAGTCGTCGGCAACATGGCGGCGCAAGCAAGCGCTCGTTCCCCGCAGCGAATTCACGTAGCAGCAGTCAGTCTCTCACCGGAGCTCGAAGCAGTTGGCGACGCCTTTGCCAACTTCTCGTGGCAACTACTTGGTTGCTCTAGCGCTAAGAGAGAAGCTCAGCATAATTCACATTTGAATTCCCCCAGCTCAGGGAAACAAACAAAACAAGCAAACAGTGTAAATAGAGATTACATCAGTCTACTGTAATCTAAATCAAAAATAAAGTTCAGCCTTAAATCAAATCACAAGTGTTAAGTTATTTCTCAGCGTGCAAAGTAACCTTCTACATATAGACCTCACCTTCAAGGTTGATAGCAGGATTAAGCTCAGTAAATGTTTTATACCAATTACACAGGTCAACATGATTTATATCGCACGAACATGAACAACATATTCCGAAGGTTTTTGATGCGCTGAACACGAATCAGGCATCAGAAAGGCTCTATCGCGTCACGTTTTCAAGATATTCTAACCTAAAAGTGCGAAAAACACGTATTTTCGCTGTTTTAGAAGCTATATTACACTGCAAAACATTTTTTTTTGCTAAAAACGAATCTAACCATCTCAAAGTACCGCTTCTGCCCTTTCCAACGCATTTTTCAAATTTAACAAATCTTTTTTTTTTCGCGGAGATATCATCGAATGAAGTTCACTACTTTAACGATTTCATAATAACAGTACCAACAATACAAATATGACAGCCCCACGAAAAAAAGTCATATGTGAACAAAAGTGCAAAAGGTAATACCATTACATTTATGTTTTTGGGGTCGCTCAATCCGAATCCACGATTCATTTGACGCGATTAGCTCAGGGGTCAAAGTTAGATCGAGGTCAAATCAAGATTATCCCATTAATCTTGGTCCAAGTACTGTTTCTATAGGTTTTTGAGGTCGCTGAATTTGAATCTGGGGTGCGTTTGACCTGGTCGGTTCAGAGTCAAGGTTAGGTCAAGGTAAAATCCAAAAAATTGCATTGAATGAACCTGAATTTAAGGTTTATCTGACCAATAACCCCCTAATATTTCTATGGCAATGTTAGCAACCCCTAATAACCCTCTAATAATCCCCCCCCCCCTAACTATGCTATGAACCATCTAATAACACAATTACGATACTATAAACCCCCAATAACGTAATGACAGTGCTATCAACCCCCTAATAAACCTCTAATAACCTCCTAATATAAACTATGCTATGAACCCCCTAAAAACCCAATGGTAATCCTATCAACCCCGTAATAACTCACCCCCTAATAACCCCCTAATAAGGACTATGCTAATAACCCCCTGATGACGCAATGACAGTGCTATCACCCCCTAGTAACCCCCTAATAACCCCCCTAATATAAACGGTTTTATGAACCCCTTAATAGCGTAATGGCAATACTAAAATGCCTCTAATGACTCAATAGTAATTCTATCAACCCTCTTAACCCCCCCCCCCCTATATACTTCCCCCTAATAACCCTCGAATATGAACTAAGCTAATAAGCCCCTAATAACGCAATGAGAATGCTAGCAACCCCCTAATTACCCAATAGCAATGCTATTAACCACATTATGTCAGATGCTTCAATGTTATCAATTTTCTGATTTGTGGAATCGTTTCCTTTTCTCGTCTAGGCTTCTGGTTCCTGACTTTCTATTATGCTGTAGACCATCATCTTCACGTTTAAGAGCCCAGCAGTAGTCAGCTAATATATTAACATTCCATCTACTTTGATACTTTCTTTCCATCTCTTGGATGTCTTGGTGGAATCTTTCTTTCTCCTTGCTCCTCACTTAGGGCTCCAAGATTCTCAGGAAAAGAATCTAAATGAGAATTCAGGAAGTGTACTTTTAAACTCATGTTACAACCCAACTCTTTAAAACTTGTAAGCATATTTTGAACGACTACGTGATAATTTTCTACTTTTCTATTTCCCAAAAATCCTTCTACAACCGCTGCAAAATCCACCCATGCAGCCTTCTCTTTTCTTGTCATCGTTTGTTGAAAATCAGCCGATTTCATCATCTTTCTTATATCCGGACCTGTGAAAATACCTTCCTTTATTTTTGCATCAGATAATCCTGGGAATTTATCCAATAAGTAGTGGAAGCATTTTCCATTCTGATCAACGGCTTTGATGAATTGCTTAATTAATCCTAATTTTATGTGGAGGGGAGGTAAACGAATTTTTTTGGACCACACAAGGGTTTTTTGAGAACATTGTGTGATCCTGGCTTCAGAGACGTACGAAGTGGCCACTTAGATTCTTCCCAATGACGTGTAGTAGTTCTACTATCTCACAAACAAATGTAACATGGGTATTTGGTATACCCCGACTGTAGTAGGTAAACATTCTGCTTTCTTTAGGGGTGATGATTTCTCACAGACAAGAGTCTCCCGTAAAACTGGTTTAGTAACAGATGAGACATTAGGATACAAAATTGAAGATTTATTCTTACTGTTGAAACCTTTCAGGTCAATAGAACAAAAGTAACAGTCACTATGATCACGTGGCTGACGCCAGATCATCGGAGAACTGAAAGGCAATTTTTGCGAAGAGTCGTTTTTATTCCAATGACTTAATATTGTATGGCAACTTACACAAATTGTGTTTGGCACCCAAGATTTGTCTACATTTACGATAAAATAGCCGAAATAGTTTTTGTTATTTTGTTAAGGCGTAATGTTCTCCTTTGGTTTTTAGTAGTATAAAGTCCACATACGTTGCAGAACTTGTTAGGATCGTTCACACAACTCCGGGGAGGCATTATAAAATAGATCTCAGGAACACGAGGATGATGAAGATTACTAGAAACTATAACTAGGATTCTCAACTATCCTGAAAAGAATTATCGAGAAAATGCCGCTCGATCGCAAGAAATACGCCGAACCTTTCAACTATTCTGAAAAGGACTGTTGAAAAGAAGTGCGTATGATTAACGGAAACCAGACTCACAACTATCCTATTGTGAAAATCCCGCTTGATCGAAAGGAGTAACGTTTGCTTTGGCACTATTAAGGGTCATCAGGGGGTTATTAGCATAGTCCTTATTAGCGGGTTATTAGGAGATGAGTTATTAAGGGGTTGATAGGATTACCATTGGATTTTTAGGGGGTTCATAGCATAGTTTATATTAGGGGGTTATTAGAGGTTTATTAGGGGGTTGATAGCACTGTCATTACGTTATTGGGGGTTTATAGTATCGTAATTGTGTTATTAGAGGGTTCATAGTATAGTTAGGGGAGGGGGGTTATTAGAGGGTTATTAGGGGTTGCTAACATTGCCATAGATATATTAGGGGGTTATTGGTCAGATAAACCTTAAATTCGTGTTCATTCAATGCAATTTTTTGGATTTTACCTTGACCTAACCTTGACTCTGAACCGACCAGGTCAAACGCACCCCAGATTCAAATTCAGCGACCTCAAAAACCTATAGAAACAGTACTTGGACCAAGATTAATGGGATAATCTTGATTTGACCTCGATCTAACTTTGACCCCTGAGCTAATCGCGTCAAATGAATCGTGGATTCGGATTGAGCGACCCCAAAAACATAAATGTAATGGTATTACCTTTTGCACTTTTGTTCACATATGACTTTTTTTCGTGGGGCTGTCATATTTGTATTGTTGGTACTGTTATTATGAAATCGTTAAAGTAGTGAACTTCTTTCGATGATATCTCCGCGAAAAAAAAAAGATTTGTTAAATTTGAAAAATGCGTTGGAAAGGGCAGAAGCGGTACTTTGAGATGGTTAGATTCGTTTTTAGCAAAAAAAAATGTTTTGCAGTGTAATATAGCTTCTAAAACAGCGAAAATACGTGTTTTTCGCACTTTTAGGTTAGAATATCTTGAAAACGTGACGTGATAGAATATTTCTGATGCCTGATTCGTGTTCAGCGCATCAAAAATCTTCGGAATACATGAATAGCGTTCTTGCGATAACTCAAAACTTTTTTTTTGCAGACCTGTGTTATTATTGGTATCGTAGCATATGATGTCCTTGTTAACTCTGAAGTGGAACTGTTATTAGTAGGATCACAGATTACAAACAGATTTGAAAAAAGATTACTACCGAATTATCCGACGATACAAGGAATTACGGGCAAAGCTAAAAAAAACAATAAGCGAGCTCCTCTTGCAAATTGACTTTGACGGAAATATGCAGAAATTCAAGTTCAAAGTAATGAAAAAACTGGCCGTACCACTGATTATACTAGACTAAAACTTTTAACGCAATGGAATATACTCATGTTCTTCCGGGAAACGAAATGAAGAGTACATAATGGCAAATAGCACAACCTACAACCTAGAGAGTTATCGCAACGAGAGACCTACTTTGCCTAATGTGCCGGCCTGACAGAGATTACACCTGATAAGAACAAACGTATAAAGGAAATAACAGATCGCTTGATAGCGGCCATGACTGAAAAACTAGGAAAAAAATCAATTATAAAACACTTAATAGACGTACGTAACAGTCAGCCAATAAGACAAGAACTACGATTAATGTCACCAGCAATATAAAAATAGTAAGGGTCGAAATTCAGAAAATATATTAAATGGATATTATCCGACCATCTAAAAATTTGTGGCGTAGTGCGCCAGTAATGATACAAAAACGTATTGGCTCTTGAAGATTTTGCATTGACTTTCATAACTTAAACAAGGTCACAAAAAAGGATGCATACCCGTTATCTAATATGGATTCAATATTAGACAAATTGTGGAATGCCTAAAAATATATCATTAAGATTGACCTTAAACAAGCATATTTCCAAGTACCATTAAAAGATAACAGTTGTGAATATACAGCTTTTGCAAGTCCAGAAGAAGAACTATGGGAGTTTGTACTTATGCTGTTCAGACTTCTTTAATGCCTCTGCAAATTTCCAATGCCTAACTGACGCACTATTTGGTCGTGACTGAAAATCACAGATGTTCCTTTATCTGAATGATATAATTATTGCCACTGAGACTTCTTTGAAGAACATACAAGATGCTTAAAATTAGTATTAAGGCGAGTTAATGAATTTGGACTGCAAATAAACGCCAAGAAATGTTAATTCGGCTGTACTCTCCTCTTGGGTTTCTTACGAGACTAGGAAAAATCGCGACCTGACCCCGAGTGGATCAAAACAATACTTAAATTTCCAGCGTCTAAGACAGTGAAGATTTCGAAGTATCGTCAAGTGGTACTGCAGATTTATAAAAAATTGCTCAAAAATGAAGATACCACTACAGAAACACCAAGTATTTAGCTAGAAATCTGAATAACAAGAAGCATTTGACAATATGAAACGCGTACTGACAGAAGCCTCAGTATTAGCAAGATCAGATTTTGCTTGACCATCACAGTTTAAGCAAACACAAGTGATTTCGCAATTGAAACCGTTTTGACTCAAGAATTTGATAATGGCGAACACTCAATAGTATATATAAGACGAATCCTGACTAATCCAGAAAGGAATTACTCTGTAGCAAAGAATGAGTTACTCTCCATAGCATACGCCATAAACAAACTATGACCTTACCTAGAAGCATACGACTATATAGTCGTCATTAACCACTTAGCCCTAGTATACTTATTCAACATAAAAGAGCCGAAAAGTAGACTGGAAAAATGAATATGTGGCCTAATGCAGGAACGTGTGACATTTTAACCCTGTAAAGGTACACTACATAAAGTACCAGACGTGTTGTCCCGAATTAAAGAAAAGACCAATAAAATCTCAGCCTTTAAGATGGTACAAGACAGCTGGTATCTGAAGAATTTAAGCGACGTGAAAGAGAAACCAGACAAATATCCTAATCGGAAAATAGAAGACGACATGTTATACTATAGATGATCAAGTATGGATCCGGTAACAAATGGAGAGACAGGCTAGAAACTAGACCAGCAAAAAACTTGCCAAAGGAAGTAGAACTGACATAAAACTTAAAGGCCTTAAACTAACACCGAAACTGGAAGAATAGACAGAGAGGCTGAAAAAATTGAGAGACTTACATGAAATGATTGAACGATATCTTTAAAAAGCACATGATAAAATGGTATACTCGTAGAATATAGATAGAATATAGGAAGACGAAAGATGACATACAAAATTGACGACCTAGTTTTACAAAAAATACACTACTTATCAAAGGCCAATTCTTTCTCAGCCAAATCAGGTGAAAAATTCGAAGACCCTTTTCGACCAACAGGAAAACTCTCATATGGTTCGGTAAGTGTGGTTTGTATGGGTGGGGGTTAGATAGGTTAGGGGTAGGTGGATAAGAGGTATGTGATTCAGCTGGGATAACTCGCTTATGGTGTAAAATTCAATTATTTCAAGAAATAACAAACGACTAAAATTGCTTTTCCCAGGATTAGGTAAGTTAGCCTGCATGTGGTTAGGTAAGGGTGGTTTATGGGGGTTTGGTGGGTTAGAGGCAGGTTGGTTAGTTGAGGTAGCTCGCCCATGCATAGGATTAATTTATTTCAAGAAATAACAAACGACTAAACTTGTTTATCCCAGGGTTAGGTGGATTAACCTGCTGATAGTTTGGCGGGGGTGGGTTCTAGGGGGTGAAACACCCCTTAAACATATTTTTTTTTAAATCCGGAAAAATGTTAATTTAATTTTGGTATTTTCTCATTATCAGTGCGATTTTTAAATCACTCGAGGTGATTTACTATATTACATGTCGTAAAACAGTACAACAAATAGTGTATTTACCCCTATTAAAAGGGGGGTTGCAACCCTTCGGTATAAATGTTATGTCCTTAAAACCGCCTTTTTATAAGAAATATTTTAACGTTGAGTTTACTGAAAAATATTCATTTGATGCTGAGAAATATTAAAAAAACTGATTTTAGGGGTTGATTTTCACGGTGGATTTCACCCCTTAAAAGTCCTTATGGGTCGATAAAAAAAACACGTGTCTAATTTTTTTTCAAGTACTACAACATATCTCAAAATCATTCAAATCGGTGAGGTCGGGTTGGAGTGGTTCCCTTGTACGAGGTAACCGAAATCAGTAAACATGCAAAGAATCTAATCTCACTCGTTTTGTTACTGCTGTGCAGTGGCCAGTTGAAGTAGTACATGATTTCATTATAATTCAAATATAAACTATTTCGTCAGAAGTTCTATAACACAATGACGCCAAAAGCTGGTACGTACTATAAAAATATCACGGAGTGTGACGTTACAAGCGCGGGAAAGTTACTGTTTACTATGCAAAATCAATAATTGCAAGTTTTTCAAACGAATAAAAGCATTTTTCTAGTCAATTTCAATACGCTCATCTCGAACTTCAAGTTATTATAATATCCTACATGATATTCTAAGATTTCATAAGACCCTGTCTCTTATGAGGAAAAAGTAGCTTTAGACTATTTCGTCTCATGATCTGCAACCGTAGTCGATTTAATTAATCTATCCGTTCGCTATTATGCTTCTCGCACGTTAGTTCTAACAATTAAGAGAGAGAGGGTGCGCGCGATCTTTTAAATAAGCAGTTACGCCTCAGCTGTGAACGCGAATTTACCGCCGATTTGTGTCGCACTTTGTTTTCGCCGAATATATAGTTTTCTGGGACAATTTCGTACGTGAGTGCAACGGTATTCCCGAGGTAAAAAGCAGCAGCAGTGCAGAAGAAGTATCTTAGCTAATTGGAGGCAGTACAAGGTAGCGCAGCTGATTAATCGAGGGGCAGCGGCAGTTGATATTTTGCATCAACAATTACGGCTGATCACCGTAATTGCACCGCATGATAGGTGCACCTTCCGTCATTATATGCGATACAAAATACATTCGGTATTTTGTCTAATCGTGTTAGCGTTATTTTTTGTATTCGCATCGAGCGTTAGTTCGCGGTAAAATTCGAATCTTCTCTCTCTCTCTTTCTCACCGAACATAGTTAATTGTAAAATCCTATTCGCGTGCGTTAGTCTAGTTATTTTTATTAATTAAAGTCTGTTAAATTTATTCGCCGTTTTCGTCATTTAATTTTCCTAGTAGCTTAAGTAGTTGAAAAAGGCTTAGGTTTTAATCTGATTATCTCTAGGGGATTAAGAAGATTAGGAGTAAAGTCGCTCACACTTAAAACTCATCGAGTATCACAAGACACGTGACTTAAGGTGAGTTCAACTCCGTTTGATAGAAGACAACTAGGATAAATCATCTGACGTTAAGGCGAATACACGTACTATCATACGAGTTTAACGGATCGGCGGTTTGCTCTGCATCGTGGGAGTTTGTTCTTAAATGAAATTTCCATTTTTCAGATAACCTCCCCCGTTACAGATCATGTTAATAAAGCCTAGAGATTTGACTGAGTGTTTGTTGCGGCGCTGTCGGGCCTGTCCCCGATAGATGCAACGATGCTTAGTTGCATTTCAAACGGTTCGTCGATGTAGCGAACTGTGTAGATTGATACTATGTTCGCTGTTCGATAATTAATTTCGATAGCTATTCTTGAAATACACAGACAACCATTATTTCGGGTATTCGGGTATAACTTCATTATAACGTAGCAATAAGTCGAAACGTTACGGTATATTTGTAAATTAATAAATGCCTGCAGTTCGGCTTCTTGATATATACTAAATCTGATCTATAATATTATTAATCATCAAAGCTTTTTATTTTCTAGGTTATTAATAAGTAAGGACCATTCGTTTATTTATAGTAAAAATATAGTATATACTTAATCCATTAACGCGCAAAATTGCATTTTTGTGCACACAATTTCAAGCGCCCGACTTATACAGAAAAAGACGGTTTCTTTTTCCCAAAATACCACCTAGGGGGTTGTCGAGGGTGCTCTTTCAGAATCTGGTGCCAGTTTTATGTTAAATTGTCAACAACCCTATTTATTTTGCGTTTTAATAAAAAAAAGACCCATTTTTTCCGATTTTTTAAAATTTTTTCTCGATTATTTTCCTGTTGCGGCATTCAAATCAATATTCTATCAACAGAAATCGTGGTCCCGATGTTTGAGCTTTCAGAAACCTCGCGAGAAATTTTTTTTTCTTCCAGAATTTTTACAAAATGGCGGTATTTTATGGCAGTGCTCTATGAAAGTTTATATTTTTTTTACTCCAAAAGTATCAACTTTACAAAAAAAGTTAGTACTATAAAAAATACTTCAAATTATCTAAAGAATATATGTGAATTTTTTCAGAGCTAATTAAAAAAAATTTGGCTTTTTTATTTTGACCATATTTTGAAAAATAAAAAATTTACGTAAAAATTCTGGAAAAAAACCTATGAGTTTTCTGACTAATTTTAAGCATATTTTGTAGAATAAATTTTTTTTGTTCGGTTCATTTTTTTCAATAAAAAAAATTCTGAAATTTTTTCCATACTTTCATACACGTTGTTCAAAATCACTTTTTTCCAAAATATCTGATGGTTTCATTATATCAGCTTGAAAAATACCAACTGGCTTTTGTTAAAATACATAAATGATGCTTGTAATGTAAAGAAAAATCTCAGTAAGTCATTCATATTATTAGGCCTTTTTTGAAGTAGATTGCGGAGAGGTAAATACATTGATGGATTATAACTAATATTATCGGACTGAAAAGAATTGTCCAATATTTTACTTTTTAATTTTTGATTAATTTGAAAGGTATAGCTAAAGAAAATTACAATGTCTAAAAGGAAAAGTGGTAATGTAAAAAAAAGACGTCACCAACCTGAAATACAGGTTACAGAATGTGATGAATATTACGATGTCTCTGTAATACCAGACACCGAAGAATCTGGAGATTCTGACGATTCTGGTGAGTCGCATAGTGATTCTGGAGGTAATGATGAAAGCGATTCTGCGGAAACAATAGAGCTTGGCTCTTTGGAAACTTTTAGAACAGTTATAGAATCCTACACTAATTCTCAAACAAAGTTAGAGAAAAATCACATCTATGACTGGGTTGAAGGCGAAATTGAGTACAATGAAAGTTTAGAAAATGAAATATTATTAAAAGAGTGTAATCGCAAAAAAATTTTGAATAGTTCATTGACAGAAATTTTTAAGTTTCTTTTTCACTTGATATTAAAAAAACATATCATTGATTGTACAAAAGCAAATGGCTGTGAACTTTCTTCGGAAGACTTGGATAAATTTATTGGAATCATAATTTTCAGCTGCTTCGATAAGAAATTATCTCAAAGAGATTATTTGTCAAAAGATGAGTTTTTGAGATCAGATATAGTGACATCATGTATGGGCACCAAACAGTTTGAAATGATCAAATCTAAATTAAGACTCCATCATCCCGATGATGAAAATAAAGAAGATAAAGTTTGGCGGGTCAGAGCTTTTATAAATATTATGAGGGAAATTATTATGCAATTTGGGGTTTTTTCTACAGCGTTATCAATAGATGAAATAATGATAAAATATTATGGGCGATGTTCTTTGAAACAATTCATCAAATCAAAACCAATTAGATTTGGAATAAAAATGTGGGGTCTTGCTAGCGCTAACGGATTTTTATTTGATTTTGATATATACTGTTGAAAAAATGGCAAAAGCAATATTTTATCTAAAATTTCTCTTGGTAGTCGTAATTCAAACATTGGAACAGTTTTTGTCTGGAACTACACCACGTAATATGCAAAAATACCATTTATATTTTGACAACTTATTTTGTTCTGCAAATCTTTTGGTTCATTTAAGAAAACTAGGATCGCGATGTACTGGAACAGTTAGACAGGACAGAGTAACTGTAAAGCACAACATAGATAAAAAGAAAGATGAACGTGGAAATTATGAAGTAAAGCACGATAAGAACAGCGGTATCAATTATATCACAGTGATGGATTCTAAGCCAGTCTCAGTATTGTCTACTGCAGCTGGTGTAAATCCCACTAGTTCTATTGAAAGGTACAATAAAACTGAGAAAATAAAAAAAAAACTTGATGCACCAAGAGCGTTTTGTGCATACAATAGTTATATGGGTGGAATAGATATTCACGACCAACATTGTAATAAAGTTCTACCTCTTTTCAGATCAAAAAAGTGGACTTGGGTAATTTTTCTTAAATGCATCCAAATGGCAATTACAAATGCTACAGTTTTATTGAATACTGTAATTGAAAATAAAAGTAAAAAAATTGGAACAAAAAAAAAAGGATCTTATTTTAGCTGTTGCTAAGAGTTATCTGAAGGAAAAATCTTCAAAAAAAAGCTTCACATTGCAGAACAAAGTCCCCATCAAAAAAATTGCTCTAATCAAAGTTGACCTATCTAAGGACCAGAAAGATTTGCAAAGAATGCAAATTATATTTCTGCAAAAATTGTTTTGAATCGGTTCTTATCAAAAAGTAATACATATAGTATTATTGCGAAAATATCTACAATTACAAAAAAAATAAAAAAAAAAGAAAATTGAAATATAAAATTTAAAAACAATTAAAAAATATTTAAAAAAATGATAATAAAAAAAATTTTAAATTACAGTTTAAACAGTGTTAATTTAAAATTACAGTGAAAAAAACTTTTATTAGGATTATGAAAGAACGAGAAAACATTTTTCTCAGTTCTTTGTCATAAGTTAATTCGCTGGAATTTTTTCAGAATTTTTACGTAAATTTTTTATTTTTCAAAATATGGTCAAAATAAAAAAGCCAAATTTTTTTTAATTAGCTCTGAAAAAATTCACATATATTCTTTAAATAATTTGAAGTATTTTTTATAGTACTAACTTTTTTTGTAAAGTTGATACTTTTGGAGTAAAAAAAATATAAACTTTCATAGAGCACTGCCATAAAATACCGCCATTTTGTAAAAATGCTGGAAGAAAAAAAAATTTCTCGCGAGGTTTCTGAAAGCTCAAACATCGGGACCACGATTTCTGTTGATAGAATATTGATTTGAATGCCGCAACAGGAAAATAATCGAGAAAAAATTTAAAAAAACCGGAAAAAATGGGTCTTTTTTTTATTAAAACGCAAAATAAATAGGGTTGTTGACAATTTAACATAAAACTGGCACCAGATTCTGAAAGAGCACCCTCGACAACCCCCTAGGTGGTATTTTGGGAAAAAGAAACCGTCTTTTTCTGTATGAGTCGGGCGCTTGAAATTGTGTGCACAAAAATGCAATTTTGCGCGTTAATGGGTTAAGGTACTAAAATCCTGTAGATTCGATAGATGGAGGCAGCATTTAGCTATACTAATATGTACAATATTGTATCCATCTCCGGGTCCCCTATTCTACAAGTCGCATGTGAGCGGCGACAGCGACCGCCACGCATGCCTCTCGCCTAACCACCTTTTTAATTCCGTTTCCGAGCTACTCTAGGGCAGTTCGGTAATGTTAATTACGTGCCTACTTACCGTTACCTGAGAAGTGTTCTGTAGTAATCAGAGTAAACCTTAAGAAAGGAAACTTTTTAAGTATTTTCGTTTTCCAATGACATTTCAAATTTTGTATAACTTGGTGCGGTTTTACTGTAGTATAAGTTAAAATAAAATACAATATTATTATTAGTTATCCGACGTTACAATACTTTTCAACTATATATATAATGTATTTTATACTTTTTAAAGCAAAATAATTAACAAATATTACTAATCGCTTATCATAGCCCACATTATAAATTCAAAAACGCTATATATAATTGTAGAATATAGATTTCGTCGTTCTTCTCAACAATGTTTAGTTAGTTACGAAGGACAACGCCTAGTAACATGTTATTCTTTTTAGACAGTCTCGCAAATTGATTGAGCAAACTAATTTAATCAATAAAATTATTTTATATGTTAATTTGTTATATTAAAGTTCTTTTATATAATTTATGTGAGCTTATTACATTTAGGAGGCTCGTCCTAAACTTTATGTGTAATATTATTTATACAAGATGTCTGGTAAAACATCCGGCACGTCTTCTCGTTGCCGTTTCAAACAACAACACGGTTACAAACTGCGGCCATTTCTAACGCCATTCCTGCCATCACAACAGAAATGGCTTTTACAACACATTTCTCACAAAATACTGAATCTACAAGCAATCCAGGTATTAGTAGCTCGACTATCTCTCATCCAATTCTCGTCACTTTAGATTCATCTGACAATTCGGCGATATTAGGTCACAACTCAACTGCGACTGTTGATGAGTGTCAAGTAGATGTTCACGACATATCAGTGATACATCATGTCATACCAATACTATCTGACCCGCCAGATAGTATTGGTAACATCGTTTCAAACATCGTTTGAAACCAGAAACATCGTTTCAAATCATCATTCATCTTTTGAATCCCACTCTGTACTACGTGAGACGTTATTATCACTGAACGAAGTCAGAAACGAATTGGAAATTTTTCGAACTACATGCGCAACCGAACGAAGCCATCGAGATTATTTAGAAGCCACACTATAACATCATAACTCTGCGGCCATTGAAAGGCAACGTATCATCGAAGATCTACGTTCACAACAATGTTTCTCTATTTCTCAACCATCCACAATACCAATAATATATACACATACCTCAAATACAAACCAAATTCGAAATAATAATGACTTAAAAGAAGGTACTACACCAACTGCTGTATCTACCACGGTCACTTATATAGACTTGGGGTTAGGTTATAACCTAAAACTATAAATTTGAATCACGTTTCGGTATACATTTAAAATCTAATAGCTATTCGTTATTCCAAACTAAACGACAACATTCAGGTGAAGATGTTCCAACTTTAGCAGATGCAAAAGAACATTTAGCAGCTTTAGCTTACCCTGAATGCTCAACAGAAATTCAAAAAAAAGTTTATTAACAGATGTTTTTAATAACAACTCCCACAATTTAGACTCTTCACAAAAAAAAGAAATTTTTCACGACGATAACGTTGCAAGAAATTATAATTTAGTTGAACACAAGATTGAGTTGCATGATCCCCGACCCCTTAAACAAACTCCCTGTCCCCTTCCTTTTAATTTAAGAAGAGAGGTTAATCAGATGTTAAGAATATGCAGAATCAGAGTGTAATAGAAGAATTTTCTAGTTCTTGGTGTTCTCTAATAGTGTTGAAGCAAAAAAAGGATAGTACTCTAAGATTCTACGTTGATTTCCATAAACTTAGTGATAAAACTATTAAAGATTTTATTCATTACCTAGAATTGATCAGACGCAAGATAAATTAGCTGATTCTCAACTTTAGACTTTAAAAGTGGGTATTGGCAGGTAAAAATTCGTCCAGAAGATCGAGAAAAAGCCGCTTTTTCTATTGGAAACGGATTATGGCAATTCATTGTAATGGCTTTTAGACTATGCAACGCCCCAGCCACTTTTGAACGTTTCATGGAAAAATTGCTTCGTGATCTCTTAGACGATGTTTGTTTAATTTATCTTGACGATGAATAATCTTTATGATTATAGATAAATCATTTGATGAAATGCTGACAAATTTAGAAATAGTTTTTATAAATATTCGAAATGCTAACTTAAAACTAAATCAAAAGAAATGTGTTTTCTTCAAACGCGAAGGTGAGTATTTAGGATACATTGTTTCCGGAATCGGAAAGAAAACAGATCCTAAAAAGATAGAAACTGTAATTTCTTGGTCTATTCCTTCAACCAAAAAATACGTAAAGAGTATCATTGGTTTATGTTTTTATTATAGGAAATTCATTAAAAATATCTCTTCTATCGCCAAACCATTCTATAAATTATTTTCAACACCACCCATTTTAGCTTTTCCATTAGAAAATTTTCCTTTCACTATAGATACAGATGTGTCTGATCATGGAATAGGAGCTGTACTATCTCAAGTACAGAATAGAGAAGAAAAAATGATTGTCTATTATAGCAGAGTTTTGATAAAAGTTGAAAGAAATTACTGTGTTACTCGCAGAAAGTTGTTAGCTGTTGTAGATTCAATACAACATTTTAACAATTATCTGTATGGTTAACCATTTTCCATTTGTACTGATCATTCAGTATTAACGTGGTTTCTTTCATTTAAAAACTTAAACGGTCAGTTTGCTAGATGGATAACAAAGTTAGATCAATATGACTTTAATATTATAAAGATATTTCTCATGAAAATGCAGATTGCCTTTCTCGACGCTCATGCAAAAATTCTTCTTGTAAGTATTGCTTTAATATAGAATCTAAGTATATTCCAAATGCCTCTGCCTGACATATTGTTTTTGACCAAACATCCAAAATTATATGGCAAGATCGACAATAACAAGACGAAGTTCTCCACACTATTTTTACTTGTAAAAGAAGTGGGATTAAATTATCTTGGCAGGATATCTCTTCTAAAGATCAATATACAAAGGTATATCTATCTTAATGAGATTCACTAGTTGCTTATGATGAACTTTTATACAGAGAGTGAATTTCAACTAATATAAAAAATAAGATTTTTTAGTTAATTGTACCCCGAATTTGCATCGATACTGTTCTAAAAGAAGCTCATAATTATTCTCTTGGTAAATATTTTGGTATGAATATAACACTAGACAAAATTCAGAAACGATTCTATTGGGCATGTTGTAAGAAAGATGTTGAACATTGATGCAAATTTTGTTTAACATGTATTGCAAAAAAAGATTGTTTTACTAAGTAGTAGAAGCTTTTCTTCTTTCTTCTATGAAAACTAAAACTGTCGCTGATATATTTGTTCGAGAAATTATAGGTAATTATGGAGTCTCTCTCGAAATCCATACTAATCAAGGTCGTAATTTTGATTCTAAATTAATTAAAGAATCAGCACACTTATTAGGAATGCAAAAAACTAGAATAACACCTTCACATCCATAATGAATTGGTCAAGTTAAGTATCCAACAATCACCAAGACACAAGAAGAAAATAGTTCACATTGACAGATTAGCAACTTAAACTTATCACAATAGGTAATTTTTCTGTTCTGTTTTTTTGAGCCGTGGTTTTTCTCGTGTACCGTCGAGCAAATGCTGGAGGAGGGACAGAGGCTAGGTAACATGGCATGACAACTCCCCACTCTCGTCCACGGATGATTACCACACGTGATTAACAGAGATTTTCAAGATGACTGATTCAATTCTACTATATTATTTTGAAGGAATTTGATTGTCATCAAGAGACGGGCCATCTGGCCGATTACCAAAGGATTAGCCCACTTGGTACACTGGTTTCCTCGGTTTTGATGATTAAAGACTATGATGTTTTAATGATTATTATCAAGATATCTAATTATGATAATATAGATCACATCAAGAAACAGGTCTTTTGGCTTTTACAGAAGATGTAACCTGTTTAATAATATTTCATTTGATACTACTATATTATTTGGAGAATTTGGATTGTCATTAAGAAACGGACTCTTAAGCTATTTGCAAAAAATTACTCCGCTTGGTGTACTATTTTCTCTAATTTTGTTATTTTTCGTTTTGTTCTTTAGATTGTCGGGACGACAATCTAAATGAGGAGGGAATAATGTGGAACATAGATTTCGTTGTTCTTCTCAATAATTTCACCACTTTTAAAAATCTAAAAAATTTAAAAAAAATAAATAAAAAATTAAAAATAAGAAAAAATCTAAATAAAAAAAATTTTTTTTTTCGTTAAACACACATACTCGAAAAAATGACGGCAACATAAAGTTTTAATTGGTCGACAAAATTTGAATTTCGCGCCAAAAATGTTTTGACTAATATGATTTTGTAGGAGTTCAAAAGCCCTACAAGTTGAAAAAAAATAGTACATTACGATACAAGTGCGGGAAAATAGATTCTTGTCTCGTGTGGCATTTACGCACGAGCAAAGCGAGGGTGGAAAGGTACACAATACGCGAAACTCTTTCCCAAACATGTACCGTACCGTATTTTTTGATACGACGTGTGGAAAGTGCGATTTTTAACGCACGTTTTTTACCGAGCGTGCGGGAAAAACGCACTTTCCGCACGGAGTGTTGAAAAAATTTTTCTTGCTCAAAAAATTCACTGAGATATCGTCTAAAAACTGAAAAATACATAATTGCGTCCCATTGTGCTCCAAATGAGTCTTGAGGTTTGAAAATTTGGCTAAAGGCATAACTTCTCATGACAAAAATACTTGTCTAACCCAATTCACGATTCCGTCTAAGGCTATTTCGACATCCTTATTCGCTTGGGCTTTTTGTTATCTTATAAAATAATAATAATAATAATTAATTCCTTATCATGATAAGGCAAGAAATTTCCTTCGATACAAAGTATTATGACAAGGATTTATTGTTATATCGATTCCTTTTCATGATAAAATATTAAATTTCTACCGATATAAAATATCACGACAAGGTTTTTTTGATATGACAAAACATTTCTTTCAAACAATATACGAGGTCTGTTCAAACAATACCCGGAATTTTTAAATTTCGCGGGTCTGGAGAGTCCGATTGTGAAAATTTTTGTTTACTGTGTTGGTATACATGCCCCTGAAGTATGATAAAATTTTCAGCTATATTCACTGTTTACTTTGTTTGCGGTAGTCGCTAAGGTTTGACGTGTTTTTATGAGCTCGGCGATTTTCGTTTTTTAAAAGAAATGGATCAAAGAATTTGTATTAAATTTTGCGTAAAAAATGAAATAAAGTGTAACAAAGTGTGTGAAATGTTACAAAAAGCCTATGGTGAGTCTGCTATGAAAAAAACAAGTGTTTACGAGTGGTACGAGGTGTGTTCAAAAAGTAACGAAAATTTTTAAATTTCACGGGTTTGGAGAGTCCGCTTGTATAAAATTTTTTTTTATTATGTTGGTACACATGCCCCTGAAGTACGATAAAATTTTCAGCAATATTCATTGCTTACTTTTTAAGTGGCAGCCGCTAACGTTAGACGTGTTTTTCGAGCTCGGCGATTTTCGTTTGTGAAAAAAAATGGATCAAAGAATTTGTATTAAATTTTACGTAAAAAATGAAATAAAGTGTAGTAAAGTTTGTCAAATATTAACAAAGGCATATAGTGAGTCTGCTATGAGTAAAACAAGGATTTATGAGTGGTATAAGCGTTTCCAAGATGGCCACGAAAACGTTGAAGATGACGAACGACCCGGACGCCCAAGCACATCAACAACCGATGAAAACGTGAAAAAAGTGAAAGAAATGGTTATGAACGATCGCCGAATCACAATCAGAGTAGTCGCTGATGATGTTGGCATATCAGTTGGCTCATGCCATCAAATTTTTTCGAATGTTTTGGGTATGAAACGTGTGGCAGCAAAATTCGTTCCAAAATTGTTGAATTTCGAACAAAAACAGCGGCGAATGGAAGTTGCTCAGGAGTCGCTAAATGAAGTAAATAACGATGCAGAACTACTAAAACGTGTTATAACAGGTGACGAAACATGGGTTTACGGATATGATGTCGAAACTAAGGCTCAATCGTCCCAGTGGAGGCATTCTGGATCGCCAAGACCGAAAAAGGCTCGACAAGTCAGGTCGAATGTGAAGGTTATGCTCACTGTGTTCTTCGATTTTAATGGCATAGTGCATTATGAATTCTTGCCACAAGGTCAAACAATCAATAAGCAGTACTACCTACAAGTTCAACGTCGTTTGCGTGAAGCAATCCGAAAAAAACGCCCGGATTTGTGTCAAAACAATTCATGGCTTTTGCACCACGATAATGCGCCTGCTCACACTTCATTGCTTGTTCGTGAATTTTTGGCCAAAAAATGAAACTGTAACGATGCCTCAGCCTCCATATTCGCCAGATATGGCTCCATGTGACTTTTTTCTATTTCCAAAAATAAAGAGAACATTAAAAGGCCGTCGTTTTACAGGCATAGATGGCATTAAAAGCGAATCGCTGAAAGAGCTAAAAGCTATTACAAAGATCGAGTTTCAAAAGTGTTTCGAGGATTGGAAAAAGCGTTGGCATAAGTGTATTGTATCCGAAGGGGACTACTTTGAAGGCGACAACATTAATGTAGATGAATAAATAAATATTTTTTTCATAAAACGAAAATTCTCGTTATTTTTTTAACACACCTCGTATAAGCGTTTCCAAGATGGCTGCGAAAACGTTGAAGATGACGAACGCTCCGGTCGACCCAGCACGTCAACAATCGATGAAAATGTGAAAAAAGTGGAAAAAACGGTTCTGAATGATCGCCGAATCACAATTAGAGAAGTTGCTGATGAAGTTGGCATATCAATTGGCTCATGTCATAACATTTTTTCAAATGTTTTGGGCATGAAACGGGTGGCAGCAAAATTCATTCCAAAACTTCTGAACTTAGACCAAAAAAACAATCGCATGAACATCGCTCAGGAGCTGTTAAACGACGTCAACGACGATCCAAGTTTGCTTGAAAGGGTCATAACTGGTGATGAAACATGAGTGTAAGGTTATGATGTCGAAATCAAAGCACAATCGTCCACCTGGAAGCATTTAACGTCACGAAAAGCGAAAAAAGCACGTCAAGTTCGATCAAATGTGAAGGTTTTGCTTACAGTTTTCTTTGACTGCAGGGGCGTGGTGCATCATGAGTTCTTATCACAAGGTCGTACGGTTAAACCTTGAAGTTATGCAACGTTTGCGTGAAGCAATCCGTAAAAAACGCCCCGATTTATGGAAAAACAATTCATGGCTTTTACATCACGATAACGCACCTGCTCACTCGTCGTTGCTTGTTCGTAATTTTTTGGCCAAAAATAATACCTTAGTCGTGCCTCAAACCTCCATATTCACCAAATATGGCTCCGTGTGACTTTTTCCTGTTCCCAAGTTGAAGAGACCCATGAAAGGACGGCGTTTTTCTCAATTGAATAAATAAAGGCCGAGTCGCTGAGAGTGCTCAAGGACATACCAAAAAGTGAATATCAAAAGTGCTTCGAAGATTGGAAAAAACGCTGGCATAAGTGTATTATATCTGGGGGGATTACTTTGAAGGGGACCACATTGATGTAAACGAATAAATAAATATTTTTTTGGAAAAACGATAATTCCGGGTACTGTTTGAACACACCTCGTATCATGAAAAGGATTTGATATGATATTTTCTAATGAACAAAATTTTACAAGTAGAAAAACATAGTAATTACTCTGTAATGAGGGAGTCGTTTTAACTCAAAATTAAAAGATGTTTCCGGCCCATAACTCTGTTAACAATTTATTTAAGCAAGGATTTGGGTGGCAAAAATACTTCAACTACTGAGCAACTTGCCGGGTGTGCAGGTTACGACATTCGCACATAAGAGAACTTACGATGGGAAGGAAAGAAAAGTCAATTCGACGTAACATCACGCCGGCAATTACGATCAATATATATTATATTGCTGATATTTACAATAAAACCGTCGATATAGAATAAAATAACTCAAATGAAAACATATTCATGGTCCAACAATAGCTCGTCCGAATTGGTAATCGAACGACGGCGTTCTCGGAGAAAGATTGAACCCTGCAGGTCGGCATGAATCCTCGACTCTGCAGCGGTAGACTTCTCCGACTGACTCCGACAACGATAGGTTGTTCAACGGTCACGTTTATGCTCATTATTGAGCAATAAGCTATTCAAAGTCGGTGACGTGCTGGAGATTGCGCGTATGCCTGGTGATAAGGTACAGGAGAAGAGATAAAGAGAAGGTATTTTTGCTATTGACGCCTTTGGCACTACTGTTGATGCCGGCACTGTTGTTGCTCTCGTTGCCGCTGGGATCACTACCACTACTGTGATTATCAGAAACGCAGTTACAGCCGTAACCGCTGTTGCCACTATCCTCGGAGCTACTGCCAGGAAAACACCAAGTAACCCAGTCCTACACTTTCTCGGACAATGCGTCGCCTCTTCTTTCCAAATTTTCTCTCTCCTCCCTCTCCCCGCATTTATCTACTCTTCTGAGTCCGCTAATCACACCTCAAACAAATAAACCAGATGTAAGTATTTGCGATTATACAAATTCGCATACATCTGTCTAGGCCGAGCATGGAGGCTGCGACATCCACGTGTGAGTGATGATGATGACGATGATCGTGTCGGGTGATGGAGCAAATGACGATGGTTGTGCTGCAGATGTCGGGGACGATACGGCTGACCAAATCACTAGCCAACAAAACCACACGAAGATTTCTGCAACAATAACTCCTCTCTGCTACCAACGGTAACACCTCGAACCGCATCTTCACGTACAATTCCTCTCTGCTACCAACGGTGACGCTCCAAGCTGAATCTTCATGTACAATAAGCATGATCGTTCCTCATCCTTTGCTCTCTTATATATTCTCTCTTCTCTTCTCCCGCGCGCTTCTTCACCTTTTGTGCAGGCCTAATCCGCCACCTCAAATAATATTAACTGGGTATTAGTAATACGCTAACGCAATTACATCGATGCCCGGCTCGACGAAAGTGCGCGCAGAGAGCGAGAAGCCAGGGACGACGAAAAAATCGCTACTAAGCGGTTTTTTGCATTACAATATTTTTAGCAAAGGTATTATAAATGTAAATTAGAGTTCTTAATATAAAAACTACAGCTAACTGATTAATATTTATAAGAAACTATTATACTAGAATGTAGTAAAAATAGTACATATATCAGTGAACCAGTAAATTAAGCTTTACAAAAAAATATCGCTAATAACTTATTTCTGTCCTTTTATGTGAATTGAAATGAGAGAAGATGTAACAAATAATTAATTATTTTATTTTAATTGATTTGTTCTTTTAATATTTTGATAAAATAATAAAAGTGCTATTAAATATAAAATTCGATTATTGCTTTATTATTCTTAATTCCTTAATTTACTGTTTCTAAAAAGGTTTGTACATATTGACGTTGTTTTTAAATTATACAATATTTGATCACGTATGATTTAAAAGTACTCATCTCAAAATGCAGAATGTCAGATAATGCAGAATCTAAAAGTACTGATCTCAAAACGCACGAACTTTACATCACGCATAATCTGAGGAGAGTACTCTCATAATTATTATATGTATGTGATTCCGTTATCTGATAGAATATTCGTAGTAAGGGTGCAACTATGCATCTCACGCCTACAAAAATAATTAGTCTTGAGCAAACTTTAAGCTGACAATGGATTTAAGATTAGCTTTCCTGTTGCAAGAAAAACAGCTTTTATCCATTATATACAGGGTGGACCATTTTAATCGAAGCACCCAGAAATCTTTTTCCAGGTAAGGATGCGTGAAACATGTTTCAGACAAAAGTTGCTGGACTCCGAGGGGGACATAATCGGGTGACCTTGACTCTGACCTTGAGGGTCATTTTCAAGGTCATCGGAAGGTCAACTTTGTTTTTTAAATAGAAACCCCCATTTTTGACCTCGGATTCAGAAAGAGCGGGAAATTCTACGTTCAGATGACCTATTATAAGTGGGGTCTGGGTGACCACCAAGGTCCCCCCAACATCACGTAAAGTTCAATATTATTTTTTTCTTAATATTTCCATCTAACTGACCTAAGATCGGTATGGTTTAGAGAAAAATGATGTAGACAAAAGTTATTGCATTTTGAGAGGGGCATCTTGTGGTGACCTTAACTTCGACCTTGAGGGTCATTTTCAAGGTCATTTGAAGGTCAAATTTGTTTCTACTTTTTTATTAGTAGTAACAGTAGTAGTAATTTCTACAATGCTTGTTTTGGGAGTGTCTTGGATAGGGTTAATAAATCACACCAAAGTGTACAGTATACAAATTGATCTTATTTATCATGAAAAAATTATCATATTTATTATCTTTTTTATTAATAATTAATCAGGAATCACAAAGCATTGTGAAGAAATCTTAACAATTACAAAAAATGTCGTTTAAAAATAATGTTACTCAAGTTAGAATTACGAACGGGTTTATGAAAAAGCTTACAACAAAACAACCCTTACAGGAAGGGTCACCTAGATACTACATGTGTTATGTTTCAAGAACGTCGAATTCTTTGTTGTTTCCGAATCTGTGATAAAAAAGTAGGCTATTCCGAGAAACATAAAGTTGACCTTCAAATGACCTTGGAAATGACCCTCAAGGTCGAAGTTAAGGTCACCACAAGATGCCCCTCTCAAAATGGAATAACTTTTGTCTACATCATTTTTCTCTAAACCATACCGATCTTAGGTTAGTTAGGTAGAAAGATTAAGAAAAAAATAATATTGAACTTTACGTGATGTTGGGGGCGACCTTGGTGGTCACCCAGACCCCACGTATAATAGGTCATCTGAACGTAGAATTTCCCGCTCTTTCTGAATCCGAGGTCAAAAATGGGGGTTTCTATTTAAAAAACAAAGTTGACCTTCGGATGATCTTGAAAATAACCCTCAAGGTCAGAGTCAAGGTCACCCGATTATGTCCCCTCGGAGTCCAGCAACTTTTGTCTGAAACATGTTTCACGCATCCTTACCTGGAAAAAGGTTTCTGGGTGCTTCGATTAAAATGGTCCACCCTGTATACTATAAATAAACTCCGACGCTATCTAAAACGATATAACGATACAGTTATCACTAACTCTAATATGCAAATACCCTGACGAAGCAATAAAAGACATGTTATATCACAGATAAATAAACCATTCGACTTACTCGGTAAAGGGCGGTGAAATGAATTAAAATTGGTTGTGCCAGATGAATATAAACTCCTAGTTATAAACACAGTAATAAAGTCAGCCACATGAGCATCTCATGCATTTTCAAACTACGTCTAACATACGAAATCATAAATAAGCTTACACCGAGAGGCAGGAGAAACCGAACCTAGACTAATACTCTATACGAAAAACAGTTAAAAAAACAATAAGGAAATTACATAACTACATAAAATAATCCAAAAAAATATTAAAAACTTTCACACATACATACACTGATACATATATGGGTGATTCTCATCTTAAGTTCAAATTTCGATAGACAATTAAGATTTTAAAAAATAGTATAATTTTTCAATTTTATCACATGTAATATGTTTGTACTAAGCTATAGAAGTATATAGCGTGGGCATGCAGGATTCAAAGAATTAAACAAATTAACAAAAATTGTTAACCAGGAGAATTACATGGATGACAGGGGAATTTCACATGCCAGGGGAATTACATGACAATTTTTTTATATTTCCAGACTTTTACTATAAAATAGGCAATTCGGAATAATTAGGTAATAAACTGTTAAATAAGTGTAAAATTACCGCATATAATTTAATAAGCAGTAGCTATTGCTTTAGAAGAAATAGCCAGCCAGGGAAATTACAATAAAAAGTATTCGCGACCATACTCTTATTATATTTGATATGACTATTATATTTAATAATTGTAACGGGGGGATAAACCTGCAAAAATGAGAAATTTATTTAAGAGCAAACTCCCACGATGCAGAGCAAACCGCCGCTCCGTTAACACGTATGTTAATACGTGTATTCGCCTTAACGTCAGCTGACTTAACTTGGCTGTCTTCGATCAAGCAGAGTTGAACTCACCTTAAGTCACGTGCCTTGTGACAAACGATGAGTTTCAAGTGTAATCGACTTTGCTCCTAATACACTTAATCCCCTAGCTATGATCGGATTAAAACTTCAGCCTATTTCAATTGTTTAAACTACCAGGAGAAATCATATGACGAAATCGGCGAATAATTTTAATAGATTTTATTAATAAAAATTACTACAGTCTTTGTCGGGCCGAAAGACTGACGCACGCGAACAGGATTTACAATTAAATAACTTTCGGTGAGAAAGAGAGAGAGAGAGAAGATACGAAAATTGGCGCGATCTAACGCTCGGCGCGAATACAAAATTATCAACGCTAACGCGGTTGAACAAAATAATAAATGTATTTTGACACGCGATAATTAAGGGAGGTGCACCTACCCTGCGGTGCAATTACGGTGATCAGCCGTAACTGTTGATGTCAGCGAAATATCAACTGCCCCTGTCCTTTGAACAATTGGCTGCGCTGCCTCACTCCGCTTATCAGCTGCAAACTGCTTCCGAAGCCTCGTACTTGCTATACTATCGCTATTACACTCACGCACGAAATTGTCCCAGGAAAACTCTCACTCGGCGAGAAAAACTGTGCAAATAAAAATCGGCGATGCTCGTTCGAATACAGCTGATGCGTAACTGCTAATTTGAAAGATCGCGCGCCCCCTCTCTCTCTCAATACTTAGAACTAACGCGCGAAAATCAGAATCGCGAACGGTTCGATTAATTGAATCGACTACCGTTGCAGCCCCCTCCAAGTCCTGACTACCCGGGCAGGACGAATACCCGCGATTCGCTGCCATCAGGAACCTGAAAGTAATAAAGAAGGAAAGGAAACAAAATAAACACTCCCTTCTTTATTTCGGCTAATTTATTTGCCCTCCAGGGCCTACATCATTGTTTGGCTACACCTGGCGCGCGATGTTTCGGGTAGCGCCAGTGTGTAGCCTTCTTCGGGCACCGCTGGGAGTTGGTCACCCCAGGCTCTCCACAGATGTAGCAGCCCCTTAGCTACGACCGAGATTGAGCAGCCTCCCGTCCTCGTGATGGCTGCTCAGCAGCCAGAGGGGACTGCTGGGCACTGACTCCCTGTGAGGCGACGATGGTCACGCCTCCCACCGTGGCGGTCGCACGTCCATCCTGCGACCTAACCACGATGGTGGTATCAGGAGCCATGCGCCCGTCCACATGGACCGTGAGCGTCGGTCCAGCGTCAGTAGCTCCCGGGGCTCTCTTCTCTTGAGCCGGCGCCGGGAGCGCTGCGGAGGACTCTTGTCCGTTATCCACCCGCAGCAGGGCCTCTCCATAGGCCCTCTGACGCTGAGCCATCCCTGCCCACTCCCCGAGCAACTCTTCTGCGCCCTGGCGGCTCAAAAAGCGTCTCAGGTGCTCCTGCACCTGAGACTGGAGTTCTTGAGCCAACCGCCAAGCACTCCCCACCTCGTTGATCCCCAGACGCACGTGTCTGAAGTCGAGGAGGAGAGTAGGCTGCTCAGGGATCTGGGGATGATTGCAGACCCAGTGCGAGGCCCCACAGGTTTCCCTGGGTCCTGGGCATTGGCTCGCACTGTCCGACGTAAGGGTTACGCCGGACTTGAGGGTCTGCACCCCCTGGTCCACTGTAGACTTGGGACGTTCGACACTGTCCTGGTCCTCGGTCTGTGTCGAAGCGTCCCGAGAAGCCTTCTTCGGGGCGACCCACGACGAATCCCGGAGAACCTCTGCCACCGAGGCATTGCGCCGATCCCTTCGGGTGGTCCCTTCCAACTGGACCCTGGCGAAGCTCCGCAGATCTTCAATTAGCTGCGTCGCATCAGGGCCCAGTTGCAGATCTAACAGCATCTGCGTGACCACCTCGAAGGTCTCCTCTTCGACGACGATTCTCCGGTCCATCTGAAACATCCAAAAAACAACAAATTTCGGATGAATCTCCCTGCGCGAAGAAACAATCCTAATAATAGCCGCACCCACCGAGTTATACGCTCCCTCGCGATTCTTTGTGGGAACGTCCTGGTCCTCGTCGGTTACCGCTCGGTTTTATCGGCCCAACCGTCCTTTGTACGACAGGCACGGTCCTTCGAGGCCTACCTCTCCCTCTATTCGCCTTCACGGGAGAGTTATTGCCCCTTGCTGGACCGGTGACCGTCTCTGGAACCTTTCGAGGACGACCTCGACCTCTCTTAGTTGGGGCAGATAGCGGTAAATCCGACGTCTCGGTGGGAACTTTATCGACGACCGTGGGGGCTGCTAATTGGACTCGCTCGCTATCTGATAAATCCCCTCCCGGATTTTCGCGCGCATTCGCGGAATCGTTCGCATCCTCCGACGGCAGTTCATCTGGCGGCTCGCGAGGTTCGATGACCTCCTCGCTTTCCCCATCCTCACCCGGACCGTAATATGGTTTAAGGTCTTTGGCATGGAAGAGCTCAGACAGGATCTCCAGCTGATTGCCTAGCCTGTACGTGTTGGAACCACAAACCTCTTCAATCACGTACGGGCCGGCATATTTCGGCGCTAATTTAGCTGAAATACCTTGAACAGCTGAAGATAGAATCCTGTTCCTCTTCCAAACCCAAACTCCGACCTTAAACTCGGGTTGCCGTCTCTTCCGGTCATAATAAGCCGCCTGACGCGCAGCTTCCTCCTTTGACTTGGAGTTAGCTCTCTCCCACAAATTAGGAAGCTTCTCCATATGTTCAGCCCAATCTTCCACAGCCTGACCCTCTGAAAATTCAAGGGCCTGTTGATCTTGGATTCTTCTGAACGTCAAAGGAGGTACCGGCTGACGCCCAAATATGAGCATCGCAGGACTATATCCGGTGGCACTATGAGTTGCCGAGTTCAACGCGAAGTTGAACTCTGACAGGTGTTCATCCCAGCTCTTATGATCACGGCTTACGTAAGACGTGATCATGGTCTTGAGTGTCCTGTTCACTCGCTCCGTGGGATTCGCTTGGGAATGATACACGGGAGTCAAAGCGCGCTGGATGCCGTTCATCTGCAGATATGAATCGACCTCCTGATTCTTAAATTCGGTTCCATTATCCGACAAGAATACCTCTGGCGCACCAAACCTAGTGACGATCCTCTCGTGTAATTCCCTTGCGATTGTCTTCCCACTGACCTTGCGTATCGCAACACACTCTACCCAGGGAGTAAACAAGTCTATAAAGACTAAGATATACTCAAAACCTCGAGAGCTTTTGGGAAATGGATCAGTGATATCACCGGCCACCACCTGCCAGGGTCGTGATACTTGTCTACGACCCATCAGCCCGCAAGGTGCTCTTTGTTCCACCTTGCACTGCTGACATACCGGGCAACTCTTTACGTACTCCCTGACCTGATCATACATTTTAGGCCAGTAGTACAAGCGCCTAGCCCTGGAGAACGTACGCTCTCGTCCTTGATGTCCTGCAGTAGGAGCATCATGGACTTCCGGGAGTACCTGGTATGTTTTCTCCCTAGGCACCGCAAGCTTCCACGCTTCATCGTTGTCGATGGACCCTTCACCATCCTCATCAGGCTGATAATGATACAATCTCCCTCCCACCACCTTCCAAGTAGGATGAGAGTGTGGATCCTGGCATACTTCCTGGTATTGTTGCAAATACCAGGCGTCAGTGGTCTCCGGTCGACTATTTGTAGCACTCACTTCAATCCCCTCCTCCTCATAGGCCCTAGATAAAGCGTCTGGAACCACATTGAGATCCCCTCTTCGATATTCGATATCGAAGACATTGCCTTGCAATGCTAGCGCCCATCGCGCTAATCTTCCTGTGGGATTTCTCATAGTGTGGAGCCATTTCAGGCAACTATGATCAGTGATGACCTTGAAGTGATGCCCTTCAATATACGGCCGGAACTTTCCAATGGCCCATACCACTGCCAAGCACTCTTTCTCGGAGACCGTATAATTTCTCTCAGCACTGTTGAGTGATCGGCTGGCGTATTCTATTACACGCTCCTCTCCATCGACATCCTGTGCGAGAACTGCCCCGATCCCACTGTCACTAGCATCAGTTTGCAGTACAAACTGACCGTTCGGATCGGGTGATTGCAGTATTGGGGCGGAAGTCATCGCCTCCTGCAATCTCGTGAAAGCTCGCTCTTGCTCCTCCTCCCAAGAGAAACGTACATTCTTCTTTGTCAGGCGGTTTATAGGTTCAGCGATCATGGCAAAGTCGGGTATAAAACGTCTATACCACGAGGTCATTCCCATGAATCGCTTCACCTGTTTGACAGTCCGGGGTGTTGGATATTCTAATATCGGGCGTATTTTCTCGGGATCTGGTCTTACTCCGTCCTGGTTCACAAGAACTCCCAAGTACCTGACTTCCGTCTTACAGAAGTGACTTTTATCTTTGTTGATGGTTAGGCCCGCACCTAGAATTCTTTTTAATACCCTTTCTAGGTGCCGCTTATGCTCCTCAAAGGACGACGAAACCACAATTACGTCGTCAAGGTAAGCAAAAGCGAATGGATCCATATCCGGGCCTATCACCTTGTCCATCAACCTCTGAAAGGTCGCTCCTGCGTATGACAGTCCGAAGGGCATTCTCTTAAATTGAAAGTGCCCTAATCCAGGAACTGTAAACGCTGATATTGGACGCGATTCTTCCTTTAAGGGAATTTGATGGTACGCACTGCTCAAGTCCAAAGTAGAAATGAACTTTGCATCCCTTATTCGTCTTAGGATGTCGTTCATATATGGCAAAGGATAGGCATCAGGTTTGGTAATTGCATTTACCTTTTGATAATTCACACAAAACCTATATTTTCCATCTGCCTTCTTTACCATTACTACTGGACTTGACCATCCGCTGGTCGCTGGTTCGATAACATCCTTTTCCAGCATATCTTTGACCAGCGTGTGCATTTCCTCTCGCACTCTATCTGAGACTGGGTAGTACTTCTGTTTGATGGGTCGAGCATTTCCAACATCTATTTCATGCTCAACCCCCACGGCACAACCTAAAGCCTGACCCCCGTCAGGAATCAATCTTCTGACGAGGTCTTCAATTTCTTCAAGCTGTGACTCCGTGGCTTCCCATAGTCCTACCGGTGCGAGAAATGCCGTACCATCAATTCCAGCCACTTCCATTGGTACTTTCACTTGGGCGTCCTTAAGCCATAATTCATCCTCATCGGGATCCAAAATTGCGCGGAACTCTCTTATAAAGTTCGCGCCTACATAGCAGTCATCTGTGAGCAGCGGCGTAATGGCGACTCTGATTGTCTTCGTGATTCCCCCTACTTTAAAAGGGAACATCACGTGGCCAATTATAGGGCACGGGCGTCCATCAGCAAGCCTTGCATCGCCCGCCCTGGTCACATTCAACCCGAGTCCCATCTCCGATGCCAATCTTAGCCCTAATTGACCCATGACCGTGGATGAGGCGCCGGTATCATAGAGTGCTCTGATTTTAAAGTCACCTATGTCTACCCGCAATCACCACCTGGTCTCATTCTCTGGGTCATATCCACGAGTCCCATCTTCGCCTCCTTTCATCGTGCTTTTCAGCGGCTTTTTTCCTTCCGCGGCCGCGACGATGGTGGGCTGGCTTCTACTCGTGGATCCCTTCGGCAGAGGAGCTTTTTGTGTGGAGGGGCTCTCCCTGGAGTCTTCCCCCTCCTCCACAACCTGTATGTGGCCATCTGGTCCTTTCAGGATAACCACTCCCCTATTCTGCCGAGGGCTGACATCGGGTTCAATTGCCTTCCGCTCTAATATACTGCTATGTCCTGGGCTATCTTGATGCCCTCCCAGGACTTTTTTGGATCCCTGGGTCGCCGACAACTTGCTGTTTCCCATCGGCGACCCGCAGCGAGAGGTCGAATTTACTGGAGGCGCGAAGATGACCTCTTCTCTTCGCTCTCCTTGTCGTTTCCCTTGTTGCAATCTGGGCAGAACTTGCGACTAAAACCCAGTTTGCCACAAGCGGAACACTGGAGAGGCTTAGTAAAGTCTATCTTCCGCCTCTGCCCTTCTCGCCGCTCGCCAGGAGACCTGGAAGAAGGAGAATTTTTCCTTCCTCCACGCCATCGGCTCTTACGCTGTTCTGGAGGGCTGCCTTGCTTGTCAGCGGCCAACTTGCGCAATATCCGCTCGATGCCCTCCAGACGTTCTTCCATCTTCTTATCAGAAGTGGAAGCTTGCGTAGCCGATACCGATGCTTGTTTGGTAGGCCTCCTGACGGGGTTCTCCACGCCCAGTCCGCGCTGCGGATCTCCCTCCTTCTTCGCACGCGCCTTCCCTTCGCTTGCCATTGCAGCGGTTTGGGATTTACTACCAGCTGTTCTTTTGCTCGGCTGGTAAGCGTGCTGAAGGAAAGTCGTCCTGTTGGGGTCGGCGAATACACGTGGACGGCGACCATAAGATAAGGTGTTCTGTACCTCGGTCGCCCTCCTGTTGAATTCGCGTATCGACGTCATCTCGCTCCGACGCAGCTGGATTTGGATGGTTGGAAGGAGGTTTGCATGGAGTAGGTCTAATAACCTCTCCAAGGGCATGGGCGGTTCTAGTCTATTGACAAGAGCCACCAGGTTGGACACGTAGTCTCGCACTAGTTCGTCCTCTCCCTGGAACCGGTTCTGGGCTTCCTGCAACAGCCTTTGTTGCTGTTGCGTACTTGTGCCAAACCAATCCCGGGCGTCCGCGACGAACTCGTCATAACTGAGCCACTGGTACTTGTTGTTATCGTACCAGGTCCTCGCGTTACCTTCGAGGATCTCTGATACGGAACAAAGCACTTCGTCGTCAGTTAGTCCTGCACCTACGCGCAGATCCTCCAACCTCGACAGAAACGTATCTACGCTCTGTGCCCTACTGCCCGCAAACCTCAATTTCCATCCGCGGACAATTTTCCTAACATCTCGGGTTGTGGAGAGCCCTGAGAATATCTGATGTCCGGTGCCAGATGATCCGCTTCGACTCCTCTGTCGAACGGGTGCGGATCTGCCATAGACTTCCAAATCCTCTTCACCTCCTCTTCGTTGGAGGACTTCCGGTGTAGTGACGTCCCTTCTCCTAGGTATTGGTCTGGGAGGAGCCGGTGTACTCCCCGGAATCCCCGAGTCGTAGTGACAGGTGTATGTGTCCTGAAAGTCCACATTACGTCCGGAGCGCGGTTGAACCGAGTCACGCTGAGAAGAACGGTTAGCACTGGCCATGTCATGCATTGCGTCTTCCAGCTCTCGAATTCGTATGCGCATGTCCTGCGCCTCGCGCTCCGCACACACCTGTAATCCCTGCAGAGTCTGAAGGGTTTCTAGGATTCAACCTACCAACTTTTGGTTATGGTCTATTCCCTCCTTCAGATACTCTATCTCTCGGAAGGCTTCACTCAAAGATAATTCTTCCTGAGGTTCCTTCCGAGTGCAGGATTCCTGCGACGTGGGGTCCAGGTTGCTCCGTCTCCTCTCCTCCTTCTCCTGCTCTTGCGTACTAAGGGCCTTCTGGATGAGTTCATCCTCTTCTTGGCGGCTGGCTTCACCCTCAGAGTCCTCATCCGGGCAGGTGAATGTCCTTGACATGTCAGTCAATGATATTCCCCCCCTATTGATGATCCTGAGGGGATGGTCGCTGTTATCATCCGTGGTGGAGTTTTCCAACTCGTCACAGACTGTGTCGAGCCACGCTTGTCGGGATCGCCTCCTGCGCCCCGCTACCTCTTTGCTATGCGTGGTCTCTTGAAAATCTGTGGCGGTGTACTCACCCAACAACCATCTCCCAAGTCTAGCCGCCTGTTGGATGACACTTCCATCCTTGCGCAGCTCCAAATCCGCTAAATAAAGATCGCGCGCCCCCTCTCTCTCTCAATACTTAGAACTAACGCGCGAAAATCAGAATCGCGAACGGTTCGATTAATTGAATCGACTACCGTTGCATAATGTTATCGCTAATATTTCAATTCTACATCATAATAACAACCAAAAAAAACAACTTTCTAGAAATAGCAATTAATTGTAATCAGAATAAGATTAACTTTAATATAATTTTAAAAAATCCTTAATTTTACGAAAAAATGTCGAAAATACGTAAACCCCTGTAACAAGCTCAAAATACAAATGATCCGTCTACCAAATTTTTGATAAAATACTCACATACTAACTATAAACTTGTACCATGTGTACGTTGATTCAAGGTTAATACCATCGTATGTACAGCACCTTCAAAATCATGGAAAAACAATTACAGCCACGGGACGTTACAATTTGACGAATATTTATTTGAAAAATAAATAAATAATGCGATATTGAAAATGTTATGATGGTAAGTTATTTGGTTATAAAAAACAAACAAATTATAATTTTGATATTAACTTAACTCATATTATTAGAGAGATTATATGTTACTTACATAAGTTTGAACTTTAGATGAGAATCACCCATATGTAGAATCTACAATAAAAAAATTTGCATTTCCTGCATATTTTGAGGTTTATGACGAAAAATCTTATTTTTTGGGGGTTTTTCGAAATTAAAAATTAAAAAGAGTGAAAATAAAATTATTTTGACTACAGAATTGATTTCTACGAGATAAAATACTTCTTGCATATATTTTTAACTATTTTTCAACCCCTCATACAGACAATGAGTTGAAACTACTACAGAACGAAAAAATGCCGAAATTTATGCTAAATTTGATTCGAAATCGATTAAAATTTAATTCTGTTACTTCAAAACAATTAGTCAGCATTATAAATGGTATATTGAAGGTTTTTGAGATTACAGATCATAAATTTAATGATTTTCTTGAAAATCTTTGTTTTCAATCACTTTTAACGGTTTTTCGTGATGTGATACATGGAAATGAAAATTACTCGGAATATTAGGTGTGAATTAGGCTTGAAATTGATCATCAGTCACACTAGTTGGACCGGGTGCGGTAATTTTAGTTATTTTTAAGATATTGTAATATTAAATTGGAGCCGTTTTCTCTGCAATTCGACGTCGAATCGGCCCAATAATTCGGCATAGTACAGCCCTGTGACCGTTTTGCCCCTCTCCAGGTAGTCGATGTAGATCACACCTTGTGAATCCCAGAAAACGGTGGCCATCACCTTTCCGGCCGATGGGGCAGTCTTTGCCTTCTTCGGAGCACTTTCGCCGGGTAAAATCCACTGTTTCTACTGTTCCTTGGTCTCTGGTATATACCAGTGAATCCATGTTTCGTCGACTGTCACGAAACGACGCAGAAACTCCTTCGGATTGCACTTGAACAGCGTCAGACATTGCTCTGAAGTTGTCTCACGGTTGCGCTTGTTGTCCGGAGTGAGCAAACGCGGCACCCATTGCTTCGACAGCTTTCTCATGCCCAAAATTTCATGCAGGACATGATCCACGCGGTCTTTTGAGATGCCTACGATCTTAGTTATCTCGCGCACCTTCAATCGTCGATCTGCCAATACGATATCGTGAATTTTTGTCACGTTATCCTCCGTGGTAGCCATTTTCGGAGCACCTGGACGTGGCTCTTCAAAAATCGACGTGCGACCACGTTGAAACTCGTTAAACCAATTTTTGACGGTCGCCATCGAAGGAGAAGAGTCACGGTACACAGCATCCAAGCGCTTTTTGATTTCGCTGCGCGATTTCCCTTCCAAAAACAAGAATCGAATCACCGACCGATACTGCTCTTTTTCCATTTTTCAAAAATCAACGGACACACTTGCTTTCACACGCTCTCAAAAATAAACTACAACTCCGATCCTACTGAAATCTTGACAGTAACCATCGAGAAGGTTGTACTACGTGATAGAATATTTCTTTTGCTAGAGTGGCGCCATTGGGCGGTGAGGATAAGTACTTATCGGACCACCCTCGTACTGACTGCTTCCTCCTTCCTGAAGATGGTTCATGGGGCCAATTAGAGTCGCAAGGGTTATAGTGCCGAATTTCCCTCCAAACGTTTACCTGCGTGACAATTGCTGGACGACCATACCCTTTGTTTTGCATCGCACGCGCATCGCTGGAACTGCCGCACATATTTATATTCTGGATTTTCCCCATCCGCAAAAAAGCCATTAAGCTAGAAAGGACCGCATTTCTAAATGAACTTTCATAATTACAGCAACTAAAAAAATGATATAAATTATTGCTCTCTACTCTTGTGCTACGCACATGGAGTGCAGATGCCGCGAACACTGCGCTGTGATGAATTAATGAACAGTCGCCAATCCTCAGGTTTGTACACATCTAACTTTAAGTCAACTATGAGTCCTTTTACCTCAGTGCAGTAAACTAGATCTGCATCTTCATTAAAATACTTGCGAAACTTTTTATCTCGGTTAAAGTATGCACTTACTTTAGTACCCTTTGTCACCATATTTCTCCTCTTTAAGTCTGAAGCTAGTAACTCCAATTATTCTTTGGTTAAACCAATCTTTCTAATTAACTTGTTGAAACTTTTCTGATCATATTTTTCAATAATTTGCTCTCTACCGATAGGAACATACTCTTCATCATTGTTTAGAGAAAGATTTTCTTTACTTTGATCGGATTCGTAAAAATCCACCACATCTGTTGCGTTATCATTGTTGTCAGTTTCTTGTTCATTAATTTGATTTTTATCAAATCGTTATATACAGTTAGAGCGCCTAAACCTGGTGTAAAGCTATCTCGAGACCCATCATTCTCGGATGTTTTTACGAATACTTTTTGTGGAAACTCAACGCTCTCAACGCTCCGATAAACTATACTTTCTTTGTTAATTTTACTTATGCCTTCTATTGTTGTTAAACAAAAATAATAATCGCTTCTATCTTTTGGTTCTTTCCACTTTGTCAGTGTCGTAAACTTTAATTGACCCTGTATTGATTTGAACTGACATGATTCATCATTGTGTAACATGAGCCACATACAATATGAGGGATCTAGGTTTTGTCTTATTATAAAATGTCACTGTCAAAGCACACCCTATATGAATGGCTTATTGACTCTGTAATTTTTCTTTTGCTTTTCATCTGAACGTACAGAGAACATACATAACAAAAGTTATCCGAATTTCCTATACACTTATGACTACATCTGTTGCTGGACTTGTAGGTTGAGTTTATTGAAGATTGAAGGGTGAAATTTGCCATGAATTGAATGTAAATCCTACACGCTAGAAATCCTGTCCCGATTACACGGTGAGTTTGCCATCCTAGGGATGATAACTCCCATACCTTCTCAAGCCTAAATATAAGAGTGTTACGTCTTATTACGCCTCCCAAATTTCTTTATAAAATTCCAAAACTTAAGCTCTTAAAGAAACTCAATATCTGTATACGTGAGTAAAAGTCATTGCATTCTCATGAACTGTCAGACAAGTAGCAAACTAATGTTACGTCCCGAGACGTAACTATTTCTTCATTTTGATTTCATCAGCAATCAATTAAAAAACGAAATAATGTATAAACGACGAACGGCATTTTTACAAAATACAAACTCAGCGAAATTAAAAGATGAGTAGTCCGAAAATTTGGGGCGCCCGACATTTTGATTTTTTGATTACTCAACACATTAATATGGGCCGAAGAGTCAATATAAAAACAGAAGACTCGACTTTTCGGCAGTTGATTCGCGACGCGCGACTACTCAATAACATTAAAATTTGTTAAAGTTCTTACGGGCTGATTCGCGACGCGCGACAGTCGAATAACGTATAATTCACCTATTGTTATTTTTTGAGAAATCATTTCTGTCTTTGAATAAATAAATAATTACTTGAATCGAGTGTTCGTGCATCATTACCGACCGACCTCATATATACTTTATCAAGATAGAGCTAAACAGCCAACTTAACTCGAAATAATAACCCAGGTAAGTTCCTGTCACTATAATAATTACTAATAAATGAATGATCATACATATTCTAAAACTACACGTCACGGCTACGTAGTCGCGACGTAACACTAAAAAGTCTTACTCTGCCAACTGCGATAAAGCAAACAAAACCTACTTAAAATTACAAATATCGATAATTTAATAAAATTCAGCAGCTATAAAATCCCGTGAAGCCCCGCAGTAAGCAGTTCATAAGTGTTCAAGTCAAAGACTACATCTTAATCCTCCTTTTTCTCATTGTTACGTAAAATTGGTGTACTTGATAGTTGCAAGCGTGCCTGACACATTTTGTTAAAACCTTCGAATCAACTCTACTGTGCCAGGAAATATTAAAACCAGTTTTTCTGCATATTTCTTTAAACCTGATCTACAAGACGTCTCTACGATAAAAGTCCAGGTACTATAACACGCATTCATTCATCTCTCTGTTTTCTTTTTGCTCATATTTCTACATGGAAAATAATAAGTGAGCCTTGCCCAATAGAATTCTTATTGGTACGTCTTAAATCTTAGGTTTACCAGATAGCCAAGGCCCAAAACGTAACAAGTACGTTGAACGTAGATTTCAAGGAAGGTGTGGTATAAATATGTTGGCAGATTACTGCTGGATAATAAAAAAAGATACAACTTCGACAAGGGAACAAAAACGTGCCAGAAACCCTTTGCACCGATCATTCGATGAAAAACGTGTGCGTAAGCAAAAATCAATTTAATGCTCAGTCATAGAAATTATACACGTTATAGTACATCAAATCCTTGGTCTCCTCGTTCTTGTTGTAGTCGTTACCTATGTGCTGGTTGTTGGCTTTGGCATATATCTATTGGAACACTGGCTGACTCCTTCTCAAATTTCTTGCTTGATAAACATCACCATATCGATGTCTGTTAGTAATTTCAATACCATGTTGGTACTTTTGAATATATGGTCCCAAGTTAATCCAGGCATCGTGTAGTAGTGCATAGGATCAAGATGGTAAGCCACGAGAGAGGTCTTTCAGAAATTCTCGAAAACATTCGCAAGAAGTAACACGTCTCTTTTGAGATAGAGATTCAAATACTGTTCGAGGCTCTTGATGTTGAATGACTGTCATATGTGCTGTGCAAATTCATAATCTGCATCACTTACATTGCTGTTGGTGAGTCGACTGTGGAAAGCTTCCTACTGATAGGTATTTTTGTTCCAGTTTATCGAAAGTGATTACAAACTCGTAGGGAAATACACCTTTTTTTGTAGTAATTGAATTTGCTGAAGAGAGTTGTCATTTTTCATAAATTTTCGTTGGGCGATATCCAATTCCGCCAAGTAGGATGATAACTTGTTCAACGATTATGGCATGAATCAGAATAAATCGATGAATCTGAAGTGAATTGCCAAGCCATTAATGTACTTGGAGATGGAGATGTATTTTTTCTTATTTTCTGTGCAAACTCAACCCTTAAAATTATTGGTGGTCGCGACCTCTTTAATTATGAAATGCAAGTCGTATACTGTGAGATTGTGAAATATAATGGAAATGAACAACGCATTTTGGTAGATGATATTATATGAATTGTAAGCAGCTCTCCTGTAACTGAAATGAAAAAAGGTGGGTAAGTAACAATAAGATAAGTATTTAAATTTTTTATTTGCGGCCCTATTAGATAGAGATATTTTCTGATTTTGCTTTTGCCTTCTTTGAAAGATTTGCGATAAATATAGCAGGTATTTATCATAAAGAATGAAAATGCCACCGAATTTGAGAATCATATCTATTTGGCATTCTTGTACGAGTATCTTTCCCCTAAATCAGCCAATAAACTCTGACGTTGCTGAACGAGTCATTCTACAGAAGATAAATCGTCATCTGTCGCTTTTCTATAAGTCTTATCATAATCTTCAACGATGCATTCATTTTCCACTGGTTTGAAGACACTCTTCGAGTCGACATAGATACTGCGATCATGATTTTTAAACTGTAAAATCTTATTCTTCTCTGTGGAAATATCAATTCTACAGGTATTTAATTCTTAACAATTAGTTTCGCCTGCTTCCAACTTTTCATTGCTTCATAAGTACAGACGTGACATTTATGCTGATGAGTAGACACTTGACTGCTGATCAATCGAGACATATTCTTAATCTACACGTGATAAAATTTTAGGACTTATTTTTCATCATCGTTTCGTTGATTCTCAAGATTTTCCTTGATGTAGAAATCTTATACGAGTATAAGTAGCAAGTTCACATGATTGTATCTTTCCAAAGAGTAATAATGACATGATGATAATTCGTAATGCTATCTATACTTTTCGAGCATGTAGAAATTAATGGAAATGTTGCTGATTGTCTCAAACTTTCTTTTACCTTTAGACTGCATAGAATATTTGAGGTCATAGAATTTCGGATCGTTTGCATGATGGTGATATTTGTAAGCTCGATGTAAATTTACATCTCTCGAAAACAATGCTGAGATATTTGTTCACTTGAAAGACTGATTATACAGGCACACAAAAAAATGGTCTGTATGAAAAATGACATATACAGGGTGACCCATTTTAAAGGAAACACCGCAAAATTTTCTACGATTGGCATTCTACAAAAAAAGTGTTCATACAAATGTTGTTTGGGACAATGAGGGACATCTTTCCCAGAAATCGGATTTGACCTTGAGATTTATTTTCAAGGTCATTTGAAGGTCAAAGTCATTTTTGGAATAGGAACCTATAATTTTGATCCCGGATTCGGAAAGAGCGAGAAATTCTACGTTCAGATAAGGTATTATGTGTGGAGTACCGAGGGGTGGTTTAAGGACTTTTAATAGAATAGCTCAATATTTTTTAACCAAACTCAGCGGAAAATTTATATTACTGAAAGGAATAAAAAATGTCGATTTTCTGACATCATTTGATCTATTTTTAAGTATAAATAAACAATTTATTTATAAAAAATTTCATAAAAAATGATTTTAAGAAGTTAATTTTTAGCGAAAAAATCTAAAAAAATATACGTATGTTATATAAAATACACATCTCAGTTAACATATTTCTGTCTTTTTTCTAAATAGAATTTTTCGAAAGAATAACCACCCTTTAAATCTTTACTACGTATCAGTTGTAATAGGGTGAGAATCCGTTTTTATTTCTTTATTTCGCTCGACACGCAATCGTACCGGAATGCACGCGGCGAAATCGAAATATTCGCGTTTACTAACCAGGGAGCAGGAAGGAACGGGAATCAGTCAACCAACTTATTACTAATGATGACAATGAATTTCCGTTTCAATTAATTATGAGTTAGTTTATTTCCTGTTAACTCTACAAGACGCTTAGTCCACGTGTTTATATTTATACGGCGTGCACGACAATAACATGCATGGCTAGGTCGCTCACAGTTCTTTGTTCGCAATGTTAAATCGCATGCACGATACCGATTTTTACAGAATCGCCGGTACGAGGGGATAGCAATTAAGCGCGGTCGTTCGTTACAAATCGCGGTGTTAAGCTGGCCAGCTTACCTTGAATACACGGTCGCACTATCAGGGGGAACAGGTCGTTGTTGCTTCCGATATCTCAGGTCGCCTTCTCTTTATGAAAATGTTTATATTACGGGCAGGGTGGTTCCACAGCCTAGTGGTTGGCCTACGATGGCACTGACACCACTTACTTGACACGACAGTCACGACAAAACAAACGAAAGCTGGGTTTAGCACTTAATTACTCGTAACTGTGTCCTGGTTGATCTGACTCTTCGCTGCATACACTCGGATGGCTAATCTTCGACTGGTTCTTTTACCTTTGCGCGCGTTCCGTCCCGCCTCGTACCGAGTTCCCGTTTTTCGTTTTTCCCGGTCGGTAAGTGCTGCCCTCGTAGGCAGTCATAGAATTGAGACGATAGCGCAAACAAGACGTTTACCGTCGCAAAGTATAAAATTGAGATCTTTTTCCGAAATAATAGCATACTTTAATCGTTTTTTGAAAAAATGAAATACACGTAGTGTTTTATCTACTGATAAATGATTTTAGGGGATGAAACAGTTCCTCAAAGTTACAGGTGTCAAAGGATAGTTATCTTAAATGGAAAAATTTTTATAATTTTCTACCAAATGGGCTGGAAAATCCATATTACAAATAATGCTGGAATATGTCAATTAGTTCACAAAATTTGATCTATTTTCAAGCATAGATAAAAAATTAATTAAATATAATAAAAAAAATGAGTTTAAAAAGTTAATTTAAAAAAAAAAATCTGAAAAAATATACGGTACCTAAATATATACAGCCTGATTCAAGAACATATGTAAACCCGGATATTTTTAGATTCGTCTTAAAAAGTTATATAAGATGGAATTAATAAAAAAATTTTATAACAATGAGGTGACTAGATAATCATCTTTTAAAGACAGCCAATCAGCGGTCAGCTTTAGCAGGTGCTTGATTTGTGCTTAGCGGCGAGCGGGAAGGGGGTTGGCATGCGCGCACCACGATGAAGCTAAAGCGGCGCTCAACTCGATTTTAATGGGTTTATCATTTGACCAATCGGCGGTGACAAAAAAATGTTATCTATTTTTTAAATCTTGCTATGTAAATATATACAATCGTACACGACATAAATGTGTAACAAAAATAGCTTGTCTCGTAGTCCGTTATGCTGAAAAGTTAATGTGTAATTAATGATATCGAAGTACCAATCAAAATTATTCGGCATAGAAAGTAACATTCAATAAATATTTGAAACTACAAATTTTGAAAATTATTACTCTAGATAAATTATTAATTATTAAAATTCAAATTAAATATAAAAATACATTAGCAAATGGTTTAGAATAGTTTATTCCAGTTTTACTACAAAAAGAATTTACTTCACTAGTCTGTGAAAATCATTCTATGATGTATCATTAGAACAAACTGATGTGTTAGCAACAGTTGTTTGTTAATGACCAAATTACCTATCGAAGACGTCATATAAATATTAATTACATAAAAGTTTTGTGTGACCATGGCCGAAAATAATTTTAGTTTGGTGTTATGGAAAGGTGATCCAATAGAGTTTAGTGTATAACGGGGTTTTAGCTAACTCGTCGTTATAATTGAGAGGATAAAATGATTGACAGCTCGGCTTTACCAGTTACGAATGCCACGAGGCTAGTACGCTGGTGCACGTGTGGCCAAGCCCTTCGATTAGCCACAATATCAGGCAGCCTCGTGGCCCGCGTAGAACGTCGCAGGTAGCAGTGGCTGAAAAGCGCGAAAAGTAGCGACGAGCGCAGAGAATTCGCTAAGGATAGGGAGTGAGAGTCGGGTGCAAAGTCAGAGAAGCACAGAGGATAAAAAGGGTAAAAATATAATTTATACAAAGCATCCAAGGGAAAGTACACAGAGCAGTAAGTCGGCAAAGAGAGAGAGAAGCGGCAAGCCAGCAAGAGAGAGCCAAACGAGTAGGTACTTACAATACGATGGCAATGGCCAGGCCCTCCGTACAAAGAGTATCCGCTCGCCGAACGGCGTTCCCGGACGCCGAGTGCAGTGCCAGTGGAGGAGCGCGGGACCGCCTAGCGCTAGGTCCCAGCACGCGCACACCACTCTATCAAGTCGCCGCACTACAGTACGCACTCGCAAAACACTTCTAGGCAATGCCAGGCCGAAGGTCCAAACTCTCCAGTAAAGAGGACGAAGTTGACGAATGCTAAATCGCGGCGATTGCAAAAAAAGAAAGGAAAAGCCCTTGCGCGTCCAGATACGTGTCGCCCGCGTTACGTCTGCCAGTCAATTGCCGCGAGAGGCGTCCCCACTCTTTTATCGCACTTTTCGGCAGCGCGACCACACGCATACACGCATACATGCGAGCGCGACTCTCTCTGCTTGTACGCACATGAGTAGACATGCCGGGCTCTCTCTCTTACCTTACACTTCGGCGTTGTCGGCTGCTGCAGGCTGCTGTACATTATAATGTGAATTCAAGTATAGTACAAGTATATAAATTGTGTACATGCATGCGTGGGAAGAGAGAGACATAACGAATGAATTAAATTCGTTATAAGTGTAATATCAAGAAAGAACGTTAAATGTAACGGAATGAAAATGGAAGGAAAATTTGGAAGAAAGTGGTTCAAGATGGATATAATAAAATGTAGTAGTAAGTAAAGAAAATTTTTTGCACGAAAAATAGATATTGTATTTTATGTAATATACTTGATGTAATAATTTTAAACCCTTATGCATAAAATATACCATACAATATTGAAAAGATATAATGAATAATAAAATAAAAATTATTTTAAACAGTAACAGTTAAAACATAGTTAAGTGGTACCAGCAAAAGCAACCAATTTTGCCGCGATCTCTTAGTACCACATATGCTTCAAACGGGTTGCTTACGGCTAACTCGAAGGTGAATTGCCAACAACATAAAATTCTTGTGCGGCCCGCGAAGACAACGGGGTTTACCCGTCTCACGTTCACCCGTCTCACGTTCACCCGAAGGATGACGGAAAATAGGACGTGAAAGAAACGACCAATCGTTCACAAAGTAATGGTGTTTATTTACGTCAGTTGTCTATTATAAATGGCGGGGCAGTAACGTCCATCGCTTACCCGATATCCGAAGTTCCACTGAACTTCGTCACAATGTATCATTGTTCTCTCGCGAGAGAGAATAGCGGTGCACATATTTACGTGTGGTTTGCTATGTTTTGTCGCAGACGATGTCTCTGTTCTGGTCCGTTCTCTCGGACGAACGCTCCGATTTACGCTCGTACTTCCGGGCATGTGCTGGTCCCGGAAAGGCTGTATCATCAATACGCGGTCCATCGAAGCAGGCCTATTTGGAGTCGAGCGAAATTGAACTCCGTTGTCGTCTCAGGAGATCATCATTAATCCCCGAACTATCTCGATCGAGCGTCCGATGCGAAAAGCCGTGAAAGAATCTTTTATTGCCTGGCGTTCGCTGATATTTTGGTCTGCTGACATCTGTGTTGTAAAATGATATTATTCTTAGATAGAGAATTTAAATTGAAAAGATTTTCGAAGGCGAGTGGAGTGAGGACAACATACGCGAAAAGACTAAATGTCAAAGTCAATAATTTACACAAATGCTAGTCGTTCATTATTTTAACTAATAATTTATATAATTTCGCACGTTTCATTACGATTGGATTTCATTAATTGATGATTACATTTTATAAACAAGAGATTCACTACGCGGCACAGATTAGGTTCGACTTGTTTATCAAGCTTGTACGTTTATAAATAAAGGAAAATGTATCTTACGTTATTGATTAACTAAATTGAATCTCAAAATCTTGAGTATTGATACTGATTCTCGGGATCGCCTCTCAGAATGATTTCACGCTTACATGGCCTGGTCGTCGTCCAACGATGACTCCATTGCTCGACCCCGCCAACACAATTCAGCATTTATGACGCCTAGAGACCGCTGCACTCCAAAAACTGTGATGAGCCTTCTTCCTCTGTTGGCAACGGATGATATCTGAGAGGCACCGCGAGTCGGGACGGCGATAAAGATGGTCGTGGAATTAGCGATGTACGTTGCTGAGCAGTCCACGGAGAGATGTTGTGTGGCCGAAAGAGAAACGAGCGAGAGCGAGAGCTAATTGATCGTTTGTCTCTGCGAGAGACCACACCGACTGTCTTCATGTACATTTCGTACATCTGACACGATCGACGGGCGCATCGACAGAGTCTCAAACCGAAATCAAATTCGACCGTTATAGTGTGCACTAGATCTAGAGGTGCATGATTTTGAGTATGGGATTTTTTCGGAACTTGTATGCGAGCCTGTTTTCTTTCTATACAGTTCTAACAAATTATACTGTTGCCGTAATTTTCTCATTTTTATTGTTTCGGTTTCTCTTCAAGGAAGCTCTTCAACAATGTATTTGCCAGAGTTTTTAATACTTTATTCAATTATGCAAACAAGTTCATAACATTATTTTGTAGACTTAAAAGTTTTTGTAACAATCACCATGAAAGTCAATTCAATGAGCATAATCAATCTACTTCTAGCTATATTTCAATCATTAAAAATACCAGATAGTCCCATTAATAATAAGGAGATTTCTTTGAAAGAACAATATGAATCGATTTTATTGGACTCAATGAATGAGTTCAATGATATTGAAATGATAGTAGAAGATACATTAGATTTTCAAGAACTATACAAAAATATAAATGTACAAATAGTAGAAGATTTAATTCTGCATACTATACCCGATTTTCCTTATTCACCAACAGATTAATGCACAGAAGACACAGAAGATTTATCTTGTGCTTTTAAGTCAAGAGCAGTACAATACTGGAGAAGTGGGAAAACAAAAAATTTGAGCCTTGAAAGTGTAAAACAAAAATTCAAGAAAGTAACATCTATGAAGCAGCTTCAACGCTGGGCTTATGAATTGAATCATTTTGTAAATTTATATTGAAAAAACTTTGAATTAACAGTCGATGTTGGATTTATGTAGATTTACATAAATGGGCATTACAAGCGCAGAAAGAAATAGGCTCTGTAGATTTCTGGCTTAAGGCTTCAAAACATTGATTTAGTTGATTTAGAAAAGCACACAGAATAAATTGAGGAATATCAATAAATTTGTAACTAGAAAAACGTTGGAGAGCGCTACGATATTAGAAAAGAAACAAATACATTTGTGGCTCAAACAATGTGCGGCAAAAATTGGAATGGAAAACGTATATAATTCAGATCGAAGCGGGTATTCCGGTAGAACTCTAACAGTCGAAGGTAAAAAACAAGTACAATGTGTTGTACAGTCAGTTGCATCAACAGTAGTTACATGATTCAACCATTAATAACGGGTGATGGAAGACTTCTTTCGCCTCTTTTTTTAGTTTTTGAAAAAAAAACTGGAAAAATTGGACCGCAAGTGAGTAAAAAATTATTCACAACAGAAAATGAGTATACCGAAGCATCAAAATGTGGAGAACTTACTTTAGGTAATAACAGAATTATACATTTTGTTCTGTCATCACAACTTTCCCGTCGAGGTTTGCACGAGCGGAGATGTACGCGTGCACGATTGCATGAGAGCACTGACCGTCATCACCTCTATTAGCTCATGCAAATCGGCGCGCAAATCGTCGGTTTTTGCGCGTCAATTGGTACTTCCGAGGTAGTAGTAGTATTTGGCAGCAACGTGATCGTTCGGCTCCTCGCAGTCATGGTTTAAATCTTCTTTGCTTAGTTCTCAGTCTGTGCTTCTCTCTCATTTCTTTACTAATTAAGAATTAATTAACGAACGTAAAAACAAAATAAAACTTAACAATAACGGATCATAACAAATAATAAAATTAACTAACAAACAAGCACACGCTCTCACATCCGCCCTTTCACAGATTTCTCTCTCCTTGGCAACTCAACGAGAGCACACGTTCTCACCAACTCACGTTGGTTTTGATCTTGATTTACGAGCCTCACGTCGCTCATAATCGAACAATTTTTAGTGCATGGTGTATTTTTGGTATAGTACAGATTCCGTTCTTCACATGTGCATAGAGACGCTAGTGCGGATGTGCATAATTCATCACATTGTGGGTAAGGAAAAAGCTACGTGCATCGACACGGTTTGTGAGTGCGCTTCGCGCCTTTTACGCTGCATTAGCAAACAATTTGCCTGCCGCGTGTGTGAGTGCGTATGTGAGTGGTGCGGGTGTGTTGCGTGATTGTTACTCCTGGTTTGCTAAATTTCATAAGTTATTGTAATCAATAAAGTAGATTTTTTATGCCGGTGTAAGGCTTTTGCTATTAACTGGAGTCAATTCATTTGTCTTATCCTTTTAGTTAAAAAATTAAATTGAGGTATTGCAACGAAAGCTTGTTACTTATCAGTTTTTAAGGTGGGCAAGTGAGGCGCACTCGCTCATAGCAATCGAGGCGGGAAGGGGGGAAAGGTAAAGAAATGAAAGTGGTTAGAGAATTATATACACAACACAAATTTCGCATTTAAATAAATCTAATTCAAATCAAAGTCAAATTACACTCAAATTTCAAAACCGTACATGAACAACCGCAAAGAATAAACCGCATTATAATACGAACTCTTACAATCAACTTTTACAAACTCTTAACCTAATGAACACAGCGATGTTGCGAACACGTCTTAACACTATAGAACAATAGAGAACAAAGAACAACTTAACTAACTAATCGCGCTTACAAATCTAAACTATATATAGCATGCCTCGCCCGGCAGATGACCGCCTTGACGACGAACCGTCTTAGCCTACTTAACTAAAAAGAGAAAGTCGCCCGGCGAGGGATCGCCTGGACGATTTTCTATTTGAACAATTTATGACGCGCACCGTAATTAGGGCAGGTAGCCGGCGTGTGCACGCCTTGCTACCTACCTGATGCTTACAATTACACGCTGTGCCATATCGCTGAAGAGAGAGAGAGAAAGAAAGATTAGTTTGTGAGACTTGACCTTCAATGCGGGAACGGGAGGCCTGGCTGCGCCCTGTGCACGATGTTGCTGGCCGTCACTGAGCAATTCCTGTCGGCTTCTCCGAGTAGCGTCCCGAGCAGACACTGGAACAAGGCAGTCGTCCTCTTTCCTCACGGTCTTTCTCGGTTCCTTGGTGGCATGTGCGTTTGACTAACCCTTTGTCCTCAACTGCACTTCGACTTTTTACCGCTGACTGTCTACCGTCTTAATAGAAACCTTCCGACTCTCTGACTGCTCGACTCACTACCGTCTGTGTAGTTTGTTTTCTCTTTCGCGATCGATAGCTTCTTCCTCGTTCTTTTCCTCTCCCCACTTGACCTACTTATTAGGCGGCGCGCGACCAATGCGCTAATTGGTTCGCGACGCGCACCTGCCTAATCTTGCGTGGGGCACGCACGCCCCTAACTCTCTCTCTCTCTCTTTCTAACACCTCTATAGTCGGTCGCCAGCGTAACAGCTTCGGGCCGGCTCGGCCTCGCTCGGCAATCTCTGTCGACTGAAACAAAGACCATGCATTTGGTGCTTAAATGCTTCTAACGCTGATTACCGTGCTTTGCCGAGAGAGCGGGGGAATTGGGGAAAATTCCGACTAGAACAAGCGCAACGCTTGCTCTCGTCACAGTATCAATACCACCTAAGACGTGATAACCCTTTCAATTCTGACTATATTTAGTATATCAAATAGAAAAGAGTAAACACGTAAAAGTACTTTTTATATTTATTTTTAGATCGCTTTAAAATGGTTAAGAAAATTTTCTTCCCAAACGTAGGACCAAATAGTATATTATTACTTGATTCTTGGAGTGGCCACTGCTGTTATAAACATAAATTTTTAACCGGGTTTGATAAAAAAATATTTAATTATTCTATTACAAATCCTTAAACCACTCCTCGGCGACTAAAATTTTGAGAGTCTGTCTCACCCCCTAAAAAGCTTTTTCCGTAGATAAAAGAAAAACACGCGTTTTATTTTGTAATGTTATAAAATATATCAGAAAAAGACTGAAATTTGCGAAGGACACATGGGGGTACCTTCCTTATGAGCCTTGGATTATACCTTGAATTGCATGGTGATATGCATCAGTTTTTAGAATAGTCTGTATGGATATGAGACATCAGTATTACTGCACATATGATTACGAATTCATGAATACAGTAAATACACACAAACATATGTACGTACACACATACCCACAGACACATATACACACACACACACTTACAGAGAGGTACATTTACCTGCGTAGTGCATGCTCTTTCGTATATAAACATGCATATATTCGGACACATGCACACTCATACAAGAATGCCCTCGCTCATACTTCTTTGCTGGGATTATTATCGAAGTAATACGTTATCTTGACAGTAATCAAATGGACTAGTAAAATTTAAAAAAGATCTACTTACTTACCTTGATGACATTATTGGTACTGAAGTAAGAATACAGTCGATGAAGAAATGACGAAAATAAGTAAGAATTAATCATGCATTCATAATAATTCCATATGTATGCAAATTTTCACACACATACACTTAATCACTTAACGCAAAGATACATACACACACAAACACGACTCACCAACTCTTCTAACGGTGATCTAAAATGCATCTATTAATAATTAAATTAGTTTCTTTTCTGTGTGGATTTTCAAGTTCATCAATCACCGAAATTGCACGCCAGGAAAATGACGGTTCACTTTCAGCCATTGAACCCGGAGAATTGATTTTTACATCATCTCTCATATTCAGTACATTTAAAAGGAAAAGAGTTCCACCACGATCAGATGCTATTTGTTGTACAGCTGGTCAAATGCCGTAAGTTCGAAATAAAAATGCTCTTAACAAATATCCATGAATAAAAGATCAGGCACACCCAAAAATGCACACACACTTACACACACGAACACACATACATACACACATACGAGCACGTGCGAGCCCACACATACACACATACACACATACACATTCAAGCACATGAAAATACGTATTATTATTATAAAACTCATCGAATTTTTGTTTTATATTTCTGAGGCAATAAAAGCCTTTAATTATGAAGAGAGTCATCAGATTAATATTACACCTTCCAATGATCAAATCAATTCTACTCTTCAAGTTAAAGTAATACTATTATATTTATCACTACAGAATTTTTATAAAGTTTTAAAATAATGGATATGTTTTAATCCAGCAGACTTTATCTGCAGCACCATCAAGGTCTAATTTGTGAGATAGTAGATCGCGTTCCTTAAAAATACGGAGAAATGTAAGAGGCCGACCAACCATAAAGCATTTCGGAACAGAACAAATCATATGTACTGAATACATGATATTTTGCCAGTAAAAGTCACGAGAATAGATGCAGAATAAAGATAGCATTCTATAATCGTTTTGACATATGGTATAAATGCTACAAAAAAAATGGGTATAAGTTCGAAGTAAAAAATCATGTAGACTTATATGAAAGAACAGCGGACGAGGATCTATTTAAATTATCAATAAAAAAATTATTCAAAAAAAAGAATGCTTACAAGAAGATAGTGGGACTAGTAGACTAGATAGACATTTCAATCTACACCAGAGCTGACATGAGAATTTCATGATGGATGTTCTTCATAAATATTGTTTACCAACAAATACATGGATAGATTATCATTTTTAACTCTGATAAGTGCTCTATCGCATAGACGAAAAAATAGTTAGCTTTTCAATGGGCCAACAGAAAAGCGTTCTGTATAAAGGACAGACTTGCAGAGGCAACTAGATACATCAGAAAAAAAGAAGACAAACTTTTTGAAGCACAGAGGATCAGAGGGAAACATTTAGTAGTTTAATAATTCAAACAAAAAGAGGGAAAGCTTTTCAAAATCTAAACAAGCATTGGGCGAGCTTTCATATTGTCAGACGAATAGGGGCAAGCATTTCTAGGGCTAGATAAGCAAAGGGCAAGCTTTTGACAGCCTAGACGAACAGAGACCAGCTTGGTATAGCCCAGATAAGTGGAGGATAAGCTTTTCTATTGCCAAATGAGAGTGGGCGAATTTTTCTAAGACCAGAAAAAAGTAGGGTAAGCTTTTCAAAGTCTAAACGAGCAGAGTGTTACTGTTAGTAATCCAGACGAACAGAGATTAACTTTTTGTAGGCCAGACCTGCAGAGAGCAAGATATTGCACTGGTATGCCAATGGAGAGCAGCTGTCCTCGGCACTATGTTTGTGTGATCTTAAAAAAATCTACCCTCTTTTCGTCTGTCTATTAAATAGCTTGCCCTTTACTTAGTTATCTTTTGATAGAGTTAACTTCGTCTTATCTGTTTGTTTTAAATGCCGCTTTCTGCTTGTCCATCAATATTTTTAAAAAGTTTTTTTTTGGATGAGCAGATGAAGGAAAGGGAAGCTGTTCAAAAATATTGATAGACAAGCACAGGGAGATAATTAAATTAGACGAATAAACAAACGTTGTAACAAAGAATAACGAGCAAGAGATGGACAGTTAACGGAAAGATATTATTTTCATTGAAATACATTAAAATTTTTATTTATTATTTATAACGTGTCTAAACATAGAACAATAACATTAGAAGAACAATAACAGTAGACAATAAAATTTTAATATATAAAAATTACACTATTTATATTTCCCAGTTCAGATCATCATAATTTTCATCATCCCCATTCATATCATCACTACCGCCACCATCGTTTACATCATCGTCACCGTCATCGTCACCATCGTCTATCAAACACTACTCAAAATGCTTCCTCTGTTGTTGAATACGTAAAAAAGCTGTACGCCTTAATTACAGAGTAACTCAGCGTATTGGACTTACTTATAAATGATCGGCGTGGGCGTATATCCTATCACATATATCAAAACTGCTTCAGACAAAAGTTGCTGGGCTTCGAGGGGGACATATCCGTACGACCTTGGCTTTGACCTTGGAGGTCATGTTCAAGGTCATTTCAAGGTCAACTTTGTTTTTTTAAATAGGAACCCCCATTTTTGACCCCGGATTTGGAAAGAGCGGGAAATTTTACGTCCAAAACGGTATTTTTAAATTTTTTTTCATGGCCTTGAGAAGGTCGATTTAAGGTCAAATGCTTGAAAAACTGCCTAAAAGCGTTTTTTTAATTTTTAAGATATCGGAAAATGACCTCTACAAAATTTGTTCAGAATAGAGTGGGCCACCCAATGCACCAAAAACCTTTGACCTTTAACCTCATTTTGAAGGTCATTTCAAGGTCGAAGTGTTTTTTGTAATGGAAACCCCTCTTTTTGACCCCGGATTCGCACATAGCGCGAAACTCAACACAATACCTTATCCAAACGTCGGATTTCGCGCTATGTGCGTATCCGGGGTTAAAAAGAGGGATTTCCATTACAAAAAACACTTCGACCCTGAAATGACCTTCAAAATGAGGTTAAAGGTCAAAGGTTTTTGGTGCATTGGGCGGCCCACTCTGTTCTGAACAAATTTTGTAGGGGTCATTTTTCGATATCTTAAAAATTAAAAAAACGCTTTTAGGCAGTTTTTCAAGCATTTGACCTTAAATCGACCTTCTCAAGGCCATGAAAAAAAATTTAAAAATACCGTTTTGGACGTAAAATTTCCCGCTCTTTCCGAATCCGGGGTCAAAAATGGGGGGTTCCTATTTAAAAAAACAAAGTTGACCTTGAAATGACCTTGAACATGACCTCCAAGGTCAAAGCCAAGGTCGTACGGATATGTCCCCCTCGAAGCCCAGCAACTTTTGTCTGAAGCAGTTTTTGATTAATCCATTATTTTGGATTCTAGAGGGGGTGTACGGGTGGTCTGGAACACCCTGTATATGAAAATAATTATAATCATGTGTGAGGAGAGAGAGACATAATAAGGGTCTGGCCGCTCGTTATATGCCCCTTCCCCATAGCTGGGTAGCAGGGCGTACCAGGTCGAAAAACCTGTCTCTCTCCACCAAGTAAGCAGAAGTAATTGATAAAGAAAAATCAAGACATCGTAGTGGTAAAAAAATATGTTTTATTTTATTTTTTTCAACATTTTATACACTAGAAGCTCTGGGTGGAATGTAACTTACCACGACTCTCTCTACTCGCGCGGATCGCAAATCTTATAAGGTAATATATGATAAAAAAAAACGAGAAGAGAAAGAAAAAAAATGTGGGCGTTAATGCCTGATTCTTGGGGGGGGGGGGAGAGACCTTCGAGGGCGAGGTCGCGAGGATGGTCGTAGCACCTAGGTTCAGACCTAGTGCCTGGTCACACCTTGTCTGTCGCCGTCGTCCGCGTGGGTGGCCGACGACTCTTCCCTGTCTCGAAGAAATATTCCTTCCCTTCTCTGCGTTGGCGCGTTTCGACCGTGCTATATGAGTACGGCTGCTGTCCGCCGCTCCTCCAAAGCTCGTGCCTCGACCAATTCGGGCAGTCGGAGGTTCGCGGCACTCCCGTAAGGCCGCAAGTGGAGCAAGCCCGCTTGCCGAAGAGGGCAGGACGGGGACCGGCCCAGCGGTTGCACGGCTCGTCTCTTGCGGCCCCTTGCAGGGCAAAGAAGCCTGGCGTGCGGCGCGACCGGTCGTTTGGGATGGTCTGGCTGAACATTCGACGGGAGTGGGACGTCGGCGGGTCGCCCAAGGCTGCTAGCTGTCGTTTCACCGTTTCGAGGTGCTCTTGGGCTCGATGTTGCTCCTCTTGTAGGCGTTGTCGCGTCTCCTCGCGTTGTTTGCGAGCCTCGCGTTCCCTCCGCCATTCGGAGATCATCTCCTGGGTGTAGGCCTTAAGCTCTATGGCCTCCTGCAATCTGGTCGCGTAGGTTCCTGCGATAGCGAGACCGCGGGACCCATGGCGGTCGATGAAGGCGAGTCCGTCTCGGTAAGCCTTCTCCTCCTTTTCCGCGGCTAGCCGCGCCTTTCTGCAGGCGGTAAAATGAGCCTAGAGGACCTTCCACTCATCTTCGAGGGTAGGTGGCTCTTTCGTCGCAGGGGCCGGGCCTATCTTGGCCTTGAGGCTCGTAGCGACGTCGCGTTCCTTGGTGGTAGAGCTGGAGTCGCCGTAGCCGCGCTGCCGCAGGATGGCCTCCAAGCGCTCTGCGGCCGCCAGGGCGGAACAGGGAGACGCGTTGGCGCGCTTCGGGCTGCGGTCCGGCGAATCCTCGCCTTTACGGCTCGTATTGTCCTCTGGCCGTCTCGGCCTGCGTAACATCCTCTGGGGGAAATCCAAGGTAGTCTCCGCGGAGCTTGCGCCGCTGTCATCGTCTGACGAAGCCCGCGTCTCGCTGGCTAGGTCATCCCCTACCGCATTGGAGTAGGCAAGGGCTGGAGCTGGAGAAGCGTCCCTGCGCGTCGACGGCGCAGCGTTTCGGCGCGATGCACTAGCCACGGCCGACGTGAGTGCTTCATGCAGCACCTCTTCCATCCACTTGGCGAGGGGAGCCATTTCGGCATTGGTCAGCATCCTCTATAGGGCGAAGCATACGTAATGTTAGGCAAAAAAAACGAACTCAATTTGTTGCATCAAGCGATAGCGCCTATTAGGGAAGCAGGAAGCTTTGAAGCAGTAGCAGAGTTTTATTGTCATAGAAGGTGAGATGAGCGGAAAGAGACTGAGGAAACAAGCAGGGTAGTAAGGTGCTAGTTCCGGGAACGCAAGCGCCCAGGGGATACGTCGACGGGAGCATGCATTTTCTGCTTGCGAGGACGACCTCTTCTCCTTGGAGCGGTCGGTATTTCGCCTTGCGCGAGGTTCTGTCGTGGGCTTGATGAGGCCTCTGGCCCTATAACTTTTGTGACCGAAACGTCGTCGTTCGAGGCATCGCGCTCGTCACTTTCTTGCGTGCGATCGGGCGAGAACATTTCTTTCAACGACATCGTCTCGTCGTTTTTGTTTCCTTCGAGGGGAGAACCGTCTGCTGCATCATCTGGGTACTGGGCTCCGTCGAAACACGGTCGCAAGTCGCAAACGGCGACTTTACCAACGTCACAACCTTCTTCGTTCTGGAGTTGGTATGAGTTGGGACCGAGGCGTGCGGTAATGATGAACGGGCCTGCGAACTTCGGGCTGAGTTTCGCGGTCGTCTGGTTAGCGGCGGAGGACAGCACACAATTCTTCGCCCAGACTCTATCACCGACGTTATACTTGACGTCGCGATGCTTAGCGTTATAGTACATCTCCTGTCTATCTTGGGCTTCCCGCGAGTGTTGCAGTGCAACGGCTCGGAAGTCGTCAAGCTTGTTAATTCGAGCATGCCAGTTGGTGACCGCGGCCGTCTCAAGGTTCCGAGCCACGGCGCGTTCTTCCTCTCGTTTCTTCGAGTTTGGCAGCTCGGGATGACGTCCGTAATTTAGAAAAGCGGGGCTCGTGCGCACCGCTTTGTGTATTGCCGTGTTGTAGGCAAACGCGAACTCTGCTATATGCGCGTCCCACGTCGAGTGCTTTTCCTCGATAAACGCTCGAATCATGGTTTTGATCGTGCGATTTACGCGTTCGGTCGAATTGCTCTTAGGCGAGTACGGGGCGCATGTCGCTTGTACCACGCCGAACGAGTCCAAAAAGTCGTCGACAACTTTATTCTTGAACGGAGTACCGTTGTCAGACAAGAACTTTTTAGGGATCCCGAAACGCAGAAACACACGTTCTTTCAATTAGCATCGGATGATTTTCCTAGTAATCTTACGGAGAGGGACACATTCAATCCAGCGAGTGAAGAGATCGAGAAAGATAAGCAAATGCTCGTAGCCCTGCGCGGATCGTGGGAAAGGGCCCATGGTATCGCCGGACACAATTTCCCACGGTCGCGTGACGAGGTGTCGTCCCATCAACCCTGCTGGTGTGACTTGCAAGGCTTTGACCTGCTGGCAGATTGGGCAATTCTTAACATAATATCCTACGTCGTGATGGATTTTCGGCCAATAATAGCGGAGGCTCACGCGCTTGTGAGTTTTGTAGCGGCCAAGATGTCCTGCCGTCGGCTCCTGTAGTGGCATTCGGATAAGACTCGTGCCCGGTCTTCCTTTGGGATAACGAGCTTCCAAGCATCGTCATCGGTTCCGAAGAGGTCGTCGACGATGGCGTCAGGCTTATAAATATATAACCGGCCGCCTAAAACTTTCGAATAGGGATTATCCGTGGGCTGGTCGAGGACCTCCTGCATCCTCCTGTGGTACCACGGGTCGTTTATGCTTTCGTCGAGTGTCAACGAAGCGGTAGCCGCGAGCTCGTCTTCGTCGGCCTCAAACATGCGTGAGAGCGCATCAGGCACGACGTTGTCCTTACCCCTGCGATGTATAATATCGAAATCATACGATTGCAACGCGAGGGATCAACGACCAAGCTTACCGTTTGGGTGTTTCAGATTAGTGAGCCATTTAAGGCTCTGGTAGTCGGTTACAACGGTAAAGTGATACCCTTCCACGTAGGGTCGGAACTTTTCGGTCGACCAGGCGACAGTGAGGCACTCACGCTCACGGTAACCGACAAGCGGCGTTCGCAAGCCGTCAGGACGCGGCTCGCGAAGCACAGAACCCGATCTTCGCTGTCGATACGCTGCAGCAGAACGCTTCCAAGGCCGGTATCGCTCGCGTCACATTCGATGATGAACGGCACAGTGAAATCGGGCCTGGCTAGGACAGGGGCCGTTGCCAAAAGGGCTTTGACTTGCTCGAAAGCTTGCCGTTGCACCTCCTGCCATTCAAATTTGGCGTCCTTGCGGGTGAGCGCGTTAAGCGGCTCACAAATCGTAGCGTAATCATTCAGAAATTTTCGATACCACGAGGCCATGCTCAAGAATCTGCGCAAGGCACGAAGATTTTTCGGGGCTGGGTACTCGAGTATCGGTGCGACTCGTTCTGGATCGGGGCGTGTACCATCGCGATTTACCAACACGCCGAGATAACGCACCTCGGTCATGCAAATCCTGGATTTCTTGCGATTGATCGTAAGGCCGGCTTCGCGTATTCTCTCTAAAATATGCGTGAGCCACCGGACGTGCTCTGAGAACGTTTCAGTAGCGATGATCACGTCGTCAAGGTACGCGAAAGCATAGGGCTCCATCTCGGGTGAGATGAGCTTGTCAGCCAACATCTGAAATGTTGCCGGGGCACCAGCCAATCCGAAGGGCATCCGAACAAATTCGAATAACCCGAGTCACGGAACGGTGAAAGCAGTTATCGGAATGGCCCTCTCCGAAAGAGGGACCTGCCAAAATCCGCTCGCGAGGTCAATTGCACTCACGAACTTGGCGTGTTAGAGCTTCCGCAGTATCGCGTCCATAAAGGGCAACGGATATGCGCTCACGCGAGTAACGCTATTCACCTTTCTGTAGTCCACACAAAATCGGTATTCGCCGTCGGGTTTCCGAATCATCACCACCGGGCTAGACCACTCGCTGCGGGACTTACGAATAATTCCCATCTGCAGCATTTTATGCACTTGCACGTGCATTTCCTCTTCGATCTTATGCGACACCGGATAGTATTTCTGTTTAATTGGGCACGCGCTGCCAATGTCGATGTCGTGCTCGATCCATCTGGTGCAGCCGAGCTGCTCGCAGGAAGGTTCGGGCAGGAGGTCATCCATCATTCGATCGATTTCTTGTCGCTGCTCCTTCGAGATCTCTTCGATACCCAAGGCCGCCAGCGACATCGCCTCCTCCGCACGAAGTGAGGAGACAATGGTCGGGACTTCCTGATCGCAACCTTTAATCCTTATCGTGTTGGTCTCGGGATCCAAACACGCGGAAAAGGCTCGAACGAAGTCGCTTCCGAGGGTGCAATCAGCATAAGCCTCGCTCAAAATGAGTACATCGATCGAATGGGTAACACCACCTATCGTAAAGGGTAACTGTATATTACCGATGATAGGGACGTAATGACCATCGACTGCTTTCGCGCCGGGCCCGACATACATGTTAACGCGCTTGTTCATCGCGGCAGCAATCTGAAGGGCAATGGGGCTTAGAACGGTGCGCGAGGCTCCGGTGTCGTACAGAGCCCTGCAAGTAAATTGACCGATGCTAAGCGTCAGCCATCATCTGGGATACTTCTCTACCAACGCGCTCGCCGCAAAACTTTCGGAACGCGTTGGCGCTTCTCCCGCGGGGGCATCTGTAGCGAAGGTCCGGGTCGCCATCGGAACGGTAGGGACCCCATCTGCGCGTTCCGCTCCACGTTTTTTGGCGCCTCGATTTTTGAGCACTCGGGACAGGTGGCTTTGGTGTACCCAGGCCAGCTGCAGTCCCAACAGAGTAATCTCTCAGCATCGGAGCCGGGAGACTTGCTCTTGTTTTTGTCCGACTTGGGAGTGATGACTTGGGCCCGACCGTTTCTTGCCGGGCGACCACGGCCGCTTACCCCGCTCTGTCTTCCCTCGCGTTGACGCGGGTAGGCCGAAGGTTTGCCATCTTTCGGGGAGCCGACGGTGGTCGATTCCTGTACTGCGTCCTTAAGGGGGACGGGAAGCCCTTTTTTAGCCGCCGTAAGTTGCTGCCACTTTTTATCGAAAAACTTTTGGAAAGATTTTTCGAAGTCGGCCTCGGAGAAAGAGGACTTTTCTACAACAGACGCGATGCTCGCTTTGGCCCTCGCCGGCCCTTTGACCCTAGGCTGGTATGCCGCGTTGGGCAGATCGGACTCCGCGATCTCTACTTCCATTGCTTTGGCTAACAACTGCGGTAACGACGCGAAGTAATTCTGAGTCTTTTTCAACTCTTTCTTCAGTTTAGGCAACATATTATCGATTGCCAAGTTGACCTGGTCTACGACACTCCACGGTCTTTCGAAGCGGCTAAAAATAGTATTCAGCGCTGCAAGGTAATCGCGGACCGGTTCATCGGGGCCCTGTGTCCGCAGGTGCGCTTCGACCGATAGGTTGCGGTTGTACTTCCTGGATTTACTATAGGCGGATAGCGCGGCATCCCTGAACTGCTCATACGACGACCACGTGGGCCGTAGCAAGCGGTACCATCGAAGCGCAGATCCGCGAAACAGGGTGGAAAACGAGTCTAAAAGCTCGTCTTCCGCTATTCGGTCTAGGCAGCAGTTTTCCTCAACGCGCTCCAAAAATTCCTCGATGCTGATGGTGCCGTCTCCCGCGAAAGAAATCTTCCATTCCCTGATGGTTTTTCCTAGATTCCTAGTTGAACTCAACGAGCGGGAGGTTGCGAGAAGTGGACTCGATCGCCAATTGGGGACACCGAAGCTCGAAGGGATTTGGGCTTGCGCGGCAGCCGTTTGCTGCGCGCCCGTCGCTTGCGAGAGCGGACAACTTGATGGTGTGACCCCCCTTCCCCAGCTCGAGCTTGCGGGATTGTGAGGGATTGCGGTGGAAAACTCCGCTTCCGTTAGTCGCGTGGCCGCTTGCATCCTGTCGGCCGGTCTCACTGGTGCGGCTGAATATATTGTTGGCCCTGTCGCGTATTGTGTTGTCTGCTGCTTCGTTGTCGAGTACAAGATTCGTGCATGGGGATTTAGATTCAGACTGGCTACAGTCAGGTCAAAGTCCGGATCGATGAGGCTATACGTGTCGCAAAAGTTGACAGCTTTATCTGTGCGAGTCGCGTTAAACCGTGTGCACTCGTTTTGTTGTTGAACTGTTACTTCTGCTGCTTGTAGTCTGTCGAGGAGGTTATTGTTCACGGTCTTCAGATCTTTATTTTGTCTTATCAGCTTGTCGTGTTCGTTCGACATAGCTTCTAAACAGTTTTGAAGATCACGAATTTGTTGAGCCTGTGTACGTTCCGCTATCACTGCTCGTTTTAGTTCCTCGGCTGCTAAACGTGGCATTTGTTCAGGTTCACCGCAAGGCAGATTAATCCATATGAGGTCTTCACGATAACTTATCGTACTTGGGGTGCCTATTATAGGTATCGATGCCTCGTGCGCGCATGTTGTGTTCGTGTTGGCATGACGTGGTTCACTTAAGCCTACGTCTGCTACTGATACTGTGCACGGCGGTGTTGACTGCGATGTCGGCACGTGGGCGCTTGTAATTGCTGCGAACGTCGGTGTGTATGTACGTACCGCGTCTCGCGTGAGTGTCTCGTGTGTATTAGATGTCGTTGTGAGTGACATGTCGCCGTTATTCGTTTCTTCTATTTCTTGGTTATTTATTATATCTTCTTCTATGTCTTGACTAACGGCGTTAACAAGGTCTTCACGCAATTCTTACGGTAGCGCGTCTGATTTTATAAAAGTGAGACAGAGATTATTGCGCCGCGTTATCGTTTCGTGGTCCCACGCGTCTATGGTTTGTATGAAGTCTTTTTCTTCATAGTCACCTTGCAGTCGTCTATATAAGCTGTTCGCGCGTTCGTACATTGTGCCGTCTGCCACGAGTTCAAGATTTTCCAAAACGTTATCTATTTTATCACTTGGCAAACTCTTAATCCATTCTTTTATGTAGTTCTCGATTTTTTCTTTTATAATTGTTAGGTCAGTTATATCTTTTTCGGCCATTTTTAATTTTTATAAAACCGATAACGAAAAACAATAGTTTTGGAATATCTTGAAATAGTGGATTTTAATTGTAGGTCGCGTAACAATTTTTAAGCGAATACGCCCGATTGTTGCCAGCACGCACAGCGGAAAATAAATGTTGTTACGCTTGTACACATACGTTTCTAAATACGAAGAATTACAACTCTCGCTCGCACGCTATGATAAAATTTTAAGGTGCTGAAAACCGAGCGCCTTGTTTTGGTCGTACGCTATGGCTAGTTTCTAAACGTAAACAATTCTCCTCTCGTCGCGCGCGTCGCATTCCTCGGTGGATTCCACGAACACGCGCTTTCGCTATACAACTATAATTCGAATTTCGGAATTTGGGCGCCATAATATAACGGGGTTTTGACCCAGCGCGGGTCACTCGTTATATAATTTACGAGGGAATTAGAAACAGCTCGGAGTGGGCCTCGTAATAGGCTGCGCAAAGCCTAACCCAGCAGCAACAGGAACCTGGCGGTGCGGCGTCCGTTACCTTAGCCCGCAGAGAGCGTCGTGCAGTCCTATGGGCGCTTTGGAGCGATCACGAAATTCAGGTGCGAAAGCCGGACGGAACGGGATTATTTACGATAGGTAAAAAAGGGAGGCGCATAGGAAGAAAACAGATATACTAGCAGCATTGAGTTTACTACAGAGAATAGTACAAAGTTAGTACGCAGCGTAAGCGGGAGAGAGAGCGGCGAAAAGCTAGCGAGAGAGACACGTATTCGAGGTGGTACTTACAATGACGTCTCGGAGTCAGCCCTGGAGACGGTGTTCTCGGCCTCGCACGTGGCTCGCGAGGACGCGCAGTGCGCAACTCGAGTGCGGTCAAGAGGCGGGCGGCTTTGAAGGCTCGCACGCGTAGTCGCTAGAATTAGCTCGCCAAAACACTGGGGCAATCTCAGTACCAAACCTCACACCGAGTAGGCACTCGCGTACTCGCCAGAAATACCAAGGAAATAGTCGCAGATCATAAAAGGTCGCAAGCACGTATATCCGCTCGTCACACGTCCACGTGCTTCGAAGTCGCTGATACAAGAGAGAGTTCTTATCGCGGGGCTTTCTCCTGCCCCACTCTCCTTCTCGCGCGCGTCGCGCCGGCTTCCCGAATTCTCTCTCTCTAGCTCGCCCTCTATTAGCGCTCTCTCTGACTTACCTTTGGCTGTCATACAAGTGAGATAATTATATGACAGATATATATATATATATATATATATATGAAAATAATTATAATCATGTGTGGGGAGAGAGAGACATAACGACGGTCTGGCCGCTCGTTATACTCATTAATCCGTGATATCACTGTCTAGACTTTAAAAAAACTTCATATAGAGATTGATTTTTCTTCTTGGTATTTTCAAAATGGTGCTTAGAATGAAACTGTATGCGAAGGTAATTGACTGGATACTTAATGGACTACTTAGGTGATTTTGTTTTTTTATTTAACTATGACAATCAATAGAAATAAGTCGCAAGCTCTTATTGTTGCTGTCAGAAAGCGGGCGTAAAACAAAAGCTCTATCTGGCCTGGAAGTCCCCGGGGAGGGGCGCTCTTGACTTGAGCTGCAGCCCCCTGTAGATCCCAGTAGGCACTATCCGCCAACTTTCTTACCGTCGATAAACGAGGGGAAAACGGAACGTGGATCTTCGTCCAAACATTCCGCCTGCCTCGTTCCGGGAACGATATCAACCGCCGGAGTGGCTGGACTGTAGACTGCCCGGTGGAATCTTGGATGGGCAACCGGGCGACTTTGACAACTGGCCGAGTGTACTCACCAGTGACAGTCTTAGCTGTAACCGTTCTCACTAAACCGTCCGGTCCGGGCATGGTGGTGGTCACGCGACCGAGGAGCCAACGACCTTCCGGTCGCAGCAAAGTCGGGTTAATAAGGATCACGAAATCACCAACCTCGAGGTTGGGCTTTGGAGCCTTCCATTGTGACCTCTGAAACAGCGTGTTCAAATACTCCCGGCTCCAGCGATACCAAAAGTGACTTCTCATGACCTGAATGAGCTTCCAGTGGCTCGTTCGTTTGAGCGGGGTGTCGACCTCACTGGGCTGGGGGTAAGATGTGGCCAAAGTCCCGATGAGGAAGTGGCTAGGTGTGAAGACCTCGATGTCACCTAAGTCAGTAGCTGGTTGAACGAGCAGGCGACTGTTCAAGATAGCCTCCATAGAGACGAGGAGAGTGGTAAGTTCCTCGTATGTCAGACGTCGAGGAGAGGCTACCTGCATCAAATGTTTCTTCATAGACTTGACGCCGGCCTCCCATAGGCTGCCGAAGTGCAGGACGGAGGGTGGAATGAATTTCCACGAGACCCCCTCCTTAGCAAGTTCGCTCTCGACGATGCCCCAGTCGATCTCGGCTTCACGGAAAAGGTATCGTAGCTTCAATGCAGCTCCTCTGAAGTTTGTGCCGTTGTCACTCCAGACTTCTTCTGGTCTTCCTCGTCTGCCAATCAACCGATTGAAAGCCCCGAGAAAGCTGGCCGTCGAAGGGTCACCGACGAGTTCTAGATGCACAGCCTTGGTGCACAAACACACGAAGAGCGCTACCTAGCACTTCACGGTTGGCGCACCTCATCCTTTGTTGCGGCATAAGGAGAGCGGGCCAGCGGAATCACACTTGGAGAAAGGTCGAGCGGGGGTGACTGACGGATGGAAGGGCGGCTATCTGCTGAGAGGAGGGACGAGCGTACAGTCCAGCGCATAGCGTGCAGCGACGGAGATGCCTCTTAATGCGAACTCTCGCGTCGGTGATCCAAGCTCGCTGGAGAGCGCGAGCCTAGGTTACTCTAAACCCTCCGTGGAGGCAGCGCTCGTGAGCCCAATGGATGACAAGCTGGGCAAGGGAGGACTGCTCGTGGAGCAGAATAGGGTGTCGCTCGTCGAAAGGTTGCGTCGATCTAGCGAGCTGACCTCCGACACCCATAATTCCTCCGCTGTCCTCGAAAGGCTCAAGTGACTTGAGCAGGTAATATCCTTGGAGGGAGTCGTCTCTGCTGAGGCGCGCGTGTTCTTCGGCAAAGTATCGTCGCTGAGAGAGTCTGGCGCAGACGACGAAGGCGTGCCGTAATTCGTCTGCGGTAATTGGCACGAGAAAGCTTCCTCTCCTCTAGCGTCTCAGGATTCTCAGGGCCCGCGGGGTGCCTCTCAGGAGTGCGCCTAACGACGAGAATTTGAAGAGGTGATCCATTTCGACTGGTGTTTGTCCTTCGGTGGTCTTCGTGCAGAGGCACGCCGCGATGAGGTTTGGTTGCAATATCGCGGGAGCGTTAGCCGCCTCCTCCCTAGGCCATTGATCAGGCGGCGACGAAAGCCAAGCTGGGCCTCTCCACCAGAGAGGGTGATGAATCAGCTGAGCGGCGTCTGCTCTGCAGGTGGCGACATCAGCTGGATTGGAGTCGGTCGGTACGTGATGGAGGGTAACTCCCTTGGTGAGCTCCTGAACGTGCGACATAATTGTCGATTAGGTCGTGGCCAACCGGGCTGTTAGATCGGAGCCAGTAGAGGGCCATTTGTGAGTCACTCCACAGATGGCAGTTAGTCAGTGGAACAGAGAAGGCAGCGGCTGTGCTCTTCAGGAGTTACGCGGCGATAAGGATGGTCCTAAGTTGCAATCGAGGAATCGTAATTCTTTTGCGTTTTTCGGAGGCTGACAAGAGGTTCTTGATTGAAGCCAGCTTGGACTTGGCGACGATGATGACCGTGGATCCCTGCCCGCCGTCCTCAGCTGCTCGAGAGTAGACCACAGCGGCAAGGGCTCGGCGGCTTGCGTGTGAGAAGGTGTGGAGCTGAAGCTTCCGTTTAGGAGAGTGGTTGAGCCAGCGGTGGATGGTGAGCCCCGAAGCCTCGTGAACGCTTGTTCGGAACGCTAGCCACTTGTCAGTCCAGACCTTTGGCAGTTCCTCCCCTCCAGTCGAGCTTGGCCCTCCACAGGTCGTGAATGATTAACTTTACCGTGAGCGTCAACGGCATGAGCCAACTGACTGGGTCAAAGATGCCTGCAAGCTCGGTCAGCGTGGTCCTCTTGGTGAGTCGTTGGGGCACTTCAGCGGCTCCCGGGCTGAACTTGAAAGTGTCCTTGATCGGGTCCCAGGTGACGCCCAGCTCTCGCACAGGGCTATCAGCGGACAATTAAACCCAGCTGGGTCGGAGTCGATCGTTGGGAAAGATGTTCTTGAGGAGGGCGGAGTCGTTTGCTACCCAATTGCGCAGGTGGAACCCTCCCGCGAGAAGATCAATGAGTTGATCTCGGACATTCTTGGCCGTTTCTAGATCGTGCCCCCCGCTCAGGAAGTCATCCATATAAAGATCACTTTTCAGAACCTCCCGCGCTAGTGGAAACTTCTCGCCCTCGTCGTCGCTCAGCTGCTGCATCATGCGCAAGGCCAAGTAAGGAGCGCAGGCGGTGCCGTACGTGACTATTGTTAGAGCGTAGTGCTACATCGGCAGACCAGCGGCTGGACTCCAGACGCCACGTTAAAGGCGGATGTCCCTGTCGTCGATGAGCACTTGACGAAACATCTTCTGCATGTCAGCGCAGAAGGCGTATTTGTGTCTCTTCCAACGTGTCAGGATGGTCGAGATGTGGCCCTGTAGCTTGGGGCCGGCGTAAAGAGCGTCGTTGAAGCTGATTCCTGACGAAGTAGCTCGAGAGGCGTTGAATACTACTCTCAGTTTGGACCCACCATCGTCGCGCTGCCAAATGCCGTGGTGGAGCACATAGTAGGTAACTCCTGGGTCTTCACGGAGCTCGGTCTTCGTAAGATGCCTCATGTGGCCTACCCTCGCATACTCTTCCATAAACTCCTGATAGCTTTCTCTCAGCATAGGGTCAGCAAGCATTCTTCTCTGCATGGAAAGGAGAGCGGAGCGGGCGTGAGGTAGACTGTCTCTGAGTAGAGGGACCCGTTTGGGCTTCAACGGTAGCCTAACGACATAACGCCCGCTCGAATCGCGGCGAACGCCTTGTGCATAGATGGCTTCGTATTCTCGATCGGCGGCGGAGATACTTCTCGAGACTGGCACTTCCTCGAGGGCCCAGAAGCGCTGCACTAGGGCGAGTAGTTCCTCATGTCTTAGCTCGCTGTTGGCTCGAGTTGAAATCGTATGAACTCAGAGGCCAGGGAGGGCGTTGTTCGCAGTTCTGGAGTGACTCCAGTGATGCCCACGTTCGTCCGATGCAGTTGACATCAGAGCTTGCGGGCGAGCTCGAAGTTAATGAGGGTAGCCTCCGAGCATGGATCTAGGAGCGCTCTAGGGGTTTCCCTTCGGTCCCCGTCGCTGCTCAAGGGGACGACAGCAGTGGGAAGTACCGCTAGTCACGCTTCACCGTCGACTCCCGGTGGTACCATGCTGGTGGCAGCTGTCTGGGACTGCGGAGACGGTGCCGCCCGTGAAGTGGACGGACGAGGCTCCTCTTCTCCTCGTTTGGGCCTTCCAGCACCCTCGTGGATGAGGGTATAATGCGCACCGGAACAACTTCAGAAGGTGCCGCTGGAAGGACAGTTCCTGGCTGTGTGGCTCCCTCTGAGGCAATTATAGCAGACTTCCCGTTCTGCTACCAACTTCCTTCTATCCTCTGGATCCAGACCCCGGAAGGTGAAGCAGTGGCCGATGTAATGTGCCTCCTTACAAGCTGGGCATCCTCCTATCTCGCGCGATGCCCCCGTGGCATGAGTGCGGATGTTCTTTGTGTCTGCGCTCCTTACGAGCTTTCCTTTCTTGCACCTAGCGGGGGTAGAAGCGGCGATCGTCTGGCCCAAGGATCGCAGCGTGCAGTACCGTCGCTGAAGAAACTCCGCAAATTCCTCGAAAGTTGCCTCAACTGTGGCCGACTTGGCTTTGCGTTCCTGCTATTCGATATGCTATTCTCAGGCTCTCTGAGTGATGGGGTCCAAGGCGCGGCTTCCCATGTAAACGAACCAGTTGTCTCAGGTTCCAACAGGTCTGCCAAGCTGCTCCAGCTGTATGCGGCGTTTGCTAAGCTCGTAGGGTCTGCAAGCTCTCCGAGGACTCCGCGGCGATGGGTGCCAGCTCTATGAGGGCGGCAAGGTGGTCTCTCGCTTGCAAACGTGGCTGGTCGTAACGCCGACACAGCGCCTCCCAAACTTGCGCGTAATCGCTGTTGACGGTGCGAAAGGCCGCCAGCGCTTCCTTGGCTGGTCCCCTAACGCTCGTCTTCAGATAGTTGATCTTCATGATATCTCCCAGCGTGCGGTTGTTATGCACCAGGTCGAGAAATAGATCCCTAAATGACTCCCAGTCCTCGGGCTCCCTAGAGAAAGTAGGTATCGAGAGGCGGAGTAGCTTCAAGGATGGAATCGGTGACTTCGAGGTAGTCTCCGAAAGAGTTGCGGTTGACGACACGTGGTCCTCTGCAGTGAGACAGCTTGAGCGGTGGTCCAAGAGGGTGCTCCTGCTCTCCACATAAAGCTCCTCGATAATCGCGTAGTCATCGTCCGTCAAGTAATGGAGCAAGTACTACGATTACTTGACAATACATAGACAGAGGTATGAGATTAACGTCGACAGAGATGAGTTTAATCAATGAAATTATACCGTGCAAAGAAGAAAGTGAAAAGTAACGATTCACTAATTTTTCATGTAAGTGTTAAGCATTCCACGTGAACTTGGGATGAAGGATGAGAGGGTCTTGAAGAGAAGGAGTCAAAAGAAAATAGTCCGGATAATGATACAATGCCTTCTATTTAATTTGCTTGACAGTTCGGATGTGATGAATGAGGAGCGCGATGAGAGTGGCTATCCGTCTTAGCGAATACTGCCGCATAACAAAAGCTCGAGAAGAGGATGGCGTCATCAGAAGAAGCGCCTCCTCTCTTAGTTCATGTAACCAGCGGACCCGAGCGGCCATCGAACAACAGCGCGAACGGGAGGCCGGAGACGTGCATAGGATGGAACCGCGCTAGACGAGAAGTTTCGTTCAAACATCCCGCCCGCCTCGTTCCTTGAACAATCTTCTGACGACGAGGCTGCAATGCCTCTTATGCGGGAGGACCGACGTGACGAGATTGAGACAGCAGCGTTAGCTTGACGACGGGCCGGGTGTATTCGCCAGTCGCAGTCCGGATTCTGCCTGAGCAAACAAGGCCGTCTTGACTCGGATAAGTGGCAGTGATACGACCGAGTGGCCATCTTCCGTTTGGGCGTAAATGTGAGCGATCTGTGATAACCACGAGATCGACGGTCTGGAGGTTTGGCCGGATGGTTCCCCATTTGGGACGCTGACGTAGAGTATTTAGGTACTCGCGGCTCCAACATCCCAAAGCTGATCACACAAGGCTTGGACGAGTTCTCAGTGCCGGACTCGGTCCAAGCTGGCGGTCACCAAACGTGGCTAGGGAATGGAAGTGGCCGAGGCTCTGATGAGGAAATGGCTCAACGTCAAGGCGTCCAAGTCGTCGAGGTCTCCGATCACATAAATGAGTCGTCGAGGTGCAGTGATGCGAGACAAATTAGCCTTCATGCCCTTAACTCCGGCCTCCCAGAAGCCACCGAAGTAAGGAGCGGCTGGAGGGGCGAACTTCTAGGAGATGCCGTCCTACGAAAGTGTCCCCGCTACAAGGCCCCAGTCGATCTCAGCCTCTTCGAGCAGTCGCCGGAGCTCCAAGCTAGCACCACGGACGTTAGTGCCGTTGTCGCTCCAGATCTCGTTAGGTCGTTCTCTCCCTCCGACGAATCGGGCAAGAGCTCCTAAAAAGCTAGCCGTATAGTCAGGTCGCCGACAAGCTACAAATAAATTGCTTTCGTGCTCATGCACATGAAGAGTGCCACGTATCCCTTGACGGTGGGTAGTCCTCGTCCTCGGCTTCGGCAGAGTGAGAAGGGGGCGGCGTAGTCCACTTCACAGTGGCTGAAGGGCCTTGATGGAGTTATTCTTGCGACTGAAAGGGAAGCCATATTTTGGGTGGACGTCCTCGCAGCGATCCGAGCGCAAACCAGACACTGGCGAATGTGGCGCTTTATGCGTGATTTGCCCCCGGTGATCCAAGCTTTTTGCAGGGTTCTAGTGGCGCGAAACCTCCCATGCAGACTTCGCAGGTGGGTCCACCAAGTGCGATCGTCCGTCCAGTAGAACAGGGTGGCGTTCGTCAAACGGCATTGGAGATCGAGAGAGTCGTCCACCGACCCGCAGAAGTCCATCGTCGTCGAGGAAAGGCTCGAGCGCTCTGAGCGACGCCAAAAGTTGGGGCGTGGCCCCCTGGAGGAGCTTTATCTTATGTTACGAGAGTGGGGTGCATGTCAGGAACGCCCAGCGGAGATCGTGAGCCCTCACCGATTCTAGCGGCTTCGGTTGGTCGGGCGTTGACTTGCTCAGCAGACGATGACCTCTCACAGTGCCGCGGAGGAGCCTCCTTAGTGTGGAGAAGTTGTCGAGGTGGTGACGTACCCGACCTTCGGGGTGGCCGGAAGCTTCACTCCCAACGAGCGAGGTCAGGCAGGTCGTGCGATATCCTCTGAACCAGAGGAAGGTTGGTCGCTAAAAAGAGGGACCCGACACCAGGCGAAATCGGGACCGCAGAGTCAACTCGGGCCGGTCCACTAGAGAGGGTGGTCCTTGAGAGCGTTGACGATGACCCTCCTTGAGGCGATGTCCGCGGTATTGTCATCGGTGGGCACGTGATGTAGAGTCATCCCAGCAATCTGCTCCTGGATGTGGGCGATGTAGTTGTCCACTAGGTCGTTACCTACTGGCTCATCGGATTGCAGCCAGTGTAGTGCGATGCGAGAGTCGCTCCAGAGATGACAGGCCGAAAAATTGGGACCGGCAGGGCGGAGGCGGTGATAGTCAGTAGCTGGGAGGCGATGAATGCCGCGCGCAGCTGCAAGCGTTGTATGGTCATGCGCAAGCGGCCGTCCTACGATGGCTGGAGGCTCTTGATGGAGGAGAGCTTGGTCCGGACACTCAGCAGTGCGGTGGTGACGGTTTCGTCCTCAGCGAAGACTCGTGAATACACGACAGCAGCGACGGCACATCTGCTGACATCGGCAAAGGCGTGAAGCTGAATGCTCTTGTCAGGCGTGAGCCCAATTCATCGGGGAGTGGATATCTCCGTCGCCGCGAGGATGGTGGCTCGGAAGGCCGACCACTTTTCCTGCCACACCGACGGAAGAGCCTCGTTCCAGTCCAACTTTGCTCTCCACAGGTCCTGAATAATCATCTTCGCCACGAGGGTGATTGGAGCAAGCCATCCTACCGGGTTGAAGATGCTGGAGAGTTCAGAGAGAGCTCGACGCTTTGTCAGCTGAAGGCCAGGACGAGAGGAAGCAGGGGGCTTCAATTGAAAGCGGTCAACGACCGGATTCCAGCCTACTCCGAGCTCTATCACCGGTCTATCTGCCAAGAGATGGACCCAGCTGGGCCGCAGACGGTCAGCCACAAGGATATCTTTCAGGATGGTCATGTCGCTGGTGACTCATTTCCAGAGCTGAAAGCCGCCCGCCGTGAGCAGGGCGATCAGCTGGTCCCGGGTGAGGAGTGTAGTCTTCAAATCGTAGGTGCCGGTGAGGAAATCGTCCATGTAGAGGTCGTTCTCCGCAGTCTCCCGGACGAGTGGAAAGCGCACGCCTTCGTCGGCGCACATCTGCTTGATGGTACAAAGGGCTAGATATGACGCGCAAACCTCGCCATAGGTGACGGTCAGCAAGGCGTAATGGTGAACGGGAGAGGTTACGTCCCGGCTTCACAGAATTCTTTACAGTTGAACGTTCCCGGACCTCACTCAAATTTGGCGGAACATCATCTGGATGTCTGCGCAGAAGGTATAGCGGTGTTGCCTCCAGCGGGTGAATACGGTGGCGATATGTCCTTGCAACTTCAGCCCAGCATGCAGTGCGTCGTTGAGGCTGTACCCCGTGAATGTTGCTGCCAGATGCCATGGTGAGGGATGTAAATGCACGGGCCTTGGCAGGCGGTGATCTCACCGGTGGTAAGTCGTCTCATATGACCCAGGCTTTCGTACTCGGTCATAAACTCCTGGTAACAGCTCGACAACTCGCGGCCCCGGTGCATTCGTCGGTGCATAGAGATGAGGGCCGAATGGGTATGCCTCAGGTTTCCCCCGAGCAAGGCGACCACCTCGGGTCGGAGCGGAAGGGCTACAATATACCGGTCATCAGAGTTTCGGCGACATTCTCGGATGAACGAGGCTTCGCACTCCCTGTAGGCGTCTGCGCCGATGAAAATATCGATCCCGGTGAGGCGGCTGAATTGAGGGTCGGCGAAGGGGAGCTTCCCCAACAGACCGACGTGGTCGTCTTTCAAGTCCCCTGCCGGGGTGATGATACCAATGTTCCTCAGGACGAAGGCCTCGATGCGGACAGGCCGGTCGCCGTTGGGGAGACCAAGGTATAACACCGTCTGGTGTTTCGCCTAATCCATTGCCGGACCGAAAATGCCGATGACGTCGACCTGTACATGGAGTAGCCTACAACCGAGTCTGCGAGCTAGGTCGAGACCAAGGAGGGTCGCCTCCAAGCCGGGGTCCAGGAGTGCCCGGCTGGACACCGATGGGGAGCTGTCATTGCTAACCTGAACGATCGCGGTGGGGAGAACGGATAGTCATAGCGACTTCCCTTACCCTGCCGCGGCTTTAGAACAAGCGCTGGTTATCGCAGCCTGGATGCGGGGAACCTTCGGCTCAGGTTCCTCGTCCTCTTCGCGTTCGGCAGGACGTCGAGCGGGTGCAGGTCCCTTCGTGAATAAGGATGTAGTGGGCCCCGGAACAGCTGCGGGAAGTCCCGCTTGACGGGCAGGTTTTGGCGGAGTGTGAATCGCTCAAACAGTTATAACAGAGACCACGGTCAGCGACGAGCTTCCTCCTCTCCTCAAGCGTCAATCCGCGAAAGGTCAGGCAGTGGCCGATATAATGGACTTCCTTACAGGCAGGACACCCACCCCGCTTCAAACCGGTAGAATAGGTACGTATTTGACGGCCGCTGGAGTTCCGTCCCTGGGCCGGTTTGGTCTTGCGTGAGGCGTCGGTTGCGTAGCATCCGGAACCGTCGCTGGAGAAATTCACCCAGCTGCTCGAAGGTCGACTCGCTTATGGCCTCCTCTCTTTCTTCCTCCCAGGCTCTCCGGGTGACGGGGTTCATGACTCGGTTGCCGAGGTGGACGAGCCAATCATCCCAGCCGCTAACCGGCCTGCCGAGTTTCTCCAGCTGCGTGCGGTGACGCTTCAGCGTATTGTAGAGATCCTGAAGCTTCTCCGGCGACTCTTTAGTGAGTGGCGTGAGATGAAGCAGCGCGTCGAGATGGTTCTGCACCAGTAGTTTGGGTTGATCGAACCGGTTATAGAGGGCCTCCCAGGCCATGGCGTAATCGTGGCCGGAGGACTTGTAGTCTCTGATGACTTCTGCCGCAGCTCTGTCGAGATTCGTCTTAAGGAAAATATTCTTGGTGACGTCTTCCAAGCCGGCGTTGGAGTGGACAATGTCGACGAAGAGGTCCTTGAATGGCTCCCACTTTTCGTTCAGACCTCGGAACATGGGGAAAGTGATGCGGGAAAGTCGAGCCAGACCGACGTTTTCTCCATTCTAGGCAACGAGACCTTCGATCATACTGGTGGAGGAGGTCGACGTAAGGTCCGATGAGCCGTTCTCAGAGGCAATCCTTCGATCTCGGAGATCGATCAGGATGCTCTTGATTGAGCTGTACAACTCCTCGGCCAAGGAGTATTGGTTGTTCCGCCGACGATAATCGAGCCGAGATTTTCAGCCTCTGCGGTGCTGGAAGCCGTTTGAGGAGGTCGGGAAAGGGTCGTGTCTTGCAGGGTCCGGGCCGGGGACCTGTGTGGTCGGGCAAGCACTGGATGTTCAGTGCGGAGTGACGTCGGTGATGGAGACGGCAAAGCTTGCCGAATAGGCGGCTATCTTGGTAGTAGTTCCGACGCATATGTGACGTTATTATTGTTAGCAACGGTCGTCTGGCTGGTGGTTCCGTCGGTATACGCGGTTGTCGGCTGCAGCTATCTTGCTGGTGGTCTCGTCGCTTGATATCATCACTGGGTATGATTCAAGTGACCGCTCGGCCCTGTATCTAGTCCCCGCAAAGGCCTGTCCATCCGACCTTCCTTGACCCGAGATAGTGCGTTCGTCCCCGACGGCCTGGCCAGCCGAGGAGAGTCGAAGCAGAGACTTCGAGAGGTGGTTGAAGCATGCGTGCCTAATCTCTGAGCCGTGCCGATGGCAGCGATGCCGTCTCAACCCAAGATGGTGCACTCGTCCCCGACGGCCTGGCCGACCGAGGCGAGTCGAAGCATAGACTTCGAGAGGCAGCTAAGGTGCCGCCGCCCGCCTTAAAGTCGCAGTTAAACAGAAGAGTGTACTCATCTTGTTTTTTCTTGGCTTCGCTGATTAATATCCGGCTCGAAGGACCAAAATGTTCAGCACTCCACATGAACTCGGGATGAAGGATGAGAGGGTCTCGAAGAGAAGGAGTCAAAAGAAAATAATCCGGATAATGATACAATGCCTTCTATTTAATTTGCTTGACAGTTCGGATGTGATGAATGAGGAGCGCGATGAGAGTGACTATCCGTCTTGGCGAATATTGCCGCGGAATAAAAGCCGGAGACAAAGATGGCGTCATCAAAATAAGCGCCCCCTCTCTTAGATCATGCAACCAGCGGACCCGAGCGGCCATCGAACAACAGCGCGAAAGGGAGACCGGAGACGTGCATAGGAGGGAACCGCGCTAGACGAGAAGTTTCGTCCAAACAGTAAGGAAAACGTAATATAATATCTAAGAAGGTTTCAGAAATCTTAGAAGTAAGTACAAAAGGCTGCTAAGCATGTTAATAAAATTAATTTTTTAATCATAGTTATAAACATATGCATTGTAAGGGCTCCATTTGTATGTTAAAATTCAAACCATGTCTGTTGAGATTGTATATATTTCGAAAATTATTAGTTATATTTATGAAATTTGTACAATATTTTCAATTTAACATTTTCTACAATTAATGAAACTTACAGAAACACAACTATTTCAAAGAATTAGTTAGATGAATGGTGTAAAATTCATGAGATTATTTATTTTTAACGAACACTTATGTATATTGTATACATGTATTTATATGATATATTGTAAAAGGTTTTAATTTATTTTATTCATATATACATTTTTTGTAATTTATATGAAAATTTGCAACGGCAGTCGATTCGATCAATCGATACGTTCGCGAGTCGGTAGTACTCGTGATGCTAGATGAACGTCTAAGAGGGAGAGGAGGCGCGCGAGAATTGAATTTTTCAGTTTAGCCTCAGCTGTTGCTTGTGGAATTACCGCCAAATTATTTTCTATTGTGTTCCTACCGTTTTGCCGATCAAAAGTTGTTTTCTGGGATTCTTTGATACGTGCGCGAGTGATCGTAAGAAACAATTACAGCAGCAGCAAGCGAACAGCAGCATTAAGTGCAGCAACGGCCGATTGTTAGCGAGAAGAACCGGACAGCCTTTCCAAGGGGGATTTCGCTGGCCTACAAATAAATTTCTTCAACAATTCAAAACGGCTGATTTCCGTAATTGCACCGCATAGTAGGTGCACCTTCCTTTTTCTGCACGACAAAATACTGACGAAAGTATTTTGTCAATTGCGATCGTTTTTTGTATTCACGCCGAGCGTTATTTTTCACGGTAGAATTTTGAATTCTCTCTCTCTCTCTTTCCCCCCGTATCATTGTAACAAGTTGTTAATTCTATTCGCGTGCGTAAGTCTTTCGACCCATCAAAGACTAGTTTATTAGAGATAAACGATATTAATTTTATTCGTCGCATTACGTTATTTCGTTCCCTTTTAGTTTAACGGATCCGTCACGAGTTAAATTTTAAACCGATTTCATCTAGGAGATAGTTTGAGTAAACATTAGGTCACTCACACCTAAGATAAATCGAGTGTCACAAGTCAGGTGACTTAATGTGAGCTGAACTCTGTTGGAAAGAAGATATCGTAACGAAAGTATCAAACGTAAAGGTAAATACACGCATACTCATACGTGTTTAACGGAGCGGCGGTTGGCTCTGCATCGTGGGAGTTTGTTCTTTAATAAACCCATTTTATACGATCTAATCCACCCCGTTACAAATTATATTTATGCAAGAGATTATAAAATATGTATACATTTATCATAATAACAAATTTATAATGAAAAATTATACATATACTAACAATAAAACAAAGACTACTTAAAAAATTACATATTTCTTATTTCTTTACTTTAAACACGTTAGTAAAAATATTAGCCTTCTAATAATAACCATTTTTTATTAGTTTGGATTTTCAGAATCTTTTATAATAAATTTAAATTAGAAAGATAAAAAAATTATATTTATTTTGTTTACTTTTTTAATATCTAATTAAGAACAACATATACTTCTTTAAATTGAATAACTGTAAACGTAGGATATTTATGATATTTATTGCCATTTGTAATTATATGGTTCAATTACAAATACACAACTTGTAATAATGTAATCTTATTTTTTTCATGAAAAGGTACTTTTATAAATATAAATGATTTCTTATTAAAGTAAGCAATGTTTCAGATGTGTAACTATCCGGTATTTATCATGAGGTTGACTAAAATAAATTCATATCCAAACGCTGACTCTTATGATTATAATTTTTTTGTATTTCGCTACATAAAGGATACCCTCCCGTTAGGATAGTCGAAATGCCCCTGTTCCGGGATTGAAAAATGCGTTTTACGAGTCTATTCTACATCTAACAATAAAGTTTTCTGCCAACCAAACCTCCTAAGACTTCTCCGTTATATAGCTGAAAAACGGTGAATTTCGTTTTTATTTCTTTTCTCTCCAACAAAAAGAGCTAGTGATACCCGGTTGGCGGCATTATCTTCTCTATAGAGCCTACTTTTCTGGGAATATTTTTCAAGATCATATATATAGTGCTTGTAACGTGTTATGTGATGGATCGTTCTTTTTTTATTTTATGCCTAAATATACAAAGAGAGATAGTTGACGTTGCCTGTGAGAAGTTCATTTACGTCGCACCGAAGCCGAGAGTATAGCGATAAGATGCTATGGTCAGCAGCACATGTGATGGGTGAGAAAGACCAAGCGCTCTGTTGCAGCATACTACGACAGCATACTACAGTCAGTATTTACTGAGGACTAAGGCAGCAATTAAAAACGCGTAAATCAGAGAGAGAAGGAAAAGGAGTGGAAAACAAAGTGTGCGGAGAAATAGCGAGGTCGAGAGGAGTTAGTCAGAAGTGAGCGCCTGATTAAGAAGGCTGCATTTATTTTCTCTAGCACAAATTTTGTTCTCGATAGTCACATGCGCGCGTGCGCGCGCGCACACACACACAAAATAAATATATACTTATTAACAAAACCAAAGGGAATTTTAACTAAAGAAGTGAGTACTCATATAATTTCTCTTTGTAATAGACTGCACGGCGAAATTTATATCTCTCTCTCTCTCTTTGAGTTTTATTATTATTGCCTATAGCTATAAGCTGAGTGTTATCCACGTGTTTGTGTGTACAAAATTATTGATTATTAACTTATTCGGACCACCTACTTTTAAATAATTAAATCCATAAAAATTCTGATTTTTCTTATTTATTGTTGCCGTGTAATAAAACAAGAATCTTCGATATTACGTTATGTGTTTCTCTGTTTATTGAGCCTGCACCAGAATTTCCTCTTGGGACTAGCGATTTCGGAATTCGTTATTAAGGCGATAGGGAATAATAAGTCTAATAAGAGAATAATAAGAATAATAATAAGGAATAATAAGTCTATAAATCTGGATCGCGATATCGCGCGGTCCTCTTATAATCAAATATCATACAATCAAAGCGCTGGGGGACCGGGGTGCCCATGTAAGCTTGTAAACCGCCCGAGTCCGAGGCCGTTCGGCTGTTAGAAGGGCCTTAATTCTACGGGGTGAATTCGCTTTACGCGAATTGGTACTTATCAACTGGTAGCAGAGCGTGGTTAATTCCAGGCTTTTGTTTTTTTTTCTTCTCGCGCTGAAAGTTGTGAATATTTATTTTTATAAAATAAATAAAAAGAATAAAATAACGACTAATGATCTTTCTTTTTAAATTAAATATTTTTAAATTAAATATTTGTTAGTAAATTATGAGGATTGTGACGGTAATCGTCAAGTTAGCGCTAGTCACTTAACCTTATTGTTGTCCGTGAGGGCAGCACCTCCCGGGGGGGACAAAAACATGTAACGAAGGAATTCGGCACGCGAGCAGACGGAACGCGCGCGACAAGATTCGAACTAGTGGAGCCGAGACCATCCGAGAGTCCGCCCGCTATCGCTGTTATCGCCGCCAATTATCGTGCCCTTGCCACCCAGACACTTTGAAAACAGCCGAGATTAGCGAATCCAGGAGTGCCGCCGTCAAGGAGCCAACAAGCATCTGTCGGAGGCCACTGCGAGGAAGAGAGAAAGTGTGAGAGGTTTCGCCATCGAGGGCGAAACCAGTGCGTGTGCGCGCCCGCGACTCGCGAACACTATAAACAACAATAAAACTGTTACGTGCTGTGCGTAGTGTTCGTTGTTCTCTTCGATCGTCTGCGAGTAAAAGGTAAGCTGGCCAGCTTAATTACGCGATCGGAATTGCATGTCGGGTAAATAATTTTCAGTATTCGATACGTGTATATAAGGCTCTAATGTCAGAGAGCGGCGAGCGTACCGGCAAAGCATGTTGCCGATGAACGAGCGTGCGTGTAAACAAACGCGCGGGCCGACTCCGTGTGAACTTTGAGGAACAATAAAAGATCCGATTCATACTATTAACAAGTGTTTTCGTTTATTCTCTCGATTCACATAGCTTCCACTCAATTTAATTTAGGTTATAGACGATAATCGGTTGACCGGCGTATGCTTTCTCGTGCTCTCCCGGATAAGCAGTGAGCATTAACGATTCACGCGTGTCCCTTTAGTATAATCACGCGAAATATTTATTAAACGGTTTAACCCCGTTACAGGATATTGTTAGGAAATTGTGGGAATACTGAAGTTATTCTTTTATTATTATTATTCTTATATTTATATTATTATTTTATTTGTTTGTATGATATTTACAATATTTATCCTTCATAATTTTATTTCACAGTTGTATTTCATTCTAATTACGTGTTTTGCATCAGAAAATTTTCGTCACTTCTTTCTGCGTTTTGTACGATACGGCTAAACGAGTTTTATTTGTAAGCGGCGTATAGTTATGGCGAAGGAAAAAATAATTTTTCTCGGTTGCACATTCGAGCGCATAGAAACTTAGCAGAGTTTCATTTTTCGACGACGCTCTCGTAGACGTAATCGGATTCCTCACTTATTGGGCTGGGTTTTGTTTCCATACGTTCCCACATTTTCTACCTACTTGGCTGATAGTGTACTAGGCAATGTGACTTTAGACGATTCGAAACTACATAAGATCCGATGGTAAGAAATTCAATTTTATTTTACGTACGATGCGCGTATTTAAAATTTGATGTACAAGTACGAATATTCTCTTTTCCCTTCTCTCGAATGGGGATGATTCTCCATAAGAATTACAGGAAACACTATAGGACCTTGATCCATACGATGAAGTAAATGACTCCGATAAAGTAATGGCGAACAGAATAACAAAACTAGTGGAAGAATCGCAAAAATTAGTAGGGACCCACCTAGAGCACAGCAGCGATCCGAACATAGAATACTTGAAACGCGAAAGCGAATGTCACCGGGACATTATTAAAGAAATAAGTCCTAAGAAAGGTATGGAGACCGACGAAACCTTAGAACAGCCGCAATATCCCCGACCATTAAAACATGGTTAAAGGAACTCGATCTACGGTGAGGTTCAAAGGTCTTGATGGCATACCCAAGGAATCAGACCCCAAGGACAGGAGTCCTGTGGAATTATATTTTTCAAAGACACCAGTGGACGATGAGATATTTTTCATGTTGCCGCCACCTAGAGCAATCAACCAATACCGAAGACCAGAAAATTACAAGAATCCAAGCTCGAGTAGTGATACCGGTGGTAATCTATCATTGGGACCCGCGAGATATATCCTGCAAAATAATGTAAGCACGAGTGAACAGTGCTTGATATAAAAACAGGATAATATTGTGCATTTCGTGTCGCAATCAAACCTCTATTTCGAAATTACTAAGCGAAATTGGAGATATAGATTTGCGAAACATGAAAATCTTGAAACCGAAAATCAGACAAATTCTAGCGACTAATTACAAAAATCATAGTATTTCTCTATTGTTATTAAAAAAAAGTGTCATGACTCTATTAGTGTAGAAACTATGAAAGTAGGACTAATGAATTTGAGGAAGTTATTGCTTGAAAAACATGTAACGAGCTTCCGAATTGCTAGACGAGAAAATTATAATGATAATTTAGGACCTGGACTATTGACAGAAATATTGATAAGGACCTTTGAAAATCGCAATATAAAAGTAATTGTGTGCTATAGGAAGACAATTTTCCCGCCGCCAGAACAGAGGCCGGAAATAATTAACGGTATTATTGCCTGGGGTTCCGGAAAGATGTATTAAATCATATCCGGAAATGCCCGAATTGCCTCGAGAAGAAAATTAACCGACATAAGACTAAGGAACCAATGCTGATCACGGACATGCCGATCGAGGCGTTCGATAAAGTATCGATAGACACCGTAGGGAAATTACGGACCACACCAAGTGGAAATTATCATCTGCTAACCATGCAATGTAATTTGATTAAATACTTAATTGTTTTACCAATAAAAGATCTTAGAGCAATCACTATTGTTGATGCGTTGGCTAGATATGCAATACGCCAATTCAGCGCCCCGAGAACAATACTGTCAGATCGCGCAACAAGTTTTCTTTGGGAACTTGTGGAGTTATTACTACACTTATTGAAAATTCACCATTTAAGGACTTTCGGATATAGATCTCAGACTAATGGCTCTCTCAAGAGAAGCCATGCACCTTTAGTTGACTTTTTACGAGTGTATTCGGAACGATTCGCTGACTGAAATCGGCTAACGTCCTTCGCTGTTTTCACCTATAAAACAAGTATACATAATGGAACCGGTTGCACCCCCTTTGAGTTCCTTTACGGACGAATTGCTTGTTTCCTTATGAAGATCCCATGGAAGAAAAAGCTAGGCACCTGTAACCAATACCTGCGCGACTTAATTTTACTTCTGACGGAACTAAGAATAATGGCGGGCGAGAACCTAATTCGCGAAAAAAAATCTAGGGATCAATACGATAAGAACGCTAGACCCTTTAAGGGAAAGGTTAGTGATTATGCTTGGGTATTGAATAAGCCCAAGTTAGGGATATTCGACAGTTATTATAAGAAACCCTTAAAAATTATTGAAACCCTAAATTATAAAAACGTTTTATTGGAACTACCTAAAGGAAAGAGAATACGCAAACACGTGGATAAACTCAAGCTTCAAGCATAATTATACCAAGTCGAATATATACATTTACCTATTCTTACACTTTTTTTATCTATACTATTCACTTTATTTTCTTTCGGGTACTATTTTTTCTTTCATTTAATATGTATCTGACTTTATTTTCCTTTCTCTCTGTATTCGCCTAATCTATTACGAACCTCCAAGTTTACACCCTAGAAAAGTTAGACAGTAATCCAAGACTTATATATTATGAATATTATGAAAGCATGAATCCTATTAGGATAAAGAGGGCAGATTGGAAAATATACATATCTCTTGATACGAACTTATTCTTGGAAAGGACCACTTATATAGTTGATCTTCACTTGTTATTAAAAAATTGCATTGGCCATCTTGATGAAGAAACATGTAATAATATGATAGGCAAATACCATCTTGACCTGAAAACAATCGCTCTCGAGCAAATACGAGCAGACATCAAAGAAGCTATCAAGAACATGGGACATTCCTAACATCCCGATGTTCAAGGACCCAAAGATATTGGGACAAGTGATTAGTACCTTTTGGAGGAATAGGCAGGTCAAGTCATAATTTATTTAAGTTAGTAATCATTGACGAAACCGATAAAATTGAAGCCAATATTAATCAATTATACGCGGACCAAAAGAATATCTTTAAACTCTTCAATGATAGGACTCATATAATCACCATCGGAATAAATAAACTTTACAAAATGATGGATATTCACCGCAACAAAATTTACAAATTAAGCATTCAAATGTGGCAGAAATTCAAGAAATTGGAAAATGATTGTGCTCGATTGAAATATATGATTTTAGTAAAATCCTTTGGAAGAGTGCTAGTGACAAAATTGGACCATTACATCAAATGTTCGGAAAGACTGGTTGAAATCATTAGTGCTTTTAAAAAGGGCAAAGTACATCCGGATTTTATAGACTCCAACATGCGGCACCAATTAGCTAATGATATAAGACATACTGTAACGGACCTTGATTTCTTGATTCCAACAGAACACCTCAGAGTCGAGGAAATAGCTAGAATTTGACATTGACTTAACATTGATGCAGTATATCGAGAAGAGAGGACGTACATTGATGTCCACTTATCTCTAGTCGATAGAAACTATTATAATTTGTGTCGTCTGCACTTTGTGCTGGTACCGCAATCGCCGAGCTCAATTGGAAAGTTAGTATATATAAGACACAAGTACCCACACTTGGCATTAAGTTTCGACCAAAAACAATACATACAAATGAATCACCATGCATTAGAAAACTGTGTACGAACACATTATACCTTCATATGTTCAGTGGGAGGTCCCCTATTGGATACTAATCTAAATGGAAAATACGAATTTAGAATGTTATTGCAACCATCTAGTCACGAATTATACTATTGCGATATAGTATACATCTTATAATATACTCAAAATACAACGAGTAACCAATTGGAATTACATATCGATGGATGGTTCATGGATATTTTCAGTCTTGTGTCATTGCAGGATCGGGAGAGAGGAGCGCGGCGGTCGGCGAAGTGTCGCCGTGAGTGCGAGTGAGAGCGAGAAAAGCGAAAGAGAGATAAAGCGATATCGGCCGATTTTTGGCGGCGAGAAAAGTGGGAGTGCGGCGGTGCGTGGCTTAGAAATTATGTGTGAACAAAGGCAGTTAGGCGTGAGCTCTTGAGCAATTAGGGCCGCCTAGAGAGAGACAGGATCGGACTAAAATTCCTGCAGAACTGCTGCTACAAGTGCCGTTGCCACGATTACCTGGAGGAGGAATTCGTTTGCAGACAAGCCAATCCAAGCAGCGACCATTCGCCGTCCACGAGGCAAAGGCCGTGCTGCGGCCCTCTCTGCAGCAACACCGATCATCGCCAGGGCGCCATTTCCTGCTGGGCTACGCTTTCGCCGACGTCGTCTCTCCACTGACGGACCGTGGGTGCCCGGTGGGTCCATACATAGTTTTATCTCTCTCGCGCCAGCTCTCGCTCGGTTACGGATCTTCGGAAATTAAAGCGTATTTTATCGCGCATGCTGAGCGATCTCGCTTGCGTGATCCCGCGAATTTGGTCGCGGAAAAGGCTGAGCGAGCGCGCTCGCCACGGCGAAGCGAATTTTATAGCGTACGTTTGTAAAGGCGTCAATATATGAAATCGCCAAGTGTATTATATTTTAATTAACGAGTCATTTATTTGAATCATCCTTATGTAAATTTTCTCGGGTTGAACATGTGATTGAAGTATGAAGAATAAAAAACTGGAACCTGAACCCGACTAAGGACCAATCCCGTATCGAAAAACCAAAAACACCAAGAATTTACGCTATGAGAACTACTGAGAAAAGATGTGCTATGAGAACTACTGAGAAAGTGATCAGACTCTTTTATCGACTACCTTGGACAATAGAAGAGGACTATAGAGAAGTATCTTTTTTCTAACATTTTATGTAATTAGGATCTTTACTATACCATAAGGTGGTGAAAGACAGTAAAGGAGCTTTCCCTATTGGGTACGCCTAATATTATAAAGCTGCCGATGCAACAAAAGCATTAAGGGAATGTGACCCTATCTATGGTGCTAGATATGCTGAAATATGGAAAAGATGATGGAACCAAGGCAATTAAACCAGGCGCCACTGGCTATGAGACAAATGAATAGACGAATCAATCTATGGGGACTACGGTACTACTTGCATGTGGCAACATCAAAAGAAACTAAGGGAAGAAAAGGTCAAGGGACGATACCCTAAGTTGGAAGTAAGAAAAGTAAACAATACAGGACTTGTCCGTGCTGATGTAGCCTGGTTGACTCTCGGGGGTAACTGAGAGTCTCAAAGAGAGGTTTCATAGCACCTAGCGAACCCTCCTCGTATTTAGCCTTACTCCGACAACCGAGGCTTTACCGGAGCGGATCGATAATTCCCTAACTACTCTTGGGAATAACATAAATAATTATGAAAACAAATTAAAAACGAAGGTTGAACATAACCATGACAAAAGAGGAGCTATGACAATAGAAGCCACAAAAAATACGAAGGATGACATTACAATCAAGATGGAGCGCTTTGAGGAAGCAATAAACGACTTGGTAGAGATAATGTAGGATAAACAGCAGAGGTCGATAAATAAGCATACCTGTGAATTAGCGCAAAAGGTAAAAATTGCATTTACAAGGATTTTTAATATATACTATATCGTTGTTATAGATTATTATTATCTTAAAATCACGGTGGTTCAGTAGGTAAGAGCTCAAGCTTTTGTACAAGACGTTGTCGGTTCGAATACAAAAAAGAAAAATTTTTTTCCACTCATTTCTTTCATGGTACTGATTGACGGAAACGAGCAAGAGAAGCAGTGCAGTTTCGATGAATTGTGAAGGCGATGATGCGCGTGAGGAGAGAGATAGGAAAATAGAAAGAAAAAGTATGGCTTAACGCGAGAGCGAAAAAGCATATATTAGAACCGCAGTAGTTATTTCAGTAACATCTTCCGTCAGCATCAGAAATCGTTATGCTCTTTTAACTATTTTTTTCTTTTTTGCGTTAATACAGGTTATCAGAGAACCTATTGTAATCATTAGGAAGCCGCAACAATGGACTAACATAAAAAAAAGCTGTTTGTAACTGTAACGGAGTCAATGCTCCGTCTTTTTATTTATGCGCGCGTTCGCATCGAAGAGCACGCGGGATTGTCTAAACGTTTAAACTCGTCAACCGTAGAGCAGGAGGGAAAGGGCGTTAGTCAACCAACCTTCTACCAGCGAGAAATAATAACTTCAAAATTACAGTCAATATCACATGCGAGATCGTTTATTTTCTCTTATCTCTGCAATACGCTCGGCTCGCGTGTTTATGTTTTCAAGGCACGCGCGCGTCAATAACATGCAGTGTCGGATCGCTCGCCGCTCTTTGTTCTCCGAGTTAATACGTGCACGCTTCTTACTGAGTATGGGGAATTAGTTTTTAGCAATCATACAGCAATCGCGATATTAAGCTGGCCAACTTACCTTATCAACGGTCGTCCTACTCGCAAGGGGCAAGGAGACAAGTTTATCAAAGTTCGCCAATGTCTTTTTGCCGGAACAGTCTCCTACGGTTTCACCCTCGATGGCGAAACACTCCGCACTCACTTGCTCGTATACGCTATCTCACGACGACGAACAACGGTCCTCGCAACCTCGGAGACGTCACCTCGTGTGGCAAATCGGCTATCTCACTTGAAAAAGTCCACCGAAACTTTACGGAGAAAACTCTTTGTTGCCTGGTGGCTAGCTGCTCGGATTTCTGGTCCTCCACTGGTTCATTTATATTCGCGCGCGTTCTGGTACGTCTCGTGTCGAATTCCATTTGTTACATTTTTCCCCAACCGGTAGGTGCTGCCCTCGTAGGCAGCCACGTGGTTGGGCTACTAGAGCTAATGGGACGTTTACCGTCACATAACACTAGTAAGAAGAATCTTTCCAGAGTAAATTTAAGGTACTCTGAAAAAAAACTCTTCGGCTATTGGTTTCACGTTCGTTAACACCAGCCTACTGCGACAGAGCTTCAATTGGAGGATGAATGACGTCTTCAACATGAGCGACCAGCGACTGATTACCTGGAAAATAGGAGGAAAGAGACAACCATCGAAGAAGACAAATTCTCGAGGATGGAAAACGAAGTCATTTGACTCGACAGTTTTTAGAGAAGTCCTTATAACGGTCAAAACAAGTATCAGAGCAGGTTCACGAAAATTGAAAACATTAGACTCAGTGGGTGCGCGACGTCACACGTAAGTAGTCGCCGATTTGCATATATGTAAACTACTTAAGGTCTTTAAGGGATTTAAACTACAGCGTGTTTTGATTTTCGTCTTTTATCTTTGTTTTTATATGATATGATACGACGAAAGAGCGTAAATATAATTAATAGTACGAAGTGAGAATTTGAATAGTTGAAAAATGTTTAAATTAAATTATCAACGCCACTAATATTTTATTAATAAAATGTATCTCGAACTAGCACCATAGTCTATAAATGTCAGCCATACTATTAACTGCATTGATTGCAAGATACATGCAAATATATACAATTAAAGCGAAAAAGAGAAAAAACTATAAAATTACGAGGTGTGTTCAAAAAATAACGAGAATTTTCGTTTTATGAAAAAAATATTTATTTATTCATCTACATTAATGTTGTCGCCTTCAAAGTAGTCCCCTTCGGATACAATACACTTATGCCAACGCTTTTTCTAATCCGCGAAACACTTTCGAAACTCGATCTTTGTAATAGCTTTTAGCTCTTTCAGCGATTCGCTTTTAATGTCATCTATGCTTGTAAAACGACGGCCTTTTAATGTTCTCTTTATTTTTGGAAATAGAAAAAAGTCACATGGAGCCATATCTGGCGAATATGGAGGCTGAGGCATCGTTACAGTTTCGTTTTTGGCCAAAAATTCACGAACAAGCAATGAAGTGTGAGCAGGCGCATTATCGTGGTGCAAAAGCCATGAATTGTTTTGCCACAAATCCGGGCGTTTTTTTCGGATTGCTTCACGCAAACGACGTTGAACTTGTAGGTAGTACTGCTTATTGATTGTTTGACCTTGTGGCAATAATTCATAATGCACTATGCCATTAAAATCGAAGAACACAGTGAGCATAACCTTCACATTCGACCGTACTTGTCGAGCCTTTTTCGGTCTTGGCGATCCAGAATGCCTCCACTGGGACGATTGAGCCTTAGTTTCGACATCATATCCGTAAACCCATGTTTCGTCACCTGTTATAATACGTTTTAGTAGTTCTGCATCGTTATTGACTTCATTTAGCGACTCCTGAGCAACTTCCATTCGCCGCTGTTTTTGTTCGAAATTCAACAATTTTGGAACGAATTTTGCTGCTACACGTTTCATACCCAAAACATTCGAAAAAATTTGATGGCATGAGCCAACTGATATGCCAACGTCATCAGCGACTTCTCTGATTGTGATTCGGCGATCGTTCATAACCATTCCTTTCACTTTTTTCACGTTTTCATCGGTTGTTGATGTGCTTGGGCGTCCGGGTCGTTCGTCATCTTCAACGTTTTCGTGGCCATCTTGGAAACGCTTATACCACTCATGAATCCTTGCTTTACTCATAGCAGACTCACTATATGCCTTTGTTAACATTTGACAAACTTTACTACACTTTATTTCATTTTTTACGCAAAATTTAATACAAATTCTTTGATCCATTTTTTTTCACAAACGAAAATCGCCGAGCTCGAAAAACACGTCTAACGTTAGCGGCTGCCACTTAAAAAGTAAGCAATGAATATTGCTGAAAATTTTATCGTACTTCAGGGGCATGTGTACCAACATAATAAAAAAAAATTTTATACAAGCGGACTCTCCAAACCCGCGAAATTTAAAAATTCTCGTTACTTTTTGAACACACCTCGTATATCTAAAATGTAGAGAAAGAACAATAAAATTTCAAAGGATAACCAATTTCAATAAAATAAACAATTAAATTAGCTTATCAACCGTAAGAAATATTAAAATAGTACAGATTAATAGCAAATCAATAAACTATATGCGAGAACTAAGAATAAGTAAGGCAATATCGGCAATTCTAGAAAGTTCTCGTGCGAACTGTGAAAATTTTGTATAAATTTGGTGGGGCGTAGGTGTCAACCCTCGCCCGTGTATACGAGGTGTGTTCAAAAAGTAAGGTGACTTTGTATTTTTAAGAAAAAATATTTATTTATTTATCAATATTTATGTTGTCCCCTTCAAAGTAATCCCCCTCAGATACAATACACTTATGCCAACGGTTTTTCCAATCCTCAAAGCACTTCTCATAAGCATTTTTCGGTATAGCCTTGAGCTCTTACAGCGATGCAGTCTTTATCTCTTCAATCGTTGCAAATCTCGGTCCTTTCATAGGTCTCTTTAGTTTTGGGAACAAGAAAAAGTCACATGGGGCCAAATCCGGCGAATATGGTGGCTGAGGCATGATTGTGGTGTTGTTTTTGGACAGAAAATCTCCCATAAGTAAAGATGAGTGAGCAGGGGCATTATCGTGATGCAAAAGCCATAAATTGTTTTTCCATAATTCTGGGCGTTTTCTTCGTATTGCTTCTCGCAAACGGCGCATAACTTCAAGATAATACTGTTTATTGACCGTACGTCCATATGGTAAGAACTCCTGATGCACCACGCCATGGTAATCGAAGAAAACAGTGAGCAAAACTTTGACATTTGATCGAACTTGGCGTGCTTTTTTCGGTCTTGGCTCATCTGGGCTCTTCCATTGGGACGATTGGACTTTGGTTTCGATATCAGAACCATATACCCATGATTCGTCACCAGTTATGACCCTTTTGAGTAAATCTGGGTCGTCGGTGACGTCATTCAACAGTTCTTGAGCGATGCTCATGCGACAGTTCTTTTGGTCAAAATTTAGCAATTTCGGAACAAACTTCGCTGACACACGTCTCATGCCCAAAACGTTAGAAAAAATTTCATGGCACGAGCCAAGCGATATACCAACATCCTCAGCAACTTCTCTGATAGTGATTCAACGATTTTCCAGAACAATTTTCTTCACTGCTTGAACGTTTTCATCAGTTGTTGACGTGCTTGGGCGTCCAGAGCGAGGCTCATCATTGGCATCTTCCCGGCCATCTTGGAAGAGTTTGTACCACTTGTAAACATTTTTTTTACTCAGAACAGTTTCACCGTAAGCCACCGTCAACATTTCAAGTGTTTCGGAGGACTTTATTTTATTTTTTATACAAAATTTGATGCAAATCCTTTGATCCATATTTTTCGATAGCAAGAAATCGCCAAGCACGCAAAACACTTATAACCTTTACGCCTCTCACAACCAAACAAAAAGTGCTATACACTTGAAACTTGGTACAGATGTTCGGGAAGAGTGTACCAACATAAAAAAACAAAAAAATCGATTATCGAAAGTACGTTGCCCGTGAAATTTGAAAAGTCACCTTACTTTTTGAACACACCTCGTATGTTGAAGTACGTATTTATACTTGTCCATGATAATTGTACTGCAACTAAATTCTTATAAAAAATAGCTCTACTATCTATATAGAGAAGAGCAATACGTGCTTCTGCTCCATATTGACCCTTCCATCGATTAATTATTTTAACATATTTTTTGTACGTTCATCTTCCATTGTTTTACCATATACTGCATTAAATATAAATTTATAAAACAGCTTTTTAAATTCAGTTCTAGTTTGTTTCTTTTTTCTGTATTTAAATCTATGTAAGACTTGAGCCATGTTTTTTGTTTGAATCGCAGCGCTCGATGTATCTTTTTAGCTTAATTAAGTCCATATTGCAGAGCTTGTTTTAATGCTTGATAATGAATATATATCGCTCTTTGTTATATAATGTAGTTAAAAATTTCTTCTTATTTGAACCAGGTGGCTCTATGCTCTGGACATGGAAGCAGATCTTTGTGACAATCATGTAGCTCTTTGGCATACTTTAAGTCTACTTTTAAAATATATCCAATATTATCATCATACGAAACATTAAAAAAGTCAATATTATCAATACCCTTAATCCATTCAAAATTTTCTCATGGTAAAGACTGAGTCATAGCCAAACTTTACAAATTATAAACGTAATAATACATTGAAATTTTACTTGGTTCATTCTCTTTAAATTCTGCTCCCATGTATTTATTATTAGCCTTTGCATATCTATCGCAACACTAAGTAATACCACTATGTTTATTAAACGTTTTGTGCATGTTAATATTCTACTTCATTGACATTGCTGTCTGTTAATTAACTATGAAATGCTTTTATAGGAGGCAATTGAGGTTCGTTTAGTCTAGTAAAATTATTTACATATTCGTATGGGAAAACGCCTTTTCATTTTAATAACTCAATCTTTTTTATAGTATAACAATCTTTAATAAATTCACCTGTAACTCTGTCTAATTATATTAAATAAGATGATAGTTTCTTTAGAAACGATGGCATAAAGCGAACTGAATCAATAAATAGCAATTGAATTAGACTATCTTTGACTGCTTTTCTAAAAAATATATATCTCTCTTTGTTTTCAGCCAACACTTTAATACCTCCTTCGAAATCTGGATGTGTAGTAATTTCTTTTATAATAAATGCGGGTTATAACCAGTGTGACGTTCGGGTCACTCTCTCAGGTACATGTAAGCAGACGTAATCTTAGATGCTCTTTTTGGTTTGTGCAACGACGCTTGAACCGGGACAAGCAAATCGGAGAGATGAAAGCTGCTAATTTTGCGAATCCCGATAACATTAATTTCTCTACTATAAGACTTCCAGCGAGTACCGTGACTTAATGGAATCGGGTCTTGTATGTGAATATCTCAGACCATGCTGATATATTCATTTCAAAAAAAAGTTTTTTATATTCAAGACGGCGCGCTTGTCTTATGGCTGAATATTCGGACCATGCCGCAATATTCTGTTAAAACTAACTGAACTAACTACGGAAAAATAGAGAAAGGAGAAGAAAAAAATAATTATCGTGAGTTTCGGACTTACTTTTCTTTATTTGGCTGGTACAACCTTGGATTTATTTTCGAGAGTTTTCAGTAGGCGGTAGACTGACCTTTTTTCGCTCGCGCAAGCCGTTTTAAAGCCTGGGGGTGGTTGGGAGGAATATTCCTTTCTCGACCCCTCAAAAGTGAGAAGAGTGGAAATATCAGCAGTTTTCTAATTGGCTGTCGGAGATCTTTTCACTTTTCTTCTTTTATTTTCGGGCCCTGGTTGGCGTGGGGGCGTCGAGAAAATTGGGGGCGTGAACCTAATGATACGGGCTCGATCTCGAGAGATGGCTATACAAGTATCGTTTTTCCTGTATTTTTTTAAATTAATATTAATTTTTTTAATTAGTAAGCATTTTCATATTTTAAATGACAAAATTATTTCTTTTGTTATTTTTAATTGACATCTTTGAATCAATTTCAAAATCTATGTTTTTTAGCTTCTTATTTAATTATTACAGGTTTAATTAAAAATTTTTCTATCATCAATGTTATTCATTAATTGTGTGCATTAATACGAGAGTCGTTTGAAAAGTCCATACAAAGTCAGAGAGATGGCGCTACTTGTGCGTATCAAAGCTATTTTCAGTTAGTGGCATATCTTGGAAGAGCACACACCAAGTTTCAGCCAAATCGGCCAATTACTTTGCGTTTTACATTCTTTTCAATCAAAGAAATCGAGTGGTTGTAAAAAAATGGACGAAAAAGAATTTCGTGAATTGATTAAACATTACTTTTTCAAAGGCAAAACGCCTCAGGAGATTAAAGAGAAGCTTGATAAACATTATGGTGATTGTGCACTTTCGATTAGAATGGTTTATAAGTGGTTTTAACATTTTTGGAGTGGCCATATGAGCACAAAAGACGCTGAACGTTCTGAACGCCCTGTTGAGGTTACCACTTCAGAAATCATTGATAAAATCCATGATATGGTGATGGCTGACAGATGAGTGAAGGTGCGTGAGATTGCTAGTACTGTAGGCATCTCGAGCGAACGGGTACATAATATTTTGCACCAACATTTGGACATCAAAAAGCTATCCGCTAGATGGGTGCCGCGATTGCTCACGATTGATCAAAAACGAGATCGTGTGAAGTGTTGCAAGAATGGTTTGCAGCTGTTCCAGCAAAATCCGTAAGACTTTAAGCGTCGTTTCATTACTGCAGATGAAACATGGATACATTACTACACTCCTGAGACCAAAGAATAGTCTAAACAATGGGTTACCAAGGGGAAATCTGCTCTGAAAAAGGAATAATCTTCATCGACTATCTGGAAAAGGGTAAAACCATTACAGGCCAATATTATTCATCGTTATTGGATCGTTTGAAATCCGAGTTGCTAGAGAAACGTCCACGATTGGCCCACAAAAAAGTCCTCTTCCACCACGACAATACGCCAGGTCACGCCTCAGCAGTTGTGGCCGCAAAACTGATGGAGATAGGGTTCCAACTCGTTTCACATCCCCCCTATTCTCCAGACTTGGCTCCGTCGGACTACTATTTGTTCCCTAATATGAAAAAATGGCTGGCAGAGAAATGATTTTATTCAAACGAGGAGGTGGTTGCAGAAACGAATGCCTATTTTACAGACTTGGACAAATCCTATTATTTGGAAGGGATTAACAAACTAGGGCAGCGTTGGATGAAATGTGTAAGCCTAAAAGGAGACTATGTTGAAAAATAAAAAAGATTTATTAAAAAAAATTAAGCAGTTTTTATTTTTGCACGGACTTTGCAATTAATATCTAGCGAGATACAGTGCTTAATTAAATTATTACTGACAATCGCCTTTTAAATTTTTCCTTCAGAGCAAGTTTCGCACAATAAACTTTAAAAACTCCTTTATAATAATTTATTGTCATATTAATTTGATTTATTCATTTATGCTAATTTATTGAATAAAATCAATATAAATTATTGAATATTCAATTCCAATTCAATATCGCACAATACTTGCCTATATGGCTATCTTTTGCGGGAAGAATATTCTTTTTATTTACAACTCTAGTCATTTTATTTAATAATAGCCTTTTAAAATTTGTAGGTATTTTCATATAATGCGCTAAAACTATCTTTTTCAATGAAAAATATGTGAGAGGTTTTCGGAGGCTAAAATTTTTGTCTATATTTTCGCATGTTGTTTATTTTGTTATCATTAGATTTTACAATAAATTTCTTCCCCATGTTATATTTTTGTGTCTCTAGAAGGCCGAGCAAAGTATAGATGAAATTTAGTAGCCCTCTTGCGTGTAATCAATAATATCTTTATGACCGTCTTGTATAAGCCCGGCATGAGCGCGACAAAGGGAAGAGCGCTCCGTATCGCGGGCCATTTGTTCGGCTCTTGCGTTATGGGCCTTTCCCTTTTTGCCAAAAGATCTTTTCCTTTTCTATTTCCGCACTATGAGTACATTCTAAATTGTCTTCGTAATTAGGGAAATAATTATAAAATAAAAACAACTTTCATGTCAGATGATAATGATCTCTAACTTTCCTCTCGTTATCTTTAAATTTTTGTGAGTAGATGTAGTATGTTCTAGCTGATTGAAATGCTCGTTCTTCGGAAACTGATAAATTCACTTTTATAGCAAGATTATATATTTCTTTTAAATGTGTTAATAATATCTTGAATTGCTTTTTATTCCATTTAGCCGGTATCTCATCTTCAGCTGTTTTCTTGTGACACTATTCTTTAAATTTAACGCGTTTTGGGGAAATATAATTCCCACGAGCCATGCAAGGGCCCGTGCTCAAGCGCCGTGTCACAAATTATTTAAAAGGGGAAGGTAAGGGAGGCTCTTTCGCTCCTTTGAACGGTGAATTTAAATGGAATAAGCAATGTGAGAAAGCATTTGAATGGGTAAAGAATGAATTGATTTCACCGCGCGTTTTAGGCAATTTTGATCCTAAAGAGCAACTTTTATTAGCGTGTGATACGTCATCGTACAGATTATCAACGATTTTATCGCATAAGTATAAAGATGGTTTAGAGAAACCTATTGCGTACGCGTCAAAAAAAATACAAAAAAAAGAGTTATATCGAACAATTCTGGATAAAGCGGCAGTGGCAATAATCTTCGGATTTAAGCATTTTTATCAATTCATTTTTGGTAAGGAAATTATTTTCAGAACCGATAACCAGCCGTTACAATTTATACTAGGTCCGAGAAAAGATATACCGGCAACCGCAAATAGTCGATTACAATGCTGGGCGTATTATTTATCAGGTTTTAGATACAAGGTAGAATACATCAAATCAGAGTTAAATGCAAACTGCGATACAGAATCGCGGTTGCCGGTAGAAGATAACACCGAGTTGATGGAAACAGATTTTTCACCTGTATACTTCTTTCAAAACGGTCTAGATATAATAAAATGTTAGCTCATGAGAGCAAAATTGATAAAACTATTTGAAATGTGATTAAATATACTATTAATGGTTGGCCGGATTTGAAAGAAATTAGTGAAAATGAAAAATTATACTACTCAAAAGGAATTAGAACTAACAGTCGATAAAAATTGCCTGTTTTGGGGATTACGAGCAGTCATCCCAGGAAAAATGCAAGCGAGAGTCTTGAAGGAATTGCACGTATCACATTTAGGCATAGTAAAGATTAAAATGCTTGCAAGATCGTACGTATGGTGGCCGGGTATCGATAAGAATATTGAAAATTTCGTAAGCGAATATATAACATGTGTAACAGAACGAAAGAAACCGCCGCATACGCCTTTAACAACCTGGTCTTGGCCTGAACGCATTTGGCATCAAATTCATTGTGACTTTCTTGGTCCATTTTACGGTGATATGTACCTAGTCATAATTGATGCTAGATCAAAATGTCCAGAAGTAATTAATTTTAAGAAAAACATCAAAGCTTATAAAATAATAGAAGAATTTAAAACCTTGTTTGCGCGTTTCGGCTTACCCGTACATGTTGTAACTGACGGATGACCGCAGTTTAAAGCTGACGAATTTCGCGAATTTTTGAAGCAAAACGGGATTAATCATAGTTTCTCATCGCCGTATCACCCGATTACGAACGGTGCGGTGGAAAATTTTGTAGCTACAGTTAAAAATAAGGTCACAAAAATCGTTAGAGGGGGAGGGACAGTTGACTCTGCTATAAATTTGTTTTTAAGTGATTATAGAAACATCGAACACTGTGCAACGGGGAAAAGCCCGTCAGATATTATGTATAACCGAAATCTTCGCACGCGCTTTGATCTGTCGAGAACTAATGTATCTGCGAATGTTGAAAAGAATCAGCGATTGCAAATTGTATCGGTAGGTCACGTATACACCAAAATAATGTGAACGTCGGAGACTCGATCATGCTTTATGATCATGGCGTTAGAAGTAAGAAGCGCCTAGCAGAAGAAATTGTTAAGAAGGTATCACTATCTACATATATTGTAAAAGATTGTAATGACTCGCTTGATAAGCATCACATTGACCAAATTGTGAAATCGCCCAATAGAGGCCAATCCATTCGTCGATCTACGAAATTGAACAAAGCTAAAAAAAAAAGCGGAAAGTTGTGAGATACGTCAACGAGAATAGGTACTTGGTAAAACAAGTCGCTGATTTACCGGCATCTCAGCGAGTATGGGCGAACAACGTACGTGACTCATTCTCACTCCGGTTGTGCTACGGTAAGCCACGTTTAGGCTAGCTCTGTAAAAATACAACCTAACTACCTTCCTACTTTAATAAATAACTTTTCATTATAATATTACCTAGTGTGTTTTACTTCTCTGATATTCATCCGATATATAAAGACATTACACATATATTATAATATTTCTTAATACAGGTAAACTATAAACTAACAAAAATAATTCCAGTTCCGATGCTTTCCAATAAGCATAAACCCTTACTTTCCGCGGTAAATAAACGATGGAAGTTACAACGCTTATATTGTTTATATTGTTATCAACTAAACCGATAAATTGGAATAATGAAAATCGGTGAGTGCGATAATCAGCATCAGATAAAAATGATAATTTTTTTACGAGACTAGATATACAGTGGATTTCATCTATTGCTATTCCTTTGATATAATTTTTTTTTTGTTTTTATGGTGGTTAAAAAACAGGTAAATCCTCATGGACCTGGTACCTTCGAGTACACCAGCGGGCAAAACCCGCTGTCGCGTTCTCTCGCCGTGTGACGGACTAGTCGACCGCCTCTGGCCCAGCATTTACCGTCTAAACTTGCTTTCCCCTGACCCGGCAATGAATTGCCGGAGCAGAGGTAAGTATTATCTACCGTCCTCTGTTCTCCAGCGGAGAACTGCGTTAACATATTTTTCGCTGGAGAACCATGTCGTATTTTCTCTTTGTCGTCAGATGGTCTGTGTCATATTTCGTTACGTACCTGTTGGTCGTAACGTTCGTCATTATGCATTTATCCATTCTCTTCTATACGCTTTCTCGCTCATATTTACTCGTCATTCACTCGAATTCTAGGCATCCATCTGCCTTTTTCCTCCTAAAAATTGCCTTGACATAAGTCGCGATTACTGTCCAACCCTTCTTGCTCCGCAGCATCTTTACCATGATGTTTACTGGTGTGAGGCTGCCTACTTCCGTCTCCACTTGTTGTCGCTCCGTATCACATTGGGTACACTCAAAAAATATGGGCTGAGCGTCGTCTCGTTTGTGTCCGCAGTATTTAGAGTTAGGATTGTTTACTTTTCCTCTGTCGAATAAGTATTTACTGAAGTACTCGTGGTTGGTAAGAAAGTGGGTCAGGAAAAAATTCACTTCCCCGAATCTCCTTTCCATCCACGCTCTCGGGTAGTCAATCAGGCGTCTCGTCCATGTACGAGTCATGCCTCTCCTCCATCATTCGTTCCAGTCCATTATGGTCCTGGATCTGTCTTCTACCGTGGCTTCTGTTCTTATTACGTCTCCGTTTCATTCGTATACGTATTTTCGTTCTTTAAGTAGCAGGTCTATCGAGATCACGCCCGCAACTACCAGGACAGTTTTCGGAGACCGTTCTGTAGGCACAAGCAATCCTCAATGCTCCCTGTCATTGTACGTTCGTCAGTCGCTTGCTGCATTTCCAGACCCCCAGCGCGTAGTTCCACATCTCCGCCTCATACAGCATAATCGAGTGGGTCGTAGATATCAGTAGCCGTCTCTTCCATTGTCCCGGTCTTAATGTGTTCACCATCAGGCAACTAAAAGCGAAAGTCCTCTATTCCACCTTCTTAGATGCCTCTTGTATGTGTAGCCAGAAGGTCAGCTTCGTATCTAGGATGGCTCCCAGATATTTAACCGTCCTTCTAGTCTGCGTCTGTATAGGAATCAAGGTATCAATCCTGTTTTCTGTCAGAAGGATGAGCTCCGTTTTTGCAAGGGCTAGGCTTAGTCCGTATCTGGTCATCCATCTGTTGATTCGTAGCATCGCGCGGTTCAGTAACATTAGTATCAGTGCCGGGGTTCGTGCCATTATTATCACTACCACGTCATCGGTGTAAGCGACTAGCTCGACCCCCAGCAGCATCTGCAGTCTGAGTAGTGTGTCGTACAATATATTCCAGAGTTTCGGACCCAATATGGATCCCTGGGCGACACCTGCAGTAATCCGTCTCATTACTGTTCTTTCAGTCGCCTCGTATACAATCTATCTATCTATTAGGTACTTCCTCAGCACTCGCGTCAGATATGCAGGGACTCCAGAGGCTTGGAGGGACTCTAGAATACCCTCTACCCGGCGGAGCTGAAAGCGTTCCTGACGTTTAATATCGCGAGAACCACTATTAGCCTCGCCCCTTAGCAAATGCGCCTCGTCCGCTGGTAGGCGCCCGCCTCCTCTCGTATCACCTCTATTGTTGAGCAACCTCATCTAAAACCATGCTGGTTCTCTTCCAGTCCTCCGTTTGCTGCGATCGTAGTCGTCAGTCTCGGTTTCAGTAGCACTTTGTACAGTTCGCCCGCTGTGTCTAACAGACTCAGGAGCCTATAGGACGATGAGCTATTCGGTTCTCTTTTACCATGCGCATAAGAATGAATCCGTCCGTCTTTCATCGCGTGAGGAAGATATCAGTCCGCAAGACCGCTCTATATATATCCAGGAGGAGTCTCAGGCGTACAATCGCGATCCGACGGAGGATCTTTCCCGGAATGAAGTCCAGTTCCGGTGCCTTGCTGGGTTTAAGCGTGGACGTAGCTTGGATGAGCTTCACCTCACCAAACTCAGGCACTCTCGTCTCTTGGTCATCCATGGCGTCATTTGTCTCTGACTGTTTCGGGAAGAGTCCGTCAACTATTGTGCTCATGATATCCTTATCTTTTGGCTCGGAAGGACCCAGGAACCCTAGTCTGTTGGTCATAATCTTGTAACCAAGACCCTAGTTCTCTCAAGCAGTGGTTCACTTTCTCTGATCCCGTTAGTCAGAGCCTTTCCTGCTATCTTGTACTCGGTCGCTAGTCTGTCCGCGTCTGGACGTCCCTTCTTTAGTGCACGATTTATCTTTCTACGGCAGACAATGCATTCTTTATGGAGGAAGTTATCTCGTCCGTCTACCAGTACATTGCTCGTTTGTTCTTTCTGCCCTTGCGTCGGGACATCATGGCGTCGCACAGTTGAATTATCAAGTCCATCGTCTTGTCCGTTATCCAGTTTGCTTGTTCCCGTGTGCCGAGCTCTGTTGGGAGAGCTACGGTGGGTGCCGTCGCCTTTTGTAATAGTCTTACGAAGCTCCTTGTCTTGCTTCCGGAGGTTCCAATACTTTTGAGTTCTGTCTCTGGTCTGTCCGTTTCGTTATGTCGTTGCATGATCCACCACCTCAAAAACAATGCGCTAGTGATCGCTGGCTGTGTAGTCTCCAATCAAGTCATTGTCACATCAGGTGTTAAGTACCCGTAGCCAGGTCGCCTGTACGACGGAGTCATTCCTTGGTTTGTCACTTTCAGCTTCAGCCTTGCGGCCATCTCCAAAAGCAACTTCCCTCATTCGTACATCGTTACCATGCCCCACTCAATCGCCCTGGAGTTCCAATCGCCCGCAGCGATGAGGATTTCCGATAGGTCTCTGAGGGTGTCCTCTATTTGACCAATTTTTTCCTCGAAAACTACCATTGGGCAGTTGGGGGTCAAGTATACGCTAACGTAGGTGACGGAATCCACCCGAACCTACGCGTAATCTTCCCTCCTTCCGAACGCCTGTGTTCTCCTTGCCGGTTTCCTCTTTATCCAGATGGCCGACGTACCAGAAGCATTTGAAAACCAGCCGTCTTGTGCACGTAAGTTCCATAACTGCTCGCTCAGTATCAGTATGTCTGCATTTCGTTCTTTCGCTATTTTTGTGAGACCAGCAACTGGGCGGCATCACATTTGCGTAGGTTACCTTGCAGGATTTTGTTCATGTATGGGTTCTGCTTCAGGCGCTCCTCCAGCGCAGCTCGGTAGACCGTGTACGCCCCGGTTCCTGGAACATGCGCACAATTCCGCGTCTCTGCTTCGGAGCACAAGTATATCGGTTATTGAGTCAGGCAGGTTTTCCAGATGTATTCGGTCACGCCGCATTTCCAGCAGCACTGTCTGTTTCTTTGCAGTCCATTCGTCTGTGTCTGTAACCAAGACACCGGTAGCATCTCTGTACCATCAGTCTTTCTCTCACCCAGCAGTTGATATAGCGGATTTTAATACTGCCTTTCTTATTCCTTCGACATAATTACAAGTTATCATATTAAGCTCAGTTGGTCCTTCTACTCTGAATACCGAGTCTCTGATTTCAAAATACTCAGCAGCGAAACCTCGTGACTCCTCTGTAGTTCTTAAGGGTGTTGTCTAGTCGGGCACTTTGAAAAAATCGATTTTTTTTTACATTTTTCGAATGTATATGTATGTAAGAATATTGTGTTAAATTTTTATAAAGATCGGAGCAGTATAAGTGTGTTTTTTTTCAACCGAAACGACCCTACCCGACCGCTCGTATTCCACGCGTGTTCAAGAAGCAAATCGCCACAGCTTGAATACTTCCAAAGAGTCTAGAACAGCGAGAAAAAAGGCTAGATTGGAAGAAAATCAAGGTTTCGATCAATCAGAAGGTAATTCATACGGTGCAGGCATTGCAGATTAAATTTTGGTAAGATATTTTTATATTTTTTGTTTAAAAAAACTTTAAAAACGCGTTTTTCTCAAAACAACATTTTTTCGGACCTGCAACATGATTTCTCCGGAACCAGTGGACCGATCCTTTTGAAATTTAGACCACATATTCTATACATAATTATCCACAAAGTGGACCACTTACTAGTTATAATTTTGATTTTTACTATTTTTTTTTTCCAAAAAATGCCAAAAAAAAGCCGTTTTTTTCAACTGTTCACATATTATTAAGTAAAATCCACAAAATTAGCCCAAACTTAATAATTATGGTCCATTCTGTAGCTATTATCATACCAAATCTAAAACACTTTGATTTTTTTGTTTCAGATAAGCCGTTGCTGAGAAATCATGTTGCGACTAAGCTGTCTTGAAATTACCGCTCAATATTCAACTACGTATTTCGTACAATAAACTTGAAAAAAATGAATAAAAAAAAATTTTTTTTTGGAATTTAAGATCTAATTTATTATACCTATGTATTTTTATATCCATATCTTTCATAATCTACTCAAAAAAAAATTCCAAAAAATAGCAATTTTTTTACCCCGCCGACTAGGCAACACCCTAATTACAAATTTTCAACATAAGGATAAACTATGATGTTCCCTTGTCGCACTACTCTTATTTTACCATTTGGACATCCGTATATGCTATTATTATACTGTTTGATATATTGTATTTGATTATACTGTTTGATATTTAAGAAAGTGTCTTGGCATAAAATCGCATGTACCTGTTATAAGCAATGCTCTTACATGTAAATCTTTTTCAACATTTGGAACTTTTAAATTTATGCCCCGGTATAATTTTATGAACTCCTCTCTGAATGTACCCATACGAGTATACATATTTGGCGAAAGCTTTTCAAAGCCAAACCAAATACTAGCTAAAATAACATTTTCTTTTTTAATTCTCTCTTTGTGGTAACTCATTGATTATAAGATCAAAGGGCCAAATACTCATTTTTGAAGATTTAAAAAGTGGAACTCCGTCAGTATTCCACGTAAATGTAATCTTTCTACCAGTTAAAAAATTAGCGGGTAATGAATTTTATATCCAGCCATCGTATATATCTTCAGCATTAATATTATTTTATTTACATCTACTGAATCGGAATTTTAATTTACTAGCGACATTGGACGCTACTTTTTCATTTCTTGTCATATCGATTAACATATTTAATAATTACAAAACATACATCATATTGGAAAACTTGTATTAGTAAAGTAGTTCCGCGTATTCTAAATTCATGAATGATTACATCGAAAATAGTGTAACGGGGTTGCTACCGTTTAATTATTTTTATTCGGATGATCGCGTAGATAGATGCGCGTAATCACCTATATTAAATAAGAAAGTCGGAGAGCATGAGGGAACGAGTGTCAGTCAACCAACAAATCTACGGGAGTGGAATCGTTACGGAATAAACACGTCGAAAGTACTGGTTAATATCACGAAAGAAAACTCTTTATTGTCCTCTCTGAATGTTACACTAGAATTGGCCCACGTGTTTATGTTTACGGAGGCGCTCGCACGACGACAACATACTGTGTCGGATCGCTCGCCGCTCTTTGTTAGCAGAGCTATTACATGCACGCTTCGCTTCGAGTACGGAAAATTAGTTATCATGCATGCAATCGCGGTCGCGAGATTAAGCTGGCCAGCTTACCTTTATTTTGCAGACGTACGAAGACGAAGGGAACAATTCGCACTCTCACTACGGGAAAGTCTGTCTGTTCTATGCCGCGGATCGCGAGTTCGCGCGCACACGGTTTCGCCCTCGATAGCGAAACCTCACACACACACACACACACTCTGGATTCCGCAGGTAACGATGCTGCTTTTTCTGGCTCAGGTCTGCGCTCCGTGTAGCTCTGTGACGACGGCCTCTCGATCTCTCTCGTGCGCACAGATAATTAGCTCGTCGGTCTCGATTTCCGTGGTCTCCGTATCGGTAGCTGATTCTTCACTGGTTCGTTTTCAATCACGCGCGTTCCGTCTTCTCGCGTGCCGAATTCCGTTGTTACATTTTTCGTCTCCCGGTAAGTGCTGCCCTCGCAGGCAGCCACTAGGTTAGGCAATTAGCGCTAATTTGACGTTTACCGTCACAATAGATATAAACAATCTCTATAGTTCTTTTCAGCCGTATAGGTCAAATTACTATTAAACGTTTATCGTACTCTTTTAATAATAGATTACGATATTACAAAATTTTTTTCAATCTTTCACATTCAAATATCACATTATCAGAATAATTCCAAAGCATAATAATCTCTCGTTTTTACCAAACGATTTACTTACTACTAGTTTTATAAAATGAGTGTAAAAATAATAAATATGCAGCTTCTTTTTTTATTTTCATTATCTTCAAAATTATCCGTATTAATTATGATAAAATGAATTTTTATTACTAAAATGACAACTATAAATCACATCCACATGCATATTTGCTGCCGTAACAGCATATTACGTGAATATCTCAGTCAATTAGATCACGAATAAAATGCTTCAATATGTTATTTTAAAAATTACAATGATACTTTCTCCGGTAGTAATTGGAGCTCCTGGATATAATGGCATATTCGCATTCTCAATGAGTCTCACTTCATCGCTAGAACAATCAGTGGAGCTTAAAAGTCCATTATCCCTTAAATATAAATTACTGCTTTCACTTGGTGCTTTACTAGGATTCAAAGTACTCAAACTCCTCAAGCTCTCATTGTCAAACACGTTCGATATTGCCTCGAAAGCCTTAACAAAATTTTCAATTTCTTATCCATCACCATCTAATTAACTAAAATTTAGATATAGTGTGTGAAATCTTTGCACCTATTCGAGCTTGCTTCGTATTTGTAAGTTAAAAATAGTAAAAATAAGAACGAGGCAAAGCCTTTACGAGCACTACAGAAATAAGTGTTTTCGATACACTGTGTGCGAAGCTCGATTTTACACACGCTCGGCAAAGACAGCGTGCTTAAAATTTGGCGTCACACACGTTGTATCGAAAAATATTATTCAATACTTGTGCGAGAAGATGATTGCACTCGAGTGTGAACCCGAGCGAAGCGAGGGAGCAAAGACCACAAGTGTCAAATCATTTTCTCGCATTTGTATCAAAATATACTATTTCCTAATATTACTAACCATTTAATGTAGTTAGTTAGTTTATTTATTTACAACTTATATGTTACATTACTTTACATCTCTTATATTACTATTTGTGTCTCGTATCCAGTTTGTGTAGTTGATTATGTGTGTGTGTGTGTGTGTGTGTGTGTGTGTGTGTGTGTGTGTGTGCGTGCGTGCTTGTGTGTGTGTATATGTTGTGTAAATATGTGCCTTTGTAGGTGTGTCTGCAACTCTTGTGGCCTCGTCTTCTACGCCTGCCTATTCCTCTTTTCTTCTCATTTTTCTTCTGATTACTCTTCTCTTCCTCTTTCTCTCTCCAAGATCTGCCTTTTCCTCTCTTCTGTTTTTCTCTTTCTTGCATATTTTCTTTTGCCTTTTCACCTTTGCCTTTCCTTTGCTTTTGCTCTCATTCTTGTTAATCATTTCCTCTATCTTTCTCGTTATTAAGGCATTGACACCTTTTTCTTGTTTCCTATTGCTCCCTCTGCCTTTCTTTTCCTCAACCTCACTTATTTTTCCTTAGTATCTTATAATTTGCCTTTTTCTTTCTCTTCTTCGAATCTTCTTCTTTCCCATTTTGCTCCGTCCTCCAATACTGCTTTCTCTCGCTTATGTAGTAGCTGTTACTTGTGTCTTGTGTGTGTGTGTGTGTGTGTGTGTGTGTGTGTGTGTGTGTGTGTGTGTGTGTGTGTGCATGAGTATGTTTATGATTGCGCGTATGCTTGTGTTTTGTGTGTGTGTGTGTGTGTGTATGTGTGTGTGTGTATGTGTGTGTGTGTGTCGATGTGTCTGCGAGTCTTGCTTCTCTGTCTTCTGTTTCCGTCTCTCCTTAGGGTCTTGTAGCTTCGTCTTCTTGCTTTTCTTTTTCTTTCTTCTCTTCATTTCTTCTTCTTTTCCATTTCAACTCCATCATCCACGCTATCTTTTCTTTGCTTCCTATTATTATTTTTTCCCATTCTTCCCCTTCCATTCTGCTTTTTTCACATTTTTCTACTATGTGCTTCCAATTTTCTTCCTCTTTCATACACATTCTGCATCTCTTAATTTCTTCTTTTTCCCAATACTTGCTTCCTCTCGTTTCATTACCTAGCCTAAACCCTTCCCTTATTTGCAGGCCTTTTATTCTTCCCTCTCCTTGAATTTCCTTTAACCTATACCTTTTCATTTCTTCTTTCAGCTCTTTCCACTCGTTTATGTATCTTGATTTTTCTAGCTTTTCTTCTAGTTCTTTTTCATCTTTTTTCTTCAGCTCATCTCTTATTTATTCCCAAAACTCTTCCCTCATTTCATCTCCATCTTCTCTCTCTCTCTGTATATTTTACTTTTTTCCAGCCTTTCCTCTCTCTCCTCCTTCTTACCCTTTTTATCTTTTTCATTTCTTTCCCTTTTCTTTAGTTCTCTCCATGCTTCTTTTCTTATTAAGCCATCTATTTCTTCTCTTATTTTGTTTTCATACTTCATTGCTCTTTCTAATGCTGTTTCTTTCATTTCTTGTCTTCCTGTTTCCCATCGTATAAGGTAACTTGACGTGTTTCTATCTAATCCTAAAACCCACTTTATGTATTTTAGTTGTAGTCTTTCTATTTCATCATATCTCTTCCATCCCCAGATTTCTGCTCCATACATAATCACGCTTTTCGCCAGAGCATCGAACAGGTTCATCCTTAGCTCCCAGTTTTCTCTAAATAGCTTTTCTCCTAGCCCCCATAACTTTCCGAGTCCCATATTTATTTTCCCTTCTACCTTCTTTATCTGCTTTTTGTTTCCGTTCTTTCTGCTTATCACATATCCTAAGTAGTTGTACTCTTTCACCATCTTTATCTTTTCATCTTCCCATTCGAATTCTTCTTCCTTCCCCCTTCCTCCTTCTCTCCTGCATTTCAACATCTTTGATTTTCCTACATTTAACTCTAATCCCCTTTCTTCCAGGTATCTTTTTAATTTTTCAGCATTACTTTCATTCCACTTTCACTCTTTGCCATCATCACTATATCATCTGCGTATCCTAATGTCCATATTTTCTTCCTTTCTATCACTACCCCTCCTTCCTGCACCTGCTTGATCTTCCCTTCCAGGTCGGCGAAGGCAAGATTAAATAGCGTGGTGCTCAAAGAGCACCCTTGCCTTACGCCTTTGAAAGTCTCAAACTCCCCAATTATTTCTCCTCCAACTTTTACTTTACTCCCTGTTTTCTTGTATATTTCTTCTATTCTTTTCCTAATTTTTCTATTTATCCCTTTCTCTTTCATTGTTTCCCATATTTTCTTCCTCTTTATTTTATCAAAAGCGGCCTTCATGTCTGCAAAGAATACGAACAGTTTTCCTCCTTTTTCCCTTATTTCCTTCCCTATTATTGTTTTTAATATAAATATCGCGTCCATTGTTCCTCTTTTCTTCCTAAATCCCATCTGCGTATCACTTAGTGTTTCTTTAGCTTCTAGTTCTCTTTCCAGCTTTTTTCTCAGTATTTCCGCATATATTTTATATCCCGTGTCCATCAGCGTTATTCCTCTATAGTTTCCTACTTCTTCTTTCCTCCCTTTCTTATATATTGGTACTATTATTCCCTTTCTCCATTCTTCCGGATATCCTTCTCCGTTCCATATTCCATTTAAGCATTTTGTCATATCTTTTATCAAGCCTTCCGTGCCTTCCACCCAAGCTTCATTTGCTATACCATCTTCTCCTGTCGCCTTTTTCTTTTTCATTTTTCTTATTACCTCTTTTACTTCTCTTTCTTTGATTTCTTCACCTTCCTCTCCTTCACTGTCTTCGGTTTCTTCCCCTTTACTTTCTTCCTGTTCTTTCTCTCCCAGTTGTTCCTTGAAGTGCTTTATCCATTCTTCTTTTCCTATATTTTCATCTAATCCAATTATTTTCTTCCTATTGCTATTCACTTTATCCCAGAATTTTCTTCTCGTCTTATCTGTTCTTATTTCTTCTGCCAATCTTTTCCCTTCCTCTTCTTTTGCTTTTCTTATTTCCTCTCTGTATTCTCTCTTTGCTTCTAAATATTTGCTTCTGTCTCCTTCCCCCTTTCTTACCTTATTTAACTCTGCCATCACCCTATCCCTTTTTGCCTTACATTCTTTTCTCCACCAGCTTTTTTTTTATCCTTTTTTTTCCTTATCTTATTTTTTACAACTGCGTTCTTCACTCTATTTTTTATATCTTTCCATTTATCTGTACCCTCTATTGCATCTATCCATCTCTGATACTCCCTTATACCTTCTTCACTCCAGTCGTCTATCATTCTTTCTTCCTCTTCTTTTCTTTCTTCCTCTTCTTTTCTTTCTTCCTCTTCTTTTCTTTCTTCCGCTATTTTGTCTCCCAATTCCAGCTCTATTGGTAAGTGGTCCGACTTTACCCTCTCCTTTATTTGAACCTTTTTTATCGCCTCATCACCTTCCTCGTTACCTACTACATAGTCTATCGTTGACATTCCTCTCGCTCCTATATATGTTAATCCTCCTTCTTCATCTCCTTCTTTTCTCCCATTCGTTATCACTAAGCCCATTTCTCCTAGCCATTTTATCATTTCTTCTCCCTCTACGTTTAACACTTTATCCTTGACCTTAATTTCTTCTAGTTTTTCTTCTGTCTTCCATTCCCTTCCTTCGGTTCCTGTTCTTGCGTTGAAGTCTCCTCCTATAATTATTGTTTTTCCTCTGTTCTCTTCTATCTCTTCACTTAGGTATTCATAGTTTTCCTTCTTCTCATGTTGCATATACACCGATGCTATCATGTATTCCTTCCTTCCGATCTTTATTTCTCCTACTATTACCTCACTTGTCCTTTCTTTCTTCCATTCAACCTTATTCATCCATTTTCTCTCTCTTACCGCCATTATTCCTCCCCCTATTTCTCTCCCTCTTCTTCCTTCTCTTCTTGAATCTCTCCACTCTATACTGTACCCTTTCAGTTGTTTCTCCACACCAGTTCTTGCCCCTTGCCTCTTCACCCAGGTTACCGTTAGCCCTATTATGTCGAATTCCTTAACATATTCCCAGTCATCTTCCTCCATGCTCCTCACCCCCGCCACGTTCCAGAATAGTATTTTTACTGGCTTCCTCCCCCCTCTCTCCCTTCTCTTCTCTCTCTCTCTCCTTTATCCCTATTGCTTTCGAAACCCTTCCACCCCTTTTCCTACCATTTTTCCCTCTCTCTCGCTCCACCACCATTCTTCTTCCTCTGATTTCACCCCGTTATGCCACATCTTTACCTCTTTACCTTTACTTCTTATTTCTTTCGCTTTCCTTCTTACTTCCTCTCTTATCCTTCTCTGCTTCCACGTCCAGTCCTGATCTATGTATATCTTTTTCTGTGCCAAATTCTTTTTTTTCTTCATAATTCCTTCTTTTTGTTCCCATGACGCGCATCTAATTTGCCACATGTTTTTTCTTCTTTCTCTCCGCTCATCTCTCTCCGTTGTTCCTCCTATTCTTCTCAGATTCACTATCTCTCCTTTCATTTCTAGTACCTCCCTTAACCAGACCTCTGCCTCCCCCTTCTTTTCCCATCTTAACTCCCCCTCTAGGTCTCTCACTATTATATTGTTTATCCTACTTTCTCTATCCATTTTTTCTCTCATATGCTCTAATTCTTCCTTATTGCCTACTTCTGTACCTCTTTGCTTCTTGTTTCCTCCTTCTATGCTTTCTTTTAGTTTCACGCATTCCTCTTCCAACTGGTCCATCTTCTCTCCCCATTTTTTCTGCAGTATCTTTTCTCTACGTTCTGCTTTTTATCTTTCTTCTTTCATCTCTTTCTATCTTTCTTCTCTCTCTCTCTCTCTCTTGTTCTTTCCTAACTTTTCCTATTTCCTTCTCCCACCTTTCTTCTCTTCTTTTCCCCTCTGCCTCCATTCTTTCCATTTTTCCCATTATTTCTTTAAACATTTCTGTCCATTCTTTCCTTTCCTCCTCCCATACCTCTCTTAATTCCCTTATGTCTGTCCGTATCATTTCCATTATTTCTTCTGCACCACTACTTTTTCCCCCTTCTCTTATCGTGTTGTCCAGTCCTTCTCCCCCCTCCCCGTCCATCTCGCTTCCCTCGCTCGCACTCTTGCATCTCTTTGCCTCCCTCATTTCTCCTCTAATATTCTCCCTCAGCCCCTCCCCGCTCTCTCTCCCCCTCGCCACCTTTACTCTCTTCTTCTTTTCCTCCTCTGGGCCTTTTTTATCCAATCTTCCACCTTTATCTCTTAATTTTTCTGTTGTCACAAATTTTTCCATCCTATCTCGTACGCCTTAATTCGATTCTCTATAACTACCCGTGATCTCACCTTTATTCCCTGTCTTACCTTTTCTGTCTCTGCCTTTACTTCTTACCGCCCCTCCTCTCTGCTTGTCTTTCCCGCTTTCTGGTTTTCTCTCTTAACCTCAACTTTATTTTTTTTTCTTTATTCCTCTCTCTCTGCTTTTTCCTGCTCCTCTCCTGGCCTCTCTCTCTCCTCTCCACTTCTCCTCCACCTCCACGCTCTTTTCACCTCTATTTCTCTCCTCAAAAACTTTTCCTCTTTAACTTTCTCGCCAAAACTCGCGCTCACATCCAAGACACGTCCACACTTCCCTCAAGTGAAATCTTTTCACCATTTAATGTATTAATCTTTATTTTAATATATTTTAAATGAATTCGTACTTTAATGATTTGAAAAACAATGCTACTTTTTTTATGTATATTAATTAGTTATTGTTAACCCTAATTTCTATTCAGCTTGTTCTGTACTCTGTTCTAGTTTTCCTTATCAGTCGCAATTGACGTATTACTTTCATTTGCATTGGAATGACGCTCTAAAAAGTTAATCAAAATAATGTGTAATAATGTGTAATCAAAATAATCTCCGAGTGTTAGTGACCTGAAAACGATAACATAAAAACATGTAAAAACTTCATGTTGTTGACAACGCTAAAAAAAATTGTTGAGCTCTTGAACTCTTATTCAAAGATATCATAAAATGTACGCATTAGTTTTATGGATGAAAATTAAGGATTTTAATGTCGTCAACGTGAAAGACATAAGTACAGGCAGGGACCAAATTCTAAAAGCCATATGGGGTGATAAACAGTATAAGGTGAAAATTACACTGAAAAGTTATAAGTATATTTATTAAGTTTGAATCAGGTTAAGTATATATTATTCTATAAATACAAAATATATAATTTTTCTTGTTCATTTTATTAAAATTTATATAATCTTTTCGATATAGTTTTTTAAATTGATATTTCATTATAAAATAATTCTTCATCTATCTTAACTTCTTGTTATTTCGTACAGAGAGCAAGAAGTTTTTAGAATCGCCACCAGAAGAAGATTGTCCAGAGAGAAGATTCACGATACCATCTGATTTATGATTGACAAAACGAGAAAATCACACCAAGAATAAAGTTCTAAAGAAACTGACAACTGTAGCTGAAAGCGAAGCCGTTCTAAAGCAACTTTCAATTTTCTGAATGCCATTTGACAATTTATCACCCAAAGACGATTCTCACAGTGAGTGAATTAATTTGTATGCTATTATTACGTAATAAAATAGTTTATTGAACACTAATATCAGAGTGTAAGTTAGTGAGTTGCAGTATGATTAATATTACATTGCTCTTTTAAATATATTGTAACGGGGGAGGTTATTTGAAAAAATGGGAAATTTATTTAAGCACAAACTCCCACGATGCAGAGCTAACCGCCGCTCCGTTAAACACGTATAGTTGTACGTGTATTCGCCTTTACGTTAAATGATTTCGTTTAAGTGTCTTCTTTCCAACGGAGTTGAACTCACCTTAAGTCACTTAACTTCTGACACTCGATGTATCTTCGGTGTGAGTGGCTTTACGCCTAATCCGCTTAATCCCCTAGATGAAATCGGATTAAAACCTAAGCATTTATAAATCGCTTAAGCTAATAGGAATTGAAATGACGTAATCGACGAATAAAATTAACTAACTTTAATTAGTAAAAAAGACAGTCTTTAATGCGCCGAAAGACTAACGCACGCGAATAGGGTTTTACAATGAATTATTATTATTCGGTGAGAGAGAGAGAAGATTCGAAAATTACCGCGAAACTAACGCTTGGCGCGAATACAAAAATATTAGATATCGCGGTTGACAAAATACTTCCGGATGTATTTTGTCACGTAATAATAACAGCAGGTGCAACTACCCTGCGGTGCAATTACGGTGATCAGCCGTAATTGTTGATGACGAAGAATCAACTGCCGCTGCTCCTCCTGCTAATCAGCTGCGCTGCCTCACTCTCCTATCGACTGCAATTTGCTACTGCTAATCTGCTGCTGCTTTTTGCGGCGGTAATACCGTTACACTCTCGCACGTAAGATTGTCCGAAAAAACTTGATAATTGGCGAAACACAGTGCAAACTAAACTCGGCGGTATTGTCGCGTAAACAGCTGAGGCGTAACTGCTTAATTCAAATGCTCGCGCGCTCCCTCTCTCTCTTAATTATTCGAACTAACACGCGAATTACAGAATCTATTAACTGATCGATTAATTGAATCGACTACCGTTGTAGCCCCCTCCAAGTCCTGATTACCCGGGCAGGACGAATACCCGCGATCCGCTGCCATCAGGAACCTGAAAAGTAAAGAAGGAAAGAACCAAATAAGTGCAAACTTCCCTTCTTTATTATAGCTACTTTATTAGCCCTCCAGGGCATACATCATTTTTTGGCTACACTTGGTGCTCGATGTTTCGGGTAGCGCCAGTGTGTAGCTTTCTTCGGGCACCGCTGGGAGTTGGTAACCCCGGGCTCCCCGCATATGTAGCAGCCCCTCAGCTACGATCGGGATTGAGCAGACTCCCGATCTTGTGTAGCCTGCTCAGCATACCGAGGGGACTGCTGGGCGCTGACTCCCTGAGAGACGGTGATGGTAACGCCTCCCATCGTGGCGGTCGCACGTACATCCTGCGTCTTGACCACTATTGTGATATCAGGAGCCACACGCCCGTCCACATGGACCGTGAGCATTGATCCAGCGCCAGTAGCTCCCGGGGCTCTCTTCTTGTGAGCCGGCGCCGGGAGCGCTGCGGGGGACTCCTGTCCATTGTCCACCTGCAGCAGGGCCTCTGTATAGGCCCTCTGGCGCTGAAATATCTCTACCCACTCCCCGATCAGTTCTTCTACGCCCTTGCGGTTCATGAAGCGTCTCAGGTGCTCCTGCACCTGAGACTGGAGATCCCTTGCGAACCGCCAGGCACTCTCCACCTCGTTGATCCCTAGCCGTGCATGTCTGAAGTCGAGGAGGAGAGTAAACTGCTCCGGGATTAGGGGGTGGTTGCAGACCCAGTGCGATGCCCCACAGGTTTCCCTGGGTCCTGGGCACCGGCTCGCACTGTCCGACGTCTAGGGTACGCCGGACTTGTGGGTCTGCATTCCCTGGTCCACGGTGGACTTGGGACGCTTGACCTCTTCTTGGTCCTCCGTTTGGGTACAAGCGTCCAGGGAAGCCTTCTTCGGGGTGACCCACGTTGCGTTCCGGAGAACGTCCGCAACCTAAGCGTTGTAGCGCTGCCTTCGGGTGGTCCCCTCCATCTGGTCTCTTCTTCAACGACGATTCTCCGGTCCATCTGACATATCCAAAACAAAAAATCTCAGATGGAACTCCCTGCGGGAAGAAAAATCCTATTAAACGCCCCGTCCCACCGAGTTATGCGTTCCCTCGCGATTCCTTGCGGGAACGTCCTGGCCCTCGTTGGTTATCGTTCGGGTTTATCGGCCCAACCGTCCTTTGCACGACGGGCACGATCTTTCGAGGCCTACCTCTTCCTCTAGATTCCTTTAAGGGAGAGTTGTTGCTTTTTACTTGACAGGTTCCCGTCTCTGGGACTTTTCGAGGTCGACCTCGACCTCTTCTGGTTGAGGCAGATACCGGCAAATCCGACGTCTCGGCGGGATCATTGTCTACGGCCGTGGGGGCTGCTAATTCGATCCGTTCGCTATTCGATAAATCCCCCCTCGGATCGTCGCACGCGTTCGCGGAATCGTTTGCCTCTATCGGTTGTTCCCTTTGCGGCTGGCGAGGATCGATGACTTCCTCGCTTTCCTCTTCATCACCCGAACCGTAGAACGGCTTAAGGTCTTTGGCATGGAAGAGCTCGGACAGGATCTCCAGCTGATTGCCTAGTCTATACGTGTTGGAACCACAAATCTCTTCAATCACGTACGAACCGGCATATTTCGGCGCCAATTTGGCTGAAATTCTGTGGGCAGCCGAAGAGAGAATACTGTTTCTCTTCCAAACCCAATCTCCGACCTTAAACGCGGGTTGCCGTGTCTTCCGGTCAAAATAAGCCGCCTGACGCGCAGCTTCCACCTTTGACTTGGAGTTGGCCCTTTCCAATAAATTAGGGAGCTCCTCCATATGTTCAGCCCAATCTACCACAGCTTGACCCTCCGAACATTCAAGGGCCTGTTGATCTTGGGTTCTTCTGAACGTCAAAGGAGGTACCGGCTGGCGCCCAAAAATGAGCATCGCAGAACTATATACAGTGGTGCTATGAGTTGCCGAGTTCAACACGATGTTGAACTGTGACAGGTATTCGTCCCAGCTCTTATAATCACGGCTCACATAAGACGTGATCATGGTTTTAAGCGTCCTGTTTACTTGCTCTGTGGGATTCGCTTGGGGATGATACACGGGCGTCAAGGCGCGCTGGATGCCGTTCATCTGGAGGTATGAGTCGGCTTCCTGATTCTTGAATTCGGTTCCATTATCCGACAAGAAAACCTCTGGCGCGTCAAACCTAGTGACAATCCTCTCGTGTAATTCCCTTGCGATTGTCCTCCCATTGGCTTTGCGTATCGCAACGCACTCTACCCAGCAAGTAAATAAGTCTACAAAGACTAAGATGTACTCAAAACCTCGAGAGCTTTTGGTGAACGGACCAGTGATATTACCGGCCACCACCTGCCAGGGTCGTGACACTTATCTACGACCCAACAGCCCGCAGAGTACTCTTTGTTCCAACTTGCACTGTTAATATACCGGGTAACTCTTTACGTACTCCCTGACCTGATCATACATCTTAGGCCAGTAGTACAAGCGCCTAGCCCTGGAGAACGTACGCTCTCGTCCTTGATGTCCTGCCGTAGGAGCATTATGGACCTCCTTTAGCACCTGGTGCCTTTTCCCCTAGGCACCGCAAGCTTCCACGCTTCATCGTTATCGATGGACCCTTCAACGTCCTCATCAGGCTAATAGTGATACAGCCTCCCTCCCACTACCTTCCAAGTGGGCTGAGAGTGTGGGTCTTGGCATACTTCCTGGTATTGTTGCAAATACCAGGCGTCAGTGGTCTCCGGCCAAATATTTATGGCTCTCACTTCAATCCCCTCCAAGGCCCTAGACAATGCGTCTGGTACTGCATTGAGATCTCCCCTTCGATATTCAATATCGAAGATATTGCCTTGCAATGCTAGGGCCCACCGCGCTAGTCTTCCCGTGGGATTTCTCATATTATGGAGCAATTTTAGGCAACTATGATCAGTGATGACTCAGTATAATTCCTCTCAGCCCTGTTGAGTGATCGGCTGGCGTATTCTATTACACGCTCCTCTCCATCGACATCCTGCGTGAGGACTGCCCCGATCCCACTGTCACTGGCATCAGTTTGCAGTATAAACTGACCGTTAGGATCGGGCGATTGCAGTATTGGGCCGGAAGTCATCGCTTCCTGCAACCTCGTGAAAGCTCGTTCTTGCTCCTCCTCCCAAGAGAAACGTACATTCTTCTTTATCAGGCGGTTTATAGGTTCAGCGATCATGGCAAAGTGGGGTATAAAACGTCTATACCACGATATCATTCCCATGAATCTATTCACCTATTTGACAGTCCGGGATGTTGGATATTCCAATATCGGTCGTATCTTCTCGGGATCTGGTCTTACTCCGTCCTGGTTTACAAGAACTCCCAAGTACCTGACTTCCGTCTTGCAGAAGTGACTTTTGGCTTTGTTGATGGTTAGGTCCGCATCTAGAATTCTCTTTAATACCATTTTTAGGTGCCGCTTATGCTCCTCAAAGGACGACGAAACCACAATTACGTCGTCGAGGTAAGCAAAAGCGAATGGATCCATATCCAGGCCTATCACCTTGTCCATCAACCTCTGGAAGGTCGCTCCTGCGTATGACAGTCCGAAGAGCATTCTCTTGAATTGAAAGTGCTCTAATCCAGGTATTGTAAACGCTGATATCGGACGCGATTCTTCCTTTAGGGGAATCTGATGGTACGCACTGCTCAAGTCCAGCGTAGATATGAACTTTGTATCCCTTATCCGTCTTAGGATGTCGTTTATAGGTGGCAAAGGGTAGGCATCGGGTTTGGTAATTACATTTACCTTTTGATAATTCACGCAAAACCTATATTTTCCATCAGCCTTCTTTACCATTACTATTGGACTTGACCATCCGCTGGTCGCTGGTTCGAATACATCTTTTTCCAGCATATCTTTGACCAGCGCGTGCATTTCCTCTTGCACTCTATCAGAAACTGGATAGTACTTCTGTTTGATGGGTCGAGCACCTCCATCATCTATTTCGTCCTCAACCCCCACGGCACTACCAAAAGCCTGACCTCCGTCAGGAATCAATCTTCTAACGAGGTCTTCTATTTCCTCCAGCTGTGTCTCCGTGGCCTCCCACAGTCCTACCGGTGCGAGAAATGCCGTACCATCAATTCCAGTCACTTCCATTGGTACTTTCACCTTGGCGTCCTTAAGCTATAATTCATGCTCATCGGGATCCAAAACTGCGCGGAACTCTCTTATAAAGTTCCCGCTTACGTAGCAGTCATCCGTGAGCAGTGGCGTAATGGCGACTCTGATTTCCTTCGTGATTCCTCCTACCTTAAAGGGGAACATTACGTGACCAATTATAGGGCATGGGTGCCCATCAGCGAGCCTTGCATCGCCCACCCTGGTCACATTTAATCCGAGTCCCATCTCCGATGCCAATCTTAGTCCTAATTGACCCATGACCGTGGATGAGGTGCAGGTATCATAGAGTGCTCTAATTTTAAAATCAACTATGTCTACCCGCAACCACCACCTGGTCTCATCCTCTGGGTCATATTCACAAGTCTCATCTCTTTCTCCCTTCGTCGTGCTTTTCAGCGGCTTTTATCCTTCCGCTGCTGCGACGATGATAGGCTTGTTTCTACTCGTGGATTCCTGTGGCAGAGTAGCTTTTTGTGTAGAGAGGCCCGAATCTTTCAGGTATTCGGGTTGTTCAATTCTCACATCAATCGAGTTTTCCCCCTCCTCCACAACCTGTATGTGGCCACCTGGTCCTGCTAGGATGACCATTCCCCTATTGTGCCGAGGGCTGGCATCGGGCTCGATCGCCTTCTGCTCCAACGTACCGCTAGGTCCTGGGCTCCCTTGATGCCCTTCCAGGACCTGTTTTGATCCCTGGGTCGCCGACAACTTGCTGTTTCCTATCGACGACCTTCAGTGAGAAATCTACTGGAGGCGCGAAGATGACCTCTTCTCTTCGCTCCCCTTGCCGTTTCCCTTGTTGCAGTCTGGGCAGAATTTACGGCTAAATCCCAGTTCTGGAGAGGCTTGGTGAAGTTGATCTTCCACCTCTGTCCTTCTCGCCGCTCGCCAGGAGACCTGGAAGAAGGAGAATTTTTCCTTCCCCCACGCCATCGGCTTTTACACTGTTCTAGAGGGCTGTCTTGCCTTTCTTATGCCAATTTGCGTTAAATCCGCTCAATGCCCTCCAAACGCTCCTCCATCTTTTTATCAGAAGTGGAAGTTGCGTAGCCGATACCGTCGCTTGTTCGGTAGGCCTCTCCTGGCAGGGTTCTCCACGCCCTGTACGCACTGCGGGTCTCCCTCCTTCGCACGTGCCTTCTCTTCACTGGCCATTGCAGCGGTTTGGGATTTACTACCAGTCGTTCTTTTGCTCGGCTGGTAGGCGTGCTGAGGGAATATCGTCGAGTTGGGGTCTGCGAATACACGTGGAGGACGACCGTAAGACAAGGTGTTTTGTTCTTCGGTCGCCCTCCTGTTAAATTCGCGTCTCGACGTCAACTCGCTCCTACGCAGCTGAATTTGGATGTTTGGAAGGAGGTTTGCATGGAATAGGTCTAATAACCTCTCCAAGAGCATGGATGGTTCCAGTCTGTTAACAAGAGCCACCAGGTTGGACACGTAGTCTCGCACTAATTCGTCCTCACCCTGGAACCGGTTCTGGACTTCCTGCAATAGCCTTTGTTGCTGTTGCGTACTAGTGCCGAACCATTCTCGGGCGTCAGCGACGAATTCTGCATAACTGAGCCATTGGTACTTATTATTATCGTACCAGGTCCTCGCGTTACCTTCGAGGATCTCTGATACGGAACAAAGCACTTCGTCATCAGTTAGCCCTGCGCCCACGCGTAGATCTTCCAACCTTGACAGAAACGTATCTACGCTCTGTGCCCTACTGCCCGCAAACCTCAATTTCCATCCGCGGACAATTTTTTCAACATCTTAGGTTGTGGAGAGCCCTGAGGATAATTGAGGACCGGTGCCAGACGATCCGCTTCGACTCCTCTGTTGAACAGGTGCGAATCTCCCATACTCCTCCGGATCCTCTTCACCTCCTCTTCTTTAGAGGGCTTCCGGTGGGGTGATGTCCCTTCTCCTGAGTACTGGTCTTAGAGGAGCCGGTGTGCTTTCCGAATTCCCAGAATCGTAGTGACAGGTGAATGTGTCCTGAAAGTCCACATTACGTCTGGAGCGCGGTTGAACCGAGTTGCCACATTCCGTCTTCCAGCTCTCGTATTCTTTAGCGCATGTCCTGTGCCTCGCGCTCCGCACACACCTGGGTTTCCTGCAGAGTCTGAAGAGTTTCTAGGATTTTATCTACTAGTTTGCGGTTACGGTCGACTCCCTCCTTCAGGTACTCTATTTCCCGGAAGGCTTCGCTCAAGGATAATGCTTCCTGAGGTTTCTTCCGGGTGCAGGATTCCTGCGTCCTGACATCCGGATTGCTCTGTCTCCTCTCCCCCTCCTGCTCCTGGGTATGGAGGGCCTTCTGGATGAGCTCATCTTCTTCTTAGCGGCTGGCTTCACCCTCAGAGTCATCATCTGGGCTGGCGAATGTCCTTGACATTTCTGTCAAGGATATTCCTACCCTGTTGATGAGTCTTAGGGGATGGTCGCTGTTCTCATCTGCGCTGAGGTTTTCCAACTTGTCACAGACTGTATCGAGCCACGCTTGTTGGGTGCGCCTCCTGCGCCCCGACACCTCTTTGCTGCGTGGTCTCTTCAAAATCTGTGACGGTGTACTCTCCTAGCAACCATCTCCCAAGTCTAGCCGCCTGCTAGATGATACTTCCATCCTTGCGCAGCTGTAGATCCGCCAAGTAGCGTCCGCGCTGTGCGGAGGTCAGCTCTAATGCCCAATTGTCAATTTGAGCTGACAACAGAGCCATCTTGCCTCCGCACGGGTGTAGGATGCCGTCGAGGTTTAAAATTATCGACCTAATCGACCACTACCGCTTCCTATCACCCAAGGTATGAGCGGGGTATACACTATTTAGTGCAACTACCCTTAATGCCTCCTTTTTATAAGGCACAAACTCACGAGATTATGAGTGCGTGCAGTCTCCGCAAACTATCTAGTAATATTATAAAAATATCCTACCTAAGGTCGGAGCCTGCTGTTTGCTTGCTCCGCCTGGCTAATATTTTCTGGACTACACGCTTGGGTCGCGCTCTCTGCTTTTATCGTTTCTCAGGTGCTTCCAATCCCCCTTTATCCACCAAACTATGGCTGAAATGGGTTGGGTTAACACCTGACTAGTCCGAACGACCTGAAATCACTTCGACTTACTAATAACTATCGCTTTCGACCCTTTTTACAATAAATTTAACAATTTATAAGCAAAAAAGTCGAAGAGATTTCGTATTTCCCCCAGTAGAGGGCGTACCGCTCACGATCTCGCGCTATCACCCGCTCAAACCTTCCTAAGCGCTCGCGCAATCGTCTCTCTCTCTCTCACTCGTGCGTCTATTACCTTCGACGCACAATCCTATTCGCACGAAACGGGTCTTAATACCAGTTAGGCGCCATGCAACGGGGGAGGTTATTTGAAAAAATGGGAAATTTATTTAAGCACAAACTTCCACGATGCAGAGCTAACCGCCGCTCCGTTAAACACGTATAGTTGTACGTGTATTCGCCTTTACGTTAGATGATTTCGTTTAAGTGTCTTCTTTCCAACGGAGTTGAACTCACCTTAAGTCACTTGACTTGTGACACTCGATGTATCTTCGGTGTGAGTGGCTTTACGCCTAATCCGCTTAATCCCCTAGATGAAATCGGATTAAAACCTAAGCATTTATAAATCGCTTAAGCTAATAGGAATTGAAATGACGTAATCGACGAATAAAATTAACTAACTTTAATTAGTAAAAACGACAGTCTTTTATGGGCCGAAAGACTAACGCACGCGAATAGGGTTTTACAATGAATTATTATTATTCGGTGAGAGAGAGAGAGAGAGAGAGAGGGAGAGAGAGAGAAGATTCGAAAATTACCGCGAAACTAACGCTTGGCGCGAATACAAAAATATTAGATATCGCGGTTGACAAAATACTTCCGGATGTATTTTGTCACGTAATAATAACGGGAGGTGCACCTACCCTGCGGTGCAATTACGGTGATCAGCCGTAATTGTTGATGACGAAGAATCAACTGCCGCTGCTCCTCCTGCTAATCAGCTGCGCTGCCTCACTCTTCTATCGGCTGCAATTTGCTACTGCTAATCTGCTGCTGCTTTTTGGGGCGGTAATACCGTTACACTCTCGCACGTAAGATTGTCCAAAAAACTTGATAATTGGCGAAACACAGTGCAAACTAAACTCGGCGGTATTGTCGCGTAAACAGCTGAGGCTTAACTGCTTAATTCAAATGCTCGCGCGCCCCCTCTCCCTCTTAATTGTTCGAACTAACACGCGAATTACAGAATCGATTAACGGATCGATTAATTGAATCTACTACCGTTGCAGCAATATGTTCATAGATGTCATAGAGAGGAAAAAGTCGGATCGAAGATTGTAAAAAAATCTAGCTGGACCGAGTGAAAAATTTTAAGTAAATCTAGTGGTTCGTGAAGCTAAAAACGAATACAAACGATTGATTTTGAAGATGATAATAAAAATATAATGACTCATAGTCAGAATATCAAAAGGACGATCGATGATATCGTTGAAACCAAGGTCAAGGAAACTAACAAAGAGAATGTTTAGTTTTGCTCACAGTTGAATATTAAATGAAAGTACTATAAAATATTCATCATCTCAGCCAAATAAAACTATTACAAACGTAATTCTAGTTACAGAGAAAGATTTCTCGAATTTCAACCTTTTTGTGAAGCTTGTAACAAGAATGCACGAAAAACACGATGTGAATTGAGCTGATGAAGATCAAGATTGTTATGATGACGATAAGTTATGTCTATAAACTAAATTTATCAAAATTATCTCTGGGCAACTTTTAGTTTTCATGTGGCACCCAGCTGATACCGTCTCGAGGAAACAACTTACGATTTTCGCGCGAAAAGTTTGTCGTTTTGACGTGATGCAGGGTTATTGCTGATTTACGTAAACTAGTTTTTCTCTCGGTCTACCCGTTTGTAATTAATGATACATTGATAATTACTTATATGATAATTGATAACGTGCCCTCGCGCTTGCATGCAAAGGGTAGGAGCGTCCGAACACGTATTTGGAGAGTGCCAACATGTCGAAAAGAGGAGAGGGCCATAAAATTGCGACTACGTCCGGCTCTCATCCTGACCAACGAATTTTCCTCTTTCGAGTTACAGTTAAACATTAGAATTAAAATAAATTTTTTTCCTTTCAATTTAAATATTTAGCTTCCGCAATATGTCGCAAATAATTTTGGCGCCTCATAACCTCTTACCGAGTTCGTACTCCGGAGCTTAGTTTAAGCAGAAAATAGAAGAAAAGGAAAAAAAAAACATTAATTTTAATAAGTTGTCTATTATTTGGTAAACTTTTATTATAAGGAATTAGCTAGTAAGCGGTCAGTTAAGTTATATAAGAATTTTTGTTCTCCGATTAAAATTTTGAATAAATAAAACTGCGTAATTAGCAATTAATTTAAATTCTTGAAAGCGTGCGAGATAACAAGCGTCGTCTTATTTTTATTATTTTTTATTACTACACAATTAATAATTAATTGTACCTTGCGGCGGATTTAATTGTAATATTGTTCTTGGAATTAAGTAATATATGAGTTATGTACGGTCGATTAGATTTGTTCCAAATTCAATTATTAAACTTTTTGAACAAATCTTGGTCGCGAACAGTACTTCAACAGCCATCTTGCGAGTCAAGGCCTGTATCCTAGTGTCCACGCCCCTGATTTTCTCCATGCCTCCGCTCCAATCAGGGTGCTGCCAGCGAGGAGCAGATCAAGAAAAGTAGCCAAAAAGTCAAGCAGTCAAGCAGCCAAACAGCCAAACGACCAAACAACCAGTACGGAATAGAGTGCGCGTGTCCAGAAAACGTGAAATTTTCAATAAAAAAGTAAGCAAACAAACAAAAAATTTTCTAATTCGTCTATGTCTCCACTATCTTAGAAATAGTTCATGATCTAAATATTCTTTTTTTCCCTTATCTAAAGACTACTATTGATAGGCTCTAGGTACGACTTTTATAGGAAAAACCGTTTATTACTATAGATAGGACCCGAGGTACTTCTCGTTTTTGGGTTACTACAATTGATTGGAATCCAAAGGCAGAACTATAGGTACAGTGGCACTACACCTCCTCAGCTAAAATAATTTTCGATAAGCGATCGCAGCTAGTTTAAACGAGAAATCATACCTCTAGCGACAGTGGAATCCTGAGACTGTGCCAAGCCTCAAGTGCAACTGAGATGTGTCGTTGCCAGGACGTTACAACACAAACCCCGTGCAGAAATTTGGTCCAAAACCAAACTAGATTCGGACAGGGAAATCCATCTTGGATCGTATGGGAAAATCTAATAAAGATCCAACTATTTTAAAAAAGAAAAATAATTATACTTTTTCTTACATTGCGCTACAGATAAACAAAAAACTTGTTTTATTTCTAGTAGAAATTAAATTAGTCATTCGCTTCTTCCTCGATTACTTTTCTTGTACGTCCACCCCAATCTTTGGCATTACTGAAGGCTGCGCTAAGAAAGGTATTAAAAGTTGATTCCGTTATGAACTCTTCTGGATTATCCCGGTGATTGCATAAAATAATCACTGGAAAAAGTAAAATTGATTATTAGTTGATTATTATTAATTACTCTACGCTCTCTTTAACTGCTTGAAGCAAGTTGATGGCTTGAATACAAATTCTCTATCATTTACTTTCTTGAATGCAGTAAATTTCAGTATCATATCTTTGACAAACAATTTTTTCAAAATGTTAGTGCAGCTTTTAGTTGGATTGTTTCCAACTTTTTCAAGTTGTTCTTTCATAAATAAAGTCTGCAATAAGAAAAATTGATATTTTCAGAAAATATTATTAAAAGTTAAAAGCTTTGATTATTATATTAAAAATTAATAAAAATTTGGATTATTCACAATATAGTCCTATAGAGAAGCGTCGTTCAATGCGTCACAAAAGCGTAGCCATTCTTCATATGTTGTAATTGGTAGAGTGATATTGTTTTCTAGTAATATTTTATTTAATCTCTGTAGATCTCAGCCTAATATTTTATTCTTCAATGACTATTAGCGGCGGTCTGTCTCGTCAAAATTTCCCTAAAAACGCGGATGGCGCACCGCGATGTGATTGCGATCCGTTCTCGTGGCGATCGAGCGGAGATCAGGTGGCACGGGCTAATGCGCGGACGATTTCGGGGATTGCCTGACGGTCATGTGATATTCCATCGATGCGCAAGTATTTACAATAACACAAAAGTATCGGCGGCAATCTAATGCGCGCGCGAGGAATTCGTCGGTCGCACGATGATCACACGGTACTCCCGTTAACCTATTAAGGCCCAGGCCAAAACTGGAAGAGATAGCGTCAAACTAACTATGCGATTCACAGGCAAATCGAAAAAAAAACCCGTGTTTTTTCTTTTGCCATTTGCAATTGTTTATAAAAAGTTATTTAAACAAATTACCAAAAAAGTTATTGTTTTACGAATCTGATTGCGGAAATCGATTATACGGGAAAAAACATGAAAAAAATGTATGTAACATTTTTTTACCGGACTTTAATTTGTTAATGTAAAACGGCAATAAATAATTGCGGCTCCGACAGTCAAAGTTTCTTCGCCAAATCCCAAGCAAAATCTACGCTAGATAGCGAAAAATAACTATACCATTCATAGGCAAATCGAAAAAAAAATACCCGTGTTTTTTCTTTTGCCATTTGCAATTGTTTATAAAAAGTTATTTAAACAAATTACCAAAAAAGTTATTGTTTTACGAATCTGATTGCGGAAATCGATTATACGGGAAAAAACATGAAAAAAATGTATGTTACATTTTTTTACCGGACTTCAATTTGTTAATGTAAAACGGCAATAAATAATTGCGGCTCCGACAGTCAAAGTTTCTTCGCCAAATTCCAAGCAAAATCTACGCTAGTTAGCGAAAAACTAACTATGCCATTCATAGGCAAATCGAAAAAAAAAATACCCGTGTTTTTTCTTTTGCTATTTTCAATTGTTTATAAAAAGTTAAACAAATTACCAAAAAAGTAATTTTTTTTTAAATCTAATTGCGGGAATCGATTATACGGGAAAATACATGGAAAAAATATATGTAACATTTTTTTGTCGGACTTCAATTTGTCATGAAAAACAGCTATCATACATTGATCATGTAGTTCGATTGAATTTTTATTTAGTTTTATTTTCGTGATTTTCTCGGTGTCTTTTGCACAAGGGTATAGCACATTTTTGGTAATAAAATTCAGTTTTCATCTCACACGATAATACCCCACATGTTTTGTACATACCTTGTTTGATTACGTGTTTATGCAACGATGTGTCACTTGATCTCTTTCGCTTGTTAGGACGTGATTCGCAAATTTCTCAAGACAAAATTCACAAACTGCTTGCACAATATCTTTTGAACCTTTAGGCAAGTCTGGGTGCAGCTTATTATAAATCACAATAGCATTAGTCAATGAAGCCTGAATAAGTCGTAAGAACAGACACTATGTCCATTTTTTACTCCTAATTGAAGGCATCAAGGCATTGCAATGTTGATCATGCAAATCAACCCCACCCATGTTTTGGTTATAGGAAGAAAACGCTTGAGGGAAAAGAATGGATCTCTTAGCTTTTTCATGCCATCGCTGCACTTCAATTTTCGGTTCGTCCCCAAATTTTGTTGATAACACTGATAAAGGTTTGGAATCCATCACAGTTATGATTCAGTTTGGAATTTTGATCGTGAAGAGCGATAGTTGTTCCTCTCTCAGCTTTTTTTGGCATTTCAACTTTTTCTTTGACGCGGTTTTGTCTGACCGTCTCAGTTGCTGATAATCCAATTTTTCCCAAATGTACCATAAGATCTGGATTGGTGAAAAAATTATCAAAATACACATGATACTTAGTAAGATCTTCTTTATTAGTTACTTGTAGTAAAGGCTATAGCAATTTGATAACGAATTTCGATCCCAAACAAATAGCAACTAGAGCAACAAATATCTAGTTCATATAAATATCCATCTGAGGAACAAAGGGCCTATAATTTTATTCCAAATCTGATTGGCTTATTTCTAATACACTGTTTTATGTCAAACTTCCCGAAATATTTTACCATTATCTCATCTATTGATAAGTTGTAATCAAAAAAACCGAACTGCATACTATTTTCACGAAAATAATCATATAAACTTCTAATTTTCCAAACTTTATCATTTTTATTTTCATCTTGAAGTTTATAAAATCTTATTTTCTTCTTGATTTCAATAAATTTATTTCTTATCATAAGTTCAGAAATAACTGGACATTGTAAGATTTTTTTAGTTGACCAATAGTCACGGAGTTTCTTTCTCGAATTGAAAATAGTAATTATTATGATAACAATAAATTTTTCTAGATAATTTATACTTAATTCAAAATTGTTTTCAGTTATAGCTTCTATGATATAATTTTTCATTGAATTTGAGAAATATACTTCAAATAATTCCAAAGAGTTTTTAGAATACAAAGAGGAAATGGATTGAACGTCGAAGGGATCATCGTTATTCACAGTTGAGGTATCATTCAAATCTAATACTTGCCAATCGTAAACATGATTGGGTTCTAATAGTTTTTGAGTGCTGCTGTATGCGCTTTTTATATGTTCATACGAACCAACAGGAATCAATTCAAATCATATATTTTCGTCAACATTGCAATCAGAATCCGCATCTGAGCTTTCGTGATCTCCGGGAATGAACGATATATCGACATGAGCTCGGGAATCATTAATATCATCATCCTCGACAAAATCGGTTAAATCTTGAACCATCCGCCTTGTCATTTTTGCTTGGTTCAAAAATAGACAGAAATTTACAAATAATTATAGATTTTCGCTGTAAGTCAGATAGAAATCAAATTTTCGTATCAAGAAACAAAACCTCTAAATTTTGTGTAAAACCGTTAATCCGCCACTTAAACGTGATCTCTAACACGGTTTACAAATTTTTACAATCAAAAAAATTTTTTTTCAACTAAACTGAACTCAACCATCAGGTTGAAACACTTGTGACTGTCGGTATTAATTCAATGCTTGACAGCTGTTTTTCATGACAAATTGAAGTCCGACAAAAAAATGTTACATACAATTTTGTCATGTTTTTTCCCGTAGAATCGATTTCCGCAATCAGATTTGTAAAACAATAATTTTTTTGGTAATTTGTTCAAATAACTTTTTATAAACAATTGCAAATGGCAAAACAAAAAACACGGGTATTTTTTTTTTCGATTTGCCTATGAATGGCATAGTTAGTTTGACGCTATCTCTTCTAGTTTTGGCCTGGGCCTTAATAAGTTAACATGCGAGGGTCTAGAACGAATTGCACAAATAATACAGGCGGCAGGCTAACGCGCGCGAGGAATTCGTCGGTCGCGCGAAGGTCTGACGGCATTCCCGTTAATGCGCGAAGTCTAAGCGATCGCGTCTAATAAAAGAAAAGTTGAGAGAGGGAAGTACTCACTCTTTCGCTTTATCGCTGCTACCTGCTTTGAGTCTATTACTGCCGCTGTATATCTGCTCTGCTGCTGCTGAATATCTGCTCTGCTGCTGCTGTATTTTTCCTTTGTTCTGCACTCTCACTCAGTATTTTCACTGGACTTCCGCGTGGTTCCAGAGTCTGGCGGTTACTCTGGTACTCAGATACTACTACCGCGACTTTTCGTGGTATCGCGTCGCTTCTACTCGTTTTCTTCTCCTTACAGTCGCGGGATTTTATCTTATTGGTCAATTTTGTTGCTAGGTCGGTTGTCAGCGCCGTTTATTTTATTATTTCAGCCCGCGCTATTTTACAACTGGTCGGTTTTTGGCACCTAATTTTCCTATTTCTTAGTCAGATAGCGTCGGTTTTGTCCTATTTGTTAACCCACCCCTATCCTTTTACCGATTGATTGGTTAAGTAGCGTCGTTTTGGTTCATTTGGCGATCTACTCCTATCCTATTACCAATTAGCAGTCGCTTAGTCGCGCGCGTCGGTCAGTTTCGCGTCGTTATCAGTTGTCTCTTTCTCACACGCGCTCGTTAGCCCTACCGATTTCCCCTCGCTCGCGTCCGATCGTACTCGTATCGGTTGTCTCGCTCGCTCTCATGCGCTCGGTTGTCCCTCTCTTGGTCTAGCCAGGTCTTCCTGGGGGAGTATCGGTCCGGGTTGTGAGTGCGCGAGTGGTTGTACGCGGGCGTAAGAGTCGTGCGTGTTAGTTTGGTAAACCCTGAGAAGTATTTTTTCGCGAGGTCTTAGATGTGTGCGAGTGGGCTATGGTATAACTGAGTTATCAGCCCAAATGACATCTATGCTTTTGTTACGAAAAGCATTTGTTTCGTCTTCAGCTTTTGATTTGGGATCTTCTTGATCAGTTGAGAATGCATAAGCGCTGTAGCCTAGCTTCAGCTTGCTCATATTTATCTAAAACGGAAAGCAAGGCAAACCAAGTATTAACCTAGAAAAATACACTATAAATGCTACATGCCAAGTTTATTCACCTTCACCGCCTTTCAATTCGACGGCCCACATTTTCCAATTCGAATTTGGCGCTTTAATGAGTTTAACAGACTCTTGAAAAACTTGATAAGGTCTTTTTGTGTAACGTGGATCTGGATATGGTGCTTGAAGTAGTCTTTTAGTCTTGTTATATTTGACGTAGGTGCCTGGTAAAATATTCATGTCGCATATACCTTCATCATTAATACAGCCAACAAATTCACAGATATAGAATTTATGTTTCGGTGTCTGCTTCTCCATACCTATAAAAATACTTTTTTAAGTGTTTTTTATATCAATACTTTAAGCATATTAATTAATTTTACGACATAGAATTTTAACAATTCAAGAAAATTTCTTATATGATCGACAATTTATAATCAAAAAACATTCTATTCAAATAGAAGAATTTATAAATTATATCAACTTTCATATTGTGCTAGAAAGTCTTACTTGATATATTGAACTTTTGTAAATATAAATATGCAAGATATTTCCCTGACCTGATCTATCACGATCTTGAATCAACTAAGTTTCATCTAAAGAGGTACGATATATCCAACAGCTCGAACAGTCAAAGCCTGTAAACTGGCGTCGGACGTCGGCGGAGAAGTGTTAGAAGACTAGGTTACAGTTGACGATCGGCGTATTCCAAGAAAAGTTCGTGTGTAGTGTAGAGTTATAAACACAAGGGATTATTGTCGTAAAGCGAATGTTAACGTTTTCAACACGCGTATGCTTGAGTGCAGTCTTGCCAAATTATCCTTTTATTAATTTGAATGGTTCTTGTAGACCAGAACAATGTTGCCAACTTAAATAATTGCATTTAAGAGGTTTTAATGCATACAGGTGATTTTATTTACAAAAATATTAGAACAAAGGCTTTATATAATTAGACTTAAGTAACTTATATAACTATTATAAAGCTTATTTACTACTACGATTAATAATTAACAAGTAATCGTAGTATTGAAAAATAAACAGCCAATTAATGTAGTTCTCAGAAAAATAATATAATAATTTTTTAAACAAACAAATGTAACTTTTTCTTTAGTGTAGAAACGGCAAATTTTTCTCCCTATGCAATAAATGGCATAATTAGTTTAGTGCTCTTCTATTCAATTTTAGCATAGATCTTAACGGGTTAAGTAGTAGATAAGCAATGTATGTTCTGGGACACAAAGGAGCCGACAAAGGATGCCGCCAATGTATAAGGGATATGTGTATCTTCTGGGACATAAAGGAGCCGCCCGATGAAGGTATTTGATGTACCTTTGACACCTCCCGCTGGGTACCTGAAAGGTAGTCGATGTAGCTAATGGGGCTCCTTCGACAGAGTGAGACCTCATGCTGAGTGTCTTAAAGGCATTTGATGTACCTTTGACACCTCCCGCTGAGTACCTAAAAGGTTATCGATGTAGCTTATGCATTGAAGATGCGCCGCCAATGCATATGGTATATGTGTATGTCCTGAGACAGAAGCCAGTGGGCCCTTCGACAAAGTGCCCCCCCCCCCATTCACCCACTCTCCCACCCACCTACAAAGATTGTTAAGGTAGGTTGCTGTAGAAGTCGTTGCTAAGAGTCTAAAGCACAATCGATGTTCCTTTTTAAACGAAGATGCTTTTTATAGCGTGCACTATCCTTTTTCAGGGTCACATTTAATTTAGGAAAACTTTCGACCACTCACACCATCTTGCACTCTTTCCAATAACGCTTTACCTCATGCTAAGGGTTAAAACGCATTCGATGTTCCTTTTTCAATGAAGATGCGTTCGAAAGTATGTATTACGCAGCAAGTGATTGGAGATAGAGTAATCTTAATGACGAATTGTCTGTCAGTCATTTTATTGCTTTTTGCCTTAGAGATAAGGTTTTTGAGTTAGCCTTGTTTAGTTCCGTTAACATCCCCCACATGCTAAGCGTCTAAAGCGAAATCAATAATCTTCTTCCTTTAAAGATTTTTATCAATTTGACTAGAGTTTCTTATGGAGAGTAGGTATCATCTTGATTTTTTCGAAAATCTTTTCCGGAGTCAATCGTTCGGTAGTGTTCAAGAAGAATACATCGACGAAGCATTTAGTATTTTTTAGTAACTGTTCTTTGTTTTTTATAAAACAAATTTAAAGAAATGCATAGTACACAAATAATTAGTACAATAAATGCCATGATTATTTTCATGGTTAATGTAAGTATTTTATGTATATTGTAACGGGGTTAATACCATTTATTTAATTTATGCGCAATCGTATCGAAGAGCGCGGGCGATTATCTACACGTTTAAATTTAAAAATCGGAGAGCAGGAGGGAACGGGTGTCAGTCAACCAACTATCTACTAACGTGAAATAAATACGTCGAAATTACTGTTAATATCACATACGGGATCGTTTATTTCCTCTAAACTTTACAGTTAGTGTTTGTGTGTTGTCACACTTTTCCGATTTGAGGGAGGCACAGCGTAATCAAACATTACCATCCTTCTCACTGGGCACCAACTGGTTGGCATAGCCCACTATCTTTTACTCCTTCGCTTTCAAACATTTTTGGAGATCCGGAAGTCAAGTTTGCTGCGACATCCCTGACGTACACAGCGAGTCGGAACCTTTTTCATCTAAGGCGGCGACCTCCTCGAGAGGAGTACCGATCTTTTCAAGGTTCAACGCTCAAGGAGAGCGGAACTAAAGGCTTGACCCTCGGTTTGGGCGCGACGGGACTCTAGTTGCCCCAACGTCTACTGCGTCGGAAGCACGCAGCATACAAATCTTATGAGATTTGCTTGACCTGGTACCACTACCCCGCAGAGGCCAACCCAAATTGGGATGTCAGAAGAGAAACTTAGTTAGGACAGCCAGAGGGAGTTCCTAAGACGATCAACCAACTAAGCCTCCCCTCTTGGGCTCGCGTTCGAAAAACATTCCACCCTGCGTACCTGTATTAAGGGATTTCTCCCACGACTCACAGATCCATCGCTTCGACGTGCCGAGGCACATCTTCCCATTGCGTTTCGGTCATCCCCGCTCACGCTGGTGGGTATCTGTCATTCGAAAGGTTGTTTTTACGCCGTTTGTCCCAAAGTCAGATCTCGCTTTCTAAAGAATGGTTTTATGACTTGGCTGATACTGATATTTGCTTTTTCGATTTGGTTTTTGACTTGTTATGTCAGGGCGGGGTCTCGTCTAGCCGACAAGGCGATTCCCCAGGCAGTTTTCATTATTCTTGTCGGTCATGCTACGCATTCCGTTCAAAACTCCGTCGTTGGATCAAATGGGGCAATTTGCGTTCGAGTATTCAAGCTTCAGAATTTAGTTCTGAAGTTGACGTTCAAAAATTATCGTTCAAAAATTTCAAGCTTTATAAGCTTGTCTGGGTTCAAGATTTCAAAAATTCAAAAATTAGGTTATTGTGGGAGTTTTTGTCCTTTGGTCAGGGACCTTGTAAGAGGCGGCGTCTTTCTACCATAGTTCGTGACTATTTTTCTGCGCTTTCTCTTTGTTATAGATGCTCCTCCCTCTCTGGGTTCTATGACTTTTCTATCAAAGTCTTCAAAGGCTTTGTAGATTTTCCTGCTAGATACTAGGGCCGTTTCCGGGCAAGGCCATGTATGACCCTCCTTTTCGACAGCCTCTATTAATGGCTTCCTTAGTTCCCTTATATCTTCGCAGTTAAAGAGAATATGATTTTCGCTTTCTATTTCACCACAACTACACAGTTGGTTTTCGCATAGTCCTCTTTTGTGGAGGTATGAATTAAAAGCGCCATGTCCAGTCATAAACTGGACTGTGTAGTGATTGGGATTTAGCCACCTCTTCTTTAATCTGACCTTGATTACTGGGAAGTAGCAGTACGTTCTCCTGCCATTTGTGGCTGACTGCCATCTCTCCTGCCATACCCTTTCGATTTCATCGTTGATGAGTTGTATGGCTTTCGAGATTTTTAGTCTGCCCGATCGAAGTTCTTCGGTTTTAATTTGGATGCCGTGCATTTTAATCGATTTCCCTTTCCTGACGCAGTACTTTGCAACTCTCGCGTCGAGCTCTAGAGCTATTGGTCGAGAGGCTGCTAGCACATGCGTCGCTTCATGAGAGATCGATTTGTAGGCTTTGAGTGTTCTGCAAAGAACTGATCGCTGCAATCTTTCTAAAGCAGATTGTTGTTTGATGTTAGTTCTTTGCCACCAGCCCGCAGCGGCATATGTAACTTTCGATAATAGGAAACCATTATATATCTTTTTCATGGAATTGAATTTTAGGCCCCAGTTCGCTTTTGCTATTTTACTTAGCTTGAAGTAGGTGTTATTACAGTCTTGAACTACGTTTCGAATATGTTCTTCCAATCGGAAGCCCTTCGAGATCGTGATTCCTAGGTACTTGACTGTTTTGTGCGTTCTAATGTTGTCTTTCCCAATTTTGACTGTAGGGTTCCTATTCTCGCTTAGCTGGCCTTTAAGCCATATTAGTGCTGACTTTTCCACTGCCAACTTCATTTTGTCAGACTTGCACCAGTTCATCATTATATTAATGATTTCTTGGGCTTGTCTTTCAAGATCAATGCGTGTCTTCGCCTTAATGATAGGAAGTACATCGTCTGCGTAGGCTTGTACTTCGTATCCTGCGTCCCTGATTGCCCGGAGTGGTTTGTCAAAGATGACATTCCAGCCTACCGGCCCAAATACTGAATCCTGTGGGCACCCCTTCGTCACTGTTTTCAGTGTTTCTTCGAAGTGAGCATATATGCCCACCTCTCGATCACTGAAGTAGCTCTGGAGGAGCTTGTAGATGTTCTTCGGGCAATTTCTTTCTTTCAATTGGGAAAGCAGGCTTGGCCACCATAAGGCGTCGAATGCTCCTGAGACGTCCAGTGGAATAGCGGCTACGTACTTGGTCGACGGATCAGATTCTGCCTCTTCTACTATTTCATGTAGTCTTCTAATGGCGTCCGCTGTAGATCTATTTGCCTTAAAGCCAAATTGATCTTCCGAAGACCAGTCCGAGCTATTAAGAATGTTGGATATTCTTTGAATCACAAGCCTCTCGAGTGTCTTCCCCGCTATAGGGAGTAGACATACAGGTCTATATGATTTAATCTCGTTCTCGGGTTTTTCAACCCCTTTGAGTAACGTGATTAGCATTCCACTTTTCCATCTTCTGGGGAACACTCCGCATTTTAAGCAGGCGTTGAAAAGTCGCGTCAGTTCCTGGTGTAATGGTTTTGCGTTAACAAGCATCTCTGACTCTATTTTATCTTTGTCTGGTGATTTCCCTGGCTTGTTCGCTCTAAGGGCCATTTCGACTTCCCTTGTTAGGAAAGGCATTGCGTCGCCGGTTGTTGGAACCTCCCGCATATATCTACGAATTTCTGCATGTGCATCGTTTTCGCAGCTTGGGTCGTCATCAGGCATTAATCCTTCTAGTAAAGCCATGCTTGTTTCTTTCCAGTCTTTTGTAACTGAACCATTACGGTTAACCGTGCACATTGCTTTTGAGATTCTGACTTTGTTGGATGCTTGTTTGTATGGATACGCCCAAGCGTTCTTTTCGCTTTCAATAGTGCAGAAGTCCCGCCAGCTATTGCTTTTGGCTCTTTTAATATCCGTTGCATATTGGGAATTCATTTGACTCAATTTTCCAAGTGATCTCTGGAGGGTTTTCCTTTGTTTTATATTCGGTCCTTCCTTGTTTTTCAGAGCAGCGATTTTTTGTTGTCTTTGTATCGCTCGCTTCTTACTTCGCAAATCAGGATTCCACCAGGGTTGAGAGCGCGTTCTTCTCATTTTTGATGGAATAGAGTCCTTTGCTGCCCTTATCAGAACCTCTTCAAATTTTGAAACATATGTTTCAATGTCTTTAGGGGTTTCTAAGGGGAGTTTAGAAAGGTTCTCTTTCTTGAATTTACAAAGTCTCCCGAATTTCTCCCAATCAGCTTTTCTCATGTTAAACCTTGGTTCTAATCTTTCTTCGGTTCGTATGAGTCTGGCTGGTTGTGAGGCAAAATCCAGTTCAATCACTATGGGCCTGTGGTCACTGGTGGTCCATTCTTTCACCGCCCAGCTAGTCAAGAGGTTTGACAGATTAGATGTGTGTAAGGTTACATCGATGTCCGTCTCACCCCTCGCACTACGGCACGTTGGAAGTTGGTCCCTCCTGTTGGCCACTATTAGCCCGAATTGGTCTATGAATTCTTCAAGGACTATTCCATTCTTGTCCTGTGTGTTAGACCAGATCTTTGACTTGGCATTTGCATCCATTCCAATTAAGACTCTTTTGCCTTTCAATTGCTTTAGAGTCTCAGCTAGTTTGTCAAGATAGGTCTTCCTGCTGTGGCTGAACTGGCAGTAGATGCTTATGAAATAAATTTCACCAAAGGTTCCGACTATTTGTGCGCAAACATAATGGGAGTCACACAGATTAGAAATCTTGGTAGCGGTGACTTTTTGCGGATTGTAAAGTATCGCAGCTTGAATCTTTTCGCCCTTTTTGGTTCCATGAATAGCTGCGATGCTGCCCATATCTGAAATCGCGTTATTCCAGTGATATGGTTCTTGCACGAGTGCCACCTGTATGTCAAGATTTCTGTCTGTCATGATTTCTCCCAGCTCATCGTTGGCTACTTGCCTTTTGTTGAGGTTCAATTGTATGATCCTCAATTTCGGGCCCAGTTCGGGGTTTTGTTGTGCGTTCAATTTAAACCTTTTAACTGGTGGGTAATCGTCTTTGCTTTCGTCATTGTTTGGTTGCGAGGGAAACTGAGTGGACACCGGAGTGTTAGAAGAGTGCTCTGGTTTCTCAACGGTCGTCTCCTGCTTACGTTTCCTCGCTTTGTTATACCTAGAGTGGTTGACCATATCGCTTTCAAGGTACAACGCAATGTCTAGTTATATTTTTCCTCCTTTGGGATCGCTGCTGGCGATTCTGGAGGGTAGCTTTCGATTTTAGTCCTGGCGTTAACGTGCGCGTTCAATTAAGCAAGTGGCGTTCGAGTGCGAGTAGTGAGTGCTTGTGTGTTGACGTGAGCTTCTTTAGTTACCTTTGCGGGTTTCTCCATGGTTTTCCATGGCTCTTTTATTTACAATTTGATTAAGCTAGTTATTTTTCTAGCGATTTAATCTATTATTAGATTATTTATTTTGATTTTGTTTATTTTATTTTATTTTATTTCTTTTTGTTTCTTTTTGATTTGATTTAGAGATTTTGAATCTGGGCTTAAATCTGTAATTTCTGTAATTTTTTATTTTTTCTTATTTATTTTACTTTGATTGGTAACTTTCTTACTATTTTCTATTTACTACACTACTGCTTATACTATTGCTTAAATTATTGTTAACTACTTAAGAACCAATATAATTATAATATAACTTAAAACTAATTACGAGTGTACCAGCGTGTTTTTATTTCACGCTGGGTTTGATTTTTAATCAAACCTCGTTTGGTCAAGTCCGGGTTAGGTGTTAGACGAATTGCAACCAAAGTAGCATTTGAGTGAGCATGTCGGGTTTCCGCCTTTACTATCATCTTAGCCTGTGTTCGCCATTAGCAGCACTGGATCTGATGGACATTTAGTGCATGGTTTTCGCTTTCAAAGAGAGCTGACAGCCACTAATTTCGCTTTCAATTGCAAAATTGCTTTCGCTATTAGGGCTTAAACAATTCCTTAGCAGGAAGGATGCTGCCCTTGTGTGGAAATATTTTTCCTAAGGGTTTTGGCATCCGTAGTGCGTTCTAGTCATCGAGAGTTACTCGGCCCAATGGACTGTTCTCTCGCACAATTGGTGTCGGGCCTTACTCCGGGAACTCGAGGCAAAGAACTTTGGGTGGCTGCTATGACCACGGCCGCGACTCTTTACCCACAGTAGTGGCACCTACCGATTGCCAGTCGATAGGGAGTAATTTATTACCTACCCGAATTAAATTCGGATTGCCGGGACCATTGGTCCTCTGCAACTAGCTCCCGGAGCGGTCTCCCGTCCTCTAAGAGGGCGCGCAGTACCACAATCCTAAGAGATTTCCCCTCAAGTGACTCCCGGATTTTGGCTTTTCTGGGCTCGAGTTGAGCTCTTGGGGTGTAGTAGACTCCGCGTTGAATGTTTGGGCGTTTACAGGCCGCACCTCACCACGTATTGTCATGGTCCGTGTTGTTTGTTTTGTTTGGCCGGTTGGCCTATTGCCCTGGGGCAAGCGTTGTGTGTTTTGCCTACTGTTTCTTTACAGAGACAGCGTTTTCAGCTCCACCATGTGAAGGTACACACATTCGCACATGTGATTGCAAGTCTTCGTTCAAATATACATTGCATTCACTTCGGGTCGACTAGCATTAGCTGCTTGTCGAGGGCAATCGGTGACGCATTTTGTACTTCAGCATTTGTATATGCCCGTACACAAAAGAGAGAAGTTTTCGACGTCCTCTTCCAAAACAACGAGTTGTTTGTTTGCGGAGTCTCCGTTCTCTGCTAAGGAAGACTATTACTGTCCCCCGCTTTGACAAAAGATTTTTGCACAAAGTGACCTGGCCAGCCTCGCGGCTGGCCATATGGTGCACTATATGAATCATCCATGTTTTTGCTAAGCGGATTATAATCGAGCTTCCTGAGAGCGTCGTGATTGCAACCGCCCCTCTAAACTTTACAATATATTAGGCCCACGTGTTTATGTTTACAAGGCGTGCGCACGACAACAACATGCAGTGTCGGATCGCTCGCCGCTCTTTGTTCGCCGAGTTATTACATGCACGATTATTTTGAGTACGAGAGACTAGTTATAGACAATTCTACTACGATCGCGAGATTAAGCTGACCAGCTTACCTTATTATCAGTCGCACGGAGAACGAAAGAAAAAGTTCGTAGACGTGACTCGGGGAAACCTGCTTCTGCGGTCGATCGGCCCTCGCTATCGATTTCGCCCTCGATGGCGAAACTCCTCACACGCGCACGCTTACACGCACTCGTCTATATCGGGTGATGGCACAGTTTATGTCTCTCCTTATTAATTCGTTTCAGCACTCAGGAAAGCTCGGGAAACGTCAAATGTATTTGTTGCACAGCTCTGCGATCGGGTTCTAATCCTCGACTTTGCGACTAGACGTATCGGTAGTTAGTCCTCCACTATCGGTTAAGGTGGTTTAATTCAGCCGGCTCACTTCAGCATTCGGAAGCTCTCGCCTTTGATAATTGCCGCTGGATGTTTTTATAGCTAATCCTAGACTGGTTCGTTTTCATTCGCGCGCGTTCCGTCGCGTCTCGTACCGAATTCCCTCAGTACATTTTGCCCCAACCGGCAGGTGCTGCCCTCGCCGGTAGCCACATAGTTGGGCTGTTAGCGCTAATACGACGTTTACCGTCACAATTTATTCTATTAATTATTCAAGATAGTTTTTATAATAAATTTTTTATTTTTTAGACTCCGTCGATCCTGCTAGCTAGTTCACCGACTAGCATATTTTATTATTTATTGATTGCTATTTTAAGAGTGGTAAGCATTTTTTATATATATAAAATATATTTATTTTTAATCATTTTATTTTTTCTTTCAGCTAAATATAATCGTGACGGAGCCGTCGCATAGGCGATATATTCAACATATATTAGAAGTAGTTATAAAGGTATGTATATATATATAAATAATTATATTTAAATAAGTATATTTAAATAAGTATATATATTTTTTTTTCTTAGTTACAGAGCGATGTTGAGAGAATAGAAAGGGCTGCGGCCGAAAAAGCTGCAGCTGAAAGGGCCGCGGCTGAAAGGACAGCAAAGGCCGCAAAATATATTGCTGAAAGGGTTGAAAGGGCTACTAAAGCTGTAGCCGAAAAGGCTGCGAGGGCTGCGACCGAAACAACAGCCGTAAAAGCACCCAAAAAAAGATGTGTAAACGCTGTTCCGTTAGCAGCGTTTACATCTCTTCCACCAAAGAAGAAATTTCTTAAGGTAAGATTATTTATTATTATAGATAAATACATTTTTTTATTGAATAACTAAATTTTTAAAAATGAATATTATTTTTTAGATGAATGTTGCTACTGATGCTGTGGATAGATATCCCATGAGTAGCATCGAAAATGCCCTTCCAACGGCAAACATCGCTACCAGCAGCAGCAGCAGCAGCAGCAGCAGTAGCAGCATGACTGTTACTACCACTAATACCACGAGCACGCAGAAAGTGGTACCGAAGGTGAAATCTATTGAAAGCATCACGGACCCTAGTGTATTTTCTTGTTTTAATAAGAAACCTACACGACCTAGCAAACCATGTGGTAAGAAAAACAATAAAAAAATTAAAAAAAAATTTTTGTAATTTAATGAAATTGTATATTTAATAAAATGTATTGATATTAAATTAAATAAATTAATTTAAATAAAAAAAAAATATACCGGGTGTTCCAGACCATCCGTACAGCCATTTTAAAATCGAAAATTCGTGTTTTTGTGAAAAATGTTTCAGATGAAAGTTGTTTACAACAAAGGGGGCCATCTATCTGTATAATTAGTTTTGACCTTGAACATCGTTTTTAAGGTCATTTGAAGGTCGAATTGTTTTTTTAAATGAGAACCTCTATTTTTGAGACCGGATTCGGAAAGAGCGGGAAATTTTACGTCCAAAACGGTATTTTTTAATTTTTTTTCATGGCCTTGAGAAGGTCGATTTAAGGTCAAATACTTGAAAAACTGCCTAAAAGCGTTTTTTTTAATTTTTAAGATATCGAAAAATGACCTCTACAAAATTTGTTCAAAACAGAGTGGGCCACCCAATGCACCAAAAACCTTTGACCTTTAACCTCATTTTGAAGGTCATTTCAAGGTCGAAGTGTTTTTTGTAATGGAAACCCCGCTTTTTGACCCCGGATTCGCACATAGCGCGAAATCCGACGTTTGGATAAGGTATTATATTGAGTTTCGCGCTATGTGCGAATCCGGGGTAAAAAGCGGGGTTTCCATTACAAAAAACACTTCGACCTTGAAATGACCTTCAAAATGAGGTTGAAGGTCAAAGGTTTTTGGTGCATTGGGTGGCCCACTCTGTTTTTAACAAATTTTGTAGAGGTCATTTTTCGATATCTTAAAAATTAAAAAAACGCTTTTAGGCAGTTTTTTAAGTATTGACCTTAAATCGACCTTCTCAAGGCCATGAAAAAAAATTAAAAAATACTGTTTTGGACGTAATATTTCCCGCTCTTTCCGAATCCGGTCTCAAAAATAGGGGTTCTCATTTAAAAAAAACAATTCGACCTTTAAATGACCTTGAAAACGATGTTCAAGGTCAAAACTAATTATACAGATAGATGACCCTCTTTGTTGTAAACAACTTTCATCTGAAACATTTTTCACAAAAACACGAATTTTCGATTTTAAAATGGCTGTACGGATGGTCTGGAACACCCGGTATATATATATATCTCTCTCTCTCCCTCCTTTCCTCTCTCACTCTCCTTCGACAGTAGGGTACTCAGTAAATATGGTGACTACGTGCAAGTCCTAGGAGAGGGGGTAGCGTCTCTAGCTGCTTGCTAGGAACGTGCACCTTATAGCCCTTGGAGAGGGGGGTAGCGTCTCTAGCTGCTTGCTACGAGCGTGCGCCGTATAGTCCTTGAAGAGGGCGATAGCGTCTCTAGCTTGCTAGACGCATACGCTGTATAGTGTGGATGCTGCTCTCTCTCTCTCTCTCGCTCTCCTTCGATAGTAGGGCATGTGGTCCCTTGGAGAGAGGGTAACATATAGCTTGGTAAGCTATATGCTGCTCTCTCGCTTTCTCTCTCTTATTTTTTCTCCAAGCAAGCGCTATAGTAGTTTCATTAGATTTCGGAAACCTTTCAACCTCACAGTTAATTTTATTTGAATATTAATTAATAAAACTTATAGAATTTTCGTTTAATTATTAATTTATTGTTCATTCATCTATACATTGAATATAATACAGTCTGTCTATAATCTTTATTTTCAGTAGTTAACATCGCTATATTGAAATATTGAGTTGAATTTTTATATGTAATATTGTCAATTTCATCAATACCTTCCATTTCAGATTGCTTCCGTCTAGCTTTTATTATATAAACAATCTTTGTGCATCTGTAACGATATATACAAAGTTAGCTGGTTTATTGTAATGATATGTACATATTGTTTCTAATGGGTAAGGTAATGCGCTCATTGGTGGACATCTCATCTCGCTTTCAAGTTCTAAAATTTTTCTGAAAAAGGAAAAAAAATTTTTAATTAATAATGATTTTAATTTCTAACAAAAAAAAATAAAAATACTTACTTGTCAGGTAAAATGTTTTGTAACCATTGTTTCTTTTTTTAACCTTTTACATAAATATTTCTAGAATTATTTAAATGATTGTTTAGTACACGTGCTAAATTTTTATATGGAATAAGACCGGATCTCCAAAATAAACCATGATGACACGTTTCTAAGAAATGATTCACTTTTCGACACTTGAAAGGAAGTTGAAACCAATGATATGGTGGTTGGAAGAAAAACACAGTTGGAACAGTATCTACATCTAATGGTAGATATGCGAGTTCTTTACAAACAAAAGTCTCGTTTAAACTTTGAAAGCCTTGAAAATCTATTACGAAATCCATTTGAAAATATGCTGAAGTTAATGTGAACTCTATTAGTTCCCAAAACCGTTATGAGAGTAAAGGCACGTGTTTTTTCTATATAAAGCCTATACCTCACTATTCGAAAGTAGAGGGCGTCATAGTCACCATACCTCACCATTCGAAAGTATAGGGCGTCATAGTTACTATATAATATGAGTATACGTAGTTTTTATTAAATTCCAACAATATATATAATTTATTTTTTTTTATTGAAAAGTATTGTATACATTGATTACATAATGTCTTGTTAATTTCAAACTAATTTTTTAACACCACCACTAATTGGGTTACTATATATTGTACAATACGGTCGTGTAATATTAAGCAGTAGGCTGCAGTATCTTCAGGAAAATCAGTCCGAGTTTCAAATTCTAGGCGAACATCGACTGGCGCGCTTTTTAATGTTTCATTTTGTTTGGAGCAGTCTATAACTATTAGCGGCACTTTGTTAATGAAATCTTTTTTATTGAGTAACAGCTCGTTTTCTTTACCATAATAAGCGTTTTGAAAATTAGTATACATATCGTAGAGAACAACATACTGATTTTGATTGATATTCAAATTGAGATTTCCATACGGATAGCATTGTGAATTGAGGAATAGCTTCACATTACTAATATTACAATGATCAAAATTACTAGAATTAACACTCGCTGAACTTTTACGTTTAGTTTGAAAAGCTAAAATAACAAAGCGAGGTTTTTCCAATTGATTGGAAGTCTTAACACTCCAAACATGCTTTGATGTACGTGGTAATTTTGGATACTCATACATTTCCCAAGTACGATAACTCATTGTAATTGCACGATCTCGTCCAATCTCATTGAGTAATTTGATTTTTTCTTTGTCTGCAACTATCACATATGGTATCAACCATTCAACCTTAGTTAAAGTAATTTTTGATTTTTCTGAAGCATCAGGATTCCTTACTGGAATACTTAAAATAGCATTCAAATCATCTCTTAATCTTGTGAGAATAAGTTCATGCTTGACATTGACTACAATTTTCCGATAATCTTCAGCAAAGCCCATCAACATACTGAGAGGTATAGTAACATCAAAAAAACCTAGAGCATTACATATTAAAACTTCATTGTTATCACCATTCCATCCGGCATTTTCAGCGATAGAACTCTGACATGAATTGAGTGAAAGCCAATTTTTCATGAGGGTTGTTAAGCCTACATTTTTTACTTTATCAATTTCAATAGCATTTATTTCATATCGTATTTCCTCGAACAAATGACAGAGGGCGTTGTTGACTAATAAAGTGTTCTCCACTGGCGTAGTACCGTCCGGCTTGGTCAACCTACCACAAATATGAAGCATAGTGCGCGATGGAAGCAGAGATAAATCTTGATGTTGGATTACTATACTATATGAATTTCATCGCTATTATTGAAATATGATAATAAGGCTGATGCGCATGAACTTCATAATGAGCTATAGACTCATCGAAAGCGACAGCTGAATGAATGTCTAGAATTCCCTCCATATTGTTGTTGTTTTATACAACACACTAATATGCACAATATTTTCTTTCACGATTTTCGACGACTTTTAGTCTCAAGCTCAACCTCTCTGAGGTGTGAGCGGTCTGATAGCTCGCTGTTGACGGGCTGTTGATTGACATTTTTGTCTTTTAGTATAGCCTCGGCCACTCTTTATATTGTAAATGATACCCATTACTAATATATAGTCTTTATATGTACTCGCACTGTGATGACTTCTCCTCGAAAGTTAACTAGGTTTCCGTCTTCATCAACTATACGAATTTGAAAATGATCAATGCTCCTCACAGCGACTGGAAGGTAAATGACGTGAGAGGGAACTTCTATAATCTTATATCCAGGTGGGACTGCTGGGAAAAATTCATATATAGTATGTACTTTGCGATCGTTTATGTAAGAGCCTGTAGTAATATTACACTCTACACGTAAAGCGTTGACTTTGAATATAGTGACGGGTAGTCAGAACTATGTGTTTCGTTTTCAACGAGCGTGCGTTTAGTGAAGCCTAAAATTGATCCAATAGAATCTTCTGGTTCAAAATGTATTTTTTGATTGCACTGAATGACACTACATAAAGTATTATTATTTGGTTTCAGTATAAACGATATACCTTTAGGTGCTAATGCTTCTTTGAGAAAGCTTTCAATATCTTCTATTTCGTAGCTACCAGTCGGTAAAGTGATAGCTTCTTGACCTTCAATGTAAAATTTATTATAACCAACGTCAATGTTTGGTATTGAATTAAATGTTAATAGCTCAACTAGACCAAGAACGTATTTTTTGTTTGGTATCAATTCGATCGGTGAAAAATAATATGATTCGAGTACAGATGATGTTCCAAAGAGACTCATTGTCAGTGGATTCTCCATGACAGATTCATAACAAATGATAGTCATTCGTCGAATGAGTATTTTTTATACTAGTTGACTTTTCTATAGTTTGTTTAAAAGAAATTTGAGACAAAGATGGCCGCAATTATATGTATTAAAATATTGATATCTAATATAATTATACATGATTCTATTAACTTTGAGATAAAGCAATAGATCTATAAGCGGCTGTAGATTACAAAACTATCAAAATATATAACCTCATCCCCTTTCTTTTTATATGCTACCCAATGAGTACCTGGTCCCCGTTTATTATCTAAATTTACAATGACTGTCTCTTGATATCGAGGTCCATCGGTCGGTAGAGCATCACGCATAAAAACACCTCGAAAATTTGCAATTTTTAGTATTTTAGCATATTTTCTTATATCATGATCTGTCAGTGCTCGATTAGGTAAAGTTACTTCGAGTTTTTTTTTTAAACCTTTTCCACTTGAATATGGTTTCAGATGAAGACCATAACCTTTACGATGTGGTTTCAAATAAAGTCCTTGACCAATAGCAATAGCTTCCATAGTTTTATTGTGTCTATGAGCTTCTTTCAATTAATTTTGAGCGGTCTTAGCACTGTTAACGGCTCACTATGGGCTAAAATGAAAAATGTTGTGACAAAATAAAATTGCATGCGATAGAAACACGATATGGAAATGAATCAAAGGCTGTTTTAAAGCTGAAGTGATGCTGAATACAGGAAAATTATTCCGATTCAAAAATATTCAATTTGACCTTGAAAATTTCAAGGTCAAAGTCACAACTTTCACAAAAAAAACTACTTTAACGTTTTTCAACACACTCAGCGATTTTCTTTTGAAAAAGTAAGACAGCCGTTGTGTAGGCCTTGAAAAACTACATCTAAAAACGCTCTTCAAAAAATTTTTTTCAATTATTGGTCATCGAGGTACGTATCCTGAAAGGTACACATTTTTTCAAGTAGAAAAACTCGGAAACAATCTGGGAGAGCGAAAAAATATCTCATACAAAAGTTCTTTAACATTGAAGGGGCCATATTTCTGTAACATTTATATTGACCTTGAACATGTTTCGTCAAGGTAATTTCTAGGTCAAGGGGTTTTTTCGACAGAAACACCTACTTTTATCGTGGATTCGAATTCTGCATGAAATTCTACGTATAAAAAAATGCTGTCACCCCCTATTAATCCATTAATATACCCATAATAACCCTACGGCAATGGTAATAACCCCCAAATAAGAACTTCCCCCCTAATAATCCAATGGCAATACTATGAATTCCCGAATAACCCAATAGCAGTACTAGCAACCCTCAATGACCGGATGAAAAGTACGAATTTCGCGTACACACACACATTCACACCTATAGTGGTAGTTTTAGTAAGAGTATGTCACAATTAAAACAAAACAAAAATAATAGAAACGAAAAGATTCTTGTTTATACAACACATACTTACAATCTAATGAAATACATTTAAATGTCTATAACAATATCACAGTCTAATTCATCGATCGAATATATTTCAGTTTCTTCTTGTTCATTACATTCTTCATCCGACTGTGTATTTTGACTATCTTCGGATACATTGCTATTTGCATTTGGTCTGTAAATATTAAATGGCAATATAATATTGATTGATAATGAATCAGAATATAAAACCATTTCTAACCATTTCCGAGTTTTTCTACTTGAAAAAATGTGTACCTTTCAGGATACGTACCTCGATGACTAATAATTGAAAAAAATTTGTTGAAGAGCGTTTTTAGATGTAGTTTTTCAAGGCCTACACAATGGCTGTCTTACTTTTTCAAAAGAAAATCGCTGAGTGTGTTAAAAAACGTTAAAGTGGTTTTTTTTTGTGAATGTTGTGACTTTGACCTTGAAATTTTCAAGGTCAAATTGAATATTTTTGAATCGGAATAATTTTCCTGTATTCAGCATCACTTCAGCTTTAAAACAGCCTTTGATTCATTTTCATATCGTGTTTCTATCGCATGCAATTTTATTTTGTCACAATATTTTTCATTTTAGCCCATAGTGCGGCTTTTGCTATTGAAGCAGCTCCTCCAGCTAAAGCTCCAATGGCGCTCAAAGCGGCAAATAATGGAATTAAAAAAGGAAGAGCTCCACCCACTTTACTAGGAATTGGTAGAATATGTAACGGTCCTATATATGAGCTATTTATTAAATCACTGAATGACTGCAACTAGTCTAACGTATCTATCTGTTTAGTCAAAATCAATACATTAAGCCGCGCTACCTCACTGTTTACGCGACTGTATACAAATAAGAGTCGAATCAAAATAAACAGCGTGACGTCACAAAATAATAGACATAGATATAATGATTCATGATATTAAGAAAAATATGTTAATTATAGATAATTTTAATATAACAAAGTATTGATTATATATATTTTAGCATGTAGATTAATAATATTATAACAAAATTCTCATTCAATCAATATGCAAAAGTTGATTTATTTATTAACATATGAAATATTAAAAAAATATGAATAATTTATATGCAAAATGAATAAGCATAGAACATGAGTAAGAATTGGTTTCATTAATAACAGCTGAATAATAACTGTTATTAATAAATAAATAATTAATAATTTATTTAAACAATAAGCTATATATAGAACGAAAATATTAAGTTAATACTTGATAATGATAACCTTATGATTTAGAAATCTTAGATAATTAATCTAATAATTGCATATTAAGATTAGAAAAAACCGTTACAAATATGAAAAATTAGTCATAATTCAAATGTTATTAATTAATTTAAATAATTAATTTTGGAGAATACTCCCAAAATTAATCAACTATAAAGTTATATGAAATTTAATAATTTTCTATTGTAAATATTGTAATATCATGTTAATTAACTTTATTAGTTAATAACTTTTGACGACACTATTGGCGATAATTACATATTGTATAAAATCAACAAATAACTAATTCTGTAAAGTTTACATGTGTTAAAAACTTAATATTAATGGTTATTTACTTGTAAATTAAGAAAAACTCATTTCTCAAAATTCGCGAATGTCTCTCGAATTTTCGATGACATCTCTCCTGCAAAAATAAGCGGGAAAATCTGTGTATAAATAGGTCCACTTTTGCACAGGCTAGCATTCACTTCTAGCCTTGCAAGGTGAGCGCATGAGTCTGAATAAACTTGGATTAATACCTAAGTTCTTTCTCTCATTGTGATTAACTAAGCAAGACTATCCTTTCCTTATAATTTGAGCTCGACTTATAGAACTTCTCGCGCTATAAGAAACTTGGGCCGAATTATATCCTATCAAAGAAAGACTTTAGCTCTGCTTATGGGACAATTCGCACCATAAGAAACTAGGGCATTGTCTGACTTTCCTCGAAATATTGCACTTACTTATGTATATTTGATTTACTTATTTATTATATTTGATTGATTTATCTATTTTCTTGACTATTAGAGTAAAATCATTGGAAACAAATTCTTACTCATTAGCTAGTTTACGAGAGTTTGAATTATTTTATTTATAAGTGATACGAATATCACAAATACGAGGCATATTTATATTTTTTTGTTCCTTGAGGTGAGCAGACGTGAAACCACTGTGCTCTACCGGAAAATCCATAGTAATAGCCAATCAAGTAAAGTGACAGTTACAGTTCAAAATAACCATAACAGAACAGCAAAACAAAAACAAAACAACGGCCGAAATGGCCACTCAAAGTGGGGAAAATTTAACAACATTAAATGAACATCAAATTGAAAAATGGAATACTGTAAATAATAAAAGACGCCGAAGCAGTCCAGAATTTCTAACTAAATTTAAAAGACAACAAACACAATTAACCGACTACTGGCTAAGCAATACAAACAATAAATACGAAATACTCCAAAACAATAAAGAAAATCAAAGTAAAGAAGAAAACATAGTGAACAATGAAGAAAACAAGTTAAATAACAAATCTCCTCCGATTTTCGTCTACAATGTAGAAAATATCAAACCACTAGAAAACATGTTAAATACAATAGCTAAAGACAATTATACACTAAAAGTTATTGGACAAAATAAAGTTAAAATCCAGCCGACAATCTCGGAAAAATATTTGCCAATTATCAAAGCACTCAAAGAAAAAAACACACAATTTTACACCTATCAGCGGAAAGAAGAGAAGGGATTCAAAGTTATTCTAAGAAGTATCCACCCATCAGTTGACATTGAGGAGTTAAAAACTTCCATCGAAGAATACGGACATAAGGTGTTGAACATCCGGAATATTAGACATCGGGTGACAAAAATTCCACTACCACTATTCGCGGTGGAAATCGAACAAGACTACAAAAGTCAAGACATCTACAAGGTAACCAAGCTATTACACACAGTGATAAAGTTCGAACCGCCGAATGTTAAAAGAGAGATTCCACAGTGCCATAAATGTCAAGAACTTGGGCACACAAAAAATTATTGTTACAAAAGTGCAATTTGTGTTAAATGTGCAGAACAACATGCAACGGAAAACTGTCCTATGAAGGAAAGAATTGCAGAAGTAAGATGTGCAAATTGCCAAGGAAATCATACGGCAAGCTACAAAGGATGTCCGATTCGCAAACAACTGCAGCAAAAACTGTTTCCCAAATTAAGAGAAAAAATACTAGTTACAAACAGTAAACAAGCTCAAATAAATACTAATACTAATAACAGTTCAAATTTAAATGCCAACAAAACTAGACCGAACACAACATATGCTCAAGCAACATCAAAACAAAACGATCAAAACGTAACAGTAGAAACAGACGAATTAAATGCCCAGTCCGAGCGAAGCAAACACTCCGGCAACAATAACAACAATAACACAAATAAACTTGAACGCATGATGGAGCAGCTGATGCAGAGAATGGACTCTATGCTTAATCTCTTAACAGTATTAGTAAATAAAATAGCACAATGAACAGCTTAAAACTCGCTATCTGGAACGCAAACGGCCTTATGCAAAGACATCTGGAGTTGAAAGCATTCTTAATACATGAAAACATAGACATCATACTGGTATCAGAAACACATTTCACAAGCAAGAACTATCTCAGCATCCCAAACTACACAGTATATACAACAAACCACCCACTTAATAAAGCACACGGAGGTACGGCAATTATAATTAAAACAAAAATAAATCATTACTTTCATTCACAGACTATCGAAACCTACCTACAAGCGACGAGTGTAGTCATCAAGGATAAATATGGACCGATAACTATATCAGCTATCTACTGTCCCCCAAATAAAACAATAACAAAAGAAAACTGGACAGATTTCTTTCATTCACTGGGAAACCGCTTTATAGCAGGAGGCGATTATAATGCTAAACACCCATGGTGGGGATCGCGATCACCAACTCCAACATACAGAGGAAAAGTTCTGTACGAAATACTGCAAGCAAATAACTACACTCCAATATCCACGGGAGAACCAACATACTGGCCAGCAGACGTTAAAAAGCTTCCAGATCTAATAGACTTTGCAATAGTAAAAGGAATAAGCAAAAATTACTTTAAAACATCGTCATGCTTAGACTTAACCTCAGACCACTCGCCGGTATTAATCACACTATTATCACAAGTAACAACCACAGATAAAAATTATAATAAAGTTGACTGGAAGAAATATACCCGTTATATAGAGGAACGCATATCATGCAATGTTCGCCTCAAAACAGTCATAAACATAGAAAGCAGCATAGATTCGTTTAACTCACTTCTTAACGAAGCTATCGATAAATGTTCTACTAAGTGTAACAGAAATAAAACAAGGATAAGAAACTCGAGCGAAATCGATCAAAAAATTCGAGAAAAAAGAGCAATAAGAAAAAGGTACCAAGCAACCAGATCAAGCCAAGATAAGTCAAGAGTAAACAAAGCAGCCAAAGAACTGAAAAAAATGTTATATGAAGAAAAAAATAAACAAATGCAGAACTATCTCCAAAACCTGAGCCCGACAGAAGCAACAGACTACTCGCTATGGAAAGCTAATAAACGTCTCAAAAGACCAGTAACGTTCATACCACCAATTAGAAAACCGGCAGGAAATTGGGCTAAAACAGACGAGGAAAAAGCAGAAGCATTCTCGGATCACTTCAGCACAGTATTCACCCCTCATAAAAGAACTATCACAGAGCAAGAAGAAGATACCTTACTTGAAACTACGGAAGTTCAAGATAGAACTCCTATCAAATCGATAAAAATAAAGGAAGTATTACAAATAATTAAAAATATTAAAAACAAAAAAGCCCCCGGATCTGATAATATTACCGGAAAAATGATTAAAATGTTACCCATTATAGCAGTAAGATTTATTACAATTATTTTTAATGCATGCCTCCGCCTACGCCATTTTCCCACACAATGGAAAATAGCGGAGATTATATTGATTCCCAAACCTGGTAAAGCACCAGAACTTGTGACTTCATACAGACCGATTAGCCTTCTACCCATATTCTCCAAAATCTTAGAAAAATTAATTTTAGCCAGAATTAACCCAATTATATTAAACAGAAAACTTATCCCAGATCATCAATTTGGCTTCAAATGTAATCATGCTACTATAGAACAAGTAAACCGAATACCACTTACTGCGAGAAAGGCAATCGAAGAAAAAAAGTACTGCACTGGCATTTTCCTTGATGTTGCACAGGCTTTCGATAAAGTCTGGCATGAGGGACTACTACATAAACTGAAATCATGTTTTCCTGTACAACACTACGAAATACTACAGTCATACCTGCAAAATAGAACCTTCCAGATCAAAATAAATAATATTAAATCAAAACGACAGCTCATAACAGCAGGCGTGCCACAGGGCAGTGTTCTTGGCCCAATACTCTATTTACTCTATACCGCGGATCTACCAAAATCCAATAACATTCTAACAGCAACATATGCAGATGACACAGCAATTTTAACAGTACACACAGAGCCGGCAATAGCATCAGAAATACTACAAATATACATAGACAACTATCTTCAAAAATGGCTTCACTCTTGGAGAATAACAGTGAATGAAAGCAAATCAACACATACTACGTTTACACTTCGGAAAGATACCTGTCCACCTATAAAATTAAACGATAAATACATCCCTCAAAGCAATCAAGTAAAGTACCTAGGCATACACATAGACAGAAGACTTACATGGAAAGAACATATATTTAGTAAACGCAAACAACTAGGACTGAAATGGAGGAAAATGTACTGGCTCATGGGAGGAAAATCGGAGCTGACGATCGAAAATAAACTGTTGCTATATAAAACGGTACTCAAACCTATCTGAACTTATGGTATTCAGCTATGGGGCGCTGCTTCAATCTCGAATATTGAAATAATGGAAAGATTTCAATCGATAGTGTTACGTAACATAGTCCGAGCCCCATGGTTCGTCACAAACGAAATAATTAGAAATGATCTACAAGTTTCATCAGTCAAAGAAGAAATTAAATCATTCTACGGAAAATATAATGCAAGACTCCATAAGCATCCTAACGAACTCGTCAACAATCTTCTCAAGACTTCCATCACAAACACCAGACTAAAGAAACATAAAACATTAGCACGTAATCCGATGGATATATAATTGAATATATAGTCTCTTAATCATAATGTAAAACAAAGTCAGAAACTCAAAGGAGTATCCTGACTAGAATAATGTAAACTTCGCTAAATGTAATTAAATTTACTTATTGTCTCAAACGGCGAGACAGATTGTAAATAAACGTGGAAATAAAGAAAAAAAAAAAAAAAAAAAAAAAATTTATTTTTCTTCTTCCTCCAGCCTTCTTCACAGCTTCTTTAGCGCCTTTTATAGCCGAACGAATGACAAAGAGTGATTTATGACTAGGTACAACACTTCTCGAGGCAGCGTTAATAATTTTTTTCAATGTAATTGATAGATTTTTACTTTTTACATGTGTCTTTCGTCGCTGTCGTTGTTGTTGGCGATTTTTTAATCCTTTACCTCGTTTCTTTCCTCGTTTTAAAATTTTAACACCTATACCAAGTTTACTTTTAACTTTCATTATGTTGGCTACAGCAAACGCAGCAACTTTCTCACCAAAACCACTATCTTTCGCTTGCACTCTATCCCAGGCCTGTTTAGCTAAAATTTTGTCGACTTCGTTTCTCGCCTCAATGTTCTCTCGGTTCTAAGAATAAGCAATATCGTGATCTTTACAAGCAGCGTCTAGCGGAGTTTTTTCCAGGATCACCACGAGCAAGTCGTTTTTTTAATTTAGTTCCCGGCCCGTAATACTGATAACCAGGCAAATGAGCTTCGAATGGTAAGTTATTAATGATCTTATTCACTAAGCCAGCACCACCAGTCTTTCTTTTGTGACAAATAATCATACCTCATCAGAAGACAAAGTCTTAATGAAACTAAAAAATATATAAACAGTCTTTCTATAGTTAGTAGTCTCATTCGTCGTTCGATCGGTGACTAGAAAACAATATGGACTTCAAAGAGCAACCATTTAAGTTGCAAGTCATAAATTTTGATAATGTGGTTGAGACGGAAAAACGAGAAAAAAGACATGGTGAACTACTGCCTGACAGTATACGAGCAGTTTTCTGTGGTCCTAGTAACTGTGGGAAAACTAACTGTTTGCTAACACTAATCACACATCCTAATGGACTTAGATTCGAACACATTTATGTTTATTCAAAGTCCCTCAATCAACCAAAGTATAAGTTTTTAAAAGATTTATTGGAACTGATTGATGGTATACAGTATTATGCATTCAGCGAGCATGAGGCAGTTGTTTCACCGGATAAAGCTAATCCAAATTCCATCATGATTTTTGACGATATAGCCACTGAAAAACAGGACAACGTGAGAGCATTCTTCTGTATGAGAAGACATAAAAAAGTAGATAGTTTCTATCTCTGTCAATCATACGCTCGCATACCGAAGCATCTCATTCGAGATAATGTGAATTTACTAGTTTTGTTTCGACAAGATGACGTGAATATTAAACATATTTACAACGATCATGTTAACTCAGATATGACTTTTGAGAAGTTTAAAGCAATTTGTTCAAAATGTTGGAGAGACGATAATCATGGATTTATAGTTATTGATAGAGATAGACGAATCAATCATGGACGGTATAGAAAAGGATTCGATTCTTTTGCTATAAATATAGCGGAGTGAATGAATGAAGATTATTTAACTTTAGAAATTACAAGCGTCAACGTGGCTAATTTTGAAAAAGAAAAGAAGATGCTCGAGCAATTATCTGAGGCTCGTGATACCATCAGACGTAAGTATCAACTAATAAAACGTGACAAAGATGATTTAGAAAATACATTGAATGAAACTTTTAAACCTATGGTTGATTGAAGAAACTTGTGGAGGTAGCTATTGATAAAACTAACGATAATACTGAACAGGAAACGAACAAGGAGAAGAAAATTACGTTCGATAAAGTTTTCAAGTCAAAAACAACAGCTGACACTCCCTATAAATCTCGATATTTCAATAGTACTGTTAATGACTTAAATTCTACATTACATCCGCTTGATTCTACATTTGAATCCGCTGTGTCTATTGCTGATGCTACTGATGATGGTGTTGATAATGCTGATGAAGACGAATTTAGTAAGACTAGTGAATCAACACTTGATAGAACTACAATAAATTTAGACAATGTTAGTTCAAATGTAACTACAAAACAAAAAAAACAGCTATTGGATGACTCGATTGTAGGAAACTATATTCGACTATTGCATGAACCGCAACAGAAGAGTAATTTAGACAAGACATTTGGCGTTCGCTTGCATGAAAATACATATGTCATAGGCAATTCTCCAATTTCTTTCCAAAACAATAATGTGACTGTGAATGATAAAGCATTCAGCAAGACGCCTGGATTAATGGAACTTCTCTTTCGTAAAGAACCTAATTCTAAATTAATCAGTTTATCGGACATTGAAAATTATATAAAAATTCTTGAAATCACTAACGCTCATCGTAAGAGATATGAAACAAATGGGGAATATCGCAATAAGCGTGTAAATAAATTCAAAAAATATATTGGTCCAAATTTATCTTTAAGTGGTAGTGCTAAGAAGCGAAAATTGACTATTGATGGAAGAGGTCTTTTTCCTAACTATAAAATAGCAAGAAAAGGAACATTATTTGATTATGTATATTGGGATGATCCAAACGAGCTCGTTGATCGATTGAGATTGCTTATCGCCGAACAAACCGCTGGTAATCCTAGTCATATTAATGAAATTCATTCAATTACTGAAGAATTACGTGAAGCTGTCTATATATATATTAAGAGAATCCTAAATATTCCTCAGTAATAAAATGAGTGTTGATGTGTTTGGACGTATATTGAATAAAAAGGAGGGTAATCGAGGTTCTCCTGGTGTAGGGTTTAAAATTACTAAAGACGGACAATACGACGTGGATAACAAAAGAATTTCTAATATAGCTGATCCTCAGGAGAGTAACGATGCTGTAAACTTACGAACGTTGCAAAAAACTAGTGAAGCTAACGTCGCTACGCTTACGACTACAATAAATAATCTGCAAAAAACTAGTGAAGCTAACGTCGATACGCTTACGACTAGAATAAATAATCTTAAAAAATCTTTAAATATAATAAGAATACAATTACGATCGTATGGAGAAGCGATTCAATATTTACAAACAAATAATAATAATGATAATAATAAGTAGAAAGGAATAAGGATTACGCCGTCTGACTTTTCATTCAATTATAACAAATAGATTGAAAAAATGAAACATCCAAGAGTGGTGGATGAGTTACACAAACCAGCACGTCGAAACTATCTTCGTCGAAAAGTCGATATACGCGGAATAGATGAGACGTGGCAAGCTGATCTTGTTGAGATGCAAAGCTATTCTAAAGAGAATAAAGGTTTTCGCTATATATTAACTATTATAGATACGTTCTCTAAATATGCTTGGGGAGCTCCAGTAAAACAGAAAACTGCTACAGATGTCACTAACGCAATGGAGTCTGTATTAAAAAAGGGACGCATTCCTAAAAATCTCCAAGTGGATAGAGGCAAAGAGTTCTACAATACAAATTTTCAAAGTTTAATAAAAAAATATAAAATAAACCTTTATTCTACTTATAGCAATCTTAAAGCATCAATTTGTGAACGTTTCCATCGAACACTAAAAAATATTATGTGGAAGAAATTCAGTTTAATAGGAAATTATAAGTGGATTGATTTTCTCCCCAGTTTAATAGAATCTTATAACAATCGAAAACATCGGACAATAAATATGAAGCCTAAAGACGTGACTAAAGAAAATGAAATGGAGGTCTTGACACGATTCTCTTACGATCATCGTCTTTTCAAAAAACTGAAATTCCAGGTAGGAGATAAAGTGCGAGTAAGCAAGTCTAAACACGTTTTTGAAAAACGATATACGCCTAATTGGTCTACAGAAATTTTTACTATTCATCGTATTTCGAGAACTAAACCTGTAACATATCACCTACTAGATTATCAAGAAAATCCCATTGTTGGTATTTCGAGAACTAAACCTATAACATATCACCTACTAGATTATCAAGAAAATCCCATTGTTGGTGGTTTTTATGAGCAAGAACTACAGAAAGCTACGTATCCTGATATTTATCTTGTAGAAAAAATTCTCAGAAGACGGGGTAATGAAGTCTTTGTAAAATGGTTTGAATTTGATAATACTCACAATTCTTGGATAAATAAGGAGACTATACAACAATGAATTACAAATATAAATTTATATTTATCTAGCTTGTATTTAAATAAATAATTGTTTTCATTTATAAATATTACATTGTTTTTTTTATTTTAAGGATAAGAGCTCCAACCTTCGCTCTTACCTGTGAGGTACTTCCATTTTTTATATTCGACACTAGTGAGTCCATTAAGACAAGTCGGAACCTGCTTTAATAGAAACGCTAATGACTCATTTACCTCTCCAGAAAATAAATTTATATAATACAATCTTTATTGAGATAAAATAAGATATACAAATACATTTACTTAATATTAAATTGAAATCGATCACATCCATGATATTGAATAAATAATGCATATTTTTGTACTCTATCAGAAAGATAAATAAAAAGATCCAAATGATGAATTATCGCTCTTGACATTCGGTCCGGTAGAACAATTTTGTACTGACAATCGAGTTCAAGAATAATTCGAGATTCATCTTGTCTCATGAATGTTATTAGATAATTCTCATCTTCATGCAATTCATAATGACTTTTTTCAGGAAGTATATCGAAAAGCTTCATTCCAATGTTATTCAACATTTCAAAATTTATCTTGCTGTTGGTAAAGAGATCTAGAATGTTACGTATTCTTCTTCGAATACTACTTCTACTACTACTTCTACTACTACTACTTCTACTACTGCTCTCACTGCTGTTGGTACTGATGTGACTGCTGCTGCTGCTGCTGCTACTACTACTACTACTACTACTCGATTCTTGAGACAGAATGAAGCTCTTCGAGGCTCACAGAAGTATGATAAAGGTTTTCATAGTATGATTATTTATTGTAGCGAAAACCTTTATTTTAAGCTAAGTCGAATAGGAGAACTAGGAAGAGAGACTACTGCTGTTGCTTCAACCTACTGCTGAATAACTGCGACGGACTGAGGTGTGTTCTCCGTTTTGTACCATGCGCCCCCTCTCTGAGAACTTGAGCCACCGTAATTTCCCTCTATTTTAAAACCTTTCCCCACTACTTTGGTTTTCGAGCCGCCACAACCGCCTCCCTCTACTTTAAATTAGATTTCCATTTTATTTATAACGTATATATAGTGTGATGATTTTCTAATATAGGACCAAGCATTCGATTCATCATCAACATACGTTTCTTGAGTAATACTCGTGATACAACTTTATTCAATTCAGCAATACGTCTTTGGAAACGTTCGTGATCTCGTGCTATCTGCTCCCAAATACGTTTTCTAGAGTCTTTTTCTTCGTATGGAAGATGATGTATTTTAACTTTCTTCACAAACCATACATGCTTAGAAGAGGAGTGAGATCTCCTGTTGTCTTTTATAGCTGGCATGGCTAAGCTTCTACTACTACTTCTTCTTCTTACCACTGCTTCGAACAGAATGGGCTTCCTATTAACATCTTATCGCTATTTTAGAATATAACCCCACTACTTCGCTTTTCGAGCCGCCGAAATCGCCCCCTTCTCTCTTTCTTATTGTTTTTTTGATAGGGAATGGTGAGAGTCCCAACCATCGCTCTCACCTGTGAGGTGCTTCCACTACTAACATTGCTTATGAGACCTTTACACTAAGTCGAAACTTGTCAGAAAGAACGCATAAGTAATTACTTCAACCTCTCCAAAAAAAGGATTTGAAGGAATAATTAAATTAGGATTAAAGACATAATTAAAATTTTAAATATAAATTTATTTACTGTGTATACATTTACACATTATACTAAATTAATTTTTAAATTCAAAATTCGAGCCTTCTCGATGGTAAATAAACAACTCCTTTTTCTCCATAGTCTCGAATAATTTCTTCAACATATTTATTCTAACGCTAAGCTTACTCGCTCAGGTAGAAAAATTTCAAATTCGTCGTCTACGGTATTACAACACTGAATCCATAGTCTCGAATAATTTCTTCAACATAATTTCTTCTAACGCTAAGCTTACTCGCTCAGGTAGAAAAATTTCAAATTCGTCGTCTACGGTTATTACAACACTGAATCCATAACGAGTATTCAGCCATCTTAGTGTCGTTATCATATAGGTACAGTTATTTTCTAATTGCGACATTGTTTTTCTAGGTAAGAATGCCGATTTGGCTATTTTGTTAATTGATGAAAAATCCATTCTACAATAAAAAAAATCAATCAATAATTAATACTACTAGGATATAGTTAGAGAGCTACTCGTATACAAGAAACTTACTTTTAAAAGAAAATCTAGAAGTCGAATAGGAGAACTAGGAAGAGAGACTACTGCTGTTGCTTCAACCTACTGCTGAAAAACTGCGACGGACTGAGGTGTGTTCTCCGTTTTGTACCATACGCCCCCTCTCTGAGAACTTGAGCCACCATAATTTCCCTCTATTTTCGCCTTATCCCCACTTGAGTAATTTCTCATATGATTCCATTGCCCATACTCCTCCGACTTCAGTCGCCATGTCTGCCGTTGTCCCCCACTCTACCGTTGTCCCCACTCTCTCACTATTCTATCCTTAGTCTTTTCCTAACTAAGCCTTCTTCCTCCCTACTATTACTACTCTATTCTAAGCGACTTCTATCGGAGGTTGGAGGAAGCTTACAACTTTCTTGAGGATTTTCTTCCATTTCTATAATCTTTCTTTGCCTTCGTTGTTCCGCACTCTTGATTTTAAGCTTTGACGTTTCAATAGTTTTGTAATGACCCCATGGAAGTGTATCAGGATTTTTATCGAATATGCATCGTTTATCATCATATGGACTTAGTGCTACTTTCTGCACTCTTTCTGTTCTTAGTTGGTGCAATACACTTCGTATATTGCATTGCTCACGCCTAGTAATTTCTAAATCCAATAAACAGTTTCGAAAATCTTCATGATCTATTGTTTTTATGACATTATGTGTTTTTACTCCTTTTGCTTTCTTTATTGCTTGATGGTTTTCTATTAGTATACTATACATTTTACTTCGCAGTCCAATGAATTCTCTCATAATATTACCATTGCTTTCATCTTTCATAATACCGAGAACTTTTTTATTAACTAACGGCATATTAAACTGATTATTTTCTCAGTAATCTGATGTATCAAATTTATTGATATCTTCTTTCATTATTTCATATATATCAACATCTTGAAATTCATATACGAGGCTATGTGTATCAGTATAAAGTAATTTTGCTTTATGAGGTAGTCTTTCTTTTATGTAGCCATAGTGGAAGTCATGTTTTTGAGAGATCTAGCACACAAAGTCCAATATATATTGGTTTTTTAATACTAATAGACGTCCATGATAACTGTATTGCTACTAAATTTTCATCAAAGATTGAGCTACTATGAAAGTTGGGTTGGGCGATCCGTGCTTCTGCTCCATATCTGCCACTCCATGCACTAATTAATTTAACGTCTTTTCGCTTCCTTTCATCCTCCATAGTCTTTCCGTATACTGCATTAATCATGAGTTTATAGAATAACTTTTCAAATTCATTTTTAGCTTGTTTTCTTTTTTCTGTATTCAAATCTACATAAGTTTTAAGCCACGGCTTTTGATTAAACTGAAGTGCTCTGTGTATTTGTTTTATTTTGAGTCCGTATTTAATAGCCTGCTTTAGCGCTCTATAATGAATGACATACCGTTTTTTATTATACAGTGTTGTTAAAAGTTTTTTTTGTCTTGATCCGGGTGGTGTGTTATGTTCAGGACAAAGTGGAAGGTCCTTATGTTCGACGTGTAGTTCTTTTGGATACTCTAGATCAACTTCTAAAATATATCCAACCTCATTATTATCGGAAACATTGAAAAAATGAGGCTCGTACATGCCCCTGAAGTATGATAAAATTTTCAGCTATATTCATTGTTTACTTTGTCTTCGGTAGTCGCTAAGATTTGATGTGTTTTTATGAGCTCGGCGATTTTCGTTTTTCAAAAGAAATGGATCAAAGAATTTGTATTAAATTTTGCGTAAAAATTGAAATAAATTGTAACAAAGTGTGTGAAATGTTACAAAAAGCCTATGGTGAGTCTGCTATGAAAAAAACAAGTGTTTATGAGTGGTATAAGCGTTTCCAAGATGGCCACGAAGACGTTGAAGATAACGAACACTCCGGTCGACCCAGCACGTCAACAATCGATAAAAATGTGAAAAAAGTGGAAAAAACGGTTCTGAATGATCGCCGAATCACAATTAAAGAAATTACTGATGAAGTTGGCATATCAATTGGCTCATGTCATAACATTTTTTCAAATGTTTTGGGCATGAGACGGGTGGCAGCAAAATTCATTTCAAAACTGCTGAACTTTGACCAAAAAAACAATCGCATGAACATTGCTCAGAAGCTGTTAAACGACGTCAACGACGATCCAAGTTTGCTTGAAAGGGTCATAACTGGTGATGAAACATGAGTGTACGGTTATGATGTCGAAACCAAAGCACAATCGTCCACGTGGAAGCATTCAACGTCACCAAGAGCGAAAAAAGCACGTCAAGTTCGATCAAATGTGAAGGTTTTGCTTACAGTTTTCTTTGACTGCAGGGGCGTGGTGCATCATGAGTTCTTATCACAAGGTCGTACGGTTAAACCTTGAAGTTATGCAACGTTTACGTGAAGCAATCCGTAAAAAACGCCCCGATTTATGGAAAAACAATTCATGGCTTTTGCATCACGATAACGCACCTGCTCACTCGTCGTTGCTTGTTCGTAATTTTTTGGCCAAAAACAATACCGTAGTCGTATCCTAACCTCCATATTCACCAGATATGGAGTGACTTTTTCCTGTTCCCAAAGTTAATAAGACCCATGAAAGGACGGCGTTTTTCCTCGATTGAAGAAATAAAGGCCGAATCGCTGAGAGTGCTCAAGGATATACCAAAAAGTGAATATCAAGAGTGCATCGAAGATTGGAAAAAACGCTGGCATAAATGTATTATATCTGGGGGGGGGGGGGATTACTTTGAAGGGGACCACATTGATGTAAACGGATAAATAAATATTTTTTTGGAAAAACGATAATTCCGGGTACTTTTTGAACACACCTCGTATATTCTTCAAGAGAATTCAAAGCGGTAATTATTATATTTTTCCATCTAATAAAATCATTCTTATTAGCGTCTGAGTTGTAATAGGCTTTCCATAAATCGCGTACTGTATTTTCAAAATAAGAAATAGAAGCCATTGTAATGAAAATGCGCGTAGAATAACTAGTAATACTACTACTACTACTACTAGTACTACTACTACTACTACTACTAGTACTACTACTACTACTACTACTGCTTGTCACTGCTAAGAAAGCTAGTGAAGTGGGCTGTCTCGAAAGACTGCGCTCTTTTCCAATCGAGCACGACTTATAAGCACTATGGTGGCGCTGAAAGCAGCGATTTCGGCGCTATAGGTTGAAGAGGGGGTAGTCAGACGAAAGGTGGGAGATGGGTGGGTGGGTGGTGGCTGCGCCTAGCAAGCTAGAGACGCTACCCCCTCTCCGAGGGCCTACACTCAGCCAGCATAAGCTTACTAAGCGCCCTACTATCGAAGAAGAGCGAGAGAGAGAGAGGAAGAGAAAACAGCATCCACACTATACGGTGTACGCGCTTAGCAAGTTAGAGACGCTACCCTCTCTCCGAGGGCCCACACTCAGCCAGCATAAGCGCCCTACTATCGAAGGAGAGCGAGAGAGAGAGAGAGAGATATTGATATTGATATTAACTTTATTGAACCGTAGGGTATGACCCTGTATGGTTGTGTGATGTACATATGATTCAAATATTACAATGGCTATATAATAATAGCAGTATATGAACGATGACATGAGAAAAATTAAGTTGAGTAAGTGTGATAGTTCTTGCTTATGTAATATAATATAACGCAGCGAGAAATGAAAACGCATGACTCTAAGTATATTTTAAGAGCCGCTCGTGTGTGTACAAATATAGGTCGCAATATTATTAAGTAGTCTAAAGAACTAAAGGCTTAAACTAGAATAACAAACGCGTTTAATTCTGATCGCTGTACAGTACACGCAGGTATATAAAGTAAGGTGATTATAACTAAAAAGCTAGATATTATTGGCGAAGTCATATAGAAGGTAACGACCTGGTACCAATAGGTATGCCGATGTATTCGTGAACGCAGCAGCATGAAAGGGATAATGAACCTCGGGTAGCAATGAGAGGGCAGGGATATTTACCATGTGCTCGTTTATAATCCTAGCTTTGAACTTTTGGACCTCAAGAAGCTGTATGAGCTTACGGAGACAGTGCCTCAGTTCGTATTTTCTGTCAAAAGATATGGTCGTGACCGATAGCTGATTGAGGAGGTCCATTCCACGTATAGCGAATGAGCGTTTCCAGGTTTCTGTACGTGGAGCGCGGAAGTGAAAAGCTGCTCTCGTGGCCGAATTCTCGTGGATCTGCTAATGATGGTTTGCTCATCAAGAAGAGACAAGTTAGTCACGAGGTAAGCGGGCACACTGTCACAAGTGACCTTGTACAGGAGTCTGGCGAGAGCGATGTTACGCATGGAGGCGAGTGAGAGCCAGTTGAGTTTCAACCGGTGGAATGATATGTGTGTTGAGAGGTCATTTGTTGGAATATATGGGATGTACCCAGCAACAAACTGGACGCAGGCGTTTTGTGCGACTTGAAGATCAGATGAGCGCTCTTTGTCAAGGTCCATGAAAACAACCGAGGCGCAGTTGAAGATTGGGAATACAAGAGTTTCGACCAGATTTTTCTTCATGCTCAAGGACATAGATTTTCGGTGGGATTTTAGAGAATACAGAAAGCTATGAACCTTTCGAATGATATCGAAAGTGTAATACTTCCATTGGAGAGTGGAGGACAAAGTAACCCCAAGACTTTTGGCTATGTTTGAGAATGGAATCGGTATGCCGTTTATCACAATTTGTGGCAGAATAGCAAAGTTAATCTCTGAAATAATTGCCTCGCTGCCAATAATCTGTAACGGTCCTGTCTGATTTGTCTCCTATTTTCCTCTGCAAAACGGCAACCCGTCACACACGAGACAATTAAAGAAAATCGGTAATTGAGCGTAGGCGCTTTTCACACGTATATGCAAATGTGTTAGGGCGACTCTGCGAAAACATTACCACATAAGGAGCGTGACGTCACGACTGTGGGAAAATTTATTGTTTACAACAGAAAATCGTTAATTATAAAGTTTTTTAAACGAACAAAAGTATTTCTTAGTTAAATTTGATGCGCTGATTCTGAATTTCATGTTGATATAACTCTCAAATCGATATTTGTTAGTCAAATCTAATCTACAAGTTAACATTGTTACTTATTTTGCAATAAACAATGATATTGTTATTTCGAGCATACGATTACAATCTCGACGTATTGAAACAGAAAAGCAAGAATTTGACACTTTGATAACTAATTACCCATTAAGTTATCAATAAATAAACAATTTATAATTTTTTTAAACAATTAAAATGACACGGTTAGATAGAAAATCGATCATAAGTATCTGTAAAATTGATGATTATGATTGTTACTAATTTGCTGATTTTTAAACCGCTAAAAAAGAAAATTGCAAATCTGTTTTTTAATTATTATTCAAAATTAGAGAGCAACATTAATCATCTTTTATATGGATAACAATCTTCTAACCACAAGCGATTTTTCAAGTAAAAATTTTCCATAATTTTATTGTAAAAATGGCGTAATTTGATTATTAAATTGTATAGCTTATAACTTTAAGAGGCGATTATTCCTAGAGATGCAATTTATGTTAAAAAATTCATCTTTTCCAGTTTAATTTTTTAAATCGTATAATTGTAATTTCGATCGAGCCATTTTGCGATAAAACATGTACAAAATTTGCGTCAAAGACAAAAATAGCGTTGTAGGGGCTACCAAGCGTAGAAAGGAGCCCATTTCGCATGTATAAATTCGCTCGTCGCTGCGGCAAAAGGACTCACTTTCCTACCTTGCTTAGCAGCGCGAGCACTGTGTAGAAATAAAGCCTCAGCTATTTCCTGAGACGAATTTCTTTTCAGTGGTTAGCCTGTTGAACTCCTTTCCTAACGATCTCTAAGAGCTCAACTCATGAGACTATTTCTCTCATGAGAAAAAAGCAGCCTTTAGAGATCTTCCCTCCTGAAACATATCGATTGTTAAGAAGTCAAATTGAGTAGTAATCGCGGCGCTGTCGGGCCTCTCCCCGATAGATGCGATTGCTATCAATTGCACTTCGAAGCAGCTCATCGAGTTAGCAAGCCTCGTGGTTTGCCACTCGAAAGATTTTCTTTTGATAATTTAGATTGCGCGCGTGTCAACTTCTTGCTTTTCTCGGAGACGTTATTGCGAATTTAATGTAAAGAGTCCGAACTAGTATTTTAATAACGCGAGATATATTCAAACGTTACAAATCATAGCTTCGGTTTTAGTTAGGTTGATGTCGAGGCAGTCTGCTGCTGCCCAGCCGGCGACTGCCTGTACATCAATCTGGGCTTGATGTAAGCCCATCTTAAGGTCGTGAGGTGAGCAGTGGATATAAATTTGCGTGTCATCTGCATAGATGATATGCTTAGCAAATTGAAGTACTTTCGGCAAGTCGTTTATATAGATTGCGAAGAGCAGAGGTCCTAAGACACTACCCTGCGGAACGCCAGAGGCAGCGCGAAGCCATTGAGTGACTGAGCTATTTTCATCTATTACTGACTGAATCCAATCGGCTAGATAGTTGAGGAACCAGGTAGAGCTTGGCTCACAAAGCTTGGCAACCGGCCTGACATCGGAAAGCGTTAAGGGCGTTTTAGTCTTTGATAGCGGAGTGATCAGGGTCCTTTTCCTGAATGGTGGGTAAAAGTATCTTTCAATGGAATGATTACACAGGCCCACAAAAAAAAATGAACTTGGATGTCCATCGACAAAACCCATGTACTCCTACGTATTTTTGCGCGCTGAGTCCGAATCTGGCATTCGTTTAACCTCAGCACGTCGGGTTCAAGGGCATTTGAAGGTCACATTGCAGAAATCAGCAATAACTAATACAAGACATCTGTCTGTTAAGTTTTTGGGGTCGCTGAGTTTAAATCCGGTATTTGTTTTTCTCCATGAGGTAAGTTTGAAGGTTAGTTCAAGGTCAAAGCTGTTTACTCTAGGAAAAATGAATTTTTGACTGCAGATTCTGAAAGAGCGGGAAATTTTACGTCCAGATACATATTCAATTTTTTTTAATATAACCCTCAAGGTCATGTGAAGGTCACTTAATCTTGTTGGATGGAGGATTCGTATGACAATAAGATAATGGAATTTCATGGGGCAAACTACCATGTCGTTATGTTTTCAGGGTCGCCGAATCCAAATCCGCGGTGTTCGTTTGTCTCCATCAGGCCGCATTGAAGGTCGTTTGAAGGTCAAATCCTCGACAATTAGTGAAATCGAGTCAAGTTATCATTCTAACATATTTTTTGAGCATCTGAACCCAAATATAAAGACCGCTTAATACCTCAGGGTCAAAATCAAGGTCATCCCAAGGTCAAATATACATTTTTTCATTAAAAAACGAAAATTTTGACCACAGATTCAGAGAAAATGGAAAATCTTACATCTAGCTGTGATCGTTACTTATTTTTTTGATCACACTCCCGAAATAATCGTGTGCCGCAACCCAGGGTACCTCCACGTGGTGACGGCGGAAAACGGCTTTTTTTTTGGCTTTTTGTTTTCCGGCAAAACCCTGGGGTGAAGGCATGATGCCGTCATGGTTGGCACACGAAGAGGTACGATGCAGGGTTTCGGATGCCCAGTATCGGCGATTGGTCAGGATGAGCAAGCAGGTCCGCAATCATCGTCATCATGCGACTGCAGCTCTACAGTGGTTGGAAACTTGGTCTCTGTAGAGTACAACAATACAAGAATACGCTCTAATTCTCATAGTTGTAAGCAAAAAGTGAATTCCTTTTGCTATGTGTGTGGCAAATACTTTTTGAAAAAGTCGGATCTTCGCAAATTCACAGATGATTTGAAACTAGTATACGATGAGTGTTTCGGTTGTAAAGTCACTGATGGTGAGCAAGATTGGCTGCCACAATTGATATGCAATAGCTGTAGGCTGATGTTTAGCCGGTACAAAAAGGACAAAACTCCATTAAAATTTGTCAAACCTATGGTTTGGAGTGAGCCAGAAAATGTAGAGAATTGTTATTTTTGTATGACAAAAACTATAGGTTTTAACTCATCTAATGTCCACAAAATTGTATACGCGAGTGTGTCTAGTGTAATCAAGCCGTTTATAGCTCCAACAGAAGAAAGAGATACAGATGTAGAAAGTGACCTTTCTTCTGCACTTACTGAATTAGAGATTTCTAGTTCTGATGAGGCCGAGAGTGAAAGAGAAGAAACGGACGAGAGTAATGACGAGTATGTGCCATCTGGATCACAAACAAAGATAAAAGGAGAATTTGATCAGAAAGAACTTAATGACCTAGTTAGAGAGTTAGGCTTATCAAAGGAGGGAGCAGAGTTGCTTGCTTCGAGGTTGAAGGAAAAAAATTTACTGGCGAAAGGTACTAAATGTTCTTACTATCGGAATAGAGAAAAAGACTTCAGAAAATATTTCTCTACGGAGAATGATCTCGTATTTTGCAACAATGTTAAGGATCTGATGAACGAATTTAAGAAGGATGTTTATAAATCTGAGGAATGGAGATTATTTCTGGATTCTTCTAAGCGAAGCCTGAAGGCTGTATTATTACATAACACTAATAAATATTCTGCAATACCTCTGGCCCATTCGGTTACCCTGAAAGAAGATTACAAAAATGTTGAGTTGGTATTAAATAAAATACAGTACAAGAAACACAACTGGCTAATCTGTGGTGATCTCAAGATTCTTACCATCATGCTAGGTCAGCAATCAGGCTTCACAAAGTTTCCATGTTTCTTATGTATGTGGGATAGCAGGGATCGTAAGAATCATTATGTAAAAGCAGAATGGCCTGATAGATCAACGTTCGAACCCCGTAAGGATAACATCATTAACAAGCCATTAGTAGAGCCATCCAAGGTCCTTCTTCCTCCTCTCCATATTAAACTTGGTTTAATAAAACAATTCGTTAAAGCGTTGAATAAAGAAGGGCTATGTTTCTCGTACCTGGGAACAAAATTTCCAAGAGTATCTGACGCTAAATTGAAAGAAGGTATATTTGACGGTCCCCAAATCCGCACATTGTTAAAGGATGAAGCATTCATAGACAAGATGGACGATAAAGAGAAAGCAGCATGGATTAGCTTCAAGGATGTAGTGGACAATTTCTTAGGGAATCACAAGAGCGAGAACTACAAAAAACTAGTTGAAGACTTACTTAAAAATTACAATAGTTTGGGTTGCTTGATGAATTACAAGCTACACTTTCTTCATTCACACTTAGACTACTTTCCACAAAATCTTGGAGATTATAGCGAAGAACAAGGGGAACGGTTTCACCAAGATATTAAAGTAATGGAACAGCGATACCAGGGCCGGTGGGACATAAATATGATAGCGGACTTTTGTTGGACATTGAAAAGAGAACATATTATCGACGGAAAGAAACGAAAGCGGAATCCCCTACATAGATCATTCGAAGATAAAAGAACAAGAAAAAAAAGAAAATCATGAGTTTTGTAATACATGATACCCATGTCTCCATATGTGGCTGTTTGTCATGCGACGATTAGTCAGCTTCAGTATTTTTCTCAAATACTAATTTATGGCACATAATTCACTAATATGTGAAATTTTCAATTTTTCATGCAACTGTGGTCAAAATTTCCTTTTTTTAATAAAAAAAATGTATATTTGACCTTGGGATGACCTTGATTTTGACCCTGAGGTATTAAGCGGTCTTTATATTTGGGTTCAGATGCTCAAAAAATATGTTAGAATGATAACTTGACTCGATTTCACTAATTGTCGAGGATTTGACCTTTAAACGACATTCAATGCGGCCTGATGGAGACAAACGAACACCGCGGATTTGGATTCGGCGACCCTGAAAACATAACGACATGGTAGTTTGCCCCATGAAATTCCATTATCTTATTGTCATACGAATCCTCCATCCAACAAGATTAAGTGACCTTCACATGACCTTGAGGGTTATATTAAAAAAAATTGAATATGTATCTGGACGTAAAATTTCCCGCTCTTTCAGAATCTGCAGTCAAAAATTCATTTTTCCTAGAGTAAACAGCTTTGACCTTGAACTAACCTTCAAACTTACCTCATGGAGAAAAACAAATACCGGATTTAAACTCAGCGACCCCAAAAACTTAACAGACAGATGTCTTGTATTAGTTATTGCTGATTTCTGCAATGTGACCTTCAAATGCCCTTGAACCCGACGTGCTGAGGTTAAACGAATGCCAGATTCGGACTCAGCGCGCAAAAATACGTAGGAGTACATGGGTTTTGTCGATGGACATCCAAGTTCATTTTTTTTTGTGGGCCTGTGTTATATAATGCTGTGAGGTGTGGGATAACGGAGTCTGATACAAGCGATAGCATATGCAGTGAGAGACCATCCTCTCCTTTCGATTTAGAGTTAGCATCATCAAGCGCAGCCTTGACTTCTTTCGCTGTTACAGGGTGAAGCATGAATGGTGGGTAAGAAAAGCGGCGCACGGGTGCCGTGCCGATGATGTTGGTGAGATCATCTTGAGTTACTGGAGGGCAGCGATTTACGATGTTGGCAAAATGGACATTGAGAGCTTGCGGTGAGAAAAAAAGGAATGGTGATGGGAAATTTCTGTGAGAGATGCCGATATTGCGTAATTCTCGCCATTTATTTTTCGGATCGGGAGCGCTTCGGAGCTTATCAGCGATGTACGCATTCTTAGCAGTGTCGAGCTCGTTCGATACCATATTCCTCAACTCTTTGTATTTGGCAGCGTCGCCTGGGAGAGATGTATAACGGGCGCGCTTGAAAGCAGAGTCGCGAGCTCGCTTGTGCGCTCTGATTTGAGGTGTAATCCAGGGCTTTCTTTTGCATGATAGCTTGACCTCACGAATAGGAGCAAGATAATCAAAGGTTTTTAGGATTGCATTCGATAGCGCGCGCTCGTGACAGTCAACGTCAGCAAGTGTGATACAGGAGGTGCACCCGACGAAATCGGGAGCGGAGCTTGCGGACTCGACGACGTGATTAGCTGTGAAGCGAGGAAGTTTACGGCGTTTTTGTCAACTGTGTGAAGGCGTCTTGAGTAGAGAGTTTTCGAGGATTTTCGCGGGACAAAGCAGTTAATAGCTAATTCTATTAGATCGTGCCATTCTATGAAAGGAGACTCGGTCTTAGAGAAAGAATATATGTCCATGCTGTGTTTAACGATAAAGAGATCAAGTGCTGTATGTGTGATAGTGTCGTCGCTGCGTTTGTGACACGTGGGCTCCGTTGATACAGCTACCAGTCCGTGAGACTCGATGAGATCCTTGAGTGCCCGTGAGTGAGGCAGAGTGTTTGACAGCAAGTCGGCGTTGTAGTCGCCGGTCGCAATGACGTTAGTGTAGTGTGGTAAATAAGAGGATAAGCATTTAAAAAACACCGCGAGAACGAAGGCAGTTGGTCATCGATAAATAACATCGAGTAAGAGTGATATGTAATCGTTTTTTATTTCAGCAATTATGTACTCCGCAGAGTTACACAGAGGATCAGGTGCGGATTTACTAAGAATTTTAACAGATTACATGTCTCTTGCATAAAAGCCAACTCCGCCGCCTTCAAGAGTTGCTCGGTCATGCCGATAAAAATTGTAACCGTCAAGCTATAAATGAGAATCGAAAATGGGATCTTTTAGAAACGTTTCAGTGACGGCGACTACATTGTAATAAAAATCATGCACTCGTGTTTCTAAAAGCGCAAAGTTCGCTGGGCAGTTAAGGTGGTTGATGTTAGAGTGCGCTATGGAAAACGGAAAGAGAGAGGTGGAGTTGTCGATGCGATTGTTGGCCAAGCGTCACGATGCGGCGTTTGCGGCGGAAACTGAGGGAGTGAGGTTAGCCTGAGAGGAAGTGCAGTCGGTCAGCGTATTTATTGGTTGCGAGTCTGACGAGATCGCTGGTGGAAAATTCGATAATTCAGTTGACTGGGCTCCAATGTTTATGGAGGCACTGGGGCTGGTGTTAGCCACTATATTCTGCAATAAAGTCGGCTGAGAAGGAATATTCTGGTTGTATTGCTGGATTAGCTGTTGTTGTTGAAGGAGGTGTTGCTGCTGCTGTGCGAGGAAATGTTGTTGCTGTTGCTGTTGCAGTTGCAGTTGCAGTTGCAGTTGCAGTTACTGTTACTGTTGCTGTTGCTGTTGCTGTTGCAGTTGCAGTTGCTGTTGGTTGAATTACTGAGGCTGATGTTGGAATTGCGAGGTGCGTCGGTAGTTTGAGTTTTGCTGGTACGACGTGTGGGGAAGAGGTAGAGCATAGGGGGGCTGGAAGAGTTGCTGACTGAGATTCGGAAGAGTTTTTGGGCCTGTTTAACGGTTCTGTGTTTTGCGGGGGTTTTTGGGCATTATTCCAGTCAGTCTATGCTGCTGCTGCGAATGCGAGGGATGGACATGATGAGTAGGATTAGTTGACTTGGTGCCGGGTGAAGTACTATTTGGAAAGGCATGCCGAGCCTGATCGTATTGGAGCCGTGGAAGATTTGGCAGATCCTCTTCTGCAAGTACGGGAATAAGATTCGAGTGGAAGGTCTGGCGTGCGAAAACTCGAAGATTTCGGACTACAGGACGGGCGTAGCCAAGTGAGTCGGATGCAGTACGTGTTTTGGATAGGAGTTCAAAAACAGGCTTTGGATAGATTGCTCTGATGTACACTGAAGTGGCTCCTCCGCAGCCGAAGATTTGGGATGCAGTGAATTGGCGAAGGCGGCCGGATGCGCGGATAACACGGTCACGAACAGCTGGCGAGGTTAGATAAAAAGAAAAAGTCTTTAAGTGGGGAGCAACGGTATTGAGGGACGAAGAGTTTTCGGGAATGAGGTGTGTGTCCATTTGATTTTCGGAGGCATCTGGCCTCGGTGAGAATCTCCATTTGCGTGTGTCAATAATGCTGGGCATGTCATGGCCGCGTCCAAAACCTATGGCAGAGAGAAGAAACTTGGCGGCGTCATAGTAGGTGCCTTTAAAATCACGCGGAAGACCACGAACCATCACTTCGGCCTCGTCTACAAATTCAGCTATTTTGTCACGGGCGGCGTCATCCCTGGTTTTTTTCTCGTTTTGTCCTACGAGCGTCTGGTATCATTCGGAGGCGAGAGCGGCATCTTCACTGCGGGATGCACGCTGTTCAGCAACGTAGGCAGAGAACCACGGTGGAAGGACGTTGTATGATATATCGTTGGGTGTGGTGACTTCGAGGTTAGCAAAGAATGCCGTGTCTTCAGTGAGATTTGGGCCGCGTAGGGGCGAGAAAAGCTGAGAGAGAGTCGACGTTATACTAGTGAGGGATGGAGAAGACGAGCAGCGAAGTTTCGAAATTCGCGTGTCAGTCGGCTACAGTGGGGAGGCCAAGCATTTCTTAGAGCCAATCAGCTGCGATGGGGGCGTGGCCTTAGCGAGAGCGGCCGTAGCGCAATCGGCGAGGGACGTGTCAACACACGTGTTCGAGTGAAGACGGCAGACGAAATCCGACATAGATTTGGACTTCGGTCTAGTGCTGGGAGAAACACAGTCTACGTGATAGAGACCGTTACATGTACTGCACAAAAGAGTATCACACGTGCGGCGCAGTATAAAATTGCACTTAAGGCAGGATCGCGATATATGTGCTGCGCGGCGCGTCGTAATTGAGAGTCGATGACATCGAATGTGCGGTGAGGCGTGTAGGCAATTATGGGAGTTAACTTATCGACTGCCGCGAAAACTTAAGTAGTTCAAGAAAAAGCGAATGTCGCGTCAGCAGACAAGAAAAATTTGAGCGGATTTGAAAGGCGTGCGCACACGGATGCCAACGTGCTGAGCAAAGTTTGCCAACTTGAATCTATTGCGCGAAAATATTATCGGTCCTAGCCTTAAAAATTAATGACTCAGCAAAAATATGAACATTACTGACAGAGCAATAATAAAGCATCGCAAAACTGTACTGTTATACACGACACTTTACGAACAATCGATCACTCACTCTCTCATAGAATCGCAGTTTTGAAGCGACGATTGACATGCCGGCGGAGACTCGGTGGGTGCAATCACGACGTTGGGGGAGATGTGCATGGAGTTGGTGATCGGTGCAAGCGAGCGACGTGATATCATGGGCGGGATGCAGGCGAGGTTCGATGATCATCAAGACATGCATGAGATTGCGCGTGTGTGTGTGTGTGTGAGGTCGCTCTGCTGCTGGATGCGAGTTGACGGCGAGGTTATGTTCGGCGTAGACGGCAGTGAAATGTCAAACAGTGATCCATTGTTGCAACAGGGCGATGCAATTGTTAGCTTGGGATCACTGGATGACCACTGCCTGAAACCAAAAAACTCACTCCGGAGAGTGTTATAGCGTGTGAGAAAGCCTGTGAAATGCAGAGCGAAAAAAGTACGTGTGAAGGCACTCACGGAGAGAGAGAGAGAGAGAGAGAGAGAGAGAGAGAGAGAGATAGAGATCGACTACCATTGCAATATCTATATTTTATTGCAAGGTGAAACTTGCACCAAATCAAGAGTTTTAATGAGTAAAGATGAAGTAAAAAGATACACAAAGAGTTATTACAAAAATCCACGGTAACTCATAAGGCGATAGGACTTATCATGGGCGATGAACTGAAAACCCACTCGGTTACAGAGAAAATTTGGCCATCAATTCCATATCACATTTACTCATGCAGTTTTTGGTCTGTATTATAATACGGTTATATAAATATTTAATAAATATAAATGTTTCATTCTGTTTCAATAGACTTTGTCAACGACAGTGACTGCAAGAAAAACAACTAAATACAAAATCGATATAGCCGAATATACAAGAAGCAAATAAAGTCGATGAAAGTAGTGATTGATTTGCAATATTGTTTAAAGAAAATTTAGTAGAATCTGTGGAAAAAGCTGATGAAAGTTAAATTCAAGTCACAACTACACTAGTATAAAGCAAAGAAAATGACGAGAACGATGCAAACCAAGAAAATGTTCAGTTATATACGAAGAAAGTAAATTCCAAGGAAAAAAGGAAAAATTCATTAAACAAGAATACATTCTCAAATTAAAGGGATTCGATAATGAAGATATTATCAAGTCAAGAAACTCGTGCGAATAAATATGATGTTTCGCTTAGAAAGCGTAAACTTTAACAAAAAGCAGGAGCGAAAAGACAAAAATTTTAAAAATTAGACTAACAAGTGAATTTTTAATGTTGTTTGATTAGTTGCACTGATACAAGTTATATTTTTAGTTCAATAATATTAAAATTTCTATATGACTAATAAATATATTTCATCAACATAATATACATTAACTCACACAATAGAATTAATAAACAAAAAGTTAAAAAATGAAGATAACTTACACAATCGTGCATTTTATGTAATGTTCGGTAAACTCCATATCCTTGCGCCGTTCTTACTCCTTTTTTAGGACAAGTATGTCGGAAGTTGTTAAAACTTATTGAAGAAACAACTTAAAATTGTTGGTAACAATAATTTCCGTGATGCAAATTTAAGAAAAGTTGTTAAAATTTGTAACAAACTTTAGTGAAATATTTTTTCTAACTTTCACGTATTTTCGAAATCTTATTAGCGAAGTTATAAAAACTTAATGAAGCCATGAACTTCTAAGAACTTGGGAGAAATGTTATTGTCTTTACGCGATACTTTCATTGTCGATACATTTATTTCAAAAAACGAATATAGCAAAATATTCGAGATAAATTAATAATTTATTTGTATGCTTGCAAAGATTATTTAGGGCGATAAAAATAAATACTTACCATTATACTCAACGGGAACGCAAGCTTAGTTATTTCAATGCTAATAATATAACCTCGGATACAGTTAATGACCGTATGGCCAATGGTTGTAGTAACCTCGTACATATGATATATTTCTTTATATCTGACCTAACTTATTTTGCTACAATAAAGATAACTCCACATACGTGTCCGCTGTTTATTTAATAATTCTCACTAGACGAAAAAGTCCGTTTAATAAGAGTGACTTCTGTGGTGCTGACCGATCGGCCGTCCTTCCCACTGTTTCTCCCTCCAGTGAGGACCAAACCCACTTGCTGGATAGTATGGCATCTACCACGGGCGACAAACCACCAGCATGGTTTTCTGGCTTCGTGAATAATGAATTCACTAAATTTCGGAACGAGATCAGAGCCACCCAGACCTCCATTCTAACAAAAGTCAATCGTGTTGCCGACGAGGTGAAGAGCCTCAAGTCCGTGGTGGGTCTCAAGGATCGTTCCGAGCTCCTTATTATGGGCTTACCGCAGGGGTTCCAGGGTTCGCTGGAGGATGCCGCCGGGATGCTTTTTGAGGCGATTGGCTACCAAAACGCTGGTGGTCGCATAGTGGCCACCAGAAGATGGACTGCCACTCGCTCTCGTCCAAATCCGACCGATACTACGTCCACTTTCGTCGTGCGTATCGACTCAACGGTGGTGCGTGATGTCATACTGGAGCGCTCGGGCAAGCTCGCTGGGAAGACGGCGAGGGACATTTTTAAGTGCGGTCACGGAAATCCCGTCTTCATACGCCAGCTGTTACTGCAGCCGATCCACAATCTCTTTGTAAAGGCGCTCGCGCGCAGTCGTGAGCTGGGTTTCGCGCGCTCTTTCGTCTCGGGCATGGTCGTCCATATGCGGGAGAACACACGTTCCACCCCGATCCCAATCACGTCGGAGAGTGACCTTGACACCTGCGCGCCTTTGCCTACTGGTCAGCCTCCTGCCCAGGCCGGTGGTGTGATGTGTTCTGGTGCCATGTCAGTGGCTGCCACTCCGATCGGCACTCGCAGACATGCTCCACTCAACCTTAACTTCGCGCCCCAGGTTGTCAAATCGCGACCTACTGCCTCCATCCCAAAAAATCCGGCTCCGCAACTTAGCAAAACAGACGGTTGTTTTAGCCCGACAGTGTCTGTCTTTCCGGCCCAGCTATCTCAAGCCATCCCAACTTCATCTCCTCCAGTTTCTGGTCCATGATGCCAACTAATCTTGGACCATACCCCGCCCTCTGCTTCCTTCGTTGTCGGCCACATCAATATTAACAGACTAAATTCCCCCTGTCACTTTGCTCTTCTCGAAGCACAAGCCACTTCTACACATTTTGATGTCATAGCCATTACTGAAACTTTCCTTTCACCTTATATCTCTGACTCACATCTCTCCCTCCCCGATTTCAATTTTTTCAGGCTTGACCGAATTGGAAAGCAGGGTGGCAGAGTTGGCCTGTACGTCAGATCTTATCTTAAATTCAGTTTTCTAGCTAATTTAGATCCAGTTTTTGATAACACGCCTGAATTCATCCTTGGTGAATTAAAGTCCGACATGACCAAGCTTTTGATGGCGGTGATATACATACGTCCCTCTGCATGCTCTCCCACATATTTTTTCAACTGCTTGGCCACTTACCTCCACCTGTACGGAAATGTCATCATTACCGGTGATTCTAACGCAGACCTAGGTTCCAGCTCTCTGCCGGATGCTCGAGCTTTGAGATCTCTCGTTGACCTGCACAACCTCCACTTCGTATCCACTGCTCCCACTCATCACTGTCTTGATACAAATCCCCCTTCCCATACTACTCTTGACCTCTTCATAGTGAAAGACCTAAATGCTATCCAGATATTTGAAAAATCTGATACTCCTTTTATTGCTGGCCATGATTTCATCTCGCTCACCTATCGCTTCGCTACTAACAAGCATATCACCAGAGTCATTAGGTCCCGCGGTTTAAATCGGGTGGACGAAGCGGCCTTAAATGGAACCCTCAGGGGCCTTCTCTCGTGTCTGGTCGACATTTCTTCAACACGACTGCAGCACTCTTTCGACCCGTCGATCGAAGCCGACGTGCATCCCCTTGACAACTTGGTGCACTCTCTCACTGAAGTCCTCATAAAATCCTTTAACGAGTAGCCCCTCTTAGGTGCATCAGGTTGTCTTCTAGGCGTAAACCCTGGGTGACTCCGAGCATTCTTGCGCTTATGAAAAAGCGTGACGCTGCCTATAAACTGGCATCCTTCTCCCGCTCGGGCAGTGACGTCGCTGGGTATCGAAGACTACGTAACGATGTCTCAAATGCCCTCGACTCTGCAAAAAATTCTTGCATTTCAGGCAGACTGTCTTCCGCAGCCACCAGCAAGGCGAGATGGAGAGAGTTACGAAACTTGGGAGTCACAAGGCGCGCTCTTCCATCCCCGTTTCAATTTTTTTCTCCATCCGTACTAAACACCCACTTTGCCAACATAGTCAACTCGTCTCCTCCATTGACACGTGACTTTTTGGACGCCCTTTTAGCGAGTCCCCCAAATGCTCCTCACGTCCACTCCCCATTCAATTTTCGTGAGGTCACTTGCCAGGAGGTCATGGATGCACTAAACTCGTCCACATCCAGAACATTCGGACCTGATTGTTTGTCTGTCAAGATGCTTAAATTCGTCTCCTCTTCTTGTCTCTCATCTCTTACGCATCTTGTCAACAAATCATTAATGTGCGGCGTCTTTCCTACCTCCTGGAAACGGTCTCTCATCACCCCTCTTGCCAAAGTACCTTCGCCCGCTCTTTTATCGGACATCAGACCGATAGCAAGGTTATCTGAGGTATCAAAGGTGCTTGAGAGGCTCGTTCATTTACAACTCTCGTCTTATCTGGACCGCCACAAGCTGCGTGATCCATGGCAGGCGGGTTTCGTGCGGTTTCACAGCACCCAGACAGCTCTCCTGGGTGTCCTGGACGACGTCTGCAGGGCTATTGAGGAGCGTAAAATTACAATCCTCGTCATGCTGGTTTTCTCCAGGGCTTTCGACGTTATCCCCCATGGTCGTCTGATGGTCAAGCTCAGGGACCTATGCCTGTCTGACACTGTCCTGGGATGGTTTTTCAGTTATCTGACTGACAGGTTTCAGGCTGTTATGGGGGAGGATGGCAGGGTGTCGGATTGGCTCAGGGTTGCTACTGGAGTACCGCTGGGTAGTATTCTAGGACCATTGCTATTTGCAATCTTTATCTCGAACCTGCCCTCTGTTCTCTCCTTCATGAACTACATGCTTTATGCCGACGACACGCAGGTCTATCTTCACTGTCATCCCAGCAGCCTTGCGGAGGCTTTGGGGAGGGTGCAGCTTGATGTGCAGGCTATAGCGTATTGGGCACTAAGAAACGGTATCTCCCTGAACCTCACCAAGACCAAGGTCATGATACTGGGCAGCGAACAGTACGTTAGGGCTATCAACTTGAATGACATCGTGAAGATCACCATCAACGAGGTTCTACTCGACTATGTTACCAGTGCTCGTAATCTGGGTGTGACACTTACTCCCCACTTTACTCTGTAAAACAGGTGCCATTCACGTCTTTACTACTCTTGCTACTTTTATTATTTTTTACTACTTTTAGTATTTTGTTGTTCTTATTATTTTTATTATTCTCTGTTACCTTTATTGTCTTTATTATTTTAGTATTATTTTTCATCTTTTATTATTGTTAATTTTGTCGTTTTATCTGATAACTCATTTATATTGTTCGTTACATATTTTATTTTACTATATTTTCATATTTTATTCTATTTTTATTTTTACATATATACTCTTAGTGTTTACTGTTAATGTCATTGGAAACTCGCTGCTCACCGTAATACTACTCACACAGTTTCACGTAATTCATCTTCTTCAAAAAGTTAAATGCGTCACTATTCATCCTCGCATCTCCTCTTTTGTCATGTTTAAATTTTGTTATTATTTTGTTATGTACATTTTCCAAACTGCCAGACGGGGTTCCACCTCATTGGCTCAATAAACGAACTAATCTAATCTAATCTAATCTCTCTCTCTCTCTCTCTCTCTCTCTCTCTCTCTCCGTGAGTGCCTTCACACGTACTTTTTTCGCTCTGCATTTCACAGGCTTTCTCACACGCTATATCACTCTCCGGAGTGAGTTTTTTGGTTTCAGGCAGTGGTCATCCAGTGATCCCAAGCTAACAATTGCATCGCCTTGTTGCAACAATGGATCACTGTTTGACATTTCACTGCCGTCTACACCGAACATAACTTCGCCGTCAACAGGCATCCAGCAGCAGAGCGGCCTCACACACACACACACATACACACGCAATCTCATGCATGTCTTGATGACCATCGAGCCTCGCCTGCATCCCGCCCGTGATATCACGTCGCTTGCTTGCACCGACCACCAACTCCATGCACATCTCCCCCAACGTCGTGATTGCACCCACCGAGTCTCCGTCAGCATGTGCGTCAAGGACATGTTATCATTTCTTTGTACCGCGTATTGATGCTTTGTCGCGCCGACTGTTATTCGCCTGCGAATGCGAATGAATAAGCATGTCAGCTTACAAGTTTGTATAGGGTGCGCCTGTTCACTTTCTATCGGGGACAGCTCATAACGTGGCATAAGTCCGCGTTCGGTTCACTCACGTGTTGTGTGCGCTATACTCGTTTATCTCGGATGTATGCCTACGAGTGTTTGTGTTGCACTGGCGTATGTGACGCAGGTTCGTCGCCCGATTTGCGTTGAGTTTGCGTTCTACAACACTAAAACTTATATTAACTTGCCCCTTGCTAATATAAACTACTGTTTACCTGAAATTTGTGCCAAGTTATTAACCTAACCATTCCCGCTCTACTTATAACTGTCAGTCGTTTTCTTGATTCGCGCCCTGTTCCCTCTCGGTTATTCACTGGTTGATCTTCGAGTAGCTCACGATACTCTCCGCGGGCTGATTTCTTTCTCTTGACGAAGGAGGCAACCTGAAGCAGCTGGACCCTAGATGCGCCTATGTAGGAGTATAGGATTGTACAGGATAGCGACAGCGCCTGTTACATATAATTTTCATCCGCGAATAATTATTAATTTTTTTTTCGGCTTCTGCTCGAAATACCTCAACCAAAAGTCACGTTACAATATTTATATCATTTTATTGAAATTGTTGCTTTTTGATTATCAGAGTGAGTTTGAAAAAGATGAATATATTTTAATATGCTTGAGCTTGATTTTTTTTATATCAAGTTTTAATAAGATTGGCATTTTTCTATTTCTAGGATTTATATCACTCTGCTGGAACTGGTGACTTTACATCTTGGCAAATGGATGCGTGGACTCAAAAAAATAAAGGAAATGAAAGAATTTTTAAAGCTTATTGACTCATAAAAGATATGTATTTATAATAATTTAATTTAGTGATATAGTGTGAATTATGATAACTACCATATAAACTTTAAACTGGTTTTTCTTGTATATTGATTTTTTAGAAAGTTGACACCTTTACTACATGATCCTGACATGAGTTTTGATTGGATTGAGCTGAAATTTGACACAAATATTCTTCAACATATCTGTTATAGCTTAAGTAGAGCAGATTTTGAGAAAATTAAAGAAAAGTAAGTAGCAGTTGATATAAAAATTTATTTACATAAAGTAATTATAAAGCATTGAAATAATGACTTAAAATTGAATTTTTTTATAATGTATTAATTTTTTTCCAGAAAAGTCTTCCACTTAAGCTGTGATGACACAAAAAAGGGAAGGAAGTATTCGTCAGAATTAATCCCAACCAACGCAATTTGATTAAAGCTTACGGTAAAGCAGTTTTGGCTCTGGAATGTTCATAACATTATTCCAGCTATTCGGAGAAAAAAAGGACATTTGTGAATGTTTAAATAGGTGAAGTATGCAGAGTACTCACAGAAAATTAGCTCATTTTAATTACAATATGGTCACTTAAATAATTAATGCTATATTTTTAAATTGCAGGTGAAGTCATGGCTGGTCCACTTAAACAAAAAATAAAAGATATAACATGTACAAATTGCAAAGGAAATTGTAACGTGCGAGTTTCATGTGCGAGTGAAATTCGCGCGCTTCCCGCTTCGAGCGAGGGCGACTCTGGCTCGGAGGTAGGGAGAGTCTGAAACGATCGCGCAGCTTGCCAGAACGGTGAGAGAGAGTCGGTCGCCGCGGAGTGCTTGAAGCCAGCATCGTCAGCGGATACCGAGTAAGAGCGACGATCGGCACCGAAGGCGAGTGGTTGATGCATATCATCAACGTCCGAGAGTTTGGTTAATTCCGCGTCTCCGCGACGAGACGATCTGCGCCCGTGCGACAACCCATACAACAGTGTCCGGGAGCTGTATCAAGAATAATTATAATAAAGTTTAAATCTGAACGTTGCATCAAGATTTTGCATTGAATTTTCCTAGCCTGAGCGGGATTGCCGTTTAACGTACTCATGAGCCGGGCATTTCAAGATCGTTTGATCTTGAAAGGAATAATATAAAGTTAAAAAATTTTACAATTGGCGCACCAACTAAGGATGATTAATTTTTATTGATTATTCGAATTTCACGCTCTATGAGTGCATCGAACGCTGTGTATGTAACTAAATCGGGCAGGAATTCAAGGCAAGTTAGGAGCAATCTGAATTTTTCGAGTAGGCCTGCTAAGAATAAAATAAATACTAAAAACACAATTATGGTTTTCAATCGAGACGATCAGCCCGTCGGCGGAAATAGAAACACTGAAAACATGGAAATTGAGCAAATGCGTGCGATCAACAATGAGCAGAAACAACTACTTGAACGTCAACAGCGTGAACTGGAAGATCTTCAAGCTACAATCGCAAATCAAACAGAGGCAGCCGAACTTAGAGCTAGATGCGACGAACAAGAGGCAGAGCTCCAACAACTACGTGAAGCGAGGAACCAGCGGCAAGATGGTGTAGCTTCAAACGAAATGCCACAACCACAGAGCGCTACCCATGGTCAAATCCTGGATGAGGTGCGGAATCGCGACCACACTGCAGAAATACGCGCCATAATGGGTAATATCACAAGTATGCACATAGACATTAAAATGCCGGAATTTCACGATGAATATATCACAAATCCGATTGAATTCCTCGACGACTTTGAGAGATTCTGTTTAACGAAAAACATAAGCGAAAATAACCGCTTAAGAATTTTAAATGTCGCGTTGCTCGGAAAGGCTAGGCATTGGTACGAGTTGCAGGAACCTTTTGTTACTTTTGATGCTTTTAAAGTCAAGTTTCAAGGGGAATTTTATAGCCCAGCTACGCAGATTTATTTTCGCGATCGGTGGCTGACTAGGAGATTTAATAGCACAGAGGATAAAACCTTGCAAAGTTATTATTATAAACAACTCAAACAGGCAAATTTCCTACGACCAATTCCTTCTACATACGAAAAAAATTTTACAATAATAAAGCAACTTCCGATGTCTGTCAGAAAAAATCTGGCTCTTATAGACTACAGTAACTCCGGCGACCTAATTAAAGTCATAATAAACTTGGATACCCTGTATAGTGAGAAAGTAAAAAACAATAATTTCGATAGGTGTAATTCAAATTACAATTGTCAATCGGCAAAGGAAAATAGTTCTTCATATAACAAGTCAGCAAACGTAAATATAAATCAATGTAAGATTCATAACAGAAATTTTAAGCCAAATTATCGAGGTAGGAACAATTTTCAAAGACACAGGGGACGCGGTACACGATTCAATTCACCTAACGATCGGAATAATCATCATCAAATACGTTTTCCGCAACAACAATCGGACTTGAACCAGCAAACTCCATCACTAATCCCAAACATAGGATTTCCCCCCCCCCCCCCCCCTTCAATAGATGTTAATACTAATCCCATAACAAGCATCAACACTCAAAATCACAACAATCAGAATCATTTAAACACCAAATAGACGCGTTGAGTTTTGGCCCGTCGGCGCGTCAATACAATGATGAGATCGTAAGTGAGCTTAGCAAAGAGATAAACAATAAGGGCCAATCGCATGAGAGTGGATTACCGGGACGGATTCCTCCTTCACCTCATTTATTATGCACGATATATGATAGAGAAATCTGGTCATTGGTTGATACGGGAAGCCAGATAAGCGCAATATCTAGTGAATTTTATAATGAAATAAAAAAGTCTACAAGTTTGTTGGAATTGCCGGTGGCAGGCGTGGTGGTTTCTGTGGCCATAGGAAAAAAAGCTACGGTCATAAGGAATCAAACGCGATTGCGGGTCGAGATTGATAAACAGACATTCGAATTTATTTTTCTTATAGTACCGTCACTGACAAGCAGAATTATCTTAGGTAATGATTTTCATTTGCAAATTGGACTGATCATAGACTATTGGAATAGAGAAATCAAAATAAAAAGTTGTAAAGTATCTGGCTCATCGGTGTTGTTCGAGCCAAGCAGTTCGGAGAAACTATTGTTAACCAAAGAAAATGAAAAAACATATATTTATATTGTGAGTTGTAAAAATCTTCTTGATGAAGAAAAGAGAAAAACAAATAAGAAAAACGAGTGGAAAGATTTACCCGTGAATATCTGTCAAGAGTCAAATAAAGAGAAAAACAATTATAAAATCCTTGACATGAATTTAATAGAGGATATAAATAAAGAAATCGTCCAAGGTTTTCAAATACCTGAAACAAATGAACATTTTATAAATTTAGATAAATTAACAAAAGACAACTGCACAATCGAAAATGAAAAGGAATTAAACCTCTGCGAACAGTTTGACTCGATCGCGGGAAACCTTACAACCGTCGATGAACAACAGAAAATTATATTCATCAAAATGTTAAAACTATTCCAACCATTATTCTCAGATAAACCCGGATGCGCTACAAATTACGTGCACAAACTAAAGCTAAAGAACTCTAATCCCAAAATAAAACAAACCTATCCGGTTCCGTATGCATTGCGTGACGAGGTTGATGCGTGTTTAAATGGAATGTTGGAAGCAAAAATAATTGAGCCAGCCGTAAGCCCATATTGTAACCCGCTTCGAATAGTTCGAAAAAGTGATGGCTCCGTACGAGTTTGTTTAGACGCAAGAATTCTGAATGATAACATAGAGGACGATCACGAATCCCCACCGATAATATCGGATATAATGCAGATTTTTCACGGTTGTGAATGGTTTTCCAAAATCGACATGACAATGGGATACTGGCAAATAACGCTTCACGAGGACTCGCGCCCGCTTACAGCTTTCACGTTTAAAGGCCGAATGTACCAGTATGTTCGTATGCCATTCGGAATAAAAACTGCAGGTAGCGGTTTTATTAGAGCATTTACATTGGCTTTATCGAGTAGCGCGAAAATTATTGACATTTTTCAATTGGAACCTGAACTTGGAAATATAATAAGAAAAAACGAAGGCGAAATTACGCAAATATCTGAAGTCAATTTGAATAAAGAATCGGCAACATACATCGACGATTGCGCGATAGGAACACCGACATTTGAGAGACACATTCAGGTTTTACAAACAATTTTTTCTAAGTTGATGGCGAACGGATTCACGATAAATTTAAAAAAATGTAAATTTTTATTAACAGAAATTCTATTCTTGGGTTTTATTCTTTCAAAGGAAGGTATCAAGCCGGATCCCGACCGCATTTCAACAATAGTAAACTTTCAAATTCCACGAAATAAAAAACAATTGCAAAGTCTACTGGGCGTCTGTAATTATTATCGGCGATTCGCGATAATGCATAGCAATTACGTGTCACCGTTTAGAGATCTACTTGCTGACGGCGCCGATTGGATATGGACTGAGAATCATACACGCGCTTTAGACGCGTTAAAAAGCAATTTTATCAAATCGGTTTGTTTAAGCCACGTAATTCCTGGAGTACCTTTCAAACTTCAAACAGACGCGAGCATTAGTGGCGTTGCAGGGGTTTTGTTTCAGATCGATAAGGATAGTAATCAGCGGATAATTTCCTTAGCAAGCAGATGCTTATCCAACACTGAAAGTAGATATACCACTACTGAATTAGAACTTTTAGGAATCGTATATTGTATTTCAAAGTTTAGAGAATTTTTAATCGGACAGAATTTTGAAATCATAACGGATCACAGGGCCTTGACTTTCCTAAATTCAACGAACTTTCATAATTCTCGCCTGATAAGATGGTCTATGTATTTGCAACAATATTCGTATTCAATTGTTCACTGTAGCGGAAAGGAAAATTTTGTAGCTGATTTCTTCAGTCGAAACCCCGAAAGCAAATTCCACGAACAGACGCAGCAATCTATCCTTATCTCAACACTAGTAAAATATCACACGCTGACAATACAAAACGATCAGGTCACGTCACTAATAATGATGGCTTTATCAACTGAGGACGCCTTATTAAAAAAGATGATGAGCGAAATTTCAAGTAAACAAAAGATAGATAACGCATGCATAACTTTAACAAAACTATTAAATAACAAAAACAAACAAACCGATCATCTCCAAATATATAACGATGTGCTATTTTTGAGAGAGAAGAAAAACGAAATATGGCGTGTAGTTATCCCTAAAGAGTTCAAAACCCATTTGGTTTACTTAACTCACACAAAGCTCGGTCATCCCGGGGTGTATAAAACTATCACACATCTGAAACGCTTTTATTATTGGCGTACTATGAGTAGGGACGTGAAAAAGTTTGTTGTCGGTTGCGACCTGTGTCAGCGTGTCAAATACCTCACGATCGCGATGGAGGGTTCATATCGAATGGTTAATGCTGAAAAGCCATCTGAATTGGTCACCGTCGATTTTTATGGGCCCCTCCCTCGCGGTCGAGGGGGAGTGGAGTATGTGTTTGTGGTTCTAGACGTTTTTTCCAAGCTGGTCAGGTTATACGCGATGAAAAAAGCAACAACCGCGGCATCCCTAAAGAAATTAATCGAGGACTATATCCCCGAATGTGGAAAATTTAAGAGTATTTTGAGCGATAATGGAAGCCAATTCACTTCAAATAAATGGAAAGTAGAATTAGAAAAGCTAGGTATTAGGGTTGTTTATAGCTCTATAAGACATCCGCAGTCAAACCCAACAGAGCGTGTGATGAGGGAGATCAGCAGATTGTTCAGGACGTACTGCAAAAATAGACATACGTCATGGCCAAGTTATTTGAACAGAATGCAACAGATTTTAAATATTACTACTCACTATAGTACAGGTTTCGCCCCTAATGAGCTCCACTTTGGACAAGATATCCAGGATGAAATTAAACGCTTGTTGAAGTTTCCTCCGGCCAAACCGCTCGATCGCGGAATAATGATTGCGTTTGCGAGACAGAAAATGCAAAGGGCATATGCGGCTCGTGTCAAACGCCAAAAGCCGTCGAAGGTAGTAATCTCGGTAGGAGATTTGGTGTTACTTAGAGTAAGACATTTGTCTAACGCATTAGACAGGGTAACCAAGAAGTTTTTCGACCTTTTTGAGGGACCTTTCAGAATCGATCGAGATTTGGGAAATAACGCATACTTGTTGATTGATCCCAAAGATGGTTCCGAGAAAGGCATTTATAACCGACTGAATTTGCGGAAATATTACGAGAACGAAAGCGAAAATTAGAATGCTAAACTGACGTAAAAGGATTGTCTTTTCCAATTGGCCCTCTTCATGGGACATATTTGCGCGATTTGACATGCCAACGATTGCACGTGAGCGCGATATTGTAACGATTGACGAGCGTTTCTGGCAATCGATGTTGTTGGCAGTGATGTGAATCGTTTGTAAGTCACGAGTAGGTTGACCATTTGTACACTTGTATTTAGCTCGCGAGCGATTAGTATTAGCACCGGTGCGATAAGTTAAGTAAATTTACGATAAGTTAAGTTCGTTAGCGATAGTTTTAAGACGACAATTTACGATCTTTTGAGTAAATGTACGATAGTTTTAAGATGAATATACAATATTTTTAAGTAAAATTACGATAAGCGATGCTTTTAACACGATTTAATATATTGTGAAGTCAATGTGCGATAGTTCAAGATAAATGTGCTATCGAGTTGACTGATGCGTTTTGAAGATGTGCGTCGACAAGGAGGGACCATTTGTGGATGGTCTCAAGCGATGCGTTGTGTGTGTATGGGTGTAGCGTGGGGATCGCAGATTTGGTGTGGCGTTTTCGGGTCGATCAGGCGCGCGATGAGCTTCGTTTTTGTGATTTTTCTCTTTCTTTTGGTCATCAGCGGTCTGTTCACCAGGAAGGAGAAAAAGGGGGAGAAATGTAACGTGCGAGTTTCATGTGCGAGTGAAATTCGCGCGCTTCCCGCTTCGAGCGAGGGCGACTCTGGCTCGGAGGTAGGGAGAGTCTGAAACGATCGCGCAGCTTGCCAGAACGGTGAGAGAGAGTCGGTCGCCGCGGAGTGCTTGAAGCCAGCATCGTCAGCGGATACCGAGTAAGAGCGACGATCGGCACCGAAGGCGAGTGGTTGATGCATATCATCAACGTCCGAGAGTTTGGTTAATTCCGCGTCTCCGCGACGAGACGATCTGCGCCCGTGCGACAACCCATACAACAGTGTCCGGGAGCTGTATCAAGAATAATTATAATAAAGTTTAAATCTGAACGTTGCATCAAGATTTTGCATTGAATTTTCCTAGCCTGAGCGGGATTGCCGTTTAACGTACTCATGAGCCGGGCATTTCAAGATCGTTTGATCTTGAAAGGAATAATATAAAGTTAAAAAATTTTACAAAATCACACCGCAAATTATAAAAGATGCCCAGTTCATAAACAATTACAGCCAGAACTATTCCCTAGACAAAAAGAAAATCGTTAAATCAAATAGAATTCAAGTTCATTAAAATCTGAATTTGAAGTTAAACGTCAACGTCAATAGAATTAAACGAAACATAACATATGCATAGGTAATATCAAAACGAAACGATAACAGTGAGATAGAAATATTTTTAAAAAATAGTTGTTCAAGCAGAGCTAATTGATATATTAGAATGAATAATACGTTAAATCTTTTAACTGCAACAGTAAACAAAATTGTATAATGAGTAGTTTAAAACTCGCTATATGAAACGCAAATGGTCTTACGCAGAGGCACATTGAATTAAAAACATTTTTAATCTATGAAAATATAGATATCATGTTGATATCAGAAACACACTTTATAAGTAAAAACTATCTTAATATAACAAACTACACTGTACATAAAATTAATTACCCGTTTAATAAAACTCACGGAAATACTGCGATTATAATCAAAACAAAAATAAACCACTACATCCACACTTACACTACGGTTCTCCTGCAGTAATCCATTGTTTGGACTGTTCTTTGGTTTCAGAAGTGTAGTGGTGTACCCATGTTTCGTCTACAATTATGAGTCGATGCCAAAAACTTCCGGATTACGACGTATGCGTGCCAAAAAAGCCTCAGAGGTGACAACGCGGGTTCGTTTGTTTTCAACAGTGAGCAAACGCGGCACCCATCTTTCTTATATTTTTTTCATCCCCAATTTTTCATGCAAAATTGAAATTATTGTACCCTTTGATACCTCTGTGGCGTCAAATAATTCTCGCAATTTTAATCTTCTATCCCTCAACACCATATCGTGGATTTTGTTGACCATTTCGGGCGTACTCACTTCTACGAGGCGTCCTGAACGAGGTTCATCTTTTGTTGTTGTATGGCCGCGTTTAAATTCATTTACCCAGTTATAAACAGTCTTAAACACAGGGGCAGACTTGCCATGAACGGCGTTCAACTCAATTGTAATTTCTTTTGATGTAAGGCCTTTCAAATGAAAATGTTTTATCACTGCTCGAAACTCTGTTTTTTCCATTTTTCAAATAAACCAATAACTGTTTATTCAACCAACGCTCACAAAAAAACTACTTAATGAATCGAGCTTTGTACGATATCTAGTTAGTAGTATTGCTTGCCAAAAACATCATAATATAAGCGTGATGTGCGCCATCTCTTGGATTTTGTAAAGACTTATTGACCCCCCCTTGTATCCAGTTTACTCTGTTCTACTTATCAAAATCTGACGGAGGAGCGTCAACAGGTACTGCCCACTCCTATAACAGTTCCTTAAATCGCTGTCTCTCCTATTCTCATAAGTTCTAGTATTTTAAGGTCCTGTCTGTGGTTTATCCATTACGGTGAATCATTACTTAATCCGTCATTTTAAAGATAATGTGATGATGATCGCTGGCTTTGTAGTTTTCGATCAATCGCCATTCACTTATCTGCGCCGAGATCTTATCTGAGGTCATTGTCACATCAGGTATTAAGCAACTAAATCCCGGTCGTCTATATATCGGTGTCGTTCCTCGGTTAGCCATTTCCAGATTAAGCCTTTCAACTATCTATAGCCATAACCTCTTTCTCTTAACCGTCGTTGTCATACCCCACTCGATCGCTCTGGAATTCAAGTCCTCCACGACAATAAGTTCTTCTAGGAAGTCTCTGAGAATGTCTTCCAATTTTCCCATTTTATCTTCGAACTCTACCATTTTCGTTCTAGGTTCGGTATGTACTGACATAGGTGATAGTACCCACACTCACCCACACATAATCTTCCCCCCTTAGAAATGTCTGTATTCGTCTTATTGATTTTTCCTTTATCCATATGGCCGAAGTGCTAGAGACGTTTAAAAACCAGCCGTCTCGTGCACGTCGGTTCCATAGTTGCTCGCTTAGTATCAATAAATCCGCATCTTGTTTCGCTATTTGTGAGAGTAGTAGTTGGGCAGCTTCACACTTACGTAAGTTACCTCATAGAATTCCTGTCGTTTTAATCTGCTCCTGGCACTCCTCGAGCGCGATTCGGTAGACCGCTCATGCTCCCGTTTCTGGGGCATGCGCACTCTTCTTCAGAGTACAGCAAACATATCAGCTGTTTGGTTGTGTAAGTTTTCCCGACATGATCAGTTTGATCATTCTTCCAGCAGCATTGTCCTCTATCCAGTTCTTTACAGTCTCGTTTGTGTCCGAAATTGAGTTACCGGTAACATCTGATTACCGTGATTTTTTCTCTGACCCAGCATTTCATTCAGTCGATTTTGATTTCTTTCTTATTTGAGCAACCTCTGTGCAGTATTTTTACTTGCTCAAATCTATTCTTCTCTTTCCGGATGATCTTCAATTTCAGCCAATCCAGACCAATGGACTCTGGCTTTGGATTCCAAGATTTGTACTACTAATAAGTTAGAAATATTCCCTTCGTCCATTTTGTTTTGCCTGACTTCGAAAGAGGTGTTATATTTCTCTAGATGATCAAAGATTTTCATTGGGTCATTACCTTATATTTTTCTCGATCGCATAATATTAGGAATCTTTATGCCCTAAACTTTTTACTAACCTATTGCATGCTAGTCGGGGTTGCGTTCGGTTGTCTTCCGCATTTTTCCTCCTCCGTAGTAGATAGGTTTGCAGCTCACGTGGCCAGTTTGTTCACTTTGCTGTTTATTCAGGGCATTTATTCTCTTTTTCTCTATCCCACTCAACCTTTTATTCTTTTTTTTTCTCGAGTCTATTCTCTACCTTCATATTCACTTTCTAAAGGGAGTGATCGTGGTACCTGGTTTGTGTTGACTGGAGTTACCTTAGCTCCAGCTCTCGAAGGAGTCGAAGGTATGCTTCGAGTTCCTATGATTTTGCCTCCATTAATTGGTGTTTTTGATTTACCTTCGTGGAGGCTTAAAGGTTCTTCACAGTGTTATCGAGTCTTTCTCGGGTAAGAATCATTTGACTCCTAATAATGTGTTTTTTGCCCGTCCTGGACCATCAAATCTTTTTCAAAATATATATTCGTCAGATAATATTGATAATACATTATCCATTCGACTCTTCAGGCTGAGAGTGTGTATATATGTACTTTAGTGCTGACTATTTTTCATTCAAGGAGCAGGGATAAGGATGATTGGTAGAGTCAGAAGTGGATGACAAGTATTGAAGAGGAAGGGAGATAGTAAACACTGGATCAAGGGGGTCAGAAGAGCAAGGATTACTGAACGGATTACCAGTGAGTTGAATTGGATTGAATGCGTTTCGCCTATCACAAATATCTATCCTAGCGTCAGTTTCGCGCACGATTATTATATACACTTGGTATACACTCCCGCCCAATAATCTTTTCCCACCCAAGAACAAAACGACTTTAACTTTCAAACTCCATACCCCGGCTGGAAATAAACTTACAGAACTTTGCGACGGCTCATTTGAAACGTCTTTTAACGCAATTTTGAGCAGTGTATATTAAAATTATGCTAACGTATTTCCCTTGTGTACAGGACGGTGAATGTCAAAACAAAATTTACGAAATTTTTATTGTTTCTTTAAACGCTCGCCATTTTTAGACAAAAAATCGTAGAAAAAATCTAAAAAAACTATTTCGTAACTCTTTTATTATGCTATCCAAAATACTCATTTAAAAATTCTGTTGATCTAAATTTATTGATTATATGAGCATTTCATTCAAAAATAGCGTCTATATTCATTGCTAATTATCTTGGAAAATTCGAATCGTAGAAAAAAACTTACTTAAAAGAAAATGCTCTATTTTATAAGAAGAATGCGTAAACAAAATTACATAATCATATGGAAACATTTTTTTTTCAGTCATAACATCATGTAGCCTAATTTTTTCAATATTTCATTTTTCTTCACTTTGGAAGAATAAAAAAGATCATTTATACGTGAAGCTATTTTATTTACTATAGACAAATTTTAACTGTATGCATATCTCCATCAACGAAAAATATGAGTCAGTGTAATAACTATTAAGAACCAGTCGTAATGCGATATAGGTTTATTGAAACTCAACAGTCAGGAAAATAATATTTCATTTGAAATAAGAACATTTTTGTTGCTCATTTTTGTCTCAATGTAAGTAGAACATGTAATGGGGGAGTTTATCTGAAAAAATGAGAAATTTATTTAAGAACAAACTCCCACGATGCAGAGCTAACCGCCGCTTCGTTAAACACGTATGATTGTACGTATATTCGCCTTTACGTCATATGACTTTACTTAAGTGTCTTCTATCGAACGGAGTTGAACTCACCTTAAGTCACGTGACTTGTGACACTCGATGAATCTTAGGTGTGGGCGACTTTACGCCTAATCCGCTTGATCCCCTAGATGTAATCGGATTAAAATCTAAGTCTTTTACAAATCGCTTAACCCGTTTCGGCCGAAAACTCCACTCGCGATAGACTAGTCTTCGGGATCTCATAATTGATTCCACAGTAGTCAGAAAAAATTGAGACAGACATATTTTGAAAGCTTGAAATAAGCCCTTACCGATAATGAACTCAAAGTTGCAAAAAATTATTGTTATTTATGCAAAAATGGCGATTAAACAAAAAAAGCATGATTTTCACTCTTTCTTTTTTTTTCAAATCTAATTTTCAAAGCCTTTCGCATTGGAAATCGAGCGGAAACCTTTTTAACCGATGGAATAAATATCTGAACTTTAAGAATCCATGGTTTAAAGATCAATGTTTTGCCTTGGTATTTTCAAAATGGCACCCGAAATGGAAATTTTTTTATATAATTCATGATTTTTTTACTCGAAAACTACGATATTATGGAAAAAGTCCCATGAGATAAAAAGTTTTTAAAATCGGTCAGAGAATGCGCCTGAATTTTTTGAAGAGTTTAGAAAAAAAATTTTGTTTATGCCAATTGCAACTTTTTGCAAAATCAAAAAAATTGTTCAAATCGCTTCTAAGTAATTCTCATGTAATCTATGACGAATTTTAAAAATATTTTATTCTTGTCAATTTTCTCTGTGAATGTAATGTTTTTCGATGAAAAAATTGTTCAGCTGCAAATAGAGTCTCTTATCTTCTTTCGCGTTTTCGCGACACCGCTTGGTAACACGGTTCGGAATTTATAAGTTTTCCTAATTTTGAGCTCAAGAGTTTGCGATACTTTAGATTCTTCCACTCTTCATTGAAAAATTTTCCAGTGATCGATTTTTAGTCCTGGTCGACTTGCACGACGTCGCGTCGTACCCGAAAACAGACACTCAGTGAAGTAAGCCATTGGCGCATTACAATAAGCTCTCACCAGCGGGATTCTCTTTGCAGTTGTAGAAACAGATTATTCAACTTTGTAATAGACAATCAAACTTCTTAGATAGTGTGAAAAAATGCCCAAGCGTAAAGCAGAAGAAATTTCAAGAGATAACGATTCTGAATCAATGGAGGATGAGTATTCTGATGAAGATAAATATCTCATAATACCTGATCCAGATGATTCAGACTTTGATGGAGTTTTTGAGTCAGATGATGAAAATTTCGAACCAGAAATTTCAGTTCCAAATATATCTTATCAATCTATTTTTCATAATTATACAGAAACTCAGACAAAGTTAAAACCAAATCATGAGTTTTCATGGAATGATGGAGAAAAAGTTATCACTGGGAATTTAGATGATGATTTATTATTGAGTGATGCAGTGCAAAAAAAAATTCTTTCAATGTCACCTATGGAATTATTTGAACTATTTTTTTCTACGGAAATAAAAAATTATATTATTGAAGGTAATGAAGAAAACGGCTTAAATTTATCGGTGGATGAACTTGATACATTTTTAGGGATATTCTTGCTATCATCATACAACATACGGAATGATTAAAGAGAGTATTGGGAAAGGGACTCTCGTCAAGTGCTCAGCCGTTTCTTTAGCGATGTCTCGCGACAGGTTTAGCGAAATCAAATCAAAAATAAAGTATTCGAAAACAAGTGACAAAAATGATGCTGATAAGGCTTGGAAAGTCCGAGAAATTTTAAATCTGTTCAAGAAAAATATTCAGCAGTTTGGATTTTTCTTGACTGCTCTTCCAGCGGACAGACGTGGAGTTTGGCTCTCGCAAATGTCCGTGCGCTGCGCCAGGCTGAGAGTGTGAGCGTTTGGTACACACACTTACGCTTGGACCTTTTGTTTGTGAGGTGCTGAACACGGGCTAAGCTGACGACTGGAGCGATGCAGATGGCACAGAAGAAGAGAGAGAGAGAGAGCGCTCGAATTTCGGATCGCCGCGGAAAATTCGGGGAGTCTCTGCTAAGCGATAAGCAGAGGAAGTCGCACGCGCGGATAAAACCGAAGGTTACGGTTTTTCCGAAGTTGGCCCCGCGACCTCGTCGACGTCTTTTCGTTTCCGAGGACACGTCCGGTACGCGGACGAGTATTTAAGTGTGAGGCTGGGTCGCGCCCAGTCGTGTCCCGAAAGATACCCGGCACCAGTGCGTGTGGGTAACCGACGAGGCGCGCGGGTGCGCGTGCGTGCAGTTTAGACGTGCTGCAGTACCGAGCAATAGAGGAGGCGGCGAAGATAACAGCAGTATTGTGGAGCGAACGAGAGGACGAGAAGGAGAAAGATAGCGACGACAAAAGAAAATACCAGCGAGACGGCCAGCGAGGAACACACCAGTGATGTCACGGTGCAGAGCGCTCTAGCCGTCGGAGAGGCTGAAGGTCGAGGTCGGTGCCGTGTTTTTCTCTTATCTCTCTCTCTTGCATGTTTGGGCGCCGGCTTATGGCTGATAGCACGGCAGATCTGCTGGCTACCCGTTGGTAGCCTATCGGCGGAAAGTGTTTGTCGGGCATATATTGTTATAATATTTAGTTCTTACAAGGGAATCGGCAGGCTGACCAGCCACCGATTCACCTTTGCGTTCGCGTTTGTTATTGTGCCGCTCGTAGTCTATAAGTCCGCGGTCGCCGTATTGTAATTGATTGTTGACAATTAAACGACTAGTGTATTAATCCGCTTGTTGTGTTTATTTGCCGCTGTATCACTCCTCATCCCGACTTCGAATCTGTGCGCTTAACGTGTTTATGCTCGACGCGTTATTCAGTCGTGGGAACGTCTTTTGCTTTCCGAATCCCCGAATAAATAATTTGTACGGACGGTCGCGAGCAACCCAGACGGGTACGGCCGGAATTCTCCGTTACAAACAATATTTACCTTGCAAACCTGATAGATATTGTATAAAGCTCTGGGGTTTGTGTGGAGTTAATGGATACATATTCAATTTAGATATTTATTGTGGTAAAAATGATACAAGTATTGGGATAAATTTATCGAAGTGCCCACTTGGTTCCAGAGTAGTTTTACAAATGATCAATCCACTTCTACTTAGTCTTTCAAAAATAAAACTATCTAACTATCATATTTACTTTGATAATTATTTCACCAGTCCAGATTTAGTGATTCACTTGGATAAATGTGGCTTACGATCGACGGGAACTGTTCGTAAAGATAGAATAAAGGAAAAGCATGTGTTTGAAAAAAAAGCTCCTAGGGGAACATTCAAAGTAAGCTATGATACCAATAGTAACATGAATCTCATCAGTGTCATTGATTCAAAAGAGGTTTCCATTCTTTCTACAGCTGTTGGTGTTAGTCTTATCAGGCTAATGAAGAGATACTCACGAACTGCTTGCGATAAAACAGAAATAGGATTTCCTTCTGCTTTTTGTGTATATAATAAATGCATGGGTGGCGTGGATTTGCATGATTTTCGATGTAAGAAAACCTCTTCTTCTATTAGTTCAAAAAATGGCCATTCAAAATATTTTTACGAATTATTGAAGCATCTGTTACAAATACCGTAACAATTTTGAACATTTGCAACAAGGACAAAAAGGCTCACATGAATACAAAATATTTTTGTAAGGAAGTAAGCAGAAAATATTTGTCAAAAGCCAATTTGGATGATTTCAAATCTCACAAATATGAATCAAAAAAGACAGTATCGTGTAACTACGAAGGATGTCGTCAAAGGACAAGCAGATTTTGCATCAATTATGACAAATATTATTGCTTGAACTGTTTTTCAAAGTTGCATTCTCCAGGAACGTAAATATAATAATCTGATATTTGAATCACATACTTGATCAGTCTTAAAATATTTAAAAAAAAATTAAAAAAGTAAAAAAAAAAATTAAAAATTCACAAAAACGTAAAAAAAATAAAAGATACTATCTATATTCGTCGACCTCCACGGTGGTGATAGTTGGGCAACGTAAAGTTTGTTTACGGCAGACAGACGATAGATTTTTTTTATGAGACTACTTTGAAATTTGATATTTTTTTTGTTGACAACAATCAACCAAACAAGAAAATTGACGAGAATTAAATATTTTTAGAATTTGTTATAGATTACATGAGAATTTTTTAGAAGCGATTTGAACAATTTTTTGATTTTGCAAAAAGTTGCAATTGGCATAAACAAAATTTTTTTTCTAAACTCTTCAAAAAAATTCAGGCGCATTTTAACCGATTTTAACAACTTTTTATCTTGTGACGGTGTAGGCCCGTCATGGCTTGCACCGTTCGCTTATCTCCCTCTCCTTCCTAGGCAAGGGTGCACGGCCGGCATCAAGCGCACGTTGTTATCACGTGCCTGATGCCTGCCCTTTATTTTTCAGCTACGCACGAGAGCGGTGGAAGGAGAAGCCGTGGACGCGACGACGCGTTCGAGTATTGAGAGTGCGAGAGAGAGAGAGAGAGAGAGAGAGAGAAAGCAATAGTTTGAGTATTGGGCTTGGCGCGCGGCACTTGTCGCGACGGGCATCGCCGCGTGCCGCCGATTAGGCGAGTGGTGGGAGAAAGCGTGAGAAGCCGGCTCTCACGCACTCGCGACAGGGAGTGACGCGACGCGCGCGACAGCAATCAGTCGAGAGTTAGCTGGTGACCATCGCTGCCTGCCCTTTGTCCGGAAGAAGTCAGCATTCCTCAGCAGATCGGCCGGACGGGACTTCCTCTGCCAGCGACGCAGCAGCTGCCCTGTAAGAAGCCGTCACCGAGGCAGAACCCGACAGCCTTTTCTGCCAGGTCGCCGGCCACGCAGCAGCGAGGAGTTTTCCAGACTAGCCGCCGGTGGGACACCTTCAAGGCTGCCAGCAACAGCGACGTCCACCAATTTGGTCAGGTCACCGATTCCTCTCTCTCTATATCTCTGTCTTTCCTCGGCGATTCTCACGGTTCGCGTTGCTACGCCAGGCTTTTCCGAGCCGGCGTAGTTTTCGGCAGTGTGTAAATTTAAGTAATTGTTTGAGCCGGTTAACGAGGTGACATGGCGCTAACGTGCCGGTCATCTCGTTTAGAATAAGTTCGCGTGTTAATAATAATAAGTGATTTGTGTTCTCGTCGGCACTCGTGGTAGTGCGTTTGTAATAAACGTGTGTTAACGAATTGTGTGTGTGAAATTCTTTTGCCTGTATCTCTCTTCCCTGCTTTGCTTGGAGCGACACACCGCCTCCCTTGCCTTCCCCCTTTACAAATAATTGGTGATAGTGATGAATTAATCGGCATTGCAGGCCGACACTATTACATGGCATCCCTTGTGGGGATGGGCAAAAGCAGAATTGAGAACGGTGTTTGTATGTGTGTGCGCGAATAGTTAATAAGTAGCATTAGTAATTACATTTTCTTTTTTTTTACGGTTAATTCGGTCGTGTGGTTTGTGAAAGTGATTTTGTCGCGTTTTGTTAGCAAGGGCAAAGCGTGTTAAAACAACGCGCCTTTGTTTGAGAGAAAGCGTGGAAATTTGAAGCATCAGTGTATCAGGTCGCGACGCGCAAAGGTCGCTCGCGCCAACACGTGTTCGCTTCTGAGAATTTGAGTGTCCGAGTATGTTTACGTTCGAACGCTGCATTCCTTTCTCGTTCTAGGCAAGGCGATAACTTGCCGGCTTAGCACACTGAAGGAACATAGTTTTTTTTGTATTCGTTTATTATTTATTTCTTTTTTTGGTTGGTTACATAGTGTAGTTTTTCCGTTTATATTTTTCTTTTAATGTGTTAGCTGTCTGTTGGCAACTCGCGCGCGTCGTTGAATTTGAAAATAGTTTTTTTTAAGTATTTTTTTTTCATTTGAATTTTTTTTTTAAGTTAACGATTCGATCGCACCATGCCGCTTGTATGTAAGGATCGCGTAACCATGCGTAGAATTCTCCGCGATGCCCGCGTCAAGGAAGTCAAGCGCCGTATCGACTCGACGGAGCCGGCTGCCCTACTTGAGTTAATGCGTTACCGTGGTTTAGCGTTGCACGGCGACATGGACGAACTTAGGGAAAGGTACTTGCGCTTCACGATCGCGTCGGAGATGCCAGAGCTTGGGTCGCCTTTACAGCCGGGCGATTTTGCGTCGGGTCGCGTGCCTGATGTAACGCGCGACGAGTCAATGCATAGGGTAATTAATAGCGACGAGAGCGAGAATAGGACGGTCGAATCGGCTAAGGTTGCGCCGCCAAAGGCAGCAGAATGGCGATCACCAGGACAGGCGACGCGATCACCCGACCGTGTTGCCGTTCTGCCTGAGCCAATTCGGCCGCCGGGCGAAAGGGTTATCACTCCCATCCCAGAGGAGGAAATTTTACCCGCCACCGCTACCGCTAGTGCGATGACACCAGAGGTAGGCGTACGCGCTGCGACCGCGCCCGAGTTAGAAAGACACAGCAACGGTACTTTTAGTCAGGTTTAGGACGCGATAACAGCAGTCCCACGATGGATTTATCGGCGGGAGGTGCAGCAAGGTATCACTGACGGTACTAAGGCATTATATAGGGTAGAGAGAGAAGCTGTGCAAGGAGGAGTGGATCAGGCCTTGCAACAGGCTCAACGGCCGTTGCAGGCCGATCCGTCGGCCGGCCGCGCGGCGCTGAACATGCCAGCGGCCGCCGGCCCCGTCTATCAGATTCACCCAGGCGTTCCTCTGCGTGGAGAAAGGCCGATGAATCAGATATTATTCCCAAACAGCTCTCTCGAAACTATCTATAAATCGCCCCCGCAACCTGACACAGAGACCTGGGTTCGTGAATGGGAAAGGGCTGTACGCGCACCCTGTAGCGAATACACGCGCGCATCAGGTTTAGACAAAGTAGGCTCGGGCTCGGAGTCTAGAGCTTCCACGAGAGTGTCAAAGAGCAGGCCGGTCAAGGCGAAAACAAAAATTTTGCCGGACCATGGCAGCATGGTTGACCTCTCGAGCTCCTCCGAGTCAGAGATCGGGGACCGCAAGGAAAGCGTATCGCAGCATAGCGACAGGCCGATTAAAACTAAAACTAGAGAAAAAAGCCCGAAACGCGTTAAGTATATAAATGGCGTGCCGGCCGATGGCGTTAGTGCGTTGACAGCATGGTCGCTTCGTTTCTCGGGCGATGATGACATGAACGCGATGAGTTATTTATCAGGGTTAGAAGACTGCCAGCGTTATTACGGTATTTCGGACGAAGAAATGCTAAATGCTATTGGCACTATCTTCCGGGGCAAGGCGCGTTCATGGTACGAACTTAACCGTAAACAGTGGGCAAGTTTCTTAGGATTTAGAAAGAGTTTTTCGGCTAACTTTTGTCGCCGGCTTACTCGCGAACAGCTGTACCGAGAGCTGAGACAGAGGTCGCAAGGAGAGCGCGAACGTATTTCGGATTATGTAGCTGCTTTCCAATCAATTTTAAGATGCTTCGATCCTCCGGTATCCGATAAAAGACAGGTAGCTATAATTGTGGAAGGACTACACCCCCAGTACAAGCGCTTTCTAGAGACAAAAAGCTTTAAAAATTTAAGCCAATTTAAAGAGGCAGGATTAGCTCTGGAAGACCGAATGGCGGGCTGGAAAAGGTGGCAGCGTCCACCGAGCGCGGACGTTACGCTCGTGCCGGAGTCCGCTTATTCCGAGCCTAAGAAGCCGGCTGGAAAGAAAGCGATCGGGGCAGTAGAACAGGTCGCGGGCGAATTAGAAGAAGTTTTAACAGTAGAACCGGCTAAAGAAACGCGCGCTAGCAGGAAAAAGGCAAAGACCAAGGGCAAAGGGCCGAAGAGCGAAGTTGCCGCGGCTAATGCCCAAGGCGCGAAGCCGCAGGCGACGAACCGCTCTTCGCAGCAGGCTGCGCAACCGAATATTGCAGCTCAGCAGAACGTTGCAGCGCAGCCGCCGGCCGCCCAGGTGCCGATGTTCTCCGCGCCGAGTTTAATTCCACAACAGCGTGGACAAGCTAATGGCGCTCAAACAGGTGCCGCGAGAGGACCACGTCCTTTTGCAGGCGCGTGTTTCGCGTGTGGTCTGGTTGGCCATCAGAGGTCTCAGTGTCTGTCCAATTAATGTAAATAAATTTAAAAGTAGCGGCAGTATTGAAAACAAGAAACGCTCTGGTAGACCAAAAGTAAAATTGGAATAAAAGAAAAAAAGAAAAAAATTATTCCCAACTCTAAGATTAAAACAAATAACAAGTATAGAAAATATCAGTAGATCAAACATTATGTATGCAGAGGTAGCAAATGGCAATGTTTAAAAAACAGTAAAAAAACCCAAACAATTATAAATCCAGCCAACAAGAGTAGACAATGATAGTCATTTAGAAAATATGTTGATTCAGCTGATGAATAGAATGGATTCAATGATTAATCTGCTTACCATGCTCATACATAACATTAAATGAATACTGAAATAAAAATAGTAATTTAGAACGCTAACGGCTTAGCTCAAAGAAGTCTTGAATCAAAATCTTGTCTTATAGAAAATAATATTAAATTAATGCTAATATTTGAAACACACTTCGCATATAAAAACTTAAAAAATTCCATAATACTCTGTATATATGATTAATCATCCTGATAGGTAGCACATGGAGAAGTGCCAATATTAATCAAATTTCTATCAAACATTACAAAATTAAATCAGACAAATATAATTATCTATAAGTTACAAATGTTACAATTGAAGATAAAAACGGCTTAATTATATTCTTTGCATATATTAACTACAACTCTACACCTAATTAACCACCCAACATTAACTCTACATCCAAAATAAAGAGTAGAAAAATCTCTACATGTTGATGCAAACGAAAAATCAGATACCAATACCAACGGATGAACCCACCTATCGTCCCACTGATACTAATAAACTACCTGATTTAATAGACTTTGCAGTTATCGAAAGGTTATTAAAAGGTTATGTTCTAAACGTCTCACAGACAAATAGTGCCTCGATTAAAAGGTAAATTAACCTGTAATATACCGATCAAAACTCAACAAGGCATAGATAATGCTAAAGAAAATTTCAACAATAACATCTATAAAGGAATAAAAACAATTTCTCTTGCGAAATACTTACATTATTTTAGTTTTCATATATAAATATATATATATATATATATATACAGGATATATATATCCTGTATATATATATATATATATATATATATATATATATATATATATACAGGATGTCTAAAAAGTAACGAATCAAGGAAATAACTTTCCAGGTAGCAAAGCTTTTGATATATCAAATTTTTTTATATACAGGGTGTCCCATTTTAACTTACGCACTAAGATAACCCAAAAACTATAAGAGCTAGCGAAAAATGTTTCGAATAAAAGTTACTCGTCTCCGAGGGGGACATATTATGGTGACATTGACTTTGACCTCGAGGGTCATTTTCAAGGTCATTTGAAGGTCAACTTTGTTTTTTCAAATAGGAACCCCTATTTTCGACCCCGGATTCGGAAAGAGCGGAAAATTCTACGTTTAGATGACCTATCATGCGTGGGGTCCGGGAGACCCGCCAAGGTCATTTGAAGGTCAACTTTGTTTTTTCAAATAGGAACCTCTATTTTCGACCCCGGATTCGGAAAGAGCGGAAAATTCTACGTTTAGATGACCTATCATGCGTGGGGTCCGGGAGACCCGCCAAGGTCATTTGAAGGTCAACTTTGTTTTTTCAAATAGGAATCCCTAATTTTAACCCCGGATTCGAAAAGTACAAAAAATCCTAAATATTTTATGTAATGAATTAATTCAACTTTCCATGGCCATTTAAACGTCAAATTAATGGCAAATTACTTTACTCAGAACAGTTTCATGTTTTCATATGAGAAATAAAGTATGCGTAAATTGTAGAACACACTAAATTTATTCAACTTTTTATGTACAGAGTTTAACAAAAAAATATTAGTCATTAGTAGTAATAATCAACAGTATTAGTCAATCTGATAAGGAATAACTCAATAATAACAATAATAATGATCTGGCAATAAGTTGGTGATGAATGATGCGCACGCACAATTACATGAGATGTTCAATAGGTCCCCCATTGTTTGCTAAGCATGTTTCCAAACGCCGATGATAATTATTGAGAACGTTTGTAAGTATTTCAGGCGTAACAGCTGCAGAAGCTCTTCACACTCTATCCATCATATCTAATCTAGTGGTAGGTGCATCCTTGTAAACAGCGTCCTTGCAATATCCCCAGAAATAGCTGTCTAGTGGATTCAGGTCAGGAGACCTAGGTGGCCAGGGAACTGGACCACCTCGACCTATCCAATGGTCACGTAATTGAGCATTCAAAAATTCTCTAACGTTTACAGCAAAGTGAGCTGGAGCACCATCTTGTTGTAGCCACATGAGCTGCCGAACATTCAGTGGGATGTCCTCCAAGTATTCAGGTAGATGATTCTCCAGAAAATCAAGATACGCTTGGCCGTTGACATTGCCATCAAAAAAATGGGGACCAATAATATGCCCGTTGAATATTCCCACCCAAACATTAAGACTCCAACGGTGTTGATTTATCACTTGACGATGCCAATGAGGATTGACAGGTGACCAATAATGACAATTATGTCTATTGAGTTTACCGTCACTTTTGAAGGTAGCTTCATCGCTAAAACAAACATTCCAAAAGAAATTGGGATCCTCGTCCAGTTGATTAAGAGCCCACCTACAGTAATTCATTCTGAGTAAATAATCATTTTCATTGAGTTCTTGGTGCAGGATGATGTGGTATGGATGGTAACCCACGGATCTTACTATCCGATGAGCAGTATTACGAGGTACGCCCAACCGACGTTCGATTTCTCTTGTACTGATGTGAGGATTCACATGAACCATTGCTAACACAGCAAGAAGTCTTGGATCATTGTTGTTCACATTTCTGTTTCCACCTCTCTGTCGATGAAGATCATTCATACGGCAACGTCTTTCGATATTTCTGATTTGCCTGTCATTAGGATGGCGCTGGTTCGGAAAACGTTCAGCATAGAGCCGAGCAGCAGCTCGGTAGTTCCGGCGACATTCACCAAGTACTAACAATACTTCAACGACTTCATTTCCTGAATAATTGGTCATTCTGTGAAGAAATATCAAAGACGTAATGCATATTTGAAAGATAACACTAACCACAAGAGTGGTAATAATTTGTTAATACTTACATGAAAAACGCTCAACGACTTTTTCAACAGTTGTTAAAAAAATGCTTACTATTAATAATCACTCATCTCAACACTAAATTCGTCACTCCGTTCAAAACAAAAATCGACGTTTTTATTCAAAAACTTACTTTTACCTCTAAATGAGCATAAAGAATTGAATACACGTTACATCTCGACGTTGACAGAACGGACAACCTTCCATACTTCCCGAATCCGGGGTCGAGAATAGCGATTCCTATGAAAAATAGTTAACCTTCACATGTTCTTGAGTGATCAACCACAAGTTACACCTTGCCTGAACGTAGAATTTTTTGTTGTTTCCGAATCCGTGATAAAAAAAGTAGGGTACTCCAGGAAAAAACAAAGTTGACCTTCAAATGACCTTGGCGGGTCTCCCGGACCCCACGCATGATAGGTTATCTAAACGTAGAATTTTCCGCTCTTTCCGAATCCGGGGTCGAAAATAGAGGTTCCTATTTGAAAAAACAAAGTTGACCTTCACATGACCTTGGCGGGTCTCCCGGACCCCACGCATGATAGGTCATCTAAACGTAGAATTTTCCGCTCTTTCTGAATCCGGGGTCGAGAATAGGGGTTCCTATTTGAAAAAACAAAGTTGACCTTCAAATGACCTTGAAAATGACCCTCGAGGTCAAAGTCAAGGTCACCATAATATGTCCCCCTCGGAGACGAGTAACTTTTATTCGAAACATTTTTCGCTAGCTCTCATAGTTTTTGGGTTATCTTGGTGCGTAAGTTAAAATGGGACACCCTGTATATATCGTCGTTCGAGATGAATCTTTGTTTGATAAGCCACTTTTTTAGGTTTGATAATAAAAAAAGTCACTGGGGGAGGGGGATTTGATTAATACGATGGATGTTCTACTGATTTGAACTTCAATTCCTCAATTTTGGCTATTGAATCTGTGCAAATGAGCACTTATGCATTGTCTTGTTGAAGATTTTTTTTCTTCATTTTTTTGTTTAACCGATTCAATAACGATGCATGATACTTTTCCGTGATTATTTGTACTTTTTGTAAAATGAAAAATAATTCCATGTGCATCCCAAAAAACAGTGTTCATAACCTTGCCGGTAGATTTCATTGTCTTCGTCTTCTTTGGAACTGGTTGACCACTATTTTGACTATTCTTTCGTCTCGGGAGTGGAGTTATGTATCAATGTTTCATCTATAGTTACAAATCGACGCAGAATATAGTTCGGAAATCGGTGAATGTACGCCAAGAGGACCTCAAGGCCAGTACATGATTGAACCTGTTCTTAGCTGTAAGCAAACACGGCATCCGTCTTGGCAAAATTTTTCTCGTGTTACTTTTTCTTACACTCACAATAGTCAATTTTCGCATTATCTAAAACTTTAAAAACTTAAACAGATAAAATAAGAAGGGTCAATTTTATTTAACCTTCACGCTATCGGAAAGATGCCGATCGACATCACCTGAAAGTCAAATTACATTACTAAACTATTTGAATCTATTTCTATGGAAAAAATTTTCAAAGTACAATTTAGACAAATTCATAAGTGCTAACCGCCTGGAGATTAATAGTCCTATTTACTTTAAAAATTAAGACACATATATTTAAATTCTTATGAGTCGACTCGATGTTGTTATACTATACTCACATATATTTCTCTCATCTGCCTGAGAGCGTCATCTTTTTCAAAACAATATATCCCTCTTTTTATAGTCATACAGCTTTTTCGATTTGAAAGAAAAGAATCTATGATTTTAGTATATCGTTACTGTATACAAGGTCTGTCCGGAAAGTATCGGGCCTATGTTTATATCTTCGCGCCATAGTATTCGAGCGACCTTTACCGGGCAGAAACGTCAACAGTAAAGCCTCACGAATCTATTGGTTACTTACTGACACCTACCGGACGTATAGTTTATGCGCAGCGTGTCTTTGTTTACAGTGCCTTTTTCGCGTTCGTCGGATTTTGATATTGTCAAAAATGACTGAAAAACAAGATCAACGAATTTGTATCAAATTTTGCTTTCAACTCGGAAAAACGAGTTCGGAAACTATTGAAATGATGCAAAAGGCCTTCGGAAGTGAGTCTATGAGCAAAACACGAATAAGAGAGTGATATAAACGGTTCAAGGATGGTCGCACTTCTGTCGATAGTGATTCTCGTTCCGGCCGACCTTCGACAACAAAAACCGCAGATAATATTGAGCGGGTGTGACTTGCCATCGAACAAGTTCATCGTATGACTATGCGAGAACTAGAAGAAAACCTTGGGATGCCAAAAACTATCATTTCAGAAATTTCAACCGAAAGTTTAGAAATGAAACGCGTGTGTGCGAAATTCATCCCAAAATTGCTCACAGCAGATCAGAAGAACATTCGCTTAGAAATCGCTCTGGACAATCTGGAAATGGTCAATAATGATGATAATGTGCTTAGAAAAGTTATTACAGGTGATGATTCATGGGTTTATGGTTATGATCCTGAAACAAAACAACAATCTTCACAGTGGAAGCATTCTGAATCGTCAAGACCAAAAAAAGCACGTCAAAGTCGGAGCAATTTTAAGTCAATGTTGATTGTTTTTTTCGATTGTGAAGGTGTTGTACATCACGAATATGCACCAACAGGTCAGATAATCAATAAAGAATACTACGTTCAAATTTTGAAACGTTTGCGTGATGCAATAAGAAGAAAACGGCTGTACTTTTAGAAAAGTGGTGACTGGCTTCTTCATCACGATAATGCGCCAGCGCACTCATCCAATCTTATGCAGCAGTTTTTGAGCAAACACAATATCGCATTGTTTCGACAACCTCCATACAGTCCCGACATAGCCCCTTGTGACTTTTGGCTGTTTCCAAAACTAAAAAGACCACTCAAAGGACACCGATTCGATGACAAAACAACGGTTGAAAACAATGCGACGAGTTTACTTAAGGCTATCCCTAAAAGTGAGTTCCAGGACTGTTTTGAAAAGTGGAAATATCGATGGAACCATGTTATTCAATTGAGTGGGGATTACTTTGAAGGATGCCACTCACCAGATGATAAAGAATAACGCTAGTACGAAAATATAAAGGTAGGCCCGATACTTTCCGGACAGACCTCGTAGTACTGTTTACATCGTTATTGAATAAAACATGCATAAGTCGTGATATATAAATTTTATTTGTGAAAACCGTGCAATGTATGAATTTACTATCGATTGTTGATCACTTGTTGATCATAACGGCGAGTGAGAGTGAGAGATAGCAAGAATATAAGGTTAACTACGAGCTACCAATATGTCATGATGCATACAGAATCAAATAAGGCGATCGCGAGGCAAACAATTGTTGCCTACCTCAGGATCGGTATTGGTTGTGCAGATAACATTGTCGTGATATACTTGTGGGATAGCGAAAGTTACTGAATGATAACTGGTGATGTGCCGAGGTTATTTCTTGGGAACTGAATCCCTCTTGTGACATCCGGAGAGCAACAGCCTTAGAAGGCGAGTTCTTTGATGTTGCAACGTCGGTGGTTAAACATAAAATGGCTTTTCCAGCGAGAATAGAAAAAATCGGCGTCGTGACACACACTTTCTTGTGGATCGAAGAGGTACTATTCCTTGTAGTCGCGTATCTCTTTCTCTCTCTCTACCACTGCATGTACACATGGTTCTCCTGAGTGGTCTTACGAATTTTCCATCGCAGTCTCTCCTTGATATATGCGCGCGTCTTAACCTATTCTAACCTGTATTCAGATATATTGACAGATAGCGTATCTTTCCATTCCAAATAGAATAATCCACATATATGGACACGCATTTATATAAGAAAATATATCCATTAAATAATGCTTTCCTTTATATTTAAGGAAGAATAGATTCATGAAAGAAATTTTTTTTGCTTGTACGTTCATGATGTCGGTCAGAAAAGGTTATAACGGGGTTTTGACTCAGCGCGGGTCACTCGTTATATAAATTACGAGGGGATTAAAACAGCTCGGTGTGAGCCTCGTAATGGGCTGCGCAAAGCCTAGCCCAGCAGCAACAGGAACGTCGTGGTGCAGCGTCTGTTACCTTGGCCCGCGGAGAGCGTCGTGTAGTCCTATGGGCGCTTTGGAGCGATCACGAAATTCAGGCGCGAAAGCCGGACGGAACGGGATTGCTTACGATAGGTAAAAAGGAAGCGCAAAAGAAGAAAACAGATATACGAATAACATCGAGTTTACTACGGAGAGTAATACAAAATTAATACGTAGCGTAAGCGGGAGAGAGAGAGTGACGAAAGCTAGCGAGAGAGACATGTATTCGAGAAGGTACTTACAATAATATCTCGGCGTTAGCCCTGCAGGCGATGTCCTCAGCCTCGCACGTGGCTCGCGATGACGCGCAGTGTGCAGCTCGGGTGTAATCAAGAAGCGGGCGGCCTTAAAGGCCTTAAAGGCTAGCCCACCGAAGGCACTAAGGGCAACCTCGGCACCGATACTTCACACCGAGTGGACACTCGCGTATTCGCAGGCAACCGAAATGTCAGTCACAAAAGTTAGTCGCGAAAAGTCGGATAACAAAAGATCGCAAGCACGAGTATAGCCGCTCGTCACACGCCCACGTGCTTCGAAGTCGCCGGTACAAGAGCGAGTCCTTATCGCGCGCCTCTGCCCTACTCTCCTACTCGCACGCGTCGCGCCGGCCTCCCGAATTCTCTCTCTCTAGCTCGCCCTCTATTAGTGCTCTCTCTGACTTACCTTTGGCTGCCATACATGTGGGATAATTATAAGACAATTATATATATAAGAATAATTATAATTATGTATGGGGAGAGAGAGACATAACGAGGGTCTGGTCGCTCGTTATAAGGTCAACGAATGTTTGTTACACCACAAAGATCCAATACTACACACAATACTCAAAAAGAGTTGAAGATTGTTTACTCAATAAGCTTTGTGTACGAAGGGTGTTCAAAAAGTAAGGTGACTTTTCAATTTTCGCCGGGTACGTACATTTAAGTTTTGAATTGTTATTGTTGTTGTGTTAGTATACTCACCACGATCATATATTCACAGTTTTGACTATATATCACATGTTCTTTTTCTGAAAGAGGCGTCAGAAATTAGACGAGTTTGGTGTGCTCGGCGATTTTCTTCTATCGAAAACAATAGAGCTAAGAATTGGCATTAAATTTTGTGTGAAAATTGGAATTCAGTGCTCTAAAGCTCTTAAAATGTTGACAATTACATACGGTGTGTCTACTGCGAGTAAGAAAAATATGTATAAGTGGTATAAGCTGTTTCAAGAAGGTCGAGAGAATGTCAAAGTCGAACCTCGCCCTGGACGTCCCAGCATTTCAACAACAGATGAAAACGTTGAAGCAGTGAAAGAAATTGTGTTAAAAAATTGTCGAATCAACATCAGAAAAGTTGGAGAAGATATTGGTATATCGATTTGCACATGCCATGATATTCTTTTGGATATTTTAGGCATGAGACGTGTGTCAGCGAAATTCGTTCCAAAATTGCTTAATTTTGATCAAAAAAACCGTCGCATGACCATCGATCAGGAGATATTCAATGAAGTCAATGGAGATACTAATTTTCTCAAATTTATGACTGGCGATGAATCGTTGGTATATGGTTATTATGTTGAAACTAAAGTTCAGTAGTCCTAATGGAAGAGCCAATACCCAATAAAGCACGCGAAGATCGGTCAAATGTCAAGGTTTTGCTTACTGTCTTCTTTGAGTACCGTGGTGTAGTTCATCAGGAATTCTTACCATAAGGTTGTACCATCAATAAGGAGTATTATCTTGAAGTTATGCGTCATTTACAAGAGGCAATACGCAAAAAATGTCCGGAACTTTGGAAAAACAATTACTGGATTTTGCATTACGATAATGCACCTGCTTATTCATCGTAGCTTTCGAGAGATTTTTTGGCTAAAACCAACATCACAGTCATATCTCAGCCTTCATATTCACCGAATTTGGCTCCCAGTGACTTTTCTTTTTCTAAAACTTAAGAAACCCATAAAAGGACATCGATTTTCAACGATTGAGGAGATAAAAACTGTATCGCTGAAAGAACTGAAAGTTATACCTCCAAATGATTATCAAAAGTGCTTCGATTATTGGAAAAAGCGCTGGCACAAGTGTATTTTATCTAACGGAGATTACTTTGAAGGAAACAACATAAATATTGACCAATAAATAAATATGTTTTGAGAAAACCGTAAATCGTTTATTGCCTTTTAATTCTACACTGTGTTCGGCCCGCGTGTTTATGTTTACAAAGAGCGCGCGCGACAATAACATGCAGAGTCGGATCGCTCGCCGCTCTTTGTTCGCCAAGTTATTACATGCACGTTTCTTATTGAGTACGAGAGATTAGCTATTAGCAATTCTACTACGATCGCGAAATTAAGCTGGCCAGCTTACCTTATTAGCAGTCGCACGGAGAACGAAAGAAAAAGTTCGTGATAACGTCTCGGGGAAATTTGCGTCTGATTGAGCGGTTCACGCTTTTGGTTTCGCCCTCGATGGCGAAACCCCGCACTCACGCTCACTTGCACACACTCGTCTCGGTTATGCAAAGGCACGGCTCCTGTCGCTCCTTATCTACTCGTCTCTGCACTCCGGAAAAACTCGGGAAAAACTTTCTTTCTTGGTTGATTGCGGCTGGAGGTATTGGTAGCTAATCCTCGACTCTATCAGGCGATATCGATAGCTAATCCTCGACTAGTTCATTTTCATACACACGCGTTCCATCTCGTCACGTGTCGAATTCCCTCGTCACATCTTTCCCCAACCGATAGGTGCTGCCCCCGTAGGCAGCCGCATGGCTGGGCTGACAGCGCTAATAAGACGTTTACCGTCACAATGCATAGGTGAAACAAAACGTAGTTTAAAAATTAGAATAAATGAACATAAAAAATTAATAGGAACTAACATTGTACCAGTTCCATTACATATTTCTAAAAATCCGGATCATAGTTTTGATTGGAATAATACTAGATAGAGAAAGTAATTATAAAAAAAGATTAATATCTGAAATGTTACATATTAATAGTCACAGTGACAAAATTAACAGGAAAGAAGATACATATTTTGTCAGTAAGCAGTATTCGAGGATTAATACAATTTTAAATAGTCTAAACCGATAAAATTCATTAAGAAAAATTTGGTCATTTATATAATTTCATTGGGCACATCTGGTAAATAGTAGCCTTGTTTATAATCGGATTAACTTGAAATTTTGACGGTATTACTACTTATATTTCAGTCCTTTCTAAATCATGTATCGTGATACACGTAATTGACTATAATTTTCACAGTTGACAAATTCAGTTTCACTGAAAGAAAATTCATTTTGACCATGTTTAAAAAGCATTTTGAAATTGTAAGTGCAACTATTCGTAATTTATTGTTTGATATTTGATAATTTGAATGTGCGTATTAACCCATTAAGGCCCAGGCCAAACCTGGGAAAGATAGCGTCAAACTAACTATGCCAATCGTAGCTAAATCGTAAAAAAAAATACCCGTGTTTTTTCTTTTGCCATTTTTAATTGTTTATAAAAAATTATTTAAACAAATTATCAAAAAGTTATTATTTTCAAAAAACTGATAGCGGCAATCGATTCTACGGGAAAAAACATGAAAGAAATGTATATAACGTTTTTTTGTCAGACGTCAATTTGTTTAAGAAAATAGGACAGAAAGCTTTGAATTTTCACAAATTGTACATTTGGAAATTTGACTAACATAGTAATTGTTGGGTTACGAAGTTGCAAAGAGTTTGCAAAATTTTTTTTCTATTGAAACCGTGTTAGAGATCACGTTTGAGAGGCGGGCTAACGGTTTTATGTAATATTATGGATTCAGTTTTCATTACAAAAGTTTTTAGTATATTTGGACATTTCTAGTACATTTATTTTACAGTTATTTGTTTTTGGAACAAATTGACATTTGACAAAAAAACGTTATGTACATTTCTTTCATGTTTTTTCCCGTAGAATCGATTGCCGCTATCAGTTTTTTAAAAATAATAACTTTTTGATAATTTGTTTAAATAATTTCTTATAAACAATTGCAAACGGCAAAAGAAAAAACAGGGGTATTTTTTTTTTCGATTTAGCTACGATTGGCATAGTTAGTTTGGCGCTATCGGCAATAGATTTTGCTTGGGATTTGGCGTATACACATGTACCTGACAGACTTGCAATTGTTTATAGCCGTTTTACACTAACAAATTGACGTCTGACAAAAAAACGTTATATACATTTCAGTCATGTTTTTTCCCGTAGAATCGATTGCCGCTATCAGTTTTTTGATAATAATAACTTTTTGATAATTTGTTTAAATAATTTTTTATAAACAATTGAAAATGGCAAAAGAAAAAACACGGGTATTTTTTTTTACGATTTAGCTACGATTGGCATAGTTAGTTTGGCGCTATCTTTCCCAGGTTTGGCATGGGCCTTAATGGGTTAATTAATTTTGTATAATTTTTTAATAAAGTATTCTTGAAGAGGCCATGAACAAAATGGCGAAACGTTGAATTAGTTTGAAAGTTTTGTAGTTGTGATTTATTTTTGGGATATTCCATACACCATTGATTTTATTTTCTAATATGACCTCATTTGTGATTTAAGTCTTTCCAAAACTAAAACAGAAACTAAAACAGCCTCTTGCCTAAAAGAAAAAAATCTACTTGATGAAGGTGTCAAAACCATCATTCGTAACCGAAAAGAAAAATATAGAGATTATTTTTCAGCAGAAAATAGTACTTTGTTTTGCAATGATATTGAAGGTCTATTTGGTGAACTCCAGCTCGAATTTGTAGTCGATAAATGATGTCTTTTTATTAACTCTAACAAAACAAGTTTAAAATTTGTGCTTTAAATAATGGTAACGACAAATATTCTATGCTATGTGTGGAAATTTTAAGATAATAAGTATTGTTTTGGATTTAAAATTGAATTATACTGAACACATGTGCCTTTTGTGTGAATGTATAGCCGAAATAAAAAAGCACATTATACACAAAAAATATGACCACCGCGAATTGAATTCATACCTAGACAAAGAAACGTTATTTCAGAGTCTTTTATTGATTTTCAGAACGTTTTGTTACCACCATCACTGTACATTAAATTAAGTTTAGTAAAAAGTTTTATTAAAGAACTAATCAAACAATTTAAATGCCGAGATCCATGAGAACGCGGGTAGGAGGAATCGCACTATGCATTTCAACTTATTTGCGTGTAACTTCGAGAGGCCATCTTCCGGGCAGGCTCCGTCGCCACCTCAGGTAACCGTTGTGGAAGCAATGAGTACCTCTGCACCATTGGCGTCGGCGGGGGCTGTTACGGTCGAGACCTCGGAAGTGAGGACGAGCGTCGCTACCAAGGCGGCGGCGGAGGACTGGAGGGTGTCAGTTAGGGCAAGGTTGTTTGCGCAAAAAACAAATACAGTCATGCCTGAATGGCCAATTTCTTCGTAGGTACAATCTGCCCTGTCTCCTCGGGCGGTGAGCTCGGTTTCGTCCTCGGAGATAGGAACCTGGGTAGATAGGTAGGTCGGGTGAGAGGCTAGTTCGAGGAACTTCCCTGCGGCAGAACTGGTACCGGTTCCATGGGTCTTGGAGGTTGATTTATCTCTTTTCCGCTGCTTTAATTGTAGAGCGCGGGCACATCAGCGTTTTGCCTGCCGAGAGCCACCTATTGCCCGACCAGTATGCCAAAACTATGGGCATCTCGACGTCTCTGTCTACAACTGTCCACGTTTCCGTAACGCCTTTGCAGCGGAACAGGCTTGCGGAAGTGTGGCGGAGAAAAAGAGGACTTGGGAATACTCCGGTCAGCTAGTTAAGCTCCAGGCTTTATCAGGGGTGGTACAGCTAGAATCAGAGGTTCCTAGGGCGGCACCAGGAGTGGCAAGCCCTGAGTCCTCCGTCGGGGAGCTCAAGGCAAAAAAGCCCAGGCACCGATGTGGAAGGAGTGTTTGCGAGAACCTCGAGCGCCGAGCTCAAACGCTCGCCACAGGAGGAATCGGCGCCAAGGTCGTTGCAGGTATAGCGTTACTAGTAGAGGTCGTGTCGTAAGTGGAAGACGCGCCGGTATCCGCAGGGGCGTCGGTCGTTGGGTTTTTGGGTTACACAGATATACAAAAAAAGGTAGTCTGTATCAAAAACGACGTACGAGTAAATATATTCCTATGTATTTTGCCACGCTGAATCCGAATCCGCAGTCAGTTTGACTCCACCACGTCAGGATTAAGGGCATTTGAAGGTCAAACTCAGGAAAAACTTAGGAAAAGAAAAGAAGAAAAGTAGTTTTAAAAAATGTAACTATTGTTTTTATAGTTTTGAGGGTTGCTGGATCTGAATTTAAGTCTGGTTGATCTCAACATGACTGAATCAAGGTCATTTCCAAGGTAAAATGTGCATATTGTAAAAAAACATAAATTTTGACTACGGAATTAGAAAGCATAGAAAATGTTATGTTCAGGTATAATATTTTTCATTTATTTATCGTGAATTTGTATATTATTTTAAGTTAATTGAATTTCGATATCTTGAGAATAGCGTTCCTCAAACCTATAAAAATACTAGTGATTCCTCCATAATGGTTTTTTCCTCAATTTGATCTTCGAATGCCCTTGAACCTGAAATTTGTTTTTCTCTCATCAGTTCCAAATATCTTTAGTTACATAACTTAATTCTTTTTGCATAGCATCCATGCGATTATATAAGAAATAGTATGCTTTATCAATTCTATGTAAAATTTTACAATCAGAAACGTTTGTAGCAAAATATTTCAAACCTAGAAAGAATGCTTATATCTCTAAATAATTTATATGATATTTACGATCATTTAATTCCAAAAATCATAAACTTTTTTTTAATTAGAACAAGCTCTTATTACATCTTCATTACAACCTGTGTTTAATGAATCCTAGAAAACTTCAAAACAAAATTCGTAATTTTCAATCGAATTAACAGCTGTCTTCAAATTAATTAAAGTATATTATACCAATTAAAGTATTTTTGTAAATTCTCTTTTCATAACATTATCGCGTTATATGAATGATTATTTTCTTCAAGAGCTATGATTTTTCTCTTTCAAAATCTATGATATAAGCTCAGCCATTATAAGACAGCTTTGCAACAGTCGTTTGAGAGCGTATAAATAATACAAAATCTCTAATTTTATAGGATTTAAATTTTGAAAATTTGTTAATTAAATTCAAAATATTTATTCTCTTAATTTCCATCAATCCTAATAACATTCTTTCTGAGTTCATTACAAATCCTAAGTAATTAAAATACATTCATACAATACTTTTAGCATAATTTATAAGAAAACCTAATTCTTTAAGAAACATGATGATTAAAATTTTTATTTTTAGAGCATTTTTTATGTGAGTTACCTACCAATAATAAGTAAATATATAAGTAAATACTAGGTCAATGACTTAAATAAAATCTAAATTTCTGTAGTAAGTAATGACTGGTTCCATCAATTTTGTAAACAAATAAGGAGTAATGTTAAGACCACCCTCGTATATTGCCTAAGCTCCAAAAAAAAACTTAAGCCATTTAAGGATAACCTTACGGATGTACAGGTGCTCCTCAACAAAGCCAGACAGGCCGAAGACGATGAAGAAGGACAATGGAAGCCACCTCCATCTATCGAACATGCCGCTTGGCCTGAAACAGCCTATAAGTCACCAAAACCACTTACACTAAGTTTTCTGGTTTGTCCTCTCTAAGCGAGAAAACACGACCGATCGACGATTCTGAACTGGAAAACGTACTCATGAAGTTCCTCGAGAAGAAAAACTCAGAGTTTAAAGCTTCTAAGACCTCTGCTTTGCCACAGAAGAAAGGAGGTTCTAGCCAGAAGCCCGAGACAACTTCGAAGGAAAATTCTAATGGTTCCAAGGGAGACTCACCTCGCAGCAATGGACGAGGACGTGGAGGCAGGAGAAGTTGGAGACGCCCTGGAGGCAATCGCATTACTGCGGTTACTTCTGTGTCCAACAGAAATCAGGATAAAGAACCTGGCCCTAATGGCAACCAACTCCTCTGCTGGAATTGTAGCTGGCCTGGTTATATCAAGGCTACATGCCCAGATTGCTCTTCCCAACAGAAGAAAAATGAGGATTCAAAAAAAGAGAGAGAGAGCAGGTAGATCAGGTCCCTACTGCTCCCCTAGTCACCAAGACCTTTGAGATTAGCGACGTAACGGGAGTAGCGCAGGTGTCGCATAATACGGTGGGTGATTCAATGCTAGCCTAAGTCAACCCCTCCGACGTGCAGTCTACCAGCGATGGAGGTACCGTTATAAGCGCCCTAATCGATAACTTCCCCAGGTGGTGGCTGACTGTTGAAGTCAGCGATTATATTTTTCGAGGACTTTGGGACACCGGAGCTTTTCGCACTATCCTCGGCCCCATCACCATCTCTATTGCTGCTGCATTAAATGGGCGCGTGCGACCGTATGTGGGCCTCGGGGCAAAGGCAGTTGATGGACACTATGCACCTATTATAGGTAGCGTAGTGTTACTTTTTACTTTGGGAGGGGTAACGCGTACGATTTACTCTCTGATTTTAGCTGAAGTCGACACTGAGTGCACTTTAGGTACCGATTTCAAACGCACCTTTTCAGCCATGTTAGGTCCTAAATCTAACAGGCTGACATATGACGGCTACGACGAAGGCATGCCTGCGGTTCTCTCCTCTTAGAAAACGGAAGAGGCAACGACCTTAGCTTCTTTGGGGATTGAAGATCTCACAGATGAGCAGATAGAAGAAATTGAAAAAGTCATGCGGGTCTTGCTCCCGATCCCTCTTGCCTCAACTGCCTAAGTCCAATTAAACAAAGATATTACCCGGTATCTAAGAGGATAGAGGACGAAATGCACGAGCAAGTGCGTAAGATATTACAATTACGAATAATCCGGAAGTAAAATAATAAATAATAAATAATAATAATAATAATAATAATAATAAATAATCACGGCTTTCACGGTCCCGGGTATAGGCTTATATGAATTTGTTCGTATGCCTTATGGCCTGGCAGGCGGTCTAGCTACATTTCAAATGCTGGCGGATAAAATTATCACGCCTGAAATGGAGCCCCACGCTTTTGCCTATTTAGATGACCTGATCATCGCGACTGACACATTCGCAGATCACCTGAAATGGCTCACGATGATTCTGGAAAGAATTAACGAAGCGGGCCTCACCATCAATAGGAAAAAGTCCAAGATTTGCATGTCCGAAATTCGTTATCTCGGCGTGTTAGTTAATTGTGACGGCTGCCGGCCAGATCCTGAAAGAGTGCGACCAATTTTGGAGTATCCCGCGTCAAGAAATCTACGACAATTGCGACGTTTTCTTGGTATGGCCTCCTGGTACCCCAAATTCCTGCAGGATTTTGCTACATTGGCTGCACCTCTTACATCTCTCACGAAAAAGGACACCAAGTACGTATGGACGGACGAGCACCATACTGCTTTTACACAAATAAAAGCACTTTTAGCTACGGCCCCTGTCTTAGTAAGACCTGACTTTTCTGCGCCGTTCATTCTGGAGTGTGATGCCAGTGATACGGGCCTTGGCAGTGTTTTACTTCAGAAGATAGAAGAAGGGGACCGCGTTCTATGTTTTGCTAGTCGCATCCTCACGCCTACAGAACGCCGACTATCGGTTACTGAACGCGAATGCCTTGCAGTCATATAGTCTATAGAAAAATTCAGGCCATACATTGAGAGTTATCGCTTCACAGTGGTGACTGATCACTACAGTCTAGTGTGGCTCAAAAATCTGCGGAGCCGCAATGGTAAGTGAAGCCGATGGTCTTTGCGCCTCCAGGCATACGATTTTAACATCGTACACCACAAGGGCAAAGATAATGTCGTGCCAGATGCACTATTCTCGTATGTACGAGACAAACGAAGACGTAGTAGCTTCGCTAGCGTCTCTCACGGTTGCAAAGGATATAAAGGATCCGTGGTACCGGCGTAAGTTTCTGCAGGTCGAACGGGTCCAAAAGCGCACGCTTACTAGAAGATTGTTGGTGGTCGTTTGTTTCTGTATCGACCGGACCCTGTGATCGACGATCTCATGGGAGACGACAACGCCTGGAAGCTCGTTGTTCCAAAAGAACAGCGCGAGCAGGTTCACATGGAATGTCATGAGGAACCCACAGCTGGCCATTTAGGCCGACACAAAACTCTCCAGAGGGTGGTGCTGCGTTATTACTGGCCAAGTGTCTACAAAGATACCGCACACTTTGTACGTAACTGTTAAGTGTGCCAGCATACTAAAGTCGAACATCGAGCCTCTGCTGGACTGATGGGAAAACATCTTGTTTCCCGTCCATAGGAAATCGTCTGTGCTGATACGATGGGCCCCTTTCCGAGATCGCCTCAAGGAAACGAACACTTACTCATCTTCATGGATATCTTCACGAGATGGATAGAGTGTATTGGGATCCGCAAGGCCAATATCAAAACGATCAAGAAAGAGATTAATCATCGCATCTTCTTACATTTTGGATGATTTGGAAGATTTAAAGTTTTCCATTGATGAAAGCGCCCGCGCAGATGCTCTAACAGTTATGGAGGAATCCACGATAACAGCTTCTTCTGTGCCGGTGAATGATGATACAAAGACTCAGTTGAATCCAAGCCCAGTTCCTCTGATATCAAGGGTCATTGCTCATCGGAAAAGAGGCGGACCACGTGGCTCAAAGAAAGCCATACTGCCACTGGTAATGACCTCGCCCCGGCGGCTGCGCCCTAGAGGCAAGCTTGACGCTTAACATCCCTCTATTACAGCGTGCTTACCCTACACGACACCATAACAACACTAAGCCTACGCTATACTATACAAGACATTCCACAGTCAGTTCTGCCCTTGGCTTGCTTACTGCCCTGCTTCCGCTTATGCTTCATCGCTTTCAATTTCTTTTCTTGGTTAGCTCTTATTAATTAAGATGAATCCTTTACAGAAAAATGTTACCTGTTAAGAAAGCCCGCGAAGAGCCCGACGTGGTCCAGGTGACCATTCCTCGAAGCCTGCTGGTTCAATTCGAGGAGGTTACCTCTGAAATGGCTAGAGCGCAGGCTCCTCTCCCGCTAGAGGTTAAGCCGGAGTTACCCTCGATCGAGGAGCTGGGCGGAACGATACGCCGCCAAGCACCGAGAGGAAGAGGAGCAGGCTAGGCGCTGGACAGAGCGTAACGCTGCCAAGCGCAAAGAGGAAGGAGAGGAGCGACGTCTGCGTGCCCAACGGGCTCTCCCCGCTCCAGACCACCAAAATAAGAGGCAGCAGCCACACTCTGAGCCGCGTCGATCCTCCGTGCACCTGACCGACGTCATGGACGAAGAGCCAACACCGGCCCAAACCCACAAAAAAAGATGGGCCGACGCAGAAGCTACGGCGCGATCGTGCCGCTCTGCGCGTATCAGAGCGCAAGAAGAGGAACGCCTGGCCTATGCTGCCGTTATAGCGTTCACCGAGCACCCTGACGCTCGCGTTCGAGCTGCCGCATCCCCCGCCTTTATCCAGAAGGTCCGGGATAAGATAGAGCGCCAGGCCTTTCTCACCCAAGCTACAGAACGCTAGGATTAGGCCAAGGCCATCCAGAAGGAGCGCGAACACCTTCTGGCTCAGCAAGAGCAAAAGCGGCAGTAAATCATGGAGCTCCAACGCCAATTGGCTGGACTAAATATCCAGTACGCATGGGCTTCTGCCGCGACTACGAGCGCTGCTGTCCCTGGTCCGTCCCCGAGCTACATGCCAAGTCCAACCTGTCCCGATCCTCGCCTGCTCACTCATGAAGAGCGTTGCGAGATCGCAAGGCAGGCCCAAAGGCTGCCTGGCAGATTTTACCGGGGAAATGAGGGTCTAAGCCCTCAGTACTCTGCACTCCTGCACCAAGATGCCACAAAGCCATGGACGATGGTCCAGCCCCGGAGAAAAGGGGCATTCGGTTCTGCTACGTCTGCCACTTGACGGCAGTCAGTAGGACCGAAAACTGCCTCAACTTTTTCCAATATTGGAAGTTCGAGCAGGGACTGGAGCCGCGATATACCTACGGTGATGAATTTGGTGAGCGTCGCCACCACTAGGCTACCATCAGCACGGCCACCTCTCTTCAAGTCTTCTGCCTCAAGGTCTCGACACCGAAGAAGGAAGAGAGAAGAGCGAATATTGAAACTGAAGATCTTTCGCCTCTTAGTCTACGCGCGATTCAAATTTTGCGCCGTTGCGCCTATGATGTAAGGCTTTGCCGTGCCTCTTTTATTTTCTCAATCATAGCATTAACGCCACTTTAATTTGTTTTCTTTCGTTGGTACGGTCCCTATGTCGCGGAGAGAGCGCGATAGAGAAGGTATTTCTTGCTCCTTCTCTTTATAATAATAAATTACTTATTTTGACTATTCCCTGTAGTTTTCTTTACGAGAGAGACCTGAGGTTCGAGTTGGTACCGCCCTCGTTACGAACGTGTGGGGATGGGGGATATAACGAGTTTGACATCAACTCGTTATGTCTCTCTCTATATGACCATAATATTAAGAATATTATATATATAAATGTTATATTATTTGAACTATATCTCTCCTTAGCAGCAGCAGACGATGACTGCGGAGAAGGTAAGAGAGAGCGCCGGCAGAGAGAGAGACCGCGTGCGCGTGTAGGCTTAGCGACATGTATGACGAACCGCGCGCCGCGCGTCGCGTGATGAAGGGCCAGCATTTAGCCGATAGCTCGCGAGCCGTGCAGAGGCATTCGATCGTGCGTGCATTTATATTAGCTTTTCTTTGTGAATCGCCTCGCGGCAAGAGAGTGACTTTGGACTGTGACAAGTGAGAAAGGTGTAACTGCGTGCAATACATCCTCCTCCTTCGCGATTAGCGACTGTACTGTTAGGCGAATTCCGTAATCGTGTCAAGGTGTAATTGAATATATTGCATATAATTGAATATATTGTAGCGGTCTAAATCCCCGTTACAAACTTTTCCATGAATTCAAATCGGAAAAATTTTCGATAAATGTGATTAATTGGAAGAATTTTATATGTCAAGAGAAGTTGAAAAACGAATTCTAACGAAGAACGACATTTCTAACGTCAAAGAGAAGTGAGAAAACATTTAAAATGAATTAAATTTATTGCTGTTCTAATATCTTCCAGTTTGAAATGTTCCGTATCAATAAATTCGTTTAATTCTTTAGAAGTTTTAGAATTAAATAATAAAGCTTAAGCCGTAGAAAAATTATTGAAATGAATTAATTTTTTATGAGATTGTACTCATTAATATCTCCTTTTACCATTAATTTTAAGATTTCAATATTAATTTGTTCAATTTTAACGGTTGACCAAATAGGTTCAGAAGGCTCAAAACGTTGGAAAATATTTCATTTGAATGGTATAATATAATCTGAAATACATTCTAAACTCACACGATCATCAAAATATTTTTTCCACTTATGGCGAAAGTTTTAAATCTGCCAGATAAAGTACTCACTAAATTTATTATCGCTTCTCTGATCATTAATGACAATGATTCTACTGGCAAGTACATCTGTTCTTCTTGTCTTGATGAAAATGGAACTGCGGATAGATATTCTGGCGTGATGATTTTATCTTGTTCGTAGGATTGAAAAACATAATTTTTTTATTCTGACCGCCCTTTGCCTTTGACGGATGTTTGTTCGACTTGTTCGATTGTCGATGAAGCAGACTGTAGAAAATTGTTTAAATTAACTGGTTTATTTAATAATGAAAGATATTTGTTATTCTAATAGCTGAGCAGCATTGATTTTCTTCCAACTCTTTAGTGATATTCTTTGACTAACCATTATCTCTATACCTCCTTCGTCATATCGTAAAGTATCGATAAAATCGCTAAGGAATATGGAGTATCGATACACATGGCAAGAAGTAGAAAAGAACTAAAGATATCATATGGTACATTGGCCGATTCTACTAAATAAATTAGGAAAACACTACCAGCTACTGTAATTGGGGATATTGACAAAATTTATAATTCTGATTAAAACAGTAGAATAGTTACTATCAAAATAAAATAAACTTTCAATAAAATTTGATGATTAAAGAAAATTACGACATAAAAATATACTAATTTTTGATTTACAAGATCTAGATAAGAAATGCTGCGCTGAAAATCCTAAAAATAGTTAGTTTTAGTACATTTACAAAACTTTGTTCTCAGCATTGCATTCTTGTTGGAGCTTTTGGTACACACACTAAGTGTACATCTGTAAATTTCATGAAAACTACAAATTATTTTTTGATTCTATCGATATAAAAGCTTTGATACAGGAATCATTAATACCGATACGTAATTACAAAGATTGTTCGAATCCCGTAATGTACAAGGTACCTACCCTATTTTGTCATCTAGATACTTGTTCTCAATGCTCTAGTATATCTCATACTTATATACACAATAAATTTATTTAAATGTTTTTTTGGCTCATTTTAAAAAATTTGTATGAAAAAATTTTTTTTCAAAAAAATTGTGACAAAAATAGTACAATTATCAGTAACAAAAATAAGGATTACATCTCTTATGGTTGAAACTGTACGCAATAGTTCCAAATTTATGTGAGAAGTAAAATGAAATTTATTTCATTGTAAAATATCAATTAGAGCTTGAAATAAATTCTAAAATTAATTTTCGAAGGTGGAATTTTAAGACGGATTTCACCTAGTCAAACTGTTTTTCCACACTAATCACCTATATACAGTATTCCAATCTCATGACAGAACAATCACTAAATAAGATGAAGAAACCTAGAAACTAGAAGACTTTCATATCTAAGACAGCATATCAATTAAAGCGATTAAAATAATGGACGTACTTTAAATAATGAACAATATGAATTTTAAAAAATCCCGGATTTGATAATATTATAGGAATATATCAAACAGTTACCTATAGTAGTTGCTAATGAAAGAACAACACACCGTTCCCCGGCTAGAGGAATAAATGAAAAAGAAGAAAGAAAAAAGCCTTCTTCTTTCTTTACTAAACAGAGAGTACATGCGAGTGGAAACTTGGTGAAAGTGTTCAAGTGAGAGTGTGTTCTTTCACAGACAAGTGCATATAGAATTCATAGTTATATAGTTGATAATAGAGGAATACAGTATGAGATCTTCAACTGCACCATACATGAATTAGTTCTGTGTGTAATACTTTATTAACGGAACCTCAACGGAAAAACTTTGTTCAGGGCCATTTAATATCGCCATTTAATTAATTTAATATTGCTATTTTAATATTGCCAAATCATGATTATCGGCTCGATCTTTAGTAATGATTTTGACATTGTAACACAGTGTGGTTATTCTTCAGGCGGATTAATACGTAGAAGCTGTATGTAGACGTGCGCTCTCATTTATGTGACGCATACGATTCTGCGCTGTTGTTCATGGTTTAGCGTACTGTGTGCGGTTAACCTTGCAGACCCCCTGTGCATGATTAATGTCACGGCGCGATTTTCGCCGCTATATTTTTACTTTGATAATCACGGTACGATCGTACTCGTACGGATTTTCTGTTGATTCTGTTTGACAGTGCCGTCATCTGTTGCTACTTTACACGAAGGTAAGTACATCTCGACTCCCTTACAAAATTAGTGCCGCGATATCTCGAAAGCACGGTCCCAGATGTTGGTGCGCTGGATAGAATTGGAACGGGTTAGCCAGTGGAATGATACCGAATTTTAATATTGTGAAAGTAACTCTGAGGTTGATTTACTTTTCTTCGTGATCATCGTAATTATATGAAACAACGTCGGCCTGAGCTCAGAAAATACCTTATCATGTGGCGAGGTAATACGGAAGTAGCGATTTTGATTTCTCGACCCACGACCACTATACATATTGCGGAAGCCCGAGACAAAAACGTATTTTTTCGACCAAATGACGATCACTCGTGAGATCATCCGCTCGTTACTATGGTTTAGCGGATGCCGTGTCTATGTGAAAGAAGGATGGATATACATATGTATCCATCCTGGGATATACGTATATATATACAGGATTATTTCAAAGGATTATAATTCCTGGAAAAGGATTTTCCGAATTGATTGCCGTTTTCGAAAAATTTTTATCTTCAATATTTTCCGAGAAAATTACTTTAGAAAATTAATGATTTTTACTAATCAGAGAGTCGGTTTGGTTAAGCACGAATTTGCTCCTTGTTTGCTGCTATTTCCTCCACTCGTCCCTGACAACCGAAACAGCGGTCGATACGGCGCAGCTTTGCAAGTCAAAATTATTTGGTATAGAAAATAACATTCAATAAATGTATAAAACTTGTATTTTTTAAATTAAATATCATCTAAACTATATCATGCCAGAGACCAAGAGGAAAAATTTAATTGTGCATAAAGAAGTATAAAAATATACAAATTATCTTTATTTATTTTTTCTCCTTAAAGAATGTGCATACAAAACCATAGGCTGATTAATAGTTAAGCATACAAATTTATCGATAATGCATTTTAATTATCAATGATTCAAACAATGTATGAAAGAGATAACTAATTTTTTACAATTACCGTGTACATATTTTAATGAACTTGAATACCTACGGGAGACTCCTAAGATATGAATATTAATAAATTATGACGGTAAACGTCATATTAGCGCTAGCACCATGCGGCTGCTTGCGAGGGCAGCACCTACTGGTTGGGGAAAATGTGGAATAAGGGAATTCAGTACGAGACGAAACGGAACGCGTGCGAATATAAATGAACTAGTCGAGGATAAGTTATCCGAGCGTCCAGCTGCCTAACAACAAGCCAGAGTTTTCCGCCAAAGTTTCCATGGGAAGTAAGAATTGAGCCAGCCGATTTTCCACACGATAAGAAGTGACACCTCCGAGCTCGCGAGAACTGTTTTCGTCGCTGTGATAGCGAGTGTGTGTGTGAGTGAGCGTGAGTGGAGTGTTTCGCCATCGAGGGCGAAACCGAGAGCAGACTGTTCCTGTGAAGAACTAACGTTAACGAACTTGTCTCCTTTCCCCTTGCGAGTTGTGCGACCGATACGAAGGTAAGCTGGCCAGCTTTATATCGCGACTTTGCTTTATTTTTCTCACGATTGCGCGGAACTAATTGCTAATACCTCGTACTCTGTAAGAATCGGTAGCGTGCATGTGCTAACCCGGCGAACAAAGAGCTACGATCGATCCGACGCTGCATGTTATTGACGCGCGCGCGTTTCGTAAACATAAACACGCGGGCCAGGTATACTGTAGAGAATAGGGAAATAAACTAACTCGCATGCGATACTGATTATAATTTTGCTGTTATTATTTCTCACTAGTAGCAAGTTAATTTACTAACTCCCGTCTCCTCCTGCTCTCCGATTAACGAATTTGAACGTTTCGACAGCACTGCGCGCTCTTCGATGCAATCGCCCGAATAAATAATCAAAATAAAAAGGCGGAGCAATCACCCCGTTACAAAATTAACAACGAAAAATATTTTTATTTACATTAAGTGGGTTACTCGATATTCTTCACATAAAATATCCACAATTTTACAAAACTATTTTTTAGCATTGCATTGAATAACACTAGTAATACTTAGTCTACTAAAGGCTTCTAACTTTTTAAAGTGGTTTACTATGGTCATTTTATGAAATTATAATTGTATTGATATAAAAAAATTCCAGTGCCAGCTTTCGTAAGAAGAATCATAGTTTCTGATACTGAAAAACAGTAAACAATAATGAAATTCGAATTTGAAATATGAATATTTGAAACTACTCATTTTTTAAATAATTATTCTGGTTAAATTATTAAATTTTAAATTGAACAGAAAAAGGCATTAGTGAATTGTTTAGATGTTACTCAATATTTAGCTTTACTACAAAAATAATTTACTTCGCTAGTTTGTGAAAATCGTTCTAATAACAAATCAATATGTTGGCAGGTGCTTTACGTTTATAACCAAATTACTGATATTGAAACTGTTAGTTAACAATAATATTTTCAGTGACCATGGTAAAAAATAAGTTTAATTTGGTGTTATGGTGATTCGATAGAATATAGTGTAGTACCACAAATGTTAGATATAATAGAAAGAAAGTGGAAGCGAAATTAGGAAAAAAATGGTTCAAGGTGGATATAATAGAAAGTAGCAGTAAGTAAACAACATTTTTTATACGAGAATTAATGCTGACCTTTTCTACATTAAATAACTTGTACATACCGCCGCGAAGAATGCGTACTGCTCCAACCGTGATGCGCTTAACGTTTTTCAAGTGATGGACACTATTTTATGGCTAATAATCGAGAATATTATTACTTTATACGAGCATTGACAGGTCTCCGCGTAAAACAAATAGACATTATTCTGATAGCATCGATTTCAAGGTTGATGATTCAGAGCTCAACCATGTTCAGTGCCTCGATGATTTTACGCCGTTACAATCCCAGTATTAAATATTTTTGTTTAAAAACTTATTTTTCATTGCTGGGACAAAGTCTGCTTTGTTTTCAAGCCGGAAACTCTTGTTCAGCACTAGGACCGAAGAAACAAAAAATCTCACAAAATATTGTCTCAGTGTTGAACAAGAGTCGTTGAAGCATAAAAACAAGGTATACTTTGTCTTAGCAATGCATAATAAGTTTTTAAAGTGAAAAATTCAATGCCGGGATTGTAACGGCGTCAAATCATCGATGCGCTGGACATGTTTGTGCTCATGCACATCTACGATTTAACGTAAATATTGTTTCTTTTTCATCAATAACTGAACGTGCCAGTTAGAGAGACTCGATAAATATTTTTATGTATTGTGCAACGATTGCCGAAAATCGTAGGACTCGCGCGAGGTAATAAGCGGCTAAGCGAGGTGAGCCGCGTTCGGTTCGCGAGAGAGAGAGAGCGCGTAAGGGGCAATGACCGGGAGGGGAGGCTCCGAGCGCTAGTATGACTGTGCCACTCAGTCAGTTCGTGCGCCTAACCTCCGTTCAGTTACCGAGCCGTTCAGTTTTTCGTGCGTTTTGATTCCTGGTGAGAGTGCGGACTTCGGTGAGGTGCTGCAGCAGCAGTAATAGCAGTAGCAGCAACTGCAATAGCAGCTATAGCAGCAGCATCAACAGCAACAACATCAGTGGCGACAGCAGCAACAGTAATAACAGCATCAGAGGCGGTGCGGCGAGCAGCGTAGCGGCGTTCTAACGATTCGTCGTCTGGATACGGTTGGCCACCGTATCCACATCATCCTCGCGGTAGGTGCACCTTCCCCTTTTGATTGTTATAACGATTTGGCGTGCAAATCCGCGCAGCGAGCGCGAAGAGTTTGTTTATCGCGTGCGGGCAGGTAGTTCGCGGCACTCGCGGTTTTTTCTCTCTCTCTCGATTAGCATGTGTTGTCATTCACGCGTGCGCGCGTCAGTCTCTCGGCCAAATCCCCGTGTAATTGATTTTATTAAATAAATCATCTCTAGGTTTCCATTTAAACGAGTTTCCGTTATTGTGTTTTTCCTTTGTCCGGAGGTCGCGCCTATATTTGTTTACGTTTCATTCAAATTCGCCGGTAGCGTAGCACGGGACTCGCTGAGATTAATAGAGGCGAATCGGTAATAGCGTTTCCATAGGCGGACGCCCGAGCGCTACTAGCAAGGAGCGACAGCGCCGCCAAGTGGCGAGTTGGGGGAACCCAAACTCGGAACATCGAAGAGACTCTGCGCAGGCGCACTTCGGGGCAAGGTAGGTTACTGTGCTTTAAGCATGTAGATAACAAGGCGTCGTTTAGTCGCATCTAAAGGTATATTTGCGTGAATTTAGACTAAACGGCAGCCTGTTACATGGCGCCCAACTAAATTAGGACTCACACACGAGGGAAATTACACAAAAAAAAAAGAGAGCAACGCGCGCGAGAGAGAGACGTTGGCGCGCGTGCGTAATAAGGTGCGAGCGGGTAAAGTAACGCGTGGCTCGTTCGGTACGTGCTCTGCGGTAGGGGAAAGACGCCTCTCCGACCCAATAATAACTGCTTTTGTGAGCCGAGAGCATACTAACCCCAGGGGTCGAAGAGACGTCCGTAGTCGCTCCAACTCGACTAAAAGAGGTGACTAATTGTATTTGGGTTAACTTTTGCTTTTTTAAGTGTTTCATTACACATTAAAGTAATTAAGTGGGGGTTAGTCACCGAGCGACAGTACCAGCAGAGCGCGCAATTGGGGTGTGTGTAGGGTTAGATTAACTAACCCGGTGGAGCTAACAAACAGTTAGCCTCCACCTATAGGCAGGTAGCTGCGAAGCGGAAGTTCGTACTTCCTTAGACTACGCGATACCTGCACACACCCACAAGCCACGCGTATTGTTGCCTGGTAAATAAAGGCGTAATTGGGTAGTTGGCGATAAAAATCGCAACACCCCGCTCGCGCCTTGGGCGATAGGAGGCGGTAGTGGTCGAATAGGAAAACTAACCTCAACCGTCACCTACGCCCCAACGTAAGCGTCATGGAGGAAACCGCCGACGCGATAACCCGGTGGGCTTCGGAACTGCCTTCGACACAGCTGGACAGGTACCTGACGCAACTGGAGTTGCGCACAGATGGTACCAAGCTGATGCAGGCAGTCCGATTAGCATATTGGTTGCTAGGCGAGTACATCGACCTAGACTTCCAAGGAGCGGCGTTGGATAGGGAGGCCACACAACGCAGGCGACGGAGCCGAGAGAGGTGGCTGGAGTCCAAGCGACAAGAGTTAGAAGCAGCTGATGCCGAGGATCTTGTCGCCCACCCACTCATGCTGTTATACAGGGATGAGGTGGTGGAGGCCAACCTGACGCGGACTCTCGCAGTCTATGACAACTTTGAAGAGGAGAGTCAGAGTGAGACGGGGGAGCGAGAGCCCGCAGAGGAAGGGAGGACCGGCGAGGTCAAGGGGCCCACGGAGGGGGTCGGTAGTGAGCACAAGGGCTCCACCGGATCGCCGGATAGGCGAAGAGCTCGACGCTTCGAAAATGAGGAGCTACAACCTCAAGAAGAAGAAGAGGAACGGTGCGTGACAGAACGATTAAAAGAAGAGATCGAGCGCAACCGTGTCGGGATCAACCGCATACTTGAGATGCTGGAAAGGCACGACCAGGTATGCGCGCGGTGGAGCGACCAGATGACCGCTCTGCAGGTGGAGGTCCAGCAGTTGAGAAACAGGGACCCCACCAATCGACGAACGGTCGTACCAGAGCGGCCCCGGAAGACCGTAGATTTCCAATCCACGTATACGTGCCACTACGACCCAAGGGTACCAGGTAGTACCCCGGAACCCCAGCGACCGACCCCTGGCGAACCTCGAGAGGCTCCCCAAAGGCAGGTGCCTTCAAGGATGGAACAGCCACCGAGAAGAGGACCAAGAGACGCCGATATGGACGAAGGGGCGGCGACCCCTGAAGGATCCGCCTGGTACGACGCCAATGCGGCGTCGGGGTACTACGCGACTCGGGACGCGGGTAGGATTGTGAGAGGGTGGAAGCTGCGATACTCTGGCACGGCTTCAGAGTGCGTAGACACCTTCTTGTCGAGACTAGAAGATCTACGCGCGGGTTCTGGGCTAACAGACGGCGAAATCTTGTGCTCGGTATCAGAGCTCCTCGAAGGCGTTGCGAGGACCTGGTACGAGCTTAACAAGCTTAAGTGGAGGAATTACGCCGAATTCGTGGCAGGCGCTCGACGTTGGTTTGGGTCGAGCGAGCTTCAGCAACAAAGATTGCTGCAAGAGGCCCAAGCCCGGTACCAGGAGAAGGGAGAGCTGGTACGAGAATACGCCTGCCACCTCCTCTTCATGTTAGCCCAGCTGCGTCCGCCGTTACCAGAGCAGAGGCAGTTAGATTTGCTGTATGCAAATCTCCTACCCGCCATCCGGATGCAGCTGCGAAGGAATGCGTTTTCCAACGTGGACGAATTTCACGCCCGGGCGACCGAAATCGAAACCGCTTTGCGGGACGACGAGCGCCCGAGGACCAAGTTGGAGCCAACGTCCACGTTGTACCCCGAGCACATGGGGGTGTCAGCTAAGGCACCACCGCCCCGGGCAGGACCCCGTACGGCGGCCATGTCCAACAAGCCTCGGGGTAGGGATCAGCGGCAACCCGAGTCGCCGGTTAAAACCCCGGCCAAGAGACCCGAGAACCGGCCCACCATCGCTGCGACGCAGGTAACAGACCCTATCGAGGATCTGTCGTCGCAGATTGCGACCCTGCGGCGCGATATGGACCGGTACTTCAAGGAGAGGAAGGCTAACTCTCCCAGGCGGCCGAGGGGTCGGCCGCAAGAAAAGGGGAGGAATAGAACCCCCCCCCCCCCCCCCCCCCAGGGTCTCCTGGCCAGCGACGAGAGGGTCAGCGGAGGAAAATAGATTACTCCCAACCGATCAAGTGCTCGTCTTGTGGCAAACTGGGCTTTACCAGAAGGTACTGCCCGGATTGCAACAAGGGAAACGGGCAGGGAAGCGGAGGACGGAGGTCCCCTCCGCGTCCCCAGTAAAGGTGACCTCTCGTCGCGGGTCGCTGGAACGTGGCAAAGGCCTGTCAGCGACCCCAGGGTTCAGGAAGGTCTCGTCAGGGATATCGGACCCCACGAGACCCAGCAGTGTGGTGGCGTTGGAAGCGACGGCGACCGAACAGATGCCCGATCTGGGTAACCGGGCATTTTGTATCCTCGAAGGGTACGGAGGCCGGATTCAGGTGGTGGAGCAGGGGTTTGAATGGGTCGGAGAGGAGACCATCAGACCCAAAAGCTCCAGGAGACCACCTGACGCTCCGGAGGATACGCCGGCGACCCAGACACCTGCGGGTGAGAGCACGTCTACGCGAGTAGCGGCTGCCCAAGGCAAGAAGAGTCGTGAAAGCCTCCCGTCCACAGAGGGGAGAGAGACGACGAAAGCTCCCCGCAGGTACAGACCCGAGGATGAGACCAGATGGTGGCTTCAGGTGGGGATAGGTGCCTACAAGTTAAGGGCACTCTACGACACCGGGGCCTCATCAACGGTAATGGGTCAACTCGGGCTTAGGTTGGCATCAGACATGGGGCTGGGCCTGGACGTCACGCGAGCGGGAGAAGCGAAGCTCGCTGACGGTCGCCCATGTCCCATCTTGGGTTATGTGATTTTCCCCTTCACAGTAGGGAGAATCACGAAAGATGTAAGGGTCGCTATAACGCCACTGCTGTCTGATGACTGCTACGTCGGCGCGAATTTCGTGAGGGAATTCAGCGCCAACCTGAACCCTGACACGGACCAGCTGTACTTGGCGAAAGCCAAAGTGGCGGTACCGTTGGAAGTGGCAAGCGTCACTGGTACGTCGTGCCTCGCACCCGTAGGCCTGGTAGAAGCCACGGAAGCACAGCGTCAAGAAGTGGCTAACCTCGTCGATGGATTAATTCCAGACGGAGGCGAGTGTTTAGGCTGTGCTGTGGGGGTCGAGCATGAGATAGACATCGGAGACGCTCGACCCTGTAAACAGAAATACTACCCGGTCTCCGACAGGGTGCGAGACGAAATGCACGCGCTGGTCAAGGCCATGCTGGACAACGACGTCATTGAACCAGCAACCAGCGGGTGGTCAAGTCCAGTGGTGATGGTTAAGAAGGCAGACGGCAAATATCGGTTCTGCGTGAATTACCAGAAGGTAAACGCAGTAACCAAGCCGGACGCCTACCCATTACCCTTCATGAGCGACATCCTGCGAAGGATCAGGGATGCTAAGTTCATCTCGACACTGGACTTGAGTAGCGCGTACCACCAGATACCTCTTAAAAAGGAGTCGCGCCCCATTACGGCGTTCACAGTCCCTGGCCTGGGGCATTTTCAGTTTAAGAGAATGCCTTTCGGATTGTCCTACGCCGGCGCGACCTTCCAGAGGTTGATGGACAGAGTGATTGGCCCGGATTTAGATCCTTTCGCTTTTGCGTACCTTGACGACGTGATTATTATCTCGCCGTCTTTTGAGGAGCATAAGCGACACCTGGGATTGGTTTTACAACGAATCCTGGGTGCGGGCCTCACTGTGAATAAGACCAAAAGCCACTTCTGTAAGTCGGAAGTCAAGTACCTGGGGGTCCTAGTGAACCGTGAAGGGGTAAGGCCAGATCCAGAGAAGATCAAGCCCATCATGGAGTACCCAGTACCACGGACGATCAGACAGGTGAAGCGATTCATGGGGATGATGTCGTGGTATCGTCGCTTCATACCCGACTTCGCAACAATCGCTGAGCCGATAAACCGCCTGACGAAGAAGAGCATCCCGTTTGCTTGGCAGCAGGAACAGGAACAGGCTTTCGAACGGTTGCGAGACGCAATGGTCTCGGCACCGATCTTGCAGTCGCCGGATCCCAGCGCGCAGTTCGTGTTACAAACGGACGCGAGCGATAGTGGGATAGGCGCGGTGTTGACGCAAGAAGTCGATGGACAGGAGCGCGTAATCGAGTACGCCAGTCGCTCCTTAAACAGTGCGGAGAGGAATTATACAGTCTCCGAACGAGAATGCCTGGCGGTAGTATGGGCGATCGGGAAGTTCCGGCCTTATGTTGAGGGGCACCACTTCAAAGTCATCACCGATCATAGTTGCCTTAAGTGGCTCCACAGTATGAGGAATCCTACAGGAAGGCTAGCGCGTTGGGCGTTAGCCCTACAAGGTCATGTTTTCGATATAGAGTATCGAAAGGGAGACCTCAACGTGGTGCCAGACGCTTTATCTAGGGCCTATGAGGAGGGGGTGGTAGAAGTGGGTGCCATGACTCATCAGCCGGAGACTGCCGATGCCTGGTACCTTCAGAGGTATAAAGAGGTATGCCAGGATCCACATTCTCAACCTACCTGGAAGGTAGTCGGAGGGAGACTGTATCACTACAATCCGACTGAGGAGAGCGAAGGGTTCATCGACAACGAGGAAGCCTGGAAGCTAGTGGTTCCTGCCGAGAAGAGGCATCAAGTACTCGAGGAGGTACACGATGCGCCAGCAGCGGGACACCAGGGGAGAGAACGAACGTTCTCCCGGGCTAGGCACCTGTATTTCTGGCCCAAGATGTACGAGCAGGTCAGAGAGTACGTGAGGAGTTGCCCGGTATGTCAGCAATGCAAGGCCGAGCAAAGGCCGCCTTGCGGGCTGATGGGTCGTCGAGAGGTCTCGCGACCCTGGCAGGTGGTGGCCAGTGACATCACTGGCCCCTTCCCAAAGAGCTCGAGAGGGTTCGAGTATATTTTGGTCTTTTTAGACCTGTTCACTCGGTGGGTGGAGTGCGTGCCCGTACGTAAGGCCAACGGAAGGACCATTGTACGGGAATTGCACGAGAGGGTGGTCACCAGGTTTGGGGCGCCAGAGATTTTTCTTTCGGACAACGGGACCGAATTTAAAAATCAAGAGGTCGATGCCTACCTGTCGAGGAACGGCATCCAGCGCGCCCTTACCCCAGTTTACCACCCACAGGCAAACCCCACGGAGCGAGTGAACCGAACCCTCAAGGCCATGCTCATATCGTATGTGGAGCGGGACCATAAGAGCTGGGACGAGCACCTGCCTGAGTTCAACTTTGCGTTGAACTCGGCAACTCACAGCGCGACAGGCTACAGCCCGGCCATGCTGGTCTTCGGTAGACAGCCCACTCCCCCCTCGACCTTTAGGAGGGCCCAGGATCAGTTGGCTCGGGAAGCTTCCGAGGGCCAAGAACTGACCGAATGGGGCGAGCACATGCGCCAGTTACCAAATTTGTGGGAACGCGCTGGCTCTAAGTCCAGGGAGGAGGCGGCTCGTCAGGCGGTCTACTACAACCGGAGGAGACGTCAGGCCGACTTTAGGGTTGGGGACTGGGTGTGGAAGCGGAACCGCATCTTGTCTTCCGCAGCTCAGGGCGTTTCGGCGAAGTTGGCACCGAAGTATGCTGGTCCCTACGTGATTCTGGAGGTATGCGGGACGAATACCTACCGCCTAGGTAACCAGCAGGAAGAGTTGCCCGAGCTGATCCACGCCAAGGACCTCAAGCCCTATTTCGGCCCATACTCTGATGTGGACGACGAGGAACCAGGAGGCGGGGACTCAGCACCGTTGGACGAAGAGGAGGGCGTATGCGACCCGCCAGCGAAGATCGAGGAATCCAGCGAGGATCCGATATGCGAGCGCGTCGCGAATGCAGCCCCCTCGAACGAGCGTGAGAAACCCGCGGCAGCTCCAGAGGTACCGATCGAGGCGCCGGTTAAGCGAGGTCGAGGTAGGCCGCGCAAGAACCCCGCGTGCGAACATCGGGAACCAGGTGGAGACGACCTGGATGGCAATGCGGTAAGGGGAAGGGGCAGACCACGTAGAACCGCTCAGCACGTGCGGAAGGTGGTGCTGCCAGCTACCCCCGCAAGTGGGCCATGTTCGCGAGGAAAGCGCCGGGGACCGGGACGTCCTCGTAAACAATAGCGTCGAGCGTTACACGGCGACGGGTAGGTTAAGGGCTGAGCCTGAGAAATCCCTTGACCCCACTTCTTCTCTTTTACAGATGGAGAGGAAGCTGGTCATCAGTGAGGAGGCCCTCGAGACGGCCACCCAGCTGCTGCTCGACCTGGGATTGGGTCCGGGCGCCGATCGGCTGATCGGCGATTTACGAAGGTTCGTCCGGGCCCAGGTCGAGACGGCCGCTCGCGAGGGCCGCTCTCGCCAGCGGGTGGATGACTTCCTCCGGGAAGGTATGAGGGCTCAAACATCCAAGCCCTCAACCCGGGAAGTATCCACCCAGACCGACGGCCCATCCGAAGAGGGTCGTCGGTCCCAGTCCACGCGGGACCAGGGCATGCAGACCCAAGGGTCGAGCGCGTCCACGACGGAGAGCTCGACCCAGTGCCCCGGGCCAAGGGAGGCCTGCGGCCAACAGCACTGGGTCTGCACCCACCCACGAGTCCCCCAGCAGGTAGGCCTCGAAAACTCCTGGAGGCACGTGAGGTTGGGCCTCCAGGAGCTCGAGAACGCCTGGGAATTCGTCGGGGAACTCCAGCGCCGGGTGCACGCACACCTGGGGGAGTTCCTCGACTTCCGCGGCGCCCAGAAAATGCTGGGGGAGTGGGCTCCGGTAGTCCGGCGGCAGAGGGCCTACGGAGAGGCCCTCATGCGCGTTGACCGGGGGCTGGAGTCCCCAGAGGCCGCGGGCCCGCCAGCGGTGATACCGCCAGCGGCCCCGACGGGTAGAGAAGCGGCCAGGACTCCGGCCAAGCCCCCGACCAAGACTCAACACAAGAGAGTCTCGGGGGCCCCCGGAGCCGGACAGGAATTCGTGGTCCGCGTGGACGGGTCGGTTTCCGACCCTACCGTGGTGGTGCGAACCGAGGGGGGACGCACATCCGCCACGGTGGGCGGCGTTACATTCATCGCCGCCCCGGCGTCAGCAGCCACGCCGCCCCAACAACCATCAGGAAGCCAGGGCCATGGGGCGGAGCCCAGCCTCGTCAGGCGACCGGGAAGAGGCTGCTACATTTGCGGCCATCCCGGGATCACGACCACGTCGAAGTGCCCCAACAAGTCGGAGCACTGGCGCTACCCAAGACACAAAGCGCCAGGGGGCTCCGGCAGGTGACGTGGGGGGGGGGGGGGGGGGGGGTGGCCCGGGATGGGCAAATAAAGCCGAGTTTTATAGAGGATGGATTGTGCTGATTTCTCTCCTTTCCCAATCCTGTCCTTGGGGTCGCGAGTCAATAGGGTAGTTCGATCCGGTGGTTCGAAACTAGGAGGGGGCTGCAACGATTGCCGAAAATCGTAGGCCTCGCGCGAAGTGTAAGGTAATCTCGCGCGTTATAGTAACATGGAAAGGTGTGTGAGTAGTAAATGAATAATTAATTAAACCATTCACAAACTATTTATTACAACAAATGTTGCATTTAGCCGACATAAGAAACCCCAGGTTTGAGTGGGAAAAAAGCCGCCAAAATACAACAACAATAAAATTTAATACAACCAAATACAACTAACCCGTAATAACTTGACAAAGATAAGGAACTAATCGCTAGAATACAATAGATAAGTAAGGCGCAGACTTGATTAGCCTCGTCAATCGCCCTACCTCTCTGTGGATGGCCATCCAACGGTTCTAACTCGCTCACCTCGCGACGCCACTTGCGCACCTTGCGCGAGAAGGAAGGCGCCTCCTGGAGCAGTATGGTACCAACGCCTTGGTCACGGGCACAGCCCGTACCACACTGCTCCTAGTAATGGGAGTGGAAAGATAGCCACCGTTCGGGCTGTCCTAGGGCGGAGGACACCTCAGAGGATACTTAGTGTATCCTTAGCTAGGCCGATGGTTGTTGCTAGCCCTTGTTGCGATCGCTGAGTCGCCGAGTTGTCAATGTACGAGGTGCACAGGCGTAAGTGCACTTATAAAAAAATGCTGTTTGCACGACATTTGTAGCTAGGCACTGAAAACGCACTCACAGAAACGAACTAGGTGGACCGTGCGAGACGATGTTTCGAAGCGAACTGAGCTCTCACCGCGTGATGGGTTTTTTGAGGGTAAATCTTTGTAGCTCTCTCTTTTATTTAGAGAGAAAAAGAAGAAGAAAAAACGTACTCACCTATTATTCGGACGGAAAATATGTTCTGGCCGCACTGGGACTCAGGTTTCCCAGACATAACAAGCTCGGACGATGAGCGCCTGGAGCACATGTGTTTGGAACCGATCTTTAACAGCATACCGCGCGCGTGTGTACTGTCTCATTTTCGAGTTCGCGAACACGTGAAGCGCATATTCCCCGAACAATGGAATAGAAAAGAGAGATGGAAGGGTGGAAATAATATAGAAGAAAAAGTAAAAGAAAAAGCGAAGAAAATAAGAAAAGCATCCGAAGTTGGTGTTGATTTTGAGGTAGATTTTGAGACAAGAGTGTGCTAACTGCGAGTTGAAAGCTGGAAATGTGTGTATGCACATACGTATACACGCAGACGCATACACTTCAATAAAAATTCACCCGATTATATATACGCTAATAATTGTAATATACTATTTTAACAATATTTTTAGATACGATTAGCGGATAGCGTAGATGTCAACGTTTTTAAGGTGGAAATGGGTAACATTAAGGTGGCTCCACCAGGACGGGCCGTATCAAGTCGGAGCCCCACATCGGAGTTTACTTGAAGTAGTTTTTTTTGGTTTAAATATACATATGAAGTAGTGTTATTAGGAAGTACTCGTTAATGGGTATATTTTTTTGTATCTAATATTGAAAATAAAAATTCATCAAATTGTCCTTTGTATATGCACATACCTGACGTGCCTACATTTGACAACGTTTAACATAGACAAAGCTACATAGTACATTTGACAAAGCTCCCGGTGTTCTGCTCGCAGCTTACAGCTGACTCGCTCACCTCGCCGAAGCCGGTAAAAGTAAACACTTCGAGCGAGTGTGTGATTTTTTGAAATAAAAATTAAAAATTTATATGATATGTGGCATAAAACTCCCATAGCCCCTACTACTCTCAATTATTCAAATGGTTTAAAACTTCGTATCATGAATCGATGAAAATAACAATAGAAGATTCTTTGGAAATTGAAATTGTAAATAAAGAAGATTGAAATAAATTAGGGGTAGTTATCAGAAGCATTTAATTCTCAAGTAAGTGTTACAGACTCTTCAGAATCATCATCTGCCTCGAAACCTGTACTAAAGACAAGTAAAATTGAAGCCGATGTTTATGACTTTAGTCTTGAAGTAGAACCTCCTTATAAAAGTAGACAATTTTCAATGGAAATTATGAGGAAAATTATTGAACGAAAAGATGTAAAAAATTTTAAATTTGTTACCATCCAAAAATTATATTACATCCAAAAGATGTACGAACTAAAATAATCTATAAAGAATCGATTTACTGAAGCAAGAGAAACATTTTTACCAGTTCATGATATTGATCATCGTCGATGGACTATTGAAGAAGTAAGAAAAATTGGATTGAATAAATTTAAAGTCAGCCCTTTCGTTTCATTAAGAATGTGGAATTTGGACTTTTTATTTCTTCAAGAAAACTAACGAAACTTCTAACTAGGAAGCATTTAAGTAAAAAAACTGAAATTGAAGAGCGCAAGTCTGCTCACTTACATCTTACGAATAACAAAATACATCAATATAATCTAGAATTTGTTATAAACTCTAACCGTCTGGTTTTTTAAAAGAATACTTTTCAACAAGAACTTTAAGTAATCGAGGTGAAATACATACTTTGCTATTAGTAAAAAGTGCTGTTAATACAACTCATTCATATACAATTTATCCAATAATTACAGCATCTAGTAAACGTTTGTCCCCTGTGTTAATATGTTTACAGGAAACTACTGGTAATAAGTTTGTACTTAAAGTTTACCAAGAAGTAATACAGAATACACCGAGTAATTTGGTTGTAGTTTGTAGTATATCTGGTGAATTAACGAAGGAACACGTCAGAAAGTGAATAACTGAGTGCTTAAAACTAAACTTGAAAGAAAATACTTTACTTTTAACTGATAGTTGGACTGGACAATTAGCAGATCATTTGACTAGTTACTTAGCATCTGATAAAAAAGATTGTGTTGACCTTTTAACAATACCTGCAGGCATAACCAAACTTTGTTAACCGTTAGAGGTATATTTTTTAGACAATATAAGATTCTAGTATGGGCAATTTATTTATAATCAAACCTTGTTAACACAGACTGAAGAACAAGTTCATAATTAAATATTTTTCTTAAAGATACATTTACTGGTTCACAATCAGTTCACAGGAGACATTTTTCGACCAATGCTACAGTACGCTTGATATGAAAGTGGATACGCTATATCTGATCTCGGCAATTTTTAGCAGGCCCCGTCTTGCTTCGGACCCTAACAACACACACTCTTGCACTCCCCCATTTTCTACCCGCTTCAATTTCCTTTCTTACTATGGGCGTTCCTCACTTTCTCTCCCTATCTCTCTCTGCTGCCCGACCGGTCCACAGGTTAGCCATGTGCTATCCCTTGCCGTTTCTTGTGACCTGCAATGCCTGGGAGAGTACCTCCTTCGTGAGGTCTATAGCCTTCAAAGATTCGACGTCTCGAAGCTAAAGATGGATGTCACGATCACGATAACGCTGTAATGCGCTCGTGCACGTCCATATGCTAGAGGTAGATTTGTGAGAGAGTAAAGAACGAGCCAGCACACACGCTCTCAATTCGTCACTCAGTCTCTTCGTCTCATTTGCTCGAGGTTTACAAAGGGCGTATAATTAACGTTTAATCGACATAAACAACTTAAATTTCTAAAGCGCGCGCAAGTTTACATGAATTCTCGCCCTACCGTCCGCTAAACTATAACAAGTCTCTCCTATTCCTTGAAAATTATTGCTCGCATTACGAATAGGTCCACGGGTGGTCCTCGAGAACAGCCGCGTCTTCCGCGCATATATCCCGAGTCTTTCACGCACGCAATTTGAAAGGAGGCACTCTTAATAGGTTCTGGCTCTAATCTTGGCATCGGGTTTTCTCCAATTGCTTTACATGTGCGCGTGTCTCCCAACCTTTCATCTTCTTTTGCCTTTTCAGCTTTCTCCCCCTAGTGTAAAAGTTTATTCACTTGTAGACTTCCTTTAAGCTAAAAATTCGTACAAGCTTATTTACAGGCCTTATCACTTCCTTTTTTCCGTTCGGACTTTCACGACCATAACTACGTTATCGGATTTGTTTGGATAGAGTTCGATAACTGTGTTCTTTCGCCATTCGTTTCGCGGGGTTTGGTAGTCTGCGATGAGAACGATGTCTCCGATTTAAAAAGGCTTCGATGGATTTTGCCACTTCGTTCGCGGTAGCAATAAAGGCAAATACTCCCGCAACCACCTCCTCCAAAAACGATTCACGAGGTTTTTCGCTGTTTCGAAAGCTTTTCGCGGATGGAAAGTTTCGGCGTGTATTTTTCGAACTGTAGGTGGCCGGATGAACTTCCAAACAAGAAATGATTGGGTTGGGATTTAATACTCCTTCGTCTCGCGGATCTACGGAGACATGTGTTCAAGATTGCGAGTTTCCATGTGCTCGATTTCGGTGAAGAGTGCGATTAAAACTTCTTCGGTTGGGACCTGATCATCGAGTGCGCGACTTAGAGCGATTTTAACAGAGCGAATCAATTTCTCCCACGCTCCCCCCGTATGAAGAGCACTTGGAGGATTGAAATGCCATTTGAATCGACGCTCGGTCGCAAAATGTTGTTGGTGTGTCTTGTTTCGGTCCATGTCTCCGATCACGTACTTTAATTCTTTGCTGGCCCTCATGAAATTCGTACCATATATATGTCGCGAAAAACCCCTCCTATTCCCTAGCCTTTTGATTGCCATGATGATCAAGCTCGCGTTCAGTGTACTCGCTAGTTCTAGGTGCACCGTGCGCGTGGTCAAGCATGTAAGAAGCGCTCCCCATCGTTTTTCCTGACGCCTTCCAATTTTCACATACATCGGACCGAAATAATCAATACCGCAGTGCGTAAATGGTCGTTCTTTGTACGCTAAGCGGCAATTCGGTAACGTGGCCATCAGTGGATTCGCGGGTTGCGCGCGGCGTTTGCGACACGTGAAGCAACGTTTTGCTAACCATCTAAGCCTAGTTCGGAGCCTTATGATGTGAAATTGTTGGCATAATTCATTTAAAACTGTTTGATTATTTGCATGGTCGTATCATTTGTGGAAATCGGCAAGTAGTAATCGCGTTGCGATGACAAAAATTAGCGGGTTGAATTTCACACGTATATTTTCGTCGATTTTGTTCTCTATCGTAGAGATACGTTCTTTCGTGCGTAGTAAGCCTTTGCTATCAATAAACGGATTCAAGGCGATTAAATTACTGCCTTTTGGTAACTCTTTTCTGTTATTTAATAAATTTCTTTCATGTAAAAAACACGTGGATTGTATGATACGATACCAGACCTTCTCTGACTCGATCATTTTAACTTCCTCTGTTTCTACTTTACTGTGCAGTGGCGCAACAATTTTCCTTTGTGTCTGATTTTCCCGTAGTATCCTATTTCGACCCGCTTGCGCGAGCGTCTTTTGCTCTATCGTTCTTTCGCGTATATTGTTGTATCAAACGTAAAAATATTTCTTAACGTTCATTGCGAATTTCCCCACTCGTTTCCAGCCCAGTATCTTGTATCTTACATCCACACTATTCCAGCTATCCGGTGTGTCGATTCGAAAAGTTCCGATGAACTCTTTGCGAGTCTCGAGTTCATTTATCGCGCGCTTGTCCTGATCTGCTAGCGTTTTTTGCTTCGGTCATGATTGTGGGAATTAAAAAAGGAATTTAGGGCCTACAAACCACCGATCTTCAGGTCGCATTAGCAAGTTCGACGCCCTCGTCGCGTCGTCTGCCGGGTTCAGGGTCGTGGGCACCCAGCGCCATTTGTAGATTGTTGTCGATTCCCCAATTTTGCCAAGTCGATTTGCCACAAATATTTGCTTTTGTGACAGGTCCACTCGGAGCCAATGCAATACAGTAGTGGAATCCGACCAGAAGATGCGTTCGTCTATCGCGATTTCAATAACAGCAATAACAGCGTCCACTCCTGTCCTCAACAAGACTGCTTGCAGCTCCAAGCGTGGCACGGTCATCGGCTTTACCGGCGCTATTCACGATTTTGTCATAACGAGCGATATATTGATTTTACCGTCGCGCGACTCAGATCTTACCGCGATCAGGCTACCGCAGCGTAGGCTTGTAAGCTTGCGTCGCAAAATATATGCAACTGCGTTTTGCCGTCGACAAACCCAGTGACATTGTAGCAACGAGGAATTTTGCAACGCTGCATTTCTAACAAATTTTTTAATCAAATTGCCCATGTTCTGAGTTCTTTTTCCCGGATCTTCGCGTCCCATTTTATCCCACTGCGCCAAATGTATTTTATAACGAGTTTTAAATGAAGAGTAAACGGCGCAGTATTCCTAATGGATCATATACTGACATCGTGGAACTGTAAAACTACCGCTTAGTTGGTATTACATCATTTTGCGCCAATTCCGCTTTGATTTTGCCTAGCCCTCTATGTTAAAACGAAGTTGATCCGAAACTCTATCCCAGTACAGACCTAGAACACGCTCTTCTCCGTCACAAAGGTTCGCCTTCGTTTGATTGTTCAGTTTATGTTTGTAGCACATGTGGCTCACTATCCATGAGTTGTTGGACGCCCAACCGTGCATGCAAAAATTGCTTCCGCGTTAATAGTGATAACATCTCGTACGCGTTCCCGCATTTCTGTTCCTGATTTTCCGAGTTTTTGTTTTTTACGTAGATCGCGGAACATGGGGACGATTTAGAACCGAAAAATAGGCTGGTGTTTTCATATTATTCTGGCTCGCGATTTCGATCGACACTCCGCCATAGAAAGCGTTGGGCTCCGCGGTCTCTTTCTATCACTTATACGCGTAGATACATATCCTTGATGTCTGCTTTCACGGCAAACGGAAATTCGTGAAAGCGTAGCAATACCCCTAACAGCGATTCTAATAAATCTGGACCAGTCTCTAATAAGTCGTTCAAAGAAATTTCTCTCGTTTTTGCCACCACGTAAAAAACTAGTCTTATTTTTTCCGGCTTGTTAGCGTTCTGGACTCCGAAGTGCGGTACGTACCATACTCGCTGTCTCGATACTCTCGTTGGGACTTTTACCGTGTAGCCATTTTCGAATATTCGTTGCATTTCTTTATAGTAACGCGCGGCGAAATCAGGGTTGCTGGATAATTTCCATTCTAAAGATTGAAGTCTTCGAAGAGCGGTTACTCTGCTAGGAATGTCTGGCATTGTCTCAGCCTTCCATAGTAGGCCCATTTCCCATCCTTTACTCGTCTTTCGTGTAGTCGCCTCTAAAATTGCTAACGCTCTTTCGTGTACATGGCTTGTCTTCACGGATACATTAACGCCCAGATTTTCAATGTCTAGATATCGCTCTACGAATCTGTCTACGTCTACGCGATCTCTATCGTCGATGCTTTTCGACTCTTCTACGACGCAGCATGTCACGCGCATATTCGCGTTTCCGCGTAATTTATGTCCTATCGTCGTGTATCCGTCAAGCATCCATCCAATTGCCGATTACGACAACACCAAGCCAGTGTCCCCAAGCCGTAGGACCTAGTTTGAAATTAAAAGGGGATAATTGTCTTATCCAATGAGAACGAGCGGCCCCGCGTCCACATACGGTTACATTCATATTCGCGTCTCCTCTTTCGCACATTGTGTAATCTCTTGTGATAACATTTGTTGCGGTAAATCTAAGTTTGGAAATGCTAAAATGTGCTCTACCTTTTGTTCTCCGAGTGTACTTTTTACGCTAAAACTCAATTTTTTGCACTTCGTGCTTACGGCGCCGCTCCACAAACCCTGAATAGCGCCCTAGCCTACTTTACGCGCAAATTTTCTATCTATCATGCTAATTGTAGGGCCACTGTCTAACAAGGCGAACGTTTTTACTTTGTCACTCGAGCCCTTTACTTGAATCGGCGCGATTTTTAGCATTCCTTTCCTCGACGATAGTCATTTTCTCGAAGACGATGTATGGTCACGCGAACGCTATTCAGTTCCACGTTCTTTATCATCTCAGTTCTATTAATTCTCTCGACTCCCTACTTGATCTCGATTACTGTCGCGGCGCTCGTTGTCGCAGCTCTCCTCATTTTTGAAAAAATGTTGTAATGAGTGGTGGTGTTTTCAGTACGCGTCGTACATAATTCGCTCTTTGCATTGATGCCGTTCATTATCGCCTCCGAGGCATTTGAAGCAAAGGCGCATTCTCTTTACCAAGAATCACCTACGTTTGATGCTTTGCCTTTTAAAGTCGCGACAACTTTCCACCGTATGCCCGCTTCGACTGTAGTGTGAACACCTATCGCGAGAAGCTCCTACATTATTCTCAACCCTCTCTGTCCCTAGATCTACCGACGTGTAAACTGCTGCTGTTCTCGAGGATTTTGTATAACCTCTGATTCACTTGCTGTTAACCGATAACGCTTCTACGATGTCGAATATATCGCCTCGTAGTGCTAAATCCGGTTCCTTGCTTATGAAGTTCGTGAGTTTTTCTAAGGTCGTTGCTGTTGGATCGCAAGAATCGTCATTTGCGTACCGATAAAAGGCTGTTTTTAATTTACCCGGGATTTTCTCAGCTACGCTTGAGAACAAATCAATACTATTCAGATATTCCGACAAACTAGTGATTTCAGCACGACGACGTTTCGGGACAACGATATTGCCAAGCTGACTAAATTGCATTTACCAGACTTTAGACTTGGTAACTTCTTTAAGTCCCTTACTAGCTTGTTCGCTACCAAGTGACGATTGCCGAAACGCTTGTTTAGAGATTCGAGGACAAGGTCTAGATTGCTGGTACTCACATATTTTTCCGCTCTGCCTTTTAGCGCTTTTTTTAGTCGTCCGATATTGTACCGATCGCTAAAGTTTCCGCCTGTTTCGTCACATGTCTGTTTAAAGTGATCCCACTCGAGAGGATTTCCGCGAAATTCAGGCAACTTTCGGGTGTGTTCTAAAGATTTTGACACGTGCGAATTCTTGCTCGAAGTCTTAGTAACGCTGTCTCGTATCACACGCAGAGTCTTGTTCATCGTATTCGAGAGCATTGTAAGCGCATTTTCATTCGCTGGCACACTAACATTTGTTCGCTCGCGAATTGCCGCACTTCGGTTGTCGATGTCGCGCCTGCCGTTGTTAGGTTGATCCTTGTTGATTCCTTGCCGATCTTCGGAAATGGGCATTTCAGGCGATAAAACGTCGATCGTGTTTACGTCTACTGGATACACAGGCTATGGTCTCTGTCATAAATCAACGTCATCATTCGTCTTAAATCAACTACTCGCTGTTGTGGTTGTGTTGCTGACATCGTTGTGTACCTCGTACTCTTCTCGACGGTCGTTGCTCTCTGCTATTCACCGCTACTTTGTGTTCTGCTGTTCTTGGCGAAGTTGATGTAACAAGTACGGCTTCCTCGCCTTCCTCCTTACATAAACAATTAATTATACAGGGTGTCCCATTTTAACTAACGCACCAAAATAACCCAAAAATTCTGAGAACTAGCAAAAAATGTTTCGAATAAAAGTTACTCGTCTCCGAGAGGGACATATTATGATGACCTTGACTTTGACCTTGAGGGTCATTTTCAGGGTCATTTGAAGGTCAACTTTGTTTTTTTAATAGGAACTCTTATTTTTTACCCCGAATTCGAAAAGAGCGGAAAATTCTACGTTTAGATAACCTATCATGCGTGGGGTCCGGGAGACCAGACAAGGTAATTTCATGGTCAACTTTGTTTTTTCCTGGAGTGCCCCACTTTTTTTATCACGAATTCGGAAACAACAATAAATTCTACGTTCAGGCAAGGTGTAACTTGTAGTTGATCACTCAAGAAACATGTGAAGGTCAACTATTTTTTATAGGAATCGCTATTCTCGACCCCGGATTCGGGAAGTATGGAAGGTTCTCCGTTCTGTCAACGTCGAGGTGTATTGTGTATTCAATTATTTATACTCATTTAGAGGTAAATAAATAAATAAAAGTAAGTTTTTGAATAAAAACGTCGATTTTTGTTTTGAACGAAGTGATGAATTTAGTATTGAGATGAGTGATTATTAATAAGCATTTTTTTAACAACTGTTGAAAAAGTCGTTGAGCGTTTTTCATGTAAGTATAAAGTATTAACAAATTATTACCACTCTTGTGGTTAGTGTTATCTTTTAAATATGCATTACGTCTTTGATATATCTTCACAGAATGACCAATTATTGAGGAAATGAAGTCGTTGAAGTATTGTTAGTTCTTGGTGAATGTCACCGGAACTACCGAGCTGCTGCTCGGTTCTATGCTGAACGTTTTCCAAACTAGCGCCATCTCAATGACAGGCAAATCAGAAATATCGAAGGACGTTGCCGCATGAATGATCTTCATCGATAGAGAGGTAGAAACACAAATATGAACAACAATGATCCAAGACTTCTTGCTGTGTCGGCAATGGTTCATGTGAATCCTCACATCAGTACAAGAGAAATTGAACGTCGATTGGACGTATCTCGTACTACTGCTCATCGGATATTAAGATCCGCGGGTTATCATCCATACCACATTACCCTACACCAAGAACTCAAAGAAAATTATTATTTACTCAGAATGAATTACTGTAGGTGGGCTCTTAATCAACTGGACGAGGACCCGAATTTCTTTTGGAATATTTATTTTAGCAATGAAGCTACCTTCAAAAGTGACGGTATTCTCAATAAACATAATTGTCATTATTGGTCATCTGTCAATCCTCATTGGCATCGTCAAGTGATAAATCAACACCGTTGGAGTTTTCATGTTTGGGTGGGAATATTCAACGGGCATATCATTGGACCCCATTTTTTTTATGGCAATGTCAGCGGCCAAGCGTATCTTGATTTTTTGAAGAATCTTCTACCTGAATCCTTGGAGGACATCCCACTGAATGTTCGGCAGCTCATATGGCTACAACAAGAAGGTGCTCCAGCTTATTTTGCTGTAAACGTTGGAGAACTTTTGAATGTTCAATTCCTTGACCATTCCTATTTAAACAAACATGAAATGACCTTGGCGGGTCTCCTGGACCCCACGCATGATAGATCATCTAAACGTAGAACTTTCCACTCTTTCCAAATCCGGAGTCAAAAATAGAGGTCCCTATTTAAAAAAACAAAGTTTACCTTTAAATGACCTTGAAAATAACCCTCAAGGTCAAAGTCAAGGTCACCATAATATGACCCCATCGGAGACGGGTAACTTTTATTCGAAACATTTTTCGCTAGCTCTCATAGTTTTGTGGATTATCTTGGTGCATAAGTTAAAATGGGACACCCTGTATATCGGGATGTTTAATTTTTTAAGTTTCTACTCATAGAAACCATCTAAAATGGACTGATCATGATAATATTTCAAGTAATAAATAGTTGGATTAGTCAAAACTCGCGTAAAATAGTAAATATTTTCTTGCTTCAAATGCTTGCTTCGCATTACCATCTCTTACTTTGTCACCAACATCAAACTTTGGCCTCCTTAAGCATTTTTAAGCGAAATTGTCTTCAATTGGTTTCATAACAATCGTTCTGTGTTTTCGATTATTGTAAACAGTGGTGAGCTTTGGTAGTACATTCACCTATTTGTGGTTGCCGTATAATTTAACTTTTCTCCCTGTAGCGTTTTTCAATGTGTGATTAAATCATTCACATATAGAAGCTTTGAGTGAGCTATCAGTTGAGTAGAGAATAATTTTGTATTTTTTTACGAGAACTTCAAAAGCTGCATTATGAAATTCCTTTCCATTGTCCGTGTAAATATTATTTGTTACTCGACCTTTGACTAAAACAGATGTCTTTGTCGGTGTCGCGTTATTAGCAGCTTTCTTTTTCACCGACAGAGTTAACGCATGTTTTGAAAAATTATCAATTATTGTGAGAAGCCAATGGAAGTCGCGTTTTCTCAAAATTAGGTAGTATACTAACGAGATCGGCATGCCAAGTCTCGTCTATACGTCGAACGTCTTACTTGTGTTGTGTATAAGTACATCAGGTTAGCTTATGAAACTCCTTCACCACTTCTTAGTTCTCCATTGGACCTATCTATCCCTCTAAATTTTGAATACCTGTTTTTATTTTTACTAATTCTGCTTTATTTATTTTAACCAAGTCGTTGAGATTACTTTTCAAGTACACTGTGATAATGCTTGTAATAGCTTTGACTTTCGACTGAACGATATATAGCATAGTATTCAAATTGATAGTATCGTCAACATTTTGTGATGAAGCAACATTTTACAATTTTTTATATTGCAGATCGAAATGACCTGATTTAACCTTGATGGACTACGATGGCCATTGGCTTGATGTCCAAGTTTATGTCTAAATACGTCGAGGCTCATTTCGATAATGAATGAATGATGATAATACTCTCAATACGAGGTGTGTTCAAAAAGTAAGGTGACTTTTCAAATTTCACGGGCAACGTACTTTCGATAATCGATTTGTTATGTTGGTACACTCTTCCCGAACATCTGTACCAAGTTTCAAGTGTATATCATTTTTTGTTTGGTTGTGAGAGGCGTAAAGGTTATAAGTGTTTTGCGTGCTCGGCGATTTCTTGCTATCGAAAAATATGGATCAAAGGATTTGCATCAAATTTTGTGTAAAAAATAAAATAAAGTGCTCCGAAACACTTGAAATGTTGACGGTGGCATACGGTAAAAATGTTCTGAGTAAAAAAAATGTTTACAAGTGGTACAAACTCTTCCAAGATGGCCGGGAAGATAGCAATGACGAGCCTCGCTCTGGACGCCTAAGCACGTTAACAACTGATGAAAACGTTCAAGCAGTGAAGAAAATTGTTCTGGAAAATCGTCGAATCACTATCAGAGAAGTTGCTGAGGATGTTGGTATATCGCTTGGCTCGTGCCATTAAATTTTTTCTAACGTTTTGGGCATGAGACGTGTGTCAGCGAAGTTTGTTCCGAAATTGCTAAATTTTGACCAAAAGAACCGTCGCATGAGCATCGCTCAAGAACTGTTGAATGACGTCAACGACGACCCAGATTTACTCAAAAGGGTCATAACTGGTGACGAATTCATGGGTATATGGTTATGATATCGAAACCAAAGTCCAATCGTCCCAATGGAAGAGCCCAGAAGAGCCAAGACCAAAAAAAGCACACCAAGTTCGATCAAATGTCAAAGATTTGCTCACTGTTTTCTTCGATTACCATGGCGTGGTGCATCAGGAGTTCTTACCATATGGACGTACGGTCAATAAACAGTATTATCTTGAAGTTATGCGCCGTTTGCGAGAAGCAATACGAAGAAAAAGCCCAGAATTATGGAAAAACCATTCATGGCTTTTGCATCACGATAATGCCCCTGCTTACTCATCTTTGCTTGTGAGAGATTTTTTGGCCAAAAACAACACCACAATCATGCCTCAGCCACCATATTCACCGGATTTGGCCCCATGTGACTTTTTCTTGTTCCCAAAACTAAAGAGATCTATGAAAGGACGGAGATTTGCAACGATTGAAGAGATAAAGACTGCATCGCTGGAAGAGCTCAAGGCTATACCGAAAAGTGCTTATGAGAAGTGCTTTGAGGATTGGAAAAACCGTTGGCATAAGTGTACTGTATCTGAGGGGGATTACTTTGAAGGGGACAACATAAATATTGATAAATAAATAAATATTTTTTCTTAAAAATACAAAGTCACCTTACTTTTTGAACACACTTCGTATATATACAGAGTAGACCATTTTAATTGACCTAGTGAGTTTTTTTGGAAACTATTTATATCAGTTAGTGAAAAACGTTTCTGATGAATGTTGCTCAATTTTGAGGGAGATATATCCCTAGGACCTTACCTTTATCCTTGAAGGTTATATTCAAGGTTATTTCAAGGTCAACTTTGTTTTTATTTTAATGGGAACCCCTCTTATCGATTCCGGTTTTGAAGTGAGCAAGAAATTTTACATCTAATGCAATATAACAAAGTGTTACATTAAAAAACATATTAACTCACTAACCAAAGAAAAATATTTACTTTCATTTTATATTTATTTTACGGAGGTCCAAAAGAGCAAAGCCGCAGCGCCAAATCAAACGTGCACTTTTTCGCTCGAAAAATTACGAGGTACGCCGAGCTAACACTAGCTCACCTGCAAGTCGTACGTTCAGATATAAAAGAGAGAGAGGAAAAAAAGAGAGAAGCCATGCACTAACCGTCGGTGTTGGAGCTTTCAGAAGATCTTTCTCCTACTGCTGTGCCGCTAACACTGGGAGCTTACAATAACCGTGCGCCGATACTTTTCAATCCTCTTCTCGCCCCGGAACAAGCTACTGGTGTGGTTACTGTTGTGAAGAACTGTTATTACTATCGCTACAAACTGTTGTTGCTACCGAGAGCTATTGTAGCTGCTACTGCACTTTGCTGTGACTGCCAAAAACTGTAGTATCTACTACTGCACGCTGGTGAGACATGTTGTGCAACGCATTGTCAGCAAACTTTAGCAAGAGATAGAGTGCCCTCGCTACAAGCCGATCATTCACTGCTGATCGGCTAATATGCCGGCCGGCTTTTCAGCTCTGTGGCACGCTCTCAAGCTAAGCGTTCCCGTTAAGTTAAGCGTTAAGTCTCCTCTTAAAAGTTTCTAGTAGAAAGTAACTTACATTATTTCTTTATGCTTTCAACAAAATAATGGAGAACATTCTAGAAATACAGTCACCTGTCATTTTTGACAAGTCCTTGCTCATTATAAGAACTCTTTAACCGTAAACTAATACATCTTTTGAAAATAACAATGAGATTCACATATCAATCTAATATTCGATAGAAATCGATAAATGTAAAAATGTTTTACTAAAAACTGTTATGAAAAATTGGATGTCATTCAGTAGGGTCGAAATTGGATTATTGAAAATGCTGGATCGATAATAAATCAAGAGAACCAATATAATCAGCCAGAATGGATACTTTGACGTCACCATTTCTTTAAGCTTGTAACGGAGAATCTTGGCTAGGCCGATTTCGTTCATTTGGCTCTCGCCAATGTCCATGTGTTGCGTCAAGCTAAAAGTGCGTGAGTACGACACGCACACTGATACTTGGCTTTCGTGTTTGAGGTGCGGTGTACGGTCTGAGCAGATGGATGAAGCGATCGAGATGATGCGGAAGATAGAAGAGGAGAGAGAGAGTGTGAGAGTTGTGTGGATCTCCGCGCCGATGAAGAAGAGAGTATCTGCCGGATATTAGGAGAGATCATCACGCGTGTGGATTTAACCGAGTTTTGGAACAGTTTTTGCGAGTCGTCCCCGCGATCTTGCCAACGACGTTTCGTTTTCGGAAGCTCGCTCGGTGTGCGGACAAGAAGCAGGTTACCTACCGACACCGGTGCTAGGTCGGTAACGTCGCTACTGCAGCCACCGAGCGAGCGAACGACAGCAGGAACAGCAATCGCAGCGGCAGTAACAACAACTAGCAACAACGGTCTTTGGTCAGCAATTTTTATGGAGCGAGCAAGAGGTCGAGAGAGAGAACGAACAGTAACGATAATAACACCAGAGAGGCATTCATCGAGAAGGAGCGTATCAGTGACGTCATCTAACGACGTGTTCCAGCCGTCAGAGAGACTGACGGTCGAGGTCGGTACCATATTCTCTCTTTCCTCTCACTCTTGGATGTTTGGGCGCCAGCCGATGGATTGGTAGTGCGGCAGATCTGCTAGTTACCCCGTCGGTCAATTCAACGGCGGAATTATTGTTGGTATTAATTGTAAATATTCATTGTAATAAGTAGGTTTCAAAGGGAATCGGCAGACTAATCAGTCACCGATTCATCTTCGTGCTCGCACTTTGTTGTTGTGCCGCTCGTAAAGTCTATCGGCGTGAGATCGCCTTCTTGTAAATCTGTTTAGGTGGATTAAAGGATTACTGATTGTGAGTTAATCTGCTGTTGTTTTCATTTGCCGTCGAGTCGCTTCTCATACCGAATCCTAATCCAAGCATTTAACGTGGTTTTACTCGACATTTATTTAGTCGTGGAAACGTCTTTTGCTTTCCGAATCTCCGAAATAAATGATTTGTGCGGACGGCCGCGATCTACCCAGGCGGGAACAGCTGTTTCTCCGTTACAAGCTTCATTCTCGGGTTTGCTGAAGATTATCGCAAAGTGTTGTTAAACATGAAACATTAACGATTACCCACATGATCGAGTAGTGATTTAAATGCCGTTATCCAAACAACAAAATTAATGAATGCCTCCGCCTAGTACTCCTCTACTTTACTCACTGGCGACTTTGATAAATCTGGTGCTATGGCTCATACCATAGTGTTCTTGTTCTTATTTTGATTTTTGATTTTTTATCTTTGTTTACTTATTCTAATTTTGTTTTATACTTTTAACTTTTAACGTTCTTATATTTCTTTTATTACCCTTACTTTTATTATTGACCTTCGTTTCGGCTATCTGTTTTACTGAAGTTTCTAATCATTTTTTGCGTTAAGTGTTAAATTATTTTATCTTAATTTAAATGTTATTTATTTATTTTACTATTTTATTCTTGTTTTTATATTTATCTTTGTTATTTATTTTTTACCTTTGTTGCGGTTTACTTGCCGCTTTGTTTCTGTTTGTTTTTGTTTGTTTTTCGTTTTTATCTTATCCTACGTTATCTTATTTAATTCGATTTAGTATGTGTGTTAAGTTTTCAGTTTTAAGTACATATTAGTCACTAAATCCTAAGTTGTTAACTGTTTTTAGCTCTTGTTCTGACTTTTATTTTCTTTATAATTTTATATTTTTTGTTCGTTCGATTACGTAAATTCATCAGTACCCTTCATCTCACTATTTCATCTTATTTTATATTATTAATAAGTGAATGTGCTCTACTCAATTATTTTTGTCATTATTTAAAAATTTTTTATTGTCATGATTTCATGTATTTTATTAAATAGCCGGACGGGGTTCTACTTCATTGGCGAAATAAAGCACTAATCTAATCTAATCTTTCTCTAATGCTCTGAAGTGAACTAAGATTATGTTAAATCAAGTTTAATCCATCTTCTTCTCTCTTCTTCTTTGTCAGATCACCTAGGAGGGCGAGGATGGTAGTTGAAATCTCAACAAAATAGAAAACCAAATGTGAATGTGTGAAAAACACAATCTCACGGATTGACGACGATATGCGGACGAGAGGGGCAAACACAAATGGCATATCCAGAGATTCTCGTTATTCATATTAAATTTTATGAAAATCACTAATGCAGGTTAAGAATACTTTCAAATTTTCTTTTAAAATCTAATTACTAACTGTAACGGGATGGATTTGCTGGTACAAAATGGATTTATTAAAGAACAAACTCCCACGATGCAAAGGTAACCGCCGCTCCGTTAAACACATATGAGTATATGTGTATTCGCCTTTACGTTTGATACTTTCGTTCAGATGTCTCCTTTCCAACAGAGTGGAATTCACCTTAAGTCACCTGACTTGTGATACTTGATTTATTTTAAGTGTGAGTGACCTAATGTTTACTCTAATTATCTCCTAGATGAGATCGGTTTAAAAATTAACCGGTGACGGAGCCGTTAAACAAAAAGGGAACGAAATAACGTAATGCGGCGAATAAAATTAATAGGGGGCCGAAAAACTTTCGGACGCGAATAGGATTAACAAATTGCTATAATAATACGGGGAGAGAAAGAGAGATTAGATTAAATTAGTTCGTTTATTGCTCCAATGAGGTGGATCCCGGTCTGGCAGTTTAGAAAATATACAAATCAAATAATAACAAAATTTAAAAATGACAAAAGAAAAAGTTGCAGGGATAAATAGTAAAGCATTTAACTATTTAAAGAAGATGAATTAGGTGAAAATGCATGAGTTGTATGTACGGTGAACAGCAAATTTACAATGGCATTAACAATAAGAAGACTAAGAATGTATATGTAAAAAATGTATAGAATAAAATATGTAAAATATAATAAAATAAAAATATATAAAGAACAATATAATTGAAATAACAGAGATAAAATAACAAAAATAACAATAATAAAAGATGAAAAATAATACAAATAATAAAGACAATAAAAGTAATAAAAAATAATAAAAATAATAAGAATAATAAAAATAATAAAAGTAATGAAAGCGCGATGGCACCTATTTTACAGAAAAAACGGTCTAAAAGTAGGAAAGATATAAAAGTGGAGCGACGTGCATTTGGCTAGAAAACAACCATATTTAATTAGCTATTTCATGAACCAAAGGTCGATATAGTGGGGAATTTGTCGGACGATGGATAATTTTGGGAGAACGCCACTGGATTGACCTTGTGGGATATGCGAGTGTAATCGGACAGTATAAGCACTGGCATTAATTTTTCGCGAGCCGCCCTCTCGATCCATGCTCTAGTCTCGTAATTTAAAAATAGATCACGTGACCAATCCTTGAAGTCAGAGATCCGATCGATGGAGAACAGGGTCTTGCTCAATGAGTTAAGTATTCTCTGAGCAAGGATCGCAAAAGAATGGTTTCAGGCCTCAGTTCGAGGGGCCTTGTATTCAAACGCCGACGGTGGATGGCGACCCGACCGCCGGATAATGACACTATCAAGCAGGACGAACAGGTTTTTAGCTAGATAGTGCGGCGATTTTCTGGACACAACAGAGTAGCCCAGGGCTAATCTATGGTGGGTGATGTGGTTGTTTAGGGATAGAGTAGGCATAAAAGGGATCCATCCTATTACGAAGCGTACGCAGGTGTTTTGGACAACTTGAAGCTTAGACGAACGCTCTCCATCAAGCTGAATACAAACCACTAAGAGGTAATTGAAATGTGGGAAAACGAGTTGCTCGACAAGAACTTTTCTGAGGGTAGTCGAGAGAGATTTCCTGTGGAAACGACGTGAAGCCAGACAGCTGTATGCCCTCCTCGTCACGCTTCTCACATGTTCGGACTAGTTTAACGTGGGAGTAAGTGTCACATCCAGATTACGAGCACTAATAACATAGTCGAGTGGAACCTCGTTGATGGTGATCTTCACGATGTCATTCAAGTTGATAGCCCTAACGTACTGTTCGCTGCCCAGTATCATGACCTTGGTCTTAGTGAGGTTCAGGGAGATACCGTTTCTTAGTGCCCAATACGCTATAGCCTGCACTTCAAGCTGCACCCTTCCCAAAGCCTCCGCAAGGCTGCTGGGATGACAGTGAAGATAGACCTGCGTGTCGTTGGCATAAAGCATGTAGTTCATGAAGGAGAGAACAGAGGACAGGTTCGAGATAAAGATTGCAAATAGCAATGGTCCTAGAATACTACCCAGCGGTACTCCAGTAGCAACCCTGAGCCAATCCGACACCCTGCCATCCTCCCCCATAACAGCCTGAAACCTGTCAGTCAGATAACTGAAAAACCATCCCAGGACAGTGTCAGACAGGCATAGGTCCCTGAGCTTGACCATCAGACGACCATGGGGGATAACGTCGAAAGCCCTGGAGAAAACCAGCATGACGAGGATTGTAATTTTACGCTCCTCAATAGCCCTGCAGACGTCGTCCAGGACACCCAGGAGAGCTGTCTGGGTGCTGTGAAACCGCACGAAACCCGCCTGCCATGGATCACGCAGCTTGTGGCGGTCCAGATAAGACGAGAGTTGTAAATGAACGAGCCTCTCAAGCACCTTTGATACCTCAGATAACCTTGCTATCGGTCTGATGTCCGATAAAAGAGCGGGCGAAGGTACTTTGGCAAGAGGGGTGATGAGAGACCGTTTCCAGGAGGTAGGAAAGACGCCGCACATTAATGATTTGTTGACAAGATGCGTAAGAGATGAGAGACAAGAAGAGGAGACGAATTTAAGCATCTTGACAGACAAACAATCAGGTCCGAATGTTCTGGATGTGGACGAGTTTAGTGCATCCATGACCTCTTGGCAAGTGACCTCACGAAAATTGAATGGGGAGTGGACGTGAGGAGCATTTGGGGGACTCGCTAAAAGGGCGTCCAAAAAGTCACGTGTCAATGGAGGAGACGAGTTGACTATGTTGGCAAAGTGGGTGTTTAGTACGGATGGAGAAAAAAATTGAAACGGGGATGGAAGAGCGCGCCTTGTGACTCCCAAGTTTCGTAACTCTCTCCATCTCGCCTTGCTGGTGGCTGCGGAAGACAGTCTGCCTGAAATGCAAGAATTTTTTGCAGAGTCGAGGGCATTTGAGACATCGTTACGTAGTCTTCGATACCCAGCGACGTCACTGCCCGAGCGGGAGAAGGATGCCAGTTTATAGGCAGCGTCACGCTTTTTCATAAGCGCAAGAATGCTCGGAGTCACCCAGGGTTTACGCCTAGAAGACAACCTGATGCACCTAAGAGGGGCTACTCGTTAAAGGATTTTATGAGGACTTCAGTGAGAGAGTGCTCCAAGTTGTCAAGGGGATGCACGTCGGCTTCGATCGACGGGTCGAAAGAGTGCTGCAGTCGTGTTGAAGAAATGTCGACCAGACACGAGAGAAGGCCCCTGAGGGTTCCATTTAAGGCCGCTTCGTCCACGCGATTTAAACCGCGGGACCTAATGACTCTGGTGATATGCTTGTTAGTAGCGAAGCGATAGGTGAGCGAGATGAAATCATGGCCAGCAATAAAAGGAGTATCAGATTTTTCAAATATCTGGATAGCATTTAGGTCTTTCACTATGAAGAGATCAAGAGTAGTATGGGAAGGGGGATTTGTATCAAGACAGTGATGAGTGGGAGCAGTGGATACGAAGTGGAGGTTGTGCAGGTCAACGAGAGATCTCAAAGCTCGAGCATCCGGCAGAGAGCTGGAACCTAGGTCTGCGTTAGAATCACCGGTAATGATGACATTTCCGTACAGGTGGAGGTAAGTGGCCAAGCAGTTGAAAAAATATGTGGGAGAGCATGCAGAGGGACGTATGTATATCACCGCCATCAAAAGCTTGGTCATGTCGGACTTTAATTCACCAAGGATGAATTCAGGCGTGTTATCAAAAACTGGATCTAAATTAGCTAGAAAACTGAATTTAAGATAAGATCTGACGTACAGGCCAACTCTGCCACCCTGCTTTCCAATTCGGTCAAGCCTGAAAAAATTGAAATCGGGGAGGGAGAGATGTGAGTCAGAGATATCAGGTGAAAGGAAAGTTTCAGTAATGGCTATGACATCAAAATGTGTAGAAGTGGCTTGTGCTTCGAGAAGAGCAAAGTGACAGGAGGAATTTAGTCTGTTAATATTGATGTGGCCGACAACGAAGGAAGCAGAGGGCGGGGTATGGTCCAAGATTAGTTGGCATCATGGACCAGAAACTGGAGGAGATGAAGTTGGGATGGCTTGAGATAGCTGGGCCGGAAAGACAGACACTGTCGGGCTGAAACAACCGTCTGTTTTGCTAAGTTGCGGAGCCGGATTTTTTGGGATGGAGGCAGTAGGTCGCGATTTGACAACCTGGGGCGCGAAGTTAAGGTTGAGTGGAGCATGTCTGCGAGTGCCGATCGGAGTGGCAGCCACTGACATGGCACCAGAGCACATCACACCACCGGCCTGGGCAGGAGGCTGACCAGTAGGCAAAGGCGCGCAGGTGTCAAGGTCACTTTCCGACGTGATTGGGATCGGGGTGGAACGTGTGTTCTCCCGCATATGGACGACCATGCCCGAGACGAAAGAGCGCGCGAAACCCAGCTCACGACTGCGCGCGAGCGCCTTTACAAAGAGATTGTGGATCGGCTGCAGTAACAGCTGGCGGATGAAGACGGGATTTCCGTGACCGCACTTAAAAATGTCCCTCGCCGTCTTCCCAGCGAGCTTGCCCGAGCGCTCCAGTATGACATCACGCACCACCGTTGAGTCGATACGCACGACGAAAGTGGACGTAGTATCGGTCGGATTTGGACGAGAGCGAGTGGCAGTCCATCTTCTGGTGGCCACTATGCGACCACCAGCGTTTGGGTAGCCAATCGCCTCAAAAAGCATCCCGGCGGCATCCTCCAGCGAACCCTGGAACCCCTGCGGTAAGCCCATAATAAGGAGCTCGGAACGATCCTTGAGACCCACCACGGACTTGAGGCTCTTCACCTCGTCGGCAACACGATTGACTTTAGTTAGAATGGAGGTCTGGGTGGCTCTGATCTCGTTCCGAAATTTAGGGAATTCATTATTCACGAAGCCAGAAAACCATGCTGGTGGTTTGTCGCCCGTGGTAGATGCCATACTATCCAGCAAGTGGGTTTGGTCCTCACTGGAGGGAGAAACAGTGGGAAGGACGGCCGATCGGTCAGCACCACAGAAGTCACTCTTATTAAACGGACTTTTTCGTCTAGTGAGAATTATTAAATAAACAGCGGACACGTATGTGGAGTTATCTTTATTGTAGCAAAATAAGTTAGGTCAGATATAAAGAAATACAATGAAGTATACGGCTCACAGCCGTACGCGAAGAAATACACTCAAGTAGCAACAAGCGCGTCAGGCTTCTACCAGCTCTCTCCGTCAAGTCATAGGCGTGGCGACAGCCGCGATGCGGAGCACAGCGCTGCTGGCGCTCTCCCTGTTTGCCATCTTTGTCACACGCATACACATTCGGAGTATACATTATTTCACACACGCATAACATCCATATACTTATAGTTTTAATAACTCTGGGATTCCACTCTGGACGTCTTCGATGGGAAAAGCTCGTAGGGGATGCCTGTCTCTTACGGCCTGAGTTTTCAATAAAAGGCAAAGTACCAGCAGAAGCAGAGTCAATTTGAGCGGAAGGAGGGGATTCCAAAAAAACGCCACCGGACTGATGAGAGTTGGCCAAAACCGAAGACTGAAAAGAGCAGGCACGACAGGTAAAGGTCGCAAGGTCAGGGTTTGAGGTTATATGGAAACAGTGTCGATGGAAAGATCTATCACAGGACTCGCACTGCAGGATATTAGCATCCAGATAACTCAGCGCTCCACCACACTCGGCGCATGAAGAGAAGACCATTTGATAAAAATGAAAGGTTTGAAAATTTAAAAACAAATTAAGACAAAAAATAGAAATTCATAAATTGTGTCAAAAACTTTCCCATCTCTCCTCCCCGGGTCTCAAAACTTCACAAGAAACTGTAATAAACGAGGTAATTTGAAAGGACAGATTGATACGATAAATTGGAAAGTTTGAATTCCGCGCGAAAATTTGAGTTACTGACCAGTCATAAACGGGAGCAGTGAAAAGTCAGAATTTAAAAGATTTGAAAATTGGCGCCTCAGTGGCACCAACTCGGTTAGTTAAGGATCAAAAATTGGCGGGAGAATGTGGAGTAAAATGATGCCATTCACAAGAGGCGGTAAAGGGATTCGCAAATTAACCTAGAAATGATTAAAACGAAAAAATAAACAAGTAGCTTAGACGCAAAAATGAAATGAGAAAAATGATTGATGAAGCAAACGCAGAAAAGTACATTACAAATTAAGTGAATGGTAGAACCGGAAACGCGATTTGACACAGTCGATCCAATAAAATTAAAATTAAAATTAGAATTAAAATTGAATTAAATTAAATTAAACAAAACAAAATGAAGTAAAATAAAAATAAAATTAAAATAAAATTAAAATAGCCATCGCGATGACTAAACGCAAGACAGATTGAGTTAAAAGATGTGATGCGGCGAAGCAATAACACAGGCAGTGAGGAGTCTCTCCGAGTAGATTAAAATATGTGGATTAACGGTAAAAATTTTTGATACAGGCACTTAGCAGCAAACATGTTGGAAGTGTTGCATTCGGTCAGGTGTGTAGTGTGTAGAGTGTAGCGGTCCTGGTGTGGAGACTGTGTTGTTGTTTACGTTGTGTGATGTTCGTATCACTTATAAATAATAATAATTCGAACTCTCGTATCTAGCTAATGAGTAAGAATTTGTTTCCAATAATTTTACTCTACTTGTCAATACAATAAATAGATAAATCAAATGTATTCTAATAATAATAAATAAATTAAATATATATAAATAAGTACAATGTTTCAAGGAAAGTCAGACAATGCCCTAGTTTCTTATGGTGCGAATTGTCCCATAAGCAGAGCTAAAGTCTTTCTTTGATAGGATATAATTCAGCCCAAGTTTCTTATAGCGCGAGATGTTCTATAAGTCGAGCTCGAATTATAAGGAAGGAACAGTCTTGCTCAGTTAATAACAATGAGAGAAAGAACTTAGGTATTAGCCAAGTTTATTCAGACTCATGCGCTCACCTTGCAAGGCTAGAAGTGAATGCTAGCCTGTGCAAAGGTGGGCCTATTTATACACAGATTTTCCCGCTTATTTTTGCAGGAGAGATGTCATCGAACATTCGAGAGACATTCGCGAATTTTGAGCAATGAGTTTTCTTAATTTAGAAGTAAATAATCATTAATATTAAGCTTTTAACATATGTAAACTTTACAAAATTTGTTATTTGTTGATTTTATACAATATACAATTATCGCAAATAGTGTCGTTAAAAGTTATTAACTAATAAAGTTAATTAACGTGATATTATAATATTTACAATAGAAAATTATTAACTTTTTATATAACTTTATAGTTGATTCAATTTAGAAGTATTTTCTAAAAATAAATATTTAAATTAGTTAATAACATTTGAATTATAACTAATTTTTCATATTTGTAACGGTTTTTCCTAATTTTATAATGCAATTATTAGATTAATTATCTAAGATTCCTAAATCATAAAGCTATCATTATCAACTATAAATTTAATACTTTCGTTTTATATACAGCGTATTGTTTAAATAAATTATTAATTATTTATTTACTAATAACAGTTATTATTCAGCTGTTATTAATGAAACCAATTCTTACTCATGTTCTATACTTATTCATTTTGCACATGGATTATTTACATTTTTTTAATATTTCATAATGTTCGCGTAATAAATAAATCAATTTTGCATATTAAAATTCATTATTATTTCATAATTAAATGCAATTTGTGTTATTATATTCTGAATCTACGTACTTAAATTTATATAATAAATACTTTGTTATATTAAAATTATCTCTAATTAACATATTTTTCTTAATATCCAAAATCATTATATCTATATCTATTACTTTGTAACGTCACGCTATTTATTTTGATTTGACTCTTATATGAATACAATCGAGTAAACAGTGAGGTAGCGCCGCTTAATGTATTGATTTGAATAAACAGATAGATACGTTAGACTAGTTGCAGTAATTCAGTGATTTAATAAATAGCTCATAAATAGGACCGTTATATAGCCCCCTCTTGAGACTGAATGATTTCTGAGAAAGAAGTCTCATGATTGAGTTCCTTATGAGCTTTTTATTAATATTTTTGTTTGTTTGTTTGTTTTTTGGTTTCTTTTTTATTTCTTTTTTATTTATTTCTTTATTAATACATTTTTATAATAAAAATTTTCCAGGAGTTGGAGGTGGTTCTGGTTGTATTGATGAGATCGTTTCCTTTATTTCATTAATTTTTTCCTCCGTCTTGGTAATCTTTGCAGCCAGCTTCTTGATATTTTTCTGGATCCTGCGCTTCCGCTTTCTCGAGGTAGTTGGTAAGGATGTAGAAGGCACAGGGCAGTAGAACGTGAAACGTTTGAAGGCATGAACGTAATTGTGGATTGGTTCCTAGATTGATTTTCATTTTTCGCCTTTGCCACCCAAGCAGGCTTAGATGGTGTCTGTGTACTTTTGCACAGAGACCAAGACACCATATTCTGCGATGGTACAAAAGATTTGACTGATGGCGCTGGAATATAGTGCTTTAAGTTAGATGTATTGGTCTGAGTGCTCTCACTCTTTCCTACCATCTTTCCAGATAGTTAGTCTACTTTCTCCAGTGTTTACATATATCAGATCAATATGCAAATTTGCTTGGAGAGAGAATGTATCCTCTAGTGGCTAAATTTGGTACGGCTTTAGTAGAGAAGTATGAAATACACCTCTATCTTTACCGTTCTTGTATTTTAATAGGTATGTATCTAAGCCTATTATAGATTTAATTATATACGGGCCTTCATATAAGTTTAACAATTTCTTAATAATTTCTTCTTCTTTATTACTTATGTTCTGACTCCGTAGTAATACATAGTCATTAATTTTATATTGATAATGACGTATATTTTTATTAATGTTATTTGCACGTTTTATAAGTTTATAGTGCATTTTTTTCTTGATATCTTCTATTTGATTGTAATTTGTACCTTTATTTTGATATCAGGTATCCATCGATGCCAAAATCTATCTGGTTTTATATGGAGGTGCGTTTCTATAGGAGTTATTTCAATCGTTTCATGATATACACAATTCATTATTTGTTGTATTTTGGGAATTCATGGAGCCCAACCTTTATGATTATTATTTGCATATGCTCTTAAAAATCTTCCCAGTTCTCTGTGAATTCTTTCCACGATATTGCTTTGTGGATGACGAATACTAGAAAATATTAATTTTATATTGTTAGCTAAAAGCTTTTCTTCCCATGCTTTAGCTGTGAACTGTGTTCCATGATCACATATGATTGCTAATGGTTTTCCATAATGTGGTATGTAATATTCAAATATCTTTTTTATAGTAATGTATGTAGTTGATCTTTTTATAGGATACATAACTACAAATTTACTAAAACAATCTATTGTTGTTAAAATGTATTTGACTCCTCCTCGTGAAGTTGGCAATGGTCCATAAAAATCTATAGAAAATAGATCGTTTGGTTTTTCAACCAATATAGGCTGCATTATTGATGATATCTTTTTTGTATAATATTTCGTACGTAGACAGAGATCACAGTGATTTATAGTTTTAGCTACTTTCTTGCGAAGCTTGTAGATATAAAAATTTTCTTGTAACATTTTCGTAATTTTTCTAGATCCAATATGACCATATATTTCATGTATTTCTTGGACCAATTCTTGAATAATTATTTCTGGCAATAATAATTTATTGTTAATTTTATCTTTTTTATATACTAAATTGTTATAAATTATATATCTATGATCAAAATTTACTTTATTCCTTAAGTTTTGTATAAAACCATCATTTTGTTGTAATAACTCCATATTTTTTAAATATTTAATTAAATCTCGTGAAGGTTTCTTCATCAGCATAGCTATCTGAATTTCATCCGTATAGTTGTTGCTGCAGTCTATGATATGTCTAGATAGAAAATCAGCGGCTTTATTCTTATTCGCTGGTAAATACTCATACGTAATATTGTAGTCATAAAGAAACAAGCACCACCTCACTAATCTCGCATTCGTAAATTTACAAGTAGTTCAGAATTTCAACGCTTCATGATCTGTACGAATAATTATTTCTTTCGCACCTCTTAGATACGTTTCTAATTTTAAACATGACAAAAAGTTAATAGTTCTTTTTCAGTTGTAAAATAATTTAATTCTGTTCCTTTTAGAGTTCTAGATATAAATGTTATAACTTCTTCATCACCTTCATTATTTAATTATGACAAAGCAGCGGCTATAGTATGATAACTGGCATCAGTAGTTAATATGTAAGATTTATTGGGATCAGGAAATTTTAAGAGGAAGTGGCAAAAGTAGGAAAATATTTAATAAAGAAGAGAGCCTCAAAAACCAGTGTGTCGCTACTCACCGAGAGAGAGAGAGAGAGAGAGAGAGAGAGAATTCAAAATTCTACCGCGAACAACTAACGTTCGGCACGAATACAAAGTCGGTCGCGATTGATAAAATACTACCGTAAGTATTTTGTCACGCAAAAAAAGGTAGATGCACCTATCCTGCGGTGCAATTGCGGTGATCAGTCGTAATTATTGAAGAAATTCTTCTTAGCCAACGGTTTTCTCCCTGGAAAGGCTGCGCCGGTTCACCTCGCTACCAATCTGCTGTTGCTGCACTTAACGCTGCTGTTCGTTCGCTGCTACTGTGATTGTCTCTTACGATTACTCGCGTACGTATCTAAAATCCCAGGAAACAACTTTTGATTAGTAAAACGGCAGGAACACAATAGAAAAACTATTTGACGATACTCTAATGCACAACAGCTGAGGCTTAACTGAAACTTTGAACTATCGCGCGCCCCCTCTCTCTCTTATACGTTCGTTCTAGCATCGCGAGTGCTACCGAATCGCAAATGTATCGATTGATCGAATTTACTACCGTTGCATAACATTTTTAATAAAATTTCTTACAGAATCTAATACAAAATGCGCTTTGCGAGATTTCTTATAAAATCTAATTAACAAATACCAAAGCGAGGTTATCCAAAAATTGTCTCTTGCCTGATATTAAGTCATGCATAGTGGCGCATATGCATACATTAATCCCCTAACACTCTTACAAATACGAAATTTACGCGACTCATCAAACTATTTTTTTTAATCATCTTCGTAGTTACATTTGCATCGTATGGCGCAATTATGACTTACGGTATATGTGTAGACCTCATTTCAACTAACTATATAATCCAAATAGTTTCTTTTATATATGTAATGGCAATGCAAACTTTTGCCTCTATAAAAATAATAATTTTAATTTACGCCGTAAACATGCTAATTCACTAATCATTATTTAGAAATAATATATATATATACAGGGTGTCCAAAAAGTTCCGGGACACCCTAGTAAGTCCTGAGATATAACTATTTCCGAGGAGATTAAGGTCTTTCCTGTAACAACTTTGAACGAGGAATCCAGTGGTGACCTTGAAGGTCAAGCTCAAGGTCAACTTTTTTTTTCAAATGGGAACCCCTATTTTTGACAACGGTAATCGAAAGAGCGAGAAAATTTACGTCCAAAACGGTATTTTTAAATTTTTTTTCATGGCCTTGAGAAGGTCGATTAAAGGTCAAATGCTTGAAAAACTGCCTAAAAGCGTTTTTTTAATTTTTAAGATATCGAAAAATGACCTCTACAAAATTTGTTCAGAACAGAGTGGGCCACCCAATGTACCAAAAACCTTTGACCTTTAACCTCATTTTGAAGGTCATTTCAAGGTCGAAGTGTTTTTTGTAATGGAAACCACTATTTCTGACCCCGGATTCGCACATAGCTCGAAATCAGAAAGAAACATTCAAAACGCAATGAGTGGAAAAAACTTATCTGGCAAAAAAACTGTACCTATGTTTCTGCTTGCTCCTCATTTAAAACAACTTGACTTTCGGTTTGGATAACCTGTTACTTTATTATTCAAACAATCAAAGGTGACCTTGAAATAACCTTAAAATGATCTTGAAGGTCAAAATAAGGTCACTGTAACATGCTCCCAGTAGAATTTAATAAATTTAGCCCGAAACATTTTGTAAATGTTTCGTGAATAATATTGAATCTAAATTTCACATGACCTTAGCGATGAACGTCGTGGATCAATCGAAACTCAACATAATACCTTATCCAAACGTCGGATTTCGCGCTATGTGCGAATCCGAGGTCAAAAAGAGGGGTTTCCATTACAAAAAACATTTCGACCTTGAAATGACCTTCAAAATGAGGTTGAAGGTCAAAGGTTTTTGGTGCATTGAGTGGCCCAATCTGTTCTAAACAAATTTTGTAGAGGTCATTTTTCGATATCTTAAAAATTAAAAAAACGCTTTTAAGCAGTTTTTCAAGCATTTGACCTTAAATCGACCTTCTTAAGGCCATGAAAAAAAATTTTAATATACCGTTTAGGACGTAAAATTTCCCGCTCTTTCCGAATTCGGTGTCAAAAATAGGGGTTCCCATTTAAAAAAACAATTCAACCTTCAAATGACCTTGAAAACGATGTTCAAGGTCAAAACTAATTATACAGATAGATGCCCCCTTTGTCGTAAACAACTTTCATCTGAAACATTTTTCACAAAAACACGAATTTTCGATTTTAAAATGGCTGTACGGATGGTCTGGAACACCCGGTATATATATATATATATATATATATATATATATATATATATATATTTACAATTTATGTTACATTTGGTTTACATTTCTTACTTCACTATTTGTGTCTCGTGTTCAGTTTGTGTAGCTGCTAATATATGTGTTTTATGTGTGTATGTGCGTGTGTGTGTGTGTTTTGTGTTTATGTGTACGTATATAGGTGTGTCTGGAAATCTCGTGTCTCTGTCTTCTGCGCCTGTCTGATCAGCTTTTCTTCCCATTTCTCTATTGCTTAATCTCCTCTTCCTCTCTCTCTCCGAGATCTACCTTTTCCGCTCTTCTGTTTTTCTCTTTCTTGTTAATCATTTCACCTCTTTCATACACATTCTGCATCTCTTATTTTCTTCTTTTTCCCAATACCTGCTTCCTCTCGTTTCATTACCTAACCTAAACCTTTCCCTTATTTGTAGGCCTTTTATTCTTCCCTCTCCTTGAATTTCCTTTAACCTATACCTTTTTATTTCTTCTTTCAGTTCTTTCCACTCGTTTATGTATCTTGACTGTTCTAGCTTTTCTTCTAGTTCTCTTTCTTCTTTTTTCTTTAGCTCTTCTCTTATTTCTTCCCAAAACTCTTCTGTCATTTTCTCTCCCTCTTCCCTCTCTCTATATATTTTACTTTTTTCTAGCCTTTCCTCGCTCTCCTCCTTCTTACCCTGTTTATCTTTTTCAGTTCTTTCCCTTTTCTTTAGTTCGCTCCTTGCTTCTTTTTTTATTGAGCCATCTCTTTCTTCTTTTATTTTGTTTTCATATCTCATTACTATTTCTAATGCTGTTTCTTTCATTTCTGGTCTTCCTGTTTCCCATCGTATTAAGTAACTTGTCGTGTTTCTATCTAATCCCGATACCCACTTTATGTATTTTAGTTGTAATCTCTCTATTTCTTCATATCTCCTCCATCCCCAGATTTCTGCTCCATACATAATCACGCTTTTCGCCAGTACGTTGAACAGGTTCATCATTAGCTTCCAATTTTCTCTAAATAGCTTTTCTCCTAGCCCCCACAGTCTTCCGAGTCCCATAATTATTTTCCCTTCTACATTCTTTCTTTGCTTATTATTTCTGTTATTTCTGCTTATCACATATCCCAAGTAGTTGTACTCTTTAACCATCTCTATCTTCTCACCTTCCCATTCGAATTCTTCTTCCTTCCCCCTTCCTCCTCCTCGTCTGCATTTCATCGTCCTTGATTTTCCGACATTTAGCTCTAATCCCCTTTCTTCCAGGTATCTTTTTAATTTTTTCAGCATCGCTTTCATTCCACTTTCACTCTTTGCCATCATCACTATATCATCTGCATATCCTAATGTCCATATTTTCTTCCTTCCTATCACTACCCCTCCTTCTTGCACCTGTTTGATCTTTACATCCAGGTCGGCGAAGGCAAGATTAAATAGCGTGGTGCTCCAAGGGCACCCTTGCCTTACGCCTTTGTAAGTCTTAAACTCCCCAATTATTTCTCCTCCAACTTTTACCTTACTCCCTGTGTGACATGTTTTCGAGTAGACACACACGTCGTTAGTGTACTTTTACCAAACGAGTGACACTACAACTCGATGTGGTAAATTGCTGCATGTATGAGACTCCGCTCACTTAACGCTCGCAAGTTATTTGATAGATATAATTTATATATAAGTATATTTATAGTATATAATAGTATATAATAGTAATTAAATAAAATGAAATAAATAAAATATATTTATATAGGGGTCCTTCTATTACTATCGCAAATATAGGCACAATTATTCATATATATAATAAAATAATGATATGGATCGAAACTCTTATTAGTCTCGACTCCAGTGGTTAAAGACAAAGATATAAAAGGTAGTAATGGTATTGTGATTTAAACTATAGAAAAATTAACTGTAACAATAAATAAATTACTAGATTTATCTATATTTCCGAATTACGGGTAATAACCTATTCGTTAAAGAAATTATTCTTGAAACTAATTTATCGTTGGTTTAATTATAATTATTTCAAAGTATTCTCTTTATCATATTTTGTCATTTCCTCTCTTTAACAAACTCGAAAAATTATGTTTATTTATGTTTTCCTTTTTATAATTCCATAGTAAATTGTTGACTATTTGATGTTGACATTATTATTATTTCTTGTATAGTTTAATGGTTTTTTTTTTATTATAGAGATAATTACTTCACAGGGTATTATAGTGAATTTGGCAATATAATATATCTGTAAAACAAATTACAACGTGTGATTACTCAATATCAATACATTTACATAACTCTTTAAAAATAAAATTATTTCCCATGCAATATTCGTGGCTGCGTTTGACGAGCAATTTGAAATTAAGTTCTTTTAAATATAATCAAAATATTGCAGATGTACTATTCATCCTATATACATGCATATCATATTATCTGGCAACATGCTTAATTGTTAAACACTTCGTCAGCGTAGGCTATCATACCACGTAATCGTAAAGGTCGTATGACGCTAGTCCGACCGGTCGACTCGAGCGGTATTTATAACAATAAAATAAAAAGAATCGTGAGAATAAAATGCCTAAGCCAAAATAGTTAAGAATTTATCAATCACACATATATATATGTGTATTCACATATATATATATATATATATGTAGTTATACACAAAATGAATACGTGGAATTTGCCAAATGGTAATTGCTCCAAGAATAATTATTATTATAGAAAAATAAGTAAGAAGAAGACAGCTTTATAATAATAAACCTTGAATTACTTACTTGTTAAATGTTTATTCGTTATTATTAAATGACGTCAATTATATCGCTATATGTATATATGTATTAATGGACTTGTCCTTGAATTTATATTGCTATATATATATATGTATATGTTGTTAGAATGTTCGTCCAAAAGGTATAATCGTTTATCTCAACTGGTCCTTATAATAACTCTTGTCCTTACGATAACTAATTATCCTTGAATTTGCTGCACGTATGCTGTATACATATATATATGTATTGATTTTAGAAACTAATGACAAAAACTAATTGACAAGAAAACTGAGATGAAAACTGATTATAAACAAGAAAGACAAATTTACAAAAGAATTGAATATAGACTGCATGACGTAATTCTGAACAGAACAAAGCTGTGGCACGGCTGTCCGTGATTAACCCTCCACGGGAATGAGTTATTAGGCGTGGGTGATACAGTAATGCAGTGCGGGAGCGCCACCACGCGCCCACTAAACCGCCCACGCGCGCCCAATGCGTACAACTAATACGCGTGGCGCAATTATACATAATACTAATACACAATATTAATCAGGATTAAGAAAATTTAAAAGTTGTCACTTAACACCATACTCAAAATTTTTCGTCATTTCAGGTAAACCTAAAGTCTTTAAACGATCACCGTGCATTCTTCTTTCTCTGACTTCACCCCGTTATACCACATCTTTACCTCTTTATCTTTACTTTTTATTTCTCTCGCTTTCCTTCTTACTTCCTCTGTTTCCACGTCCAGTCCTGATCTATAAAGATCTTTTTCTGTTCCAGCTTCTTTTTCCTCTTCATAATTCCTTCTTTTTGTTCCTATGATGAATTAGATAATTTGCCACATCATTTTTCCTCTTTCTCTCCGATCATCCCTCCCCGCTATCCCTCCTATTCTTCTCAGATTCACTATCTCCCCTTTCATTTCTAGTTCCTCCGTTAACCAGTCCTCTGCATCTCCTTTCTTTTTCCATCTTCACCCACCCTCTAAGTCTGCCACTATTATATTGTTTATCCTACTTTCTCTATCCATCTCATATACTTTATTTCTTCCTTATTACCTACTTCTGTTCCTCTTTGCTTCTCGTTTTCTCCTTCTATACTTTCTTTTAGTTTAACGCAATCTACTTCTATCTGGTTCATCCTCTATCGCCATTTTTCCTGCAGTTTCTTTTCTCTACGTTCTGCTTTTTCCCTTTCTTCTTTCTTGTCTTTTTTTCTTTCTTCTCTCTCTCTTTCTTGTTCTCTCCTAACTTTTTCTATTTCTTTTATCATCTTTCTTCCCTTCTTTTCCTCTCTGCCTCCATTCTTTCCATTTTTCCCATAATTTATTTAAACATTTCTGTCCATTCTTTCCTTTCATCCTCCCATGCCTCTCTAAAATCCCTTATATGCCCGTATCTTTTCCATTATATCTTGTGTATCACTACTTTTCCCGCTTCTCTTATCGTGTTGTCCAATTCCTCTCCCCCCTTCCATCTAGCTCCTCTCACTTTCACTCTTGCATCTCTTTGCCTCTCTCATTTCTCCTCTAATATTCTCCCTCAGCCTCTCTCCGCTCTCTTTCCTCCTCATCACCTTTACTCTTTTATTCTTTTCCTCCTCTGGGCCTTTCTTATCCATCCTTCCACCTTTATCTCTTAATTTTTCTGTTGTCACAAATCTTTCCATCACTATCCCGTACGCCTTAATTCGACTCTCTAATTCTACTCGTGATCCCACCTTTATTCCCTGTCTTACCTTTTCTGTCTCTACCTTTACCTCTTACCGCCCCTCCTCTCTACCTGCCTTTCCCGCTTCCTGATTTTTTCTCTTAACCTCAACTTTTCTTTTTTCTTTTTTCCTTTCTCTCTCTGCTTTTTCCTGCTCTTCTCCAAGCCTCTCTCTCTACTCTATTTCTCTTCCGCCTCCACCCTCTTTTCACCTCTATCTCTCTCCTCAAACACTTTTCCTCTCTAACTTTCTCACCGAAACTCGCACTCACAGCCAAGACACATCCACTCCCTTCCACGAGTCGAACCCACTGTGCATTATTTAGAAATAATTATTGACTTATTCTAAATAGACTTATATAGAAATAATTAATGTTGACAAGTAATCATTATTTTGTTAAATCAATCATTAAAAGTTTATAAAATATATTGTGTAAATTACATACTAATGTTAATAAACAAGAAAGCATTGTTACTCCAAAGTTCATCGACAGACTGATAAAAATTTTCAATAATTTGAAAATTATCTTTAGTTTAATAAGCCTCAATCCAATGAAATATCGATAACACTAGGTAAGCTTGGAAGGCATGAGACCAGACGAGTTCTAGGCCAGATCTGGTATACTCGTACAAGACCACATGTATTGCAGTCTGGATCCACCTTCGGCGCTTCGCCGAGAAAGATTTTTTTAAGAAATATTATTTAAGTAGTATTGAAATCAAGTTTTTTAAATCATATTATTTATCTTTTATGTTATTTTTTTGTTAAACAGATCTAGTATACTAAACCATGCCACACTTGATGCGTCATACAATACTCGATCTTCTCTCTGATTTCATTGCAAAAGAACAATGATAATATATCAATTATATAACGCTTCATTATAGTTTTAAAATAAAAGATGAAAAGAGGATATGATTAAAAAAAATGAAGATTTATATTAAAATGTTACGTTTTGAACATGAGTGTTAAATTAACATTAAAGACTTAGTATTAAATCTAGTAAGATATCTAATTTTAGTTTATATTTTTTTAAACGATGTTGAATATAGAATGTACTTGGCACATCACTTTTGAAATTAAAGCGAATGTAATATCTCTAGTAATTAAGGAATGAACTATCTGCCCATTCTCGTTTACAATTCAATTCGCATGTCCTTCGAGTAAGTACTCATATCAATGGAAGTTAAATAAATCGCGAGGCAAACTTTTCCAATTGGTATTACCCCCCTTATTATCTAAACATGTTTTTTCGGATAATGTGCGCAACGAACTCCTGATTGTAGATGCGCTTTATCGTTATTTAAATGTATGCTCACGGTGTATTCATAAATGGTAATTTTAATTATATCTTTAACAACTACATTTCCATACGCATCGGAGTATGTGGCTCCGGTACAAGTTCCATCATTTTCGATTTAACTAGTTAGCGTTATCAATCCTACAGTAGTTTGATTAATTTTCATGTCACGGAATACATTTTGAATTATTGCTTTCGACATAAAAAGTATTATAGAAGTATAGATCTAAACAAGCTTCACAATCTATTTCCATCATGTATTTGTGATAACCGTTGCTTACCAAGGAAACATGAAGCCACAATCCGCAATTATGAATTGTTCTTTGAATTTGAACTTTGCATTGTTTAACTATGGTATAATGGAAATTATTCATTTGAAGCAGGTTTATGTAGACTTTTGTCGCATTTGTTGTTTTCGGAAATAGCTCCACGTCTAACAATGAGGTTTATCTCTGCAATCATATCCAATTACAGCCGGTGTAGGGCTGATCGATATTGAAATAATTAACCCCTTGCCGTACCATTTAGCTCGACGAAACTCAGGCCCAAATGTAATGGATTATTATTAAATTTTAATATACAGGGTGGTCCATTTTCTTGTATCGGTCCAAATAACTTCCTGATTTTGCATGATAGCGGAAAATGACCTGAATAAAAGTTGTGATGTTTAGAGGGGGTCGACCATTGATGATTTCAGACTTGACTTTGAACTCAAGTTTCATCGTCATTTCAAGATCAACTTTTTTTTTAAATAGGAACCCCCATTTTTAACACCGTATTCAGAAAGAGCGGGAAATCTTATGACCAAAACGACATTTCCAAAAATTTGTTATGACTCTTACAAGGTCATATCAAGGTAACATGCTAAAAAATATTATGGTTGCTATTTAATAGCATTTTCTGATAGAGTAATCGTGATTGACATGACAATAACCAATAACTAAGAACCTCAATAACTTAAGAACCAAATAACTAATAATAACTCAATAATCCAATAATATAAGAATTTAAATAACCTAAAACCTACGAGGGTGGTTCAATAAATACCCGCGTTAGAAATGAAGACATAATTTTTTCAAAAATTTTTTTCAACATAGTCATCTTTTAGGTAGATACACTTCGTTCAACGTTCTGGCCATCTTTTTAACCCCTCCATAAAATAGGATTGGTCGAACTCTCCAAAATACGCCTCTGTCTCAGCGATGACTTCACCGTTTGAGCTAAATTTTTTTCCCGCGAGCCATTTCTTCATGTTAGGGAACAAGAAGAAGTCGCAGGGAGCCAAACTAGGTGAATACGAGGGTGCGGCAGCAATTTATAACCCAATTCATGTAGTTTGGCGGCGATAACTCAAAATGAATGTGCTGATGTGTTATCGTGATGAAACAACACCTTTTTTTTGCCGAATGAGGCCGTGTCTTCTTCAATTTTTTGTCGAAGAGGTCCAATAACTCACTGTAGTATTGTCCAGTGATCATTCTTCCTTTTTCTAAAACATCTATTAGAATTACGCCCTTTGCATCCCAAAAAATCGTCGCCATAACCTTTCCGGCAGAAGGGACCGTCTTCGCCTTCTTTGGAGCAGATTCACCGGAACAAATCTATTGTTTTGATTGTTGCTTAGTTTCTAGGGTGAATCCAGGTTTAATCAACGGTGACAACTCGACGCAAAAAGTCTTTCGGATCTTGCTTAAATTGCTCCAAACACTGCTTCGATGTTAACAGCCGCATCCGCTTGTTGTCCATCCTGAACAATCGCGGCATCCATCGAGCTGACAATTTTTTCATCGACAACATATTATGTAAAATGTTAATTGCCGTGCCGGTCGACACACCTACGGTCCTTGCTACTTCGCTCACTTTCGTTAGTCGATCAGCGAGAATTATGTCGTGGACTTTTTCAATGATTTCCTCGGTAACCATGTCTGTCGGGTGTCCTGGTCGCTCCTTATCAAAAACGAATGTTCACCCACGTTTAAATTCGTTGAACCAATATCTAACTGTGGTCATAGATGGTGACGTGTCCCTATAAACAGCATCCAACTTTGCTTTTTACTTTTCGCATTTTTTCCTATTCAAAACCAAAAAGCGAATTATCGAACGATACTGCTCTTTTTCTATCTTAGCGAAAATCACGAAATACGTCTTACTTGAATGGCTGCCAAGTCCAAACTAACCTATCAATCAGTCTGAAATTTGTTTTTGCGTCGTTTGATTGATGGCAGCACACGATGATTGCGCCAACTTCCCCCAGGAACGTCATCTGTCTTCAAACACGGGTACTTATTGAACTACCCTCATAATAACCTAATAATTCATTGTGATAATTGGAATTGCTGCACAAGCTTAACGAATCCGGTCCATCACGTCTTCTCTCGTTGTTGACCTTTGTACAAAAACGACATTCTTTAAGTAGCCCTATAAGTGACAAGATATTATATCAGGAGAGTTCGGAGGCCAGTTAACTGGACCTTCTCGACCTATCCACCTCCCATTCTAATTTCGGTTTAGAAATACATGTACTGTTTGCCCGGAATGGGGAGGTACACCATCTTGTTGGAGCCACATTTATCGTCGTGTTTTTGAATCAACTTCTTCCAAAAATTCTGGAAATCGATCGGTCAGCAATTCCAAATATTTATGTTGATCCACATTTTCATCAAAATATATGGCCCAATCAGATAATCGTTGGCTATGCCATACCACACCATAAGACTCCATCGATTTTGATGGCCAATAACCCTATGTCAGTGAGAATTTTCGTCAGACCTATGCAAGGCGTTCGAATTTTATTCATTTTTGAAACACTTGCCGCTCTTCGGTCATTGGTCGAAGATTTGGGAGTAGGGATGCGAGACTACGTGACAGCACTGATTTTGTCGCGCGTATAAGACGATCATAATTAGTGGTGGGAGTAGCTAAAGAAAATGTGATTAGTGCGGAGAAAAGACGCCAATGTGTATTAATACAGGATCACGATAGCGCGTACGCTCTTTTTCTCACGCAACGGACGAAGAGTAGGTGGTGGCAAGACGTTGGTAGTGACAAGTTGCAGTGAACGAACGATCGGCCCTTTTCTGGGCCACTTTGTTTTCAAGTTGACGAAGCTTTACAATCCCGACAGTTAATCGATATCATCATCAGATCAGATAAATTTAAAACAGCACTTTTCAGTGCTAAATTTTCAATAAAATAAACTTATATTATTTTTTTATAAATCAGCATTTTTAAGTGCTATTCAAACGTATGTGCAAATATATCGTAGCCGCAAAGGTAAGTACTAAAAAACAAACGTTTCAACAAAAAAACAATAACAATTTGAAATTACGAATAAATTCAACCTTGTGTTTTTCTTTATTCTTACCCTTCCATTTTCAGCGAAAGGAGCAGGTAAGTATAAGGTAAGTATAAGGTAAGTATTTTTTAATTATTTAAAAAAATTGTAACGGGGTAAAACCGTTTAATTATTTTATTCGCGCAATTATACTAAAAGGACGCGTGTAATTATTTATGCTCAGTACATAAATCGGAGAGCATGTGGAAACGTGCGTCAGTCAACCAGTAAGTCCTCTAATCTGGGAAAAGTGAGTGGAAGCTATATGAAAAGAGCGAGTCAAAAATACTTGTTAATAACACGGACGGAGCCTTTTATTACCATTCAAATACTACACAAAGTCGGCCCGCGCGTTTGTTTACATTGACGCTCGCGCATCGACAACACGTTTTGCCGGGACGCTCGCTGCTCTTTGTTATTAGAGTCGCCGCATGCACGCTTCGAATGTCGGAAATTAATAATTAATCATGCAACCGCGATCGCGAAATTAAGCTGGCCAGCTTACCTTATTATTGCAGGCGATCGAAGGAAGCACAGACAAACCGCACAGCGCGGAACAGTTTTTAATTGTTTGTGGCCGGTCGCGAACACGCACGCACGGATATGGTTTCGCCCTCGATGGCGAAACCTCACACACATACTCGTCCTGGCCTCGAACTGGTAGCTGGATGGCACCTGGGCGGCTACGATCACGGACGACTGGCTGTTGCTGCTCTAGCGTGTTGATGTTGATGGCTCGTAGATTGGCGATAAAGATAGCGAAAGCGGGCGGACTCAACGATAGTCGAAGCTTCACTAGTTCGGTTTCAATCGCGCGCGTTCCGTCTGCTCACGTGCCGAATTCCTTCGTTACGAATTTCGTCCCCCCGGCAGGTGCTGCCCTCACAGGCAACAATTAATTTATATTATCAGCGCTAATTTGACGTTTACCGACACAAAATATACTAAATTAAAAATAGTACAATCCCGATAGTTAATAAAAACATATATTATTTTTTATAAATCAGCACTTTTCAGTGCTATTCAAACGTATGTTTAAATATAACATAGCCTAACTATTTGTTCAATAAAAAACTTATATATTTTTTATAAATCAGCACTTTTAAGTGCTATCCAAACGTATACGCAAATATATCGTAGCCGCAAAGGTAAGTACTAAAAAACAAATGTTTCAACAAAAAACAATTATAATTTGAAATTACGAATAAATTCAACCTTGTGTTTTTCTTTATTCTTACCCCTCCATTTTCAGCCAGACGAGTAGATAAGTATAAGGTGTAACGGGTGGGTAAATCTGCAAAATGAGAAATTTATTTAAGAACAAACTCCCACGATGCAGAGCAAACCGCCGCTTCGTTAACACGTATGTTAATACGTGTATTCACCTTAACGTCAGCTGATTTAACTTAGTTGTCTTCGATCAAGCGGAGTTGAACTCACCTTAAGTCACGTGCCTTGTGACACACGATAAGTTTTAAGTGTAAGCGACTTTACTCCTAATCCACTTAATCCCCTAGCTATAATAGGATTAAAACCTAAGCTTTTTCCAATTGTTTAAACTACTAGGAAAAATTATATGACGAAATCGGCGAATAAGTTTAATAGATTTTATTAATAAAAATCTCTACAGTCTTTGTCGGGCCGAAAGACTGACGCTCGCGAATAGGATTAACAATTAAATAACTTTCGGTGAGAAAGAGAGAGAGAGAAGATACGAATATTGGCGCGATCTAACGCTCGACGCGAATACAAATAATTAACGCTAACACTGTTGGACAAAATACCAAATGTATTTTGTCACGCGATAATTAAGGGAGGTGCACCTACCCTGCGGTGCAATTACGGTGATCAGCCGTAATTGTTGAAGCAAATTAAAGGTGCTCCTCCGATCCGAATCAGCTGTGCTGCCTCGATTGCAAATCTGCTGTATAATTGCTGTCGCTTTTGCTGCTGCTTCCGTGATGCTGCTACTGTTGCTGCTTCCTCGCTCACCCGTGCACACGTATCCAAAATCCAAGTAAACTTTTTTATTGGCAAATCGTTGGAACACTGTGCTAAACTATTTTGGCGGTACTCCACAAGTAACAGCTGAGACGTAACTGCTAATTCAAAAGATCGCGCGCCCCCCCTCTCTCTCTCTCTCAATACTTAGAACTAACGCGCGAAAATCAGAATCGCGAACGGTTCGATTAATTGAATCGACTACCGTTGCAAAGGTAAGTATTTTTTAATTAGTTAAAAAAATATACAAAATTAAAATAGTTCGTTTAATTAAGTGTACAAAATAATACTAAAAAATGATAATTTTTCCTAAATTATGACGTAATATACAGTTAGTATGCACTATCTTTAGAAAGAGCGACAATGACTCAGACGGTAGAGCACTGTCGTATAGATACAAAGGAGGCTAGGTTCGATTCTCCTATATGTCTATTACCGAAAGATTATTACAAGAAAAAAAATTCAATAAATAATGTTACTAATTTTTTCTTATAGAGTATTAGATGTAGACAATTAATTATTTATATGTAAATTGTCAACAATTAAATTCAACAGAAAGGACAGGTAATTTTTTCTTAATTAAAATAATTGAAATAGAGTTATTAAAAAACAACAACAACAAAAATGTCTCTAAAAATCAGTGCGTATATGCGACAGTTTTAAATGACGTCATTCGCATAGACCGTTGAGTCAATTCCCCGCAAGTTGTATGCTTTACATACGCATACGTGCACGCGCGCGCACGTGTATGTATAACTCATAAAAATTAAATGAATTTTTTTTTGATGGAATGTATGGCATGTATGGAATGAATGGAATATATGGCACGTATGGTATGTATGGAATTTTTTTAATGGAGGATGGAGGGGGGAAATCTCAATCGTTCGTTATAAAAATGAGCTGCATCTCATCAGCAGTTGCATTCGCATCCAGAGTGAACTAGTGTAAAGTGTGAAAGAAAAAAAGGTTATACGAACATTCTACAATGAGCTCCAACAAGATTGACTATAGGTAATTATTTGTTTTATTGTTTATAGAACATATTTTATATATATTTTTTTGATTATTTTTTTTATTTGTGCAGATTTGAGCAAGCGAGGCTGGATAGCTTCACGTCTCAATGAACATGCGCACACGTACGACCAGCAGATCTCGCTGCGGCCGGCTTTTATTATACGGGGCAGATCGATCAAGTGCGCTGTTTTGAATGTGGTATGGAAGCTGCCTTTTCATTCGTAACAGAAGTTACGACAATGTGCCGATCGGATCAAGCCCCATACCGGTACCTCCTCGAAGAAAAAGTAAAGATGTTTGTGGACCGTATAAGCTCGAGTATCAGCTATAACAGCGTGCGCAACAACTAGCCCACCTTCGAGTACAGACGAGCCTGCGTTATCGTTATCGATAGAGAGTCTTGTTACAAAGCTTTTTTCCGATTTACATTTGACGGAGAAATGTGCTTCGAAAACCATAGCAAAAGCAACTGTTGGTATGGTATCTATTTGCGAAGAATTTGTACGCGGTTATAAGAAGAGTATCGATAAACAAAATGAAAAAATGAATAAAATTCGCGAAAGGGTTGAAAAGTCGCAGCAAGATATAGACAATATTTTGCGTCAACTTAAAATTACCAGATGTAAGATATGTTTGGATGCTAGGGTCGCTGTACTTTTTTTACCTTGTGGACATATCATTGTATGCATGGAATGTGCATCAAGAATTGACGATTGTCCAATATGTCGTCAAACTATTACCAAACACGTTCATGCTTATTTTGCGTAAATTTGTTCTTGTTTGATTTTAATAAAGTTCCTATTATTTTTAAAAAATGTTTGTGTACTTTTTTCTCTTTTAATCTAATATTTTTTGTATTTTAATGTTAAATTTTTTTTTGTTTCTTATATATATAATAATAATACACATTTCTAAAATTTATATATATTATAAGTGAGTAAAAAAAACAAGGATTGATCGATACGTTAATTTTTTAAATTTATTTTCAAACTTAGATATAAAAAAAATCAAATTACATATCTCGACTTTTGCGAGCGAGCATCCATCTACTGATAGCCAGCGCGTTTTTAAAGGCACACGGTGGATTTGATAGATACGCATTGTGGTTACTGCATACGGAAATGCTATCGTTTAAAAGATTCTTGAGTGATGGACAACCCAAATCTTCAACGTTAACCACAGTCGTTCTGTAAAAAAAAAAATCATTAGATATCATTTTTTCTCTTTAAAATGATACGCGACGAAAAGACACTTACTGTGCATTGGTCAACAAATTTCTCAGCCATTTTGTTTTTTCAAGTCCTTTGACAAAAATAGTTGCTCCAAAAAGTGTTTTTTCATTATTTTTCCAAGATCGTCGTACGGTAAATTGCCAGATTCCCACGGAATACCCACCGGTTTTCACACTAATTTTTCTTTAATAACCACTCCCATGAGTAAGGTGGTTTAAACAGAAGCACCGATGGAGTTGGATCTTCTTCCAGAGGACAAACAGCAATTACCTTGAATACGAATTCGTTTAAGGTAGTTTTGAAGCCCTGTACGTCTACAACAAAATCCATCGTAGTAACTGAGAAATCGACGTCGACGACTGCGTCAATACAGACGAATGAATGTCTTTTTATACTGATCTTGCACTTGTTGATGCCCCACTATAATTTTTCGATCAATCACAATCGTTCACCCCCTTCATACTTTTTCCAACCAATCAGCATTGACGAGTAGTGAATATAACGCGATGGATTTGTCAAATCTGCTCAGTTGAGTAACTAGCATCATGGCTGAGTATTTCAAGAACACAGCTTTGTTGCTCTTGCGCGCACATCGTCTGGCGAATGCAGGTTATGCTAGTGTCGAAGACATCGAAAGATGGTTGACACTGGGTTCATTGGCTTTGCGCAAAGCCGATGAGCTTTCTCGTTCGCCTAGCTTGATCGTGTCTGGCAGACAGAAGCTGCAGGCAACTATGTGCATGATTAGAAGCGTTTTACATCTGCTAAACGAATACAAGAGTATGCTGTTCGCACAGCCCCCATTGCCACCTCATCGATTGCCTAACCTGTGGTGAGCAAGCATAGCGAACAATCCATATACGAACCTCTCGTTATTTTGGATGCAGTTGGTGAAGGTCTCGAACCGGCTAGTACTACTACTACTACTACTACTACTACTACTACTACTACTACTACTACTACTGCTACTACTACTACTACTACTGCTACTACTACTACTACTACTATTACTACTACTACTACTAATACTACTACTACTACTACTAATACTACTACCACTGCTGCTACTACTACTACCACTACACCGGCTGTTGTCAATCCAGCTCAAGACTCAACAGTTCGCTGGAACGACATCAATAGTGCGTTCAAAGGCAGAATAGAGACTGGTGTGATAACCAATCTGAAACATCTGGATTTGAATGCGTTTTTGAGGCATGCCAAACCATTATTCCATGCTCAAATTAAGGAGACCTTGAAGAAATATAGTTCTTTAAAAGTGAATGCCGTACTGGATGACGAGTATGCAGTCGAAAAGAATAATTGCGATGAAAAGCTCGATGTGAAGCATTTCAATACAAAGATGGCGCCGATATACCTAACCACAGACATAGACGAGTGGTTCGTCGAAAATGTTTTACAACCAGTTAGTAAGAGCACGGAAGAATTTCAAGAGCAAGACTCGGGCTGGTCTCTTCGCGTTATATTAAACTTAACCGTAAATATCAGCAAGTACAATTCTATGAGAGCTGGTTCTTACGTTGAATTGCCCAAGCCTATTAGAAAGAGAGCCTGTGTGAACGTGCGGAACAACGACAACGAATGCTTCAAATGGGCCATCCTTTCGGCGTTACATCCAGTCACAAGGAATGCATGCCGTGTCACTGCCTATACTGCTCATCAAGATAAATATAATTTCAAAGATCTATCATTTCCGGTACACCCGAAAGAAGTCGTGAAATTTAAAAAGTAAAACAACGTTTCAGTGAACGTGTACTTTTTAAATCTGAATAATGGGTCCTACGATGTGTTGCCGCAACATTTGACCGATGAGAAAAAAGACAGACACGTGAATCTTCTTCTAGTGGAAAATTATTATATTGATGTGAACGAAGAGCAGCAGCAGCAGCAAATGGAACGTCCAGGTATACCATACAATGTGCACTACGTTTGGATAAAAGATTGATGTATCGACAGTTGTCATTTCGCAAATGTAAGTCGTACATATGCGATCGTTGCTTGCACTATTTTCTAACTAAAGAGAGATTGAAAACGCACTAGATTGACTGTAAAAATGTGAATATGTGTAAAATTGTGCTTACCAGTGTCAAGGATAAATATTTACAATTTGAAAACTTTAAAAATGAGTACGCGGTACCGTTCGTCGTACGTATACCGATTTCCCTTTCAATTTTCCAACTGCTGATTTGCGGCTCAAGATAAACAGCTGCTAGGACATTTACAGCACGAGGATGATTTGCGTCATATTTACGATACCTTCGTTGACGAACAAGATGTCCACTCCCTTATTTTTCGCGAAAGTACATCAATTACGATTACTCTATCAGAAAATGCTATTAAATAGCAACCACAGTATTTTTTAGCATGTGACCTTTATATGACCTTGTAAGGTTCATAAAAAAATTTTGGAAATATTGTTTTGGTCATAAAATTTCACGCTTTTTTTCAGTACAGTGTCAGTACAGTTAAATAGGGATTCTTATTTAAAAAAACAAAATTGACCTTGAAATAACTTTGAAACTTGAGTTTGAGGTCAAGTCTGAGGTCATCAATGGTTGACTTCCCCTAAACCTTACAATTTTTATTCGGGCCATTTTTCGCTATCATGCAAAATCAGAAAAATATTTGGACCGATACATTAAAATGGTCCACTCTGTATAAACTACTTTGTAACAGCAATTACGAGACTCGTGAATAACTCTATTGGTGTACTGATAGAAATTAACATTTAATCACGACTCAGGTTCTGATATTTATGTTTGGTCTAATTATGTATTCACGAACGATTTGCATGTACTATTTTAGTCTTATTTTTTATATTGTGATTCGAAAGGATTCCTACAATTTTGTAGGGATCAGAGTAGTATTTTCCAAATTTCCCAGACTAAGGTTCTGACTTAAAAAATACGAAATCACTTATTCTAAAGTTCTTTGGATTAATATTCTTATAGTATTTTTTTTAAATTTTTCTCTTGAACTAATTAAGTTATCATGAGCCAGTTTTTGTATCCCTGTTAATCGGATGACAAAGTCAGTTATATAACCATTATAACTAGACACATGTCTCTTTCAGGCAAAGGATTACTAAAGGGTAGGCATACTAGACGATCAAATATGGCGTATGTGGTGCGTTCTTACACGCATATATTATAATTGAGCATGGTTAAATCTAACCATTCATCTTTATTATTATCTGCCTCTTTATATTGCTTGAAAAATTCCGCAAGCGCATAATGCGTGCATACTAAAGATCTATTGGACCGTGGCCTAAAAGCCGTAATCCATATTTTTTTTTATTTTTAAATCTATTTACGATGCGTGCCATTAATTGACTCAAGAAATACTCGCCTTGATCCGTTAAAACTGACTTTGAGCATCCGAAAATACAGATAATCTTTTAATAAAAGCATCTGCTATAGTAGAAGAGGTTGTATCGTGTAGAGGTATGGCTAGACAAAAGTCACTTAGGTGATCCTGTAAAGTTAAAATGTACTGTAGCCCTTAAGAATTTTCTTTAGTGGACCTACTATGTCCATGGCTACTTTATCGAAAACAGGAACGTAAGTAATACCGGAAAGTAATATAATATATCGGTAATAATCATAGGTTGTTTGGTTTGTAAATGAGTTAATTTCTTTAATTGACATTCTACACATTGTTGAATTCGTCTTTGAATATCATCCTTTTAATTTTCCTAATAATAATGTTGCCGGATTCTATAAAAGGTCTTGGAGATCCCACGATGGCCTATAGGGAATTTGTGTAATTTATAAAAGATTCCATTCCGATTTTCTTTCGGAACATACTCAAGAGTTCCTAAGTAAATGATTATTTTTATATTTGTTTCATGAAAAACTTCATCTAATAAATTTATGCATTCTAATTATTGTAAATTTTCTATTGACTCTTTTCAATTCTTTTAAGACGTTTAAGTCTTTGTAATATATTTTTCCTTATCTGAAATAGAGATTCTAGGTATTTATCTCGTATATATAGTCCGATTTGATAATACTTCTTATTCTTTTTCGTTTTAGTTACTTCGCCTATTTATATTGTTTGGTTCGGATATATTTGATTGTTTTAATAATTTACGGGAACCTTCATCACAAGATTATCTATTACTACTCATTAATAAAGAACATTATTGTTACAGTTATGGGATTGGTCTCGAATTTTCACAAAATTTTTTATCATTCTGAAAAATACGTCTGTCTGTTTGCATGATTATTTTCAAAATTTATTGCACCCGAGTTTTCATTGTTTAAAAAGGATTCCGTATTATTAAGGCTTGAATTACGAATTCTCATAGGATGTCGTTTTTACCTTGTATTGTCTAAAGGGTGTTCATTGTTTGTTAACGATGCAAATATGTTCAGATCTTGCGTGACTAATTTTCTTGATCTACCTCTAAGTTTCCAAGTAATAAGCGTATGTACTGGATTTGGCTTTTCAATATCATGATGAATTTCAGCTATTTCTTGCATAATTTTTTTTGGTCGACCTCGTGGTCTTTTGGATTTATCTAAAATAAATATCAAAGTCAAGTTCAAATGGGGTGATAGAGATGTTAGAGATGGATTTACCATTTCAATTGACTTTACACATTTATAAAGTGGATTCGTTATCTCTTTTACACGCATTGTTCTGATTTCAAAATTAATATTGCTTTATCTTTATAGAAAAAATCGTTCCCGATCAATCCCTTCTGACGTTATAGAAAAATTGTTAGAGAAAACTTCAAATCGAATAGGAATGGTGAATATTTCAATTATCGTATACCCGTGTTTCACAAGTTTTACCATTAACATCATTAATAACTTTTTGATCCATATTTTTAACAAATTCGTTGTCTACTACTAGTACAGTCGAATTCTGTATTCAATATATTAACATGTCGCAAATCATCGTTTATTATATGTAAGTTGATGTTTCTTATTATTCTAACCTGCCTGTCATTTTCTTCTTCTAGGAATCTTAGAGGTCTAGTTGTTTTTAAATAAAACCTAATGTAGCCTTGCAAAGTTTATTTTTTAATTGTTCTCATAAAAATTTTAAGCTATGATTGCATGACAAGGTCATACGTATCGTTAATAATATAGAATTTTATTTTATGTCCTAATATAGATATTTCTACACTTACTTTACTTCTATATTTTTTGTTAATAGTCTGGATAATATTATACTTCTGTTGAGATATTGTAGTAATCCTTATGGTACAGCACTTAATTTCAAAATATGAACTAAAATAAAAAATAAAATCTTTTAAATTTTAGTTGTATCAATTATGAATTCTAACTCGTTTCCCGTTGAATGGTCGTTTATGCTGAGAACTAAATTTTTATATTCTAAATCTTTCTAATGGTTTTTGATTGTGTTAATTTCTACAGAGTTACGCGATAATACATCAGCAGCTAAATTTGATGATCTAGGTTTATAGATTATCTTATAATTATATTGCAATATCCAAAACCGCAATTTATGAATCCTTGTGTTTAAATTAACTATTTTAAACTATATGAGTGGTTGATCGTCGGTATTTATCGTTATTGATCTATCATATACATAATTTTTGAAGGCACTTATAATTTGCACAATGGCTAGGGCTTTCTTTTCATAAACATCGTAATTTAGTTCAGGACATCATAAAAGTCAAGAAAAATAAGCAATTAGAAGGTTAGATTTTTCTGTATAGACTAGGGTGGGAACTACTAACAACAGTAATGTAAGCAGAGTCATACCGATACACACGCGGACTTTATTTGGTTTCGCTTTCGCTTTACTGTAACTAGAAAATTAACAATTCGTTTAAATCAATCAGCGCAAAAATTTCACATGATTGGTGGGTTGACTCGATCTCCAGTGCGTACTCCATACTAAAACGGCTCGACCAGTAAAAAGCTGTTTGAGTTGACAGGCAATTTGAGTCGACGAAGATCAGGCGGAGCCAGAGGCGGCGGCTATCTCGCCGCGGGGCCGTGCAAACAACTAGGAATCAGTCGAAAGTATCGTGAAAATGCTCAAGCAGCTTTCCGAGACATTGGCCCACCGTGTCAAAATTACTTAGACAAGCGCTAAGCTGACGCCTATCCCAGTAGAGCCTAAACCCCTCGCCTGCAACGGTTGCGGTTTATAGGGATATTCACGCAAGTTTTGCCCTAAATACAACCAGAGAAACGTGAATCAGAGTAGCTCGGCGAGACCTCTACTGTTTCCCTGCAACCCCGAGAGATCCCAACAAACTCCGCGAGTCCCACTGAGACTAAAAAGCCAGCCACGGGACCTACTACGTTCGCCGAGGAGATAACTGCAACTCATGACGTGCGGAGCGAGCCTGGCGAACAGAAGCCATCGAGACAGTCTCAATAAAGGGAGCGCGGCTGTACTCACCCGAGCATGAGACTCATTGGTAAATAATAATAAAAATAGGTGATATCCTAATTGTCGCGCTATACGATCCTGGTTCCTCGGCTACGATAATAGGACAAAACGCCTTACAGTTAGCTGCCGAGACACAAGCAAAGGTGGACCTGCTCAGGACCGGATCGTTAGGGCTATCCGACTGTTAAACATTGGCCGTCATGGGCACGTGCAATTGCCCGTTACGACAGAAGAGCTGACGCTACCAACGCGGATGACAATAGTGCCAGCGCTAATCGACAAGTGTATCTTCGGCGTTAATTTTATTAAGCAGTTTCACATTGTCCTAGACCCAGACCACAACGCACTGTTCTTTAAAGATTCACAACAGCTGATCCACCTGAAAATTGGCAAGTCTCGAGACTAAGGCGAGACTAGCTGCAGCTGGCATCATAAAGGCTAGCCCTACACAAAGATAGGAGTTGAACATCATGATAGACACGCCAAGTTCATGTGCTTGGGGGATGTACCGAGATGTGACCGAGCACGGGGACGATTTTTCTACCTGAAAAATAATTGGCAGCACTCTTTCCACGTATCACCCAGACTTCAATCTAGCCGGAATCATCGAGGACGAAAACGCGTGAAAATTCGTTGTCCCGCAAGAAAGGAGGGCAGAGATTCCTTATGAATGTCACAACGCCGCACCAGCAGGTCATCCAGGCCGCGAAAAGACTTTCGCGCGAGTTAGCCGTGTATATTATTGGAATTATTCTGACATATATTCTGGTACATATTCTGACGTGAGAGATTACGTCAGGGGTTGCATTGTATGCCAGCAATGCAAAGCGGAGTAAAAACCTCTGTTTTTACTGGCTTGATAAAATGACGGGTGATTGAAAGGCCGTGGTAGGTGGTAGCGGGAGACATCGCAGGGCCGTTTTCTCGCAGCCCGAGAGGCTGCGAATACGTCTTGCTCAGTCCTACGAAACTTTGTAATATTAGTTGACTTATTTACCCGATAAGTAGAGTGCGTGCCTCTACGACGGGCTAACGGCAAGGCAATCAAAGAGGTGCTGCACGAACGCGTAGTCATGCGTTTCGGTGCCACTTATACTTACTGCCTAGGACAGTGCGAAATTGCTTAACAATGGCATTTTTATCGGAACGGTAAGTGACTATCTACAGACAGCAATTATAAGTTATGTCGAACTATCACGTACAAGCTGACCCGACTGAGCGAGTGATCTGCATGGTGAAGGCCATGATCAAGGTTTTTTTACGTGACACGCATCGAAATTGGGACGAGTACGTGCCAGAGTTCACGTTTACGCTGAACACGGCGGTACATAGAATGACTGGTCTAAACCCGGCGATGCTGAACTTCAGCAGACAGCTCGATCCGCCAGGCTATCTGCGTCGGGTAGTAGATCTAGCCGTCGCCGAACAAGGAGAAGCAGATTCGCAAGCGCACTGAGCGAAACAGTTGGTCGGGAACTCTATCATCGCCCAAAGGGCGAAGGAGTTTTGTGCAATAAAATCATTCTTTGTTGCAATAAATTCATTAAAGGTCTACATATTTCAGCATAATTTTTTGCAAATTTTGTATAGAAATTAACAAATCCAAGAAAGCTTTGCAAGCTTTTCAAATTTTTTAAAGCTTTATAATTTTGAATTATTTCTAATTTGCTTTTTTGAGCTTTTATACCTTGTGGAGTAATAATATGTCCTAAAAATTCAATTTCTTCTTGAACTAATTTAGACTTTGAAAATTTCAATGTATAATTATCTCTTCGACAACATGTAAATAATGTTCGTAAATGATAAATATGTTCATTGAAGGTTTTAGAAATACATAGTATATCATCCACAAATGGTATAATGAATTGTTTTAAATTGCCAATTGACAAATTTAAAACTCTTACTAAAGCTGCTGTACTAGTACATGTACCGAAAGGAACTACATTAAATTCGTAGGTATTGCCCTCGATAATAAATGCTGTATATTTTTTACTTTCTTCATCGAGAGGAATTTGCCAAAAACTACTTGTCAAATCAAAACTAGAAATAAACTTTACTCCAAAACAATGTTGAAAAATATCATCCATATGTAGTGGGGCTTCATAATCTTTAACTAATTTTTTATTTAATTTTCGAGAATCTAAACAAAATCGCACTGATCCATCTTTTTTAATGCTTATAACAATTGGATTAATATCAGGGAGTAAGAGAGAAGGAGGCACAACTTATATGGCCGCTGAGCCAGAAAGCGGGACGATTTTGTCGGCGAAGATCGCGACGGAATAGCCTACCCCTCGCTAGTTTCAGACCCCCCTCGTGGTTGACGCTCGTACTATATTAGCGAGCTGATTGACCGACAATTTACCTACTAAACTCATATGCATTACCTTTATTTTCAGAGCACACTCAGTTTGTTTAAACGTCACTATGTAATATTAGACATTCGCAGTTAATTTATAACAATTATACAAAGCCTAAGCACCTTTAACCTAAACCTATAAATTTAATCACAAGCTCCCACCGGGGATCCGCAACTTAAATATAACCTTCAACCTTTATATAGTGATGAAGACACGTTAGCCGTAAGGCTAAGGTTTCTGCTCCGTGATCACAAGATCACGGGGTCGAATCCTGGTATAATTTTTTTTTTTAGTTTTTTGGCATTTATGAATCATTACCAGTAATATAACCAAGCAATTTAATACTTATTGTCGATGACCAAATTATATACTGTAATACTTTAATTCTCGTTTATGAAATGGGATTTGTTTTGTACACAACAATTTCATAGCATTTATTTAAACATTAAATTCTTAATTCTTTTTAGTTGGTAAATGGTTTTTGTATTTCATGCACAAAATAAAATTAAATATTAAGTAACACATAGAATACAATTAGAAACCTATTCTTTATGTAGAAAATTCGACTGGAAATTATATAATAATAACAATTGAATATTTGCAACAATGCAAAAAAAAGCAATTGCAAATGGCAAAATAAGAAACTTGTCAATACTGTATTTAACAATGAATTTATCGAATATTTATAGTTTTTATTTGAGAAGAAAGGAAAAAGTATTGATAATAGAGTATTTTTTCATATTAATATTTAATTGTCAATAATATTTGAATTTGTTATTTTCAATGTAGAATTGAATTATTCAAAAAGAATTTGATATTATCGATTAATGAAAAATAATTAAATACGAAGTTGTCACTAGAATATTGTTTGTCAACAAAAAAAGCGATTTATCGATGAGTTATCGAAGACTTAAAATAAATTTCATAAAGTCGTATAAACTCGTATGAAATTGAATCAAAAACAATTATTGATAGACATAAGTGGTTATTTAAATTGTGAGAATGTAAGATATTCTTTTATTAATTATTATTCATTAAGCTCATACTTATTCATAAATTATATGACAGTAAACAAGAATAAACGTAAATATGGGTTCATTCAACCAATAGATGTCGAGTATTTTTTTTAAATGCTGTAAAAATCATATAATTTTTCTTTTAATAACAAACTGATGAAAAAAAGACAATGTTAGATACAAAGTCAAAAAGTAATTTCACTGTAGTGCATAATATTTTATGACAATTATGTATGTAAACGACGTGATTTGTGTAATTGCGACACCATTTCTACATGATTAGAATTAATTCAATCTTTAAATTTTGTTATATTAACAGAGCAAAATTAATACCAGTTTCATTGAATAACTAAATATTATTTATCATCATAACTTTATACACAGTGATTTTTTTAAACGATATAATCGTGCTTTTGATCGTTTTTTAATTTTGGACAGGGGCATATAATACATGCAAATATGTAAATATTAATTTACATTATTATTAATATTGTTATTATTATTATTATTACTGTTCCTCAAACATTCTGTGCAGATTAATTTTCATTGTATTTTTTATAGAAAAATGAGTTTTATCAAACGAATTCTATTTATTTCTTACATATAATTACCAACTAAAAAGAATTAAGAATTTAATGTTTAAATAAATGCTATGAAATTGTTGTGTACAAAACAAATCCCATTTCATAAACGAGAATTAAAGTATTACAGTATATAATTTGGTCATCGACAATAAGTATTAAATTGCTTGGTTATATTACTGGTAATGATTCATAAATACCAAAAAAACTAAAAAAAAAAATTATACCAGGATTCGACCCCGTGATCTTGTGATCACGGAGCAGAAACCTTAGCCTTACGGCTAACGTGTCTTCATCACTATATAAAGGTTGAAGGTTATATTTAAGTTGCGGATCCCCGGTGGGAGCTTGTGATTAAGTTTATAGGTTTAGGTTAAAGGTGCTTAGGCTTTGTATAATTGTTATAAATTAACTGCGAATGTCTAATATTACATAGTGACGTTTAAACAAACTGAGTGTGCTCTGAAAATAAAGGTAATGCATACGAGTTTAGTAGGTAAATTGTCGGTCAATCAGCTCGCTAATATAGTACGGGCGTCAACCACGAGGGGGGTCTGAAACTAGCGAGGGGTAGGCTATTCCGTCGCGATCTTCGCCGACAAAATCGTCCCACTTTTTGTATACGGAGTTGTGCCTCCTTCTCTCTTACTCCCTGATTAATATAATTACTAATTGATCGACGAATAACGCCATCTCTTAGCATTTCTTTGATTGCAATTCGAACATTTTCTCGATAATTTAACGGTATAGGATACTGTTTTGAAAAATATGGCTCTTTATCTTTTAAAATTAATTTATGGGTATATACTTTCAATAAACCTATTTTTTTACGGAATACATCTCTAAACTCGTACACAAGCGAAGCTATCTCATTTTTTTGAGCATCGGTAAGGTTAGAGCTTTCATCAACTTTCTCATCAATTTCCCCTCGAGTTAGATTTTCAGAATCATCATTTGTGATGCCTGCATCTATTTCATTGCGAGTTAGATCAATGAGTGATGGTATGTCATCCCCAAAATCCGAGACAGTATCATACTGAATAGTTAAGCTTTGATATGTACTTTCATCTATAAATGCATCGTTATATTTCATGTTCTCCAAAGTATTATTAATTTCAAAATAAATTTGCACTTTATATGTGTCAAGTTTGAGCTTTATATTTTTCATAGTATCATAACCGATAATACAATCTTTTATTAATCTAGGAATAATTATGAAGATAATATCAATGTATTGACTACATCATTTTACATTCAAATAAATTTGCTTTTTCAATCTCACCGATTTTTGGCCTGTAGCTACCTTAATAACGTGTCCACTAATCGGAAGAGTGGGTTTATCTTTAAAATTACTTAAGTTTTGATTGTAAAATTCTTCTGAAATAGCAGAAACTTCACTACATGAATCAAGTAGAGCTTTTACTGGAATGTTTTCTAATAAAAGAAATATTTCAGGACAAATTCTGCCCCCATTACTATTATCATTATTTGATAATTCACCGTTAATTTCACGTCTAGGATCTTCAAAAATAGTTAATAATTCGTTTGATAATAAATTGTTACTTGATTTTATTGTTGCAACTCGTTGCAAGCTTTTGCATTTATCTGATTTCCGAGAAGCAACATTTACTCGTTTCCCGAGGAGGTACTTGGTATATCTTGCAAAATCGGTTTTGCAATATTCTTATTTTTATTTGCTTTATTATTCTTATTATTCGACTTACTATTTTCAATTGTTATGCTATTAATTTGTTGTTCTCCGCCGCTATCTTTTTGAGTATGACGTGAACTAATATAATCATCATTATCCAAAGACGATAAAACCTTAATAAATTCTGATATCTTTTTTATATGTCTAGCTTGAACTAATAAATGTTCATCTCTTTCAAAATGTCGAGATAATTTATCTATTAATTCTTCTTCATCTAGATTTTCATTTATATCAAAAGCTAAATTAATTTTACGTATAGCATAATTATAACGTGATAATTTTCCACCAAAATATTTTCCAAATTCTATTTCGCGAGTAATATTTCTTCGTATTTCAGCGTTCCAAAATTTCTCTTTAAATAACATTTCAAAATCTTCAAAATTTCTAATTTCACGCTGTACTAAGTGTGACGTCGGTTGTCGAAACAATTCTCAGGCGCACTTTTTGGTCTATCCTTACGGACAATAACCGGGACGTGCGTTACCACTATCGCGGGAAATTCCTTTTTCCGGCGACGGAGGATCGAAGCTCTGCTACACCACACACTTGGCAATATAGCAATGCTTCGCGTTATTTTACCACACTCTAGGCGATAAAATAACGTAAAGGGGGACCTATCTAATATGTACTCGACCACACGCTCGACAATCGAGTGTAACTATCTAAAAGGCAGACCGTCCGCGAAACTAAAATAGGAAAGAATACGGAGAGAAAAGGATGCAAAAAGAAGTTAGAAAAAAGAATTTAGTTTAATTTTCTTTACTTACTTTCGCCTTAATTTCCCACACACACCAACAAAACGAAGTCAAAAAAAGGAGTTGCACGAATCGAATTAACTAACTAACTGAACTGGAAAATAACTGCTAACTTTGAACGAACTGAATTTAGAAAAGTAATTGCCTAATTTTCGTGAAAAGATTTCTTTTATACTTTTTCACAGGAGACTCCCACTCGAAAATCTTTGTCATTTTTGGGCAGGAAGAACTCAAATTTTCTCAACTTAATTGGTTGGAAAATTTGGGGAATATCTCAGCGTAAGCAAGGTTCGAACCCTAATTGGCCGGGGGCGGAGTGTGCGGGTGTGGCCTCATTTTAGTGTTTTGGGCCCTCTTCACATAGATGGCCCTCTATGTACTATTCTTGCCTTTATTTATTTAAACTAATTCTATTTAAAATTAATTGTGTGTGTGGTACTCTAATTTTACAAAAATGTTTCTTAATCTATAATAAAACTAAATGACAGAACAAAAGTTAAGAATTACATTTATCTAAAAACAATTAGGATATTAATAGTTTTAACTATTAATTGATTATAAAAAAAACTTTGAGAAATACTGAAAAAATCAGAGTTAATTAAAAGAAATATAATTAATAACTTTCGTTCAAGCCGTTCTTAAATTATTTAACGCAAAGTTGAGCGCATCCAACAATTATACATATAAGACTCGCAAAGAAAATAAGCCAATAAATACGGGAAGATAAATTTCGCAATTTTTCAAGAGACTTGCAAGCAAATGTGCTTCCTTTAATTTAAAAGAAATTAGCAATAATAAGAATAAATAAAATAATAGTACTGCTGGCAGGATGCACATGTGCGCTGCAGATCTCTACTTTCTAAACATACGCGCAATCTGGCTACTCCGGATGACGCGATCGTAAAATCGCTTTGATTGTCTCCAGCATCCGAAAATTGCCAGATGCGCGAGCCGAAAACTGCTGTTCATAGGAAAAATTTTCTTTATTCAGCTGTACGCAATTTTTCATCTTGATTTACGAGCTAAGTGTGTGGTCGGTATTTTTATTGTCTTATTTTTTTATATGTTTTTTTTTTGAGCCACCGTTACATAAGTCATACCAAGAAGAATTTACTCCCGTCATAGATTGAGATAACAAACATAACAATTGAGCAGTATTATAATTACTTGCTTGCAAATAACGTTTGAGATCATTTAAATACTTTACTGGTCGATATTTGTAACTATCGTCAAAAACTGGACACGTTAAAGCAGGTTGCTTAATGGTTTCAATAATAGTTTCATTAACAATTGATGTATTTTGATCATTATTCTTAATTTTATCAATATTCTCACGAAGTACTGAAAATGTTTCATTCATTTCCATAGTAACATTATTTTTCGCTCGAATAATATCATTAAAATTATCTTCACATCTATCTTTTAAAATAGAAATAATTTCATTTGACATTTCTAAATTTGATTCTAAACTCTTAATTATTTGATCTTGTTCAACTATTTTATTCGTTAATCTATCAACTTTATTACTTAAATTGTTAATAGTTTCACAAATTGTTTTAAAATCATTTTGCAACTTAAACTGATCAGTATGAAATGTCTTTAATTCATCTACTACAGCTCTTTCCCATTCGTGCGTTCTTTTTTGCTGCACGGTCAATTCCTCACCAATTAGTGATTCACTAAGTTCGTTTAGAATTGTTTCGGGAGCACACTCAGTAGAGTTATACATTGGACGTTTCTCGTTTAACATTGTAATATCAACAACAAAAATCCAAAGCATATAATTAATTCAACACCAATAATAAATAATATATGGATGATATTAATTAATTAATTTCAACAATACATAGGATTTGACAAATAATTGAACAAATTCAAATTATATATAGTAGTTATCAAATTTATTATATAAATAATAATACAAATTATGCGCCTGGAGCGGGCCTAGATAATAATATATGCTCTACGGTGTCAGCCAAATGATTTAGATCAGAACTTATATTTCTTAAACTCGAATCAAATAATCTCATATTCTTTTTGTAATTGTTACCTAAATTAACAAATGATTCCGTAAGTTCCATATATAATGTACGCAGTTCACTTAATTCTTTTTCTAGTGACGCATTTTTACATAGTATAGCTCGCATATGTCGATTTCTTTTCGGCATAATAACAGAAAAATTTATAATAAAATTACAAATTAATACAAAATAAATAACAAATACTTAACACTAACTAACGTAACAAGAGTCCTGTCACGGTCGCCAAATGTGATGTTCGTATCACTTATAAATAAAATAATTCGAACTCTCGTAATCTAGCTAATGAGTAAGAATTTGTTTCCAATGATTTTACTCTAATTGTCAATAAAATAGATAAGTAAATCAAATGTAATAAATAAGTAAATCAAATATACGTAAATAAGTGCAATATTTCGAGGAAAGTCAGACGATGCCCTAGCTTCTTATGGTGCGAATTGTCCCATAAGTAGAGCTAAAGTCTTTCTTGGATAGGATATAATTCGGCCTAAAATTTCTTACAGCCCTAGATGTTCTATAAGTCGAGCTCGAATTATAAGGAAGGAACAGTCTTGCTCAGTTAATCACAATGAGAGAAAGAACTTAGGTATAATCCAAGTTTTTTCAGACTCATGCGCTCACTTTGCAAGGGTAGAAGTGAATGCTAGCCTGTGCAAAGGTGGGCCTATTTATACACAGATTTTCCCGCTTATTTTTGCAGGAGAGATTTCATCGAAAATTCGAGAGACATTCGCGAATTTTGAGAAATGAGTTTTCTTAATTTACAAGTAAATAACCATTAATATTAAGTTTTTAACACATGTAAACTTTACAGAATTTGTTATTTGTTGATTTTATACAATATACAATTATCGCCAATAGTGTCGTCAAAAGTTATTAACTAATAAAGTTAATTAACGTGATATTACAATATTTAGAATAGAAAATAATTAAATTTTCATATCAAAAAAATTGATAAAGTGAACATAGCGGCCGAAACGAATTTTTATTTTTTCAACTTTATCAATTTTTTTCTCGAAATCTATGGACTTTAGAAAAAAATTCATAAGAACAAAAATGTCTTGTTCAAAACAAAATCCGCCCTGCTTTCGTTTGAGTCTCGTACCCGGTAGCGCGTACGCGTTAACCGAATAGAGACAGTCGCTTTTGAGTAATTCTTATCAATTCGCGGCCGTTATGTGAGACGTAACACTATACTGCTGCTCCGAAAAATCTGAAAAAATTCAAGGATATCAAATTTTTAGCTATAAAATAACTTGATTTGTTGATTTTTTGAATACAAATCGGAGTCAGAAAAAAATTTTTAATTTTCAATGATTTTTCAGGTTATGTAGGTCATATTTGGCTGATACCTAAATAATTATTTTTCGTGTATTTTTTCCATAATTTCGAACGCACGTATTGAAGTTATTTTATTATTACCGAAACATGCTCCAAATCTGGAAAAACCGATATTTTTCGCTTTTTTCCTGTTTTTAGCACATACCCTAAAAATTAGATACTTTAGTAGTAACTAAACTACCTAATAATATTCTAGGATATTTTTATGTTATAAATATTAATTAATATTAATATACATACAGATGCAAGAACACCAAAAAATTGGCTAAGAAGTTTCTCTCCCAAGTTCTACGCGCTTCTTGAACTGCCGTATTAAGAGTGGGTGGGTTAATTCAAGAGATTAACCTGTTTTAGTTCAGTTTTTAAAGAGACTAGTGTCGTCAAGCACGCTTCGCGCGCCCTTCTCTTGTTAACCCTTAACTGCTATGTAGGGTAGATTTACCCCAAACAATTTTTAACAATTAATACAAATTTTTTTGTAGTAAAAGGTTTGAAATATACTAGAAAAAATTTTCATAGCAAAATATCTAAAATTCTCTGATTTATTCGATGTTTTTCGGGCTGAGGTAGATTTACCCCACCGAACAGTTACGTGGCCAAAATGAGGTGTGCAAGTTAAGGGTTAATATTGAGTAAAATTGAGTTTTATACTTGAATCAAATCAAAATTATTATAGGCAAAATAAGCAAATTCTCAAGTACTCCACATATACATAAAATAATTCAATGCTTTAAAACGCTTACTATACTCGTACGTCCATATTAATTGGTAAATTAATTCCTAATTGCATTAATATTGACCAATTTTTTAATTATTTTAAATATAATAACGTATTTCACTGATTTTATCCGATTTTTAGATATTTAACTACATAAATACTGAACAGTACAGCAAGTTAGGTTTCATTTCTCCCTTTTTTCTTTTTTAAATGAATAGAAGCTACAGTTGCGCCTAACAATTTGACTTTATTAATTTAACTGTTTTGTAATGGTTTTTACATTGTTCCTTTCGGAATATTTGAAGACTATATTTATTTAGAAAGTAAAGTGTCGAATGCATCGAAATCAATTCACAATATTTCATATAAAGTATTAATTTATAGTTATCTCCATTATTGATATTTATTCAAAGCTAAACTTTAGAATTTTAAAAACTGTTGAAGGAATGTGGGCGTTATTTCTTCTCAACGTCTACAAATTATTATACTTATTTGAATTTCTTTAACTGTTTGAGAATAAATTGATGCAAAAAGCCTCAGTCTATTAGTTAGTGCCGATTTACGTATTCATGATAGAGACTCATGTCAATTAAATGATTAGATTTTTTTGTGCCAGAAAAAACAAGTCTTCTACATTTATTACAAAGTTTAGATCCAACATTGACGAATAGTTAATCGTCTAGGATATCTCGATTAAATCGATATAATTAGACAGTTCGTAAATAAAGGAACAACTTTTTCAAATAACATTTGTTGTTCATCCACAATTAATTACTTAAAAAAATAAATATAATTTGAGCGCTGAGCCTCAAGGACCATTCTAAACCAGGAAAAAATAGTTCGGAAATCTACTTCCAAAAAATACACACATAGGCCAATCGTTAGCTCGTCTCACAAAAAAAACAATGTATATGATAAAATCCATCCTAAAAAAATTATTTTCGCAATGAAAAATGAAAAACGATTTTAACCTACTGTTGAGGCTTAAAGCCATCAGCCGCATCAATGCACTTGATAATCACTCTTAAAGAAAGACCTGAGCAAGTTGGGTTTCATTTGTCTCTTTTTTCTTTTTTAAATGAATAGAACCTTAACCTGAACTCAGACAATTAAATCGCGAAAAAGATGACTTTACTAGGCAGACCATCAATTTTTTATATAGGAAAACAAACGCGCTCTTATTTTCTTTTTTATTATTTATTGTTATATTATTCAACATGTTTAATATGTAACGAAGAATTAGCGACCGATCCCGTCTGGGTTACTCGCGGCCGTCCGCACAAATTATTTATTCAGGGATTCGGGAAGCAAAAGACGTTCCCACGACTGAATAATGCGTCGAACATAAACACGTTAAACACACAGATTCGAAATCGGAATGAGGAGTGATACAGTGGCGAATAAACACAACAGCGGCTTAACACACTAATCCTTTAATCATCAACAATAGGTTACAAGACGGCGATCTCACGCTTATACACTACGAGCGGCACAATAACAAACGCGAACGCGAAGGTGAATCGGTGGCTGGTCAGCCTGACGATTCCCTTGTTAGAACTAAATATTACAAAAAATTCCCGACAAACACTTTCCGCCTATAAACTATCAACGGGTAGCCAGCAGGTCTGCCGTGCTACCATCCATAATTTGGCGCCCAAACATGCAAGAAAGAGAGAAACAAGAGAAAAACACGGCACCGACCTCGACCTTCAGCCTCTCTGACGGCTAGAGTGCTCCGCAGTGTGACGTCACTGGTGTGTTCCCCGCTGACCGTCTCGCTGATGCTTGTTGTCGTCGCTATTTGTCTTCTTGCTCGTCCTCTCGCTTGCTCCGCAATATTGCTACCTTAATCCGTTGTTCCGCTCGATGATTGCTGTTGTCTTTTTCTTCGTCGCCTCTCCGTTGCTCAGTACTGCAGCAAGTCAAATTGCTCGCGCGCGCACCCGCGCACCTCGCCGGTTACCCACACGCACCGGTGCCGGGTATCCAACGATGGCGAAGAATAATGAGGGGCTCGATCTCTTGCGCACGCAAAATGGTGTCACTGCGTCGACACGCTAACCAGCTCCGTGTACCCGATCGTGTTAGCTACGGGGAATGCAGGGATTTGAGCTACAGGTCAAATTAATGACGGCAACTAATTATCGGAAAATTATTGTTTATTAAACCACTACGGTAAATTTCCCTGGGTCAGCCCAAGATCAATTCCCGGTTAGGTACGGTGTCTACCCCCAACGGTCCGGATTCTATTCTGAGATTCGCGAGCGGCGCAGCACGACGCGATCACAATTGGTCTTCGTGGTGAGTGCGGCTTGTCAAAGGTCGTTAGGGAAGCGAAGGTCGGATAGTACTCTAATAAATGCGAGAGCAATTTGGCAATCGCGCGAAGGTTAGGCGACACTCCCGTTGATGCCCGTGTAATTTGATGATCGTGCGAAGGTCAAGCGGCGTTAGTGATAATGTGCAGGTAAGTTGGCGATCGCGAAAGTCAGGCAGCACTCACGATAAATCGCGGTTCGGTTAGCGATCGCGAAGGTCAGGCGGCACTCCCGATAATTCGCGGTACAGTCGACGATATCGCGAAGGTCAAGCGGCACTGGTCTGTTGAGCGGCGGTCTGGGTTACGGACGAACGCGAGACAGAGAAAGAAGAGATACTCACATGGGAAAATTCTATTTAACCAGGAAAAGAAAAGCTTCGCTGCTCCTATAGCACTCACATCAGCTCGTTCTGCTGCCACTGACTCCCGGTCCTTGGTCTATCCCTCACGCACTAGCACCTAATCCTCTCTCTTTTCCTCGTAGCTACGCTCCCGCACTTCGATACTCTCAGTCACTCATTTATCTCTCGTTCGCTTCTGATTAACTCGTTATGTCGCGTCCGGTGGCTTCGTTGGCTGCACAGCTACTACTGCCACGGCTTTTCGCGGCGTCACGTCGCGTCTCCTCGATTACCTCCCCTTCTCATCATGGGTTTTTATTTGATTGGTCGAGGTTGTTTCTAACCCGATTATCAGCGCCATCTATTTTAATGTTCTAATCCACGCAATTTTACTACTAGCCGGTTTTTGGGGCCTAATTTCCTTATTTGTCGATCATATAGCGTCCGTTTTATCCTATTTGTCAATCTACTCCTATCTTATTACCGATTAGTTGGTCAAGTCGCGCGCGTCGGTCAATTTGGCGTCGTTAACACTTATCTTTTTCCCGCTCGCGCTCGTTAGCTCTACCGATTTCCCCTCGTTTGCGTCCAATCGCTCTCCCATCGGTTATCTTACTTGCACACATACGCTCGGTTGCCCCTCTTTCGGTCTAGCTCAAGCTTGCTAACAAGCGCGTCATAACATGCCCGCCACTCAGCTCACGCGTTAACATCGCGTCCCATTGCTGCCGTTCCTATCGCTTCCCGGGGCGCGTGAGGTCAATCGTGTATGTGTGTGTGTGCATAAGTGTCCGGTTTAGTGTGTAGGAAACGGTGCGGTTCACAAATGTGAGTGTGTTTGGGGCTCCAATAGTATCTGCTGCCGGCGTCTCGGACCAGCTGGTCTCGACTGCGACCTTCTTCCTTTTGTCTGGCTTCCTGGGGAGTGTCGGTCCAGGTCATAGGTGCGTGAGTGCCTGTGTGCGGGCGTAAGGATCGTGCGCGTCGATTTGGTAGACCCTGAGAGGTATATTTTCGCGAAGTCTCTGACATGCGCAAGTGTGAGCTAAGCGGCATCAGCTGATCGGTCCGCATCCTCTTGTCGGGAAAGGATTTCGCGCTAGCTTAGTAGGTCAAGTTTAACGTGATGACGTATCATCACACAAGTCTCTCTGATAATAATCAATTGTAAGAGTTGAATAAATTATTAGTTTCCATAAAATCATCATATTCTAGGAATATTACACAAGCTTTCGTAATATTTTTATTCAAACTACAAACTGGATCATGGAATAATTTTATTGCATTTTTTTTAATAGATAATGAAATAAAAGTTTTTAATTTTTGCGAATCGGTAATTATTTTATTTAAAAAGAAAATCTTGTAAGTATCTCAAGGGAAGAGTTAATTCGGGATCATAGTTCTATTTTTTCAAAAAAAACTTTTTAATTTGACGAATGTGCTTGTTTAGCTATTCGATGAGACTTATTTACGTTACCAAAAAAGTAAAAATAATGACTATCAACGGAAGTCATATTCAGGTCGCAACAAATATCCTTTTGTTAAACATTTACTAATTGCACCACAAACGGGTTTGTCGTAGATGTTCCAGGTCCATTCTTAGCTACGGAAAACAAAGCAAGTATTGTGAAAAAAGTGATGGAAGATCCGAATGGTGTAAGAATTATCATGAGAGAAGGAGATGTTTATATTGTAACGGTCCTATACGAGGTGTGTTCAAAAAGTAACGAGAATTTTTAAATTTCGCGGGTTTGGAGAGTCCGCTTGTATAAAATTTTTTTTTATTATGTTGGTACACATGCCCCTGAAGTACGATAAAATTTTCAGCAATATTCATTGCTTACTTTTTAAGTGGCAGCCGCTAACGTTAGACGTGTTTTTCGACCTCGGCGATTTTCGTTTGTGAAAAAAAATGGATCAAAGAATTTGTATTAAATTTTGCGTAAAAAATGAAATAAAGTGTAGTAAAGTTTGTCAAATGTTAACAAAGGCATTTAGTGAGTCTGCTATGAGTAAAGCAAGGATTTATGAGTGGTATAAGCGTTTCCAAGATGGCCACGAAAACGTTGAAGATGACGAACGACCCGGACGCCCAAGCACATCAACAACCGATGAAAACGTGAAAAAAGTGAAAGAAATGGTTATGAACGATCGCCGAATCACAATCAGAGAAGTCGCTGATGACGTTGGCATATCAGTTGGCTCATGCCATCAAATTTTTTCGAATGTTTTGGGTATGAAACGTGTGGCAGCAAAATTCGTCCCAAAATTGTTGAATTTCGAACAAAAACAGCGGCGAATGGAAGTTGCTCAGGAGTCGCTAAATGAAGTCAATAACGATGCAGAACTACTAAAACGTGTTATAACAGGTGACGAAACATGGGTTTACGGATATGATGTCGAAACTAAGGCTCAATCGTCCCAGTGGAGGCATTCTGGATCGCCAAGACCGAAAAAGGCTCGACAAGTATGGTCGAATGTGAAGGTTATGCTCACTGTGTTCTTCGATTTTAATGGCATAGTGCATTATGAATTATTGCCACAAGGTCAAACAATCAATAAGCAGTACTACCTACAAGTTCAACGTCGTTTGCGTGAAGCAATCCGAAAAAAACGCCCGGATTTGTGGCAAAACAATTCATGGCTTTTGCACCACGATAATGCGCCTGCTCACACTTCATTGCTTGTTCGTGAATTTTTGGCCAAAAACGAAACTGTAACGATGCCTCAGCCTCCATATTCACCAGATATGGCTCCATGTGACTTTTTTCTATTTCCAAAAATAAAGAGAACATTAAAAGGCCGTCGTTTTACAAGCATAGATGACATTAAAAGCGAATCGCTGAAAGAGCTAAAAGCTATTACAAAGATCGAGTTTCAAAAGTGTTTCGAGGATTGGAAAAAGCGTTGGCATAAGTGTATTGTATCCGAAGGGGACTACTTTGAAGGCGACAACTTTAACCCATTAACGTCCAAAATGTCAAAATTTCTTGCACGTTTTCAAAGTAATTTTTTCCTATGTAATTGGCGTTGAAAAAATTCTTGAACCACATATTCTGATGTAAAATTGCATGCTCTTTCAGAATCCGTTGCTAGAATCATGATAAAACTCACAGGAAAAGAGATATGCTCGATTGAAACATAAAAAACACCTAAATTTTCGAAAAAAAAAATTTTTAGGATTTTTTTTCGAAGTGTTACGGTGAAGATATCACCTTGCGACCGTGATCAAAGGTGATCATGGGATTTGAAGTTTAACAGGGAATTTTTTTGTTTACCTTGAACCATCGCTTCTTTACAAAATGGCGGAAAAAACGAATTTTTTTTTTCAATATTCATCAACTTTTTTCTCAAAATCTATGGTCTTTAGAAAAAAATTCATAAAAACAAAAATGCCTTAGAATCGCTCGAGGAACATTCTCAAATTTTTTCAGAATTTTTTGAGACAATTTTTGATTTTTCGGGAAACTTGGGAAATGGAATTTTCAAAAATGTCTCCAAAAATTCTGAAAAAATTTTAGAATATTTCTCGAGTGATTCTAAGACATTTTTGTTCTTATGAATTTTTTTCTAAAGTCCATAGATTTCGAGAAAAAAATTGATAAAGTTGAAAAAATAAAAATTCGTTTCGGCCGCTATGTTCACTTTATCAATTTTTTTGATATGAAAATTTAATTATTTTCTATTCTAAATATTGTAATATCACGTTAATTAACTTTATTAGTTAATAACTTTTGACGACACTTTTGGCAACAATTGTATATTGTATAAAATCAACAAATAACAAATTCTGTAAAGTTTACATGCGTTAAAAACTTAATATTAATGGTTATTTACTTGTAAATTAAGAAAACTCATTTCTCAAAATTCGCGAATGTCTCTCGAATTTTCGATGAAATCTCTCCTGCAAAAATAAGCGGGAAAATCTGTGTATAAATAGGCCCACCTTTGCACAGGCTAGCATTCACTTCTACCCTTGCAAAGTGAGCGCATGAGTCTGAAAAAACTTGGATTATACCTAAGTTCTTTCTCTCATTGTGATTAACTGAGCAAGACTGTTCCTTCCTTATAATTCGAGCTCGACTTATAGAACATCTAGGGCTGTAAGAAATTTAGGCCGAATTATATCCTATCCAAGAAAGACTTTAGCTCTACTTATGGGACAATTCGCACCATAAGAAACTAGGGCATCTGACTTTCCTCGAAATATTGCACTTACTTATGTATATTTGATTTACTTATTTATTACATTTGATTTATTTATCTATTTTCTTGACAATTAGAGTAAAATCATTGGAAACAAATTCTTACTCATTAGCTAGATTACGAGAGTTCGAATTATTTTATTTATAAGTGATACGAACATCACAGGATTAACTTAAGTGCGCTATAATCTGCAAGCTCAAAACCATGACAGGATTGCCTAAGTGCGCTATAACCTACACTCAGCTTAAAACCACGACAAGTTAACCTAAGCGCTCTATGACCCGCGAGAGGTTAAGCTAAGTGCGTTATAATACGGGGCTGGTTGACTCAAGTGCGCTATAACCTGCAAGCTCAAAATCACGGCAAGTTAACCTAAATTCGCTATATCCTGCTACAGGTTAATTTAAGCGCGCTATAATCCGCAACAGGTATATTAAGTACGATATAACTTACAAACTAAAATCCACGACAGTATAACCTATATGCGCAGTAACCTTCGAGCTCTAGACCACTACAGGTGAACTTACGTTCGCTATGATCTGCGAGCGCTAAACTCACAACAGGTTAAACTAAATGCAGTGAACAGTGAGGGTGAAGCACAGGACAAATTAATTTAAGTGGACTGTAATCCATAGCATTTCAACCTAAGCTCCAATGTATTTAGAGAGGTTACACTAAGAAGCTGACAATCTTTAGAATGTATATTCTTAAACCTATAACCGCTAATTCTGTGATGTTATGCTTTATTTTCGTGAAAACGTTGGCGCTTCATTTCAAACGATCGTTGAAGAAATTTACGTTTGTGACTAGTAGGGTTATTATCATCCCTTTTCAATGACGAGCAGTAGTCGGCCATCATTTTTTCGTCCCACCTTTCTTGATAGTGTTGTTCCTTTTGTTTAAAGTCTTGGTGAAATCGTTCACCAATCTCCTCACTATATTCTCCAAGATTTTCTGGGAAATAGTCCAAATGAGAATGAAGGAAGTGTATTTTAAGGCTCATTAAACAACCCATTTTTCGGAAATTCTGTAACATGTTGGAAACAATAGTTTCAAACTGCGGGTCTCGATTATTACCTAAAAATTTTTCTGTAACATCTTTGAAGCTCAACCAAGCATTCTTTTCAACGAGAGTCATAGTTTCGATAAATGTATCATCTTTCATGAGTTTTCGTATATCAGGCCCAACAAAAATGCCTTCCTTAATTTTTGCATCACTCAATTTCGAAAATGTGGCTTTCAAATGATTGAAACAATTACCTTCTTTATTCAAGGCTTTCACAAACTGTTTCATTAAACCTAATTTGATGTGAAATGGTGGCAGTAATACTCTCTCTCTAATTGTGAGTCTTGTAATTTATTTTTTCCAGTAGAAATTGAAAACTATTGTATGATTCTTTTAGTGCAGTTGAGTGACCTACAGGAAGTGCCGCATATTCATTTCCGTTGTGTAGTAACACAGCTTTGAGACTTTGTGTGGAAGAATCAATGAAGAGACGCCAGTTTTCTGGCTTGTACAAATCGTGGATATACAAGTTAACCAATTCTTCGATGTTATTACAGTACACCATCATATCCTCCATGGTAAAGTAATTTATGAACGCCTCTTCTCGGTTACTGTAAATTGACACTTTTGTTCCAGGTAATAATAGCTTCCTTTCTTGGAGTCTTGAAGCACAGAGTTCAGCTTTATCCTTTGGAAGATTGAGGTCTCGAATAAAATCATCTAACGAACTTTGGTCAAAAAGCTTAGGACTCTCGTCATCAGAATTATCTTCAAAAGAGACATCTTCAGTTGTATCCATCGGTTCAACTTTTGCCGAACCAACTTCTTTTCCGGGTTTACTTACTTTTCCTACTTTGGCTGGTGTTACACTCGCTACCGCAGGGTAGATGATTTTATTTGAATTTTGTTTATTGAAACCCGTTGTATTAATTAAGCAGAAGTAACAATCAGTTTCATAGTCCTTGGGCTCACGCCAGATGGTCGGTTCAATAACAGTCATATTGCTGCTATTATCATCCCACTTCAACATAGCAAGTCTGCAAGAATTACAAAATTGAAGATGGTACCCATGTTAATTAATGTTAATCTAAATTGTCGATCGGTACCTTATAACATTTCATATATAGAGTTTTGATTGAATCATTAATCGATCGTCCACAAGAAGTTGTTTCAAACTTCCCACAAACATAACAAAATGTATCAATTTTTCTTGCACAAGGGCTTCTGGAACTCATTTTTCTTATAATAAATAACAAAGAGGATGAAAAATGTTCTTATGATAAATATTCTTATAATAAATAAAGTAGAAGAAAATAAGATAATAGCATTTACAGGAAATTCAACCGTTAGCCCGCCACTCAAACGTGATCTCTAACACGGAAGGATTAACATGTCACAAAATCAGTTATCTCAGCTTTCACCTATCTCAGCTTCAGCATACAATCATACATTTCAAGTTACGTAATATTCTACGTCATCTATCTACAGAATTTCAAAAACGAATGAAAGATTTCACGGTTTTTTATTCCGCTGATCGTATCGGATATCAGATTTTCAAAACTTATTTTATTCAAGCAATTTGTTTGAACAAATTTTTGCACAATTGAATATTTTTGCAAGTTGCACCTCATTTCCATGGTTTTAGAGGTCACTGATTACGAGTTTGATGTTAGATTTGTGAATTTAGATTTATTTAAACAATTTATTTAAACAAATGTTGCAAGTCTCAATGTTTTTGCAAGTTGCACATACTTTTGCTGAATTTTGAGGTCGCTAGTTATGAATCTGATATCAGATTTATAAAATGTGTTTTATTTAAGCCACTTGTTTAAACAAATTTCTGAAAATTAAATATTTTTGCAAGTTGCACCTCATTTCCATGGTTTTAGGGGTCACTGATTACGAGTTTGATGTTAGATTTGTGAATTTAGATTTATTTAAACAATTTATTTAAACAAATGTTGCAAGACTCAATGTTTTTGCAAGTTGCACGTACTTTTGCTGATTTTTGATGTCTCTGGTTATGAATCTGATATCAGATTTGCAAAATGTATTTTATTTAAAAAATTTCTTTCAACAAATTCCTGTATAATAGAATATTTTTGCAAGCTGCACCACATTTCCATGGTTTTGGGGGTTACTAGTCACGAGTTTGATGTCAGATTTGTACATTTAAATTGATTTAAACAAATTATTTAAATTTTTAATTCTAATATTTGTCTGTCTGTCACAGGCCGACAAACTTCAGAACCAAAAACTATACATAACGCACCCGAAGAATTTCGATGCGCTAAATCCAAATCCCAGCTTAGAATTGCGCCAGCACGTCAGTATTCCGAGATATTCTAGAAGGCTATAATCTGCGTGGCCATAACCCTAAATCCGTTAACCCAAAAATCCCCGACCCCTTAACCTTTAACTGCCCCCTTAACCTTAAATCCGTTAACCCTGTAGCCCTGAAACCTGTGATGTTATAACCCTCGATGCCGTTACGCAAATCTCTTAATGCCTGAGCCTAGTAATTTGCGCCACAAGAAATCTAGGGCTATTGTATCGCAGGTTACAGGATTCCGAGGTGAAGAAATTCGGGGTTAAGTTGGCAGGTTTTATTGCCGCGCTTGTTATAACCTTCTTGGGTTAAAATATTTGGGGTTAAGGGGACGGGGATTATTGCATCGAAGGTTATAGGGCTCGGGGGTTAAGAGATTTAGGGTTAAGTGGGTAGGGTTTATTGCCTCGCAGTTTACAATGCTCCAAGATTAGGGATTTGAGTTATAATAGTCGAAATTCATTGCATTGCCGTATAAACCAATTGATAAGTAGTACATTTCAATTGACGATAAAAGAAGACATAAACTAAAGTTTGTTAGTGTTTTTGTACGATAAGAATTGCTTTTTAGATGCCGTTGTCAATTTTGCACGAAAATAATTATTCGCAATGTTATAAGGTACCGTATATAGCCAAAAAAACTTGATTTTCGCACTTCTAGGTTAGGATATCTCAAAATCCTGACGTACTAGCGCAATTCTGAGCTCGGATTTGCATTCAGCGCACTAAAATCTTTTAGGTGTACTATGTCTGGTCTCTGGTTCTGAAATCTTGTTGGCCTGTGTAATTGTAACCTATATCGAATTGCAGTTTGCAGAACACACAAAAAAAAACAAACAAGATGAAAAAATCAACAATCTGCCTGTATTTTCTTCTCGGATTTATGGCAGTTAATTAAGTAAATACATTATGTGATTAAAAACAAGATCTTTGAATGTTTTGATATTGATTAGCTACTACATCTGTTGCGTTTGCAAAACTTTCTATTTCATTTATATTGTTGCTAATTTGTTCAGCGTGTGCAATTGCCTGCTGTAATGAACTATAAAATTTGTATTGACATATATCTTTTTATGCCTTTGTTTAGGTATTCAACAAAACACATCGTTGCTAATTGTTCTCTTTCTTCCATAGTGTCTGTTACTTCATCTAACTGTAATTGAGCTAAATGGCCTGCAATCTTGTATGATTTTAATAAGTTTATGGCTCTTTTTCCAAATTTATGAGTTGATTCGTTATTTCTTTGAGCCATACATTTATCTTTATACAAATTAGATTTTCTAGTACTTCGATTTTTTCTGAATCATTTATGATGACAAATCTAATTTTAACACCAATTTTTTTTATTCGTCCCTATCTGAAGGAGCTCGTTTATTCTTTGGAGGAATTGACCGAATGCAAGGCTCTTGTAATACGGGATACAGTCTAGTATCTATTAATCAGTTTCCTACCTGTTGTATGTTGCGTTTAAAGGTACACTCGATTATTTTCGCTTTCAATGCTGGTGCGTCCGAGGAACTTGGAGCAGATGGGGAATTCGGAGGGGCGTTTATATAACTCGTGTTGGCCACTTTTCCTTGCTCGATTTTATTTTGATTCTTCTCTTGTTCCCGTTCTTTAGTAGGAGTCCTAGCTAAATGGACAAGTAAATCTGTAAGAGAATTCCACACTGCACCTATTATTTTGATAGACCATCCGAAAAGTGAATAGAGTGCGTATCCGTGAATGATTGTATCGAGTATAAATTTAATCACGCGAAAAAATTAATTACGGAAATAATGCTCGCGCTTACCGAACTAAAACTTATAAATCTTGCCCATAATTTCGACCGTGTGGATTCGGCTAATTTTTCTAGCGCTTTTTCATTGAGCATATAATAAAATGATAATTTTGCTCCGGGACGTCCGTTCAAAAATACACTTTTTGCTACTTTATTCAAAATCGCGGCTTGTTCGTTTGGAAACATGATGTAGCTTTTTAATTTTTCAATATCTGACAAACTATAAATTCCGCTGTTAGTTATGTCAATGGGTGCTAGATATTTCCATGTTTATTTTGTCTGAGGCGGAAAAGTCCTGGTCCGTCGCTAAAATAGGTCGGTCGTGGTAACATCTTAAACCATCCACTTCCCACCTTAAACATTACTGGTACTGTCTCATCATAGGCTGTTTCTGTACCGAAAAATTTCAATATGTGCGTGCGAGATGTCATAAACATAAGTCTACCGTCGTGCTCTACAGGTATGAGTAGTTCTTGATAACATTCTAAAGAGTTTCTTGTCCGTACATCTACTGGTAAGCACTTAATTATGTGAATGACCTCACCTGCGAGTAGGCTCATGTAGCCTGGTTCATTCATCAAATAATAGGCTAATAAATCCAGACTAATTGTTGCGATATTTAGTGCATTCATTATGACTTTCCTTTCTAACTGGCACTGTTGAAATAACACGTCGTAATATAACTTTTGTAAACTTTTTCTTACGTGTTTTTCAAAGAAAAGTATCTTTGCATTAAAATATGCAAATATATCAATGTTTTTAATGTTTTTATCTTTTATTGCCGCGAAGGTATGTTTATTTTCATCGTCTAGGATAAAAATTCTCGGATGTTCTGTTCTGGTTATGACAAATCCGCGTTTAGGTAATGCCTAGATCTTGAAATACGAAGGACACTCCTTGTGTATCTAATACGTACAGTGGTAGCCTTTCGCTACCCTGTTCCATGACTTTATCTACGTATCCGGTGTTAAGTTCTGTGAACTTATTTTCTTGGTACTCGTGCATGGGAATTGGGTCCCAGAAAGCGTAACCGAGAACGTTATCTATGCATTTATCGTCACTGAATTTATATACCGTACCTGTTGGTAATGTGATTTTATTATTATCTAGCGATTCTGTTTCCCAGTGTTTTTTCAATGAAATTTTAACATAGACTGTCACAAAAACGTCTTGTAATTCGCCATATGGGTCATTATAGTAGCCTGCATTACTGCATCCACCTGTGCTACCAGCTGATTCTGCGAAAGTTGTAGCGTGTACTACTGAATTATTCACTAGTAAGGACTGAAAGAGGTGATCTTCTATAGATATTGATCTGTGTACGTGCATTCTTTCACATTCGTCTCTTGATGTTTCGCGTAGGTATTTTATTCTTCCTAATCCAACTTCCATATTATGATTATTATAGCCTCATCTTTTAGCGTCCCTATCTATTTCTATTTTGCAGTAGCGCACTCGGACCGACGAATATTCATTGAGTTGCAATAGTGATACTTCGATCCGCGTCGAATTGACAATTGGTGGTGGCAATTCGCAGTCTGCGATATCTACTAAAGAAAAAGATATAATATTTGCGAACTTCTGCGCACAATAATAAGCAATGAAGGCCGTCGCCTTGGTGACAAGTTCCAAGAGCAGTAGGCAAATTAGAAAATTCATCATCTGCAAACAATAAATTGAAGTTATTCCTTAGATATATCCATAGATCTTAATCATTACATGCAATCTGTGCAATTGTTTATTAAATTTTGCGAAACGATTATTCGACTGGCCTTATATGCGATATGCATAAACGGTTCGTATGTACAATTTTGCTGCGGTTTTCGCCGATCTCAATTCGTACATTTCTGTTGGGCCATACTTCCGATACCAGATATGGACCAGAATATTGGTCATCGAATTTTCTTGATTCGGGGCCACTTGAAAGCCAAACATAATCGTTTACCTTAATTTCTCGGTGATTGATTTTTTTGTCGTAATAATGTATTGACTTAATTTTTGCAAGTGTAATTTTTTCACGAGCAATTTGGTACAAAGCATTCAAACGGTTAATTAGTTGTGACATATAATCGGCATACGTAGGCATAAGATCTTCCGGTTCTGGCGGAGTTACTGATGGTACTCGTGCTACTCTTGCAAACATGAGTTCATATGGAGTATAATGCGTAGCTTCATGTATGCTAGTATTATAATTGAACATTGCCATTTCTACAAATTCATCCCAATTTTCAAACTTATTTGTAAAGACTTTTAAGTATTCGTTTAATGAGGAGTGTTATCTTTCTTTCACTCTATTTGATTCAGGATGAAAAGCGCTTGTGCGAAATTGTTTAATACGAAATCTTTTTGCAACTCTTTTCATTAATTTTGACAAAAAATTTTGCCCGCAATCGGTAAAGCCGTTTGGTGCTCCAAAAACACAGACTACGCGTTTAATAAAAGCATCTGCTACAGTAATAGCCGTTTGATCAGATATTGGAATACCTATAGCGAAACGTGTAAACATGCACTAAAATGTTAAACAATAACAATTATTTAGTTTGGTTGTTGGCATCGGTCCCATAATGTCCATTGCAGTTTTGAAAAATGGTACTGGCGGAGAATCGGTGTCGATCATCTTCTATTTAGTTTTTTCACGTAATTATTTTTTTTGTTTGGCAATCAACATATTGTTGTATAAAACGAAGTACGTCCTCTTTAAGATGTTCCCAGTTTGACTTGTGTCGAATACGATTAAATGTTTTATTAACTCCCGCGTGTCCTCCGACTACTGAACAATGTGCTTCTTGTATAATCTCTGCTCTCTCATTAGGTAGGGGATATATTACCTGTCCGGTGCATACTATGACCTAGACATCTAGTTTTCCAAGCTTATCTCGTATACAGTTAATAATTTTACTGAATAACACGTTCTCTATTCTTTCACTTTTGGCTAAGCTAAAGGTGACTATCTTGTTTTTATCAATAATGTTTCTTCAATTCATGAGTAATGTTTTTAGATAATAATTATATCCTCGGTGCTTTCTCGTTGTTCGCACCTTAGCGGCATTACTAAATGATATCTTTTCCCAACTTTAATTAGTTTAGGATATCCTACTTTTAAATTTTCTAATCTTGGTAATTTATTTACTTCTTTTAAAAGACGAGCACCTTCATCGAGAGGTTCTCCTTTATCATTGACAAAATACAAATAATTATCTTTTCTCGTAAACAATTTTTCGCGACAATAAATGATGTTGTTTTGAGGTAATTTGTTTTCTATTTCATTCTCATTATTTACGACCTCCTCTGTTGCGTCTATCTTGTTCCGTTTGATTCGTATTCGATTTCTTCTTTGATGGTTTCTAAACTAGTTTTTAATGGTACACTTGCTGTGTGGCTTGCTTTGTACATGTGCTGCTTGATTCTCGACTTGTTGCGTACATGGTGTGTTGCTATTGGTGTTTTCAGGGGTTTCTGACCTCTTGTCTTTTCCTTTTTGTTGTGTTGTTACCTCAATGGCACTTTGGTCTTGTCTCTTTTTCTGTTTACTAGGTTTCAGTGTGCTTATAGCTTCTTCGTATTTAGCGCTAAGCTTTCGTCCAGTGCGCGATCGTGTGATCATCCTTTCCGGTTCCGGTACTTTATCATCATTTGCTTCTAATCCTTTTACTATATTTATTGGTTCTTCAATTAATTGCGGATCTAATATATGTAATTCTATTGGGTTACGTGATAAAATATCTGCTTTTATATTTGTAGCTTCGGCTTTATATTTAATTTTATATTGAAAATCTGCTACCTTCAGTCTTATTCTAGTGACTCGTGAGTTGGGATCTTTGTGTGATCTTAATTTAACTAGAGGTTTATGATCAGTAATGACGGTAAATTTTTTTGCATATAAGTACGGTCGAAATTTAAGAATTCCGAAAACAATTGCTAACATTTCTTTCTCGAAAGTGCTGTAACGTCTTTCTGCATCATTTAACGCTCGTGATGCATAAGCTACTGGCTTATCAAAGTCGTCCTCATCTTGTTGTTAAGATAAAACGCATCCTACACAGTATCCACTAGTAGCATCTGTTATTAAAATAAATGGTTTTTTAAAGTTTGGGTGAACCAATATAGGTGGCTCGCACAATTTGCGTTTTAACAGTTCAAAGGCTTTCTGCTGCTTTTCTTCCCATATAAACAACGATCTTTTCTTAACAGTTTATTTAAGGGTTGCGTGATGTCGGAAAATTTGTCAATGAATCGTCTGTAGTAACTACACAGGTCGATAAATTGTTTAATATTCCTTGGATTTCTCGGCGTAGGAAATTGTTGGACGGCTAAAATTTTATCATTGTGAGATAGTAAACCGTCTTTTGAGATTACATAACCTAGGAATACTACCTCTGATTTAAAATACTCGTATTTTTCCGGATTTAATACAAAATTCGCTCTTCTTAGACGTTCCATTAATTCAATGATGAATACACAGTGTTCCTCAATAGTTTTACTATGTTCGCAAATACCATCGAAGAAGGTTACTACTCCTTTCATTCCTGTCGTTAAAAGGTGAATTAATGATAGAAAGACCGGCGCGCTTGTTTTCAATCCGAAAGGCGACCTTGTAAACTGGAAAAGGGCTTGGTCGCATTGAAATGCTGTCACCTGCCTGTCCTTCTTTTTAACTAGGCAGTGATGATATCCTGAATAAAGGTCAAAGACCGAGTATATTGTGGATCCTCCTAACGCATCTAACTGATCGTCTACATTCGGCACTGGAAAATTGTAATCCGGAATGAGTGTATTTACTGCGCGGAAGTCTATTACTGATCTTTTCTTGATTATCATTTCTTGTCTACGCAAAATATTGAAGACGAGTAAGAACTAAAAGACCTTTCAATTATACCTTGGTCAAGCATATTTAAAACTTGATCATAAATTTCTTTTCTTAACTTCGGGGGTTGTCTTAAAGGTTTTATGCGGATAGGTACCTTCGACGTTAATTGAATTTCGTGTTGGAGTATTAGTATATCCTAATTTGTCTCCAGGTAAGTGATATCTGTCGTTGAATTTATTTATTATATCAACTATATATTCCTTTTCATTTAAATTCAAATGATCTAGTTGTGACATGCCGATTATTCTTAATACCCTATCTTCCGTATTCTGATTCATACTTATTTTGGCTATCCGCACATATTCGTTGATAGTAGGAGGTATTCGTGTCTTCCCCTTCAATGAAATCTTTACGGCAACGAAAAGTTGTAAAACTATTCGTTGTTTATTGGACCTTTGAAGGTGGCTTATAGTTTTATATTTTTTGGCTATTTGTGCCACTTCCTCTAATAATTCTTTAATGTGTTCTTTATCTCTGATTTTCTCTAATGTTTCGAGGAGGGTGGTTGCAGAATTAATTACTTAAGAACTAAAAATAGTCGGATCTCTGTTTGGATTTCCTGGTCCGCGATTATTAGAATTAAAATTTCCCTGGTCCTGATTTTTTTATGCAGAGTTCTGATTTGCTTGGGGCGGAGCTACTTGCTAGTTCATTCTTTCTCTATTGGCTAAATTTTGACTATTCATTTGCTTTTGGCCTTCGTTACTATTGAATCTTTCATTTCTAAATTTTGTACTGCCATTGTTACGGTAAAACACGTATCTGCTAAATAGTTTGACAACTTACAAATTTGACATACTTTCGAGTTATCGGTTTTTACTACTTTTATACTTTTAATGTTTGCTAATTCTTTTTTTGCTTCTGCAAGTACTTTTACTGTCTGGTTGAGATCGTTGGGTTCCTGTGTTGCAAAATCGCGTTCAATCTCTACCGCTTTTGCTGTTGCTTCTTCAAGATTTTTTGCCTGTCCCATTCGCGCTTTAATCACCCAGTGTAAGCCACAGATGAAAAACTTGACTTTATCCTTTTCTAATTGATTTAAGAATCCGACATTATATCTTTTTTCACGCACTGCTGCGCTTACTAATTCTCGCGCTATTGTTTTAACTCTGAGAATTTTACTACATTTTCTGAGGCTTGTTGCTTGAGCATAGCCAGCTCACCAGATAATTGGTTGAAGTAGGCAATAAGGAAGAATTAGAGTATATGAGAGAAAAAATGGATAGAGAAAGTAGGATAAGCAATATACAGGGTGGCCCATTTTAAGTGATCCACTCAGATATCTAGATTGGAGTGAGTTTTATCGAAAAAAGTTTCAGACAAAAGTTACTCAACTTTGAGGGGGCCATGTTTCTATGACCTTGGATTTGACCTTGAAGGTCATGTTCAAGGTCATTTCAAGGTCAACTTTGTTTTTTTAAATAGGAACCCCCATTTTTGACCCCGGATTCGGAAAGAGCGGGAAATTTTACGTCCAAAACGGTATTTTTAAATTTTTTTTCATGGCCTAGAGAAGGTCGATTTAAGGTCAAATGCTTGAAAAACTGCCTAAAAGCGTTTTTTTAATTTTTAAGATATCGAAAAATGACCTCTACAAAATTTGTTCAGAATAGAGTGGGCCACCCAATGCACCAAAAACCTTTGACCTTTAACCTCATTTTGAAGGTCATTTCAAGGTCGAAGTGTTTTTTGTAATGGAAACCCCTCTTTTTGACCCCGGATTCGCACATAGCGCGAAACTCAACACAATACCTTATCCAAACGTCGGATTTCGCGCTATGTGCGTATCCGGGGTTAAAAAGAGGGATTTCCATTATAAAAAACACTTCGACCTTGAAATGACCTTCAAAATGAGGTTAAAGGTCAAAGGTTTTTGGTGCATTGGGTGGCCCACTCTGTTCTGAACAAATTTTGTAGAGGTCATTTTTCGATATCTTAAAAATTAAAAAAAACGCTTTTATGCAGTTTTTCAAGCATTTGACCTTAAATCGACCTTCTCAAGGCCATGAAAAAAAATTTAAAAATACCGTTTTGGACGTAAAATTTCCCGCTCTTTCCGAATCCGGGGTCAAAAATGGGGGTTCCTATTTAAAAAAACAAAGTTGACCTTGAAATGACCTTGAACATGACCTCCAAGGTCAAATCCAAGGTCATAGAAACATGGCCCCCTTAAAGTTGAGTAACTTTTGTCTGAAACTTTTTTCGATAAAACTCACTCCAATCTAGATATCTAAGTGGATCACTTAAAATGGGCCACCCTGTAATAGTCACAGACTTAGAGGGTGAGTTAAGATGGGAAAAGAAGGGAGAGGAAAATGACTGGTTAAGGAAGGAACTAGAAATGAAAGGAGAGATAGTGAATCTGAGAAGAATAGGAGGGACAGCGGGGAAGGATGATCGGAGTGAAAGGGGAAAAAATATGTGGCAAATTAGATGCGCTTCATGGGAACAAAAAAAAGGAATTATGAAGAAGAAAAGGAAGCTGGGACAGAAAAAGATATATATAGATCAGGACTGGACGTGGAAGCAGAGGAAGATAAGAGAGAAAGTAAGAAGGAAAGCAAGAGAAATAAAAAGTAAAGATAAAGAGGTAAAGATGTGGCATAACGGGGTGAAACGGGGTGTGGCATAACGGTCAGAGGAAGAAGAATGGTAGTGGAGCGAGAAAGAGGGAAAAATAGTAGGGAAAAGGGTGGAAGGGTTTCGAAAACAATAGGGATAAAAGAGAGAGAGAGGAGGAAAGGGAGAGAGAGGGAAGAAAGGCAATAAAGATACTATTCTGGAACATGGCGGGGATGAGGAGCATGGAGGAAGACGACTGAGAATATGTTAGGGAATTCGACATAATAGGGCTAACGGAAACCTGGGTGAAGAGGCAAGGGGCAAAAACTGGTGTGGAGAAACAACTGAAAGGGTATAACATAGAGTGGAGAGACTCAAGAAGGAAAGGGAGAAGGGGGAGAGAAATAGGGGGAGAAATAATGGCGGTAATAGAGAGGAAAGGGATGAGTAAGGTTGAATGGAAGAAAGAAAGGGCAAGTGAGGTAATAGTAGGATAAATAAAGATCGAAGGGAGGAAATAGATGATAGCATCGGTGTATATGCAACATGAGAAGAAGGAAAACTATGAATACCTAAGCGAAGAGATAGAGGAGAACAGAAGAAAAACAATAATTATAGGAGAAGACTTCAACGCAAGAACAGGAAATGAAGGGAGAAAATGGGAGACAGTAGAAAACCTAGAAGAAGTAAAGGCCAAGGATAAAGTGTTAAACGCAGAGGGAGAAGAAATGATAAATCGGTTAGCAGAAAGAGGCTTAGTGATAACGAATGGGAGAAAAGAAAGAGATGAAGAGGGAGAAATAACATATATAGGAGCAAGAGGAATGTCAACGATAGACTATGTAGTAGGTAACGAGGAAGGTGATGAGGCAATAAAAAGGGTTTAAATAAAAGAGAGGGTAAAGTCGGACCACTTACCAATAGAGGTGGAATTGGGAGACAAAATAGCGGAAGAAAGAAAAGAAGAGGAAGAAAGAATGATAGACGATTGGAGCAAAGAAGGTATAAAGGAGTATCAGAGATGGATAGACGCAATAGAGGGAACAGAAAAATGGAAAGAGATAAAAAATAGAGTGAAGAACGCAGTTGTAAAAAAGAAGATAAGAAAAAAAAAGGATCGAAAAAAAGCTGGTGGAGAAAAGAATGTAAGATAAAAAGGGCTAGGGTGATGGCAGAGTTAAATAAGGTAAGAAAAGGGGAAGGAGGCAGAGACAAATACCTACAAGCAAATAGAGTATACAGAGAGGAAATAAGAAAAGTGAAAGAAGCTGAGGGGAAAAGAAAGGCAGAAGAAATAAGAAAAGATAAGACGAGAAGAAAATTCTGAGCTAAAGTGAATTTCAATAGGAAGAAAAGAATTGGATTAGATGAAAACATAGGAAAAGAAGAATGGTTAAAGTACTTCAAGGAACAACTGGGAGAGAAAGAAAAGGAAGAAAGCAAAGGAGAAGTAACCGAAGACAGCGAAGGAGAGCAAGGTAAAGAGATCAAAGTAAGAGAAATAAAAGAGGTAATAAGAAAAATGGAAAAGAAAAAGACGACAGGAAAAGATGGTATAGCGAATGAAGCGTGAATGAAAGGCTCGGATGGCTTGTCAAAAGATATGACTAAATGCTTATACGGAATATGGAACGGAGAAGGATATCCGGAAGAATGGAGGAAGGGAATAATAGTATTAATATATAAGAAAGGGAGGAAAGAAGAAGTAGAAAACTATAGAGGAATAACGCTGATGGACACAGGATATAAAATATTTGCGAAAATACTGAGGAAAAAGCTGGAAAGAGAACTAGAAGCTAAAGAAACACTAAGCGATACACAGAGGGGATTTAGGAAGAAAAGAGGAACAGTGGACGCAATATATATATTAAAAGCAATAATAGGGAAGGAAATAAGGGAAAAAGGAGGAAAACTGTTTGTATTCTTTGCCGACATGAAGGCCGCTTTTGACAAGATAAAGAGGAAGAAAATATGGGAAACAATGAAAGAGAAAGGGATAAATAGAAAAATTCGGACAAGAATAGAAGAAATATACAAAAAAACAGGGAGTAAGGTAAACGTTGGAGGAGAAGTAATTGGGGAGTTTGAGACTTACAAAGGCGTAAGGCAAGGGTGCCCTTTGAGCACCACGCTATTTAATCTTGCCTTCGCCGACCTGGAAGTGAAGATCAAGCAGTTGCAGGAAGGAGGGGTAGTGATAGGAAGGAAGAAAATATGGACATTAGGATATGCAGATGATATAGTGATGATGGCAAACAGTGAAATTGGAATGAAAGCAATGCTGAAAAAATTAAAAAGATACCTGGAAGAAAGGGGATTTGAGTTAAATGTAGGAAAATCAAAGATGATGAAATGCCGGAGAGGAAGAGGAAGGGGGATGGAAGAAGAATTCGAATGGGAAGGTGAGAAGATAGAGATGGTTAAAGAGTACAACTACTTGGGATATGTGATAAGCAGAAAAACGGAAATAAAAAGCAGATAAAGAAGGTAGAAGGGAAAATAAATATGGGACTCGGAAGACTATGGGGGCTAGGAGAAAAGCTATTTAGAGAAAATTGGGAGCTAAGAATGAACCTGTTCGATGCACTGGCGAAAAGCGTGATTATGTATGGAGCAGAAATCTGGGGATGGAAGAGATATGAAGAAATAGAGAGACTACAACTAAAATACATAAATTGGGTATTAGGATTAGATAGAAACACGCCAAGTTACTTAATACGATGGAAAACAGGAAGACAGGAAATGAAAGAAACAGCATTAGAAAGAGCAATGAGGTATGAAAACAAAATAAGAGAAGAAAGAGATGGCTCAATAAAAAAAGAAGCATGGAGAGAACTAAAGAAAAGGGAAAGAAATGAAAAAGATAAAAAGGGTAAGTAGGAGGAGAGAGAGGAAAGGCTAGAAAAAAGTAAAATATACAGAGAGAGGGAAGAGAGAGATGAAATGAGGAAAGAGTTTTGGGAAGAAATAAGAGATGAGCTAAAGAAAAAAGAAGAAAAAGATCTAGAAGAAAAACTAGAAAAATCAAGATACATAAACGAGTGGAAAGAACTGAAAGAAGAAATAAAAAGGTATAGGTTTAAGGAAATTCCAGGAGAGGGAAGAATAAAAGGCCTACAAATAAGGGAAAGGTTTAGGTTAGGCAATGAAACGAGAAGAAGCAGGTATTGGGAAAAAGAAGAAAATAATAGATGCAGAATGTGTATGAAAGAGGAAGAAAATTGGAAACACATAGTAGAAAAATGTGAAAAAAGAAGAAAGGAAGGGGAAAATGGGAAAAAATAATAATAGGAAGCAAAGAAAAGATGGCGTGGATGATGGAGATAAAGTGGAAAAGAAGAAGAGACGAAGAGAAGAAAGAAAAAGAAAAACAAGAGGACGAAACTGCAAGACCCTAAGGAGAGACGGAAACAGAAGACATAGAAGCAAGACTTGCAGACACATCAACATACACACACATACACACACATACACACAAAACACGCGCAAACATAAATATACACATGCACACGCACACACAAAACACGAGTACTAGCAATGTTCGGGTTATGGAAGAGTGAAATGATAGTCGTTCGACAGAGTGGTGTACTTTAATGTATAAATGTTATTATTAAATGGTCGAACAAATCAATTACAAAAACAAACTCGGTTAAGTTCCGAAGTACAAAGAAACACTTAACGCTAATGTAAGTTGGGACGAACGCAAATCTAATTACAGGCTAAGCTGCGAAGGAATTAATAATCTACGCTTGCAATTGTGAAGAATGGCTGCGCTATATAACGAAACCACCCGATCGTTCGAGCGCCCGATCGAGAGAGGGCGAGTTTGCTGCTCTCGGCCGCTGAGAGAAGTCTTTTTTCGTTTTCTCCCTCCACTCCGTCTCCCTGACCGGGGCGTGTCCTGCTTTCCGTCGGATTAACCGCTGCGAACCTCGCTCGCTCTGGCCCCTTCTATATGGCCCAAATAGGTGAGGGCGTAATTTTCTTCGGCCGTTTGGCCAATTGTGCGCGCGGCCTACCACCCCGCTCCTCGTGTGACGCTGCCGGTCGGCCCCCCGTTCCGCAGATTCGAGTGGTGGGAGCAACGGGCTCCTGATCTTTGCGGGTATCGGACGCGAAAACCGATGTATTATCGGCCCAATATCCAAACACGGCCGCGAGCTCGCTTGTTGATAAGCGCTCACGACGCGTGGTGGCATGCGTCGAGGGCGGTGATAGTGGCGTTGCGTCTTCGACAATGAGGCAGGGCATTAGCCACTGCATGACGTGGGCATACGAAAGTGGATGAAGGCGTGGGAAACTTCCCAGCGGCCGGCGTTGTTTTGTGGAGCTGCAAAGGCCCAAGATAAACGAAAGGAAACTCGGGAGCTCGCGCGATGAAGTGGTTTCGCTTCTCGCTATTTATAATTTCGCTGTCGATACAACACATATTTAGTGGACATACAGTATTCACGCGGGACGTATCAGGGTTTACATCCGCAGCGCCCATTTGGGTGCGGCGCGTGAACCTCGACGATTCGAGCCTCACCCGCCGCCCTGTAAAGGCGCTCGTCCCTGGCGCTCGCTGACCGTTTTGGTACCCTGCGGCGGCGCACGGATAGGAAAACATCTGTTTTCTCGGATTTTTCACCAAACGCCACCGTAAATCTAAATTTTAAACTGTAACTGCGCTATCTCGCCGTGACATCGTCGTCGATCCGAAACGTGTGGCACACACGCTCTCTGTCTGCACCATCATTTTCTTCTCCGCATTCCTCTTTAGTTCGATTGTCTTTACAATCCGCGCGCGCTACATCGACCGCGCAAAAACTCCCCGTAAACGCGTTCCACACATTTTCGTCATGTGCTGAGAAAACCCGACGTCTTCGAACTATAACGAGCACTAATGAATGTCTATTCCCGAAACAGTTATTTGTCCGGAACAAGCAACTAAACAAGCGAGAGGAAGCAGGTATTGGAGTATGGAGCAAAATGAAAAAGAAGAAGAATCGAAGAAGAGAAAGAAAAAGGTAAATTAGAAGACAAATTATAAGATACTAAGGAAAAATAAGTGAGGTTGAGGAAAGGAAAGGCAGAGGGAGCAATAGGAAATAAGAAAAAGGTGTCAAAGCCCTAATAAGGAAGAAAGATAGATGAAATAATAGCAAGAATGAGAGCAAAAGCAAAGAAAAGGCAAAGGTGAAAGGGCAAAAGAAAGTAACAAAGGAAAAAGTTGAAAAGAAAATATGCAAGAAAGAGAAAAACAGAAAAGCGGAAAAGGTAGATCTTGGAGAGAGAGAGAGACGAAGAGAAGATTAATCAATAGAAAAATAGGAACAAAAGCTGAACAGACAGAAGCAGAAGACGGGAACGCAAGAGTTGCAGACACACCTACATACGTACACACACACACACAACACATACATTATCAATTACACAAACTGGATACGAGACACAATTGTAATATAAGAAATGAAAACCAAATGTAACATATAAGTTGTAAATAAATAAACAATTAATAGTTTATTATTGATCAATAGGTCGGATTTGCTGCCGAGTAGCGAGTAGAATTTTTGTAGCTGTAGCTTAAGTTGTTTACATTTAGTCTAAATATGATCTCTTCATATTACTCGTCGATCAAAATGCATTCCTGGGTATTTCATTTTATTCTCCTTGAAGTGTAGGTTATCTGCATTGACTTTGTTTCATTTATTATTATTTTCCATTGATTAAATACCTAGTTGGATTTCTAAATCTGAGTGGTATCGGCCTGTGTAATTGAAAAGATATCTACAGTGCCGCTTACGCACTTTTACCCCCCTCCGACCAAAATTGTTGAAACTTTAAAGTTTTTCCTGTTCCGTAGAAAGTAACGTACAGAGACCAGCGGCAGCTCAATTGAAAGCTCTTTCCAAGAGCTTTCAAATGATATGCATCACAACTACAATCAAATGGTTTTTCTAATATTTTCAAACGATTTTTCATCGATAGAAATTCCGAATTTGTTAGTACTTTTTTGATCTCGTGCCATTTCGGGGGAAAACATCGTAGGAAAATTTTGAGCACAGCATTTTCTTTGTCTTTCCAAACCCTATCTAAATCACTCATTCAAAAATTATTTACTTCAAACATGACCCGCGCTTAAGCATTTTTCTCGAAAATTGACCTTCTTTTTCAAATTATCATACCTCGGTAAAATCGAATCGTAGAAAAAAGTTTGTATGAAAGAAAATGTTCCTTTTTCAATGTAGAATACTGTGAAATTTTCTCAAATTTTTTTTCGAAAAAAATTTTTTTCACTGTTTTCACTTTTCACAATCATAATCATACTCAAGTGTTTACAAATAAGCTGGCATTTCAACGCTCATCGGATCAAATGTAGTACCTTCTTGAATATTTCTGTCTCTCTGATTATAAGCGGACTAGTCGATAATTAACGTTTGAAGTGTCAACATCTGTTTGTTTGATGTGTAGTGACAATGCCTAAATCAAAGAATTTATCTATCCAGGACCGTAATAAGATTATCGGACTTCATGAACTTCAAATGAGTCGTCATGCAATTTCCAGACATTTGAAAATAGATCGGCGTACAGTTGCTTATAATATCAAAAAATACTGTGAAACTGGTAGTGTAGATAACAGACGACGTGAGCCAAAAAGGAAAACTTCCGCCAAAGAAGACGACTACATTTATAAAGTAAGTTTGCGAAGTCGAAAAACCACTGCTCCTGAAATAACCGCTCATGTAAACAAATATTTGAAAGAACCTATAAGTGTTAGTACGGTGAAAATACGTTTAAACGAAAAAGGACTCTTTGGTCGAGTTGCAGTGCGAAAGCCTCTTTTACGCAGTGCGAACCAAAAAAAACGTTTACAGTGGGCTCGAAAACATAGAAATTGGTCGATTTCGGATTGGAAGAAAGTTCTTTGGTCAGACGAGTCGAAATTCGAAATTTTTGGAAGTAAGAGAAGGGCGTATGTAAGAAGACAGTCTGATGAAAAATACATTGACGATTGTTTAGTTCCAAGTGTGAAGCATGGTGGTGGGTCAGTTATGGTATGGGGATGTTTTGCTGGTTCAAAAGTAGGCGATCTTGTGAAAATAGATGGGATATTAAAAAAGGAAAGTTACAAACAGATTTTACAAAGGCATGCAGTGACATCAGGAACGCGGATAGTAGGACCTGGATTTGAATTTCAACAAGATAATGATCCTAAACACACATCAAAATTATGTAAAAATTACCTTATAAACTTAGAAAAAAAAAAAATTGACAATTATGCAATGGCCAGCTCAATCGCCCGATTTGAATCCCATCGAATTTCTTTGGGAAGAGCTCGACCGAGCGGTAAGAAAATCTTATCCAAGTTCCAAAACGAGTCTGTGGGAAATTTTGCAAAGCGAGTGGAATAAACTTCAAAAAGTAACAATGGATAAACTAATTGCAAGAATGCCTAGGATATGCAAAGCCGTAATTAAGCATAAAGGAGGACATTTCGATGAGAAAAAAGTTTAATTTTTGTTACAAAAGTTCTAGTTGTTGCAAGTGTTCTTGTATTTGTGCAGTGCATCTATTGTTTATATGGATTTATATTGTTTATCTATTGTTTTTGTTGATTTTGACAACGATTAGTTTGAAAAATATTTTGCAAAAATTTGTTCATCCCTTTATCGAGTTTGGTTATATTTTTCTTTGTAAATAAAATAGAATAATTTTTGTGTAAATAGATATTTTTATTTCAGAACTGAAAAAATCCACATGTTTTAGACCTTTTATTTATTTATTTTTTTAACCCGCCGTATAGGAAAAAAAGTGAAAAAATTTTTTTATGAAAACAAATTTGAAAAAATTCCACAGTATTCTACATTGAAAAAGAAACATTTTCTTTCATATAAACTTTTTTCTACGATTCGATTTTACCGAGGTATGATAATTTGAAAAAGAAGGTCAATTTTCGAGAAAAATACTTAAGCGCGGGTCATGTTTGAAGTAAATAATTTTTGAATGAGTGATTTAGATAGGGTTTGGAAAGACAAAGAAAATGCTGTGCTCAAAATTTTCCTACGATGTTTTCCCCCGAAATGGCACGAGATCAAAAAAGTACTAACAAATTCGGAATTTCTATCGATGAAAAATCGTTTGAAAATATTAGAAAAACCATTTGATTGTAGTTGTGATGCAAGAGCTTTCAAATGAGCTGCCGCTGGTCTCTATACGTTACTTTCTACGGAACAGGAAAAACTTTAAAGTTTCAACAATTTTGGTTGGAGGGGGGTAAAAGTGCGTAAGCGGCACTGTACATATCTTAAGTATAGCTGCGAAACATATAAATTTAGTTTTAAAAGTGGATAAACAAGTCTTTTTCAGATCCTTTAAAATTATATACGAGAATAATGGAGAGATTCGTAATCCCATTGCTTCTCCTCTAATGTTTTTATAGAAGTTTTAGTTGAAAGAGAAATATGTAATATCATATACAAATTTATAATAATAATAATTTCAGAAAATGGAATCTTGCAATTGGTTTCTGATGGATGGAAGGGCATTATCAAATTAAAAGGTCTTGTCTTGGTTTCATCAACGAACAGAAATTTATCCACAGATGCTCTTTCTTAAAGAGGTAAATGGGAAGTGCTGTGCTGGGCACTTGCTCGAAGCCTGCGCATAATAGGGCATGCGCACACCAAAATCTTCTGTACATGCAAGCCATTCTCAATACACACTTCCTTGCAAGTACATTTACACTTTAGCAACTCTGATAATAATTGAAATATCTCTAAGATTATCTCTAAAATCAATTTTCTTAAATACAAATATTCTAATGAAATTAGATATAAACAGTATATTTTAAGTAACTAGCCATTATATATTTATATATACGAGTAGTACAAAATGAAAATGGAAATTAAAGCAATAAATGAAATCCTCTAAATCAAAGTCTTAACAAGGAACGGGCTATATCAATCTCTAAATTTAAAAGTGTCTTCACCTACTCTAACTCCAGTAACTCTATTATTATGTAATGAAACATAAATTAGTTAAATAAATAAAAGTATTTTGAATGATATAAAATTTAACATAAATAAACATTTAACATTTAACATTTAACATTTTAACATAAATAAAAAACTCGCATATAGTTTATATAAATAAATGAGACTTATTTTTCTTCAGGTTCATCTGGAATCCATTTTCCTTGTGAACATACAAATTTAGATATAATATTAACTCAAGATTTTATATTAAAAAATTTTGTCTTTAATAATTTTGAAAGTGTCGAAAGGAAGCGGTTTGGTAAAAATATCAGCCAAATTATCTTTACTCGTAACCCATATGATATTTATCCTATTCTCAGAAATACATTGTTTTACATAATCATCACGTAACTCTCGTCTTTTCTCTATTCTAAGTTATTTTAAAAGAATCTTGCGATGAGAACTGAATTGTAAGAGCGTATTCTAAACTTTTTATACTCTTTTTAAGATCAGTATCGCAATTAAAAGTGGTCCTTGTTTATTACATTATAATTTGCTGAATACGTGGTTTTGTTACTGGTGCGCGGTTGCCCAGTTTCGATCGGATGTATACATAAATTTGGTCTCCTTTTGAATTGTGAAAAAGAATTTTAAAATCTTTGAAAAAATACGTTGCGAAACGTAACAAAAGCATACATACAAAATGATATAGAGCTAAAAATTGCAGGTATTGTAATATTTTATTTAATATTAATAATTTATACGATTTTTACAGAATTCTTTATAATAATAGAATGTTTAGAAAGAAGAATCCACCTTAAGAGGGATTATTATTGTAAAATATTTTGTGTATTTTGTGTGCTGTGTTGATTTCGAGTGAAAAATTATAAAGGTTTGAATAATAAGTCTGCACATATCGTATAATTCTAAACATTTTGAATTTTTTCACTTTGACATAACACAGCTGATTAAATATCATCTAATCAATATCAAATGCTAAAGGCTAAGAGCAAAAAATTTAATTATGTATAAAGAAGTATGAAAACATACAGATTATACGAGGTCTGTCCGGAAAGTATCGGAGCTACCTTTATATTTTCGTGCTAGACTTATTCTTTATCATCTGGTGGGTGGCATCCTTCACAGTAATTCCCACTTGATTGAATAACACGGTTCCATCGATGTTTCCATTTTTCAAAACAGTCCTGGAACTCACTTTTAGGGATAGCCTTAAGTACACTCGTCGCATTGTTTTGAACCGTTGTTTTGTCATCGAATCGGTGTCCTTTGAGTGGTTTTTTTAGTTTTGGAAACAGCCAAAAGTCACAAGGGGCTATGTCGGGACTGTATGGAGGTTGTCGAAGCAATGCGATATTGTGTTTGCTCAAAAACTGCTGCACAAAATTGGATGAAAGCGCTGGCGCATTATCGTGATGGAGAAGCCAGTCACCACTTTCCCAAAAGTGCGGCCGTTTTCTTTTTACTGCATCACGCAAACGTTTCAAAATTTGAACGTAGTATTCTTTATTGATTGTCTGACCTGTTGGTGCATATTCGTGATGTACAACACCTTCACAATCGAAAAAAACAATCAACATTGACTTAACATTGCTCCGACTTTGACGTGCTTTTTTTGGTATTGGTGATTCAGAATACTTCCACTGTTAAGATTATTGTTTTATTTCAGGATCATAACCATAAACCCATGATTCATCACCAGTAATAACTTTTCTAAGTCCATTATCATCATTATTGACCATTTCCAGATTGTCCAAAGCGATTTCTAAGCGAATGTTCTTCTGCTCTGCTGTGAGAAATTTTGGGATAAATTTCGCACACACGCGTTTCATTCCTAAATTTTCGGTTGAAATTTCTGAAATGATAGTTTTTGGTATCCCAAGGTCTTCTAGTTCTCGCACAGTCATACGACGATCTTGTTCGATTGCTAGTCGCACCCGGTCAATATTATCTGCGGTTTTTGTCGTCGTAGGTCGGCCAGAACAAGAATCACTATCGACAGAAGTGTGACCATCCTTGAACCATTTATACCACTCTCTTATTCGTGTTTTGCTCATACACTCACTTACGAAGGCCTTTTGCATCATTTCAATAGTTTTCAAACTAGTTTTTCCGAGTTGAAAGCAAAATTTTATGCAAATTCGTTGATCTTATTTTTCAATCATTTTTGACAATATCAAAATCCGACGAACGCGAAAAAGGCACTGTAAACAAAGACACACTGCGCATGAACGATACGTCCGGCAGGTGTCAGTAAGTAACCAATAGATTCGTGAGGCTTTACTGTCGACGTTTCTGTCCGGCAGAGGTCGCTCGAACACTATGGCGCGAAGATATAAACGTAGGCCCGATACTTTCCGGACAGACCTCGTATTTATCAATTTTTTTTCTTAGAGAACGTTTGCACAAAAGTATACACTGATTGATAGTTAGATGTAAAACTATATCGATAATGCATTTTGAGTATCAATGGTTCAAACATTCGGAACAATGTGTGAAGTCTAATAATGTATAAACAATTTTTAAATTACTGCATACAATACTTAAAAGGCGCAATGGGTTTTTTAACTTTAAATTTGTTAATCGATGTATTTTATATAAAATATGTATTGTAACGGGGTATGATTTCCGTGTGTTAGTACCTATATCTCACCTGGTAGGCAGCCGTGCTGAAATGCGCGAGATGAGAACAATATAAGCGATTTTAATTAATCGAGGAGCGGGCAAGGACAAGTAACAGTCAACCAACTAACTAATAAAAGGGACAAAAGTAGATTATCGTTTTGGTAACACAGATTCGTTTATTTGTACTATTCTTACAATAGATTTGGTCCGCATGAGAACATTTATTCGAAATGTACGATAGCGTTGTGTGCCGCCATTTATTCGTCACCGCGCATTCAATGTGCTCGCTCGCTCACTCGCTACCGGCTTCTTAATATTCGCAGACGTGAGGGGAGAATTAAAATATTACGCGCGAATGTTTGATATAATTATGATGCAAAGCTGGCCAGCTTACCTTGAACAATTCGTCGCGTTATCAGGGGGGAGCAATTCGTCGTCGTCTTTCGACGTGCAGCTCAGGTTGCCGTTTTTCAACACAAAACGAGGCCTCCTCAATCGCCCTACTGCTTCCACCGGGTCGATTCGGCAACTTCGTGACCGACCTACGATGGCGTATTAGCTGTGATAATGCAATAGCAGCAACAACAAATTATTGGCAATCCAAGAATTTTTATATCTACGCTCCTTGATTTCTGGATATCACGCTCACACGCACTAACTGTTGCCGATGCCAGAGGTATTTCCTCACTAGTTCTTCTCTCTTTGCGCGCGTTCCGCCCCATTTCGGATCGAGTTCCCTTTTTCTTTCCCCCGGCCGGCAGATGCTGCTCTCGCGGGCAGCCACGCGATCGAGATGGTAGCGTGAACCGGACGCTGACCGTCACAGTATAATCATTCGAATTATTTTTTAGATTTTAATTATAACACTAGTAAAACATATGTCTAATCTGTTAATGACTCTAGGAATTTTAAAATGGTTTACTGTGGTAGTTCTGTTTAATGATACATTTTTGTTACTACATAATTTCATTGGAAAAATAATAGTTTTTGATTTCGAAAAATAGTAAACAATTTTATCAAATATAATGGAAATATATTTATAAATATGAATAGAATTAATGTGCCAATGAAACTTTATTTTTATTATTTCTTATTTATTTTAGCTCACATAATTTACTATGTACTGGTAATTTTAGAGTAAAATCAATAACGTAACTTGCGTATAAACTTTAGTTATGGCTCTGCTATACAGCGTATCGTGCTGTCTAGGTTATTGCTTTAGAATCCAATCGCATAGAAATTTACGTTTTTTATTTATAACAGACGCAATTCAATAGATTTAGTCATGAGGTTCAAAACATTTTGCAAGTAAGACAGTATCGATAAATGTTTCAGTCTATACTTTCTTGTATTAAAATTGATTAAATGCAGTAGTTACAGTTTATAACGAACGACTTTTAGCTCATTATGTCTCTCTCTTCTTGAAGGCAGTAGTAATGTAATATATAAATAATTATGTATTTGTACGCACGATTCATTTACATCGCATTCAGACGTCTGCAAACCGGCGAGTGACGATCCCTTTGCCCAATAATTGGTTGCTAACTCGCGACGCGGATCTCGCGGAGAGGTAATCGTCAGATAGAAGGGAGGACGTGATTGAGGAGGCGTGATTGAGTCAAAGAGTTTTCGACCGGCGGTTGGCCGAAAACGACGAAAAGGTCGCACCAAGCTTGTGAAAAGTTCGTGGTGAATCCTCAGATATCCGAACGAAGTGTTTGAGAAGACGTCCAAAAAAGAAGCGAAGCATTCACGCGACGGCCGGGAAGTCGAGACGGTTTATCAAAAAGCGAGTGCGCTATCGTTGACTACCGAACAATTGAACACTGTAAATACTAATTCGGTACTTGGCATTCTTTCTCCTGCTCTCTCTTCTAACTTGTTTGTTTTATTTTGTTGTTGTATATTCTGTCACATTGGCTATACTCCTGGTTCGATATCCACGGTGTGATATTTCGTAATTACGACGAGGTTAAACGTGTCCGCTAACTCATTTGTATACCGCGCGCCGGTTCGCTGGTAAAAATATTCAGAGCTACCCCTCACAGTGTATATTTTCTTATTGTTGTTTCAAAAATTTTATATGTGCTTTTGTTTATTCAAAAAACATTATAACCTCAAAAGTTATAAAACGCGTAACTTTGATGAACGAAACTCTGTTACAATCTTTTGAAACCCTAAATTAAGCGAGTCACAGGCCATCAGAGATCTAGTAAAAAAAATTAATAAATCCATAGAAGACATCTACTTGTCGATTCAAGGAAGCGAGCAGTGAACCTCGGGAAACCTTTTTATTATTAAATTCAAAATCCTGCAATGCAATGCTTTTAGCTTTTGTCATTGTAGTTTTTGACAGTGAAAAACTTTTAGAAAATGTCATTGATTGTACTGCTGGCCAGAATCTGGCGGAATCACTGCAAGGGATGATAGATGTCAGATTTTGGGGTAGAAAAATCGGAAAAGAATGGTTTCAGTCTTTCCCGAATTGGTGGACTCACCAAGGTTAGGCTAAGATTGCAAATGTGTATAGTGATTTTGAAAAAGTATGGCAAGCAATTATAATGCTCGTTATTGTCAGTTTCCTCACTTCTCTAACAGAGCTCGTAGCCTCTGTCTATGCTAAGTTCTTTGGATACCTTCACACAGTGCTGAATATTAAGTTGACTGCTTACATAGTCAACGAACAAAATCCTAATGGAAGAAACCGTGTTCAGTTTTCGTAAGACATGTTGGCTATCCTCGCGATTCATTAACGTATCTATGGACAAAGATGAAAAGTGAGACCACGAATCAGATCAATTAGCTTAGGCTAATGTATCAGTAAAATGGTCAGTTCTTGACACACTTGAAAGACAAAAGACAGTGTCAACCGGCACACAGGGAACAATCTCTGTGAGGCCGGAATTTCACATGAAATGATTCTGGACCTCAAAGTGATGCACATAAACTTGGATTCGGCCATAGTTATTAAGGTGAACTGAGAGATCAACCAGATGTTAAACTCGAAAGAACAAATACGGAAATGTCCGGCTGGAAGGGTGCAAGTCCTGATAAGACCGGAATTTCATTATTGAAAGACGATCCCGAGCGATAAATTGAAAGCTGAAACGAAAGTGAGAAATCTCGTTTTAATAGAAAGAATGAAAAATCGCTGGAAAAGAGATGAATAGATTCTGACCATAAGATAATATAGGAAAGGACAAAACCCACTAAGTCTCAAAATAGAAAGAGTCTCTGGACTATAAAATCTAAGGCCATCTACCAGCGTAACTGGCGACTAGGAACCGCAATAGGAAGATACACGCAATTGTATTGAAACGGAGGACATATATGCCTAACACAGGGATGCAGGGTGCGACGATGAGCTTAGAAGATTTTTTCTTAGTTAAAACGTACGAGTTTTTTTCTTCTCCACCTCAGAAATAGGTTGGACTCCGCGGAGTAATCGTTAAAGCGTTCTAGCATGAGTTGAAACTGCATCGCTGCTATTGTGCGGAAAACGCCGTTGAGCTAAATTGATGAGAAGCCCTTACCAAGGGTCAATACTCTAAGTTCGTTCTCCTTGCGCGATTCCTATGAAGAGTTTGAAACTTCATTCAAATGGTGGAGGCTGATGCTCTAAACGGAATTCGTTCTCGGCGTACGATCGAGCATGTTTACATCACGTTCGGGAGAGGAGCATAAGCTGGAAGGCGAGCATAAGCCAAAAGGCGGAATAGTCCCTAGACAAAGTGTTTAAAATACACATAGACTCACATTGCTGGCTAAAGACGGAGACTGGTAAATTTACATAAACTTTGTAAATAGATTTTGAATTTAGAATGGCAGAATTTTTTCAAACAAAACTTTGTTCCAGGCTCCTTCTTTGGCTAGTAGTATAATTAATGACATTTTCTGAAAAGTTCGAGCGGGAATTTTGCAAAACTGAATGCGGTAAAAATTTTAATAATTTTCCGAGTTATCAACCCAATTATGGCTCATTACCGTGATCTCCATTGCAAAATAGGTTTGCAACATTTCGTACAGAACCATTCAGTTCTTATCGAACACCTACTTATTTTGCAATTTTTCATACTTCCTTGTTTCATGATATGTTCTGAAGAATTTTCATGCTTCCTCTTTTTCCTGGGAGTACGTATTGATGATAGCTTCGCAATGTAATATTCACAAACTTCTTCAACAATATCTTTGGAACCTTTCTTTTCATCCTGATGAAGTTTATTGTAAATCACCGTAGAGTTTGCTAAAGATGTTTGGATAAGTCATATGAAAACACACCATGTCCATTTTTTACCTCGAATCGAAGGCATTAGATTATTACAGTATTGATCGTAGAGATCAACACCACCCATATATTGATTGTACATGAAAAAAGAATGAGGGAAAAGAATGGAATTGTTCGACGATTCCTGCCATTTTTGCATTGCCATTTTTGGTTCATCTCCATGTGTAGTTAAGAGAATCGATAAGGGTTCCAAATCCATTATCGTAATGAAATTTAACCCTGAATTTGTTTAATGCTTAGAAATAGTGGTTCCTCTTGCAGCTTTTTTTGATATTTCGACCTTCTCTTTTACGCGATTCTACCGAACAGTGCCTGTTGATGATAACCCACTCTTCTTCAAATGTATCATTAGGTCTGGATTAGAAAAAAAGTTGTCAAAGTGCACGTGGTACTTACTTATTTCTTCTTTTTTGGTTTTTTCTAACAAAGTAGAAAGTAATTGTAGTACTAATCTTGAATTCAATTCAACAAAATCTAAAATATTTTGTGTATTATTCCCTGATTTACCTGTGTAAATATCCAGATCATAAATGTAGCCACCGGAAGAACAAAGTGCCCACATCTTCATTCCAAACCTGATAGGCTTATTCCATATACACTGCTTCATACCAAATTTCCCGAAATATTTCCTCATCTGCCGACAGGTTGTAGTCGAAGAAACTGAATTGCATGGAATTCCCACGGAATATTTCATACAGTATTCTTAGTTGCCAAACTTTGTCAGATGGATTTTCATCTTGATGTTTGTAAAATCAAATGTTCTTTTTGATGATAACGAGCTTATTTCTTGTCATAAGTTCGGAAATGACTGGACAATCTAGAATTCGTTTTGTTGACCAATAATCATAAAGACGTTTTCTAGAATTGAAAATAATAATCTTATGACTACAATAAATCTTCCTAGATCATTTTTAGACAAATCGAAATGATTCTCAGCAGTAGCTTCCACAACATAATTCTTCATCGATTTCAAGAAGAATAACTCGAATAATACAAAAGAATTTTTCAAAACCAATAGAGAAATAGCTGACAGATTGGAATTTACCTCGATATCAGAAGATATATTATCCAGAGTATCATCTTTCTAATCGTAAATATGACTTGGCTCCAACAATTTTTGAGTACTTATGTAAGTACTTTTTACATGTACGTAAGAACCTGTAGGAAGATCATGAGATGTTACATCTTCTAGATCAATATCCTTATCTCCATCTGAACTTTTATGATCAGCAGGAACAAATATTATATTGACATACTGATCTTCGTCAATGTCAGAATTGTCTACCAAATTGTGTACAATATTGCGTTTTTGTTGTATAGTATGGTTCGAATTAAAATTTAATAATCTGAATAATAATAATAATAATAATAATAATAATAATAAGAACTAGTTGGTTTTTGATATAAATTAGTTAACATTCTATTATTGACAATTGACAATGATAAATCTAAAAACGCAATTTTGATGTTTTCAGCTATTTCATGTGTAAACTTGAGATTGTTATCATACTCATTAATAACGTCTAAAATGACTTGTAAATGTTCTTCTTTTATACACATAATTGTATCGTCTACATAACTAAAGTAAAAAACAGGGATACAGTCATAAATTACTTTCAACTTTTCAAGACAATAAGATTCTAAATCTTCCATTCATTTAAATTTGCTGTTCTATTGACTTTTAATGTTATCATTTATTTAAGTCGTCATAATAAATTTTTTGTATCAGTTGACAATTCAATAAAAGACCTGATGAGACTAGAAGGCAAACCAGCGAAACGTTGTGATAATGAATAGTGTATAATTATTTGTTGGAGTTTTGGGTGTCACTCTCAAAAAACTTTGGAATATAATTTATTAAGATAAAATAAAGATGGAGGAATGAAGCTAGATGAGATGAAAAAAATTCATTTATCAGTTAGAAGCAGACAAAAAAATTTTGAAGCGTCGGCAAATGTAGCGAGGCCAGGGAGTGCGGGACCAAACTACATCATGAGCAACGTTTCAGGTGTAATCAGGTCAATTCCCGGTCATATGTCTGACACTTGCTCACTGGTTCCATACAATCTTTGGTTCTACTACATTTATAGAGATACGGTGCACCACACTGGGAGAAACTGTCTCAGGGATAGCGGCAATAGAGGGTATGTAAATAAAAACAAAAAGAATTATTCAGGTGTTAGAGTTTAGAAAGGATTCTTTTAATAATAATAGAGCCATTGAGGCCTGCAATGGCTCGGTCGGTAGGGAGACGGACTCGCACTCGATAGACCCGGGTTCGATTCCCAGTCCCTGCTGATGGATACAAGCACCACTGAAAAAAGTTTCATGTGCTTTGTTCTCAAACACATTGCAAGCCTCCTTCGCTGATTAACACTGATGGAACATAAATAGAGCGACGTTATAGTACATTACGATACAAGTGGAGGAAGATGGATTCTAAATAAATAAAAAAAATAGAAAATAGAAAAAAAATTAAAAAAAATCGCTTCGCTCGGGCGGGCGTAAACACCATACGAGACAAGAAACTCTTTCTCGAACATGTGCCGTTCCGTATTTTTTGATACGACGTGTGGAAAGTGCGATTTTCAACGCATGTTTTTTGCCAAGCGTGTAAAAACGCACTTTCCGCACGGAGTATTGAAAAATAGAAAAAAAAAATAATAGAGCCATTAGAGGTAACAGTAACTCTAAAGGAATAAACAGAGGTAGAGGAAAAACTAGAGATTCATATAGAGGTAGAATTAATAAGAATGGTAGTAGCCGTCCCTATGTCCCCAACAACAACAAAGGGCAACAGAAACTGGCTAATGCAGCAACAGCTCATCTATAAGGTAAAATTCATGACAATATTTATAACAATAAAATAAACTTTTTATTAGATTCTGGAGCTACCAAACACATAAAAATAAAGCTCTTTTATTGAAAAATTTTAAAATAAGTTCAAACGTAGTAATTAAATGTGAAAATAAAAATAAATCAGCAGATATTAGAATAGATGGTAAAGGCGAACTATACTTGAATAAACTAGTTAAAAACGGTCACAATATCAAATTAATCAATGTAATAGCTGCGTCAGACATTACAAATAACCTAATGTCCCTTAGAAAATTTGCCGATGCAGGATACAACATATACTTAGAGGATACTATACTTAGAATATTCGATAAAAGCAACGGTTACAAACTCTTAACAGGAAACTATGACAAACCAAATTGGTTGATTGAATTAGAGATAATGAATCCTGTTGAAGACTCGGAAATGTCTGGTTGCAGTAGATACACATATAGAGCAGACCTAATATTGATAAGCGAGTTACCCAGCAAGTCACTAAACTAGCCAAATGCTACGCAATAGTCAATAAATCCAAAGCAGGGGATTGTTTGAAAAATTACTTGATGACCATGAGAAATTTAATTGGGTAAAACTTTAGAGCATGTTATATTAGAGCAGATAACGCTAGAGAATTTACGGGAGGATAATTTTTAGATCATGAAACAAGAAGGAATAAAATCCAACTTTTCAAACTCATATACCTCGCCACATAATGTTACTGTAGAAAGATTCAATCGAACAATTATTGAAAAGCTTAGATCACTCATGATAGATTTAGGATTCCCGAGGAAATTATGGAATCTTGCCTTGGAGGTAGCAGTGAATGTATACAAGAGAACGCCAAACTCATCGATAAACTATCAAATTCTACTAAAGTTGATTACATCATTCAAAAAAGATCATTTAGAGAGAATCAGACGATTTGGATGCATTGCCTATGTTGGAATGTTAGAAAATCCATCAGTGAGATAAAGCTATCGGATAGAGCCATAAAAACATTATTAGTAGGGCAAACAATAAATGGATATGTTCAAATCTGACAATGTTAGAGATAAACCAATACAGACAGAAGTAAGAAAAGGACACTATGGAAAAATCTAGACCAAACAATAGAAAATTGAAAGGAACAAATACAGTTGATGATTAAGCCAGAAAGTAACCAAAAAGAGTGGCTCTAATTAAGCGAGATTACAAAGCTATGGCAGAAGGCAAGAAAAAATTAATAGATTGCAGCTTTGCATCACTGATTAGAGATGAATCAACCGAAATGATTGATAAAGATGAAAAGATGTACATCTTAATAGCAACGTTAAATTAAGATCTAGTAAATTACAAAGAAGCAATGAGTAAAGACAAGCTCGAATGGAGTAAAGCAATCAATAATGAATTAGAGTCGATGAAAGAAAATAGAGTATCGAACATAGTAAATAGACCAACAACCTTCAAAGGCGATATAGCAAATATCATTGATAGTAGACGGGTACTGAAAAGGAAAACAAGCATCGAAGGCGATACTACATTTAAGGCTAGATTGGTAGCTCGAGGATTCAAAGATACAAACAAGTAAGAACTTAGAGAAACATATGCACCTGTACCGAGACTAGTAGTCATTAGAACAGCGTTTGCAGTAATAAACAAACTAGACTTAGTGGTTTTCCAACTTGACGTGGAAATAGCTTTTATAAATGGAGAACTAGAAGAAGAAATTTATATGGAAATTCCAGAGGGAATACATGTAGATGAATCGACTAGAAAAGAGAAAGTTTGTAAATTGAATAAAGCACTATATGGATTAAAAATAAGTCTCAAGAAATGGAATCTACGATTTTCGGTAGAAGCAGAAAAGTTAGGATTACAAAGAGATATAAACGAACCATGCTTATTCACATATCAAAATTCGGGTACAGTAATTATTTTCATCTTATAGGTAAATGACATTTTATTAGCAGGAAATAATAAAGATAATTGATGAAATTAAGAAACATTTAAATACAGTGTTTAAGATGAAAGACTTAGGAGAACCTAGAGAATACCTAAATATTCAAATTGAATAATTTTGAATAATTACTTTAGTAGAAATTCCAAGTTAAATACAATCAGCACAGAAATTTAAGTCACCTATAAGTAAGAATTTATAAGTCTCATGTATATCAAGTTCTTTGAAATTTAATACGGATATGGTGCGTGAATATTGAATAAATAAAGGACATGGATTTATTTTTATTAGATTTTTATCAAGTATAATTAGGCTCATATTTATCTGGCATAAAAACCCCAGTCATAAGTAGGGAAAAGTCATCTAAATATGAGCAAACACAATCGACAAATGTACAGAGAGTTACGCTACTTATTTACAATTAATAAATTTCGGCAAGCTCGCTTTGCCTGTGAATGGCCATTCAAATTAAAACTACTCGCTTACCACACGACGCTAATTGCACTTTGTGCGAGAAGGAAGGTCGTCTCCTAGAGCAGCACAGTGCCAACGTCTTGGTCACGGGCACGGCCCGCACTATGCTACCCCTATGAGTAGGGCCGAGTTGCTGCTGTTTGAGCTACCCAGGGTTGGAGACGCCTCAGAGGATACCACGCATATCCTCAGCTAAGCCAACAGGTGCCAGTAGCCCTTGTTGCGATTGCGGGTTCGCCAAGTCACTTAACAGAATAAAAAGCACGACACTGTGCTCGCACGCAACTGTTGTCCACAGAACGTGATGTAAAGCCAGAAACTCGCACTCACATTCAGCACTCGCGTTACCAGTAAAGGCTATTACTATTAGCTATCACAACGAGGTAAAGAACTGAAGGGCAGCAAGTTAGCTGAGAGAGCAATGAGGTGCTGAGAGAGCAACAAGGTGCAGGGATCGAGTTCTTGCGAACAACTGAATACTTCCTCCTTCCTGCAGAAGGATCAGAGAGTTTTCTCCCGCATTGAGCCTGTTTGTGGGGCTAATTAGAGCTGCAAGGGTTATAGTGCTGAATTTCCCACCAAACGTTTACCTGCGCGATAATTGCCGGATGACCATACCTCTTTTTTTTATTGCATCGCGCGCGCATCGCTGGAACTACCGCACGTGTTCATATTCTGGGTTTTCCCCATCCGCAAAAAAAAACAAATTAAGTGACAAAGGACAGCATCTCCAAATGGACTTTCACTTTTACAGCATCCAAAAAAAATGTTATAAATTATTGCTCTCTACTCTCGTGTTACACACATGGAGCGTAGATGCCGCGAACACAAATATACTAATAAAATATTAGAGAGGTTCAACATGCGTGAATGTAAACCTCAAAACACACCTATGGTAACTAGGAAAGTCAAATATAGAAACGCAAAAAATATAGAAAAGTGAGGAAGTCAAAGGAAGTTAGAGTTTCTTTATAGAGAAGCAATTGGAAGTCTTATGTACCTAGCCAACATAACTCGACCAGACATCTCATTTGTGGTAAACTATTTGGCCAAAAAACAATCAAACCCTATATTAGAAGACTGGGTAGATGTTAAACGAATTTTTAGATATCTTAGATGTAGATCTAAATCAAGCTTAACTTATAGAAGAAAATTGGAAAATTTAGAAATATACTCTGATGTAAGGTTAGATATCATTCACACTCTCCTTCAACCAGTGGAATGATAGCTTAACTACTTACTAACACCGTAGTTTCAAGAAGTCATAAACAAAGCGTAATCAATCTATCAACTTGTCATGCAGAGTACTATGCTATGAGCGAGGTTTGTCAAGCAATGATATCACTCCACAAGGCCCTTAGAGATATGTTAAGCAAAACACTGTTTACCATAACGCTAAGATGTGATAATAAATCGTTGATAAACTACATACAAAAAGAAAGAAATCATAATCTAAAAAATTTTGATAATACGAGGGGGGGTCAATAAATCTTTACAAAAGGAAGGAAAAAAAATTTTTGCGTATGTATTTTTTTTTTATTCTTCAACATAATCTTCTTGAAGGTCGATACATTTTATTAAACGGCCTTCCAGTTTTTTTAAGCAATCAGAAAAATATGATTTCTGAAAACCCTCAAAATAGACATTTGTTTTGGCGATGACTTCTTCATTCGACGTGAATCGTTATCCGGCAAGCCATTTTTTGAGGTCAGGAAATAAGAAAAAGTCACTGGGGGCCAAATCAGGCGAATATAGTGGATAGTCAATTAATTCGAACTTTAAATCGTTAATTTTTGCCATGTGATGTTAATTTTTGCACACGTGTGAACTTGAGTATTGTCTTGAAGAAAGAGGCATTTTTTTTGTTCGAGTGAGGACGTTTTCCTCTGATTTTTTCTTTCAGCTAACCTAATAATGACGCATAATATTATCCAGTGATCGTCTGGTTCTTTTCCAAGTAGTCGATGTAGATGAGTCCATTCGCATCCCAGAAAACCGTGGTCATAATCTTACCAGCTGATTTTACCGTCTTTGCCTTCTTTGAGACTGGTTCTCCTGTGGTAATCCATTGTTTGAACTGTTCTTTGGTTTCAAGAGTGTAGTGGTGTACCCATGTTTCGTCTACAGTTACGAATCGACGCCAAAAGTCTTTCGGATTACGACGTATGCGTGCCAAAAGAGCCTCAGAGGTGACCACGCAGGTTCGTTTGTTTTCAACAGTGAGCAAACGCGGCACCCATCGTGCTGATATTTTTTTCATCCCCAATTTTTCATGCAAAATTGAAATGATACCCTGTGGCCTCAACTAATTCTCGCAATTTTAATCTTTTATCACTCAACACCATATCGTGGATTTTGTTGACCATTTCGAGCGTACTCTCTTCTACAGGGCGTCCTGACCGAGGATCATCTTTTGTTATTGTACGGCCGCGTTTAAATTCATTTACCCAGTTATAAACAGTCTTAAACACAGGGGCAGACTTGCTATGAACGGCGTTCAACACAACTGTGATTTCTTTTGGTGTAAGGCCTTTCAAATGAAAATGTTTTATCACCGCTCGAAACTTTGTTTTTTCCATTTTTCAAATAAACCAATAACTTTTTGTTCAACCAACGCTCACTAAAAAGCGACTTGCTGAATCGAGCTGAAACTTTGTACGATATCTAGTTAGTAGTATTGCTTGCCAAAAACATCATGATTTAACCGTGACGACCGCCATCTCTTGGATTTTGTAAAGACTTATTGGTTTAAGACTTATTGGTGTAAGATCCCCCCCTCGTAATTTAGAGAATATCAGAACTGAATTAGAGAAAACAACTCCGTACTACGCCATTCCGACAAATTTCGGTGTTACTATTATTAATTTGTTGCGAATGAAATATTATAAAAATCTGACACCTTTTCAATAAATATTATTCTAGAAGTAAAATCTGTCTAAGGTTTATTCTAAATATCAGTACACGAGCTCTAACTAGATTAACAGATATCCCTTTCAACAAGTTTTTTAAGGTATAGTAACAAATAATTATTTACTCCACTCATATTATAAATAATCCGGATTTTTATTATTTTCTCTAAAGTGAGCCTTACCCATTAGATTTATATTGGTACGCGTTGATTATTAATTTAATAACCAGCACGTAACAATTGGTTCCGGTACCGAATTATTTAGTCACGCTATCGTTTTTTCTCTATTTCATTTGCAGCTTTAAAGAATAAACAAATAAATACAAGCATAAACCGTAAATCGCAACTTCAGAAATAAATGAGCATAAACAGAAGTATTGTAGCTCCTAAAACATAAACATAAATCGTAAAACGTATCTTCAAAGCATAAACCAAAAAAATCGTAGCTTTGTAACAAAAGCTTGCTCGTTATCAATTTTTAAGGGTGGGCAAGTGAGGCACACTCGCTCATAGCAATCGAGGAGGGGGAAGGAGGGAAAGGTAAATTAATACATTAACAAAAATCACACTTCAAATACCGTTAAATGATCATACCCTATAATTATAATTATTACAAGCTTTACCAAACCCTTAATCTTTAACGAACACAACGGTGTAACAAAGACGCCTTAACTCTACTTAACATAACGGCGTTCTTAACACATACTACGCAATAAAAGAACAAAGAACAAATTAACTAATTTACCGCGCTTACAAAATTTAACCGACATACAGAACGTACGCCCGACAGGTGACCGCCTTGACGACAAACCGACTTAGCCTACTCAAACTAAGAGAAAAAGGTCGCCCGGCGAGGGATCGCCTTGACGGTACACTACCTTAACAAATAATAATGGCGACCGTAATTTAGGCAGGTAGCCGATGTGTACACGCCTTGCTACTTACCTGACCCTTACAACTACTCGCTGTGCCATACCGCTAAAGAGAGAGAGAGAGAGAGAGAGAGAGAGAGAGAGAAATAAGATAACGAGCCTTGACCTTATCAATGCGGGAACGGGAGGCCTGGCTGCGCCCTGCGGATGGTGTTGTTGGCCGTCGCTGGGTAACTCCTTGCCAGCTCCTTCCGGGTAGCGTTCCTGGCAAGATGCTGGTAACAAGGCACTAATCCTTTTTTTCTCGTCTGGTTTCTCGTTTCAGCTCCTTGGCTGGCTTGTGCGTTCGGCTGACCTCTAAATCTGTACACTGCTCTGACAGCATCGCTGACCGACTAAAAATCGTCTAACCGCTCGTTCACTTCCGCAATCCACAACTCCTTCACTCGCTCTTTTTCTCCCCACTTGACCTACTTATTAGGCGGCGCGTGACCAATGCGCTAATTGATTACGCGTCGCACGCCTGCCTAATCCTGCATGGGGTACGCACGCCCCTCACTCTCTTTCTTTTTCTAACACCTATCCTTGTCGTCCACTTAATGGCTTCTTATATATATATATATATATATTGCAATGATAGTCGATTCGATTAATCGATCCGTTCGCGAATCGGTACATTCGCGATGTTAGTTCGAACGAATAAGAGAGACAGAGGGCGCGCGAGAGTTTGAAATAGTCAGTTAAGCCTCAGCTGCTTTTGAGAGAGTATCGCAAATTTAGTTTGCATAGTGTTTTGCCGTTTTGATAAAAAGTTGTTTCCTGTATTTTTGGACGTGTGCGATTGAAAGCAAGCAGCAGCAACTAAAGCAGCAGATATTTGCGAACGAGGCAGTGCAGCTGACTCTAATCAGAAGAGCACCTTCTATTTTCTTCAACGATTACGGCTGATCATCGTAATCTCATCGCAGGGTAGGTGCACCGTCCTTTTATTGCGCGACAAAATAGGAGCGAGAGTATTGTGTCTATCGCGAGCGTTATTTTTTTGTATCCGCGCCGAGCGTTAGATTTCGCGGCAAAGTTCGAATTCTCTCTCTCTCTCTCTCTCTCTCTCTCTCTCTCTCTCTCTCTCTCTCTCTCTCTCCATATTTTTATTAATCATTGTAAATCCTATTCGTGTGCATTAGTCTTTCGGCCCGTAAAAGACTGTAATTTAGTTAAATTAAACATTATTAATTTTATTCGCCGTATTACGTCATTTCGTTTCCTATTAGCTTAACAGATCTATAAAGGATTAAGTTTTAATCCGATTTCATCTAGGGGATTAGTCAAATTAAGCATTAGGGCACTCACACATAAGATAGATCGAGTGTCACAAGTCAAGTGACTTAAGGTGTGTTCAACTCGGTTGGAAAAAAGACACTGAAACGAAAGTATCAAACGTAAAGGCGAATACACGTATAACTACACGTGTTTAATGGAGCGGCGGTTAGCTCTGTATGGTGGGAGTTTGTGCAATAATAAATTTTTATTTTACTAGTTATCCACCCCGTTCCAATATATATATATATATATATATATATATATATATATATACAAGGTGTCAAATAAGTAACGGAACAAGGCTGTAGCTTTTTAGGTACAGATTATTAGACCAAGGTCAAGGTCATTCCTTTAGTAACTTTCAACGCGGAATCCGATGGTGACCTTGGATTTGACCTTGAGATTGACCTTCAAGGTTATTTCAAGGTCAACTTTGTTTTTTTAAATGGGAACCCCTATTTTTGACAACAGCAATCGAAAGAGCGGAAAATTTTACGTCCAAAACGGTATTTTTAAATTTTTTTTCATGGCCTTGAGAAGGTCGATTTAAGGTCAAATGCTTGAAAAACTGCCTAAAAGCGTTTTTTTAATTTTTAAGATATCGAAAAATGACCTCTACAAAATTTGTTCAGAACAGAGTGGGCCACCCAATGCACCAAAAACCTTTGACCTTTAACCTCATTTTGAAGGTCATTTCAAGGTCGAAGTGTTTTTTGTAATGGAAACCCCTATTTTTGACCCTAATATTATTCGCGAAACATTTACAAAATGTTTCGGGCTAAATTTATTAAATTCTACTGAGAGCATGTTACAGTGACCTTATCTTTGACCTTTGATTGTTTGAATAATAAAGTAACGGGTTATCCAAACCGAAAGTCAAGTTGTTTTAAATGAGGAGCAAGCAGAGACATAGGTACAGTTTTTTTGCCGGATAAGTTTTTTCCACTCACTGCGTTTTGAATGTTTCTTTCTGATTTCGCGCTATATGCGAATCCGGGGTCAAAAATAGGGGTTTCCATTACAAAAAACACTTCGACCTTGAAATGACCTTCAAAATGAGGTTAAAGGTCAAAGGTTTTTGGTGCATTGGGTGGCCCACTCTGTTCTGAACAAATTTTATAGAGGTCATTTTTCGATATCTTAAAAATTAAAAAAAACGCTTTTAGGCAGTTTTTCAAGCATTTGACCTTAAATCGACCTTCTCAAGGCCATGAAAAAAAATTTAAAAATACCGTTTTGGACGTAAAATTTTCCGCTCTTTCGATTGCCGTTGTCAAAAATAGAGGTTCCCATTTAAAAAAACAATGTTGACCTTGAAATAACCTTGAAGGTCAATCTCAAGGTCAAATCCAAGGTCACCATCGGATTCCGCGTTGAAAGTTACTAAAGGAATGACCTTGACCTTGGTCTAATAATCTGTACCTAAAAAGCTACAGCCTTGTTCCATTACTTATTTGACACCTTGTATATCTGCAACTAATGCAACAAATGCGATAAATTAAAAAGACTTTCAAGAATCACCTACATGGCATATGAGTTAAACACTTAATAGGAGCGATAACATTCCCAAACAACAGCTGTAAAGGTAAATGACTCACATAAAACGACAACGCTAGAAAAAAAAAATATATACAATGCTGCACTCTGGAGGAATACAATAACTAAGTCACCAGAATTATAAACTCAACATTTAAAGAGTAATTTTTATATAAGAAATGTTCAAATGAGCAATAACGAAAAATCAGATTATAAATTAACAGATTAGATTAAACTTACACGTCAACAAGTCAGCTAAAATCCAAAACTTAGAAATCAACTTAGTAATGCACTAAAAGAAAGTGCATTCAAAAGAAGTTAAAAAATAAAAAGGTCACCAACAAGAATCCAGTGTGAATACTCAGTAACTGATATCCATTTAACATAACAAAGAAATAGCGGCGCCATCTCAAAAACTTTGAAAAAACCATTACCAAAACGATAGAGTAGTTTAATACCAAAACTAGAAGAAGAAACAAATAGCATCCTACCTCTTGACCTTTATGTAATATTTTATATAAATACTAGTGAAAGGTATTCGTATATCGGGGGATATTTAACAGAACAAAGCCTAATTCTAGGGAATCCTAAAGATATATGTTTTAACTCAAAAGTCAACTGAATAGACACCATTCCAAATCCAAAAAAGATATTACCTCTGAATATAATTAATAGAAAAGATCCAAACAAAGATAATATTATGAACATGGAGAAAGCACAACAATCATCAAGAGCAATGAAATTACATCTGAAAGACGTTATTAATTATGTCCCCGAAAATGATGGAAAAAATATGACAACGTCAGAATATATAAAGAAATTGAAACAAGTAAAAGGCCTTATTGATAATGTAAATGAGGCAATTCTCACAAATTTGCTGAAAGTAAAAATGAAAGATGAAGTCGGTGAGACACTTGGTAACACCAATATAAACAACATTGATGAGTTAATAGCTGAAATAAGGTCACTATACCCAATAATGGAGAACATCCATGAGTTATATTCAAAGTTACAGAGAATAATTCAAGGAGAAAATGAAACAGTAGTACAGTATACTAATAGATTACGGGAACTGGTAACAAATATAAAAGAATTAAAAAAATTGGATCATGACTCAGCAGAAAATAAAAAAATCTTTAACAATACTTTGAATGATGATGCTATTAAAAGTTATAAAAAGAGATTTAAACCGGAAATTAAATGTGAATTAGGGCAAGAAAATACGATAAATACCATTTCACTAAGAGCCATAGGAATTGAAAATGACATCAAAAGAAGAAAGTCAATGGACAAAGTAGTCATTAACATGTGTAACGGAAATAGACATGAAAAATCAATGAAAATACTAATTTGTCAATGATAATACTTATTTGCAAAATGCGGGCTGTGTATACTGCAAAGGGCAAGATCATCTTTCTAACAACTGCAGAAACGCAAAAAGTAAAATCAAATTAATCTGTAGATTTTGTAATCAACCAAGCCACTCAATTAGTGCATGCAGATTAAATAAAAGGCAAAATATGCACTGTCAATATTGTCAAGACTTAGGGCATGAAGTGGATAAGTGCCCTTACATAAAAGATTATGAAGCATGTTGGAAATGTGATGGAGTGAGTCACGACCGAAGTATGTGCTCTAAAAAATCAGAACCAAAAGAAATCAGGTGTGAATTTTGTGATAATCTAAGACATTCATGTCAAAATTGTCCAGATGCAACCTGTGGCAAATGCAATAACAGAGGACATACAATAAAAATTGTAAAGTATATGATCGACAAACAATATTTAAGATCTGCACAATCTGTGAAAATGGAACACGAATGGAAAAAAAATGCAAATAAGCTAAAATATCAATAGCAGAATATAAAACCAGACAGTAATATAAATGTCAATTATGCGAAGAATCTGGCCATACAGCAAAATTCTGCCAAATCCTAAAACAGATGCCGACAAAGCAATCATTTACCAATAATACATATTTTAATAGGTTTCAGAAAATCTTTGTGAATATTAATTAACCACACACCAGGAAACACAACAAATTTTTGCAAATTTTGTAATGAACAGGGACACTCGATTGAAGGACACCAATTGCAGTAAATTACTTGAAAGACAAAGGTAAATAGAAAATTTTAGTGAAACTTGTAAAGCAGTAGGACATAAGACAGATAACTGTTTTAAGAATAAGTCGGGAAACTACGAAACTCTTTTCGAAGGGAACGCTTAGAAAAAGAATAAAAGGTAATAACGTGCCGACGACAATCTAATACACATTTAAACACTACTGTAAAGCAATCACATAATAATTAAAACTATTGTGAAAAATACATAGGCACGAAAATTATGCACAAAATAATTTAAAAATAGAAGATATTAAAATTATGGATAACATGGGAGGGAAAATTTAAAAAATTTGAGAAGAACAAACTCATCAAGCAATAATTAGAGTTGATAGATCATTGACCTATGTACTTAAAATTGAAAATTTATTACAATATATAGAAATAGACAATGTCTTAAAAAAAATTAACTCTATTGATAGACAGTGGAGCACAGTTAAATATAATACAAAATATAGTATCTCATCTATTAATATTAAAAATAACGAGCAAATACTCAATTCTAGTATCACAGATAACTTGATAAACACCCTTGGCTCTACAAAAATATCAATACATAATATTTATTTTGATTTTCATGGAATACCTCAGGCATTTTCTATATCCTGTGACGGTAAACGTCAAATTAGCGCTAATAATCTAACCTAATTGCTAGCTGCGGGGGCAGCACCTACCGGGGAGTCGAGAAATGTAACGAAGGAATTCGGCACGCGAGCAGACGGAACGCGCGCGATTGAAAAGGAACCAGTGAGGGACTAACCATCATCACGCTCGCCCGTATATATGACTCTAGTTACCGCTACGTGAACCAGCAGATCGAACTCTACAACCGAAGTGTCCGAACTAGAGCCGAACACCAGCGACCGCTGCCACCGAGTGCTGACCTGAGCCAGCTGAAGGCCATTGTACCTGCGACGTCGAAGAGTGTGTGTGTGAGGTTTCGCCATCGAGGGCGAAACCACGTGCGCGCGAATTCGCGATCCGCGACACAAAAGAACAGACAGGTTTTCCCGTAGTGTAGATTATTCAGATTTGTCTTCGTGCGTCTGCTGAATAAAGGTAAGCTGGCCAGCTTAATCTCGCGATCGCGATTGCATGCGTAATAGTTAATTTTCCGCGTTCGAAGTGTACATGTAATAGCTCTACGGACAAAGAGCAGCGAGCGTCACAACACTGCATGTTGTTGTCGAGCGAGCGCCGATGTAAACATAAATACGCGGACCGATCTAATGTAGCATTTTCAGAGATAATAAAGAGTTTTCGTACACGATATTAACAAGTATTTCCAGAGCGTTCTCTTCACTCCCGTAGATAGTTGGTTGACTGACACCCTTTTCCTCTTACTCTCCGACTTTCTTATTTGATATAGGTGATAGCGAGCGCCTTTACTACGCGATCATCGTAATAAAAATAATTAAACGGTAAGCAACCCCGTTACATGGCGCCCAACGCAAAAGGACCTACGGTGTTTCTGATTGTTCAAAACACCGGTTCTCAATAGTGACCTTGCGTTCAGTCAACCAGCGACTTAGGTGGCAATCAAGTGTTGTTGTGTACACTTGATATCGAAGGCCACAACAGTAAACATAGCCTGTTAGTTAGCTTGCGAAGGCCCGCCGCGGCGTAAAATTGTAAATAATAACTGTAAGCGCGTGCGAGTGCGACCGAAAGACTCTTAGAAGCGTAAACACCAATAAACTTTGAAAGTTGCCGCAAATCAATAATATTGTACCCGCTGGCCCGGGGAAAACTAACATCGGCAACTTTCAAACGAAATTAATTCAATTTGATAATTTTATTTGATATCGTGTTGTCTTAAAGTAAACGTTTTTTAATATTATTAGATGCAGTTATTGGTGACTACGCGCAATGCTCGTTAAAATATTTTAGATACTAACCAAAACAGCCGCGCTAACAAACAGTTAGTGCGTCTGATAGGCAGGATCATTATATTGCGTAATAACGAGCGAAGATTCTTTCGGCAGACATAACATTAAACGCCCTTGACAAGCCTAGTATCGGCTAATAAAATTTTTTTTAATTGCGTACATTTTTTAAAACAGCACTCGCACTCGCACCACGCGTAACAAGTATGTAAATTTCGCGTGAAACAAGCCGCAAGACAACTAACAGAGGAATATGGACCGCACCCAAACAGAAATAGAAAACTGGGTGTTGACGCTCCAGGAGGAGGAAATCAATGAGTACCTCGAACACCTGGAGCTCAAAACAAGCAAGCTCTCGAGAGCTGCACGACTGCATAACTGGTTGCTTGGCGACTACTCCGCAGCAGATTTCGCGGAAGTCGACAACCAGCACAGCAATCCAGCAAAAAGAGCTGCCCTACGCTCGGAACTGATTGTATCCCTATGCGCGGAACACACAGCATCCGAGCAAGAGGGAGAACACCCGCTAGCCCAGCTGATGCAGAGTGCGGAGGTAATATCGTGAGTACAGAAAACCGCGATAAACATCGCGAATGTCATGGACAGCGGCGAGAACACGAACAGTAATAACTGTATTACTATAACGGCTGATGATGGCAGCCAGTTCCAACTCCCGCCAGCCTTCGCGGTGATGATCCAAGACTTCATTTTCCGGTCCAGAGAAAATGAGAAGAAACTGGAGCTGCTAGACTTACTGAGTTTGAATATGTCGAGTCTAACAAAAGTATTAGACCAAATCCTCAGCAACAGCAGCAATGTGAAGGACCAAATGGACAAGCAATCCGCCAGGATCAGCGCATTAGAAAACGCCGAAAACAGAAATATACGGCAAGACGATGCGAATAGTTCCAACGAAGCGGGGCAACAAGAGAACACGCGTAGGAGCGTAGCATTCCAGGACACCTTCACATGCCATTACGACACCAGGCTACCCCAGAGCACCCCAGCTAGACCCGGACAGAGGCCCACGGGGGCCACCGGCAGGACCCCCCGCCGGACGCTCCCTTTCGGAGAGGGTGGACAGCATTAACTCAGCGGAGTTAATTCTGAAGTGGACAACCACCCGCCGACCACGTGGTCATCCCAACAGACGTCAAACCCGTGGTCGACATTAAGGGACGTCGGTCGCATTGTCCGAGGATGGAAACTCAGGTTCTCTGGAGAGGGCAATGCGAGCATCGACACCTTCTTGTCAAGGCTGGACAACTGGAGGAGCAGCGCAGAACTTACGGAAGACGAGATGCTCCTAGCCGTATCCGAGATACTCGTCGGTCCTGCCCTCGTCTGGTACGAGGCAATGAGGAACGAATGGTTCTCCTACGTGGATTTACAGGCAGATGCGAGAGTATGGTTTGGGACCAGCGTGCAGAAACAGCAGCGTTTAATGAAGGAGGTTCAGAGCCGATATCAGGGCCCAGACCACCAGTAAACGTCTACGTCGCTAATATGATTGGCCTGATGAATCGGCTGAACCCCAAGATGACGCACGATAATCAACTGGACCTGCTGCATGCCAACCTTCTCCCGGACATTCAGGGCCAAATACGGAGGTCAGAAGTAGACTCCATACGGACCCTGAACGCCTTGGCCACGGCGGCCCAGAATAGCTTACATCAGCGAAGGATAGAACGGGCGGTACCAAACCCTCAGTCAACTCTGTACCCGGAGTTAGCGTACCACCCCCGCGCCAACGCGAGCAAGGGCCGTAAGGGCAAGGTGGCAGCCATGTCCGGTGACAAACCGAAGATTAGCGACAGGTTGGACCGCATGGAGAAGGTACTCGAGAAGGTGACGCACCAGGTCGTCTACACGCCGACGCCCTCGGGGTCGACACCTAATCCGAGCCTGGAGTCGGTCGATGGCGAGAAGAAAGTCCTACCCACCGATATATTGAACCAAATGTGCTGCTGTCACTCAGGAAGATATCGGAGGGGATAAAGAAGAAACACGCCGACAAAAACATGACCTCTGAGGACCGAGCTAAGAAGCCGGAGACCCCTCGCAGACGAGAAAGGGATTTCCCCAGGCCAATCAAATGCATCGAGTGTGGTCTATTGGGGTACAAAAGGAAGTACTGTCCTCAATGTAATAAGGGAAACGGGGAAAGGAGTGATTTGATGGGGTTGACCCCACTCCTTTGCCCCCCAACCCAAACCCCGTTAATAAGATCTCACAGCCTTCGTCAACACAGTCCGCACCGTTAGTGGCGAGAGTGTTGAGCGATGAGAGCGAGGTCTCTCCTGGTAACGCCAATGACAAACATGGCTGTAGAGCGAACGCGGAGAGCAAGGGTAGTGACGATAGTAAAGCCCAAAACCCTAGACCGGCCGAGGCGGTGGCGAATGGTTCGCACACGCCCTCGGGGGCGCGGATAGCGGCAGATAAACCGTCAAAGGGAAACCCTGTGGAAACTCCGGTCGTTCGAACCGAGGTGGTTCGAACGGCAAGTGACGTCGCTTTATCCCATGGGAGCACAGTGGCTAGCGCTATGATATGCAAGGAGCAGAGCCGTGGAGTCGCCGAAACTGTTTCCCGATATTCCACGGAACAGGAAACGCGCTGGTGGCTACCGGTGAGAATAGGAGATTTCCGATTACGGGCTCTCTATGATCCGGGAGCTTCCATCACGGCGATGGGTAGCAATGCTCTGCCGATAGCGTCTGTGCTAGGCATCAGATTGGATACTACCCACGCGGGTACGGCAGGACTACCCGATGGTCGTAAGTTAACGATCGTCGGCCACGCCTAGTTACTGTTCACCGTAGGGGAGATGACGATGCCGACGAGGGTAGCTATCCTCCCAACCCTCTTCGAGGAATGTATTTTAGGAGTGAACTTCATCAGGTTATTCAGAGCGGTACTTGACCCCGACGACAATACGTTGCTGTTCAAGAGATCACAAGCCAAGATGAAGCTAGAGATAGCTAGCTTGGAGGCTGGTCCGAGATTAGCTACGATCGGACTAGCCGAGGTGATGGGCGCTCAACAGGCGATGTTGCAGAGGACCATCGATGAGGCCTTATCCCAAGCCCCTGTGGGCTTGGGATGCGCGGCAGGCATTGAGCACGAGATTGGGGTCGGTGATGGGAGGCCAATCAAACAGCGTTACTATCCGGTATCGCACAAGGTCGAGCAAGAAATGCATAGACTGGTAAGGGAGATGTTATCCCGAGGGGTGATCGAACCAGCAGACAGTGGCTGGTCGAGCCCAGTGGTTATGATACGCAAGAAGGACGGCTCGTATCGATTTTGTATTGACTTCAGAAAGGTCAACAAGGTCACCGAGCCAAATGCGTATCCCCTACCGTTTATGCAAGATATACTGAGGCGTTTGCGAAACGCACGCTATATCTCAACGCTCGATCTCAGTAGCGCGTATCACCAAATTCCACTCAAGACCTAATCTCGACCAATTACGGTCTTTACCGTACCTGGACTGGGGCATTTCCGGTTCGTACGAATGCCGTTCGGCCTCTCGTACACCGGCGCCACCTTCCAACGGTTGATCGATAGCGTGATCGGCCCCGAGCTAGGCGAGTTCGCCTTCGTCTATTTGGACGATATCATAGTAGTATCGTCCAAATTCGAGGATCACCTACGGCACCTAAAAACCGTATTGGCTAGGTTATGCGGAGCTGGCCTCTCGATTAATCGAGAGAAGAGCGTCTTCTGCAAGCCTGAGGCCAAGTACCTGGGCTTGTTGATCAACCGCGAGGGTATCAGGCCAGACCCTGAAAAGGTACGCTCTATCGTGGAGTACCCACGGCTAGGAAACGTGCGACAGCTGCGCACATTCCTGGGGGTTGCTTCATGGTACCGCCGATTCTTGAGTGACTTCGCCACACACGCTCAACCGTTAACGAGGTTGACGGGGAAAAAGAGCGAATATGTGTGGGGAGAGAACCAAGAACAAGCCTTCGCTAAACTTAAGGCACTCATGATATCCGCACCATGCCTCGGATTACCGGAACCCGACGGGCAGTATGTGCTGGAGACAGATGCTAGCGCTACGGGAATCGGTGCCATCCTGATACAAAGAGTAGGAAACGGAGACCGGATCATCGAGTACGCTATCAGAGTCCTTAACCCGGCGGAGCAAAACTACTCAGCCACGGAGTGCGAGTGCTTGGCGGTCGTGTGGGCCATCCAAAAATTCCGCCCATACATAGAGGCGTACCGGTTCAGGGTGGTAACGGACCACAATAGTCTAAAATGGCTATATAACCTGAAAAACCCGATTGGACGTCTAGCCCGATGGGCCTTGCAACTCCAAGGCCATACTTTCGAGATCGAATATCGAAAGGGGGCAGACAATGTTTTGCCCGACGCATTATCGCGCGCATTGAGCCCACGAAGGCTGAGGTTGGCGCAATGGACCAACCGAAGTCAAGAGACAGTGCCTGGTACGCGGAACAATTCCGGCGCGTCGAGAGCTACCCAGAAGATTACCCGGATTGGAAGGTAGTGGGCCGGGTGATGTATCACCTAAAGCCAAACTACGACCACCAAGAAGAAGATGGATACGGGAACGTATGGAAACTCGTCGTGCCTCCGGAGGAACGCAAGGCGGTATTGTTCGAGAGCCACGACCTTGAGACTGCAGAACACTTGGGACGCGAGAAGACTTTCGCCCGCATCGCCCAGTCCTATTATTGGCCGGGAATGTACGCGGACGTTAAGGGATACGTCCAAAAGTGCCAGGTCTGCCAACAGTGCAAGGTTGAGCAGCGACTGCCGCGCGGGCTCATGCAGGATCGAACATAGTCCATGCCTTGGCAAGTGGTCGCGGGCAACATCGCCGGACCCTTTCCGAAGAGCCCTCGAGGACATGAATACGTTCTGGTATTCATTGATGTATTCACACGATGGGTCGAGTGTACACCCATACGTAGTGCCAATGGCAAGACGATCGTGAAGGAACTCCAGGAGCGGGTAATCCTGCGCTTCGGTACGCCGAAGATCTTCTTGTCCGACAATGGCACCGAGTTCTGCAACCAGCTGGTAGACGGATACCTGAGAGACCAGGGGATAAAACGGACCTTCACCCCAACCTACACCCCGCAGGCTAACCCTACGGATAGGGTTAACCGTACCTTGAAAACGATGATAACCTCGTACCTGTGAGGGAATCATAGAGAATGGGACCGAGCGCTGCCCGAACTCATGTTCGCGTTGAACACGGCCGTTCATAGTTCCACGGGGACCAGCCCTGCCATGCTCAACTACGGCAGGCAACCGGAAGCCTCAAACACTCTTCGGAGACGAACGGATGAGCTTGTCGCTCGAGAGGAGAGTTTGCTTCGAATCTGGCAATGGAACGAGCATATGCAGAATAACCGTTCCGCTATTCAGCAAGTTCACGAGAGCGCTTCGGATGAGTCCCTGAGACAGGCAAGGTACTACAACGCCAAGCGCAGGCCCCACAGGTTTAAAGAAGGGGACTGGGTGTGGAGGAAGAATCGCGTGCTGTCCTGCGCGGCGCAGGGCATTTCCGCGAAGTTAGTACCCAAGTTCATAGGTCCCTTTATCGTCACGAGGGTACTCGGTGCCAACTCGTATCGCCTTGCCAATCAACAGGAAGAGGTCACGGAGTTAATACACGCCAAAGACCTCAAACCCTATTATGGGCAAGATGACGATCTACCGGAAGATGGGACCCGACGACGAAATGACGACGAGACCTCTACCACCGAGGGAACCGAGGCGATGAGCGTCCCGCCTAATACGAGCGACATGACGATTTGCGGAAACGGGCGCGCCGACATTGCGGACAACACACTCCGAAATAACGATGCGACAACTCCGAGCTCACATCGTCATCACACCCGTTTTAATCTCCCCAACCAAGTCCCACTAAACACCTCTTCTACTAACGCGGTCAAGCGCCCGCGAGGGAGACCTCGCAAGAATGCACTAACCACACACACTACACAACATCGACAGACTACACGAGCCCCCCTCCCACCGTCGGGAAAAGGAAGAGGGTCAGACCATCGAGAACGCCAACCGTGGATGCATGAGGCCCAGCGAACGAAGGACCTGGGAGACCGATGCCAAGGACCCCACCTTCGACCCCGGCGACGAAGGCCCTGAGCAGCCGAACAGGCGCCCACCTTCGATATCTGAGGAAAATATTCGGGATACTGATGTGTAGAATTTTTGCAGGATGCAGATCACGCTTAACAATTCGAGCAAGCGGCGGCCGCCCTCATCGGTCTAGATTTGGGCCCAGCCGTGGAAGGAGTGGTGCATGCCGCTCTGCACCTCCTAAGTACCCGAAAGGAGGAGGAGGAGAAAGCACGGGTGCGAACTCACGAGAGCTCGTCATCCGTGATTATTGAAGAGCTCCCCGCGGAGGAGACCACCACGCGCGCGTCGACGACACCCGGCATCGCGCGTGGCGATACCACGCCACTGCCTGGACCCCCAGCGGATGCCATCCCGCTGAAGGCCCCACCAACCTCCGTTGGCACCCATACGGAGGGGGGTTTCGCCGACGCGACCTGGCGCCCCAGGTTCACCAGCCAGACACACCCGTCTGGCAGACGAACCTGGGAGGAGATAGTAGAGGGGTTGAGGGAGGTCGAGCAAGGCTGGGCGACCCTGAACGCTCTCCAACGAGCCGTGTACGCCGAGTATGACGCGTACACGGCTGCGGGACACCGCCCCGATAACATGGACCACTGGGGTAAGGTGGTGTCCCGCCGACGCCAGTTCGCGTTGGCGCTCAAAGAGGTCCAGCGCCGTCACCGCCAGGCCCTCGAGGGCCCGGCCAGTGACACATCCATGGGCCTCTCCCAGCCTCCGATCGTCGGAGCCAGATCAGCGGCTCCGGAGGCCAGGTCGGAGGCCACGCCGCACCAGGGCTCGCGAACGTGCGGGGTAAAACTGGTGGTGAATGTGGACAGCAGCCATGGGGGTCAAGCAACAGGGCCTATCCATATTAATATGGTAGTAGGGCCCACGGGTGAGGATCCCACGGTCGAAAGACAGCTCTGGTCCCCCCCAAACCGGAGGGACAGGTTGCCACTGACCCCCAGAGAGCGAGGCCTCCCACGGGGCACCCTATCCCGCGCTCAGTGGGAGGGATGCAACGTTTGCCACTACCCCGGGGTGACCCGCACGGACCACTGCCCCCGCGTGCGACGACACGCCCACCTGGTCCAAGAGAGGCTAGGATGGGAGGCACGCGGGCGTCCTCCGTTAGATGACGAAGGCCAGGAGGAACCACCAAGACCAGCCAGGTAATCATTCCCTGCCCCCGTGGGTAGGGCCACACATACACCACATTCACCAAATAAAGATTATTCTAAACACCACATGGACTGTGACCCTTTATTGTCCGTTCTCCTCTTCACCTCGGAAGGGACAGCGCTAATATGGTTATCGTCGAGGACCCCGTAGGTCCAGACTGGAAGGGGGCTGTGATGGTAAACGTCAAATTAGCGCTAATAATCTAACCTAATTGCTACCTGCGGGGGCAGCACCTACCGGGGAGACGAGAAATGTAACGAAGGAATTCGGCACGCGAGCAGACGGAACACGCGCGATTGAAAAGGAACCAGTGAGGGACTAACCATCATCACGCTCGCCCGTATATACGACTCTAGTTACCGCTACGTGAACCAGCAGATCGAACTCTACAACCGAAGTGTCCAAACTAGAGCCGAACACCAGCGACCACTGCCACCGAGTTCTGACCTGAGCCAGCTGAAGGCCATTGTACCTGCGACGTGGAAGAGTGTGTGTGTGAGGTTTCGCCATCGAGGGTGAAACCACGTGCGCGCGAATTCGCGATCCGCGACACAAAAGAACAGACAGGTTTTCCCGTAGTGTAGATTGTTCAGTTTTGTCTTTGTGCGTCTGTTGAATAAAGGTAAGCTGGCCAGCTTAATCTCGCGATCGCGATTGCATGCGTAATAGTTAATTTTCCGCGTTCGAAGTGTGCATGTAATAGCTCTACGGACAAAGAGCAGCGAGTGTCCCGACACTGCATGTTGTTGTCGAGCGAGCGCCGATGTAAAAGAACTAGTTAGGTCATCACCGAGCGCATTTAATGCACCAGCATGGGTCGTTCCAAAAAGAGGCCTAACAAAACACGGACAAAAAAAATGGAGATTAGTGATTGATTATAGAAAATTAAATGCTAAAACAATACGAGATCCCTATATACTACCAAATATAACTCAAATTTTCGATAGCATTGGAAAAAAACAGATATTACACCACCTTGGACATTGTTTCAGGATTTCACCACATACGAACGAAGGAATCAGACATCCATAAAACTGCATTTAGTATATCAGGCCTAGGACATTTTGAATTCAAAGTACTACCATTCAGATTAATAAACTTACCAAGAGTATTTTAAAGGGTACATAAAAGCACTCGGAGATTTACTAGAACAAGGATTTTGTTATGTCTATATTGATAAAATTATAATTGTCTCAAATACAATGGAAAAACACAACGAAATATTTACTAAAGTAGCGCAAGTACTGTGACAGAGAGGCTTAAACTCAGATACAAGTAAATGTAATTTTTTCAGAAAGAAGTGAAATTCCTAGGACATATAATAAGCGAGGAAGGTATCAAAACAGATCCAAAAAAAATAGAAGCAGTTAGCAAATTTTCAATTCCAAAAACAGTCAAAAACATTAGAGAATTTTTAGGACTAACAAACTATTACAGACGTTTTATAGAAAATTTTTCTGAAATTTCCAAACCTCTGATACAATTGTTTCAAAAGGAATATCATTTGCATGGAATAAAGAAAGAGAAGAATCATTTTAAAACCTAAAATCATGTCTACACTCATTCCCAATCATCCAATATCCAGATATAAAAAAGCCATTGATACTAACAACCGATGCATCCAATTTTACGCTGGGATGTGTACTTTCTCAAAGCGAAATAGGTGAAGACAAACTAATTGCATTCGCTTCAAGAGTATTAAAACCAGCAGAGAAACGATATCACACATATAAAAAGGAAGCACTAACTATCATATTCGTAGTCAAAACTTTCAGAAATTACATTTATGAAAATAAATTTACAATTGTTAGCGATCACAAACCACTACTACCGTTAAGGATCAGCAGATAATAATGCACGGGTACAAAAGTGGAGATTGAAATTACTAGATTATGCTTACAACATTATATACAAATCAAGGAAATTCAATAGCAAAGCAGATGCACTTTCACGAAATCCGGTTGAAAAAGATATAATAAATGTTTTAACAAGAGCCCAAAAAGCGAATGTAATGGAAAAAGGAATAAATACAGAAGATCCAAATGATATTATAAAAACAAAACAAATTAAGAAAGTGAAGAACGAACATGAAAATAATAGCGAACAAAACTTAACACATAACAATAATAATAATTTCAATACATATAAAATTATACTTACAAAAATGCCTGTAGAATCTCGAAAAGACAACATCGCAATGTTTGTTAATAAGTTACATAACCCACCTAAGCACTTAATTTATAACAAGAAAATAATAATAATAATTAATGAAAATTTAAAACCAAACGAAATAGAAGTTCTAAAACTAAATTCAAAGGAGTTGTTCATACAATACATTGATACGGGACAATCACCCTTAATAATAGAAAACGTCAAACAAATACTCGAAATCCTCAAGGAACTCATGATAAAAAGAAAAATCAAAAAGTTCAGCATTTCTAAAGACTTATTAATACGAAATTTTGACTGGCAAGTATTATAAAAATACTTATATGATACCTTCAAAGATATCGAAATTAATATTACACTACTACTGTGGGCAAAAAGTAAGGTGAATTTGTTTGTAAAATGAAAAATCTTTATTTATTCTTCTACATCAATGTCATCCCCTTCGAAGTAATCCCCTCCCGATAAAATACACTTATGCCAACGTTTTTCCAATCCTCGAAACATGCCAAATAGTCCCTTTCCGGTATAGCCATCAGCGCCTTCTTCGATTCAGCTCTTATCTCCTCAATCGACTCGAAACGCGTTCCCCGGAGTGGTCTCTTGAGTTTTGGGAATAGCCAGAAGTCACACGGAGCCAAATCAGGCAAATACGGTGGTTGCGGAACGATATGCGTCGAATTTTTGGCGAATTTTTTGCAAGAAATTGAGCGTTTTCGGTACCAAACGAGATTTGACTTTTCGTAGGCCCAAATGGTCTTTCAAAATTGTTTTCACAGATCCTTCTGATATTCCGATCATATCAGTAAGGTCTCTAACAGTCAACCGACGATTTTCGAGCACTAATTCCTTCACTTTATTGACGTGTTGGTCATCTGTTGACGTCGATGGTCGTCCGGAGCGCTCCAAGTCATCAACACGTTCTCGACCCTCTTTGAAGTCTTTGTACCACTTATAAACATTTTTCTGCGACATGGTAGAATCACCAAAGGCCTTCCGCAACATCCTCAACGTTTCCGCAGCCGAAATTTCATTCCGCAAACAAAATTTGATGGCACTTCTTTGCTCAATTAAATCAGACATTGTAAAAATCGAAACATGCACTCTTGGTCGTTTGGTAAACACAAGCGTAAATATATTACTGATGATGACATTGACATGAAATTTGTCCCAGATGTCATTCGCAGTCCTACCAACTCAAGAAAAAAAGAACTAGCCCGAAATGTTAAGCCCGGGAAGTTTAAATTGAAAATTCACCTTACTTTTTGCCCATAGTAGTATGTTTAAACTACATAGACTATGTAAAAGAAAATGATCGTGATAATAATAATAATTTTATTCCAGATAAGTATACATTAATAGCTTACTTCGCACATCTTAAAATACAACCTCGTTACATCAACTGCCCTACTTTCGTATATGAATTTCCGCGAGCTAATATTAATATTATTCTTTGGTCCGCAATACTTCATTTAAACTGTCTTCATCCTTTTCTTTTCTAACTTTCTTCTCCCCTCCAATTTCCTTAGTTCCCTGCCTTGCGTGTAGACTATTCGTCTCTCAATTCCAACCTCCTATCCTCTCACACTTAATTCTTATTCTCAAATTTCTTGTTTCTTTCTATTATCTTCTCGAAATCCCTTGCATATTGGCTCAAGCACTTTTCCCAATTTTCTTATTAATTCTTCTCCCCTGCTCTCCCCTCTCCAGTCGTCCACAGCTTTTACTTATTCTTTTCTTATAATCTTTCTCGCCGCCTCGCATATCCAGATGTCTTGTAGGTCCTCTTTCTCGTTTACGCATACTCTGCATATTTGATTGATGTAACCTTTGTTCCCTTCCTTCCCTATGCTCCCACACGTTATTCTTGCCCATTGCTCTTTCAGATGGCCCTCACTTCCATATTCTCTCCAGTAATTCTTCCTCCCTAATGATTTTTTTCATTTTTTGTAGTACTTTCAATATTTCGATTCGGCTATCTTGTTCCATCTTACTTATATGTCTTGTTCTACCCTTATTTTTAAGGTTCTTTCTGTGATTTTCATAAGTTTTTCTTTCTCTAACCCTCTTTCCATGAATATTTTTACTCATCATTTCCTGTATTCTTAGCTGATTCCAACCATTTCCTTCCCTATCTTGTATGGTTGTTATTCATATCTTTCTCATTTCCTCCTTTAAACATATTTTCGGAAGTCTTTTGTCATCCATTTCAGCGATCTTTCCTATGTAATTTGTCACCCTCTTTATCGTTTCAAAATATAAGCCTTCTACCCCTGCCTCCATTTTCCATGCGTAATCTGGTGTATTCATGTTGATACCTAGTGCCATCTTGACTACCTTTGCTTGAATTGTTTCCATATTTTCTTGCGGTGTCCAGCCCTATAACTTCGATTCATATAGACATCCCGCTCTCCCCATTGAATTAACTATTAGCAGTCTTCTTTCCAGTGTATTAAGTCTTGCTCTCTTCATTAAACCCCATGTGCTATTCACCGACCTCTGCGCTTTTTGCTTTATTTTCTTTATATGTGCTCCGTATCCACCCTTCATAGTAAACCAAAATCCTAAATACTTGTATTCCTTTATTACTTCCATTTTTTTTCCTTTGTAACTCCATTTTGCATCTCTCTTTAACCTTCCTTCCCGTCTTATCATTATTATATTTGTCTTGTTTACGTTTAGCTCCATTCCATTTCTCTCATTAAATCCTTGCATGCTATTGAGCATTTCTTGTAATCCCTCCTTGGTACCAATAATCGTACTATGTCGTCGGTAAACTTTAATCCATAAACTTTTTGGTTTCCAATTACTGTTCTCCCTTCCTTTCGATCAGTCCACATTTTATCTAAGTCATTTAAATAGATATTAAACAGAGTCGGACTTAACGAGCAGCCTTGCTTAACCTCTTTCATGGTTTTGAACTCCTTTGAAATCCTTTTGTCCATTATCACTTCGCATGTTGATTCTCTGTATATCTCGTTTAATATCCTTAACATTTTTCCAGATACCCCTTCCTTTTCCAGTTTCCTCATCAGAATTTTTCTGTCCACCGAATCGAAGGCTCTCTTGAAGTCAATGAATGCAAATGTATGTTTTCTCAATCTCTCTTGATTTTATTCTCTATTATGCTGTTTAAGGTGAAAATATGATCCCTCGTTCTTCTTTCCATCTTGAATCCTGCCTCACTCTCTCCTAGTATGCCTTCCTCTTCTATCTAGAATTTAAGTCTGTCATTTAAAATTCCTGCAAAAATCTTGTAACCCACATCTAACAGTGATACCCTCTTTAATTCTCCGCTTTATTTTCCTCGCCAGCTTTGTAAATTGGAAAAATGCGGGCTTTTTTCCATTCCTCAGGTATGGTCCCGGTAACCTATATCACGTTCAATGTTTCTGTTAATTCTGTCAGCTAACCTTCCGTCATATTTTTATAGAACTCTCCGAGAATTCCATCCTTTCCCGCGGCTTTATCTTTTCTAATGCCCTTTATAACCCTCTCTACCTCTTCTCTAATTATCACTTTATTCATAACGCTCTGGTCGCACCAGGGCCTCTTTTCATCTTCCTCTCTTCTTTCTTCTTTTCCTTCCGTGTCCGCTTCTAGCTCCTCTTCAAGGTCCCTGCGTTCTAATCTTTCTTCTTCCACTAGACTAAAATGCTTCAACCATTCCTCCTCAGAGATCCTGGAGCTCTTCTTACTTTTTCTTTTTCTAAAGCTTTTCAATGTTTCCCGAAAATATGTTCCTTTCCTACTTTCTTCGAGCCTTGCCCACTTTTCTTCCGCTAATTCCTTTTTCTTCTTGTTTTCCAGCTCTCTTAGCATTCTCCTTCCCTCATTATATTTTTCTCTGTCCTTATCTTCTTTTAACAGTAGGTATTTGTTAATTTTTTTCAGACTCGTCTGCTCATTTCCTTGTATTCCATGTCCTTCCATTCTCTTTTCTCTACAGTTTCTCTCGTCTTATTCTTTATCACTCTTGGTAGTCCTAGTTTTTCTGCTATATCCAGTAAACTCTATTTATCCTTTTCCGTTTTCCTTCTTTATTTTCATGTTCCAATCCTTCTATCTCTTCTTCAATTCTTCGCTGTACTCCGTTTTCTTTCCTTCTTCCCATACTATCCTCGTTGCTACTCTGTTCATTATCTTCTTCATCCACCTCCTCCTCTGCTTCAGAGTTTCCCTCTGTTCCTGCGTTAATCTCAAATGAAATGGATAGGTGGTCCGATACTAGGCTTCCCTCTATTTTCATCCTTTCCACTATATCTCCTGTTGCATCTTGCCTTGCAACGATATAGTCGAGAGTAGCGTTGCATCATATGTTGTCTCTCCTTTCCAGTCGCTTTCAGTGTTCCCATTTCTTATTAACCCCCTAGCTCCTCACAAAGTTCTAACATTCTCTCTCCTTCTTTGTGTCTTATTTTATCCTGTGATCTTCTTCTCCTGCCGTTGCTTTCTTCTTCCTTCCCCTCCCCCACTCTTGCGTTGAAGTCCCCAATTATCAGTAGGCCGTTTGCTTTATCTTCTCTTTAGTACTTATTTAGTACGTTCCTCTAGTACTTATTCCAGCTCTCTTCTCATTTTATTGAATCCTTCGTTGATATACACTGCTACTAAGTCACATATTCTTTCATCCGAGATTCTTATTCCTTCAGCAATCACTCGAAATTTCAATTTCTTCATTTTAACCCCTGCAGCTATCCATTTCTTAATTTCAATTAGAACTCCTCCGCTTGCTCTCCCTCTTCCTTTAGATTTTACTACCGCTTTTCCTTCCCATTTATGCTCCTCTCCAATATTTTTCATGAAACTTTGCATTTTTTTCTCTTCTAGCTATGTCTCTTGTAATATTATGATGTCATATTCCTTGATAATGCTCCATTCTTTCCATATGTTTTTTGATCCAGCACTATTCCAGTCAATTCCTGTAATCTTCTTTTACTTCCCTCCTTTGTTCCCTCTGTTACTTTTGCTACCCTCTTTTTTCCACTCTCATCATACCCCCTCTCTTTCTCTCCATAAATACCGGGTCCCCTCCACTATTATTTTTTAGTAGCCAGCTACTGCATTTCTTCCTCTTATCCTTTCCTCCTTCTCAACTGTGCCTATCCACTCCTGAATTACTCATTCCCTTGCTGTAAGGTCGTTTTCTATCCTAATGGTCATTCTCTTCACCTTGTATCTATTTTTAATTATATCTAACTTGTCTTGTAGCATGTACAATGTCAGAACCATCCCTTCTCTAGTGGTTTCTGATCTGTAAATCTTGATTGGAATTTTTAAGAGCGTCTCCAATTCTTTATATCTAGCTTACGCTTCCTTGCCCCTCCAGCTCATCATTCCTCTCACTAATATGTTATTTTTCTTCGCTACTCTTTTCCTCCTTTCATATTCTTGTTCCGTCTCCGACATCCTATACTATTTGATCTTGAAACTTTCCGTCTTCTGTTCCTCCCATGTTGGTGCTACCACTCTTCTTTCGGGTTGATCATTCTTTATCCTACTTTCTTCTGATTGCAGTCTACGTATTCCCTCCTCGGAATCCCTCTATGTATTGTAACGGTCCTGTCTGATTGGTCTCCTATTTTCCTCTGCAAAACGGCAACCCGTCACACACGAGACAATTAGAGAAAAGCGGTAATTGAGCGTAGGCGCTTTTCACACGTATATGCAAATGTGTTAGGGCAACTCTGCAAAAACATTACCATATAAGGAGCGTGACGTCACGACCGTGGGAAAATTTATTGTTTACAACAGAAAAACGTCAATTATAAAGTTTTTTAAACGAACAAAAGTATTTCTTAGTTAAATTTGATGCGCTGATTCTGAATTTCATGTTGATATAACTCTCAAATCGATATTTGTTAGTCAAATCTAATCTACAAGTTAACATTGTTAGTTATTTAGCAATAAACAATGATATTGTTATTTCGAGCATACGATTACAATCTCGACGTATTGAAACAGAAAAGCAAGAATTTGACACTTTGATAACTAATTACTCATTAAGTTATCAATAAATAAATAATTTATAATTTTTTTAAACAATTAAAATAACACGGTTAGATAGCAAATCGATTATACGTATCTGTAAAATTGATGATTATGATTGTTACTAATTTGCTGATTTTTAAACGGCTAAAAAAGAAATTTGCAAATCTGTTTTTTAATTATTATTCAAAATTAGAGAGCAACATTAATCATCTTTTATATGGATAACAATCTTCTAACCACAAGCGATTTTTCCATGTAAAAATTTTCCATAATTTTATTGTAAAAATGGCGTAATTTGATTATTAAATTGTATAGCTTATAACTTTAAGAGGCGATTTTTCCTAGAGATGCAATTTATGTTAAAAAATTCATCTTTTCCAGTTTAATTTTTTAAATCGCATAATTGTAATTTCGATCGAGCCATTTTGCGATAAAACGTGTACAAAATTTGCGTCAAAGACAAAAATAGCGTTGTAGGGGCTACCAAGCGTAGAAAGGAGCCCATTTCGCATGTATAAATTCGCTCGTCGCTGCGGCAAAAGGACTCACTTTCCTACCTTGCTTAGCAGCGCGAGCACTGTGTAGAAATAAAGCTTCAGCTATTTCCTGAGACGAATTTCTTTTCAGTGGTTAGCCTGTTGAACTCCTTTCCTACTGATCTCTAAGAGCTCAACTCATGAGACTATCTCTCTCATGAGAAAAAAGCAGCCTTAGAGATCTTCCCTCCTGAAACATATCTATTGTTGAGAAGTCAAATTGAGTAGTAATTGCGGCGCTGTCGGGCCTCTCCCCGATAGATGCGATTGCTATTAATTGCACTTCGAAGCAGCTCATCGAGTTGGCAAGCCTCGTGGTTTGCCACTCGAAAGATTTTCCTTTGATTATTTAGATTGCGCGCGTGTCAACTTCTTGCTTTTCTCGGAGACGTTATTGCGAATTTAATGTAAAGAGTCCGAACTAGTATTTTAATAACGCGAGATACATTCAAACGTTACAGTATATTCCCTTTCATTATATACTTTCTTTGCACCTGCATCTTCATCATCTTCATTCCTTCTACTTGGTTCCTCACTTTCTGTTGACTCCTCTCTTCCACATTGGTTTCTCTGTCCCTCTCTTTTCAGTTTGTCGATGCTCTCTTGTAAATTATTTATTTTAGAATCTTTCTTGATTAGTTCCCCCAAAATTTCTTCAAATCTAATTTCCCAAATTCTTTCAATAATTCTCACTTCCTCTCCATGCTTTTTTTCATTACTTTCTATCATCCCCTCTAGCAATCTTATTTTTCTTTCCATTTCATTTTTGAATTTTTCCATGTCATCACTTACTTCCTTTTTTCTTCTTTCTCTTGTAATCCTCTCCTCTTTACCCGTCTCACTCGTTCCGTCTTTTTTCCATAACCTCTCCTCGTCCCAGCATTTAACTGTAGTTCCTCCATCCATAAAGGTTTCTTCCTTATTTGCATCGCAGCAATTGACGGGTTCTCTCTCTTTCTTCTCACTCTTATCCGCGTTCGGTATCTCCATCAATTTCTCCTCTTCCTTATCGACCTCTTCTCTCCTTTGTGTTCTTTCTTCTCCTTTGTTCTCTCCCCCTCTATGCTTCCTTCTTTAACTTGCTTTTCTTTGTCTTTCCCCCTTGACTCCTCCCCCTCACTTTTTTGTTTTGACATAAATTTCTTTATTCCTGTTTCTTGATGCAAACCTTCGTTTGATTGTCCTCTTTTCGATGGCCTTCTTCTTCTTCTCTTCGAATCCGTCTCATGACACATTCTTCTTTCTTCTCTCCTACTTTTGCTGTGAATTTCTCCTTCGCACCTAATCTCACTGACGCCTCTTTTTTTCTTCCTGTTGCTTTCCTCTAACCATTTTTCTTTGGCGCACTTTCACTTTCTTCTCTTCATTCATATAATAATTTCCTTTTCTGCTGCTTTTCACTCAAAACCTTGATTTATTTCCATCTGAACTTTGATTTATTCGTGTGCTGCATTACAATGCACTTTCTAGCGTTCCAGCGTCCAACCGAAAGTCGACTCTGTGATATTAATATATTTCATCCTAGTGATATACGCACGAAAATGCCAAGTGAAATAACGCGTCATCATGGCGTTTAATCCTCGTGCGTACAAGAGGTACCATGATCGCGATAATATAATCAATCTACATCACACATCTGCATTAGGTGGTCATTCAAGCATAAATAGAACATTAAACCGCATTAAAGATAAATATTCCTGGAAAAACATGAAAATGGATATTGGAAATCGAATAAAAAATTGTGAGGATTGCCAAAGAAATAAATTAAAAATAGTAAAACCTAGACAACCCAAGATTATCACAGATATACCTATCAGGACATTTGACAAAATAGCTATAGACATAGTGGGTTCATTGAACATAACAAAAAATAATAATAAGTACATATTAACAATTCAAGATCAATTTTCAAAATACCTCGTCGTAAGCTCAGTATCTGACCAGACAGCCGAATCAGTAGCTGACGCATTCATAAAAAAATATATATGTACATTTAGCTTTCCAAAAATAGTCTTAACAGATAGAGGTACAAACTTACAAGCAAATTACTAAAAGCAATTGTAAAATGATTAAAATTTTCAAAAATTAAAACAACAGCATTTTCACCCCCATCAAATGGTTCATTAGAAAAAGCCCATCATCCATTATGTGAATACCTAAGAAATTTCACTTCAAAGAAAATAGAATAGGATAATCTATTAGAATTAGCACAATTCTATTATAACACTAGTGTACACAGTGCACATAAATTCACGCCACATGAGCTAGTTTTTGCTTACTCTCCGAGATTACCCTCAAGTGAACCTATTAAAGTATATGAACAATTACCTACATTCAATAACTATATTGCTAACTTAATAAAAACCATGAAAGAAATTTCTGACATAGCACATGATAATATTATATTCGCAAAAGAAAAATCAAAAACATATTACGATCAATTTATCAATCCGCAAAATTTCAAAATAGGCGATTTAGTTATGTTAATAAAAGATCAAAAACCAGGAAAATTAGAAAAAAATCAAACTTTAGGACCATATGAAGTCCTAGACGTAACAAATAAAAATAATATTACAATAAACAAACAAGGAAAACCATAAACAGTCCAGGCGAACAAACTATTTATTCATAAAAAGAAAAATTAACACATTTTTTTTTGTTTTACGAAGATAAACATCATCACCATCATAATTTTAACCATTTCACTTCTCAAACTAAGCAATGCAATCATTGGCTATGATTGTGGAACCACCACACCAAATATCACAACAATTTCACTTCTTGTCTCTGGAGAATGCGATTTTCACAACACTCAAGTGAACGGTTCAGCAGTAACCATAGAATTAATTCAAATAGCGAATTTTCGAAAAGTACAAATTACTCAATTTAAAATTGAAATTCACCGCACGATTTTCGATTGTGGATACTTCGGTTATCTCATTCCAGTACCAAATGCAGAATCACAATACATTGAAGACATAAGTCATGAACATTGTAAAAATATTCACGACACAGGTATAATCAGTTACGATAATTACGATAACACACACATCATAGCCAATCTAAACATAAGCACCACAACGACTAAAGATAAGGCGTAGACTTCGCAGGCCGCGGTCAAGGACGATTCTGGTCAGGCATAACCTACACTGATAATTTCAGCTCCTAAAGCAACGTATTGGTTCAAGGTACAATAAAAATTACACTCATACAAAATAAAGCTAAAGTAAGTCTAAGCATCGATAAAATTAGACTAAGTTCGGGCGTTGTTTGAGACGAAAAAAATTGTATGGATATGGAAAATGGCCATAACTTTTGGGAAACTTTACCAAAAGGAGAATGCTTCACAAATACATACAATATCCTATTTAAAGGTATGCCAACTAAGTATTCCAGCAGTGATAATCATGAAATAGTTTACGCGATACACTCTAACGAGGTAACATTCGCATTTTTAATAAAAAACACAGTAGTACAGTGTAACCGGGAATTCATTAGAACCGAACATCTAGAATTACTTATTGTGGAGATACAAAGCAACCTAAATAAATATTTCTATAACAATGATATTACTAGAAAGGAAAACGAAGTAAATCGTAATCTATTTACACATATAAACTCCAAATTTGTGTTTGTTGAAAGACATTTAAAAAGCCAATCAAATAATTTATACATTAACTTAATAACAGATATGACGGCAGGCCATAATTTAGTTTTTTTTTAATCTTAATTAATGAATGAAAATCGGGAGTAGGTTTCGACTCGTGGAAGAGAGTGGACGTGTCTTGTCTGTGAGTGCGAGGTTTGGTGAGAAAGTTAAAGAGGAAAAGTGTTTGAGGAGAGAGATAGAGGTGCAAAGAGGGTGGAGGCGGAAGAGAAACAGAGTAGAGAGAGAGGCTTGGAGAAAAGCAGGAAAAAACAGAGAGAAATGAATAAAGAAAAAAGAAAAGTTGAGGTTAAGAGAGAAAATCAGGAAGCGGGAAAGGCAGGTAGAGAGGAGGGGCGGTAAGAAGTAAAGGTGGAGACAGAAAAGGTAAGACAGGGAATAAAGGTAGGATCACGAGCAGAATTAGAGAGACGAATTAAGGCGTACGGGTTAGTCATGGAAAGATTTGTGACAACAGAAAAATTAAGAGATAAGGGTGGAAGGATGGATAAGAAAGGCCCAGAGGAGAAAAAGAAGAAAAGAGTAAAGGTGGTAAGGGGGAGAGAGAGAGCGGAGAGGGGCTGAGGGAGAATATTAGAGGAGAAATGAGAGAGGCAAAAAGATACAAGGGTGAAAGTGAGGGGAGCTAGATGGAAAGGAAGGGGGGAGAGGAATTGGATAACACGATAAGAGAAGCGGAAAAAAGTAGTGGTGCACAAGATATAATGGAAAAGATACGGGCAGATATAAGAGAATTAAGAGAGACATGGGAGGAAGAAAGGAGAGAATGGACAGAAATGTTTAAAAAAATAATGGAAAGAATGGAGGCAGAGGGGAAAAGAAAAGACGAAAGATGGGAGAAAGAAATCGGGAAAGTTAGGAGAGAACAAGAGAGAGAGAGAGAAGAAAGAAAAAACGAGACGAAAAAAGAAAGGGAAAAAGACCTTAGAGAAAAGTAACTGCAGGAAAAATGGGGAGAGAGGATGAACTAGTTGGAAGAAGCGTGCGTGAAACTAAAAGAAAGTATAGAATGAGGAAACGAGAAGGAAAAAACGGAACAGAAGTAGACAATAAGGAAGAAATAGAGTATATTAGATGGATAGAGAAAGTAGGATAAACAATATAATAGTGACAGACTTAGAGGGTGGGTTAAGATGGGAAAAGAAGGGAGAGGCAGAGGACTGGTTAAAGGAGGAACTAGAAATCGAAAGGGGAGATAGTGAATCTGAGAAGAATATGAGGGATAGCGGGAAGGGTCGATCGGAGAGAAACAGGAACAAAGATGTGACAAATTAGATGCGCTTCATAGAAACAAAAAGATGGAATTATGAAGAGGAAAAAGAAGCTAATACAGAAAAAAAAGATCTATATAGATCAGGACTGGACGTGGTAGCAGAGGAAAATAACAGGAAGTAAGAAGGAAAGCGAGAGAAATAAAAAGTAAAGGTAAAGAGGTAAAAATGTAGCATAACGGGGTGAGGTCAGAGGAAGAAGAATGGTGGTGGAGCGAGAAAGAGGGAAAAACGGTAGGAAAAAGGGCGGAAGGGTTTCGAAAACAATAGGGAAAAAGAGAGAGAGAGAGGAGGCAAGGGAGAGAGAGGGAAGAAAGGCATAAAGATACTATTCTGGAACGTGGCGGGGGATCGGAGCAGGGAGGAATAGGGCTGGGAATATGTTAGGGAATTCGATATAAAAGGGCTAACGGAGACTTGGGTGAAGAGCCAAGAGGTAAAAACTGGTGTGGAGAAGCAACTGAAAGGGTATAGAGTGGAGAGAATATAGAGTGGAGAGCCTCAAGAAGAGAAGGAAGAAGAGGGAGAGAAGTAAGAAGAGGAATAATGGCGGTAAGAGAGAGGAAAGGAATGAGTAAGGTTGAATGGAAGAAAGAAAGGACAAGTGAGGTAATAGCAGGAGAATTAAAGATCGCAGAGAGGAAATACATGACAGCAACGGTGTATAAGCAACATGAGAAAGAGGAACTGTGAATACCTAAGAGAAGAGATAGAGAAAAACAGAGGAAAAACAATAATTATAAGGAGACTTCAACGCAAGAACAGGAAATGAAGGGAGAAAATGGAAGACAGAAGAAAACCTACAAAAAATAAAGGCCAAGAATAAAACGTTAAAATCTGAGGGAGAAGAAATGATAAAATGGCTACGAGAAATGGGTTTAGTGATAACGAATGAGAGAAAAGAAGGAGATGAAGAGGGAGAAATAACATATACGAGGTGTGATCAAAAAGTAATATTATAGCTAATCAAGTCATTGACTCCATACCTATCGATGAAAATAATACCATGAACTTCTTTATCTCAGTATAATATTTTTCTAAATTTGCAATTCGTAAATGTACCGACGTCAAATGCAGATGGAAATCATCCATAGGACGGTAATATATGCATAGTGTGATGGGTCAAGCCATTTTTGAAATGCCGAATTTCAATATAAACCTTTGACATTCGATATGGTTTTAAAAGTTGATCAATCTCGTTCTTTATATCCATTAATCTTACATCTACCTCGTGGTAGATCATGATTTGCCGAACGTTAGATAATCTCGGTTAGCAGATATTATCTGTCACGAGAAGCAGAGAGAGTCAATTGCTGACCAAGTGATAGGCCTGAACATGTAAAAACTATTCAAGTTATTGACCCTATACCTCTCGTTGAAAATAATACTATGTACTAGTTTATTTTAGAGATTTTTTTTAATTGGCAATTCATTAATTTACCGTCGTCGAATGTAGATAGAATCGAGTTTTCTCAGTTTCCAGGAAATTTCCCTAGGGATTTGGGAACTCGACTTTGTTTACGGAACATTATAGCATTCCGACTATTGGAAAATAATTAAAGACTTTTTCAACGAGTTAACAACTTTCAATATAATGTAAATACGTTGTACCACCTTAATATGGAATACCACTATGTGCATTCAGCGCCTTTTTTCGGACTTACTGATGGATGGTATTCATAGTGTTTCCTGCAGTGTGAAACTCACAGATGATGAGATAATACAACGGTTAATAATAGATTTGCTTCGAGTGTCAATATCCTTGAACGTATTTTGCATACTTACCATCTCAGCAGATAACACCATAAAATGCATTTAGCGACTGCAACGACTATGATTCTGTTTCTTATAGCATTCTGACTAGTGGAAAATAATTAGAGATTTTTTTTAGTGAGTTAGTAACTTTCAAGTTAATGTAAATACGTACCTCCTTAGTACGTAATACGATGTATGCATTCAGGTACTCCTTTGATATGAGATTGTCATTAATTATTCACAACAGTTAATAATAGCATTAATGATACATTATAATATGAAGCAAAAAATTGTTCTTAATTCAAGAAATAATCATCAAGTTGATTTGGTTTACGATTTTGTTTGTTTTTGTTGATTGGAATAATATGCATACTAAAATTTAAAGTCGTCTAGTGCTATCATAAATATATAGGATATATATATATATTAAGCGTTATAAGCTCGCTAAAAAATTTATTTTGATATATTTTGGGTTCTGGTGGTCTAATATAGCTTAGTTTACACAAGTATATGTTTCGTATAAAAATCGTTAAAAGCATGTACTGACACATACACACACACACACGCGCGAATTGTAAACTATACTAAGATTACTAAAATAATATTAAATAATATTAAATATTGTTAATACGTAATATACTGTCTTGATTCCCTTATAGATTTCTTAAATGATAAAATTTGTAATAATGGAAAAAAGGGTACAGAATTTTGAATTTTAACTCAGAACATACGAGGTGTGTTCAAAAAGTAAGGTGACTTTGTATTTTTAAGAAAAAATATTTATTTATTCATCAATTTTTATTTTATCTCCTTCAAAGTAATAATCCCCTCGGATATAATGCACTTGTGCCAACGCTTTTTCTAATCCTCAAAGCATTTCAAAAAATCATTTTTTGTGATCTTATTTAGTTCATCCTTCGATGCCGTCTTTATCTCCTCAATCGTGGCAAAACGCCGTCCTTTCATGGTCCTCTTCAGTTTTGGGAACAAGAAGAAGTCACAGGGGGCCAGATCTGGGGAATACGGTGCCTGTGCCATCGTTACTGTGTTGGTTTTAGCCAAAAATTCGCGCACAAGCAACGATATGTGAGCAGGGGCGTTATCATGGTGCAAAAGCCAATTTTTATTTTTCTACAAATTCGGACGTTTCTGGCGGATTACTTCGCGCAAATTGCGCATAACTTGCAGGTAATATTCCTTATTTACTGTTCTACCCTGTGGCAAGAACTCATGATGCACCACGCCCCTGCAGTCAAAGAAAACTGTAAGCAAAACCTTTACATTTGATCGAACTTGGCGTGCTTTTTTTGGTCTTGGTGATCCAGAATGCCTCCACTGGGACGATTGAGTCTTAGTCTCGACGTCATAACCGTATACCCATGTTTCGTCACCTGAAATAACCCTGTTGAGTAAATCTGAATCATCGTTGACGTCATTCAGTAGCTCTTGGGCGATGCTCATGCGACGTTTCTTTTGGTCGAAATTGAGCAATTTCGGACAAACTTCGCTGACACACGTCTCATGTCTAAAACACTCGTCAAAATTGATTGGCACGAACCAAATAAGATACCAATATAATCAGCAATTTCTCTAATGGTAATTCGACGATTTCCCAACACTATTTTCTTCACTTCTTCAACATTCTCATCAGTTGTTGATGTGCTGGGGCGTCCAGAACGAGGTTCGTCGTCGGTGTCTTCTCGGCCTTCTTGGAAGAGTTTATACCACTTGTAAATATTTTTTTGGCTTAAAGTAGACTAACCGTATGCCACTTTCAGCATTTCAAGTGTTTTGGAACATTTGATTCCATTTTTCACACAAAATTTAATGCAAACTCTTTAATCCATGTTTTTAGACAGCAGCAAATCGTGGAGCACACAAAACACTTCTAACCTTGATGCCTCTCACAAACAAACCAAACATACTACAAAGCTGAAATTTGGAACGTATGTTCTAGACGAGTGTACCGACATAAACAAATAAAAAAGTCGAAGATCGAACGGACGTAGCCCGCTAAATTTCAAAATTCACCTTACTTTTTGATCATACCTCGTATAGGAGCGAGAGGAATGTAAACGATAGATTATGTAGTGGGTAACGAGGAAGGTGATGAGGCAATAAAAAGGGTTTAAATAAAAGAGAGGTTAAAGTCGGATCACTTTCCAGTAGAAGTGGAATTGGGAGACAAAATAGCAGAAGAAAGAAAAGAAGAGGAAGAACGAATGATAGACGATTAGAGCGAAGAAGGTATGAAAGTATCAGAGATTGATAGACGCACTAGAGGGAACAGAAAAATGGAAACAGATAAGAAATAGAGTCAGGAACGCAGTCGTAAAAAAGAAGATAAGGAAAAAAAAGGATCGAAAAAAAGCTGGTGCACAGAAGGCTGTACGATGAAAAGGGCTAGGGTGATGGCAGAGTTAAATAAGGTAAGAAGAGGGGAAGGAGACAGAGGCAAATACCTACAAGCAAATAGAGAATACAGAGAGGAAATAAGAAAAGCGAAAGAAGCTGAGGGGAAAAGAGTGGCAGAAGAAATAAGAAAAGATAAGACAAGAAGAAAATTCTGAGCTAAAGTGAATTTCAATAGGAAGAAAAGAATTAGATTAGATGTAAACATAGGAAAAGAAGAATGGTTAAAGCACTTCAAGGAACAACTGGGAGAGAAAGAAAAGGAAGAAAGCAAAGGAGAAGAAATGGAAGACAGCGAAGGAGAGGAAGGTGAAGAAATCAAAGTAAAAGAAGCAAAAGAGGTTATAAGAAAAATGAAAAAGAAAAAGGCGACAAGAGAAGATGGTATAGCAAATGATGCGTGGAAGGAAGGCACGGAAGGCTTGTTAAAAGATATGACAAAATGCTTCAATGGAATATGGAACGGAGAAATATACCCGGAAGAATGGAGGAAGGGTATAGTAGTACCAATGTATAAGAAAGGGAGGAAAGAAGAAGTAAAAAACTACAGAGGAATAACGCTGATGGACACGGGATATAAAATATATGCGGAAATACTGAGGAATAAGCTGGAAATAGAAGTAGATGCAAAAAAAAACGCTAAGCGATACGCAGATGGGATTCAGAAAGAAAAGAGGAACAATAGGCGCAATATATATATTAAAAACAATAATAGTGAAGGAAATAAGAAGAAAAGGAGGAAAACTGTATGTATTCTTTGCCAACATTAAGGCCGCTTTTGACAAGATAAAGAGGAAGAAAATATTATGAAATTAATATGAAAGATTATGGGTAATTATGAAAGAGAAAGGGATAAATGGGAAAATCAGGAAAAGAATAGATGAAATATATAAGAAAACAGGGAGTAAGGTTAAACTTGGAGGAAAAATAATTAGGGAGTGTGAGACTTACAAAAGCGTAAGGCAAGGGTATCTTTTGAGTACCACGCTATTTAATCTTGCCTTCGCCGACCTGGGAGTTAAGATCAAACAAGTACAAGAAGTAGGGGTACTGATAAGAAGGAAGAAAATATGGACATTAGGATATACAGATGATATAGTGATGATGGTAAAGACTACGAGTGGAATGTAAGCGATGGTGACAAAATTAACAAGATACCTGGAAGAAAGGAGATTAGAGCTAAACGTATGAAAATCAACGATGATGAAATGTAGGAGAGGAGGAGGAAGGGGGAAGGAAGAAGAATTCGAAAGGGAAGGTGAGAAGATAGAGATGGTTAAAGAGTACAACTACTTGGAATATGTGATAAGCATAAATAACGAAAATAAAGAGCAGATAAAGAGGGTAGAAGGGAAAATAAATATGGGTCTCGGAAGACTATGGGGGCTAGGGGAAAAGCTATTTAGAGAAAATTGGAAGTTAATAATGAACCTGTTCGACGTAATGGCGAAAAACGTGATTATGTATGGAGTAGATATCTGGGGATGGAAGAGATATGAAGAAATAGAGAGACTACAACTAAAATACATAAATTGGGTATTGGAATTAGATAGAAACACGCCAAGTTACTTAATACGATGGGAAAGAGGTAGACAAGAAATGAAAGAAACAGCATTAGAAAGAGCAATGAGGTATGAAAACAAAATAAGAGAAGAAAGAGATGGCTCAATAGAAAAAGAAGCATGGAGAGAACTAAAAAAAAGGGAAAGAAATGAAAAAGATAAAAAGGGTAAGAAGAAGGAGAGAGAGGAAAGGCTAGAAAAAAGTAAAATATATAGAGAGAGGGAAGACGGAGACGAAATGAGAGAAGAGTTTTGGGAAGAAATAAGAGAAGAGCTAAAGAAAAAAGAAGAAAAAGAACTAGAGGAAAGGAAATTCAAGGAGAGGGAAGAATAAAAGGCCTACAAATAAGGGAAAGGTTTAGGTCAGGTAATGAAACGAGAGGAAGCAGTTATTCGGAAAAAGAGGAAAATAAGTGATGCAGAATGTGTATGAAAGAGGAAGAAAATTGGAAGCATATAGTAGAAAATATGAAAAAAGTAAAAAGGAAGGGGAAGAATGGGAAAAAATAATAATAGGAGGCAAAGAAAAGATAGCGTGGATGATGGAGCAAAAATGGAAAAGAAGAAGTATCGAAGAAGAGAAAGAAAAAGGAAAGCAAGAAGACAAATTATAATATACTAAGAAAAAAAAGTTACACTGAGGAAATGAAAGGCAGAGGGAGCAATAGGAAATGAGAAAAACGTGTCAAAGCCCTAATAAGAAGAAAGACAGGTGAAATGATTAGCAAGAAAGAGAGCAAAAGCAAAAGAAAGGCAAAGGTGAAAAGGCAAAAGAAAGTAGCAAAGGAAGTAGTCGAAAAGAAAATAAGCAAGAAAGAGAAAAACAGAAGAGCGGAAAAGGCAGATCTTGGAGACAGAGAGGAAGAGAAGGTTAAGCAAGAGAAAAACGGGAAGAAAAGCTGAACAGACAGGCGTTGAAGACAAAGACACAAGATTTGCAGACACACCTACATACGTACACATATACACAAAACACACACACGTACGCACATACACACACAAAACACGTACATTAGCAACTACACAAACTGGACACGAGACCCAAATAGTGAAGCAGGAAATGTAAACCAAATGTAACATAAGTTGTAAATAAATGTATATACGAGGTCTATCCGGAAAGTATCGGGCCTACGTTTATATCTTCGCGCCATAGTGTTCGAGCGACCTCTACCGGACAGAAACGTCAACAGTAAAGCTTCACGAATCTATTGGTTACTTACTGACACCTGCCGGACGTATAGTTCATGCCCAGCATGTCTTTGTTTACAGTGCCTTTTTCACGTTCGTCGGATTTTGATATTATCAAAAATGATTGAAAAACAAGATGAACGAATTTGCATCAAATTTTGTTTTCAACTCGGAAAAACGAGTTCGGAAACTATTGAAACGATGCAAAAGGCCTTCGCAAGCGAGTGTATGAGCAAAACACGAATAAGAGAGTGGTATAAACGGTTCAAGGATGGTCACACTTCTGTCGATAGTGATTCTTGTTCCGGCCGACCTTCGACGACTAAAACCGCAGATAATATTGAGCGGGTGCGACTTGCAATCGAACAAGATCGTCGTATGACTGTGCGAGAACTTGAAGAAGACCTTGGGATACTAAAAACTATCATTTCAGAAATTTCAACCGAAAATTTAGGAATGAAACGCGTGTGTGTGAAATTCATCCCAAAATTGCTCACAGCAGAGCAGAAGAACATTCGCTTAGAAATCGCTCTGTACAATCTGGAAATGGTCAATAATGATGATAATGTGCTTAGTTATTACAGGTAATGAATCATGGGTTTATGGTTATGATCCTGAAACAAAACAACAATCTTTACAGTGGAAGCATTCTGAATCGCCAAGACCAAAAAATGCACGTCAAAGTCGGAGCAATGTTAAGTCAATGTTGATTGTTTTTTTCGATTGTGAAGGTGTTGTACATCATGAATATGCACCAACAGGTCAGACAATCAATAAAGAATACTACGTTCAAATTTTAAAACTTTTGCGTGATGCAGTAAGAAGAAAACGGCCGCACTTTTGGGAAAGTGGTGACTGGCTTCTCCATCACGATAATGCGCCAGCGCATTCATCCAATCTTGTGCAACAGTTTTTGAGCAAATACAATATTGCATTGCTTTGACAACGTCCATACAGTTCCGACATAGCCCCTTGTGACTTTTGGCTGTTTCCAAAACTAAAAGAACCACTCAAAGGATACCGATTCGATGACAAAATAACGGTTGAAAACAATGCGACGAGTGTACTTAAGGCTATCCCTAAAAGTGAGTTCCAGGACTGTTTTGAAAAGTGGAAACATTGATGGAATAGTGTTATTCAATCAAGTGGGGATTACTTTGAAGGATGCCACCCACCAGATGATAAAGAATAATGCTAGCACGAAAATATAAAGGTAGGCCCGATACTTTCCGGACAGAACTCGTATATATATTAATGAATAAAAATCTATATTAAGATCATAATGAGAATCTTCAAGATATATAAAAAGAGCAGGATTGAGAGTCGCTACTAATAAAATTTCCCATGAGAAAAGCACGTCTGGCATAAGGTGTTCATATAAAATCTGATAGTGGTCGAAATTTGTGTACTTGGCTTTACAATCGCTGCCTTATCCTGCTTTGTCGAACACGGTGGGTCTGAGCGACATTTAAATAAAAGTGAAAGCAGGTTCCAATTTTTTTGCATATTTCGGTAAAAATACTAATAATTAGAAGATCCCAGAAAGAATTAAAAAAAATCCCTGAGCCCTTTTTGAAAAAATCGATTTTTAAAAATTTTTATCAAACAAAAAAAATAAAAAAATAATTTTGGTTGTGGTTGATGGTATTAATAAATAAATCAATATTTTTTCGATATTTCCACAGATGCACATTTAATAATAAAAATTTCAACACCAGCATTTTGAAAATTAATTTTTTTTTATTTATTGACTGTTTTTACTAATTTTTATCTCTCTATTCTCCCATACAAAATCATATTAATGGAGAAACACATTTATATATAAATATCAGTGTTTATTAATAGTATACATACGATAAGGACATAGCAGTATTGTAAACATGTGTGTTTACAGCGCGCACCTGTATCTAAGGAAGTAGTAGCTAGAATAGCGTGCTCAAAAGTTTTCACAACAAAATTCTTATTGTATTTCTTATCACGAGAACACTATTACTGGCAGATTTCATTGTTGATCGGTCAATCAAGCTGGGACAACTGTGAAAACTTTTGAGCACGCTATTCTAGCTACTACTTCCTTAGATACAGGTGAGCGCTGTAAACACACATGTTTACAATACTGCTATGTCCTTATCGTATGTATACTATTAATAAACACTGATATTTATATATAAATGTGTTTCTCCATTAATATGATTTTGTATGGGAGAATAGAGAGATAAAAATTAGTAAAAACAGTCAATAAATAAAAAAAAATTAATTTTCAAAATGCTGGTGTAGAAATTTTTATTATTAAATGTGCATCTGTGGAAATATCGAAAAAATATTGATTTATTTATTAATACCATCAACCACAACCAAAATTATTTTTTTATTTTTTTTGTTTAATAAAAATTTTTAAAAATCGATTTTTTCAAAAAGGGCTCAGGGATTCTTTTTAATTCTTTCTGGGATCTTCTAATTATTAGTATTTTTACCGAAATATGCAAAAAAATTGGAACCTGCTTTCACTTTTATTTAAATGTCGCTCAGACCCACCGTGCCCACTCGCATATGTTGACAGGAGCCTACGATCATCGCGTATATATTTTGAAGCACTATTCCACCGATAAGAAGAGGAACCATAAAAATACAGTCAATCTTTTTTTCCCACCGATTTTCTATTCGTAAAAAACTTTGCAATTCACCAATGAAATCGATTAAAATGAAATTGTTAAGATCCAGAAATTTTTCTTGTTAATAGATAATTATGACTTCCTAAAACCTATAATCGAGTTCTCATTCTGAAAATAATTTTAGTCAGAAAACACTAAGAGAATATCCGTAATGTTTAATGAGTTTTAATCAATTTTGTAAGTTAATATTAAATAGTGATTGTTCTGATGCGCATCTTTTAAAGATATATTATTTATCTAGTTCAACCCTTGCAAGAACAAAATAACTAATAAATAATTTCAATAAAACAACAATAAAACCGTAATGCATTTTATAATAACTCTTAGAAGTTAATGGATTTTTCTAAATGTTTATAATAGTTAATTATTGAATTATTGTAATTTATATTTATTAAATAATCACTATGTATCGTTAAAATTAACTTAGTCTAGTACGATTTTGTGTAAGTAATTATGAACCATAGCGTCACTCTTGCTCTTGAAAGTAGCACTCCAAAAGCCATCTCTGGAGAATAAGGTCCAAGTTAAGAAAGGACCGCCCCTCTCTCTGAAAACTCATGAAAATTTTAATTGTTATCATGTCATAGGCCGGACGAAGGAGATTTCTATTCAACCACCCACTGCTTATAAAAAGCTCTATACGAGGCTGCGGGACCAGTGCTGGAGGAAACACAGAAAGATAGAAAATTTTTGAAGAATCAGTAGTGTAGTTTAGTGCCAGAGAGTACGCAGCCTAAGTAGCAAGTAATCAAATAAAATAAAAAATAAGAGAATTTCATATATGGCTATCTTTTCTTTTCTTCCTTACCTTTCCTTTTCTTTCTCTCTAGTTCCCCTTTCTTTCTAGATATTCGTTAAGCATGAGTCTGAAAAATTTTCCTTAGAGTCCCTTAAGAACACATTAAGTGAGAGTCTGGTGTATTCAATAATAATACTCAGTTATTATTTCCCGGTTCGTAGTTTAACTACACAACAATATTGCTCGTCCCGGCTTATACGTTACACGCAAGCCAAATCAGAGCAACCCTGAGCTTATGCTTACTCCAAGTGTACTTGAGAGTGACCCCCACGTCACACAGAAAAATGCGAAATTTAAAGAAAAATAATCCAAAACTTGTTATCTATTGAAACACTTTCACCAGATGAATTGGCTTACAACATTATGAAACAACCAAGCTATATAGCTAAAATATCTGGAGAAGTAGTCCACGTTATAAAATGTATACCCACAACAGAAACAATTATACATACAAATGATTGCTATGAGGTATTATAATATAATATGAGGTATTATAATTGCTATATATAATACCAGTACAACGTGAAAATGAGACATGGTTTTTGACACCAAGAACACATATTCTAATAAAAATAGGAATGAAAATTGATTGCAACTCAATAACACCTCCTTACTACAAAATCGAAAATGAATCAATAAAGTTCACACAAATACCAATAAAATCCTTACCACAAAATTAGCTGAAACCTAATACAAAATAGGATGGACTTTTGAATCAATTGAAGGCTTAGCAACAAGTGGAGTCTACTCCTAAACCGATTTAGACAAAATACAAGAAGAATTAATGTTCCATATAGAAAAAGTTTCATTACTTAATATACGAGGGTGGTCCGATAAGTACTTAGCCTCACCGCCCGATGGCGCCACTCTCGCAAAAGAAATATTCTATCACGTAGTACGACCTTCTCGATGGTTACTGTCAAGATTTCAGCCGGATCGGAGTTGTAGTTTATTTTTGAGAGCGTGTGAAAGCAAGTATGTCCGTTGATTATTGAAAAATGGAAAAAGCGCAGTATCGGTCGGTGATTCGATTCTTGTTTTTGGAACGGAAATCGCGCAGCGAAATCAAAAAGCGCTTGGATGCTGTGTACGGTGACTGTTCTCCTTCAATGGCGACCGTCAAAAATTGGTTTAACGAGTTTCAACGTTGTCGCACGTCGATTTTTGAAGAGCCACATCCAGGTGCTCCGAATCGGCTACCACGGAGGATAACGTGACAAAAATTCACAATCTCGTATTGGCAGATCGATGATTGAAGGTGCGCGAGATAGCTAAGATCGTAGGCATCTCAAAAGACCGCGTGGGTCATATCCTGCATGAAATTTTGGGCATGAGAAAGCTGTCGGCGCGATGGGTGCCGTGTTTGCTCACTCCGGACAACAAGCGCAACCGTGAGACAACTTCAGAGCAATGTCTGACGCTGTTTAAGCACAGCGCAATCCGAAGGAGTTTCTGCGTCGTTTCGTGACAGTCGACGAAACATGGATCCACTGGTATACACCAGAGACCAAGGAACAGTCAAAACAGTGGACTTTACCGGCGAAAGTGCTCCGAAGAAGGCGAAGACTACCCTATCGGCCGGAAAGATGATGGCCATCGTTTTCTGGGATTCACAAGGTATGATCTACATCGACTACCTGGAGAGGGGAAAAACGGTCACAGGGCTGTACTATGCCGAATTATTGGGCCGATTCGATGTCGAATTGCAGAAAAAAAGGCCCCATTTGGCGAAGAAAAAAAGTGCTCTTTCACCATGACAACGCACCGGTTCACACCTCCGCCGTCGCCATGGCCAAATTTGTCGAATTAGGCTACGAACTGCTGCCCCATCCACTGTATTCTCCAGATTTAGCCCCATGCGACTTCTTTTTCTTTCCAAACTTGAAAAAGTCACTATCCGGGCAGAAATTTGAGTCGAATGAGGAGGTAATCGCTGCCACGGAAGCCTCCTTTTCAGACCTCGAGGAAACGTATTTTTCAGACGGGTTAAAGAAGTTGGAGCATCGCTGGGCCAAGTGTATCGAACTAAAAGTAGACTATGTTGAAAAATAAAACGCCACTTTTCCAAAATTTTCGTTTTTCTTTTGTAGGCTAAGTACTTATCGGACCACCCTCGTATTATGAAACTTCAAACAGATTCTCTCTTTCGGTCCCGCCTGTCAAAATTTGCTGTTTCCATGTTCTCAGCTGACGTTCTGACGAAACTTGTTTATATTTACTCTGGACGGAACTTAAAGACAGTTTCTTTTTCTTACTACTTTCCCAGTATTCAGCAGCTTTTTTTTATATCCATCGTCGAGTACCGTATTTGTTACCGTACAAGTAGGTACCTCGGCATAGTCTACACCATGTATTTCTTTAAATTGATCGTCAATTACTTCTGGGTTAATATCAAAACCATCATCTAGGAAACATAAGTTCTCACTTGTCTCACATTCAATACCTGAATTCGTTTCAATGCTTTTTCTCAATATATCTTCAACATAATCGTGTAGCTGCTTCTCAGCATCGTTTAATATAGGTATGCTTTCTACAACCGCACATATGTGCAATATTTTCAGTATTTTTTGAATGACGTTGTGAATTTCAATTGCCATTCTAACACAATTTTGATATTCAAAAACGTAGATGTAAAGCAAAGTTCTATTACTAATTTACTGTAGTATGCTCATCGAATATACTTATATATACTGTAAGTGAACAAAAGATGTTTTAAAGTTGCACCACACAAACCGATATCAAATCAAGGTGCCCGAGAGTCCTCCACTGTTAGATCTTGGCTTATCACGTACGTCAACAATTGCGATTTTTATCAAGGAAACAACAGTTGTAGTTCCAATCTTGCTATTTGAACCACATGAACCGCATTCGTTGATTGTGGTTTGCACGTAATGCCACAGTTTAATTTTGTTTTGCCACGCACATACACTGCCCGTCAATCACTTTTGCCATGCTTACCTCAAAATTAGGCAAATTTGAAAGTTTCGTATCTCAGTCGGAAATCATCGTATCACAAAAAACAGCAGGGCATTTTAAAGGTAATTGCAAAAGCTTCCATTTAAGATGTGCAGAGACTTAAAAATGAAAATATATGTTTTTTACAGTAAAAAAACTGATTAAAAAAATTTCAATTTTTTTAACCTCGACTTAAATCAATGCTAATTTAGAACCAGGCGGTGGACGGTAAATCGACCAGAGGGGTTCGGAGGGTAATGTCTTTCCCTTTAAAATTAGCTCCCGCGGGGTTCTATCCGATGTTTTTTAACCGAGTTACGGCGTTTTTTGTAAAAAAATAACCTTTTTTTTCAATCCTCAATTACTTCGACTTGCGTACGTTTTGGAAAAAAATGCCAAGGAGAAAAAAGTTTGATTTTGTGCCCAAGAATACGAAAATTAAGTCAAAATAAAGAAATAGGGAAAAAAATTTTTTTCGGTGTTTTAGCGCATTAAAAAAATAAAGGAATTTAACTTTTTTTTAGGCTTAGTTTTAGTTTTTTTGTGATTTACTACGTTCCTAGACATTTTAAAACGAAGCGTAAAAAAAAAGTTAAATTCCTTTATTTTTTTAATGCGCTAAAATTTTTTTCTTTATTTCTTTATTTTGACTTTATTTTCGTATTCTTGGATACAAAATGAAACTTTTTTCTCTTTGGCATTTTTTTCCAAAATGTACGCAAGTCGAAGTAATTGAGGATTGAAAAAAAAGGTTATTTTTTTACAAAAAACGCCGTAACTCGGTTAGAAAACATCGGATGGAACCCCGCGGGGGCTAATTTTAAAGGGAAAGACATTACCCTCCGAACCCCTCTAGTCGATTTGCCGTCCACCGCCTGGTTCTAAATTGGCATTGATTTAAGTCGAGGTTAAAAAAATTAAAATTTTTTTAATCAGTTTTTTTACTGTAAAAAACACATATTTTGATTTTTAAGTATCTGCACGTCTTAAATGGAAGCTTTTGCAATTACCTTTAAAATGCCCTGCTGTTTTTTGTGATACGATGATTTCCGACCGAGATACAAAACTTTCAAGTTTGCCTAATTTTGAAGTAAGCATGGCAAAAGTGATTGACGGGCAGTGTACTCGAGTGTGTTTAAGGTGGAAAATAAGAGTAGCATTATCTCATGTCAGTATTTTTATATTGACTAAACCGCCTCACGAAATACGTACGTATACCTATTAGTATGGTAAGATCATTTTGTCTTATGAATTTTTTCGTAATAACATAATAATCGAATTTTCGTAATGGGATAGTAGTAATATTTGTTAAATATAATGATTTAAAAATGAAATTCCCCGTAGCTATTTCGAACTTCAAAAATTTGCATGATTTGGTAGTTGCATTTGCAATTTCCTACCTATACATAAATATACGTAGTTAATTAAACGTTATCTTCTACACAAAATGTGCATATGTCCTTTTATTTGAAGATACTATAAATATTTCGAAATCGATGATTATGAATGACAGGGAGCTGGATTCCGGATTTCAGAGAATTGGAATGCAGGGGTTTGGGGTTACAGCGTGGCAGGGTAACCAGCTCGAGGGTTGATGAAATTGGGGTGTAGGAGTTATGGGATACAGCGTGGCAGGGTAACCAGCTCGAGGATTAATGAAATTCGGGTGTAGGAGTACGGGGTTCGAGCGTGGCAGGGTAAGTAGCTCGAGGGTGAAGGAAATTGGGTTCGGGGTGGTAGAGGATCAGGGTAACAAATGAATGCTCTGTTCACTCTCCAATGAAGGGGTAGCAGCCCCTGGTGACGAATACTGTATACTTTTGTGTTAGATTTTAAACGGAATTTCATAAACTTCATTTCGTCTGAAAAAATTTTGCAAGAAAATATTTGAAAACATAGCTTTTCTTTCATGCGACTTAGGGGGTTGCAACCCCTGTAGACGAAATCCATATATTTAGCTAAAAATTTTTAAAAGAATATTTTAAAGTTTGTTTCGTCGAAAACTGTGCATAAAATACGAAAATTTCGCTATAAAATGGGGTTGAGGGGTAAATTTCGGGGGTAGTTTTCACCCTTTAAATAGTTTATTCAGCAGAATAAAAGTATACACGTGTTTGGCTTTTTTGAGCTTCATAGAACATGAAATAACCAGCATAATCTGCGATTAACAAATGCTTATATTGTATTAATAACATTAAGGCGTAGCTCACCCTTGAAATAATAGATAATAGGAAAACCCCGAAACACGTCAATTTTGTTTTATCATTTTCTACTAGAATATCATATTTAAAATTTTTTTAACATAATTGCTTGATTTTGTAAGGTAAAAATACACTTAAAAATACAGTTTTTCCTCTATACAACGTAGGGGTTGCAACCCCCGGGGACCAAATTGAAGTGTGCCTGTTACTTTTTTTATAAGTATCTTGTTTTTTTATTTCATAAAAAAATATTCATTACAACTAAAGATATTGCTATAGAACTGCTTTTGGGGCTTTTTTTGGAGGTGGGTTTCATCCCTTAAATAGATTTTCCGCCGATAAAAAAAAATACGGGTCTTTTATTTTTTTACGAACTATAACATATTTTAATTGCTGAAAAATCGGAGGCGGAGGGTTGGGGTGGTTCCCTTGTAAGTAAAAATCAAAACTAAATCACTTACAAAAATTGAAAGTTAATGAACTCGAATATCGCTGAGTCACACGTTCCAAAGAGCTTGAATATAAGAAATTTTTCGATTATCTCTAATTAACAACATTAATTATGATATCTTAGGCCCCGAGGTGTTATGTCACATAACGTATTTTTGCAAAGATTTTGAAATTCTTTCTCACAATTTGTTTAATTTAGTAAACTAAAGGAATATGTGGAAGGTAGATAATCAAAGATTAAAACCAAATATACTTTTTTGATGCAATTGTTAAATCCGGGAGCGCCAGGTGTGTGATATACAAAGAAAATATGAGGGTTTAATTTAACAATAAAATTTAATGCAGAGAAGATATATCCGTACATTCATATATATAGAGTGTCCCATTTTAAAGGAACCACCCCGAAATTTTCGACGATTGGCGTTGTACAAAAAAATTGTTCAGACAAAAGTTGTTTGGGACAATGGTGCAAACTTTCTGTGAAATCCAATTTGACCTTGAGATTTATTTTCAAGGTCATTTGAAGGTCAAAGGCATTTTTTGAAGAGGAACCCATATTTTTGATCCTGGATTCGGAAAGAGCGGAAAATTCTACGTTTAGATAACGTATTATGTGTGGGGTGCGGTTAACCCCCCCCCCCCCCCCCCCCGCCTAAGGTAATGTAGGGGTCAAATTTATGATTTTGTTCATCTATGCACAGCGATGATCGGGCAAGGGTAAGGTTAATTGTAATAACCCAATAACTCGATAACCCCAATAACCCCAATAACCCAATAACCAAGAGATATTTTGAATAAGGACCCCTATTTTTTATCCCGGATTCAAAAAAAGCTGGAAATTATACGTTTAGATAAAGTATTATGTTCGGGGAGCGGTTCACCCCCTCCATCCCACCGGGGCAAGGGTGAGGTTAATAAGGTATTGATTACCCAGCCAGTGAAGGCAAGGTATTGATTACCCAGCCAATGAAGGTAAGGTATCGATTACCCAGCCAATGAAGGCTAGGTATTGATTACCCAGCCAATGAAGGTAAGGTATTGATTATCCAGCCAATGAAGGCTAGGTATTGATTACCCAGCCAATGAAGGTAAGGTATTGATTATCCAGCTAATGAAGGCAAGGTATTGATTACCCAGCCAGTGAAGGCAATGTATCGATTACCCGGCCACTGAAGGCAAGGTGGGAATGCTCAGCCGATCAAGACAAGACGTTGACTACAGATAGAGTTATGGTCAAGATTGTAACACAAACATTTATCTCATAAGATGTTCAAAAATACTCCCATTCAAATTTATGCAGTGTTGAATTCTACGTTCAAAATTTTCAACTGTGGACATCAAAACGTGACGCGGAATAGCTCTGCAAGCTTGTATGATGCGTTGCATCATATCTTGCCGTGTTGTTGGTTGCTGTGCATAAACAACATTTTTCAAATAGCCCCATAAAAAGAAATCTGGACTTGTCAGATCTGGTGATCTTGGACACCATTCAGTAATGTCACTACCAATGCCTATCCATCATCTTCGGTATCGTTGGTTCAAGAAGTGACGAACCATTAGTGAGCGATGACACGGTGCACCATCCTGTTGAAGCCATAATCGTCTTCTGGTTTCCAAGTCCACATCTTCCAATAATTCTGGTAATTCATTCTGCAGGAAATCAAGATATGCTGCGCCGTTGACATTGCCGTCGAAAAAATAAGGTCCTATCAGATAACCATTTATTATACCGCATCAAACTACGAGGCTCCATCTATGCTGATTATCAACATGACGTACACTATGAGAGTTCTGGATAGACCAATAATGACTATTATGGCGATTGAGTTGCCCATTACCATGAAATGTAGCTTCGTCCGAAAACATGACGTATTTGAAAAATTCAGGATCTTCACGAATCCTTGCTTGTGCCCAATTGCAGAATTCGAGTCTGCGGCGGAGATCATCTGGCATCAAAGCTTGAGTCAAAGTTATGTGATACGGATGAAATCTGTACAGCCGCAAAAATCTAGCGGCTGTTGATCTTGGAATTCTAGTACGTCTCTGAATTTCACGCAACGAGATATGATGATCCAAATCAACCATCACCAAAACGACGAGAATTCATGGATCATCGTTGTTCGGCATCATAATGCGACGATGATTTCTGCGTATTCGGGGTCGACGTCTCTCTTTTTGCTCGATGATTCGGATTCTCACGTGGTTCGGGTAGTGAAGCCTCCCTGGGTAATTTTGGCGGTAATACCTTGCCGCAGCACGATATCGGTCTTGACATGCCCCGAGAGACAACATAATATCAACAATTTCGTTTCTCGAATAATCCGGCATATTCCCTCCTTTTAATTCGACTAAGAAAATTACACTTGAACTATCTTGAGAAGGACTGTTCGCGAATCACTATTGTCATAAACAATACTAAAAAAGTGTTATTAAACAATTTAGTTGAAACTTTGTAGGCTTGTCCGGAATTACACTAGAAAAAAGAATGGAAATAACATGTTATCCCACAAAATGGAAAATGACACTTCTCATGAAGGCTTTGAATTCATGAAGTCGACTTTGAAAATCAACCTGAAGTTTAAGCTCAAGGTCACTGTTATTTAACCCTACACTTTTTTGGGGGGGTTTTTTTGAACATCTTATGAGATAAATGTTTGTGTTACAATCTTGACCATAACTCTATCTGTAGTCAACGTCTTGTCTTGATCGGCTGAGCATTCCCACCTTGCCTTCACTAGCTGGGTAATCAATACCTTGCCTTCAGTGGCCGGGTAATCAATACTTTGCCTTCATTGGCTGGATAATTGATAGCTTACCTTCATTGGCTGGATAATCAATACCTTGCCTTCATTGGCTGGATAATCTATACCTTACCTTGATTGGCTGGGTAATGAATACCTTGCCTTCACTGGCTGGGTAATCAATACCTTATTAACCTCATCTTTGCCCCGGTGGGATGGGGGGGGGGAGTGAACCGCTCCCCCAACATAATACTTTATCTAAATGTAGAATTTTCAGCTCTTTTCGAATACGGGATAAAAATGGGGGGTCCTTATTCAAAATATCTCTTGGTTATTGTGTTATTGGGATTATTGGGGTTATCGAATTATTGGGTATTGGAGTTATTGGGTTATTACAATTAACCTTACTCTTGCCCGATCATCCCTGTGGTTAGATGAAGAAAATCATGAATTTGACCCCTACATGACCTTAGGCGAGTGGGGGGGTTAACCGCACCCCACTCATAATACGTTATCTGAACGTAGAATTTTCTGCTCTTTCCGAATTCAGGATAAAATATGGGTTCCTATTCAAAAAATGACTTTGACCTTCAAATGACCTTGAAAATAAATTTCAAGATCAAATCGGATTTCACAGAAAGGTTGCCCTCATTGTCCCAAACAACTTTTGTCTGAACAATTTTTTTGTACAACGCCAATCGTCGAAAATTTCGGGGTGGTTCCTTTAAAATGTGACACCCTGTATAGCGTTAGATATTATAAGACATAAATATTAATTATAACAAAATGCTTTCAAAGCAGCAGAAGGTTACTGTCTCGGTTACTTATGAAAAAATCTACGGTATTAAATGGCCATTCGATCGTATTTCGCTTACCAGACGACGTTTTAAAAGTATGATTGAGGAGGAAAGTACCCCCACGGATAGCGAGAACGTAGCTCCAACTGGGATAGTCTTCGCTAGCGTTCCGTAGTTGATGTAGTTGATGACGTGGGGCACACTCCAGAGGAAGTAGCGCTTCCTCTACTAAGGAAGCAGGCTGTCCTGTCCTTAGCCCTGTGCTCGTCGCCGGTTCCCTCAAGCAATGGGGGATGTAGACGCACGTCTGCACGGTCATACGCACACACAGAATACCGCTCAAGTTTCTCGTACGAGTACAGGCGGATATCGCCTCTAGCCAATGGTTATCACGAGAAACCGAACTGCAATACTTAACGGGTAGCGGGAGGAGTTGAAAGGCAGATGAGTCTTAAGCGAGACTTACTGCACGATTTCCTGAACGAAACTGACTGCTTCACCGAGTTCCCCTTAACAGGAAAAGTCGCCGAGCACATCCCTACTTCTTTAGACCCTTAGCGAAGGTCAATGGGAATTTTGCCTAACTCACGCGTAGCATAACCCACCTGGACACTTCTCGCTAATAGCGCTGTCTTAATCGCTAATTACTCTCGCTAATTACTCTTATTAATTTGTTGCGAACAAAACATTGTAAAAATTTGTCACCTTTTCAATAAATACTATTCTAAAAATGAAATCTATCTAAGGTGTATTCTAAATATCAGTACGCGAACTCTAGCTGGATCAACAAATATATATTTCAACAAGTCTTTCAAGGTATAGTAACAAATAGTTATTTACTCCACTCATATTATAAATAGTCAGGATTTCAATTATTTTCTCTAAAGTGAGCCTTACCCATTAGGTTCATATTGGTACACGTTGAGTATTAATTACACTAAATACTGTGCTTCAGTGTAATTATTTTCTATAAAAAAAGCTAAAGCTGAACTGGGCGTATGCTTCTTTGCAAGTGGATCTTTTTTATGCTCTTCCTTTTTTGCTGAGTTTTGAGAACTTATCTACTTATTTGCAATAGATATTATAACAGAATTATAATTAAGATTATTCAGAAAATCTTGAACTCATTTATTCAAAGTTGTTAGCGAGACATTATTTAATATATTTGCATTTTTGCATTCACTGTGAATGCTCTATTGAATACATTTTTCGGTCTACCTCTTCCTTTCATTTGTTCATTTACTTTTCAACCCATCCTATATATCTGGGTATGAATACTATAGTATACTATAAAGTAATTAAGATTTATGTGATGAACGTCTCATTCTGTAATCATATAAAGAATAACGATAAGGTTCTGTATTAAATAATCTTTGATGATTCCCTAATTAATTTGTTTAAGCTGATAAGAATGAATTGTCACGAAACTCAAATTGTACTAGTTCGTGTGATTGTGTTATTGAAATAAGTGAATTGTATATGAGTGCTTTAGTTTACCAGAAAAATTTGTAATAATTAACAATTAGACTATTAACATATAATCAGATATATAAATAATAAGTCATTTTCTGTATCACAAGCCAGTTATGGTATTTTCGAAGGATTTAGATACGCTGAATTCAAATCTGGTCTCAGAATTATTTCATCACATCAGGTTTTCGAGATATCCTGACCTAAAAGTGCAAAAACCACGGTTTTTTGAGATATTTAAGGTCACGTAACATCAAAAATTTTTTCACAAAATCCTTTTTAAAGCATCTTAAGGCACAAATCTTTCCCTTTAAAATGCAGTTGATTTTGTCCAAATTTTTTTTTTTCGCCAAGATATCGTATTTAATATATATATATATATATATATATATATATATATATATATATATTTATGAATTTCTCAGAATCCGAAAATTCATTAATCCTTTGAAGCACACATGTTTCTATTAGCTTTTTAAACCAATCAACAGAGAAATTGTCGTTTACAAATTAAGGGATGAGCACTTGTAAATCACTTCAGAAGAATGTAAATAGAAACTCTATATAAAAAGTAACTCAAGATTTTGTCTAAGATTTTTTTATAAGGGTTCAAAGTCAGTCAACACTCGTCTTTTCAATTTGCAAGCCAAGGTATGTATTTTACCTAAAAAAGTTTCTTGTTTCTCATTTGTTAATTATTGCAAAAAGCCTCAAGAAGCCTGAAAAGAAATGGCCATTTCTACTACATCGAAGTTATAGATAATTCTAAAAGCTACAATTTCAGCTGTCGCGCGATTATTTTCGTTTGTTATTTATTGTAAAAAAATCCCAAAAACTCTAGAAAATGGTCATATCTACGATATCAAACATTCATTGCAAAAACAACTTTTTTGAATGTTTATTACTGATAAAGGAAAGCTCTTGTGATTTTAAAAGAAATGAGCAATAAAAATGATACGATTGTACATTTATATTAGTTACTGATTTATTCGTATTAGTTAACTAAGAGAGGTTCAAAGTACGGGGCAGTAATTTTTTTTGGGCTGAAGGTTATAACGAGCCGAGGCTCGTTATATATCTCTCTCCCCTTAAGTTAATCATAATCCGTTGATAATCCATGTACTCTTTTCCTTATGTATTTTCGCCTTGTCGTAGCTGTGGACGCGGCACGAGGTAAGTCAGGGAGCACCGAGTAGAGAGAGAGAGAGAGAGATCCGCGTGTACGCGTGTAAGCGTGGACGCCCGAGTGTCGCGCACGTTGCCTAATTGGCTGAGACGCGCCGCTGCCGAATAGCTAGCGCGAGAGAGGGGGACCACGTCCGCGTGCGATCAGAATCGGCTGCCCGTTTTGGCGAAAGGAAGCAAGTTCAGCGATCGACGCAAGGAAGAAGTGCTTTGTGCTGCACAGCCCGGGTTTTTCTACTGATAAAGATGAAGCGTGTGTGCGATCGTGGGTGCGTGCGTGAGTGTGTGTGTTTGCCGATCTTAGCCGGTCAGCCCGAGTGAGCTGCCTCGTGGCCGAACACCTGCGCGTGTTAAGTCTAAAGCCGACGCCACTGCGACTTGTCATGTAAGTGCCCGTTCGATCTTAACATTCTCTCTCTCTCGCTTGCTTCTCGCTTGCCTCTCTCACTGCGAATGCTATTTGTATGCCTCCCTTGTTATCTTAATCTTAATAAATATTCATTCTGCTAATTACTGCGTCTTTCCTCACAGCACTTCCTCCCTCCCGTGTGGCGCGTACGCCGGCTTGCACCGTCCGCTGCTACCTGACCTACGACGCTCTCCGCGGGCCGAAGGCTAGAGCGCCTTCGAGGGGCATGTCTGAGCCGCTGGGCTGAATCCCGCGTGTTCCCCGCACGAGTTACCCGCAGGCCGAGTAGCCACACAGCATCACCCTTAACGGGGTAGCAGAAACCCCGTTACAAGGTATCGAGTTATGAAGGTATCGAGTTATGAAGGTATCGAGGTATCGAGCTGCAAACAAGTCCACCAGTAGACTTCGGCTTTTGTCATGCTTGAATTAAAACCTCATTATTATTGTTAAAGAGCCAAAATATGTAAAACCTCGTATCGTAAGGAGAAAATGTAACGTATTAACAATCGAACGTCGTTGGCCCGATTTATTCATTTACATTATTACAACCATGGCGATTAAAAAAATAAAAAACTTATTTCGGCTCCTATTGGTGGATAATAAAATTTTGTTTTCAAAATATTCGTCTTAAACTCAGCTATATGAATTTAAAAAAATATATTTCTACAACGCATAGGGAAGCCACAAATCTAATTGTTTATACAAAAAAAGGCGCACTTTTTTTAAGTCAAAAATAAAGGGTTGAAAATTAATTTTTTATTCATCCTTAATTATTTATTTAAATTGACGTGTAACAAAGAGATTCAGCCCTTTTGCAAATCGATACCTTCAGCAAAAAAAAATTACAGCCCCGTACTTTGAACGTCTTTCAGTTGACTAATAAGAATAAACCAGTGACTAATAAAACTGTTCAATCGTATCATTTATTTTAGAATCACAAGCGCTTTCCTTTAACAGTAATAAACATTCAAAAAAGTCGTTTTTGCAATGAATGTTCTATATCGTAGATATGGCCATTTTTTAGAGTTTTTGGGATTTTTTACAATAACTAACAAACGAAAATAATCGCGCGACAGCTGAAATTGTAGTTTTCGTCAAATTTGAGCCTTTATAAAAAAAATCTTAGGCAAAATTCGAATTATATTTTATATAGAGTTTCTATTTATATTATTCTAAAGCGATTTACGTTGACTGTACCTATTTCTCAATTTTTGTACAAAGTAGGCCTTTTTTGTATCGGTTGATTGGACTATTTTTTGCATGAAGAATTTTACTCGAGAATTTTTTGGGTCACTAAATGCAAATTTGTAACTAAAATTTTGTTTTGTCAAAATTCATATTTCCAAAACACAATTTATGATTTGAAAAATTTTTGATTCGGTTATTTTGAATTCGCCATTTTGGATTTTGAAAAAACAAAAATCCTCAAGTAAAATTTTTCATGCAAAAAAAGCTAATTGAAAAATGTGTTCTTTAAAGGGTTAATGGATTTTCAAATTCTGAGAAATTCATAAATATATATATTTCAAAATATGATATCTTGGCGAAAAAAAAAGATATTTGAGCTAAATCAACGGTATTTGAAAGGGAAAGATTTATACCTTGAGATGCTATAAATAGTTTTCTGTGAAAAAATTTTTTAAGTTACATAGCCTCAAATGTCTCAAAAAGCAGTGTGTTTTGCACTTTTAGTTTAGGATATTTCAAAAACTTGATGTGATAGAGAATTTCTGAGGCCAAAATTAGATTTAGCGCACCAAAATCCTTCGAAAATACTATAGCTCGCTTATACAGAAAATATCCTATTATTTGTATGCCTGTCTAATCACGGAATATTTGTGAGAAAGATGCCAATAGATTTGTAGATTTTATTCAAGAACATCACATAAATCTTAATAGATTTATAGTATACTATAGTATTTATATCTAAATATATAGGATGGGTCGAAAAGCAAATGAGCAAATGAAAAGAAGAAGTAGGCCGAAAAAAGTCAATCGAGCATTAACAGTGGACGCAAAAATGCAAATATATTAAATAATATCTCGCGAACAACTTTGAATAAATGAGTTCAAGATTTTCTGAATAATCTTAATTATAATTCTGTTATAATATCTATTGCAAATAAGTAGATAAGTTCTCAAAACCCAGCACAAAATGAAGAGCATAAGAAAGATCCACTTGCAAAGAAGCATATGCTTAGTTCAGCTTTAGCTTTTTTCATAGTAAATAATTACACTGAAGCACAGTATAAAGTATACACTGCCCGTCAATCACTTTTGCCATGCTTACCTCAAAATTAGGCAAACTTGAAAGTTTTGTATCTCGGTCGGAAATCATCGTATCACAAAAAACAGCAGGGCATTTTAAAGGTAATTGCAAAAGCTTCCATTTAAGACGTGCAGATACTTAAAAATCAAAATATGTGTTTTTTACAGTAAAAAAACTGATTAAAAAAATTTTAATCTTTTTAACCTCGACTTAAATCAATGCCAATTTAGAACCAGGCGGTGGATGGTAAATCGACTGGAGGGGTTCGGAGGGTAATGTCTTTCCCTTTAAAATTAGCTCCCGCGGGATTCTATCCGATGTTTTTTAACCGAGTTACGGCGTTTTTTGTAAAAAAATAACCTTTTTTTCAATCTTCAATTACTTCGACTTGCGTACGTTTTGGAAAAAAATGCCAAGGAGAAAAAAGTTTCATTTTGTGCCCAAAAATACGAAAATAAAGTCAAAATAAAGAAATAGAGAAAAAATTTTTTTTCGGTTTTTTAGCGCATTAAAAAAATAAAGGAATTTAACTTTTTTTTTACGCTTCGTTTTAAAATGTCTAGGGACGTAGTAAATCACAAAAAAATTAAAACTAAGCGTAAACAAAAAATTAAATTCCTTAATTTTTTTAATGCGCTAAAAAACCGAAAAACAAATTTTTCTCTATTTATTTATTTTGACTTTATTTTCGTATTCTTGGGCACAAAATGAAACTTTTGTGGGACAGTACCCGACTTAGACTACGAATTTCTGCATGGGATCTCTTGCCGTTATTACTAGAGTTAAAGTGAATAAGGTTATGATGTTTCCTTCAGCATCTACAGCAAAAACCGTTTGATTTGGAAATCTTCAAGTTATATCTATCTAAACAATTGCAACATAAGCGAAGATTACGTACATCCGTGCATCTATCAAAAGTCGTCTATTTCAAAAAGGTAGGGATAAAAAGTGCTGTTCTGAACAAAGTGGACACATACTCACAGCGATACTAACTGCTTGATCTGACATGATAAAAACTGTGAGAGCTTGATTTTACCACTTGATTCTAAGTTTTCTCGCCTTTATCAGCGTACATTGTGGTCAGAGTCTGAACGTGTTTTTCCAAGAATGCAGCTAATTCAGAAAAGTCGCCGAGCTTGCAGACTGACCTTCGATTCCCATGCTTTTTACGTTTCAGAATCTAATCAAACTTCAAGAGTATGCGCAAGCTATACGTTTCAGTGTTCGACAGGCACTTTGAGATTTGTAAGGGTATGAACTGTAACGGTCCAGTCTAATTTGTCTCCTATTTTCCTCTGCAAAACGGCAACCCGTCACACACGAGACTATTAAAGAAAAGCGGTAATTGAGCGTAGGCGCTTTTCACACGTATATGCAAATGTGTTAAGGCAACTCTGCGAAAACATTACCATATAAGGAGCGTGACGTCACGACCGTGGGAAAATTTATTGTTTTCAACAGAAAATCGTCAATTATGAAGTTTTTTAAACAAACAAAAGTATTTCTTAGTTAAATTTGATGCGCTGATCCTGAATTTCATGTTGTTATAACTCTCAAGTTGATATTTGTTAGTCAAATCTAATCTACAAGTTAATATTGTTAGTTATTTTGCAATAAACAACGATATTGTTATTTCGAGCATGCGATTACAACCTCGACGTATTGAAACAGAAAAGCAAGAATTTGACACTTTGATAACTAATTATTCACTAAGTTATCAATAAATAAACAATTTATAATTTTTTTAAACAATTAAAATAACACTGTTAGATAGCAAATCGATCATACGTATCTGTAAAATTGATGATTATGATTGTCACTAATTTGCTGATTTTTAAACCGCTAAAAAAGAAATTTGCAAATCTGTTTTTTAATTATTATTCAAAATTAGAGAGCAACATTAATCATTTTTTATTTGAATAACATTCTTCTAACCACAAGCGATTTTTTCATGTAAAAATTTTCCATAATTTTATTGTAAAAGTGGCGTAATTTGATTATTGAATTGTATAACTTATAACTTGGAAAGGCGATTTTTCCTCGAGATGTAATTTATGTTAAAAAATTCACCATTTCAAGTTTAATTTTTTAAATCGTATAATTGCAATTTCGATCGAGCTATTTTGCGATAAAACATGTACAAAATTTGCGTCAATAACAAAAATAGCGTTGTAGGGGCTACCAAGCGTAGAAAAAAGCCCATTTTGCATGTATAAATTCGCTCGTCGCTGCGGCAAGAGGACTCACTATCCTACCTTGCTTAGCAGCGCGAGCACTGTTATAGAAATAAAGCCTCAGCTATTTCCTGAGATGAATTTCGTATTCAGTGGTTAGCCTGTTAAACTCCCATCCTACAGATATCTAAGCGCTCAACTCATGAGACTATCTCTCTCATGAGAAAAAAGCAGCCTTAGACATCTTCCCATCTGAAATATATTTGCTGTTGAGAGATTAAATTGAGCAGTGATTGCGGCGCTGTCGGGCCTCTCCCCGATAGATGCGATTATTCTCAATTGCATTTCGAGACAACTCATCGAGTTGGGAAGCCTCGTGGTTTGCTACTCGAAAGATTTTCTTTTATTACTTAGATTACGCGCGTGTCAACTTCTTGCTTTTCTCGGAGACGCAATTGCGAATTCAATATAAAGAGTCCGAACTATTGTTTTCATAACGCGAGATAGACTCAAACGTTACAGAACGGTGCATTGAAAGTTATCCGTACTCGATACACTTAAGTGATTTGGAGAAGTCTCTCTCCCGCTTTCGAGGGGCTTCTGGCTTCTTAGTGCGGTCCTCCGAGGTCAAGTTTTTCCCAACGAAGTTGTGCTTCATCCCTTCTGATATTTCCTTGAGGGATAATAGTACTTGGCTCAGTATATCGGCGGGTGGAGCCTTCTTCTCGCCATCAACTGCCTCGAGGCTTGGACAAGGCGTCGCCTCCGGTGGCGTCGGTGTGTAGATGACCTGGTGCGTTACGTTCTCAAGCACTTTCTCCATACAATCTAACCTGTCGTTAACCTCCGGCTTATCACTGGACATCGCTGCCACTTTGCCTTTGCGGCCCTTACTTCCATCAACGCGAGGATGGTACGCTAACTCCGGGTATAGAGTTGACTGAGGGTCTGGTACCACCCGTTCTACCCTTCGCTAGTGTAAGCTGTTTTGGGCCTTCGTGGCCAGCGCGTTCAGGGTCCGTATGGAGTTCACTTCAGACCTCCGTACTTGACCTTGAATGTCCGAGAGAAGGTTGGCGTGTAGCAGGTCCAATTGGCTATCAGGCATCATCTTAGGGTTTAGCCGCTTCATCAGGCCCATCATGTTAGCGACGTAGACATTCACTGGTTCGTCGGGGCCCTGATATCGGCTCTGAATCTCCTTCATTAGACGCTGCTTCTGCTGCACGCTGGTCCCAAATCACTCTCTTGCGTCCATCTCGAACTCAGCGTAGGAGAGCCATTCCTCCCTCATTGCCTTGTACCAGGTGAGGGCGCGACCGACGAGTAGCTCTGATACGGCTAGGAGCATCTCGTCTTCCATGAGTCCTGCGCCACTCCTCAAGTTGTCCAGCCTAGACAGGAAGGTGTCGATGCTTGCATTGCCCTCTCCTGAAAACTTGAGTTTCCATCCTCTGACAATGCGACCAACATCCCTTGTAATCGACCAGGGGTTTGGTGTCGGCTGAGATGACCACGTGCTCGGTGGGTGGTTATTTACTTCAGCATTAACTCCACTGAGTTAATGCTGTCCACCCTCTCCGAAAGGGAGCGTCCGGCGGGGGGGTCCTGCCGGTGGCCCCCGTGGGTCCAGCTGGAGTACTTTGAGGTAGCCTGGTGTCGTAATGGTAGGTGAAGGTATCCTGGAATGCTACGCTCCTACGCGTGTTCTCTTGTTGTCTCATTTCGCTGGAATTATTCGTATTGTCTTGCTGTACATTTCTGTTTTCGGTATTTTCCAGTGCGCTCATCCTGGCAGATAGGTCGTCCAGTTGGCTTTTCACATTGCTGCAGTCGTTATATATCTGGTCTAATACCTTCGTTCGACTCGACACTCTCAATGAATTTAGCAGCTCTAACTTCTTCTCATTCTCTCTGGACCGGAAAATGAGATCTTGAATTATCACAGCGAATACCGGCGGGAGTCGGAATTGGCTACCATCATCAGCCGTTATCGTAATATACTTATTACTGCTCGTACTCTCGCCGTCGTCCAGGACATTTATGATGTTTATCGCTGTTTCTTGTATTCGCGATATCACTTCTGCACTCCGCATTAGCTGGGCTAGCGGGTGTTCTCCTTCTTGTTCGCATGCTGTGTGTTCCGCGCAGATGGATATGATTAGCTCTGAGCGTAGGGCTGCCCTTCTTGCCGGGTTGCTGTGCTGGTTATCGACTTCTGCAAAATCCGCTGCAGAGTAGTCGCCTAACAACCAGTTTTACAGTCGTTCAGCTCTCGAGAGCTTATTCCCGCTTGTCTTGAGCTCCAGTTGTTCGAGGTATTCGTTAATTTCCTCGTCTTGGAGCGTCAAAACCCAGTCTTCTACCTCTTTCTGAGTGCGGTCCATCGTTATCTGTTCGTTGCGTTGCGGCTAATTTTCGCTTAAATTTACACGCTTGTTCCGCGGGTGATGCGAGTGCGAGTGCTAATTAAAATCAGTTAACACGCAAAATTTTGACTTTACTAGTCGACGGTAGGCTTAACAAAGGGCATTTAATGTTGTAATTACTGAAAGACTCTGCTCGTTATTACGCAATACAATGATCCTGCCTATCAAGCGCACTAACTGTTTGTTAGCGCGGCTGTGTTGGTTAGTATCTAAGATATTATAACGAGCGTCTATATGCGTAATCACCGATGACTGTGGCTAACAATATTTAAAAAAACACATTTACGTTGAGACACGCGATATCAAATAAAATTATTAATTTGAGTTTCTTTTGTTTTGAATGTTGCCGGTGTTAGTATTTCCCCGGGCCAACGGGTACAATATTGTTGATTTGCGGCAACTTTCAAAACCTATCGGTGTTTACGCTTTGTCTAAGAGTCGTTCGGTCGCACTCGCACGCGCTTACAGCGACTGTTTACAATCTATCGTCGCGGCGCGCCTTCCCAATCTAACTACCGGAGAAGCGATGTTTACTTAAATCTGTTTAAAGAGAGAAAAAAGAGAGAAAGAGAGAGCAGCTATGCTTACTACCTACCTTTTTATCTTAAGTTGACTATGTCAATTACGAATGCAGATCGCACCTGGTTTGAGGGTGATTAAGCTTCTCCACTACTTTCAGGAAGAGAGAAAGAGAGAGCAGCTATGCTTACTACCTACCCTCTTTATAATTTAGGAACGTATGCAGCTTATCTTATACTCATATTGTAGAAAAAATCTTACCTGATAATATTGCGAGCGTTTGATGTTATGATTAGTCTCAAGGGAAACTTCGATCTGTTCATAGCTAATTATGAAATTGGTGATTAGCTTTTCGTTTTAAATTTTATTTGTGCAAAAAAATTTTTTGTTAGCGTTTGAAGTTTTATTTAAAATAGTGAAAATGGAAATTATAGTTAACGCCTGTCAGCTTCTAGAAACCGCAAATAATTTTTCTTAAAAATTGAAAATAATTATATATATATATGGGACGTTTCACGTTAACCGGATCACCTGCGTACCCAAAATTTGTGTTGATGGATCTTGACGTTTGAGGTATCAAAATGTATGTTTGGACAAGAATTTTCACAATTTTAACGGCGAAATTTAAAATTCAATATGGCGGCTACAATATGGCGGCCGGAAGCTGGGAAAAAACCGCGTGTAAGGCATAAAAAGCTTGCAGAAAGAAAAATGCGAAACCTATCGGGTCATTTTTAGGCTCAAATTGTAGCTTAGGGATACCCTTTATTAGCTGTTGGGGTTGGATGAAAAAATCCAACATGGCGGTTCCAATATGGCGGTCGAAATTCACTATGGCGGACAAATTTTTAAAAATCAACAAATTTATACCAAATTCGATATATGGGGGTTTTTAGGGTCGCTGTTCACAAATCCGGGGTCAGATTTACAAAATTCAAGATGGCGGATCTAATATGGCAGACAAAATTTTAAAAATTAACAGACTTTTCTTAAATTCGTTATAGGGAGATTTTTGGGATCGCTGTTCATAAATCTGCGGTCGGATGTACAAAATTGAAGATGTTAGATACAGGATGATAGACCTAATTTTAAAAAATCAATCGATGCCCCCAAATTCGGTATATTGGGATTTTCGGGGTTGCAAAATTCAATGTGGCGGATGTAAGTGTATAGACCACTATTTTTAGTGAAAATTGCTACTCTTAGCACTACCCAGGAGCAACGACGTGGACGTAGTAGTTTTCTGCTCCCTTTAAGGTGCTTGTTTTTAGTGAGTCCCCTTGCCTCTCACTATCAGGATGCTTATTAATTTTTAAAAATCAACTTATTTGTAATTATAATCAATTTTTGCAAGTAGTTTTTTTGAATGAGAGTATTCTAGTACAGATAGAGTTTTATCTGTATTCGGAACGAATCCATGCGATGATTGGATTTTTGTAACTTTTGGACATTTATCAAATCTCTTTTTTAGAACTGAAAGGACTTTTTCATGATCCTTCTTAGAATATAAGAAAAATTTTATGCCAAATTCTCGTTTATTAGCCCAATTAAAGAGGCTCTGAACATTCAAAATTGCTTCATTTTCTGAAACTAGCAAGCTCGCTCTTGTAGCTTCTCTTTTTACAATGGCTCCGACGCCATCTGGAGCTCCTTTTCCGTGAGCAGTGGCGGAAGTATGCCATTTAGCATCCACTCCAAAATCCATCTTGTGGTTCATTAGATTAACCATCTGATAACGATTTTTGAAGTGCTGTTTGGCACCGTCACTGATATATATGATCTTTTTAACATTCGGTATGACTTTACAGATTTCAGGTACAAGTTTTTTTTGCATCAAGTATACAGCAGCAGCATCGTGCTTAGTACACTCCGACATCGATAAACAGCTAAAATGTTTTAATTCACCTTCTGATTTATAGTAAACAACAGCTGGAAATATTGTAGATTGATCATTATTATAATGAAATTGCTGGGCGGCATTTTGAGCAACGTAAGCATAATTTTCTGAAAAATCTAATTGTACGAGCACTTCACCAGCTGAAAGATTATTCTTTTTTTCTTCAATAAACTTAGACTGTTGCTTAGCAATAAAGTGATGAGGTATCAACTTTTTCAATGTAGAAGAAAGAACTTCAATGAAATCTTGCGTTGATAGACACTGCTTTATTAGTGTACATCTGTCAGTTGCCTGCCAGGTACTGAAGATTACTTGACTAATATTATTCTCTTCCATAACATTTTCAACGTAGTCTATGAATTTTTGAATTTTCGGACAAAGATCACACTGCTCCAAATAACAGTTTTCTGTCGGATTCTTACAAAGAACATAATTTATACAGTCTTTATAATCTTTGAGAGTACCATTAGAGATATTTTCTAGATTAATAGCGTCAATCATAGCTTTGAAGTTTTCATGTATAATACACACGCATACATTATGCGTACCAGCGGATCCTGCGAGTACACACCACCTTGGTCTGAGCTCGGCAAATTTGGTAAGACCAATCGGATATTCAGGAAAATTCTTTTTAAACTCTATGTGAAGATTTTTAATATCATTTAGTAATAATCTTTTTTGTTTTTTTGTCTTTTTATCATCAATACAAACAGTAACAGTATCTTTTTTATTGGACATGATTCTGCTGTTAATATCGTTTTCATAATAATCTATAACTGCTTTTATGGTTTCTGGCGGTAAAGTTTTTCTAGATTTTGCAACTGGAGACGCCAAAATCCCAGCTGATTTTTTTAACTGTTTGGATATACGTGCCTTCTTATAAGATGTATCAAATTCCTCGGCAATTCTACGTATACTCCATCTTTCAGGCAAAATAGTGAGTATACTCGTACGTAATGGGTCATTCTGTGGAAGAGAATTAAATTTGTTTTTAAGTCCAGTTAAAATGTCTTTAAGATCATCAGCAGTATTTGAATCCTCCTCTGCCTCATTTGAGTCAGAAGGAGGCTATCTTGTAATTCGGCATTATTACAAGAGTCCTGCTCAGAATCGAGACTCATATCGTTTGCTGAAGATGAGGTATATAGTGTATCAAAAGATTTTCTGCATGCATCACAAATTACTGACCATTCTGGAAATTCAGGATGTACTTCGTGAATTTTCTTAGAGATCTTCCTGATAATTTTGCTATGTCCTCTATCAATACCGAAAGGGTTAATACATCTGTCTCCACGGAATTTTTTTTCTGAATTGGAAAAAAAAGGAAAATATAAATAAAACTGAGAAAATAAAAATAAAAAAACCAAAAAATGTGTGAATGATAAAATAAAATTTACAAAGACTGGACTACCAATTATTCTAAAAAGAACGATTGGGAAAAAAGTTGCCTACAAGATGGTATTAAATGTCGCTGTTGGATTCTGAAAAAGACTTTTGAAAAACTCAGATAGAAATAGTAAACATCGATAAAAATTGCTGTATTTATAATTTTGACAAAGTAAATCACTTGTGTCTAGTCATGCATCACCTAATGATGATAATTTGAAGTTTAATTATCGTATGATGACCAAAATGGAAAATTCAAATTAATTTGGTTCTGCACAAGTTTGCTCTAAAAGAGTGTCAAAATTCAACGTTGTAACTCTAATTTCCTATATGGGGGTGTTTCGAATCATGAATCCAGATCTGCAAAATTTAAGATGGCCAATGCAAGATAGCGGAAGAAATCTTTAAAATTTGACTGATTTACTCAAAATTTGGTATACAGGCGGTTTTGGGGTAGCTAATTGTGAATTCGTGGTCAGATTTTCAAAATTCAAGATGATAAATTAAAGATGGCAGTACATATTTGCAAATTTGTTCCGCATCTTGGATCTGTCATATTTAACCCTTAATTGGCACTGTGGGTAAAAAATATCCCAAGTAATTTTTGAGCTTAAAATATACGTACGTACTAAATTCGATAAAATGGATCATGTGGTGGCATCTATCAGTAGTTGATATTACTATACAGGTACAATAGGTACGCGTAGTGCAGCAGGCGTCAGTGTATGTTGGGCAGTCGCTCAAAGTAGACGCCAAAAATTGTTGGGAAATTGATTTACCCAACAATTTTTTACCCATACAACAAGCATTTACCCATAAATTTATAGCTAAAAATATTAAAAATTATGCGACTTATGATTATTTAAGTGAAATTTTTTTCATGTTTTTTTGCAAACTATTTTTCAAAAATTTTTTTTACTAGATTAATTTAAATAAATGACTATGAAACCAATTAGACTTCGAAAAACTTACCCTAAAGTACATTATATAATGTTTTTGAGCAAAAATATTAGATATTAGCTGAAGAAAACTTATTTTAATGCGTTGGGATATTAAATACCCTATGTGTCAGTTACGTATATTGAAACCAACAGTGCCAATTACGGGATAATTCCAAATTTGACATTCAATTTATGAACAGCAACTTTAACAATCCCATATACCGAATTTTAGGGCAATCAGTTGATTTTTGAAAATTTTGTCCGCCATATTGGATCCGCCATCTTTAATTTTGTAAATCTGACCCCGGATTTGTGAACAGCGACCCTAAAAACCCCCATATATCGAATTTGGTATAAATTTGTTGATTTTTAAAAATTTGTCCGCCATAGTAAATTTCGACCGCCATATTGGAACCGCCATGTTGGATTTTTTCATCCAACCCCAACAGCTAATAAAGGGTATCCCTAAGCTACAATTTGAGCCAAAAAATGACACTATAGGTTTCGCATTTTTCTTTCTGCAAGCTTTTTATGCCTTACACGCGGTTTTTTTCCAGCTTCCGGCCGCCATATTGTAGCCGCCATATTGAATTTTGAATTTCGCCGGTAAAATTGTGAAAATTCTTGTCCAAACATACATTTTGATACCTCAAACGTCAAGATCCATCAACACAAATTTTGGGTACGCAGGTGATTCGGTTAACGTGAAAAGTCCCATATATATATAATTTTAATAATTTTTATTGAATAATTTATAGTATATTAATGCTATCCCGCGTGAGCTGCTGTATTGGTTGCTCATTGTTCTTTTAAACACAATAAGTTCTTTTTTTATATTATTTAATATTTAATATTAAAATTTTTTTTTTTCAGTTGCTCAGGTGTGCAGGCAACACAGCACGTTGCCCAACTAACTCAGATGATTGCGGTTGTTCGTGAAGTAAGTTTTATTATTATTATTATTATTATTATTAAATTCTTTTCATGTACTTATACAGATTTTTTATTTTTCAGTGGATCAAAGAATCATTGACGGAAAGGCTGATCGCGTAACAATTAGCCTATCAGATTGAGAAGCCCGTAGAAGATCGAGTGAGGGCGCAGCTTTATCGCCAGAAGCGCGCAGAAATAATAAGAAAAAACAAGAATTCTCATGATTAGAGCGGAACAGGAAAGTTGAGAGAGATAGATAGATAGATAGATAAGAATTTATTCACCGTGATGGCAAAACATAAAATACAATAATATATAAATATATACAGTAATTGTCACAGCTTTAGTTTACATTATGCCGTACCGGCATCACATTTCATCACAGTTCGATTACAATTTTAGTTCCTCAGTCAATAAATAAAATTATGATTGTAGTTATTACGTTAAAATAAATAGACTAGGATTTGACTAGTTCACAGTTCGATATTCCAGAGGAAACAATAATTCTTATCACTACAGTCTAGCTTGCTTATAACTAGTAATGCAGTCAAAAGTTTAGGCTAGTTTTCGTCATACAGACACAAAACAGCACAAAAAATAAATAAACAAATATAATTCACTACAAACACGTAAATAAATAACTGTACAAACATTTATACAGTAAACTGATAGAAATAAGAATACTCCAGTGGTACCACCCTACGCCCTCAATGACGCAAAGTATCCGCGCGCCCCCCTCTTAAAGCTGCTAAGCGACGGCGCGTGCCGCAGGTCAGATGGAAGAGTGTTCCAGAGATGGGCACCCATCACCTGGAAAGACCTGCGAGCCGTCTCCGTTCTAACCTTAGCAACTCTAAGCTCAGCCTGCCCCGCCCTACCCGGATACCTTGACTTGTGCCCTATGAAGAGCTCAGCCAGGTAGCCAGGCTCGCGCATGGTCAAGCACCTGTACATTAGCAGGGACATGAAATATTCCCTGCGTACGTCCACGCGAAGCCAACCCAACCGCGACCTATATGGAGAGACCGAGACATCACGCGGGATACCATAGATGTATCTTACGCACGCGTTGCTCAGTCTCTGCAGCCGCTCCCTCTGCTCCGCCGAGGCCCCCAGACACACCACGGTGCAGTAGTCCAGGTGAGGCTGGACCATCGACTCCACCAATCTGCGCCGGAGCAGCTCCGTAGTACACGGCCTAACAAAACGCAGGCCGTACAGAGCTCTCCAAACCTTCGCCGCGACCCGGTCAATGTGCGATCTCCACGACAGCTTGCTATCGAGAACGACCCCGAGACTGGTCACTTCATTACTAAAGGGAACAAATACTCCCTCTTGCACCTCAACACCAGGCAAGACCTCAGCGTAAATGTCATTGACATGTTTGTTAGTTCCAAACATGATAGCTTTGGTCTTGCCCGCGTTCAGGCGCAGATCCGAATCCCGGGCCCAGTTCGCCACCAATCTCGCAGCCTCCGTCAGCATTCGGATGCCCTTTGTCAATTCATTTTTATGTATATGCAGATAAATCTGCAAGTCATCCGCATAGAAGAGGTATGAAACCTCATGTCCACGGAGCACATCTTTCAGATCGCCGACATACAGGCAAAACAAGAGCGGTCCCAGCACCGAGCCCTGTGGAACCCCCAGATTCGTCTCCCGCCACTCCGAGCCCCCACCCCCAGCAGTAACCCTTTGCGAACGACCATCGAGGTAGGACCTCAGCCATTCGAGAGCAGAACCAGAAAAACCAAGAGCATGGAGCTTGCGCAAAAGTCGCGAGGGTTATATGGTGTCGAACGCCTTGCTGAAATCGAATAACAGCAAGAGCATCATCATCCTTTTGTCAACGCCCATTCGGATGTCATCCGTCAACTTTAATAACGCTGTCTGAGTACTGTGGCCCCGCCTAAAGCCGGCCTGGAGGGGATCAAAAAGATTTTCTCTATTCAGATACTCCGTGATCTGGTCATGGGCAAGCTTCTCGAGAACCTTTGAAAGAAAGCAAAGCAAAGCTATCGGACGAAAGTCCGAGGCCGAGGAAGGGCTGTTGTTCTTCCTCAAGGCAATCAGCTGTGCCCGCTTCCAGGCTCCCGGGAACTCCCCCTTAGCAAATGAGGAATTAAATATTAACCTCAGGTGCTCACCTATGACTGGAAGAGCCTTCACCACCACCCCATGGGGAATCCCGTCCACGCCGCTCGCTTGTGATGTAAAATGGGAGACAGCTAGGATGACGTCATCGATGCCAACAGGTTTGAAGGTAAAACCTCGCTCATCCGCGACATCAACTCCAATCATCCCACTATCTATATCCTCAAGCGGCGAGGCCGAAACCCCAGCGAAGTGGTCATTCAGCTCGTTCAAGGTAAACCCATGAAGGCCATCCCCACCCGCCCCTGGCAAGAGGCCCAGGTTCCGCATTTCCTTCCAAATATTTTTACCTTCATCAAGAGCGCTAGACAGATGATTTTGAAGGAAATTAACGCGCTTCTGTTCCAAACGAACCTCGACCTCCCTGCTAAGCCTAAGAGACTCCTCTAAGACATCCGCCCGCCCGGTACGCTTATAGCGTCTTCGCGAGGCATCACGTCTGTCGACAAGCCTCCTCAGCTCTGGACCAAACCAAGGAGCATACTTTTTCCTAAGGCATATTGTCTTCTCAGTTGCAAATTTATTTATGGCCTCAGTTAAATTATGGTTGAGGCATTCCAGCGCTCCCTCCAAATCCGACTCAGCAGCGCCAACAGATGCCCAATCGCAGCGTGTCAAGAAGTCTAAAAGCATATCCGGGCGAATGCGACGAAAGCTGCGATAGGTAAAGCTACCCGCCGAAGGAGAAGGCACACGGATGTCAATCATGACCTCTATAATCGCGTGCTTACCGAATTCGGGGAGCAATTCGTTCTTCTGGTCCGTGATCGTGTCGCATGCGTCGGTCAGCATGACATCAATCCATGTGTGGGAATCACCCACGTGATGAGTCGGGCCATGCCGAACCAAACTCAGCGACAACTCCCCACCCAAACGAGCGATGGAGAGAGCATCATCCGAGCCCGAACTCATATCGGCATTAAGATCACCCATGATGATCTTATGACTGAAATCACCACAGAGATCCCTCAACACCTCAAAAAGATCCGAGCCCTGCTGCAAGGGCACCTTAGGCGGACGATAGATGACGCCTATAAGCACCGGAGGAGAATTGCCCGTCTCAATACTGCAAAACAGGTACTCTGGTATTCCCGGTTTCCCAGGCCCTTGAGTGGCGGATGAAGCCAGCCTTGTAATTTTAAATTCTTCACGTATGAAGAGGGCAACACCGCCCCCATTAATGTTGCGATCGCTTCTTATCACCGAGTACCCCGGAACCCGTATGATGTGATCATCAACCACTGGTCCCAGCCAGGTCTCAGCAACCCCAAAAACATGATAGATGGCATCCCCAGCCAGGAACAGACGAAGCCTCTCAACACGCGCTCTAAGCGAGTTAATGTTGAGAAACCCAGCCCTGAGGAAACCACCGCGACATGCAACATCTTTGGTGCTCACCGTCCCGAGTCATGCCATTTGCGAGTTGACATCAGTGCCCTCTCTGATCCGCTGCATGCTCTCTCCTCCCGATGGCGTAGCGCCCCTCGAGTCGGTGCTCAACTCCGCTGACGACTGCAACCCGCCAGTCGACTCCCACGCCGACCTAATCGCCTGCAGATCCGCTGCCGTCTCGAACGCGTACGCCCTCTCTCCTGTCCTTCGTCGGACCAGAAATCTCCCACCACTGTGCCACACATACCTGAAGCCAAGCCCCTTTGCTACCGGCTTCAGGGTTAGGAATGTTTTAAATTGAGCTTGGGGCAGGAGTTCATTAATAAATAATTTCCTCCGTGGCACCTTGGCAGACAACTCCGGCCCGAGAAGGTCCTTGTCTAGGTCCTCAGTCGTAATACAAGCACGGGGCATGCCACGCTTCGCCTTCATTATATCGCGCAAAAGTCCCTCGTCTCTGACCCCTACAATGTAGGAGGGCTGGGATAACCCTGCTCTCCGTTGTCCCTCCTGACTCACCGCCCCCGCACCTACAGCGCCCTCAGCTGGCCGGCGACGAGGCCGCGAGACCCTAACCCCCGTCACGCCCTCTGGCGTCACCGAAGGCAGAACGACCTTCAGGGCCGCAAGAGCCAGCCCACGCAAGCTATCAGGGGAAACGTTGGACGCTTCGTCCAGAAGGCCATGTATTATGACCTCATGGCCTTCAGCGCCTCCACTTTGTGGTAACGAAACCCCCTCCAGCACACCAGACGGTACTGCGTCCCCTTCCAGGTTCAAAGCGGCACCTCTGGAGCTTGAAGCGGGTGTTACATTGATAACCCCTTTGTCAATGCTGGCTTTGGTCTTGTCATGATTAACGTTCTTTGGGCTGCATTTTATGTTGGTGACCCGGCAAGCACACCGGACATCACCAGACCTGGTACATGCTTGTTTTAATCTTTCTTCTAGAGAGCGGTTGCTCTCCAGAAGAGTACCGCATAATTTTTGCAGGTCTTTGACCATCGAGGACTGATCTCGGATCATGCCCTCTAGTGTTGCAATGCGCCCTTCACCGGTAATCTCTCCTTCAGTCACAGGTAATGTGGTGACCATAGAAGCATTTTCCAGTTCCGGATGCCGCTTCACAAGGGCCTTTACTTCATCGACTTGTCGCTCGATGGTATCGAAACGCTGGAATAATAATTCCAGGGTGCTTACCGGAATCAGTATATTATTACTTGGCAGCTCCGGCGTCCCTAGGAAGTGCTCATCTACACTTTTGTGCGCATCGTTCTTGTTTGTCACTTCCGCGTTAACACTCTGGTCAAATCCAGGCGCCTGTATAGCGGCAACAGGTTCTGACACACCTTGAATTTTGGCAGGCGCCCTCTCACCTGCAACCAGCCGAACTGTCGTCTGCTTATCGCCAGCCGGCCGACTCGGCGGGCGAGGTGTTCGTTTCGGCGATAGGCCACGCCCCATCGTAGGTGAGGGCATAGATAGAGCGCACGAGCGACGATGGACTGGTACGCTCATGTTGGTGTTTGCACGCAGCTTGCTCACCTGATTTTTCGCTGACGATGGGATTGGCGCGGCACTCATGTTTCCATCCGCTGATTTTCGAGTAGCCGATTTGCGCGCTGCGATGCTCGACGTTGCTGTTGTTGTTGCTGGCTTCGACGGGTCAATTCGGCAGTTGTCACAGGGGCCATCATTTTTGTTGCCAGAACACTTGCTGTGCCGTGGCTTCTGGCACACCGTGCAATTTTTCAGCCTCCGGTTCGACGTTTCCCCGCAGACAACACACTTGAATTCGCTCATGTTGCTCGAGCGATTCAAATTTTGGCGGGTATCAGCGAGGTGGAGCTGTTATGGTCGATCGGCGCAGGCGCGACGATGCGAAATTTTTGCGTCAAAAATTCGCCAAGAATCGCACGGCCTTCCTTAACCTCTCTCTCCGGTAGCACTTTAAATAACGGGCTCCCTGGTTCCTCCAATGGAACCCAGTAGATCACGCTCCCGGCACGTGGAGCCTGCGGGAGACCGGAATGTCCGCAAAACACACACACCCACAGGAGTGAGACGAGTAGCCGATTCCAGCTGCCAGTTGACGGAGCAAAGCCGCACACCTCCGCACACGCCAGAGAGAGAGAAAGAGAGAGGGTGATTAAATTAGATTAAACCATTTTTTTATTTAGCCATGAGGTATAACCCCGTAGGCTTCAAGAAAAATAAAGTACTCTTACAGTAATAAAACAATAAAACAATAAAATAGCAATAATAATAACCAATAATAATCATTAATAAACGAATAATAAACAATAATAATAAAACAATAAAACACACTAGATAACATACGCTATACATTGGCATTATAACAATAAACATAACAGGATAAAACGCAATAAGAAAGGCAATAAGAAATGACGGAGTGTGAGACAATAATATCACACTGATAAAATAATATAAATAACAATACAAAACTGGAGATACGCAGGTCGCAGAGTATAGGAGAAAATAAGTCGCATAAAAGAAAGAGGGAAGAGAATCGTGTGAGCAAAAAGGATAGGTGGGCCTCAATGCTGAGAGGGTGGCCTCACGGCAGACGGTGTCACGCGTTGGAGAGGCACGAGCTCGCGTAAGTCAGCCTCAGTTAAGATGGGGATCAGCTCGGAGCGCTGAGTCTGCCTGCAGAACACTCTCAGGTTACGGACCACTGACCAGGCATAACCAAGCTCAGCACTAACCTTTCTCGCTTTTGTGAGAAGATCGAAGACCGGCTTCGGCCATATGGGGCGAACGTAGACTCTCGTCGGTCCACCGGTACCAAAGATTGACTGGGCGGTGTGTTCCTTTAACTTCGGGGAGAAACGAAGAATCCTATCTCGGATCGATGGAGAGTCCACAAGAAAAGCGAATGAGCGGCCAGACCGACGAGCAGCGCCGGGAAGTGATAGTGAGCTTTGGGAAGAGACTGAAGAATGGTTCCAATCACGCGTGTTTATAATTTGCGGCAGATTGTGCATCCCGCCAAAACCGAGCGCAACAAGCAGTGAAGTTGCTGCCTGGAACAGTGTGCCCTGATAGTCTGAGGGAAGACCGTGGACGAGGAGTTCCGGCTCGTCTATGACTGCAAAAAGAGCATCTCTGACCTGGTGCTCCAAGCGCAATTGGGACCACAAATCGCGCATCTCTTGATGTCTGCCGGCATTTAGTTGGGCCTCCCGCTTGAACCACTCAGGTGTATCCGCCATTGTAGTAGAATGATCTGCGCCTTGATAAGAGATTGAGTGCGGGGACAAATGCAGGCGGTTCTGATTCGTAGCAAAGACGTTGGTTGCAGGAACGAAGGACTTAGATGACGAATGATGAGACGCAGTACAATGTTGCTTGGTTACCGGTGACAATAGCGGCCGAGTAGGCGAGGCTAGGCGTTTCTTAGCCCGCAAGAGTACAGATGGAGAGTGTCCGGTAGGCGTGGCGAATAGCGCGGCTGTATTGGCGATCGGTAATTGGTTGGAAGGTGACAAATCAGTACAACATATAAATTCAGTAGTTTTCGATATCGGCCTAGAATTTGGGGATTTCCAATTAAGGTGGTAAAGGGAGTTGCAGGAGCCGCACAAAAGAGATCTGTCGAGTCGTCGCAATGGAAGGTAACACTTTGCACAGTCTCTAATTGACATTAAGAAATCGTAGCGGATTACAAGTTTAGGAATTAGAGGATTAAGAGGGAGTCGAACTACGTTAAACTCAACAAGTAAATAAACTGGAGAGGAAAGAGCGAATTAACGTAGTCGAAAAGGTCAGGATAATATGTATGTGGCAGATAGAAAATTTGGCGCGAACAAGAGTAAACGAAATCTGCGACTCCTACCTGCAGTAAGATGAAATGCAAGATATTTCGGAAATCGCGGGAAATGTGGAAAAATTTGCGGGAATGTTAATTGGTAGAGGAACTTAACCTAAATGGCGCACAGAATTATGAGTACTTAAAATTAGTCGCTTAATAATAAATTGGCTGATGACTAACAGAAACAACAAAACAAATCACTCAGTCGCAACGGTAATGACGACGTTACAGGAGAAATTGATTAAAGGGCGCAGCCGGATAACGAGACGAGAATTAGATAAGATAGGATAAAATAAAATTAGCGATTTTGATGTATCTCTCTCACGAAGCGGTGTGTAGGCGATGATAATGTGTTTTAGTAGCCGATGTTGCAGGAAACCGGTGTGCAGGTCAAATAAATGTAGTGATGACAGATGAAACCAGTAGCTGCTGAAGTCTCACGTCCGTTCAGATTAAGGTGGATCAGGTTATGTGACAACTGTAGATTAAGGTAATGTGTAATTCCAGGGCAAATTATGCACTAACTAGCTCAAGCTTAGCTGCCCCTTGGACAACACATCACCTGGAACAACCTGCTCGCAGAGGTGCAACAAAATTATGTTAGTTAAACTATAAAAACCTGGAGCCGATGCGAAGTGCGCGCGGCGCTCACCAGAGAGACAGAGAGAGAGAGAGAGAGAAAGAAAGTTACATATGCTGTTATGTTTAGGTATTAAGTAAAGACATATTGTTTCAATGTGCTAGCTAACCAATCAATTGTAAATAAAAGAGCCATGGGAAACCATGGAGAAACCCGATAAGGTAACGAAGCTCAAGTCAACACGCACACGCACAAGTACTCACTGCTCGCACTCGAACGCCACTTAATTGAACGCGCAAGTTAACGCCAGGACTAAAGTCGAAAGCCACCCTCCAAATCGCCAGCCGCGATCCCAAAGGAGGAAAAATATAACTAGACATTGCGTTGTACCTTGAAAGCGATATGGTCAACCATTCTAGGTATAACAAGGCGAGGAAACGTAAGCAGGAGGCGACCGTTGAGAAACCAGAGCACTGCTCTAATACTCCGGTGCCAACTCAGTTTCCCTCGCAACCTAACAATCTTGACGAAAGCGAAGACGATTGCCCACCAGTTAAGAGGTTCAAGTTGAACGCACAACAAAATCCTGAAGGGGCCTGAAACTGAGGATCATACAATTGAACCTCAACAAAAGGCAAGTAGCCAACGATGAGCTGGGAGAAATCTTGACAAACAGAAATCTTGATATACAAGTGGCACTGGTGCAAGAACCATATCACTGGAATAACGCGATTTCAGGTATGGGCAGCATCGCAGCTATTCATGGAACCAAAAAGGGCGAAAAGATTCAAGCTGCGATACTTTACAATCCGCACAAAGTCACCGCTACCAAGATTTCTAATCTGTGTGACTCCCATTGTGTTTGCGCACAAATAATCGGAGCCTTTGGTGAAATTTATTTCATAAGCATCTACTGCCAGTTCAGCCACAGCAGGAAGACCTATCTTGACAAACTAGCTGAGACTCTAAAGCAATTGAAAGGCAAAAGAGTCTTAGTTGGAATGGATGCAAATGCCAAGTCAAAGATCTGGTCTAACACACAGGACAAGAATGGAATAGTCCTTGAAGAATTCATAGACCAATTCGGGCTAATAGTGGCCAACAGGAGGGACCAACTTCCAACGTGCCGTAGTGCGAGGGGTGAGACGGACATCGATGTAACCTTACACACATATAATCTGTCAAACCTCTTGACTAGCTGGGCGGTGAAAGAATGGACCACCAGTGACCACAGGCCCATAGTGATTGAACTGGATTTTGCCTCACAACCAGCCAGACTCATACGAACCGAAGAAATATTAGAACCAAGATTTAACATGAGAAAAGCTGATTGGGAGAAATTCGGGAGACTTTGTAAATTCGAAAAAGAGAACCTTTCTAAACTCCCCTTAGAAACCCCTAAAGACATTGAAACATATGTTTCAAAATTTGAAGAGGTTCTGATAAAGGCAGCAAAGGACTCTATTCCATCAAAAATGAGAAGAACGCGCTCTCAACCCTGGTGGAATCCTGATTTGCGAAGTAAGAAGCGAGCGATACAAAGACAACAAAAAATCACTGCTCTGAAAAACAAGGAAGGACCGAATATAAAACAAAGGAAAACCCTCCAGAGATCACTTGGAAAATTGAGTCAAATGAATTCCCAATATGCAACGGCTATTAAAAGAGCCAGAAGCAATAGCTGGCGAGACTTCTGCACTATTGAAAGCGAAAAGAACGCTTGGGCGTATCCACACAAACAAGCATCCAACAAAGTCAGAATCTCAAAAGCAATGTGCACGGTTAACCGTAATGGTTCAGTTACAAAAGACTGGAAAGAAACAAGCATGGCTCTACTAGAAGGATTAATGCCTGATGACGACCCAAGCTGCGAAAACGATACACATGCAGAAATTCGCAGATATATGCGGGAGGTTCCAACAACCGGCGTCGCAATGCCTTTCCTAACAAGGGAAGTCGAAATGGCCCTTAGAGCGAACAAGGCAGGGAAATCACCAGGCAAAGATAAAATAGAGTCGGAGATGCTTGTTAACGCAAAACCATTACACCAGGAACTGACGCGACTTTTCAACGCCTGCTTAAAATGCGGAGTGTTCCCCAGAAGATGGAAAAGTGGAATGCTAATCACGTTACTCAAAGGGGTTGAAAAATCCGAGAACGAGATTAAATCATATAGACCCGTATGTCTACTCCCTATAGCGGGGAAGACACTCGAGAGGCTTGTGATTCAAAGAATATCCAACATTCTTAATAGCTCGGACTGGTCTTCGGAAGATCAATTTGGCTTTAAGGCAAATAGATCTACAGAGGACGCCATTAGAAGACTACATGAAATAGTAGAAGAGGCAGAATCTGATCCGTCGACCAAGTACGTAGCCGCTATTCCACTAGACGTCTCAGGAGCATTCGACGCCTTATGGTGGCCAAGCCTGCTTTCCCAATTGAAAGAAAGAAATTGCCCGAAGAACATCTACAAGCTCCTCCAGAGCTACTTCAGTGATCGAGAGGTGGGCATATATGCTCACTTCGAAGAAACACTGAAAACAGTGACGAAGGGGTGCCCACAGGGTTCAGTTTTTGGGCCGGTAGGCTGGAATGTCATCTTTGACAAACCACTCCGGGCAATCAGGGACGCAGGATACGAAGTACAAGCCTACGCAGACGATGTACTTCCTATCATTAAGGCGAAGACACGCATTGATCTTGAAAGACAAGCCCAAGAAATCATTAATATAATGATGAACTGGTGCAAGTCTGACAAAATGAAGTTGGCAGTGGAAAAGTCAGCACTAATATGGCTTAAAGGCCAGCTAAGCGAGAATAGGAACCCTACAGTCAAAATTGGGAAAGACAACATTAGAACGCACAAAACAGTCAAGTACCTAGGAATCACGATCTCGAAGGGCTTCCGATTGGAAGAACATATTCGAAACGTAGTTCAAGACTGTAATAACATCTACTTCAAGCTAAGTAAAATAGCAAAAGCGAACTGGGGCCTAAAATTCAATTCCATGAAAAAGATATATAATGGCTTCCTATTATCGAAAGTTACATATGCCGCTGCGGGCTGGTGGCAAAGAACTAACATCAAACAACAATCTGCTTTAGAAAGATTGCAGCGATCAGTTCTTTGCAGAACACTCAAAGCCTACAAATCGATCTCTCATGAAGCGGCGCATGTGCTAGCAGCCTCTCGACCAATAGCTCTAGAGCTCGACGCGAGAGTTGCAAAGTACTGCGTCAGGAAAAGGAAATCGATTAAAATGCACGGCATCTGAATTAAATCCGAAGAACTTCGATCGGGCAGACTAAAAATCTCGAAAGCCATACAACTCATCAACGATGAAATCGAAAGGGTATGGCAGGAGAGATGGCAGACAGCCACAAATGGCAGGAGAACGTACTGCTACTTCCCAGTAATCAAGGACAGATTAAAGAAGAGGTGGCTATATCCCAATCACTACACAGTCCAGTTTATGACTGGACATGGCGCTTTTAAGTCATACCTCCACAAAAGAGGACTATGCGAAGACCAACTGTGTAGTTGTGGTGAAATAGAAAGCGAAAGTCATATTCTCTTTAACTGCGAAGATATAAGGGAACTAAGGAAGCCATTAATAGAGGCTGTCGAAAAGGAGGGTCATACATGGCCTTGCCCGGAAACGGCCCTAGTATCTAGCAGGAAAATCTACAAAGCCTTTGAAGACTTTGCTAGAAAAGTCATAGAGCCCAGAGAGGGAGCACCTATAACAAAGAGAAAGCGCAGAAAAATAGTCACGAACTATGGTAGAAAGACGCCGCCTCTTACAAGGTCCCTGACCAAAGGACAAAAACTCCCACAATAACCTAATTTTTGAAATTTTGAACCCAGACAAGCTTATAAAGCTAGAAATTTTTGAACGATAATTTTTGAACATCAACTTCAGAACTAAATTCTGAAGCTTGAATACTCGAACGCAAATTGCCCCATTTGACCCAACGACGGAGTTTTGAACCGAATGCGTAGCATAACTGGCAAGAATACTGAAAACTGCCTGGGGAATCGCCTTGTCGGCTAGACGAGACCCCGCCCTGACATAACAAGTCAAAAACCAAATCGAAAGAGCAAATATCAGTATCAGCCAAGTCATAAAACCATTCTTTAGAAAGCGAGATCTGACTTTGGGACAAACGGCGTAAAAACAACCTTTCGAATGACAGATACCTACCAGCGTGAGCGGGGATGACCGAAACGCAATGGGAAGATGTGCCTCGGCACGTCGAAGCGATGGACCTGTGAGTCGTGGGAGAAATCCCTTAATACAGGTACGCAGGGTAGGATGTTTTTCGAACGCGAGCCCAGGAGGGGAGGCTTAGTTGGTTGATTGTCTTAGGAATTTCCTCTGGCTGTCCTAGCTGAGTTTCTCTTCTGACATCCCAATTTGGGTTGGCCTCTGCGGGGTAGTGGTACCAGGTCAAGCAAATCTCATAAGATTTGTATGCTGCGTGCTTCCGACGCAGTAGACGTTGGGGCAACTAGAGTCCCGTCGCGCCCAAACCGAGGGTCAAGCCTTTAGTTCCGCTCTCCTTGAGCGTTGAACCTTGAAAAGATCGGTACTCCTCTCGAGGAGGTCGCCGCCTTAGATGAAAAAGGTTCCGACTCGCTGTGTGCGTCAGGGATGTCGCAGCAAACTTGACTTCCGGATCTCCAAAAATGTTTGAAAGCAAAGGAGTGAAAGACGGTGGGCTATGCTAACCTGTTGGTACCCAGTGAGAAGGGTGGTAATGTTTGATTACGCTGTGCCTCCCTCAAATCGGAAAAGTGTGACAACACACAAACACTAACTGTTTCAATGTGCTATTTTTCAATACAGAAATTAATTAATGAGAAGATGAAGGAAAGGGATGAGGCAGTTGCAATCCGGTGCGCTCTAAAGACAATAACGACCACAGGTATTTTATTCTAACAAATTGAAGTTTATTTTATGATTCAGCCGGCATAATAAACCACAGTAGGGAAAAAACCATTTGAATTTACAGTAATACACAATTAAAACTAACTACACACAAAGAGAGAGAGAAACAAAACACGAAATTGAACTAAGTGCGCGGTGATTAAATGGTGTGCGACACTTAGAACCCGTCGCACTGTCACGAGTGGCCAACTCTTTTTCTTTACCGATTTTCACTCCGACTATTGGAGAGGGTGCCTTCAGAGGAAAGGCACGGTGTAGCCCCGACGTCTCGGAAGCGGATACAGCCTTTGCCACACCATCGCCTGAGACTAAACAATAGGCCTGATAGCCACAAGATTGGAGGTAACCCTGGAGAATATAGAGTATTCTCCGCTTAAGGGGACGGCACTTCCGCCCTCAGCCCCTAGCGTAGTCGTACTTGGTCAACTGTGGCAATTGACATACACATACACACGTGGATATACACATACACACACTGTTCGATAGCGCACAAACCAGTTAATCTTCAGGCAGCACACAATAAAAAACAGTCTATCATTCGAAAGCGCACAGAATAATTCTACGCGGAGCTCTTCAACCCGATGGACGATCGTTCGCAACGAACTCCTTACTAGGACTGACCACACTTCAAAAATTGATGGATTTCATAGCTGCTCCCGTGAAGGCCTATTAGCGTAGTGTGGAGGGGTTTGAGGTGCATGTCTCGAACTAGTCTTAGCACCTTTCACTGTGTTTACTTTTGTAATGGCGCGGCTTTCTCCGGGGTTTTCCCAAATAATCAGCTGGAGACAATGTGCGCTACACGTGTCTTGGTTGTGAGTGCGAGTTTTGATGAGAAAGTTAGAGGGGAAAAGTGTTTGAAGTCAAAATCAAACAGGTGCAAGAAGGAGGGGAAGTGATAGGAAGAAAGAAAATATGGACATTAGGATATGCAGATGATATAGTGATGATGGCAAAGAGTGAAAGTGGAATGAAGGCGATGCTGAAAAAATTAAAAAGATACTTGGAAGAATGAGGATTAGAGCTAAATGTAAGAAAATCAAAGATGAAGAAATGCAGGAGAGGAGGAGGAAGGGGAAGGAAGAAGTATTCGAATGGGAAGGTGAGAAGATGGAGATGGTTAAAGAGTACAACTACTTGGAATATGTGATAAACAGAAATAACGGAAATAAAAAGCTGATAAAGAAGGTAGAAGGGAAAATAAATATGTGACTCGGAAGACTATGGGGGCTAGGAGAAAAGCTATTTACAGAAAATTTGGAGTTAAGAATGAACCTGTTCGACGCACTGGCGAAAAGCCTGATTATGTATGGAGCAGAAATCTGGAGATGGAGGAGATATGAAGAAATTGAGAGATTACAACTAAAATACATAAAGTGGGTATTGGGATTAGATAGAAACACGCCAAGTTACTTAATACTATTGGAAACAGGAAGACAAGAAATGAAAGAAACAGCATTAGAAAGAGCAATGAGGTATGAAAACAAAATAAGAGAAGAAAGAGATGGCTCAATAAAAAAAGAAGCATGGAGAGAACTAAAGAAAAGGGAAAGAAATGAAAAAGATAAAAAGGGCAAGAAGGAGTAGAGAGAGGAAGGGCTAGAAAAAGTAAAATATATAGAGAGAGGGAAGAGGAAGACGAAATGAGAGAAGAGTTTTGGGAAGAAATAAAAGAAGAGCTAAAGGACAAAGAAGAAAAAGAACTAGAAGATAGAAAAGTCAAGATATATAAACGAGTGAAAAGAACTGAAAGAAGAAATGAAAAAGTATAGATTAAAAGAAAAATCAAGGAGAGGGAAGAATAAAAGACCTACAAATAAGGGAAAGGTTTAGGTTAGGTAATGAAAGGGAGGAAGTAGATATTGGGAAAAACAGGAAAATAAGAGATGCAGAATGTGGATGAAAGAGGATGAAAAATGGAACTACATAGTAGAAAAATGTGAAAGAAGCACAAAGGAAGCGGAAGAATGGGAAAAAATCATAATAGGAGGCAAAGAAAAGATAGCGTGGATGATGGAGCTAAAATAGAAAAAAAGAAGAATCAAAGAGGAGAACGAAAAAGAAAAACAAGAAAATGAAATTACAAGACCCTAAGGACAGACGAAAACAGAAGACAGAGACACAAGACTCGCAGACACATCTATATACGCACACATACACACAAAACACGCATACACACGCAAACATACACATGCACACACACACACACACAACACACATACTAGCAACTACACAAGCGAGAGGAAGCAGGTATTGGATGATGGAGCAAAAATGGAAAAGAAGAAGAAACGAAGAAGAGAAAGAAAAAGGAAAGCAAGAAGACAAAATTATAAGACACTAAGGAAAATAAGTGAGGCTGAGAAAATGTAAGGCAGTGGGAGCAATAGGAAATGAGAAGAAGGTGTCAAAGCCCTAATAAGGAGAAAGACAGGTGAGATGATTAGCAAGAAAGAGAGCAAAAGCAAAAGAAAGGCAAAGGTGAAAAGGCAAAAAAAATGCAAAGATGGAAAGGCAAAAGAGAGTAGCAAAGGAAGAAGTCGAAAAAAAATAAGCAAGAAAGAGAAAAACAGAAGAGTGGAAAAGGTAGATCTCGAAGAGAGAGAGAGAGAGGAAGAGAAGATTAATCAACTGAAAAATGGGAAGAAAGGCTGAGCAGACAGGCGCAGAAGACAGAGACACAAGATTTGCAGACATACCTTGTCAATTCTTGGCTATTTCAAAAAGTTTAAAACATCAAATCACCAATTTTGTTCAAAGTTGGTAAACTTGTTACCTATATAGAGGTAAACATCTGTGCAGAGTTTTACTATAGATCAAAATATTGATAAGGGGCCGACTTATCAACTGTTGAAAAAATATTGGACTTTTTTTTATTAATTCGATTTCTCGGAGACTAGTACAGATATGGACATGATTTTTTTTTTAAAGACGCAGAAAGAGTTTTACTTTTAAAATGTAAATAGTAAAATACCAAATCATTTATTTATGTCATTGTTATAAACAATTTTTTCAAAAATCGACGATATCTCAAAAAACGATATTTTTTTTAAATTATTGCACCATCGTGTTCCTTGTCATTTTTTACATAAGAAACTTTTTAAGAAATTTTTTACATAAAAAAATCAAGTGCCCGCTATTAGGATTAAGATAGCACTAAAATGAAACGAACTGCGCGCTAGTTGCTCGGCCGCTCGGTCGTCCGCTACTCGTGCGGTTCCAACGTTGCTTGCGGCAAATGCCTTTAACGAATAAATAATTTCTTATTCTATCAGTCAATATGTATTTATTTAAATAATATATAAATTTATTGTTTAAATAAGTAATGTAAATGAACTATTTTTTTATATAATCTGATATAATATTGAAATTAAATATTTGCTCTCTGCGTTTGATCGGGCTTGATACCGTCGCATATTTACGAAGCGGCCACATTAAAAATGTTTTTTTATCGGACCTACACCATAGTTCTCTTAATAAGTTATTTACAAGTAATTTGTTCTAACCTATTTTCTACCATATATTTTTGAATATACGTCATTCTCACGCCCGATCAAACGCACAGAGCAAATGTTTTATTCAATGTTGTTTCAGATTGAACAAAACAATAGTTCATTTATATTACTTATTTTACTTTACTATTATTACTTTATATTACGTTATATTAAGTAAACAAGTCATTAAATTTAATTTAAATTTAATTTAAATTTAATTAATTATTTAATTAACTAATTTATATATTATTTAAATAAATACATATAGACTGATAGAATATGAAATTATTTATTCGTTAAAGGCATTTGCCGCAAGCAACGTTGGAACCGCACGAGTAGCGGACGGCCGAGCGGCTAGCGCGCGGTTCGTTTCATTTTAGTGCAGTTTTAATCTTAATAGCTGGCACTTGATTTTCCCAACGGTTTCTTATGCAAACAGTGACAAGGAACACGATGGTGCAAAAATTAAAATAAAAAAATATCATTTTTTGAGATATCGTCGATTTTTTGAAAAAATTGTTTATAACAATGAAATAAATAAATGATTTGGTATTTTACTATTTACATTTTAAAAGTGAAACTCTTTCCGCTTCTTTAAAAAAAAATCATGTCCATATCTTTACTAGTCTCTGAGAAATCGAATTAATAAAAAAAAGTCTAATATTTTTTCAACAATTGATAAGTCGGCCCCTTATCAATATTTTGATCTAAAACTCCGCACAGATGTTTACCTCTGTATAGGTAACAAGTCTATCAACTATGAACAAAATTGGTGATTTGATGTTTTAAACTGTTTGAAATAGCCAAGAATTGCCCACCTACATATGTACACATATACACAAAACACACACACAAAACACATATATTAGCAACTACACAGACTGGACACGAGACACATAAATCAAATGTAACATAAGTTGTAAATATATATATATATATATAATTTAGAGAGTAAACTATATTAAACTAATTTCTTGATATTACCGCTGATTGGATTATACTGCACAATTCGATCGTGTAGAATTAAACAATAGGCTGCAGTATTATCAGGAAAATCTTCTTTCATGTCAAACTCTAGGCGGACGTCCACAGAAGCTTTTTTGATAGATTCATTTTGTTTCGAACAATCTATCACGATTAACGGTAATTTTTCGATGGAATTTATACTATTAAGCAATGGTTCATTTTCTTTCCCATAATATGCGCTTTAAAAGTCAGCGTACATATCATAAAGTACTGCATACTGGTTTTGATTAATATTTAAATTAAGATTTCTATATGGATAGCATTGAGAGTTTAGAAATAATTTAACATCACAAATATTACAATGGTCAAAGTGACGAGCAGAAGCGGCGACTTCATTTTTTCGTTGTGTTTGAAAGGCTAAAATAACGAAACGAGGTTGTTCTAATTGTTTGGATGTCTTCACACTTAAAACATGTTTAGATGTGCGAGGTAATTCTGGATATTCGTATAACTTCCAAGTGCGATAACTCATAGTGATCGCTCTATCACGATGAATTTGATTATATATTTGGTTTTTTCTCTATCAACTACTACTACTTATGGCACTAACCATTCAATTTTATTCAAAGTAACTTTAATTTTTTCATAAGTAATTACTCCACTTGTATCGGAAGGTGTATGGCAGCATTCAAATCATTTCTCGACATCGTAATAATAAGCTCATGTTTAACATTTACTACAATTTTTCGATAATCTTCAGTAAATCCAAGCAGTATTCTGAGGGGTATAGTAACTTTGAAATAACCTTCGTCATTTGTAAGTGATACTTCTTTGTCACTAGTTCAACCAGCATTTTCAGCGATTAAATTTTGACTTGAATTGAGTGATAGCCAGTTCTTCATAAGACTTGTCAAGCCAATATTTTTTACTTTATCTATTTCAATAGCATTTATCTCGTATCGTATTTCTTTGAACAAATGACATTTAGCATTATTAACTAACTTAGTTTTAACTACTACATTTCCATTTTCCTGAGTTAATCGACCGCAAACATGAATCATACTGTGAGATGGAAGTATGGATAAATCTTGATGTTGAATTGAGATACGAACTTGATCACTATTATTGAAATGTGATAATGAATAAGATTGATGCGCATGAACTTCGTAATGAGCTATCGACACATTGGAAGCGACACCTGAATGAATATTTAGAATTTCGTCCATTTTGATGTAAGCAACACACTAATATACGGGATGCTTCGTGTCCGCTGATGTATTTTCTATTACTCCTAGACTTTTCAGGAGCTGAATGTTCTGACGTGTGAGCGCTGCGGTAGCTCGCGGTCGATTGATCACTGACTGATATTACAGTATATTCATATTTTATTGTTGTTAAATATGATTCCCATCACGATATTGCTTTGATGTGAACACGTACTGAGATGACTTCTCGAAAATTAACTAGGTTTCCGTCTTGATCAACGATACGTATTTCTAAATGATCAATACTTCTCATGGCGACTGGTAACTAAATTATATGTGAAGGTACTTCAATGATTTTACATCCTGGTGGTATTGCTGAAAAACATTCATATATAGTATACACTTTACGTTCGTTTATATAAAAACCTATAGTAATATTACACTCTACACGTAAAGCGTTCACTTTGAGTATAGTTACAGGTTAATCAGAGCTATGAATTTCATTTGCAGATAGCTCTCGACTAGTAAAGATTAAAATTGAACCAATAGAACCTTTTGGTTTCAAATTTATTTTATGACTACACTGAATAATACTACGTAGAGTATTAATGTTTGGTTTTAAACTAATTGATATTTGATTAAGCATTAGCGTTTCTTGTAGGATATACTCAATATCTTCTATCGCATAGCTATATCGGTAAAACGATTTCGTGTTCACCAACGTAAAATTTATTATTGCCTCCTTCAATATTTGGCATTGAATTAAATGTTAATAGCTTAGCTAAGCCTAGTACATATTTTTTATTAGGCGGCAGCTCTATTGATGGGAATTTGCTTCAAGAACTGATGAATTTCCTGACAGACTCAACGTTAGTATGTTCTTCATCAGAGTTTTTTATTAAATGACATTTTTGTCATTCATTACATCTATTTATAGTTTATTCGAAAGAAATTTTAAGCAAAGACGTTTGCAGTTATAAGTATTGATATCTTGATATCTCACATAGTTATATTTGACTCTTTTGACTTTGAAATAGAGTAATAAGTCTATAGAAGGTTGAAGATTACTAAAACTATCAAAGTATATAACTTTATTACATTTCTTTTTATATGCTACTCAGTGCGTACCTGGTCCACTTTTTCATCTAAACTGATAACAGCTGATTCTTGATAGTGAAGTTCGTCAGATGGTATATTGTTACGCATGAAAACACCTGAAAAATTTGCAATTTTTAGTATTTTAGCATATTTCTTTATATCTAAATCAGTCAGAGCGCGTTTAGGCAAAACTATTTCAAAGTTTTTTTTTTTCTTAAATCTTGTCCGCTCACATGTGGTTTGCAGTAGCTCCTCTGGCTAGAGTTCCAGTGGCGCTTAAAGCAGCAAATAATAGAATTAAAAAAGGAAGCGCTTCACCAACTTTACTGAGAAGAGGTACATTACGTGGTATATTTATTTTACTTCTGCAGATGGCCTTTTTCACAGCTTCTTTGGCTCCTTTTATAGCCGAACGAATAACTACAAGAGATCGATTCTTAGGCACACTACTTTTCGAGGCCACCTTAATAATTTTATTCATTGTAACTGATGGCTTTTTGATTTTTCTACATTTCTTTCTTGGCGTTTTTTGAATCCTCTACTACGTTTCTTGCTACCTTTCTTCATATCAACACCCATACCAAGCTTACTTTTAACTTTCATAATGTTGGCTACGGTGAAGGCGGCTGCTTTTTCACCAAAACTACTATCTTTAGCTAATACTCTTACCCATGCTTTTTTAGCTAGAATTTCGTCAGCTTTATTTCTTGTCGCAATATCCTCTCGATTTTGCAAATAAGCGATATCGTGTTCTTTACAAGCAACGTCTAGTGGATTTTTACCAAGATTTCCATGCACCAATCGTTTGTTCAATTTTGTACCAGGACCACAATACTGATATCCAGGTAAGTGAGCTTTAATAGGCAAGTTATTTATAATCTTGTTCACTAGACCACCACCAGTCTTTCTTTTATAGTACGTGATCATACTTCTTCAAAAGACAACATGTTAATGAAAAAAAAGATACATAAGCAGTCTTTTTATATCTAACAACCTCATTCATTCAGGTATTATTGATGAGTAAACAACATGGATTTTAAAGAACAGCCTCTTAAGCTTCAAGTCATTAATTTCGATGGAGAGGTAGAAACAAGAAAAAAGACACGGTGAACTATTGCCTAACAGTATACGTGCCGTTTTCTGCGGACCTAGTAACTGCGGAAAAACTAATTGTTTATTAACATTAATCACTTATCCTAATGGTCTTAAATTTGAAAACGTATATGTCTACTCAAAATCCCTTAATCAGCGCAAGTATAAATTTTTGAAAAATTTATTAGAGCCTATTAATGGTATAGAGTATCATGCTTTCAGCGAGCATAAGGCAGTTGTTTCGCCAGATAAAACACGACCAAATTCTATCATGATTTTTGACGATATAGCCACTGAGAAGCAAAGATAACGTAAGAGCATTTTTCGGTATGGGAAGACATAAAAAAGTAGATAGTTTTTATCTCTATCAATAATACGCTCGCATTCTGAAGCATCTCATTCGAGATAATGTGAATTTACTAGTATTGTTTCGACAAGATGACGTGAATATTAAACATATTTACAATGATCACGTTAACTCGGATATGTCTTTTGAGAAGTTTAAAGCAATTTGTTCTAAATGTTGGAGAGACGATAATCACGGATTTTTGGTTATCGACAGAGACAGACCAATAAATCATGGTCGAATAGAAAGGGATTTGGGTTTTTTGTTATAATTATAGAGAGTGAGTGGATGAAGATTATTTAACTTTAGAAATTACGAACGTAAACATGGTTGACTTTGAAAAAGAAAAGAAGGTGCTCGAGCAATTATCCGAGGCTCGTGATGCCATAAGACGCAAGTATACACTAATAAAACGCCGTAAAGCTGATTTAGAAAAGACATTGCATGAGATTTTTAAACCTATGGTTAATCCATTGAAGGAACTTGTAGAGGTAACTACTGAGAAAAGTAATGCTACTACTACAACTACTGAACAGCCAACGAAAAAGGAAAAGAAAATCGCGTTCGATAAAGTTTTCAAATCAGAAGTAACAGCACACACTCCCTACAAATCTAGATATTTCAATAATACTGCTAATGAATTAAATTCTACATTGCCACCGCTTGAAGTATCAACATTTGAATCTGCTATTTCTATTGATGATGATGATGATGAATTTGATAAGACTGCTGAACCATCACTCGATACAACTGCTATAAATTTGAATAAAATTAGTTCAAATGTAACTACAGAACTACAGAACAACTATTAGATGATTCGATTGTAGAAAATTGTGTTCGACTATTACATAAACCTCAGCAGAAAAGTAATTTAGACAAGACATTTGGTGTTCGCTTGCACGGAAATACATATGTCATAGGCAATTCTCCAATTTCCTTCCGAAACGATAACGTAACTATGAATGATAAAGCATACAGCAAGATGCATGGTATAATGGAACTTCTCTTTCGTAAAGAACTTGATTCTAAATTAATCGGATATTGAAAATTATATAATAATACTTGAAATCATTAACGCTTATGGTAAGAGATACGAAACAAATATAGAATGTCGCAAAAAGTATTGTAATGTGGTACATTATAATTCTTTCCCTGAGAGTGTTGCACTATTTGCAACACCTCGGAAAAGCCATCCTCGTCCCTTGCCGCCCCGTAACCAGCTGGATAATTATGACCTACGAGCGCCCTAATCCGGAAACTAATTTTTTTCCATATTCGCCTATCCATACCCGAGAAAACGACGCAATAAGTCGAAGAACGCGATCAAACGAATGAATGAAAAACGGAACACATGACGAGGAAAAGAGAGCGCACGCGCACATACACTCCTAACCACGTGTTGCCGGCTGGAAATAAAAACACGAAGATTTGACTGGAAAATGCAGCGGAAATGCATGTTAGCTGTATATGTAGATCCGTTACACTCCCAGACACTGACACGGACACTTTGGAGACGCTGGCATACCTGGAACTACCAGAAAATCGTCGATGAAGCGGCAGCCGGCAATTAGCTGTGACAGGCTGTTACGCACCATCAGCGACATCCTGAGCGCCACACACACAAACACTGCTGCCGATCACTGACAACACTTGGAGATACACACATATAACATCCGGGTACACACTTACACCACACGATCGAAGAGGAGAGCTCCAGGAGGCGCTTCGGAGACCGGCAACAGAGCACGAGATTGACACGCGGGAGCGAAGGCGGCCATCTTAAAGAGCGATATAGACTAAGCGAGAGCGAGCAAGATAGACTAAGCGAGAGCGAGCAAGATAGACTAAGCGAAAGCGAGCGAGACAGACTAAACAAGAGCTAGCGAGACAGACCATATGAAAGCGAGCGAACTAGAATAAATACCATACTAATTCAAATGCAAATGCGATGATGAGGGCGCTACGAAGATAAAACCGACAAACAATTATTGTATCATTGCAAAATTATATTATTATATTATTATTATTTTTATTATTATTAATATTATTATTATTATTATTATTTGTAACGGGGTGGTTATCTAGCAAAAATGAGAAATTTATTAACGAACAAACTCCCACGATGCAGAGCTGATCGCCGCTCCGTTAAGCACGTATAGTTATACAGGTATTCGCCTTCACGTTTGATGATTTCTTTTCAGTGTCTTCTTTCCAACCGAGTTGAACTCTTCTTAAGTCACTTGACTTGTGACACTTCATCTATCTTCAGTACGAATGACTTAATGCCTAGTCCGCCTAATCCCCTAGACGAAATCGGATTAAACTTAAGCCTTTATAGATCTATTTAGCTAATAGGAAACGAAAGGACGGAAACGGCGAATAAAATTAACTAAGTTTAATTAACGAAAACTACATTCTTTTATGAGCCAAAAGATTAACGCACGTGAATAGGATTCATAATTATTGATTATAATTTGGTGAGAGAAAGAGAGACATTTCGAAAATTGCCGCGAAATCTAATGCTCGGCGCGAATACCAAAAATTTACTCTCGCGGTTGACAAAATACTGTCGAAAGTATTTTGTCGCGCAATAAAAAATGGAGGTACACCTACCCTGTGGTGCAATTACGGTGATCAGCCATAATTATTGTTGACAATCAACGGTCGATGCTCCTCGAATATCAGCTGCACTGCCTCGCTCCAAAATTCTGCCGCTGCTTGCTGCTGCTTTAGATGTCACTGTTGTGATGATCCTTATCTGCACTCGCACGTATTTAATAGTCCCAGAAAAACTTTTGATTTATAAAAATAACGGCGAAACACAGTGCAAAACTAATCACGGCGATACTCTCGCGAAAGCAGCTGAGGCTTAACTGAATATTCAAACCCTCGCGCGCCCCCTCTCTCTCTCTCTTAGTCGTTCGAACTAACATCGCGAGTGTACGAATCGCGAACGGATCGATTAATCGAATCGACTACCGTTGCATATTATTATTATAATTATTATTATATTATTATTATATTATTATTAGCTAGCGATGCGATTTAGAACATGGAACGTACTAAAATAAAAATTAAAAAATATTTTTATGCGGTCGCTATAATCCCTTAAGTGTATTAATAACCGACAAACAACCTGATAAATTAAATTGATAATTGATTGATGAAATTCGAACCTCTGACGAAACTGGCCGATGACGTCAAGACCAATAAGCGAATTAGAATAAAATTTGATTTCTGTCCGTAACGAAAAATAAATAGGAGTAGGGGTAGATCTTTCTCATCACTCCCGACTTAGTGGGAAGTGAAATAGGGTAAATACCAACGAAAGTAGGAGATAAAATGAGGGCGCTGTTACTTTTCTAATTTACGAGTACATATTGACCAATGACGAAATATTCGGAGGCCGCTACTGATATCCGAATTAGCATATTGACGAATAATAGGATTTTTTCTCGGAAAGAAGACAGGAAAAATTATCTTCGACCGCGAAAAGCTGTTTCCGTTCATTTGACCGCTGATCGCTAAAACGATATGAAGCAATTCCCGTATTCGCTGAGAAACATTTAGAGTTTGCCGAGTTTCTTCAGCAGTAATTTGTAAGTAGACAAAGTGCCACTCACTAGTGCTAGTTGCGAAGGGCAGTGCGTCATTTCTCGTGCGAATAATCTCGTCATGACGCGTGGATCCGTCGACGCCGGGAATATAGTGCTCCGATCGAGTTGCGTTGACCATCCGCCATTCCGACCGTATCTGTATTTTAGCCGCAGAATCAAGAAAAGTAAAGTGTGACCGATTTTCATTAATTAACGCTTCGTTAACCCTTCCTTCCCTGTTTGTTGATATTATTTTCAGTCGCGGACGGTCGATAGCGAGGATTCTTTTTTTGCATTTCTGGTTCCGAGCATTAGGTAACTTACGTGCGAACAAACGAATCTCCGACCTGAGACTCATTATATTTATAAAATATAATTTTATAAATATGATAAATTACCTCAGTATGTTATCATAAATTATAAGTGAAAAATACATAACAGTGGTTTGTCATAGTGGTTTCACATCCGATCCTCACTGATGAAGGAAAATATACATTAAAATGCGGGTTCCCTGATTACAATTAGAAATAACATAAAAATAAATATAAAAATATATGAATAAATAAATATAAAAAATATATAAACATAAATAAATAAACATAAATAAATAGATATAAATAAATGAATAAATATAAATGATAGTTTACATTTTGCTTATTTTTAGCATTAATTAAAGTTGTCTCATTTAAATTTTTGATTTAATTTAAAAAGATTAAGTTTCAAATTTTTTATTAAAATTGTGACGGCGGACCGTATGATTCCAAAAAAGGAAATAATTTTTTTTTTCTTATTAAAAACCGCTGCCTATAAGCTGTGGGAACCGAGTCGAGTATCGCAGGAAAATTTTCCTTGACAGTCTCCAAACGGCAATAAAATCTATACTCCAAATTCATGTAAGCGTGCGTTCCTTTTTTTTTTTATTATGCTCTTCCGCCCCTCGCACACTCGCTCTTGCATACAAAGTGCATGTGGCCTCCGAAGACGTGATCGGAGGGCGCCGAGATGCCGATAAGAGGAGAGGGCCATAAAATCACGTCTGCATCCTGTTCTTATCATGACTAACGAATTTTTCTCTTTCAAGCAACTTAAGTATTAGGAATGATAATATAATTTTTTTTTAATTTAAATATTTTAACCTTATCGAGTTTTCGCTCCGGAGCTTAGTTTAAGCAGAAAATAGTAGAAAATGAAAAAAATATACGGTAATTTTATTAAATTCTTTGTTATTTGATGAACTTTTATTATAAGAAATTAGGACATATCAGCTAGTAAGCAGCCTGTTAAGTTATATAAGAATACTTGTTTCCCGATTACAATTTTGAATAAATAAAACTGCGTAATTACCAATTAATTTAAATTCTTGCGATGATAATAAACCGTCCACAAATTTGTACATCATAGCGTGCGAGATAACAAGCATCGCTCTCTTTTTATTATATTTTATTACTACTGTAACGGGGTGGTTGCTCCGTTTCATTCTGATTATTCGTTCGGCGCGCAAGCATGTCGAGATGCGTGCGGTGACATCGAAATGTTCAAATTGAATAGTTGGAGAGCAGGAGGGGATGGGAGTCAGTCAACCAACTTGCTATTAGCTAGAAATAATAACAGCGAAATTATAATCAGTATCACATGCGAGTTAGTTTATTTCCCTTTTCTCTACAGTATACTTGGCCCGCGTGTTTATATTTACATAGCGCGCGCGCGTCAATAACATGCAGTGTTGGAGTGATCGCAGCTCTTTGTTCGCCGGGTTAGTACATGCACGCTACCGATTCTTACGGATTACGAGGTATTGGCAATTAGTTCCGCGCGATCGTGAGAAAAATAAAGCAAAGTCGCGATATAAAAATGGCCAGCTTACCTTCGAATCGGGCGTACTACTCGCAAGGGGAAAGGAAGCAAGTTCGTTAACGTTCGTCCTTCGTCCTTCACAGTCCGCTCTCGATTTTCGCCCTCGATGGCGAAACTCCTCAGTCACGATCACTCAGACACAGTCAGTTATCGCGAGCGCGGAGATGTCACTTCTCTTGTTCGGAAAATCGGCCGGCTCACTGCTTACTTCCCTTGGAAACTCTTGGCGGAAAGCCCTGGCTTGTTGTTAAGCGGCTGAATGTTCGGATAACTAATCCTCGACTGGTTCATTTATATTCGCGCGCGTTCCGTCCTGTCTCGTACCGAATTCCCTTATTCCATTTTCCCCAACCAGTAGGTGCTGCCCTCGCAGGCAGCCGCATGGTTGGGATGATAGCGTTAATAGGACGTTTACCGTCACAGCCTCCTTCCAGTCTAGACCTATGGGGTCTTTGACGATAGAATCATTAGCACTATTCCTTTCGAGGTTAAGAGGGTAAAGATCAATAAAAGATCATGTTCTACGTGGTATCTCATTTTTTTTTATTATATATAATCTGGGAGCGGCCTTGCCCATGGGGGCAGGGACCTTTCACCAGGAGGGTCACCGGGTGATTTCCCGGCCTTCGTCGTCCAATGGGGGGCGTCCGCGTGCCTCCCAGCCCAGCCTCTCGTTGACCAGGTTGGGATGCTGCCGGACACTGGGGCAACGGTCCGTGCGGTTCACCCCGTGGTAGTGGCATACGTTGTACCCTTCCCATTGGGCGCGGGATAGGATGCCCCGAGGGAGGCCTCGTGCTCTGGGGGTCAGCGACAACCCGTCACGCCGATTCGAGGCGGACCACAACGGTCTTTCGACCATAGAGTCCTCACCCGTGGACCCCACCACAAGGTTGATGTGGATGGGTCCAATTGCTTGACCCCCGTTGCTGCTGTTCACATTTACCACGAGGTTCACCCCGCACGTCAGCTGATCCTGATGTGCCGCGGCTGCTGGTCCGACCCCCGGATCTGTGGGTCGTAGCTCGGCGGATGGAGGCTGGGCGGTAACTCCTGATGCGTCACCAATCGGGCTCTCGAGGGCCTGGCGATGACGGCGCTGCACATCTTTTGGTGCTAGCGCGAACTGGCGCCGGCGGAAACCACCTTGATTCAATGATCGACGTCACTGGGGCGGTGTCCCGCGGCCGTATACGCATCAAACCCCGCGTATACGGCCCATTGGAGAGCGTTGAGGGTGGTCCAGCCCTGCTCGATTTCCTTCAAGCCCTCCACTATCTCTTCCCAGGTTCGCTCACCAGGCAAGGATGCCTGGCTGGCGAACTGGGGCGCCAGGTCGGGCTGATGGGGGCACCCTCCGTTTGGGTACCCACCGATGCATGTGGGGCACTCAATGGGATGGCTCCCACTGGAAATCCTCCCACTAGAAGGAGAAGCCGTGCTACAGTAGTAGGATTAACATTTTCCACTGTAGATGAATTGCTAAACCACTTAGATGATATATTCGGTCCCATTCAAATGTTAAATCAATTGTTAGGTCAATTAGGCAATGATTTCTAAAGGAACAAGGAAAAGGTACTAACTTTTGGAAATAGGCTACGACTATTAAGCAGTAAAATTATTGAAGCCAAAATGAAAAAAGAAAATTTAGAATCTTTAACGCCTACACAAAAATAAATTATTGAACAAAATACAGTGTGAGGAAAAAGTATGGAAACCCCGGGAAGTTCGAAAAACCGCATGAGGTTAGTCATGAAACAAAGGTCATACCCTATGTAACTTTCAACGAGGAACCCAACAGTAACCTCGGTTTTGACCTTGAACCTCATTTTCAAGGTTATTTCAAGGTTCAACCTTATTTTTTCATATGGGAATCCTTTTTTTTTATACTGGAATCAAAAAGAGCGATAAATTTTACGGGTGGGAACGATTCAAGTCCGAAGATATTGTAACTCCTTATCCTCCTTTTAGCGCTATCCAGGAACAATGACGTGGACGTAGAAGGAATCTGTTCCCTTCGGGGTGCTTTTTTATAGTAAGTTCCCCTTGTCTCTCACTTCGGGGTGCTTTTTAATAGTGAGTTCCCCTTGCCGTTCACGTAAATGAATTTACAACAGATGTTCAAATTGTTCTCCATTCGCTTCTTGACAGTATCGTATTGTAGAATGATTGAGTTGCATTTTGGATAATCTGGATCGTGGAATGGCATTAATTTCTTGAACTATTCTACGTCTTAATTTTTCAAGATTTTGTGGATTACTTCTGCATACCCGATCTTTTAAATACCCCCATAAAAATGGTCTAAAGGGCTTAAATCTGGAGATCTTGTAGCCCACTCTACTGTACCTGTTCTACCTACCCATCTATCAAAAAATGTTTCATTGAGGTATTGTCTGACATTTACACCGTAATGAGCTGGAGCACCATATTGCTGAAACCATGTATTTTCAAAATGATCACCTCTTAAGGCCTGGATAGCTGGAACAATTTGATTTCGTAAAAGTTGTTCATAACTTACAGTGTTCAAATTTCCTTCGATAAAAAAGGGACCTATTATTGTATCGCCTACTATTCCTGCCCACACGTTTAATTTTTTAGGATATTGAGTGTGACTTTCTTTTATCCAATGAGGATTTGTGTTGGACCAATATCTAAAGTTATGACGATTGATTTCGCCATTTAATTGAAATGTCGCTTCGTCTGGAAAAACAATATTTTGTAAAAATATTGGATTTTCAGTAATTATTTGCATCATTGTCTCACAAAATTCTACTCGACGATCAGGATTATCCTCATTCAATTCTTGCACAAGTTTTATTTTATAAGGATGAAACTTGTTTACCTTTAAAATTTTAAGAACAGATTTTTGATCGATCTCCTGTTATAAAGCTACTAATCAAGATGATTCATATGGATTTTTCACAAAAGACAGTAAAACATCTAAAGATTTTTCTTCATTTGTTACTGTTCGTGGTCTTCCAGTAAAAGAACGATTTTTAATAGACCCCGTTGCTTGAAAACGTCTTAAGGTTTCTAAAACTGTGGATTTAGACAAAGGAGTTTCGCCATCGCTGTTTCGAAACGTTCTATTAAAGAGATTAACAACATTAGTATACGAACTTAGCTGATCATCCGAACCCCTCAACATTAGAAGAAATATTCGTTCTCTTTCGGACAAACAAAACATTCTAAAAGTTTGAAAAAAAACAAAAATTTAATATGGTTATTGTAACTAAAAAAAGCTATAAAATATTCGACGAATTTGTCGAATTTGTTCTTTTTATTGGTCAAGTATTTTTTTCTCTAGAGCCTATTTACTATGAAAATAGCAAAATATGATTTCAACATCCAATTAGTAGAAGTCAAGAACAAATAAGATTTTAAAATATAAATGATAACAATTTTGTAATTATTATTTGTGAAAGCACTTCTATTTTATTGTAAAATTTTCACTTTTAAACGCTTTCAAAATAATTTTGTATTTCTAATAAACAATTAGCTTCACTGCCCATGAAAGTGGAGAAAACGTAACTTTTGACGAAAAGAAACGTGACTTTCCATTTTTTGACAATTTTAATGATATTTTATGTTCAAAGTAGTGACTTTCTATTTTCTAAAATGAAAAATGATGATTGCGGAAAAAATGAGATCCAGATGAACTGTGCAGTGTGAAAAAAGAGTTGTCTTCTTTTTTTAAAATTCTAAAAAAATAACAGAAAGACTGATCTTCAAATTGCTTTTTTTTCGATTTCTAGCAAAAATCAACCCTGTTTTTGTATTTAAACAAAAATATTGTTTTCTCAGACGAAGCTACATGTCAATTAAATGGCGAAGTCAATAGCCATAACTTTAGATATTGGTACGACAAAATCCTCATTGGATGAAAGAAAGTCACATTCAATATCCTCAAAAATTAAACTGTGAGCATAAATGGTAGGCGATACAATAATAGGTCCCTTCCTTATCACAGGAAATTGGAACGCTATAACTTTTGTGAAATCAGATTGTTTCAGCTATCCAGGCGTTAAGATGTGATGATTTTGAAAATACATGGTTTCAAGGAGGATTAGGGGTCACACTATCTTTGAATTGTTCCCTCCCGTAAAATTTATCGCTCTTATTGATTCCAGTATAAAAAATAGAGGTTCCCATATGAAAAACGAGGTTGACCTTGAAATAACCTTGTTATTCAAATTATTGAAATACTATTGAAATACCTTGTATGAGGTTCAAGGTCAAATCAGAGGTCACCGTTGGGTTCCTCGTTGAAAGTTACACAGGGTATAACCTTTGTTTCATGATTAACCTCATGTAGTTCTCCGAATTTTCTGGGGTTTCCATACTTTTTCCTAACCCTGTATATTTGAATGTTTTAAAAGAGGATTAAATCCTGAAATTTGGTTAAATTTACCTAACGATACCACCATCTTAAATGCACTAAAGAATACCATAAAAGTCGATAAAGATTTAGAGTTACAGTCGACGTTACGAGCACAGGCCTCTAATAATTCTCGTTCTTGAAGATCAATAACCCTCTGTCAAAATTGTAATAAAGAAGGCCACGTCTAAATTACAATACAATAACTAGAGTAAGTAACAATAAACAATGCAATTTCTGTAAGAAAGTCGATCACGAAGAAAACTCATGTTTCTCTAAGTTAAGAAGTAATACTATAATATGTCAAATTTGTAATAGGAAAAGTCACGTTGCTCATGATTGTCGTACACATCTTAAATGTCAAATATGCAATAGAAGGGACCATGTAGCTACTGATTGCAGAACTCGAGCACAAGTAAGAATGGTAAGTCAAGTCGTTTGCCAGTTTTGTGATAAATTTGGCCACTCAGCAAAAGAGTGTCGTAGAAATTTAAGCAACAACCATGACACAGAAATTAATTGCCAAATTTTCCGTAAGTGAGACCATTCAGCAAAAGAATGTTATAATAGTAATAGTGTTACTCCGAACACTAATTGTTTCTATTGCAAGCAACCAGGCTATTACATCGTTAATTGTCCAAAAAGACAACCTTATCGCCATCAATTTCAGGGAAACGGGCAGCAGTCCTCTTATCAGAGCGCGATGCAGAGGACCAATTCGAATCAAGCATATCAATTTCAAGACGCAGAGGTATCGCTCAGTCTTATTCCGTAACAAATGAACGAAGAATTTCAGCTAAAGTCCCAATAATTAACGCAAATTTCTTAGGTGATATCAAATTTGAAATTATGATTGATACAGGCTCAGAAGCTAATATAATGAAAATTGGAATGATTCAAAGCTATACAGAACATATAAATAGTATTAAATGCAAACAGCTAAAAAGAATAGGCTCAGAGGTCTTTGTCACATTAGGAAGAATTACATTATCAATATTTGGTTTATCGACGGAATTTCAATTAGTATCAGATGATTTTCCTATACCTTGTGAAGTAGTTTTAGAAGCTATACATTTTTCAGAAAGCAATTCTGTAATAAATTCCGCGACGCTACAATTTATTATTGGAGACCATATTATGTGATTTCAAGATAGAAATGATCTTCAATATAGTGGTTTTTGTTATTTACAGAATACAAAAGGAATAAAAGAAGTTAATGTTAATGCAATACAAACAGTTACTCCAAAAGTCAAGGTTTTGAATCCATCAACTAGGACAAAAGAATATTTTCTAATAGATACCGCGTCCGAAGTTAATCTGATAAAGAAACATCTTCTGTCACCTGAAAACGAAATTGATGATATGCAAAAAACACAAGTCCAAGAAATAGGAAAGGAAATAATATCAACCCTTGGTACTAAATAAGGATATTTGTACCTATACAATTTTTTACGAAGTTGATGATGCGTTTGGAATGACTTATGACGGAATACTAGGCGCTTTATTTCTTGAAGAAACTAAAGCTATTATAGATTTCGGATTCAATAATTTTAGATGAGAAAACTTTGTCGTACCTTTATTATTAGAACGAGACTTGGGAAAGTTTATTAAATGAATTGATACCCATAGATTTTGGAGTACCATTTAATTCAACCGTCAGACACGTTTATAGTATTGCACAAGAAAGCGTTAGTAAAGAACTAGATATAGAAGATATAGATGATGATTTAGGAATATTCGACGTAATTTTAGATGAAAATAAACGAGGATAGCAATAAAAGCTTAGAAGATTATTTAGGTTCAAGTCACTTAAATGAGATTGAAAAAGATTACATCGTTAACCTGATTAAGGAAGTACGAGATGTTTTCTATCTCCCTAGCGGCAAGTTACCGGAAACCGATCTTGTCTTGCATGAAATTAAAACAATTGATGATGTACTAGTTAATAGTAAACAGTATCAATTTCTCCACGCTATGAAGGATAAGATTAATTATCATGTCGAAAAATTACAAAAGCTGGAATAATACAAGAATTTCCCTCACCATACAACATTCCGATATGGATCATTCATAAGGCAATGGATAGTAATGGAAGAATGGCGTTGTACATAAGAGAATTGAATGAAAAAAGGATTGCTGATTCGTACCCAATACCGAATATTACACAAATTTTTGACCAAGTAGGAGGTGCTAGATTCTATTTCATGCTCGATCTCGCCATGGAATTTTATCAAATCAAGATGCACCCAAAAGATGCACATAAAATGGCTTTCAGTACTCCTTTCGGACACTATGAATTTGTGTGTATGCCATTCGGTTTAAAGAATGCGTCCGCGACTTTTCAACGTTTAATGGATACGTTACTCCGCGGACTTCAAGGGCTAGATCTGTTCGTGTATTTAGACCATATAGTTATATATGCTAACACACTTGAAGAACATGATCGCAAATTCCGAATGTTAGTTGAAAGATTATGAAATGCAGGATTGAAATTGCAGATTGGAAAATGCAAGTTTTTGATGCGACGAGTTAATTACTTAGGTCATATAATAAGTGAAAATGGTATAGAGCAAGAGCCGAAAAAAATCGAAGCAGTGGAAGAATTTCCAAGACCAAAGACGGTTGAAGCTGTACGTTAATTTTTAGGGTTATGTGGTTATTATAGTAGATTCATTAAAGATTTTGCGAAAATTGCTAAACCTTCGATCAGACTTTTGCAAAAGGATACGGTGTTTGAATGGACAGATAAAATTGAAAGTTCATTTTGTAAACTTGAAAACGTGCTGTGTAGCGCTCCATTACTACAATTTCCAAATCTTGACAAGGATTACATAATTCGTACTGATGCCTCTGGAATCGCGATAGCGGGAATACTCTCATAAGGCCCAATTGGATCAGATCAAACTATTGCGTACACCTCTCGAGTACCACGTGGTCCGGAATTGAATTACGAAGTTTATGAAAAGGAAGCGCTTGTATTGTTCAGAGTATCAAGGTATTCAAATTGTATGTCTTCGGAAGGAAACTCACCATTATTACTGATCACCAGCCTTTAGTTTGGTTTAAGTCAACCAACCTCAATACCAGGGTTTTGAAATATGACTATGAGATAATTTATCGCTCAGGCAAAGTCAATGTAACGGCTGATGCATTATCATGAAATCCGATAGAACCAATTAATGTGAAGCACATACGTCAGGATCATAGAGAAATTAAGAATCTAGTTTACTCTTGTATTAGCAAATAGACTGGTGAAGAATTTCAATTCTTAATTGATTCTACTTCTATTACCAATATCATTAAATTTTGCTGTGTACCGGATGATATACCTATTCATAAGACCATTATCTTACCCATGCAGAGTATTTTCGCTGAAGATAACTATAAAAAATGTGGATTTGTCAAACTATCAATAGCCGGAAATGAAATTGTATTTTATATTGTTACAAATTGTCAAATGCCATATCACGGAATCATAGGTAAAAACTTCTTGTACGACACCAGCACAAGAACAAATTATAATAACAATAGCATGAACGAAAGTAATGCAGTAAAACCTGTCATTAGTGAAAATAATGTGCAGAAATATAGAAAAATTTTCAATTTGTATACACCCCTCGTTAACGAAGAGCCTCCTTTATTGAACATATACGAAGGTGGTCCGATAAGTACTTAGCCTACAAAATAAAAACGAAAATTTTGGAAAAGTGGCGTTTTATTTTTCAACATAGTCTCCTTTTAGTTCGATACACTTGGCCCAGCGATGCTCCAACTTCTTTAACCCGTCTGAAAAATACGTTTCCTCGAGGTCAGAAAAGTATGCTTCCGTGGCAGCGATTACCTCCTCATTCGACTCAAATTTCTGCCCGGCGAGTGACTTTTTCAAGTTTGGAAACAAAAAGAAGTCACACGGGGCTAAATCTGGAGAATACGGTAGATGGGGCAGCAGTTCGTAGCCTAATTCGACTAATTTGGCCATGGCGACGGCGGAGGTGAGAGCCGGTGCGTTGTCATGGTGGAAGAGCACTTTTTTCTTCGCCGAATGGGGCCGTTTTTTCTGCAATTCGACGTCGAATCGGTCCAATCATTCGGCGTAGTACAGCCCTGTGACCGTTTTGCCCCTCTCCAGGTAGTCGATGTATATCACACCTTGTGAATCCCAGAAAACGGTGGCCATCACCTTTCCGGCCGATGGGACAGTTTTCGCCTTCTTCGGAGCACTATCGCCGGGTAAAGTCCACTGTTTCGACTGTTCCTTGGTCTCTGGTGTAGACCAGTGGATCCATGTTTCGTCGACTGTCACGAAACGACGCAGAAACTCCTTCGGATTGCGCTTAAACAGCGCCAGACATTGCTCTGAAGTTGTCTCACGGTTGCGCTTGTTGTCCGGAGTGAGCAAACGCGGCACCCATCGCGCCGACAGCTTTCTCATGCCCAAAATTTCATACAGGACATGACCCACGCGGTCTTTTGAGATGCCTACGATCTTAGCTATCTCGCGCACCTTCAATCGTCGATCTGCCAATACGAGATCGTGAATTTTTGTCACGTTATCCTCCGTGGTAGCCGTTTTCGGAGCACCTGGACGTGGCTCTTCAAAAATCGACGTGCGACCACGTTGAAAATCGTTAAACCAATTTTTGACGGTCGCCATCGAAGGAAAAGAGTCACCGTACACAGCATCCAAGCGCTTTTTGATTTCGCTGCGCGATTTCCGTTCCAAAAAGAAGAATCGAATCACCGACCGATACTGCTCTTTTTCCATTTTTCAAAAATCAACGGACACACTTGCTTTCACACGCTCTCAAAAATAAACTACAACTCCGATCCGGCTGAAATCTTGACAGTAACCATCGAGAAGGTTGTACTACGTGATAGAATATTTCTTTTGCGAGAGTGGCGCCATCGGGCAGTGAGGCTAAGTACTTATCGGACCACCCTCGTATAATGCAAAATACGGATGGACACAGTATATGATTAATACCTTATATGAATAGAATCTGGTAAGGAAAAATATATTTTAGGAATTCGTGATGAGACCGATCAAATTGACCTGATAGATATTAATGGTTTAACTCATAGAACCGTAGGATCAATTAAACTGAAATTATTTTAGAAACCAATGAAACTCTATATTGTGCAAAATGACTTCCCTGTAAATTTCGAAGGCATAATAGGATCTGATTTCCTTTTTTCTAGTGAAGCAAGTCTTAATTTTGATACAAAATCAATAAAAATAAGAGACACGTATATTCCTTTTAGAAGACGGAAAATACCAACAGAAGAGAATAATACTTACATATCAGTAATCACCGAAGCAAATAAAATTCATCGAATTTCTGAATTAATATAGTTACTAGAAGGCAAAAACAACATATGGAACAATCATCTGATCCTGTGTTAGTTCATAAAAAACCTAATAAGATCAAACCAATAAAACGTCCACGTAGAAGACCGCGAAAAAACCCTGTCGACAATAATATTAAAAATGTCACTCCACGCTCCGAAATATCTCCTGTCGAACCTGCCACTCCTTCGACTAATGAAGTTGCTTCAAAGTGTTATCCGCAAAGAACACGAAAGAATGTACCAGATTACGAGGAAAGTGATCTTGACGATAGTGAACTTAAAGGTGAAGCACGAGCTGTACCAGAAATGCCTGTACACTCCGATTTTTCACATGATATACAAGGAAATGATTCGGAGGAAGACACGATAAACAGTAGTTCGGACGATTTCGAAGACGAAAGTAACAACCCCACTGATAGAGTTAAAATCAAAGAAGCTATATATGTTCGAAAATACAATGTTGCTTATTTTTTAAGCAGCAATGGACAGCCTTGTGACGAAGGTGCGCAAAAACTGATGGAAAACACAAAAATTAATAGTAAACAAATACAAGTATTGCGAGTAGGCAAAGTTTCGAAGGGAAAGAAGAAAAAGAACTATTATCAATTTGAACTTTGTATACGAGGAGACCATCCAGAATCCCTTACTTATGTTAAAAATTATGTTAAAAATTACTTATTAATTAACACTAATCAAACTAAGATTTGTTTTGCTCAAAGTAAACACATAGAAAATTTAAGCTGGCCAGAGATATTGAATTTATTAGATAGCGTCTTTAGAAATAGTGGAATAAAAGTAATACTTTATATAGATGAGTTAGCGTATGTACCCTTAGAATAACGAGACGCGATCTTTTATGAATTCCATAAATCCCCAATAGGAGGACATCGTGGTGTTTCAAATACCTTTTACCGAATCAGACAAGACTATTGGGAAAATTTGAAAGATGATATTCAGAGACGTATTCAACAATGTCTTGAATACCAGCTAAAGGAATTAACACGTTTACAAACCAAACAACCGATGATAACAACTGACACATGCGCTACGGTATTCGATAAAATTGCGATGGATATTGTGGGTCCTCTAAAAGAACGATAAAAGGAAATGAATACATTTTAACCTTGCAGGATCAATTAAGTAAATTTTGCCTGGCTGTCCCATTACCAAACACTTTATCATCTACAATAGCTGACGCTTTCATCAAGCAATTCATTTGTGTTTTTGGATGCCCAAAAGCTATACTTACTGATTAAAGCAAAAACTTTTTTAAGTTCGCTAATAACGTGTGTTTCTAAGCGGTTTAAAATATAAAAATTGAAAACTACAGCATTCATGCTACAATATGCTATCCAACGGCTCTCTTGAGAGATCCCATCATGCACTTATTGAATACTTAAAAGAATACACCGACATTGACAATGATTGGGATGAATAGCTCGATTTAGCTATCCTGAATTACAATACCTGTGTACAAGAAAGTATCAAGCACACGCCGTATAAAGTCGTATTTGGTCGATTAGCTCGAATGCCTTCGAGTAATCCTCTTCGTGAGAGCGATACGTTGCTTACATATAAGGGATAGATAATAAATTTAGTTGCGCGTTTATGTAGTATATGGAAACTAGCTTACGAAAATTTAGTTAGTTCTAAAGAACGATCGAAAAAATATTATGATAAGCATATAAATCCGAAAGATTTTAGTTTAGGTGATTTCGTTTTTTTTTAAATCAGGACCTAAACCAGGGAAATTCGGGGATCATTACCCAGGACCTTATAAAATAGTTGGTATTCTACCAAAATATAATGTTGAAATAGATACTAAAAAGGGCACAAAGGTAGTTCATTCAAATAGACTCCGAATTTCATATATTAACAAACCAACCAAAGAAACCAAACATAAATAAAAATATGATCGCAATAATGATAGTAATATATCCTCTTTGACACTTAAACAAAAGGAACATATAATGAAATATTTTCTGATTACAGAACTATAACATGATGTATACTCTTCTATTATCACTCTTATTCTTAATAATAGATAACCCAGTTACAGCCATCATAGGATACGATTGCGGAGCAAGATCTCTCAACATAACGACTATATCTTTATTAAACGTGGAAGAATGTGAAGTGCCTTCTACAAACATATAAATATATAAACATAACAAAAAAATACATTCAATTGTTAAAATTAAATAATTATGAAACTACACAAGTGATTATTAAGAACATAAGAGATCGAACTGTTTATTATTGTGGAATGCATTCACACAATTCCATAATAGAGAATGGCGCAATAGAATATTTAATGGATATAAGCCGACACACTTGTTATGATTTGCACAAAAGCGGAGCATTCTATTTTGATAATTCGCATGTGTTTCGAGATATTAAAGTTAATCAAACCACAGTTAGACCCGTAATACTTGCAGGAAGTGTAGATCAAAATGGAAAGTGTAAATATGGTAGTTATTCCGATGCTTATGGAAGTTAGAGTTCAGTAGTGGTCCAAGCTAAAATAAGAGTAACTTTGCAAGAATATACCGCTTCTGTCGACTTAGATAACAACCAAATACGAGTACCTAGTGGCGTTAGATTTAATTTAGATAATGAATATTGTATTGACTCTGAAGGAGGATATACCTTTTGAGAAAGTATACCTAAAGATGTATGTAAATTTATAAAGGTACAAATAAGTAGTATATACAAGGATATTGTCGTACATCTGTAAGCAAGAAAGAGAAATTTTGAAAAATGCTCTTGCAATTGCTAGTCAATCTCCTAATCAGTTTGTCTATAATCTCATGAAAGGACCCAGATACATGGCTGTAACAGCAGGAGAGGTAAAACACATTATTAAGTGTATACCCATTGATGTGAAAGTCTCGTATGGGGACGAATGTTATGCCGAATCGAAAGTAGTCCATAACAATCAAACCAGGTTTTTATCTCCTAAAACTCACATTTTAAAAGCTTATGGGACAATAGTTGATTGTAATGCTCTGCTACCTACATTCTTTTATTTCAATGACGATTGGAATAAGTTTTTGCCCAGAGGAGTAGAAGCAAAAACACCCACCACTCTTAAGCCATTTTCTGGGTTAACCTGGAAATACCAGAATATTCCTTCACTAGCCACCAGCGGAATATATACAGAAAAGGATCTACAAGATTTAATGAACCGAATCCTGTTTCCCTCAGAACAACTTGCAGTAATAAACGATGTAACCCGTGAAATTCGTGGATACACCATAAAAGGTAATAATGGAATAATTGGAAAGCTGATGAGCGAAAATGTAATGGAACAAGTAGTAGTCAATACATGAAATAAGATGTGGATGAAATATATGATCTTTGGTACGTTTTTTTTTTTTTACAAGGAGTTGCGGAATCCTTTTTGCGAATTCCCCTTAGTCTTACTTACTAAGGGGTTATGTGGAATTCCCAAAAAGAAAACGAACAGGCCTACCCACTAAATCGCCATCTCCTTGGTGTCCTTCCCCTAGCCAGAGACTATGTTGATATTACATCTGACTGGAGGTTCTGTCTGTGTTCGTCCGTTCGTGTCGTTCCTCCGTATCTCGTTACGTCACGTTACTTCGTCTGCTAAGTCATCTGTTAGGCAGTTGTCCGCGATCTTACGTCTCAGTATGGTTTTCGTATAGGTAGCGATTAAGCGCCACCATTCGGGTTCATGTAGCATTACCGCCATAATGTTATCGGGGGTGATGCTGCCGACCGTTGTTTCTAGTTTCTGTCCGAGTCTTGTCCAGCGGTCACACGCAAAAATGTGTGTTCCGCGTCGTCTCGTTCGTGTCCACAGTACTTACAGTCGGGTTTTCGTACTCTGTTCATATTGTAATGGTACCGTCGGAAGTACCCGTGACCCGTCAAGAGCTGGGTGACGTAAAAATTTACATCACCAAATTTCCTTCCGAGTCACAGCCTCAAGTCCCGTATCAGTCGTCTCGACCAGTTACCACTTCGTTTTTCTGTCCATCGGCCTTGCCACATGTCAATTGTCCTGTCATGCTCGGCGATTGTCGCGTTCTGTCGTCATATATCCGTGCTACTCCCGTAGATCCTTTTGTGTTCAAAGGCCAGGAGATCCACGGGTATTACGCCAGCCACCACTAAAACAGTTTGCGCAGAGACTATTCGGTAGGAGCAAGCAATTCGCAGTGCGCCCTGAAGAATTTCTTTGTCTTCAGGGAGTCTGTCCATATTACCGCACCGTATGGAAGGATCGAGTGAGCTGTCGCCATTATCAGTCGACATTTCCCCGATCTCGGTCCCATCGTGTTTGCCATCAGGCGACTCAAAGATGCTATCCTCTCTGCCGCTTTCCGGGTTGTCTTCTGTATATGAGGCCAAAAGGACATCTTCATATATATCGAGGGTTACCCCAAGGTAGTTGACTTCCCACTTGGTTTCCATTTCGTATGTCCCCACCCTCATGTGCAGTATCGTCTGTATGCGTCTTCTCGTGAGAAACATCAGTTCCATCTTTTCTGTTGCGAGTTGTAATCCGTAGTTTGTCATTCTTTGTCCAACTTATCTCATGGTCTGGTTCAATGCCAGCTGCGCCAGCTCAGGGGACCTCTCTGTAATCACCGCCGTCACGTCCTCAGGCACAGGCGATGAGGGTCACTCTGAGCGGTATCCCGAGCCGAAGCAAGCTATCGTATAAACTATTCCAGAAGTCAGGTTCCAGTATCGACCCCTGTGCCACCCCAACGGTGATCTGTCTCGTTACTAGTCCTTCGATCGTCTCGTACGTTATTTGTCTGTTTTTTAGGTAATCATCTACAATCGGAAGAAGGTTTTCAGCGCCTCCAAGAAATCCCCCCCACCTGGCCGAGTTAAAAGCATTCCTAATGTCGAGCGTCGCCAGCAACGCTATAGATCACGCCGCGTAGCAGTGTCTGTCTAGTTCCAGGAAAGAGTCGAACACCTTTTGGATCGTTCCAATAGTCGACCGACCCCTCCTGAAACCGAACTACAAGTCTAAGAAATCCCCTCCGATCTGTATCGCATCCATCAGTCTCGGTCTCAGTAATTGTTCAAAGAGTTTACCAGTCGTGTCAAGTAAGCTCAACGGTCGGCACGCCGAAGGCGTACCAGGATCGCTCCTACCTTTTGGGATAAGAACAAGTCTTGCCACTTTCCACCGGTCGCTGAACGTTCCTATCGTCAAGCACGTGTTGTACAGGTCGAGGAGTATCTCCGGCCGCAGAAGAGCCACGAGCCGGAGGATCTCGGCCGGTACTCCGGCTGGTCCCGGTGCCTTACCCATCTTCATCGCAATCGTTGCTCTGGTGAGTTCCTCAACGGCAAAGACGGGGGGTATCAGTGCGTCCACGTCGACCGTCACGTTTGTCCTAATCGGGTGCGTGGGAAACAATCCCTTAACAATCTGTCCTGCTGTTTCCGTATTTTTAAGTTCCAGTGGGACTCGGGCCCCTAGTTTGCCGGTCACGATCTTGTAACCGGTTCCCCAGGGATCCTCGTTTACCTCCTCGCAGAGCTTCCTCCAGCATCGCGTCTTGCTGTCCCGTATTGCTTTCGTCAGCGTCTTCCGTGCTATTTTGTCTATGACTTGAAGCCTTTCGGGTTCGCCCCCTGCCCTTGTTATTCGTCGCCGATTTGCCAGGCATATCCTGCGTAGCTCGGATATCTCGTTCGTCCACCAGTATTGTGGTTATCTTTGTTGTATCTGTCTTTGTTGTATCTGTTGTATCCCCTCAGCCGTGGCAGGATTCTGTCCGATGTCATCGTGATATGGCCGTCTGTACGTAGGCGTATGTCCCGTATTTATCACTGCTAGATCGAGCCTTGCGGCCATTTCCAGCAGTAATTGTCCACTACGATTCGTTTCGTTCATTCCCCACTCGGTCGCCCTCGTGTTAAAATCCCCCGCAACAATGGCATCCCCGGGCAGGTCCCTGATCCCGTTTTCTAGGAGTGCCGCCTTTCTTTCGAACTCCATCGCGGTACAGTTGGGTGACAGGTAGACGCCGAGATAAGTGATAGAGCCAACCGTGACCCAGACGTAGTCGTCCCCGTCACCGCGATTGGAGACTCTAGATTGGGTGCCATTCCTTACCCAGATAGTAGTGGTCTCTGTCTCGTTCGTGATGTATGTCTGGGTCGTCTTTCTCCTGTATGGTTCATACAGGATCAGGATGTCCGCGTCATATTCGTCGGCTATCTAAGGTAGGAGCATGTCTCCGGTCCTATTTCGATTCAGGTTTCCCTGAATTATTCTCTCCGTCTTACGGCCCCTCCCCTGCAATCCTCCAACGCAGCCCGGAAAATGGCACATCTGCCTCTTCCGGTAAGGTGGGTGACGTCCTTGTGTTCGGCCTCAAAGCACAGTGGGCAGACCGGTTTGTTTTTACATTCCGTCGCGTAGTATCCGGATGTACCACACTTGCAGCAGCATTTCGTCCGGTCCATGCTTGTGCATTCAGCTTTCACATGGCCGAAGCCCAGGCATCTGTAACATAAGTCATCGTCAGTCGTTTCCGAACGCGGCAGTGCACCCAGCCAATTCTGATCCGACCACGCCGAAGCAGCGCATCGGCTTCCCGCGATACCAATTCGCAGACCGTCATATACGAGGGTGGTCCGATAAGTACTTAGCCTCATCGCCCGATGGCGCCACTCTCGCGAAAGAAATATTCTATCACGTAGTACAACCAACTCGATGGTTACTGTCAAGATTTCAGCCGGATCGGAGTTGTGGATTATTTTTGAGAGCGTATGAAAGCAAGTGTGTCCTTTGATTTTTGAAAAATGGAAAAAGAGCAGTATCGGTCGGTGATTCGATTCTTCTTTTTGGAATGGAAATCGCGCAGCGAAATCAAAAAGCGCTTGGATGCTGTGTACGGTGACTCTTTTCCTTCGATGGCGACCGTCAAAAATTGGTTTAACGATTTTCAACGTGGTCGCACGTCGATTTTTGAAGAGCCACGTCCAGGTGCTCCGAAAACGGCTACCACGGAGGATAACGTGACAAAAATTCACGATCTCGTATTGGCAGATCGACGATTGAAGGTGCGCGAGATAGCTAAGATCGTAGGCATCTCAAAAGACCACGTGGGTCATGTCCTGCATGAAATTTTGGGCATGAGAAAGCTGTCGGCGCGATGGTTGCCGCGTTTGCTCATTCTGGACAACAAGCGCAACCGTGAGACAACTTCAAAGCAATGTCTGACGCTGTTTAAGCGCAATCTGAAGGAGTTTCTGCGTCGTTTCGTGACAGTCGATGAAACATGGATCCACTGGTATACACTAGAGACCAAGGAACAGTCGACACAGTGGACTTTACCCGGCGAAAGTGCTCCGAAGGAGGCGAAGACTGCCCCATCGGCCGGAAAGATGATAGCCACCGTTTTCTGGGATTCACAAGGTGTGATCTACATCGACTACCTGGAGAGGGGTAAAACGGTCACAGGGCAATTTAAATTAGTCGAATTAGGCTACGAACTGCTGCCCCATCCACCGTATTCTCCAGATTTAGCCCCGTGAGACTTCTTTTTGTTTCCAAACTTGAAAAAGTCACTCGCCGGGCAGAAATTTGAGTCGAATGAGGAGGTAATCGCTGCCACGGAAGCCTACTTTTCTGACCTCGAGGAAACGTATTTTTCAGACGGGTTAAAGAAGTTGGAGCATCGCTGGGCCAAGTGTATCGAACTAAAAGGAGACTATGTTGAAAAATAAAACGCCACTTTTCTAAAATTTTCGTTTTTCTTTTGTAGGCTAAGTACTTATCGGACCACCCTCGTATACTACTCAGCGCGGTTTGGACCAAAAATGTGGACTCAAAAGTCCGCGTCTCCTCCCATCTCTCATCTGAACGCATCCATAACATCTTTCGGAGTCGCAACGCAGTCCAGATCTATGATCTCCAATTGAACCTTGGAGGTAACGGCCCTGACATTGCCCGCTTCTCCGATCGCATCTTGGATCTAACGTCCAAACACCTCGCGTCCATCCGGGTTGTGTGCGTCTACCTGTAGCTTCAGAAGACATAAGCCGTTCTTCGTCTTCCTCAGGGTTATCACCTGCACGTGGCTCTCCTTCGCGTCGATCGTCGTCCGATTTTTTGCGTACTATATCGGAGTACGTCGTGTCCGTGCCTGGCCTGACCAGGACAGCCAGTCCTCTTTTCCGATGGGCCGGTCCGCCTCTGTCAGACCGATTCTTTGCGTCCGTTTTCTTTTTCGTCTTGTCTGTTCTTTTCGTGTGACCCTCTGCTAGTCCTTGGTCGGTTTCGTTGTCGGTGGCCTCTTTTGTGAGGGCTCCGACATGGTTTCGGCAGGCGAACGTTTCCGCTTCGTCCGTGGCGTTTCTTCATTATTTTCTGCTGTCGTGCCTGTATTGTTATTGTCTTGGGGACGTCGTCCCGAAACTGTGTCCGATCGCTGGTGCATTGTCCACAGTCTCGAGAATTGTCTTAATTCCCATCTTCACTGTCATATTCATGTTCTTCTGTATGTTTGCTGCTTAGGCCATTTTTGTCGCCGTCTCTTGTATGAGCCATAGCAGTTCAGTCACGTCTCGTGTGTTGTTTGTCGTTGTAGGTGTTCGTCCCATCGTCTGTTCTTGGCTGTCAGCGGCAGAGGCGTAGCTCACCCTGCTACCGCCGCTTAACACGTTGTCCATCCTCTGTCGTCTTGGTAGGTTTAGTAGGTTCTGGTTCATGTCGTTTTTTCGTGTCGTCTTCCTCTTCCCCGTGCATAAAGTGCGGCCGTCAAACTCCGTACCGCTGCCCATAGCCACCGGGGCTTTCACCCGATCGGAACTCGGGGTGGATTCCCCCTGAAAAGGGGTTACCACTTGAGGTAAATCTGTGTTTCTTTTGTTCATTTTCATATTTTAGTTTCGTCCCGTTGTGCTGAAGGTCCCTCGTGGTCGCGACTCCACGAACCGTGTTGGAACAACGCACGGCCTCTCAGGTGCTCGTTCCTCCACCCTGTGTGTTCAGTGTTCCCCCCTGTAGAGTGTGCGTGATTGTGAGTGCCCGTAGTTGCAAAACTTCATTCACGGGGAAAGCCCGATTAGAGGGATTTATTTGCGTTCAGGTGGCTCCGTTTATAGGAGTCCCCAAGAATTCGCTCTTTCAGTAAGACCTGTTCTTAGGGTTGCCGAGAATTCATTCATCCCGGTTTGCCGAGAGGCATGTGTGTAAGTGTTTGTGTAGTGTGTGAGTGTAAGTGTGTGTAAGTGGTTAATGGTTGAGCACATCGGTAGAATACGAGCGTCATTTGTGAGCCATATCTTCCTCTTGGCCGTGTCCGTTATAGTGTTGCTGCTTAGAGCATTGACGCTATGGACAACGTTTCCACCGGCCACGGTCGGGAACGTTGGAAGCTAGCATTTGCCCAGTGAGGTGTACCACTCACTGGATCAGCCCGGCGATCTTTAGTACGTTTAGTGCCGGTGTACTTGCGATTATACTAATTGTCCATACCACTAAAAAATTAATAGAAGACCTTATCAATGGAATAACTTTATACAGCATTTATGGATGGTCTTTTCATCTGATTGGAGCCATATGGAATAGTTTAACCATCTGTCTGATACATTTAGCACCAAAACCTACAGAAATGAAAAGAGATGTAGAATTATCAGCAAATATTGCCACCGCTCCTGAACAGATTGCAAAAAAGAATTGTATCCGACTTTATATACAGAAGAAAATGAAACAGCACAACACAACCAGAAAAACTCTATGCCACCATCACAATCTCAAGCTGTTAAGCCATCTTTTGGGTTTCTTTCATGTTAGGGCCAAGACATTCGAAGTTATAAAATATAAATATCATGATAACATTTTGATTACAGCGTGAAACGCGAAGATCCTTATAATTGGGATTAAATGTTCGATTGCTTTTTCTCGTTGCACTCCTCTAGCAATCTTTTAAGTGTAGGGGTGTGACGGTAGACCGTATGATTCCAAAAAAAGGAATAATTTTTTTTTCTTAGTATTGAAAGCCTTTGAACTGTGGGAACCGAGTCGAGTATCGCAGAAAAATTTTTTTTGACAGTCTCCAAACGGCAATAAAATCTATACTCTACATTCATGTAAGCGTGCGTTCCTTTTTTCTATTGCACTCTTCCGCCCCTCGCACCCTCGCTCTTACATACAAAGTGAATGCAGCTTCTGAAGACGTGATCGAAGGGCGTCGAGATGCCGATAAGAGGAGAGGGCCATAAAATCGCGTCATAAAATCATGATTAACGAATTTTTCTCTTTCAAGATGATTCTCTTTAGAAATGATAATATAATTTTTTTTAATTTAAATATTTTAACCTCAGCAATATATCACAAATAATTTTGGCCTCTCAAAACCTCTTATCGAGTTTTCGCTCCGGAGCTGAGTTTAAGCAGAAAATAGTAGAAAATGCAAAAAATATACGGTAATTTTAATAAATTCTCTGTTATTTGGTGAGTTTTTATTATAAGAAATTAGGACAAATCAGCTAGTAAGCAGCCTAAGTTATTTAAGTTATATAAGAATACTTGTTCCCCGATTACAATTTTGAATAAATAAAACTGCGTAATTACCAATTAATTGAAATTCTTGCAATGATAATAAACCGTCCACAAATTTGTACAACATAGCGTGCGAGATAACAAGCATCGCTCTATTTTTATTATATTTCATTACTACATAGATAATAATAACTATACTTTGCGGCGGATTTCATTGTAATATTGTTCTTAGTATTAAGTAGTGTAAAAGTTATGTATGGTCCATTAGATTTGTTCCAAATTCGATTATTTCACAATTACAAAATTTTTGAACAAATCTTGGCTGTGAATGGTACTCGAGGAGTCATCTTGCGAGCCAAGGCCTGTACCCCTGCGCCCGTGCTCCCGGTTTCATCGACGCCCCCGCTCCAATCAGGGCCCGAAAACCCAGCAAGGAAAAATCGGAAGAGTAAATAAACCAATTAACGCACCATTGCCTGCTCTACTCCTCCCGAAACCGAGAGGTTGAGAGAAGGACTCACCACCCAACCACCCACAGAATATAAAAAGGGCTGCACAAGACCCAAAGGGTGGAGTGTGATTTTTTTCGTGCTATCAGTGAGGAGCAGATCAAGTAAACCAAGGAAGTTGAGCAGCCAAGCAACCAAGCAATCAAACAATACGAAAAGCGGAGCAGGTCAAGAAGAAATCAACCAATACAAAATAAGAACGCGCAGGTTAAAAAAAGTGAAATTTTTAATAAAAAAAGAAAGCAAACAAAAAAAATTTTGTTTCTAATTTATCTAACTTTCCACTATCTTAGAAATAACTTGTGACGCAAAATTCTTCCTTTTTTTTCTGTATCTGGAGACTACTTTTGACAGGCTCCAGTTACGATTTTGATAGGAAAACCGAGTACTACTATTATAGGACCCAGGATACTTCGCGCTCTCGGATTACAACTATTGATTGGAATTGAGAGGCAGGAGTATAGATTCAGTGGCACTATCCCTCTCGGTTAACATAATTTTCGATTAGGGATCCCGCTAGTCTATGCGAGAAATCGCATTTCTAGCAATAACGGAACCCTGAGACTGTGCCAAGCCTGAGATGCACCTGAGATGTATCGTTGCCACGACGTCACTAAATAAAAGTCAAATTTTTTTTTAAACAAATTGTTAGAAAATTTTTATTTTATCTAAATATAACTTTTATTAATCTATTGATAGCTTGTAATTTCTACTGGAAATAAAAATAAAAATTAATTTAAAATACATTACTATTTCATTGTTTATTATTTTCTTTTTTGTATATTATTATTGTTATACTATTAACTCTAAGACTATTTCAATAGAAAATCAACATATTTTACGAAATGAAAATTTTAATTTAATAGATTACATGTAGATTTTATAACTATAAATATGAATAAATAAAAATTAATTTTATTTCATATATCTGTAAACATTTTCTGCGAAAATTACACATCTCATTCTCATTGTCAATTTCTTCCACCTTATAAGATTCAATATAATGAATTTTAGATATATACTTATAAATTGATATTTAGCGGTGTCAAAAAACTACTATTTATCGAAATTGAAAGTTTTTAAAAAAGTTTCGTTGACGGTATTGTATCCATCGACTTAAATTTTAAAATTTTAATGACGAATTCGTAACCAATAATAAAAAAATTCTAGAAGATTGTAAACATAATTTTTTTAATTTATTTTCAGTAAATTTTTGAATTTCTATTACGAAAATATACTCGATAAAATACGATTCTACCCCCTCAAAAATAAGGGAAGCAAACTCTTAAATTGATTTTACTATTGGGTTAATGAAAATAATTTCATTTGGTTCAAAAATATTGATTGGAATTGATAATATCTGTAAAAGTGTTTGAATGGCGATATTTAGGGGTAAACTTTAGGGGTGGTTTTTATCCTCTTAATTATTGTATCAGTAAATAAAAAAATACGTATTTAATATTTTTCGATAATCTACAGATGTGCAAAATTTCAAGAAAATCGAAGAGGGATACCTCCCTGTCTCCCCTTATTAGTGATACGGAGGCCATGATTGGGTATTAAACAAAACAATAGTTATGACACATAGTCGAGAGTTTGAACTTACAACGCGTTTACTGATTGGAGTACTGACTTGATGACATGCAACGTAGTGGAGGTGTATACTTATTGGTTTTGATTTAACCTAAGATGGTATAACAACTTATAATTCGAGGGTCGTTTGAATAGTCTGCAAAGTCAAAGAGATAGCGCTGCTGGTGCGTTTTGAGGTTATTTTGAGTTAGTAGCATATCTTGGAAGAGTATACATCAAATTTCAACAAAATCATTCCACTACTTTATGTTTAATATTTGTTTGAATCAAAGAAATCGAATGGTTGTAAAAATAATGTACGAAAAATAATTTTGTGAGTTAATTACACATTACTTTATTAAAGGCAAAGCTCCTCAGGAGACTAAACAGAAGCTTGATAAACATTATGGTGATTATACATCTTTGATTAGAATGGTTTATAAATGGATTGAAAATTTTCGGAGTAACCATATGAGCACAAAAAATGCTGAACGTTCTAGACGCCCTGTTGAGATCACTACTTCAGAAATCATTAATCAAATCCATGATATGTTGATGGCTGACAGTAGAGTGAAGGTGCGTGAGATTACTAGTGTTATAGGTACTTTAAGCGAATGGATATCTAATATTTTGTACCAACATTTAGACAGGAAAAACCTATCCACTAGGTGCAGTGATTGCTAAATTGTATAACTGATTGCTGAAAAAGTTTACTAGAAAATGTTTGTAGTAGGTAACTTTTTAGCTAAAGCCATTTTGAGCCACAAATTACAATGCCATTAACGTTGATAGAGAACGGTGATTTTGACAAGCGATGAATTAGGAAATATCTTCCTGAGTAAGGTGAAGAAATAAGGGAAATGTATGATAAAAAAACATTTTCAAGCTGGCATAATTACTCATGTCTTGGTGGTCACCGAATTGAAATTTTAAGTTTCTCATTGTACAGAATGGCAGATTCAATATTATCGCCATAGTAACAGAAAATTGTTTACTCGTTGAGAGCTTGCGAGTAGTCGTTATACATGTTCTGGTGGTTGCTGCATTCTAATTATTGAACCAAAACTTGGGAGAAAATGGATTCAAACCGAACTAATTTTTTCGGATATGCGCAAAGCCCTATTTAACATTATTTATCAAGATATTCTGACTAAGTGATATTTAACTTTGACTACAATACAAGGTTGAATTGGAAAAAATGGAAATCTAACCCAACATCGAATAACTTGCTCTTTTTATCTTCGAAGTCAAAAAGACGGAATCCCACTCAAAAAACTCAATTTAACCTTCAAATGACGTAGAAAATCAAGTTTAAAGTCAAATTTAAGGTCATAATTGAAAAGCTACGTAAAATTTCAATCACTGTTGTAAGAAAAATTTTTTTCTAAAAATGCGTTCCTGCGGAGTTACCATTCCGTCTCGAACCTTTGCAGACATCTTGTATAAATTTAAAAACCGATAGACAGTCTTCAACAACAGATAATATAATAATATTCAAATGAAAATGGAATAATAAGAGTGTAGTGCATATAAACAGTTAGTTATATTTAAAATACAACTGCTTTGTGTGGAATAAATTGTTAATCAAAATCCATCCGGACAATTTTGTTACGAAAATGTTGTCAGACCCATGATTGTCTGCTGAATTTCTATAATAATTTTTACATTATGTAATAGTTGGCTAAATAAAATTAGAAATAATTTATCTCTCGATATAAGGTTTACCGCCGCCTTATTCTGCTCCTGCTTTGCCTGGTGCTACTGCACATAAGTTTCGCGTGGTTAAAAACGAAAGCCAAAGCACGAAACAAATCAAGAGGTGATTAAAATCGAGTTTCAGTTCTCTACTGTAAGCGTGAATTAGCAGAATTTTAAATAGACAAACATAAAGTGTCAAACGATAGAAAATAACAGGTGCGCATTTTATTTGAGCTTTCAGCGATAAACACACAAAGTGTTCTGGGATGGTCTAAAAAGTTTCTTGGTAGTGCTGAGAAAATTGGACTGTGTAGTTACCTTTGTTCTTACTTATATTCTCAGGAAATCATAATCCAAAAATTGAAGTGTTTTTGATTTTATTAGGGATCAATCGAAACAACGTGTTAAAAATTTATTTCAATATTGTGACGGGGATTTATACCGCTACAATATATTAATTAAACCGAGATTGAGTAGTGGCTGGTACAAATGCTGCTCTTCGCGGCACTGCGTTTTCTACTACGCAAGACCGGCCCGGGAAGACAGATCGCCAACTAGCCCGCGGAGAGCGTCGTGGATCACGCAGCTTAAATCGCGAAAGTTGAGGAAAGCGATAAGAAGGAAAGGGTAGTTCAAAAGAAAATCCATACAGTTTTAGCAGTATACAAATATATATAGTTCGTGTACGACTCAGTGTATAGGGTGGTTCAGAGAGAGCGGCGAAATAGGCAAAGCGAGAGAGAGATCCAAGGAATGGTCGGTACTTACATTAATCGAAGCCCTTCAATTACACCTCGACACAATTGTGGACTTCGCCTAACAATACAGTCGCTAGTCGCAAAGGAGGAGGAGGTATTGAATCCACAGTTGCACCTCTCTCACTTGTCACAGTTGCAAGGGTCGTTTGAAAAGTCCGTGCAACGTCAGAGAGATGGCGCTACTAGTGCGTATCAAGGTTATTTTTAGTTAGTGGCATATCTTGGAAGAGCACACACCAAGTTTCAGCCAGATCGGCCAGTTACTTTGCGTTTTACATTCGTTTTAATCAAAGAAATCGAGTGGTTGTAAAAAAATGGACGAAAAAGAATTTCGTGTATTGATTAAACATTACTTTTTCAAAGGCAAAACGCCTCAGGAGATTAAACAGAAGCTTGATAAACATTATGATCGTTGTGCACCTTCGATTAGAATGGTTTATAAGTCAGTGTACACGGTAGTTGAGAGAGAGCGGCGAGATAGGCAACTCGAGAGAGGGATACAAGGAACGGTCGGTACTTACATTAATCGAAGCCCTTCGATAACTCCTCGGCACAATTGCAGAATTCGCCTAACAGTACAGTCGCTAGTCGCGAAGGAGGAGGAGGTATCGCACGCACAGCTCTCTCACTTGTCACCGTCGAAAGTCACTCTCTTGCCACTAGGCGATTCACAAAGAAAACCAATACAAGCGCACGCACGAACGAATCGGCTAATTGCCGGCTCTTCGTCACGTGGCGCGCGGCGCGCGGCTCGTCATACATATCGTTATGCCTACGCACGCACGCGGTCTCTCTCTGCCGGCGCTCTCTCTTACCTTCTCCGCAGTCGTCGTCCGCTGCTGCTAAGGAGAAATATAGTTCAAATAATGTAACATTATAAATATATGATATTTTTAATATTATGGTCATATAGAGAGAGACATAACGAGTTGACGTCAAACTCGTTATATCCCCTACCCCCAGACATTGGTAACGAGGGCGGTACCAACTCAAACCTCAGGTCTCTCTCGTAAAGAAAACTACAGGGGATAGTCAAGATAAGTAATTTATTATTATAAAGAAAAAGGAACAAAAGTTATTTTCCCTATCGCGCTCTCTCTGCGACGTAGGGACCGTGCCAATGAAAGAAAACAAATCAAAGTGGCGTTAAGGCCGATTAGGGAAATAAAAGGGGCACGGCAAAGCCTTACATTATAGGCGCAACAGCGCAAAATTTGAACGGTGCACAGGCTAAAAGGCGAAAGATCTTTGGTTTAATTTTAATTTTCCATTTAATTTTAATTTTAATTTTTGCCATTTAATTTTCGCTTTTCTCTCTTCTTTCTTCAGTGTCGAGGCCTTGAGGCAGAAGACTTGAAGAGAGGGGGCCGTTCTTATGGTAGCCTAATGGTGACGCCGCTCACCAAACTTGTCACCGTAGGTATATCGCGGCTCCAGCCCCTGCTCGAACTTCCAATATTGGAAGAAGTTGGGGCAGTTTTCAGTCCTACTGAGTTCCGTCAAGTTGCAGACGTAGCAGAACCGAATGCCCCTCTTCTCCGGGGCTAGACTATCCTACTTTCCACATGGCCTTGTGACATCTTGGTGCAGGAGCGCAGAGTATTGAGGGGTTAAATCTTCATTTCCCCGACAAAATCTGCCAGGCAGCCTTTGAGCCTGCCTTGCGATTTCGCAACGCTCTTCGTGGGTGAGCAGGCGAGGATCCGGACCTGGCATGTGGCTCGGGGATGGACCAGGGACAACAGCGCTTGCAGTCGCGGTAGAAACCCATGCGTACTGGACAGTATTTAGTCCAGCCAGTTGGCGTTGGAGCTCCAAAATTTCCTGCCGCTTTTGCTCTTGCTGTGTCAGAAGGCGTTCGCGCTCCTTCTGGATGGCTTTGGTCTCATCTCAGCGTTCTACAGCTTGAGTGAGAAAGGCCTGGCGCTCTATTTCATCCCGGACGTTCTGGACAAAGTAGGGGGATGCGGGAGCTCGAACACGAGCGTCAGGGTGCTCGGTAAACGCCATAACTGCAGTATAGGCCCAGCGTTCCTCTAATCGACACGATCACGCTGTTGCCTCTGCGTCGGCCCACCTTTCCTTGTGAGTTTGGGCCGGTGTCGGCTCTTCATCTGTGACGTCGGTCAGGCGTACAGAGGATTGACGCGGCTCAGAGTATGGCCGTTGCCTCTTATTTTGGTAGTCTAGAGCGGGGAGAGCCCGTTGGGTACGCAGATGTCGCTCCTTTTCTTCTTCTCTGCGCTTGGCAGCGTTACGGTCTGTCCAGCGCCTAATCTGTTCCTCTTCTTCGCGGTGCTTAGCGGCGTATTGTTCCTTCCAGCACAGAGCCAGCTCCTCGATCGTGGGTAACTCCACCTTAACCTCTGGCGGGAGCGGGGCCTGCGCCCTAGCCATTTCAGAGGCGACCTCCCTGATTTGGGCCAGCAGGCTTCAGGGAATAGTCACCTTGACCACGTCTGGCTCTTCTCGGGCTTTCTTGACGGGTAACATTTTTCTGTAAAGTATTCATCTAAATTAATAAGAGCTAACCAAGAAAAGAAATTAAAAGCGATGAAGCGTAAACGGAAGCAGGGCAGTAAGTGAGCCAAGGGCAGAAGTGACTGTGGAATGTCTTGAAGAGTATAGCGTAGGCTTAGTGTTGTTATGGTGTCGTGCAGTGTAGGCATGCTGTGATAGAGGGATCTTAAGCGTCAAGCTTGTCTCTAGGGCGCAGCCGCCGGGGCGAGGTCGTTACCAGTAGCGGTATGGCTTTCTTAGAGCCACATGGTCGGCCTCTTTTCCGATGAGCAATGACCCTTGGTACCAGAGGAACTGGGCTTGGATTTAACTGAATTTTTCACAGGCACAGAAAGAGCCGTTACCGTTGATTTCTCCATCACTGGTAGAGCATCTGCGCGGGCGCTTTCATCAATGGAAAGCTTTTTCGTTCCATTTTCGTTCCGAAGCTGATAAGAATTCCTGGAGGCGCAAAGATCATTGGCCTAATTTACCACAGGGGCTCCGCAGATTTTGGAGCCACACTAGGTGTGGTGATCAGTCACCACTGTGAAGCGATATCCGTCAATGTATGGCATGAATTTTTCTATAGACAATATAACTTCAAGGCATTCACGTTCAGTAACCGATAGTCGGCGTTTTCCGTAGGCATGAGGATGCGACTAGCAAAACATAGGACGCGCTCCCCTTCTTCTGTCTTCTGAAGTAGTTCTGTCTACTGCCAAGGTCCGTATTACTGGCATCACATTCCAGAATGAACGGCGCAGAGAAGTCAGGTCTTGCTAAGACAGGGGCCGTAGCTAGAAGTGCTTTTATCTGTGTAAAAGCGGTAGGGTGCTCTTCCGTCCTTACGTACTTGATGTACTTTTTCATGAGAGATGTAAGAGGTGCCGCAAGTGTAGCCAAATCCTGCAGGAATTTGCGGTACCACGAGGCCATGCCAAGAAAACGTCGCAATTGTCGTAGATTACTTGGCGTGGGGTACTCTAAAATTAGTCGCACTCTTTTAGGTCTGACCGGCAGCCGTCACGATTAACTAACACGCCGAGATAACGAATTTCGAACATGCAATTGATGATTGAACATCCTATTGATGAAGAGGCCCGCTTCATTAATTCTTTCCTGAATCATCGTGAGCCATTTCACGTGATCTGCGAATGTGTCAGTCGCGATGATCAGGTAATCCAAATAGGCAAAAGCGTGGGGCTCCAAATAGGCAGAAGTTGAGGTCTATGTTATGTGCGATCCAACTTGTACAACCTATCTGTTCGCAAGAGGAATCGGGAAGCAACTCCCGCATGAGTTTTTCAATTTCCTCTCTCTACTCATCTGTAAGACCTTCAATCCTCAGAGAGGCTACAGCCGTTACCTCTTCAGTTTCCTCAGAGGAGAAAACTGCAGGCACGCCTTCGTCACAGCCATCATATATCAGCCTGTTAGATTTAGGATCTAACATGGCTGAAAAGGCGCGTTTGAAATCGGCACCTAAAGTGCACTCAGTGTCGACTTCAGTTAAAATCAGAGAGTCAATCGTACGCATTACCCCTCCCAAAGTAAAAGGTAACTCTACGCTACCTATAGTAGGTATGTAGTGGCCATCAACCGCCTTTGCCCCGGAGCCCACATACGGTCGCACGCGCCGATTTAATGCGGCAGCGATAGAGGTGGCGATGGGGCCAAGATGGACTAGGGCGCTTATGACGGTACTTCCATCGCTGGTAGACTGCACGTCGAAAGGGGTGACTTGGGCTAGCATTGAATCAGCCACCGTGTTGTGCGGCACCTGCCCTACTCCCATTACGTCGCTAATCTCAAAAGTCCTGGTGACTAGGGTAGCAGTGGGGACCTGGTCTACTTGCTCCCTCTCTTTTTTTGAATCCTCATTTTTCTTCTGTTGGGAAGAGCAATCTGGGCATGTAGCCTTGATGTAACCAGGTCAGCTACAGTTTCAGCAGAGGAATTAGTTGCCATCAGGGCCAGGTTCTTTATCTTGATTTCTGTTGGACACAGGAGTAACCGCAGTAACGCGATTGCCTCCGGAGCGTCACCAACTTCTCCTGCTTCCACGTCTTCGTCCATTACTACGAGGTGTGTCTCCCTTGGAACTATTAGAATTTTCCTTCGGAGTTGTCTCGGGCTTCTGACTAGGACCTCCTTTCTTCTGTGGCAAAATAGAGGTCTTAGAAGCTTTAAACTCTAAGTTTTTCTTATCGAGGTACTTCATAAGTACGTTTTCCAGCTCAGAATCGTCAATCGACTGTGTTTTCTCGATTAGAGAGGACAAACCAGAAGGCTTAGCCTTAGTGATTTTGGTGCGTGACTTATAGGCTGTTTCAGGCCAAGCGGCATGTTCGATAGGTGGAAGTGGCTTCCACTGTCCCTCTTCATCGTCTTCGGCCTGTCTGGCTTTGTTAAGGAGCACCTGTACGTCCGTGAGGTTGTCTTTAAATGGCTTAAGTTTCTTTTGGAGCTTAGGCATGAGTTGTCTATAACTAGATTAATTTGGTCCTGCATACTCCAAGGCGGATCGAGCCTTTTCATAATAGTGAATAATGAGACAACATATTCAACTACGGGCTCGTCAGCACCTTGCGTACGCAAATGTGCCTCTATTGTCATAATTCTTTTATTCGTCTTTAATTTACTGTAGGTTGCGAGAGCGGCCTCTTTGAATTCGCGGAAAGTAGTCCACGAGGGTCTTACAGAGCGATACCAAAAGAGTGCTGACTTCTCGAACAAGGGAGTCATAGAAATTAACAGCTCGTCATCTGATACTTTATCTAACAGTCGGTTTTCTTCGACTCGCTCCAAAAATTCCTCAATGCTCAGCCCATCGTCTCCGGAAAACTTTATTTTTCACTCTCTTACCGTTTTTCCTAGTGGTCTAGTCCTGGGAAAGTATCCGAAAGATGTCGTAATCAAAGTGTGAGCTAGCAGTTTGGCTTCCTGTTGGTGCGCTAAGTGTTGCCTGCTGCGGTGTGACTCCTGCCGAAGTACTGGACAGAACTTCTTCCCCTGCTCGAGCACACGGGGGTGAACGAGTACGCAAGGGAAGTAACGGGGCCAAGGGATAAAGAAGTACTGGAAGGCGTATGCTTCTTCCAGTGTGAGGATGCAGGAGGATGCAATGCAGACAAGGATGACGTAGTCGTCGCTAGCGACAATCGCAGGGTTACTTGTGAGAGCATTGCGGAGGAATGTGTTGTCGAATGGAACAACGGTGCTTGCGGATAGAGTGAGGCTGGCGTATGAAAATGCGTTGTATTACCAAATTGGCTTGGATGATTATAATAGTTCAGTTCGAAAGTGTCTGCAAACTGAACATTTCTGTTTTGCATGGCCTCTAGGCGTGCCTGCTCCGTAGCTTGATGTTGAGCAGTAGATACAACTGATTTTAATTGCTCGTGCAAATCGTGCTGTATTTTGGTGGAGTTAGCTCGAACTTGAGTTATTATCCGTTCATACTGTGCTATTTTCGCTGGTATGTTTTCAATTTCCTTTTTTAAGGTCGACGTATGAATCAGAAAGTGTTTATGTGCCAATAACGCGTCAATTTCTACTTTTCAGAGCTTTCGAAATTCGTGTGCTACGGTGTAAGACACAAAGTGCGTCTTACCGTCTGGCATCACTATTTGCCCGTTATTCATTTCAGCTGTGGCCATATAACTTGTTGTAGAACCGAAAATTGAAGTTGCTACTTTTGATGACGTGATGCTGGTCGTTGTTGCTGTTGAAGCTATGTGCTTAGCAGTAGCAGCGTCTTGATTTAATCTGGTATTTTGTAAGGTTAACTGTCGAGATATTAGAATCCATCTATCGTTATCTGCCAGGGTCTCTGGTTCTTCGACGACTCTACCATGTGGCGAGCTCGTAGTTATATGTTCGTTATCCTCTAAATTCGGCTGCCCCATGGCGTCGTGGGCTTCTTCTGCCTCTATGGCAGTTTGCAAATCTTTCTGGATTTCCGCTGGTAAAGCTTCTGATATAAAAAATGAGCGACCAAGGTTGTCACGTCTTTCTCTTGCAGTTTCTTCATGTAGATCATCTGTTTTTATAAAGTCCTGAGCTGAATAGTCGCCATTTAACCTACGAAATAATCGGTTTGGTCGCTCATACAGCGTTCCGTCCGTTCGTAATTCTAGCTGAGTCAATAAGCTATCTACTTGTAAGCTAGGTAAGTCTCTTACCCAGTTTGACAATTTTTTATCAAAGTGACCAATTTGTCGCCATATTGTACGTACTCGGATTGACAATTTACCTACGAGACAATCGAACGGCTTGTTTAATTAAAGCGAAGAGTGAAAAGTACGATTATTAGTTCAAAATAAAATATATTAAACAATTGTTAATTTATTAATTAATTATATTAATAAAAGTTACTAAGTTAGATATATAATTGATATTTAAATAATTACATACTAATCATTTATATCGTAAGCTGTAAGATTGTCAACAGAAGAGAACATTTAATGATCTTTATAATATTTATTATGCGTTACGAGTAAACGCAGGGGTGAATTAACTGATAGCTCGCTACTCGCAAATCGACTTATAATAGAATGCGCATTACGGCATATGGTACTCAATGTGTATATTAAGTACATATGGAAGAAATTATAAATTTCTGTCTGTATATTGGCTAGAACAGCAAGTCGCGCTATGGTATGCCAACACGTAATTTTATTTATATTTACGACTCGAGCAAATTGGTAATTTCAAAAATATGCTCGATTCTCAATACAAGCAATGGCTTCGAGAATATACGTTTCTGTAGCGACGAAATTATACTCGTTTATACTTTGGTATTCGATAGCGAACGTTGCACAAGTGGCTTGTCGCGCGGCTCATGTTTACAAACAACACGCTATGAGCTAACGCGCATTCCTTGTCCTTACTAGAATTCGACTTTCCAAAACTTTTATCTCGGTAGGATTTTCGCTGCGCACGCCAGCACCATAACGTTTAGGCGCCAAAATATAACGGGGATTTAGACCACTACTATATATTAATTAAACCGAGATTGAGTAGTGCCGGCACAAATGCAATTCTTCGTGGAACTGCGTTTTCTGCTACGCAAGACTGGTGTAATGGTTTTGCGTTAACAAGCATCTCTGACTCTATTCTATCTTTGCCTGGTGATTTCCCTGCCTTGTTCGCTCTAAGGGCCATTTCAACTTCCCTTGTTAGGAAAGGCATTGCCTCGCCGGTTACTGGAACTTCCCGCATATCTCTGCGAATCTCTGCATGTGCATCATTTTCGCAGCTTGGGTCATCATCAGGCATTAATTCTTCTAATAGAGCCATGCTTGTTTCTTTCCAGTCTTTTGTAACTGAACCATTACGGTTAACCATGCACATCGCTTTTGAGATTCTGACTTTATTGGATGCTTGTTTGTATGGATACGCCCAAGCATTCTTTTCGCTTTCAATAGTGCAGAAGTCTCGCCAGCTATTGCTTTTGGCTCTTTTAATAGCCGTTGCATATACGGAATTCATTTGACTCAATTTTTCAAGTGATCTCTGGAGGGTTTTCCTTTGTTTTATATTCGGTCCTTCCTTGTCTTACAGAGCGACGATTTTGCGTTGTCTTTGTATCGCTCGCTTCTTACTTCGCAAATCAGGATTCCACCAGGGTTGAGAGCGCGTTCTTCTCATTTTTGATGGAATAGAGTCCTTTGCTGCCCTTATTAGAACCTCTTCAAATTTTGAAACATATGTTTCAATGTCTTTAGGGGTTTCTAAAGGGAGCTTAGATAGGTTCTCTTTCTCGAATTTACAAAGTCTCCCGAATTTCTCCCAATTAACTTTTCTTATATTGAACCTTGGTTTTAATGTTTCTTCGGTTCGTATGAGTCTGGCTGACTGTGAGGCAAAATCCAGTTCGATCACTATGGGCCTGTGGTCACTGGTGGTCCATTGTTTCACCGCCCAGCTAGCCTAGAGGTTTGACAGATTTGATGTATGTAAAGTTACATCGATATCCGTCTCATTCCCTGTACTACGGCACGTTGGAAGTTGGTCCCTCCTGTTGGCCACAATTAGCCCGTATTGGTCTATGAATTCTTCAATGACTGTTCTATTCTTGTCCTGTGTATTAGACCAGATCTTTGACTTGGCGTTTGCGTCCATTCCAACTAAGACTCTTTTGCCTTTCAATTGCTTAAGAGTCTCAGCTAGTTTATCAAAATAGGTCTTCCTGCTGTGGCTGAACTGGCAGTAGACGCTTATGAAATAAATTTCACCAAAGGCTCCGATTACTTGTGCACAAACACAGTGGGAGTCACACAGATTAGAAATCTTGGTAGTAGTGACCTTGTGCGGGTTGTAGAGTATCGCAGCTTGAATTATTTCGCCTTTTTCGGCTCCGTGAATGGCTGCGATACAGCCCATACCTGAAATCGCGTTATTCCAGTGGTATGGTTCTTGCACCAATGCTACCTGTATGTTAAGATTTCTGTCTGTCATGATTTCTCCGAGCTCATCGTTGGCTACTTGCCTTTTGTTGAGGTTCAATTGTATGATTCTCAATTTCTGGCCCAGTTCGGGGTTTTGTTGTGCGTTCGAATTAACCCTTTTAACTGGTGCTCTAGCAGTGCTCTGATTTCTCAACGGTCGTCTTCTGCTTACGTTTCCTCGCCTTTCTATACCTTGAATGGTTGACCATATCGCTTTCGAGGTACAACACAATGTCTAGTTATATATTTCCTCCTTGGAATCGCTAATGGCGTTTCTGGAGTGGCTTTCGATTATTAGTTTTAGCGTTAACGTGCGCGTTCAAGATTAAGTGGGTGGAGTTCGAGTGCAAGCAGTGAGTATGTTTGTGCGTGTTGACTTGAGCTTCAATTGTTACCTTGTTGGGTTTCCCCATGGTTTTCCATGGCTCTTATATATTTACAGTTGACTGAGCTAGTTATTTTCCTAGCTTTCTAAGTTGTTGTTAGTTCTTTTAATTATTTTAATTTTATTTGTTTTATTTGATTTCATTTTATTTGATTTTATTTAATAACTATTAAATCTGTAATTATCTCTTATCTTAAATTTTAATTTTTGATTGGCAACTTTCTTAATATTATTCTTATACTACTGCTTAAAGTTACTGCTTAAATTATAATTAACTGCTTAAAGCTAATTTGATTATAATATAACTTAGAACTACTTACGAATGTACCGGCGTATTTAACTTCACGCTAGGTTTGATATTAATCAAACCTCGTCTTGGTCAGGGTTGGGTGTTTGACGAATTGCAACCAAAGTAGCATTTGAGTGAGCATGTCGGGTTTTCACCATTTCTATCATCTTAGCCAGTGTTCACCTTTAGCAGCACTGGATTTTATTGACATTTAGTGCATGGTTTTCGCTTTCGAAGAGAACTGACAGCCACTAATTTCGCTTTCAATTGTAAAATTGCTTTAGCTATTAGGGCTTAAACAATTCCTTAGCAGGAAGGATGCTGCCCTTCTGTGGAAATATTTTTCCTAAGGGTTTCGGCATCCGTTAGTGCGTTCTAGTCATCGAAAGTTACTCGGCCCAATGGACTGTTCTCTCGCACAAAGGTGTCGGACCTTACTCCAGGAGCTCGAGGCAAAGAACTTTGGGTGGCTGCTATGACCACGGCCGCGACTCTTTACCCACAGTAGTGGCACCAACCGATTGCTAGTCGATAGGGAGTAATTTATTATCTACCCGAATTAAGGGGGCCAGATGGAGTTAAATCTGCAAAGTAAAAATTTTGAATTAAATATATAAATATGTATAATTTTATAGTCATAAGGTAAATTCAACTAAGTAGGCTACATAAATAGATGATTCTAATACTCAGATCTACCAAATTATAATACGTACCTCTGTACTTGTCTGACAAACCTTATATAGTCAAAAGTGCTTTACCGCAGACTTCCAATTGATCAAATTAGTCTGGATAAAATCTGGCAAAGGCATCGTACTCCTCTATTGTCATCTCATGGAATGAGCGGGAGACTTCTCTGTAAAATATATCAGTCACTATAGAAAAATTCAATTTTAAAGTCATTTTTATGAAATTAAGTATTATTTTTCTATACAAAAATTTTTATTTCATGTTGTACTTACTTTTTCCTATATCTGCTTCGCTCATTCCATAACAGATATGATGTAGGACATCTGGTAAAAATTTCAAGTCAAAAGAATGAAAACTGCTTCTGGAATCATGCGGTAAAGGTGTTTGCTTTGTGAAAAATCACAAACTGAGGAAATTCAATTTGAAACTTGTAAACTGATTCATTACATTTTCACTGCTGAATAATAATTGCACAAATACATACCAATTTTTTCTCATCAATCTTTTGAAAATCCTGAAATCTTGATGCATTTTTGGAACCAGTACCTTATTTTTCTCAAGATCAAATCACCTCTGCACAAGTAATGCTGAAAAATAAAAAAATCAAAATTTTATCACCTTGATAAAAAAATGCCGAAACTCAATCATAATAAAAAATACTTATTTTTTTTTCACCACAAAATCAAAACTGTTCTTGGCTGCAGTCCTTATCCTTCCAGTGTTGTTATGCTCATCACTAAGTATATGCTGTCTGCTACAGTCGACATAACCCTGCCTGCCAGTAACCTTGTGCCACATGTGGCTGCATATAGGCTGGGCTTCCCTTTGCTGGAAACAGCTGGAAAGCAAAAGAAAACTTATTAGTATTGTTGAAAATAATGATGAAAAACAAGGTTTATGCCATTTTAGCTTTATTTCAATCTGTATTTTAGTAAATTATGCAATATATTGAATTCCACAGATTGAAATAAAGCTGACATTGAAAATTGAAAATAAAGTTTATTTGTGATCAAAGTTATTTGTTGTGTTTAGTTAGTTAGTTTGCTGTGTTTGTTTTTGTGTAATGTGATTCATACTCACCTAGTGTGCTCCAGCAGCATAAGAATCTTCCTCTATTCCTAATCTCATACTCCTCATAGCTTGACGAGCTTCCTTAGTGCTGTCCAGTGCTCTTCTTTCTGCAAACAGGAGTCTTTGGTTGTTGCTCGTTTCCACCCACTCTGAAGCTGCTTTGCCAGGAATAGTATCAAACTTTTCCATTATTTTCAGAAGTCCAATCCTACCATCATTGAACAGCGTCACAGCTATGTCAACACCAATCTTGAGCACTGTAGGTCCACTAAATGAAGTTTTTGGAACAATCTTCCAAATGCAGTTATTGAAGCTCTCGTTGTTGTTTTGAGTATATCCTCCCAGGCATTTTTCTAAAAGATCATCAGCTGTCAATTCTGTATATACTTTCTTTATGGCATCCATCACAGCACTTGGGAGTGTATTCTTATGTTTGTAGCTTTTTTCTTTTCCTTGAGCCTTGGCCTTTTGATATGCGCACCAACTGTTTTCTCCCACTGGGCAAAAGTGATGTTGTGGATTCTGATCTGTTGAACTCTTATGATAAAATGTGGCCCAAATAGAGTTTTTCATTTCTTCCACAGATGTTGAACTGTTTGCTCGGATGGCATTTCCATAGTAAACAGTGAGTTGGTCTATTACTTTTGCAGTGAGTCTACCTTTGCCTCCGATAGTTTTGCCATCAGACAGCTTTTGGCTTCCATAACTTTTTTTGATAATTCTAAGCCGAGTACCCATCCTCTTCTGCACATGTCCAACGCACTCTTTCTTGCTGGTTGTCAATTCATTTCCATATAGCTGTTGATCTTGAATTGCTGCGTAAACCTTGCAGTCTCCATCTCCTATATAATTTTCAATCTTGACATCTTTCTTCAACAAATCTCTGAATATTTCCAGCATGCCATCAACTTCCATCTTACCAGCACAGCCTGAGTGATTCGCTGCACATGTATTTTGATGCTCTTCATGCCACTCTTCATATTCAGCAGTACCTTTTTGACTTTCCCACTCTTTACATGACTTGCAGTAGCTATTTTTTACACATCTGGCTATCACCTTATCACTAGCAGTTCCAATTAAACTTGTGATACCTTGTAGAGATGAAAATCCTCTTTTACGCCAACTTCCATCACCAGAAGTACTTAGTCCTTTTCTTCCTTCAGGTAAAGCAGCAAGTTCTTCTTGAATAGCAGTGTCCATTGATTGTTCAGCTACTAAGGTGCATGCTTTTGCTAATTGTTCATTTATTTCACCATGAACACTGTGAACCACTGGTTTTGGTAAGTCCATAATTCCACAAAAGTTTTCTGATCCAGATTGTCCATGACCAAGTGTACGCATGGCCAAAACCAGTCTTCGGTTGACCTCATATCCATTTTTCTTGAGTCCAACTTTTTTGCAAGTATCGATGAGACTTTCCTTGCCACACTCAGTGCATGTAACGACTAGTTGAAAACCCAGTCTTCGAAAGTCTTTTTCAGAAAATTCAACTAGTCCAAAACATTCAGCACAACAAACAACTGATTCTAGAGCTGGATAAATAATGTTAACATCTACTATTCTAAATTTTGTCTCTGAGGTATTCACTTCAATCCTGCTTGGAATTTTTTTAGCTGAAGTGCTCTTGAACTTTTTAGTTGGTGGTTCATCACTTGATTTTTTTTGAAAAATCTTCTGCCTCTTTTTAGGTCTTCCAAATGTCCTTTTTCTATATGAGCCTCCAGGAACTCGTCCTCGCAAATCTCGTTCGTCGTTGTCTGCCATAACTCTAATTTACTCCAATACACTTAATAGAAACTGATAATTCTACTACACTTGACATACACACACACACACACAATGAAAACTTGCGAGAATCACGATTTTAACAAATATTTTGCAATGAAAATTGCAGTTGTGAATTCATACACTATTTACTTGAAACAGAGCTTTCAGACAAGCAACAGGTGTACTGACTATACGTTAACGGTCAGTGAACCGAACGTCAATACTTTGAAAATTTGACATGTAATTTACTAATTGTTACAGTCGTCATACTATATTTTTTACAGTGCGGGAAGGATATTACTTAAAAAAATGAGATTAAAACTAATTTTCAAAAAATATTATACATAAATGACCTAAAAAAGTGTTTGCATGCAAAAAAAAACGAAAATTCAAAAAAACACGAAAAATAGCGAAAAAAACTATTTTGTGATATTGCATGTAACTTTTGAATGGATGAATATTTTTAAAAACGGACAACGCCATCTTATTCTACGTTCAATTTGCCAAATGATAAGCTATTAAAAAAAAACCGATTTTTTCGATCGGAAACCCCATCTGGCCCCCTTAAATTCGGATTTCCGGGATCATTGGTCCTCTGCAACTAGCTCCCGGAGCGGTCTCCCGTCCTCTAAGAGGGCGCGCGGTACCACAATCCCGAGAGATTTCTCCTCAAGTGAATCCCGGATTTTGGCTTTTCTGGGCTCGAGTTGAGCTCTTGGGGTGTGGTAGACTCCGCGTTGAATGTTTGGGCGTTTACAGGCCGCACCTCACCACGTGTTGTCATGGTCCGTGTTATTTCTTTTGTTTGGCCGGTTGGCCTTTTGCCCTAGGGGCAAGCGTTGTGTGTTTTGCCTACTGTTTCTTTACTGAGACAGCGTTTTCAGCCCCACCACGTGAAGGTACACACATCCGCACTTGTAATTGCAAGTCTTCTTTCCAATACACATTGCATTCACTTCGGGTCGACTTGCATTTACTGCTTGTCGAGGGCAATCGGTGACGCATTTTCTACATCAGCATTTGCATTTGCATATGCCCGTACAGAAAAGAAAAGTTTACGAAATTCTCTCCCAAAACAACGAATTGTTTGTTTGACAAGTCTCCATTCTCTGTTGAGGAAGACAATCATAATCCGCCGCTATAACAAAAAGATTTTTGCACAAAGTAACCTTGCCAGCCTCGCGGCTGGCCATATGGTGCACTATGTGCATCATCTATGTTTTTACTAAGCGGATCTTAATCGAGCTTCCTGAGAGCGTCGTGATTGCAACCGCCTCTCACTTGTCACAGTTAGTGTTTGTGTGTGTCACACTTTTCCGATTTGAGGGAGGCACAGCGTAATCAAACATTACCACCCTTCTCGCTGGGCGCCAACAGGTTGGCATAGCCCACTGTCTTTCATTCCTTCGCTTTCAAACATTTTTGGAGATCCGGAAGTCAAGTTTGCTGCGACATCCCTGACGCACACAGCGAGTTGGAACCTTTTTAATCTAAGGCGGCGACTTCCTCGAAAGGAGTATCGATCTTTTCAAGGTTCAACGCTCAAGGAAAGCGGCTTGACCCTCGGTTTGGGCGCGACGGGACTCTAGTTGTCCCGACGTCTGCCGCGTCGGAAGCACGCAGCATACAAATCTTACGAGATTTGCTTGACCTGGTACCACTACCCCGCAGAGGCCAACCCAAATTGGGATGTCAGAAGAGAGACTCAGCTAGGACAGCCAGAGGAGATTCCTAAGACGATCAACCAGCTAAGCCTCCCCTCTTGGGCTCGCGTTCGAAAACATCCCACCCTGCGTACCTGTATTAAGGGATTTATCCCACGACTCACAGGTCCATAGTTTCGACGTACCTAGGCACGTCTTCCCATTGCGTTTCGGTCACCCCCGCTCACGCTGGTGGGTATCCGTCATTCGAAAAGGTTGTTTCCCGGTTTCATCCCAACGTCGGATTCCGCTTTCAAAAGAGCGGCTTTTATGACTGGCTGATACTGGTATTTGCTCTTTCAATTTGGTGTTTTGACTTTTAGGTCAGGGCAGGGTCTCGTCTAGCCGACAAGGCGAATCCCCAGGCAGTTTTCAGTATTCATGCCGGTCATGCCACATATTCAATTCAAAACTCCGTTATCAGGTTAAATAGGGTAATTCGCTTTCAAATTGTCGAACTTCAGAGTTTATTTCTGAAATTCAATGCTCAAAATTATCGTTCAAATTTTAAGCTTATATGCTTGTGTAGGTTTAAAAATTAGGTTATTGTGCGAGTTTTGGTCCTTTCGTTAGGGACCTTGTAAGAGGGGGCGTCTTTCTACCATAGTTTGTAACTATTTTTCTACGCTTTCTTTTTATTATAGGTGTTCCTTCCCTAGGCTCTATGACTTTTCTAGCAAAGTCTTCAAAAGCTTTGTAGATTTTCCTGCTAGATACTAGGGCTGTTTCCGGACATGGCCATGTATGGCCCTCCTCTTCAACGGCCTCTATTAATGGCTTTCTTAGTTTTTCGCATTATATCTTCGCAGTTAAAGAGAATATGACTTTCGCTTTCTATTTCTCCACAGCTACACAGTTGGTCTTCGCATAATCCTCTTTTGTGGAGGTATGACTTAAAAGCACCATGTCCAGTCATGAACTGGATTGTGTAGTCTCACTTGTTACAGTCGAAAGCCACTCTCTTGCCACTAGGCGATTCACAAAGAAAACCAATACAAGCGCATGCACGAACGAATGCCTTTGCACGGCTCACGAGCTATCGGCTAATTGCCGGCCCTTCGTCACGCGGCGCGCGGCGCGCGACTCGTCATACATATCGCTATGCCTACACACACACGCGGTCTCTCTCTGCCGGCGCTCTCTCTTACCTTCTCCGCAGTCGTTGTCTGCTGCTGCTAAGGAGAAATATAGTTCAAATAATGTAATATTATAAATATATGATATTCTTAATATTATGGTCATATAGAGAGAGAGAGAGAGAGACATTACGAGTTGACGTCAAACTCGTTATAATATATTTATACCTATTTATTGATTTATATTTATTACTTGTTACGTTGTTATGTAATAAGTAAATGATAAACGATATTTATCATAAATAAATAAATTTTATTCAACAAAGCCTTGTAACCAATGCAACTCTAGAACATAACATTTCTCCAATACTGTAATTATCATTTTCGCAAAAAATTGGTTCATTTATTACACTATGCAACAAATAGCCTTTTTCTTCTTCTTATCTGCAGATACTTAGTTAACATAATCTTCGTTCAAATTTTTTAAAGGTTTTGATTAAATGTACAATACGGGCACGGATATGTTGATTTAGATGTTTGTTATCCATTAATTATCGATAGAAGTTTGAAGTCACGCACCAATTTTAATAACAATTCATTTGATTTTACTAAATCAAAAAGTAGCTTAATATTTTCATATGCTTTTGTTACATCTGGAACGATGCACATCATAATAATTTTTTAACACTGGTATCTTTGAATTGTGATCTTACATTTATTTATTTTTTTCAAAGGAATGCCGTTGGTATCGTTATCAGTATTACTAACTGTATCTGGAATTATCGACGTAGATATTTTGAAGAAATCTTGTTCACCATCAGCCATCACTTTTACAACATAAGAATTAATCATACTATATTTTTCTACAACTTCTTCTACGAGTAGTAAGTTACTTGTGTTAGTCGAAACTGGAGTGTTCTCGATATGAAAAAATATCGGGTAAACTTTTGGAATAACATTTATATCTAAATCTATATAATTGATTCGGAAACGTGCTATAGTATATATCATATACATCATATCGAGGATTTTTGCGTCCATTCCACAAAAAATTTAGGGTCAGGCTTCTTTTCAGAGCAAGCTGTGGAGTCGACTTGTGCTGATTTAAAAAAAAATTTAGATAAAGTATAGTCAAGAAATTAAATGAAAGATATTATCTAAATTTATTGAAAGCAGTTTGTGAATATAATAGCCGACATTTTTAGAACTATACTGTAAATTATGGTTGTAAAATATTATATTATTATGATAAATTATAGTGATATTTGTTCAGTGCTTAGTAGTTAGCGATATTAACAACAAAATAGTTAACAAATTGTTGAATTCATAATCTAACCAACCACTTAGAAAAAATTTAATTTTATAACTAGTATCATGCGATATTATCTTGATTTTTTGTATTTTTTGTATAAATATATAGTTATGTAACTTAATATATGTTTGTTTTTGTTTATATGCTAATATATCGAAATATATCAATTGTAAAATTACAATTTTAAAAACATTTTTTTTACTTTTAGCCAAAAAATGTTTTTTTTTTATCGCAAAAAAACGGCTAACCGGATTATTTTCATTTGACTTTCTACAATGTCTAAGAGATTGATTACTCGTCAAAGTTTTCTGGTTTTCGTATTTTTGCTTTCGGTATCATTTAAGACCGCCGTATAATAGAAACTATAGTATTAGTGTAAAAATCATCTAAATTATCTTCTTTAAATGAAAGATCATTATTCGTTTGACTATTTTTCAAATAAACAGTTTTTCCGCGACCTCCAGTACTTAATTTGATAGAACCTTCAACGCTTTTCTTATTTGATAACTTTTACAAGACAGATAAAACTATATACCCTTTTTGTTTATCAAGTAATTGATTCACTACCTGCACGTCATTTTTTTGAACATTGTAATCTCGCGTTTCGTACGAGTGATTAAAACCATAACCAATCAATTTCTCACATAACTTGAGCATGTTGTTTACACTTTTGTTTACTTGTTGTATGTTGACACTGCTTTTTGATTGAGATGCCTTTGAAACTGAAGAACCATATAATCCATTAAATTTATTTATACAATTATTTAAATGCTTCTTATGCATAGCTTTGATTTTGCAATGCTTTGTTGATTAAACTGCCCTACAAATATAACATTCGCAGTGTAAATTGCTTCCAGATGTAGTTACTTTCGGTAAAATAATGTCGGCATATTTTAATGTCCTCAGAATAGTTCTATTCTTAACACCTTTTTTAGGCTCTGATAGCGTCTTTCGATATGATGAGTAAATGCTCAGAAAAAAATTTTTCTTTAGATAAATCGTAATTTTGGTCGATAAGATCTTTGACTAACTTATAATTAGTATCTATCATATTGAAATAATTCAATTTTTTTTAGCCTACAGTGTTTTCTTGTCCACGTGACCCACACACTTTCTTGCGATTTTCTTCATAACTGTACTTAATAAGCAATAAAACGAACTAATCATTGTCTTATCACGCAGTCGCACCTGCGAGGCAACCAAAGATAAATGATATACAGGGTGAGGAAAAACCCCGAAAAATTAGGAAATCCGCATGAGGTTAGTCATGAAACAAAAGTCATACCTTATGTAACTTTCAACAAGGAACCCAACGGTGACCTCTGATTTGATCTTGAACCTCATTTTCAAGGTTATTTCAAGGTCAACCTCATTTTTTCATATGGGAACCGCAATTTTTTATACTGGAAAAAGAGCGATAAATTTTACAGGTGGGAACGATTCAAATCCGAAGATATCGTAACTCCTAATCCTCCTTTTAGCGCTATCCAGGAATAACGACGTGGACGTAGAAGGAATCTGTTCCCTTCGGGGTACTTTTTTATAGTGAGTTCCCCTTGCCACTCACTTCGGGGTGCTTTTTTATTAGTGAGTTCTCCTAGCCTTTCACTTCGAGGTGCTTTTTAATAGTGAGTTCCCCTTGCCTCTCACTTCGGGGTACTTTACAATAGTGAGTTTTAATACTGTCTTTTGTGGAAAATCCACATGAATCATCTCGATCAATAGCTTTACAACAGGAGATCAATCAAAAATTTGTTCTTAAAATTTTAAAGGTAAACAAGCTTCATCCTTATAAAATGAAACTTGTGCAGGAATTGAATGAGGATGAGTCTGATGATCGTCGAGTAGAATTTTGTGAGATAATGATGCAAATTATTACTGAAAATCCAATATTTTTAAAAATATTGTTTTCTCAGACAAAACTACATGTCAATTAAATGGGGAAGTCAATCGCCATAACCTTAGATATTGGTACGACAAAATTCTCATTGAATGAAAGTCACATTCAATATCCTCAAAAATTAAACGTGTGGGCATAAATGGTAGGCGATACAATAATAGGTCCCTTTTTTATCACAGGAAATTTGAACGCTGTAACTTTTGTGAAATCAGATTGTTTCAGCTATCCAGGCGTTAAGATGTGATGATTTTGAAAATACATGGTTTCAAGGAGGATTAGGAGTCACGTTATCTTTTCACGTTAATTTTTCTATTATGTTTCAATTATTATGTCCATCATAGGCCTACATTTTTCTAATAAGAAGAATCAAGCGTAAACATAGACTATGAATGTGTGCATCGATGTTAATAGTATATCAGCTGTGGAATGAGTCTTTAACCCATTAACTCTCACAGGACGGTTTTCCAAAAGCTGAGTTCAAATCAGTACCATGTAATGAATTTGAAAGCCAAAATTTCGGAAACCACTGTTTCTTATATTTTCATTTTTTCGAATGGTGTAGATTAAAAGTCTCGCCAAGGGAAATGCCATAAAAAAATCGAATAAAATAAAAAAAGCTGAAATTTTTGGCTAAATTTTTTGTTCAAATCGAATTTTCAACCCTGTAACATGTTTTTATATGCTCCAAACTCCTTTAGATCGCGGTCTCGATATCAGAAGTAAATATTAGAAAGGTTATCCGAACATGAAAATTTGTTATGTAAACAAAATGGCGTCCGATTTGAAATTTTTTTTTAAATTTGATGATTTTTTTACTTGAAAACCAAGCATTTTCGTAGAAATTTTTTAAGAACATAATTATCTTAAAATTGATCAAAGAATATCCTCAAATTTTTTCAAAATGGTCTGAGAAAATTTTTGAAATTTCGAAAAGTCCCAAAATTGAAAATTTCAAAACTGTTCAACTTCAATTACAATTTCATTTGAATATCTGTAAAATATGAAGGATTAAAATGATTGAAGCTATTGAAAAAGAAAAATTTGTTGATGCTTTTTTTATCCTGGATGCTGATGGATCTGGGGAATTAGATTCTGATTAATTTAACGAATGTAATGAATCTGACGAATGTGACGAATTTGATGATGATATTTCCGAGGCGAATAACAGTGATTTGAAAGATTAGTCTTACTCTTAAGGGTGTTGTCTAGTCGGGCACTTTGAAAAAATCGATTTTTCGAATGTATATGTATGTAAGAATATTGTGTTAAATTTTTATAAAGATCGGAGCAGTATAAGTGTATTTTTTTTCAACCGAAACGACCCTACCCGACCGCTCGTATTCCACGCGTGTTCAAGAAGCAAATCGGCACAGCTTGAACACTTCCAAAGAGTCTAGAACAGCAAGAAAAAAGGCTAGATTGGAAGAAAATCAAGGTTTCGATCAATCAGAAGGTACTTCATACGGTGCAGGCATTGCAGATTAAATTTTGGTAAGATATTTTTATATTTTTTGTTTAAAAAAACTTTAAAAACGCGTTTTTCTCAAAACAACGTTTTTTCGGACCTGCAACACGATTTCTCCGGAACCAGTGGACCGATCCTTTTGAAATTTAGACCATATATTCTATACATAATTATCCACAAAGTGGACCACTTACTAGTTATAATTTTGATTTTTACTATTTTTTTTTTCCAAAAAAGCCAAGAGCGCCGTTCTCTGCGTGTCCGAATGCCAAGGCGGATCGGGCCGAGCTTCAGTTGCAAGTGCGCTGTAACCTGCAAGTTTAACTTGCCAAGGCGGATCGAGCCGAGCACTAAAACCCAATAACGCTGTAACCTGCGACTCTACGCCCTCCCAGCTTCAAAGCCAAGAGCGCCGTTCTCTGCGTGTCCGAATGTCAAGGCGGATCGGGCCGAGCTTCAGTTGCAAGAGCGCTGTAATCTGCAAGTTTAACTTGCCAAGGCGGATCGGGCCGAGCTATAAACCGCGAGAACGCTGTAACCTGCAACTCTATGCGCCCCAAGCTTCGAAAGCCGAGACGTATCGGGCCGAGCTATAAACCACGAAAACGCTGTAACCTGCGCCTCTCCGCGCCTCAAGCTTCGAAAGCCAAGAGCGCCGTTCTCTGCGTGTTCGAATGCCAAGGCGGATCGGGCCGAGCTTCAGATGCAAGAGCGCTGTAACCAGCAAGTTTATCTTGCCAAGGCGGATCAGGTCGAGCTATAAACCGCGAGATCGCTGTAACCTCCAACTCTATGCGCCCCAAGCTTCGAAAACCGAGACGTATCGGGCCGAGCTATAAGCCCCGAGAACGCTGTAACCTGCGACTCCGCGTTTTAAAGTGAGGTCTCTTTGAACGGCAGATCTCACAAGTGCCAACTGCTTCGCCTCAACGGGGTGACGCGGTGAACATCCAGAAGGGTGGCCAAATGGCGGCTCTGGCTAAATTTCGAACGCGATGAACCCTGTTTTGACCCAACGACAGAGTTTTGAAAGATCTGACTTTGGGACGGAACGGGGTAAAAACAACCTTTCGAATGACGGATACCCACCAGCGTGAGCGGGTTGGACCGAAACGCAATGGGGAGACATGCCCCGGCATGTCGAAGCGATGGACCTGTGAGTCGTGGGAGAAATCCCTTAATACAGGAACGCAGGGTGAGATGTATTTTGAACGCAAGCCCAGGAGGGGGGCTTAGTTGGTTGATCGTCTAAGGAATCCTCCTCTGGCTGTCCTGACTGAGTCTCTCCTCTGACATCCCAATTTGTGTTGGCCTCTGCGGGGTAGTGGTACCAGGTCAAGCAAATCTCGTAAGATTTGTATGCTGCGTGCTTCCGACGCAGTAGACGTTGGGGCAACTAGAGTCCCGTCGCGCCCAAACCGAGGGTCAAGCCTTTAGTTCCGCTCTCCCTGAGCGTCGAACCGTGAAAAGATCGGTACTCCTTTCGAGGAGGTCGCCGCCTTAGATCAAAAAGGTTCCGACTCGCTGAGTGCGTCAGGGATGTCGCAGCAAACTTGACTTCCGGATCCCCAATATATTTGAAAGCGAAGGGGTGAAAGACAGTGGGCTATGCCAACCTACTGGCGCCCAGAGAGAGGGGTGGTAATGTTTGATTACGCCGCGCCACCCTCAAAACGGAAAAGTGTGAACAACACACATACACTAACTGTGACCTGCGACTCTACGCGCTCCCAGCTTGAAAATCTGACAAGGCTATACTCCGCGACTTTAAAAGGCGAGACGTATCGGGCCGAGCTATAAACCCCGAAAACTCTGTAACCTGCGACTCTACGCGCCCCCAGCTTGAAAATCTGAGAAGGCTGTACTCCGCGACTTTAAAAGGCGAGACGTATCGGGCCGAGCTATAAACCCCGAAAACGCTGTAACCTGCGCCTCTCCGCGCCTCAAGCTTCAAAAGCCAAGAGCGCCGTTCTCTGCGTGTTCGAATGCCAAGGCGGATCGGACCGAGCTTCAATTGCAAGTGCGCTGTCACCTGCAAGTTTAGCTTGCCAAGACAGATCGGACCGAGCACTAAAACCCAATAACGCTGTAACCTGCGACTCTACGCCCCCCCCAGCTTCAAAACCAAGAGCGCCGTTCTCTGCGTGTCCGAATGCCAAGGCGGATCGGGCCGAGCTTCAATTGCAAGTGCGCTGTAACCTGCAAGTATAACTTGCCAAGGCGGATCAGGCCGAGCTATAAACCGCGAGAACGCTGTAACCTGCGACTCTATGCGCCCCAAGTTTCGATAGCCGAGACGCATCGGGCCGAGCTATAAACCCCGAGAACGCTGTAACCTGCGACTCTACGCGCCCCCAGCTTCAAAATCTGAGAAGGCTGTACTCCGCGACTTTAAAAGGCGAGACGTATCGGGCCGAGCTATAAACCCCGAAAACACTGTAACCTGCGCCTCTCCGCGCCTCAAGCTTCAAAAGCCAAGAGCGCCGTTCTCTGCGTGTTGGAATGCCAAGGCGGATCGGGCCGAGCTTCAATTGCAAGTGCGCTGTCACCTGCAAGTTTAGCTTGCCAAGACAGATCGGGCCGAGCACTAAAACCCAATAACGCTATAACCTGCGACTCTACGGCCCCCCAGCTTCAAAGCCAAGAGCGCCGTTCTCTGCGTGTCCGAATGCCAAGGCGGATCGGGCCGAGCTTCAGTTGCAAGTGCGCTGTAACCTGCAAATTTAACTTGCCAAGGCGGATCAGGCCGAGCTATAAACCGCGAGAACGCTGTAACCTGCGACTCTATGCGCCCCAAGCTTCGATAGCCGAGACGCATCGGGCCGAGCTATAAACCCCGAGAACGCTGTAACCTGCGACTCTACGCGCCCCCAGCTTCAAAATCTGAGAAGGCTGTACTCCGCGACTTTAAAAGGCGAGACGTATCGGGCCGAGCTATAAACCCCGAAAACGCTGTAACCTGCGCCTCTCCGCGCCTCAAGCTTCAAAAGCCAAGAGCGCCGTTCTCTGCGTGTTGGTATGCCAAGGCGGATCGGGCCGAGCTTCAATTGCAAGTGCGCTGTCACCTGCAAGTTTAGCTTGCCAAGACAGATCGGGCCGAGCACTAAAACCCAATAACGCTATAACCTGCGACTCTACGCCCCCCCACCTTCAAAGCCAAGAGCGCCGTTCTCTGCGTGTCCGAATGCCAAGGCGGATCGGGCCGAGCTTCAGTTGCAAGAGCACTGTAACCAGCAAGTTTATCTTGCCAAGGCGGATCGGGCCGAGCTATATACCGCGAGAACGCTGTAACCTGCGGCTCTACGCCCCCCATTAATAATTCATCATTTTATCATTTAATAATTCGGGTTTTAATCTCTGACTTATCGAAATATAGATATGGGTTTCAATTAAAGAGTTAAGACTGTTTATTTAAAAGAATGTTATTGTTTTCAACATTTATATATTTTATTCCAACATACATATTTCGTTGTACAATATCTTATACTATATGACTTTATGGTATTATTATTTTGTTATTACTCGTGCAATTCATTTAGACTCTAATGAGTTTTTTTACATTTTCGAGAGACTTTTAATGAAAACTGTATTTATAACAGTTTTCGAATACATGGCTTTTAACCTCATTGCTCTAAGATAAATTATCTTTATTTCAAATTATTTATACAACTTTATATGTATAACAGATTTCCACACCACCCAGGAGATACTGTTATTGAGCATGATCTGAAGAAAAGTATACTTTTTATTTTATTTATTATTCTTTACACTTTTCTTCACTCTGCGTTTGGCGCGTTGTGAATTTTTTTTATTTTACTTCAAACTTATATATAAAATACATATCAATATTTTTTTCCATCGCATGACATGATAATAATTACATAATGTTACGTACAAGTTATAGAAAGTTTTAGAATATATTTTATATATTTGTTTGAAATAAAATTGTGGATCACTTCGCCAAGAGCCATACTGTAACCACGACTAAACGTTTTTAAAAAAAGTAGACAATGATGATTTCACTGTACTAACAACTTGAGTATAAAACCATTAACGTACTTTAAATATATATGCATATAACTGATAGCAAACTTTTTCTAATTAAGAGCGTTATATCATAGCTTCCCAATGTTTACTTTTTTCATGAACATTTAGTAGCACTTTTTGGGAAAAAAACTCATTTATATTGATTGAAACGAAAGGAAGCTTGATCATACTTACTTTAATAGCGAAATAAATACAAGGCAAATAATTACATAACAAAAAATAAACTTCAACTTAACTTTAACAAATGAGCATTCAATTAAACGCTCACCGCTTCTGCACATTTCAATAACATATCTACATATTTACCTATTTTTTACTTTTCGCAATTTATTATTTTTTGTTACAAAGTTATTATCTAACTCGTGCCTTCTGTTACGATTGTGGTCACGAGTAAACCTATAAATTTTGACTAACAACATTTTTTCTAACGCAAACAATCTATGATTATAACAATTATGATTTTTGTCAAACCATTCGGGAAACATTTGGTTTGTATGTTTTTCGACGATTTCTTTCAAGGTAAATAGCAACTTTCTTTGATGCCATACACTTACTATATGTGATGTTCATAAAATGCATGTAATTGACAACTTATAATGTTGCAAAAATAGTCGCTAGCTCTTGTCAAATAGGAAATAGCAGGTAAATTTGGATCAGAATGAGAATATTCTCTTTTTTCTAAATATATTTCGGTTTCCGTTAATTTTTCTGTCGGTGGCTTCGACATAACTTTTTCACAATCCGAACATTGAAATTTTTTTAGCGCTGCTCTACATATATAACCACTTAGAAAAGTTATAGCATTTTTTTCAAATAGGTCTTTGGCTTCAAATGCAGGCATTCCTGCAGTGTTGATTGGTACAAATGACGTCATAATTTCAGCAACATTTAAAAGCTCATTAATTTCTTGAGTTTCTACAGAATCGTATTCAGGTAATCTTGGATTTTCTTTTCCATTTTCAAAATTTATATCAAAATTTAATTGTTCAGAAGTCTCATTTGTACCAGTTGACGTTGCCTTATTTTTACCAGCATACTCGCTCGAACTGATTAACCCATTAACGTCCAAAATGTCAAAATTTCTTGCACGTTTTCAAAGTTTTTTTTTCCTATGTAATTGGCGTTGAAAAAATTCTTGAACCACATATTCTGATGTAAAATTGTATGCTCTTTCAGAATCCGTTGCCAGAATCATGATAAAACTCACAGGAAAAGAGATATGCTCGATTGAAACATAAAAAACACCTAAATTTTCGAAAAAAAAATTTTTTAGGATTTTTTTTCGAAGTGTTACGGTGAAGATATCACCTTGCGACCGTGATCAAAGGTGATCATGGGATTTGAAGTTTAACAGGGAATTTTTTTGTTTACCTTGAACCATCGCTTCTTTACAAAATGGCGGAAAAAACGAATTTTTTTTTTCAATCTTCATCAACTTTTTTCTCAAAATCTATGGTCTTTAGAAAAAAATTCACAAAAACAAAAATACCTTAGAATCGCTCGAGGAACATTCTCAAATTTTTTCAGAATTTTTTGAGACAATTTTTGATTTTTCGGGAAACTTGGGAAATGGAATTTTCAAAAATGTCTTCAAAAATTCTGCAAAAATTTTAGGATGTTTCTTGAGTGATTCTAAGACATTTTTGTTCTTATGAATTTTTTTCTAAAGTCCATAGATTTCGAGAAAAAAATTGATAAAGTTGAAAAAATAAAAATTCGTTACGGCCGCTATGTTCACTTTATCAATTTTTTTCTCGAAATCTATGGACTTTAGAAAAAAATTCATAAGAACAAAAATGTCTTAGAATCACTCGAGAAACATCGCAAAATTTTTTCAGAATTTTTGGAGACATTTTTGAAAATTCCATTTCCCAAGTTTCCCGAAAAATCAAAAATTGTCTCAAAAAATTCTGAAAAAATTTGAGAATGTTCCTCGAGCGATTCTAAGGCATTTTTGTTTTTATGAATTTTTTTCTAAAGACCATAGATTTTGAGAAAAAAGTTGATGAAGATTGAAAAAAAAAAAATTCGTTTTTTCCGCCATTTTGTACAGAAGCGATGGTTCAAGGTAAACAAAAAAATTCCCTGTTAAACTTCAAATCCCATGATCACCTTTGATCACGATCGCAAGGTGATATCTTCACCGTAACACTTCGAAAAAAAATCCTAAAAATTTTTTTTTTCGAAAATTTAGGTGTTTTTTATGTTTCAATCGAGCATATCTCTTTTTCTGTGAATTTTATCATGATTCTGGCAACGGATTCTGAAAGAGCATGCAATTTTACATCAGAATATGTGGTTCAAGAATTTTTTCAACGCCAATTACATAGGAAAAAATCACTTTGAAAACGTGCAAGAAATTTTGACATTTTGGACGTTAATGGGTTAAGGAGTGGGTTTCTTCTAAAAGAACATTTCCGCGTTTACTAGTGCCTATATTATCAGTTGATAAAATATTTTTAAAACAAATACGGTACATGTGACATGTAGGATTATTACAAAACCCACACCTTCCTCTGATTTTCGAGTTAGTATGCTCAACGCTATCGTGATTGCAAAGACCAGTAGCTAAGGAAAAGTCTGTAAATTCTTCATTCAAGTCTTGATAAAGTAAAACTAATGCTCTGACAGTTTGTGGTAATCCTACAAAGCAAGGTGGTCTGCTGTGATGTCGAACATATGTGTTACCTTTGCTAGATTTATTAAGATTCACAGTATACCATTTCTCAGACCAATCAATGAATTCAGTTAAGCGTTCAAGAATTTCTGGGTTGTCATTGGATAAGGGGCGTTTCTGTTTATCTACAGTTTTAAGAGAATAACTATTACATGCGTCAATTACAGCATCTAATTTTTCAATAAAATTAACAGTTGCTACCGCAATTTCCGATGCCAACCCATTTTCCGGATCTTTAGATGCTGTGTAGACGGCAACAGCCATCCGTCGGCTCAAAAGTTGCATGGCTATTTTAACATTCATCACTTCAAAGGTATTTGGCTTTGAGTGAGATAGCCTTTGAGTGAGATAGCCTAACACGTTTGAAGTAAATAAAAAAAAATAAATAAAAATAAATATCATCAACGTAAATATATTTATGTGATCTAAGTTGAACAAGTAACCGTTTAATAAGGTGAGGCTAATCGAATAATGCATAAATTTTTTTACCTAGAATGAAAAAATAAGGTTCCTTAACAGTTACTTTAAGCAATTTCCATAAAAGTGTTTGATTATTTGGACCTTGATTACAAACAATTACTTTTACATTGTATCCTATCCTAAATAATTCAGTCAAGGTTTCTATTATAATATCATGCAATTCTTGAGCCGACGCAACGTTTTCATTGAAACCATAGGACAACAATTGGCGCCATGGATTTTTGGCATTGATGCTATCTAAGCAAAATAGTAAAGCATGTTTAGCCAATTTATCGCCTCTACGATTTTCACCCATATCGCTGAAACCTTCAATTAAATCTTGGGCTTTTGAATATTCTTCACCTGTCTTTATTGACATTTCATCAAATTTTAATGCGCACAAGAGTTCTTCAGGTTTCAACGTTTTGGCTTTATTTGCAAGCAGATCCAAGACTACATGATTCAATCCCGGTAAAACGTCATACTCAGCAACCCATTCCCTAACGGTAGATTCCGCAGCTAACCTAATTTTTAAATCGCGCAATCGACTGTAACAGGCTGCTGAGTGATAATAAATAATCTTACATACATTTTTTTCGTCTTCGGTATATTCAGTTTTTTCTCTTTTAAATTGCATCTTAACCAAAGTAGCAGCAGTTTTAGAAAGACCTTTCCCTACTATAAGATCTTCAACAGTACGAATTTCACTGTCAGTTATTTTTTTAATAGCATCATTTTTGCGTTTGACGCTTTGCCTTAAAGTTTTTATTTGTCTTTGATATTTTGCTTTGTCTGCTTCTAAATCTGCTACCCTTTTTTGCAACCGAATAATGATCTGCTTGGCTTTGACTAAACATGATTTAGATTTTCTTTTCCATTTCAAAGAAGTTGTATTATTCGTCAAATCAAATTGTTCTGCCTGTTCTGTTATTGGAATACTATTTATTACTCTACTATCAATCTTTTCGGTTTCGCGTATTGATTCATCTCTTTCTAAGTGCAAGTGTTATGAATTGCTTATATTGTCAACTTCTTCAAAATTGAAAAAAAGATCTTTACCGGAAAGATATGTAATATCACCCGGTTGTTTTGTAACTCTCAGAACATCTGATTCAAATACGGAAGCTTGCATTTCATCTTGATGTTCTAAGAGTTCAACATTGGAGGTTGAGCTAATGTCAGTGTAAATAGGCACTTCTTCAACGCAAGAAACAACGGACGTATCAATGTCCATCAATGTGATATCAGCATCACTAACTGCTGTAACCACATTGACGACTGAAGTCGCCGTTGCTGCCTGGTCAGAAAATTGGATGGAATTTGGCTCAACTTCAATGTATTGTCGCATGTACAAGTCGTAAACGGCTTTCGCTTCTGGCGCCTGCCAGTGAACCGGGACAGAATTTCTTTTCAGACGCACATCACCTTTTTGATTAACGATCAAGTCTTTGTCCATAAAATGTCCATCACATAATCCTGCCGCTCGCTTTGAAGACGAAGTCCAATGCTTGATCCTATAACCTATCATTATTTTATGTTACATATATTCCAACCTAATATTATTATTTTTATTATTATTGTTTTATTATTTGATTATTTATTTTATATATTATTATTTTATTTCAACAGTTTAAAGTCACCCTTACGATATCTCATTCCGTACGACTTTTCGCAAAAAAATATTATTCGGGCACAGCTCTCGGCTACCCGCGTGAAATTATTTTTCAAGGTTTCTTTTGATGAGGACGGGAAATCAAGTTTGGGTTGTCGCATCCCCATAGGGCCCTTCAACGCACGCGATTCCTCTGACTCCTATATCTTGGTTATTTTTAAATGAATTTCGTCGAATCTTTTAGATATGATATATCTTTAAAAAATGAATAATACTAACCGGTCTGATTTTTCAAAAGTCAATTGTTTACGAGTTTTTTTGATTTAGGGTGTTTTTTTCTCTGCTACCTGAATTTCTTATCTGATTCATTATAAATTTAATATTTTCGTTGAAAATTCATCAATTCACAAATAAATATCGTTTTTCAAATGGTATTAATCTTTGCTAATTGCTTTTTCAGGATCTGTTCATGCTATTTTCATTTTTTTTTAATTTAGATTGCTTGTTTCTTTTTTACCTGAATTTCTTATCTGATTCATAATAAATTTAATATTTTCGTTGGAAATTCATAAATTTACAATAAATATCATTTTTCAAAATTTTTTTATTCGTACTAAATAACAAAACTTAAATATACAGTATTTATAGAAACAAAAATTTTTAATTAAATACTAGGAATCAGTATTATGTATGAAAATTTAAATAAATTATTTTTTTTTGTGAATTGATGAATTTTCAACGAAAATATTAAATTTATAATGAATTAAATAAGAAATTCAGGTAACAGAGAAAAAAACATGTGTATGAAGTTTGCAACGTTGTTTAAAAAAAAAAAAAAAATGTTGCCCTGCGCAGGATTTGAACTCGCGACAGAACCATGTTGTGAAGCGCGCCTTAGGCAGCCCATTCAATTTTCGGTTCGGTGTGACAGCGCGTATCGCCGTAGCTCTTCGGACTCTGGCAACGTCACGCTCTATCGTTCTCAAGAGACCAGGGGCACTAAGCTCGAAACCAGCAAATTTTCTTACCGCGTGACGCAGATGAGATTTTTGCAGGAATCGATCGGGAATAATTTTTAGAATAAGTTATGAATGTTGCACTGGATGAAAAATGTGAGCTATTTGTAAGAAAAATTAAATATATATATATATATATATATATATATATATATATATATATACAGGGTGAGTCATTTTAATTTCCCCAGTCTAATAACTTTTGAAACAAGCAAATTACGCAAAAATGTTTCAGACCAAAGTTGTAGGGGTTCAAGGGGGACATCTAGGGGTGACTTTGAAATTGACCTTGACGGCTTTCTCAAGGTTAAGTCTATTTTTTTATTGGGAACCCCTATTTCTGACCTCGGAATCGGAAAGAGCGGGAAATTTTACATCCAGATAACATCTTTTAACATGGGTCAAAATAAACCCTTAAGGTCATGCTAAGGTCAAAACTATCCTGGAACAAGAATCGAACAATGTAAGCAAAATACGAAAAAATGACTCAGAAAAAAGTTGTAGGAGTTCAAGGGGGACGTCTAGGGGTGACTTTGAAATTGACCTTGAGCTTGACCTTGACGGCTTTCTCAAGGTCAAGTCTATTTTTTTATTGGGAACCCTTATTTCTGACCTCGGAATCGGAAAGAGCGGGAAATTTTACGTTCAAGTATCTATTTAGTTTTTTTTCATAAGAACATAAACAATATTTCAGTTTTTACTTAAGAAATTGAAGCCGCTTTCAAACATCAAAAGGTTTAACGAGCATCGAAGACCTTTGTCGTACTTCTATTCTCAATGTGAAGCAAAGGTCAAATTCTTGAAAATTCTCTTATTTTTGTTACATTTCGAGGCGAAGCTTTTATCGCATATGACCGTTGTTAAATAAACTTCCAAAGAATAAGGGACTGGCCATGTACTAACGATGCTGATGTTTAAGATCATAAACTTCCTATCTTTAGCGCTACCCAGGAACAACGACGTGGACGTAATAGGATTATGTTCCCTCTGGGATGCTTTATTAACGTGAGTCCCCTTGCCTCTCACGATTCGGGGTGCTTTATTAACGTGAATCCCCTTGCCTCTCACGATTTGGGGTGCTTTATTAATGTGAGTCCCCTTGCCTCTCACAATTCGTGATGAAACTAGAATAAACTTATTTCCTATCGGTTTCGCTCGAAATTATTACCATTTACGTCGATGCATTGCCTGAGCCTCTGTTCGAAGCTTTCAATAGTGCGCAGTAAGATATCTCTAGAGATTTGTCTACATGCAACTCTAATCCTTTCTATCATATTCTCCCTTGTTGTGGGCGCTTCGGCGAACACAGTATTTTTTAAGTATCCCCAAAGGAAGAAATCTGGGGAAGTTAAGTCCGGTGATCGTGCAGGCCAAGCAACTGGACCACCTCTTCCAATCCACCTTTGTTGGAAATTTCTATTTAAAAACTCTCGTATAATTAAAGCGAAATGCGGTCCTGCACCATCCAGTTGTATCCACATTCGACGTCTAGTCTCAAGATCTACGTCTTCAAGTAAAAGTGGGAGATGATCCCTTAAAAGTTCTAAAATAGCATTGCCGTTGACGTTTTCTTCAAAAAAGAATGGCCCGATGAGATGACCATTAACTATTCCACACCATACATTTACACTCCAACGATGTTGATTATCGACTGGTCTGTACCAGTGAGGATTCTGATCAGACCAATAATGACTGTTGTGACGATTCAATTGGCCAGTACTATGAAACGTAGCTTCATCAGAAAAAAGGACATAATTAAAAAAATTCGGATCCTGCAAAATCATCTGTAGAGCCCACCGACAGAAATTTACTCTGTTTCTCATATCATTAGCGTTTAATGCTTGCGTTAAGGTAATATGATACGGGTGATATCTATTACTTCTTAAAATTCTAATAACGGTTCTCTGAGGTATTCCTGTTTCTCTCTCTATTTGTCGGCTGCTGATATGAGGATTTAGGTGAACCAATCCTAAGACAACCAAAACCCTAGCATCTCTATCATTATACTCATATCTTGGTCGACTTCTTCGTAGATGCCCTTGTCGAGCTCTTTCTTCAAGACGATGAATGGTACGGTGATCAGGATGGCGCCTTTGTGGGTATCGAATTCGATACAACCTTGACGCTTCACGGTAATTACCTCTACATTCTCCTAAAATCCAAATCATATCAACTATCTCTGTTGGGGTAAAATCAGCCATATTTAAAAGATTTTTTCAAAAAACCTCAATACAAATCAACAAAGGCAAAGATCATAGAAAGATGATACAAATTAAATATTACTGAAAACAGAGGCAATATTGTCCAAATTAGATTTCATATGATCGATGGCAATAAGAAAGGTCTCTTATTCAAATATGAAGAAATAATGATAGTGATACAATGAACACAAGCATGGTTAAAACAAAAGTAATATTTAAAGCTTTTTCAAAATTGAAATCACGACTGAACGTATTGCGATTACTTTCTAAACGACTTCCAAATGTAATAGATTCTTCATTGAACATGAAATTTATCCTTATGTATTTAACTTTTACTCTTATTTCTTTGCAGAACATCAGATTGATACTGAAATAGTTTCATTAATTTAATAGACTTGTAAAAGCAAATTATTAGCAACAACTTCCAATATTTGAAATTTATTAATAATAATCATACAGTCCGGTGAAAAATAAAAAAAGATAGGGAACGGAAACAAGAATAGTCCCGTAAAATTTAAAAAAATTAAATTTAAAAAATTTAAAAATTTAAAAAATTTAAATCCTGTAAAATTTCCTGCTCTTTCCGATTCAGAGGTCAGAAATAAGGGTTCCCAATAAAAAAATAGACTTGACCTTGAGAAAGCCGTCAAGGTCAAGCTCAAGGTCAATTTCAAAGTCACCCCTAGACGTCCCCCTTGAACTCCTACAACTTTTTTCTAAGTCATTTTTTCGTATTTTACTTACATTGTTCGATTCTTGTTCCAGGATAGTTTTGACCTTAGCATGACCTTAAGGGTTTATTTTGACCCATGTTAAAAGATGTTATCTGGATGTAAAATTTCCCGCTCTTTCCGATTCCGAGGTCAGAAATAGGGGTTCCCAATAAAAAAATAGACTTAACCTTGAGAAAGCCGTCAAGGTTAATTTCAAAGTCACCCCTAGATGTCCCCCTTGAACCCCTACAACTTTGGTCTGAAACATTTTTGCGTAATTTGCTTGTTTCAAAAGTTATTAGACTGGGGAAATTAAAATGACTCACCCTGTATATATAATTATCATTATAAAAAAATTCTTATGTTTTCACTCCTGATATTTGATGATTTTATTTTATTAAATTTCTGATCTTAGGAGTTATCCCTGTAAATAATTACACACCTTGTTTTTCTTGTAAACGTTTCGCAATTCAATTTATTGCCACCTCAGTATACATCTGTTAAATATATAAATTGAATAATTTCAAATCAAATATAGTAATAAATTAAATATAAACCTACGTTTTTTAAATATGCTTTGTATTGCAATGTTGATTAAAATAAAAATTATTTCCTCACATATATAACGTCAATATAAAATTATAACATCAATTAAATAAAACAATAATTTTTTGTCAGTACGGTATAAACACATCATGTCCAAGCAAACTAAAATAAAACTGATAGAATACGTTTGTATATGCTCCTAATAAGTCACTCACGCTGTATAAGAATAGAAAGAGAAAGATTGAATGGTCTAATAAGAGAGATATGAAGAGTGGGGAATACAAAAGAGGAAAAGAAAGATCAGATCATGTTAATCTCATAATACTATTACTAAATAGACTTAATGATGTTAAATATTCTCGAATATTGGTTGCTGAGATATTTTGTATCTTCTTGTGAATTAATGGTATTATCCGTAATTTTAATGTGTACTAATTCTGCGATGCATCTTTTTTTGTAATTCTGTTCTACATGTATAATTTTTGTGTTATCCCAATCAAATTCATGTTTCGGATTATTCACTATATGAGCTGGTATAGGTAGATATCTAAATCTAGAGTTACTTGGATCTTGAATCGTTTTTTTTACCGAATATTTATGTTCATTGATTCTAGTTTTTAGAGCTCTTTTGCTTTCGCCTATGTAGTTAGATGTACATTGTTTACATTGAACATTATAAACTATACCTGTTTTTTCATATTTTATTAATTTATCTTTGCCTAGAACAATAATATTGGATAACTTGTTAGTCATTTTTGGTATGCAAACAAGGTTACTCTTCTTTAATGTTGATTTACATTTATAGAAAAATTCTTTTTCGAATGGAATTGGAAAGTATATTGTCTGTTTTTTGTTATTGTTTTTATTTTGTGTAATGTTATGACTGTATGTGTATTTTCTAATGCGATCTTTAATGCACGAATTTACAAATTCTTCAGGATAGTCATTATTATATAATATGTTTTTTACAATAGATATATTATTGCTATGGTAACTTTCATCAGACAACAATATCGATCTATCTACCAGGTTATTAACAATGTTCTTTTTTTGTTTTAATGTGTGGTTTGAGTTATAATTTAAAATACGTCCCGACATAGTTGGTTTTTGGTACTAGTTTGTAATAATTGTATTATTTCTTCTAGTAAGCGATAAATCTAGAAAATCAATAGAACCATTAACCTCTGTCTCGTAGGTAAATTTTAAATGTGAATTATAATCATTAAATGTTCCAAAAACACGATCAAAATCCATGCTCTTAATGCATATTAATGTGTCATCCACATATCGGTAATAAAAAATTGGGTTGATATTAAATTCCTCCTTCAGAAAAAGTAAACATTGTGTCTCTAAATCCTCCATGACTAAGTCTGCAAATAATGCTGATAATGGGTCTCCCATCGAAATACCAAATATCTGTTTATAAGTAGTATTATTAAAACGAAAAAATGCATTATTGAATAAGAAATTAATTGTTGTTATGATTTCGTCAAACATAATTATCGATTTCCTGTGTAATTTTTGGAACCTCTTATATATGCTGTTAAGTATTAAATATCTAGGTATACTTGTAAATAGTGAAACTAATTATATATAATGATAATTATATATATATAATTATCATTATATATATATAGGGTGTTCCAGACCACCCGTACACCCCCTCTAGAATCCAAAATAATGGATTAATCAAAAACTGCTTCAGACAAAAGTTGCTGGGCTTCGAGCGGGACATATCCGTACGATCTTGGCTTTGACCTTGGAGGTCATGTTCAAGGTCATTTCAAGGTCAACTTTGTTTTTTTAAATAGCAACTCCCATTTTTGACCCCGGATTCGGAAAGAGCGGGAAATTTTACGTCCAAAACGGTATTTTAAAATTTTTTTTCATGGCCTTGAGAAGGTCGATTTAAGGTCAAATGCTTGAAAAACTGCCTAAAAGCGTTTTTTTAATTTTTAAGATATCGAAAAATGACCTCTACAAAATTTGTTCAGAACAGAGTGGGCCACCCAATGCACCAAAAACCTTTGACCTTTAACCACATTTTGAAGGTCATTTCAAGGTCGAAGTGTTTTTTGTAATGGAAATCCCTCTTTTTAACCCCGGATACGCACATAGCGCGAAATCCGACGTTTGGATAAGGTATTGTGTTGAGTTTCGCGCTATGTGCGTATCCGGGGTTAAAAAGAGGGATTTCCATTACAAAAAACACTTCGACCTTGAAATGACCTTCAAAATGTGGTTAAAGGTCAAAGGTTTTTGGTGCATTGGGTGGCCCACTCTGTTCTGAACAAATTTTGTAGAGGTCATTTTTCGATATCTTAAAAATTAAAAAAACGCTTTTAGGCAGTTTTTCAAGCATTTGACCTTAAATCGACCTTCTCAAGGCCATGAAAAAAAATTTTAAAATACCGTTTTGGACGTAAAATTTCCCGCTCTTTCCGAATCCGGGGTCAAAAATGGGGGTTCCTATTTAAAAAAACAAAGTTGACCTTGAACATGACCTCCAAGGTCAAAGCCAAGGTCGTACGGATATGTCCCCCTCGAAGCCCGAACTTTTGTCTGAAGCAGTTTTTGATTAATCCATTATTTTGGATTCTAGAGGGGGTGTACGGATGGTCTGGAACACCCTGTATATATATATATATATATAATGTATTTCGCTATATTTTATATATATATATATTCAATATTATTTCATTTGAAATTTTATACTGCAAATAGCTCAATTTTCGGTCGGTGGGACCTTCAGTTAATTGTTATTCTATACATTATTCCGGATCGATTCCTGCAAAAATCTCATCTGCGTCACGCCGTACGAAAATTTGCTGGTTTGGAGTTTAGTGCGCCTGGTCTCTTGAGAACGAAAGAGCGCGACGTTGCCAGAGTCCGAAGAGCTACGGCGACACGCGCTGTCACACCGAACCGAAAATTAAATTGGCTGCCTAAGGCGCGCTTCACAACATGGTTCTGTCGCGAGTTCAAATCCCGCGCAGGGCAAAATTTTTTTGTGGCAGAAATGTATAACATTTTTTTTCATTATCACTACGCTATCAAAGCTTTACGAAAAAAATTCTATTGATGTAAGCAGATATTTTAAGCAATTAACACAAACTATTATTATAAATTATTACTCTAAAATACATATTTCTAATACCTTTCTTCATGATCTTTTGGACGAAAAAGGTTTCATTCCGACAGAAGAAACAAAACATTATCAAAATCGTCATCGCAGTCGCGTACTCACGTAAGAGCGGTCGCGCGCCTTTTCCCCTCTCCTCTGTAGCTAACGTCAGAGGCTTTTCCGAGAATCGGCAAAAGTTTTACGAATACCTTTTGTCATGATCTTTCGAATAAAAACGGTTCGATACCGATAGAAGAAGCAAAACATTGCCAAAAACGCGATCGAAGTCGCGTACTCACGTATGAGCGGCTGCGCGCTTTTCCCCCTCTCCTCTGTAGCTGACGTCAGAAGCTTTTCCGAGCATCGGCAAAAGTTTCACAAATACCTTTCGTCATAATCTTTCGAATGAAATAAGTTTCATTCCGATTCATGAAGCAAAACATTGCCAAAATCGACATCTATGTCGCTTAACTTCGTATACTCGGCCGCGCGCTTTCCCTTCTATGTTTTTAAGGGACAGAGGCTTTTCCGAGCGCCGGCAAGAGTTTTACGAACACCAATTAAAAAAAGACGGACTATGGCTACAACAATAACTAACCAGAATTTGTGGTCCACGTTGCTTGTCGTTGCTCATCTGCCGGAAAACGCCGCAAATTGTGCCCATTATGATGACCGTTGTTGCAGCCCACATATTGACACCGAGTGTATACGCTGTCGTTCGCCATTGCATCAAATCTGGCAACTCAAACCAACAGTACGATGCTAAGGAAAATAATGAAAAATGAAAGAGAAAGACTACAGAGCAGAAGAGAGATAGAAAGAAACTGAAAACAAGATTTTTAAACTACGATGAAAAAAACGTACTTACGTATTGCGATGATTTTTTTAGCCAAGATCCTGCAACTGCACTGCTTATCACCAATGACACTCGCGAATAATTAGCAACGAAAATTCGCAAAAAGAGTTTTCAGTAAAAGAAAACGGTTAAATGCGTGCGAAAACAGAAACGAGACGTCCAAAAGCCAATAAAGCACTGGAGGCATAGACTCGCGAGTCAGTGTCAATCAAAACAACACTGCATACCATCGACCAAAACAAAAGCATCGCGGGCGCAAAAGCACGGGCGCATGCATATTTTTTATAGTATTTCAAGCAGGAAATTCAAATATATTATTTAGGTATATGAAAAATTAAAAATTTTGATATATTTTATTGGCGTCTTAACTTGCAGGTTACAGCGTTCTCGCGATAAAAGCTCGGCCAGATCCGACTTTGCATTTTTAACTTGCAGGTTATAGCGTCCTTGCAATTGAAGCTCGTCCAGATCCGCCTTGGCAATCGGACTCGCAGAGAACGGCGCTCTTGGTTTTGAAGCTGGGGGGGCGTAGAGTCTCAGGTTACAGCGTTATTGGGTTTTAGTGCTCGGCCCGATACGTCTCGCCTTTTAAAGACGCAGAGTACAGCGTTCTCAGACTTTGAAGCTGGGGGCGCGTAGAGTCGCAGGTTACGGCGATCTCGGGGTTTATAGCTCGGCCCGATACGTCTCGGCTTTCGAAGCTTGGGGCGCATAGAGTTGCAGGTTACAGCGTTCTCGCGGTTTATAGCTCGGCCCGATACGCCTTGGCAAGACAAACTTGCTGGTTACAGCGCACTTGCAACTGAAGCTCGGCCCGATCCGCCTTGGCATTCGGACACGCAGAGAACGGCGCTCTTGGCTTTCGAAGCTGGGGGCGCGTAGAGTCGCAGGTTACAGCGTTCTCGGGGTCTATAGCTCGGCCCGATACATCTCGGCTTTTGAAGCTTGGGGCGCATAGAGTTGCAGGTTACAGCGTTCTCGCGGTTTATAGCTCGGCCTAATCCGCCTTGGCAAGTTAAACTTGCAGGTTACAGCGCACTTGCAACTGAAGCTCGGCCCGATCCGCCGTGGCATTCGGACACGCAGAGAACGGCGCTCTTGGCTTTCGAAGCTGGGGGCGCGTAGAGTCGCAGGTTACAGCGTTCTCGGGGTCTATAGCTCGGCCTGATACGTCTCGGCTTTCGAAGCTTGGGGCGCATAGAGTTGCAGGTTACAGCGTTCTCGCGGCTTATAGCTCGGCCTGATCCGCCTTGGCAAGTTAAACCTGCAGGTTACAGCGCACTTGCAACTGAAGCTCGGCCCGATCCGCCGTGGCATTCGGACACGCAGAGAACGGCGCTCTTGGCTTTCGAAGCTGGAGGCGCGTAGAGTCGCACGCTACAGCGTTCTCGGGGTCTATAGCTCGGCCCGATCCGCCTTGGCATTCGGACACGCAGAGAACGGCGCTCTTGGCTTTCGAAGCTGGGGGCGCGTAGAGTCGCAGGCTACAGCGTTCTCGGGGTCTATAGCTCGGCCCGATCCGCCTTGGCATTCGGACACGCAGAGAACGGCGCTCTTGGCGTTGAAGCTGGTGGGGGGGGGCGTAGAGTAGCAGGTTACAGCGTTATTGGGTTTTATAGCTCGGCCCGATACGTCTCGGCTTTCGAAGCTAGGAGCTCATAGAGTTGCAGGTTACAGCGTCCTCGCGGTTTATAGCTCGGCCCGATACGTCTCGGCTTTCGAAGCTAGGAGCTCATAGAGTTGCAGGTTACAGCGTTCTCGCGGTTTATAGCTCGGCCTGATCCGCCATGGCAAGTTAAACTAGCAGGTTACAGCGCACTTGCAATTGAAGCTCGGCCCGATCCACCTTGGCATTCGAACACGCAGAGAACGGCGCTCTTGGCTTTCGAAGCTTGAGGCGCGGAGAGGCGCAGGTTACAGCGTTTTAGAGGTTTATAGCTCGGCCCGATACGTCTCGCTTTTTAAAGTAGCAGAGTACAGCCTTCTCAGACTTTGAAGCTGGGGGCGCGTAGAGTCGCAGGTTACAGCGTTTTCACGGTTTATAGCTCGGCCTGATCTGCCTTGGCAAGTAAAACTTGCAGGTTACAGCGCACTTGCAACTGAAGCTCGGCCCGATCCGCGGTGGCATTCGGACACGCAGAGAACGGCGCTCTTCGCTTTTGAAGCTGGGGGCGCGTAGAGTCGCAGGTTACAGCGTTCTCGGGGTTTATAGCTCGGCCCGATACGTCTCGGCTTTCGAAGCTTGGGGCGCGTAGAGTCGCAGGTTACAGCGTTCTCGGGGTTTATAGCTCGGCCCGATACGTCTCGGCTTTCGAAGCTTGGGGCGCATAGATTTGCAGGTTACAGCGTTCTCGCGGTTTATAGCTCGGCCTGATCCGCCTTTGCAACTTAAACTTGCAGGTAACAGCGCACTTGCAACAGAAGCTTGGCCCGATCCGCCTTGGCATTCGGACACGCAGAGAACGGCTCTCTTGGCTTTCGAAGCTGGGGGCGCGTAGAGTCGCCGGTTACAGCGTTCTCGGGGTTTATAGCTCGGCCCGATACGTCTCGGCTTTCGAAGCTTGGGGCGCATAGAGTTGCAGGTTACAGTGTTCTCGCGGTTTATAGCTCGGCCCGATCCGCCTTGGCAAGTTAAACTTGCAGATTACAGCGCACTTGCAACTGAAGCTCGGCCCGATCTGCCTTGGCATTCGGACACGCAGAGAACGGCGCTCTTGACTTTCGAAGCTTGAGGTGCGGAGAGGTGCAGGTTAAAGCGTTCTCGGGTTTTAAGGCGAACATGACCGAGTCTTTTTTTGTCGCGAAAGAGTTTTCTTTGTACGACGGCGAGGCTCGATCGAGTATCGATCAATGACGAGTGTAATAGTACAACAAAAATTGTCGACTCGTCGTCGAAAGAGAGAGGGAGCAAAAAAAGCATCGCTAGATCATGTATTTTATCCTTCGTTTTTTTTTGTCTGAGCGCACGTTCACCTGATCCCTAATCAAATCCAATGAAAATTGAAGCCCCCTGTTCTACTCCATCAGAGAACCAATAATCGGCGCGCTCCCGCGTTACACGTATTCGCAATAAGTAATATTGCGTTAGCCGGCACACAGAAACGCAAGAAGCACTAAGAGTACGACAACGAGAACCGATGGAGCTGTACAGCCAAAGAGGCTTTCATCGTGGAAGTGCTATATCAACGGCTACTTAAACTCTCTGTAGCCCGGCGACAATTTCAGCCAAATTATTTTGCGCTCTCATTAATTTTAACACGAACTTCTTTCGCTCTCACTTTACTTTTCTTTTGCTATATTACTTTTCCCATTTTTTAATTTTTTCTTTCAATTTGCGCCTTTCAAATTCTCTTTATATCCTCTAGGCTCTTTCAATGAATACATATTTTCAATCGACCTACTTATTTTGTGAGGACGTGCGGTATTCGCTTCCAAATTTAATTTCCTGCTGCAACACACAAAAACTAAAGTTTTAGTTCATTCGAGCGAGATATTACATTTTCTACCTTCGCTCCTCTTATTCAATTTGCGCCAATGAAGGAATATTTCTTTAATATATGAATAATCGGCTTCAAAGTCAATGCAACTTTCATTTTCCATTTATCAAAGTACGTACATTATCAACCATCTTAACTTCCAAAATTAATCAATCTGCATTGAAGAAATGCAGCATTATTGATTATGCCATTTTCAATTCAGCAAAGACTGGATTAAAATATTTTTTTTTAAGTATTTTTTTCAGATTTCCAGAACATTTTGAAGATAAGTCATCATTAGCGATTAGAAATGATCTGGTCACTACCATGTCATTTTTGGGGCCGTTGCCGCTCGCCTATTGAGGCGCAGAGAGTCGCAGGCGAGTAGAGAAAGAGAGAGAGTGCGACGTTGCCAGAGCGCGAAGGGTGACCGCGACACGCTTGGAAACGTAGAGCCGGCAATTAAATTGGCTGGCTAAGGCGCTCCGCAGCCTTCATGGTTGTGATCTCGGGTTCGAGTCCCGGGTAGGGCAACTTTTTTTTTTCGTTAAAATAATTAATTTTTTTTTGTTATTACTACGCTTATTTTGTAATAATTTTTTTAATCAAAAAGTATTTGATAGCAATAGATTACATTGCAAATGGTTTAAAATACTGGAAACAAATTTGTTTTTCACAATATTGATGAATCGTTAATAAGCAATCGATGCTTTATAATTTGATCATTATAAAAAAAGTATATATTATAAAAAAAATATATATTATTTTTTTATATATAGTAGATATTATAAAAAATATATATATTATTTTTTTGTATATAGTATATATTATAAAAATATATATATTATAAGAAAAATATATATTATTGATCATTATAAAAAAAGTATATATATAGTTGATAAACTTGATGGCTAGGAGGCTTGGCCCTATATTATTTGGTTAAGCTTAACTAAACAATTTATCAAGGAATTACGGTTATTTTTACCAGGTGTTTGCTTTAAATTATTTGAATAAAAGTAACGAAAAAAATAATAATAAATTTCATTCAGGTCTCTAACCCGCGACGGCGAAACTTATTGGGAAAAAGCATACGCGCACGTTCGCTTCCCCTACTCTCGCCGATGTGCACATTCTGCCTTCCCCTTCGTTCCTCTATGTGCACACTCTCTCTGAAATTGTGCGCATAGTTCGACCGTTTTGCCACGCGCGGCACTCGGACCAGTGTCGAATCGTCGACACAGTCCGACTTATGGGCGCTGGCAATCTCCCTACTAGTCTCTGATCCAACGCTGCTCTAGTTTGTTAATCCCTTCCAAATAATAGGATTTGTCCAAGTCTATAAAATAGGCATTCGTTTCTGCAATCACCTCCTCGTTTGAATAAAATCTTTTCCCCGCCAGCCATTTTTTCATATTAGGGAACAAATAGTAGTCCGACGGAGCCAAGTCTAGAGAATAGGGAGGATGTGAAACGAGTTGGAACCCTATCTGCATCAGTTTTGGGGCCATAACTGCTGAGGCGTGAGCTGGCGCATTGTCGTGGTGGAAGAGGACTTTTTTGTGGGCCAATCGTGGACGTTTCTCTAGCAACTCTTCAAACGATCCAATAACGATAAATAATATTCGGCTGTAATGGTTTTACCCTTTTCCAGATAATAGTCGATGAAGATTATTCCTTGCGAATCTCAAAAGACAGTCGCCATAACCTTCCCGACCGAAGGCCTTCGTCTTCGCCTTTTTCGGAGCAGATTCCCCCTTGGTAACCCATTGTTTAGACTGTTCTTTGGTCTCAGGAGTGTAGTGATGTATCCATGTTTCATCTACAGTGATGAAACGACGCTTAAAGTTTTGCGGATTTTGCTGGAACAGCTGCAAACCATTCTAGCAACACTTCACACGATCTTGTTTTTGGTCAATCGTGAGCAATCGCGGCACCCATCTAGCGGATAGCTTTTTCATGTCCAAATGTTTGTGCAAAATATTATGTACCCGTTCGCTCGAGATGCCTACAGTACTATCAAACTCACGCACCTTCACTCTTCTGTCAGCAATCACCATATCATGGATTTTATCAATGATTTCTGAAGTGGTAACCTCAACAGGGCGTCCAGAACGTTCACTGTCTTTTGTGCTCATATGGCCACTCCGAAAATTTTGAAACCACTTATAAACCATTCTAATCGAAGGTGCACAACCACCATAATGTTTATCAAGCTTCTGTTTAATCTCCTGAGGCGTTTTGTCTTTGAAAAAGTAATGTTTAATCAATACACGAAATTCTTTTTCGTCCATTTTTTTACATCCACTCGATTTCTTTGATTGAAACGAATGTAAAACGCAAAGTAATTGGCCGATCTGGCTGAAACTTGGTGTGTACTCTTCCAAGATATGCCACTAACTGAAAATAACCTTGATACGCACTAGTAGCGCCATCTCTCTGACTTTGCACGAACTTTTCAAACGACCGCCGTATTAATGAAATAATAGTGAAATATTATGGAAGGAATTCTCTCAAATAGTTTATAAAATCTAAGCCCATTTGATTTGGAATAAAGATGTAGGCCTTGTGCAGTGCTGACGACTACTTATTTGATTTTGATATTTACTACGGAAAGAAATCTAAAACATCCGACTTTTTACCTACGAGTGCTCAGGGAAGTAGAGTTATTCTTCAAATGTTACAACAATTACTGATAGTACTACGCCAAGAAAATTATATCAATATCATATATATTTTAAGAATCTCTTCACATGTTCAGATTTGTTAGTTCACTGGAAAAAATTGACCTTAAAGCAACTGGTATAGTTAGAGTTGATAGGGGTCCAAAAAAAAATGAAATTGATAAAAAGGCTTCAAGAAGGACATACCTTGCGAAGCATGAAAAATTCAGTAACAAGAATTTTATTACAGTAGTTTATTCATAACCTATATCAATTCTTTCTATTGCTTTGGGTATTACACCTTTACCTAGTATCAAACATTACGACAAAATTGAAAAGAACAAGACCAATTTACAGTATTCAAATGCTTTCAGTCACTATACGATCAGCACTGCATTAAACTTCTCCCGATAATAAGATCTAAAAAATGGACATGGGTCGTTTTCGAACGCTTGATACAGTCGTCCATAACTATCGCTACAGTGTTATATAACATATGTAACGAAAATGATCGAAAAGTTGGTACGAAAGATTTTGCTTTGGAGATTAGTCGACAATACTTTAAAAAAAAACATCATACACTAAATCTTATCCATTGAAAAAAATTGTAGTGAAGGAAAATGTGCAGTTAGGAGTAATAAATTTAGTAAAAATTGCAATTTATATATTACACACACACACACACACACACACACACACACAAACATATATATATATACATGTATGGGACGATCCATGTCAACCGGATCACTGCTGTGTCCAAAATTTGATGTGACCAAAAAAATCGTGCAACGACTCATTTTAAAGCTTAGGATATCTACTTTTTGATGCTGTGTGCGCCTTTGCAAAATCCAACATGGCGGCTCCAATATGGCGGCTACAAGAAACAAACTCGTAAACAAAAAATTTTATTTTTCAAATTTTTAGTAATAAATGTTAAAAAAATTAATATTTCATATTTTTTTATGAAAATCTGGCTCATTTCCTAAAAAAAAGTAACAGAGACCATTTTTGCTAAAATGAAAAATAAAAAAGTTATAATTTTTTGAAAATTTTCAAAAATAAAAAACTTTGCGATTTTTTTACTCAGAAGGAAATGACTTTGGAAAAAAAATTTAAGGATCAAAATTGCTTGAAATTCATCAAAACACAAGTGTGAATTTTTTCGAATTCCTTTGAGCGATTTTTTGCTTTTTGGATTTATCGGATTGTTTGAAAAATTAAAAAACTTCCCAAGATCTTTTACAAAAATTCATACGTAGTCTACGACTAATTATAAGAACTTTTTTTAAAATTAGTTGGTCTATTTTAGCTTGTTCTTTCTACGCCTTTTATTTTCGGAAACGGCAGTCTTTTTCAAGATAGTCGTTTTTCTGATATATTGGGTGGTACTCAGCATCGGTAGAAACTCAGTAACGGTCCTTCTCAGGATAGTTTTTTTTTTTTTTTTTTTTTTTTTATTTTAACGTCGCTCTATTTATGCTCCATCAGTGCTAATTAGCGACGGAGGCTTGCAATGTGTTTGAGAACAAAGCACATGAAACTTTTTTCAGAGGTGCTTGTATCAGCAGGAACTGGGAATCGAACCCGGGCCTACCGGGTGCGAGTCCGTCGCCCTACCGACCGAGCCATTGCAGGCCTCTCTCAGGATAGTTATTGAGATAATTTTTCAGGTTAGTGCGGAACATCGGTGGTCAATTTCCAACAGTCCTTTTCAGGATAGTTGGTCTGCTCTCACCTGTTCTGTTTACGCCCTTTATTTTCGGAAACGACAGTCTTTTTCAAGATAGTCGTTTTTCTGATATATTGGGTGGTACTCAGCATCGGTAGAAACTCAGTAACGGTCCTTCTCAGGATAGTTATTGAGATAATTTTTCAGGTTTGTGCGGAACATCGGTGGTCAATTTCCAACAGTCCTTTTCAGAATAGTTGGTGTATTTCCTACTTGTTTTATTTCTTTTAATTTTCTTATTTTATTTCCATTGTTTTTACAAGTACGTATTCGCATCCTAACTGTGGACATGGCTGATTCGTCACAAAATCTCCATTATATGAGATGTTATAACCCACTGGGTAAAGATGGTCATGTGGGTAAAAACTTGCGGAATATTTCGCAAGGTATTTTTGAGTCCTATCCAAATTTGCATCCACTATTAAAAATTTGTCACACTTGCAGAAAAAGTATTTATAACTCTCATAAAGATCTTTCTTTTGAAGGTAATAGTCGAGATTACATGGAATTCGATGACTCCTTGAATGTACCTCCGAATAAAGGAATACGCGAATCCTGCAGTAAAAATGATACTATAGAGAACATGAAATTTGATGATTCCTTGGAAGAACTTGCATGCAAATCTAGAGAAGAACAGTTAGAAAAACTCTTGAATGGCCTTAAAAAGAAATTCCTAAGTTTATCTGAAAATGATCCAATGCGTACGTCTATTCTCACTATAGCTCCTGATTGTTGGAGCATTCGTACAATCATGGAAGAATTTAAATGTTCTTATAGACTGGCAAAAAACTCTAAAGATTTGAAAAATTCTGGTGGAGTATTATCAGTACCACCTTTCAAAAGGGGAAAAAATATAGATGAAGAAACTGTATCGAAAGTTATTGAATTTTACGAAAATGACACAAACGGTCGCATTATGCCGCATAAAAAAGAAGTTATCAAGGTCAAGATAGATGGTGTGATAGTTTCTAAACAAAAACATTTGCTACTGTATGATGTTAAAGTTTTACATTTCATGTTCAAGGAGAAATATCCAGAACATCTTATTGTATCATCTAAGTTCGCAGAGCTGCGTCCTAAATGGTGTGTTTTAGCTGGATCATCAGGAACACACAGCGTTTGCATATGCACGACTCACCAGAATGTTAAACTAATGTTAGATGCTATAAATCTTAAATTTTTGAGCAGGGATTCTGAATTTCAATTATGTGACTACAAAGATTGTTTTAAATTCATTCAATGTAAGAAACCTACAACTGATTGTCATTTGCTACAGTGTAACAAATGTCCTAATACTGAGAAGCTTTCCGACTTCCTTTTGGAATTATTGAAAAAAAATAAAATCGAACAAGTTATATTCAGCACTTGGCAATCTACTGATCGCTGTACCCTCAAACAAGAATGTCTTCCCTCAGATGAATTTATAGAAGTATTGTGTGATCGCATCAAAGTTCTCATTACGCATAGTTATATCAAATGAACAAACAAAATTTATATCTGATAAAAGGGAAAATTTAAAACAAAATGAAATATTGCTACACTGTGATTTTGCGGAAAATTATGCATACGTGGCTCAGGATGCCGCTCAAGCTTTCCATTATAACAATGACCAATGTTCGGTTTTTACTGTTGCATTTTACTATCGCTCCAATACCGAATTAAAACATCACAACATGATTTTACTATCAGATTGCACAACCCATGATGCAACAGCAGTTTATTTAATGCAGCAGAAGGTTATACCGATAATTAAAATGTTGTGTCCAAAAAGTACAAAAATTTATTATATATCTGATGGTGCCAAGCAACATTTTAAGAATAGAACTCAAATGATGCACCTTGCCCATCACAAGACTGATTTTCAAATTGATGCGGAATGGCACTGTTATGCAACGTCTCATGGTAAATGCGTCTGTGATGGACTAGGTGCTTCTTTGAAGAGTGAGGCAACCCGATATAGCTTACAAGCTGAACCAAAAAATGCTATATTAAATTCTATAACTCTCTTTAAATGGGCTAAGGAAAAGTTCAAGAACATACAATTTCTTTACTATACAAAAGAAGAACATAAGAGGTTATCTGATACATTAAAAAGAAAATTCCCCAACCCACCTGCTGTAACCAAGATTCAAAGTAGTCATGCGTTTATTCCAAATACTGACAATAAATTGATAGCAAAACGCTACGCGGCTGCAAAAGATAATGTGGATATAATACAATATTAGAATTAACAACAGTTGTACATGAATTGGACAATATCTTACACCATATCTAACCACTGAATTATTCCCAGTATAATTTAAAAACAGCTGTCCCCCGGGTACACATGTTTAACGCCTTGGGGTTATAATTTATTGAATTTTTAATTGCAAACAGTTTGCCTCATAGCTTGTGTGGGTTATTTGGTTATTGGCCTCACTAGTTTATTTTCGTTATAATTTAAAAATTGCTGCCCCTGGGCACGCAGGTTCAATAGCTTGGGGTTAGTTTTCTTACATTTTTATTTATAAACAGCTTCTCCTGAGCTTGCGTGGGTTATCTGGTTGGTGTCTAACGGTCCAAGTTACTTTTTCGATTTACTCAAAAAGGATCGCCTTTACTGAACAATCTTATAAAATAAAAAGCTCTTAGAATTAGTCCTAGACTACGTATGAATTTTTGTAAAAGATCTTGGGAAGTTTTTTAATTTTTCATACAATCCGATAAATCCAAAAAGCAAAAAATCGCTTAAAGGAATTCGAAAAAATACACACTTGTGTTTTGATCAATTTCAAGCAATTTTGTTCCTTAAATTTTTTTTCCAAAGTAATTTCCTTCTGAGTAAAAAAATCGCAAAGTTTTTTATTTTTGAAAATTTTCAAAAAATTATAACTTTTTTATTTTTCATTTTAGCAAAAATGGTCTCTGTTACTTTTTTTTAGGAAATGAGCCAGATTTTCATAAAAAAATATGAAATATTAATTTTTTTAACATTTATTACTAAAAATTTGAAAAATAAAATTTTTTGTTTACGAGTTTGTTTCTTGTAGCCGCCATATTGGAGCCGCCATGTTGGATTTTGCAAAGGCGCACACAGCATCAAAAAGTAGATATCCTAAGCTTTAAAATGAGTCGTTGCACGATTTTTTTGGTCACATCAAATTTTGGACACAGCAGTGATCCGGTTGACATGGATCGTCCCATACATGTATATATATATATATAATTTCATTTCAACTTTTGTTACGTTTTGCTTTACATTTCCTGCTTCACTATTTGTGTCTCGTGTCCAGTTTGTGTAGTTGCTAATGTATGTGTTTTGTGTGTGTATGTACGTGTGTGCGTGTTTTATGTATATGTGTGCGTATGTAGGTACAGTGCCGGTCAGCCACTTTTACTCCCCCACGGGCAAAATCAGTCTAACTTCAAAGTTTTATATCTCTGGTAGAAATTAACGTACAGAGACGCGCGTGGATGCGTTTGAAAGGTCTTTCGGAGAGCTTTCAAATGATATGACTCACGGTTGCCATCGATTGTTTTTTTAAATTTTGCAACAATTATGCAAAATTGAAAATTCTGAAATTTTTTTATTACTTTTGACAATTAGCCAATTTTGGAAAAAAAAAATCGTACGAAAATTTGAAGTATACCATTTTTTAGCTATTACCAAGCCCTATCTGAATCACTCATCAAAAATTTATTTTCGTCAAATATGAGGCGCGCACGGGCATTTTTTCTTGGAAGTGACAGTTTTTTTCAACATTTTTTATCTCCGTCAAATTGTAACAATCGAAAAAAATTTACAGGAGAAAAAATGTTTATTTTTTCACGTAGAATACTGCAATAATTTTTTTTTCGGTTTTTCGAAAAATTTTTTTTTTCGGTTTAAATTATTTTTCAAGGTCGAAAAAAAAAAGATTTTTTTTTTTATGTAATTTACGATACTTGTTATGTAGTATTATAGAATGGGTGGAAAAAAATTTTTTTTTGTGGTTTCTCATCTTTTTAGCGTACCGACTGTGAGAAAAAAAAATTGAAAAAAACCGAAAAAAAAAATTTTTCGAAAAACCGAAAAAAAAATTATTGCAGTATTCTACGTGAAAAAACAAACATTTTTTCTCCTATAAAATTTTTTTCGATTGTTACAATTTGACGGAGATAAAAAATGTTGAAAAAAAACTGTCACTTCCAGGAAAAAATGCCCGTGCGCGCGTCATATTTGACGAAAATAAATTTTTGATGAGTGATTCAGATAGGGCTTGGTAATAGCTAAAAAATGGTGTACTTCAAATTTTCGTACGATTTTTTTTCCAAAATTGGCTAATTGTCAAAAATAATAAAAAAATTTCAGAATTTTCAATTTTGCATAATTGTCGCAAAATTTAAAAAAACAATCGATGGCAACCGTGAGTCATATCATTTGAAAGCTCTCCGAAAGACCTTTCAAACGCACCCACGCGCGTCTCTGTACGTTAATTTCTACCAGAGATATAAAACTTTGAAGTTAGACTGATTTTGCCCGTGGGGGGGTAAAAGTGGCTGACCGGCACTGTATGTCTGCACATGTTGTGTCTCTATCTTCTGTGTCTGTCTGTTCAGCTTTTCATCCCATTTTTCAGTTACTTAATCGTCTCTTCCTCTCTCTTTGAGATCTGCTTTTTCCACTCTTCTGTTTCTCCCTTTCTTGCTTATTTTCTTTTCAACTTCTTCCTTTGCTACTTTCTTTTGCCTTTTCACCTTTGCCTTTCTTTTACTTTTGCTCTCTTTCTTGCAAATCATCTCACATTTCTTTCTCCTTATTAGGGCTTTGACACCTTTTTCTCATTTCCTATTGCTCCCTCTGCTTTACATTTCCACAGCCTTACTTATTTTCCTTTGTGTCTTATAATTTTGTCTTCTTGTTTTTCTTTTTCTTTCTCCTCTTCGTTTCTTCTTCTTTTCCATTTTAGCTCCATCATCCACGCAATCTTTTCTTTGCCTTCCATTATTATTTTTTCCCATTCTTCGTCTTCCTTTTTGCTTTTTTCATATTTTCTACTATGTGCTTCCATTTTTCTTCCTCTTTCATACACATTTTGCATCTCTTATTTTCTTCTTTTTCCCAATACCTGCTTCCTCTCGTTTCATTACCTTACCTGAACCTTTTCCTTATTTGTAGGCCTTTTATTCTTCCCTCTCCTTGAATTTCTTTTAATCTATGCTTTTTCATTTCTTCTTTCAGTTCTTTCCACTCGTTTATGTATCTTGACTTTTCTAGCTTTTCTTCTAGTTCTTTTTCTTCTTTTTTCTTTAGCTCTTCTCTCATTTCTTCCCAAAACTCATCTCTCATTTCGTCTCCCTCTTCCTTTTTCTGTATATTTTACTTTTTTCTAGCCTTCCCTCTCTCTCCTCCTTCTTACCCTTTTTATCTTTTTCATTTCTTTCCCTTTTCTTTAATTCTCCCCATGCTTCTTTTTTTATAGCCATCTCTTTCTTCTCTTATTTTGTTTTCATACCTCATTGCTCTTTCTAATGCTGTTTCTTTCATTTCTTGTCTTCCTGTTTCCCATCGTATTAAGTAACTTGGCGTGTTTCTATCTAATCCCAATACCCACTTCATGTATTTTAGTTGTAATCTCTCAATTTCTTCATATCTTCTCCATCTCCAAATTTCTGCTCCATACATAATCACGCTTTCCGCCAGTGCGTCGAACAGGTTCATCCTTAGCTCCCAATTTTCTCTAAATAGCTTTTCTCCTAGCCCCCACAGTCTTCCGAGTCCCATATTTATTTTCCCTTCTATCTTCTTTATCTGATTTTTATTTCCGTTATTTCTGCTTATCACATATCCCAAGTAGTTGTATTCTTTAACCATCTCTATCTTCTCACCTTCCCATTCGAATTCTTCTTCCTTTCCCCTTCCTCCTCCTCTCCTGAATTTCATCATCTTTTATTTTCCTACATTTAGCTCTAATCCCCTTTCTTCCAGGTATCTTTTTAATTTTTTTAGCATCGCTTTCCTTCCACTTTCACTCTTTGCCATTATCACTATATCATCTGCATATCCTAATGTCCATATTTTATTCCTTCCTATCACTACCTCTCCTTCTTCCTCCTAACTTAACAATAAAATTACTTACGAGAACTGATGCAACTACGTCAACGTTTTCAATAAAACTTCTTATGAGACAAAGAGATTCAAAGAAATTAAAACAAAATATCACGTGAGCAACACAAGTCGGTTTCAGCTGGTAGACTCGAGGATAAAAAAATTTGGTTCGTAATCTGCATTTACGAGGAAATGCGACTATTAGACAAATTTGCTTTGTTAATTATTTTTATAATAACAAGTTTAAATAAAAATTAACTACCGATACGATATTTAACAATCTAGTAATTAAAAAAATAATGTTAAAAAAGAACAAACAAAAAAAATAAAATGCAATGCAGTTAAATTAAATTAGCGGAACGTGAAATGACTATTTTTTTTACAAGGTCTACCGGCTGGAAAGGGAGCCACAACATTGTTTCCCGATGTACATACCTAGCGATGACAATTATTAATTAAATTATGTTAATGACTAATTTGTAATTTTATTTTCTCTAATACAAATCTTAGTTCTGGAAGGAATCTTCAATATATGTGACGAGAGCAAGCGTTACCTTTATTCTCGTCGGAATTTTCCCCAATTCCCCCTCTCTCTCGACAAAGCACGGTGACCAGCGTTAGACGCATTTAAGAATGCGCCTAATGCAAGGTCTTTGTTTTAGCCGACGGAGATTGCCGAGCGAGGCCGAGCCGGTCCGAAGCTGATATACTGGCGACAGAGTATAGAGGTATTAGAAAGAGAGAGAGAGAGTTGGGGGCGTGCGTGCCCTACGCAAGATTAGGCAAGCGTGCGTCGCGTTCCAATGAGCGCATTGGTCGCGCGCCGCCTAATAAGTAGGTCAAGTGGGGAGAGAAAAAGAACGAGGAAGAAGCTGTCGATCGTGGGAAAGAAAACGAAAGACATAGACGGTAGTAAGTCGAGCGGTCAGTCAGAAGGTTTTTCAGCCGATCGGAAGACAGACGATAGTGAGTCGAGAGCACAGTCAGAAGGTTTTCCAGTCGACCAGTTATTTTTAAGACGGTAGACGATCAGCGGTGCAAAGTCGAAGTGCAGTTGAGGACAAGGATTAGCCGAACGCACACGCCGCTAAGGGCCGAGGAGAACCGAGAGGACAGAGGACGACTGCCTTGTTTCAGCATCTGCTCGGAATGATACCCGGAGAAGCCGGCAGGAATTGCCCAGGGACGGTCAGCAACATCTTGCGCAAGGCGCAGCCAGGTCTCCCGTTCCCGCATTGAAGGTTAAGTCTCGCAAGTTGATTTTTCTCTCTCCCTGTTCAGCGATATGGCACAGCGCGTAATTGTAACCGTTAGGTAGGTAGAAAGGCGTGCACACGCCGGCTACCTGCCCTAATTACTGTCGGCGTCATAAATCGTTCAAATAAAAATCGTCCAGGCGATCCCTCGCCGGGCGACTTTCTCTTTTAGTTAAGTAGCCTAAGGGTTCGTCGTCAAGGCGGTCATCTGCCGGGCGACGCGCGTTGTATATCGTATAGATTTGTAAGCGCGATAAGTTAGTTAACCTTTAGAGGGCCGGAAAACGCCTAGAGGCGTAAACATTTTTTTTCATAAGTACTCAATTTTTTTCATTTAAATAACTCAATTCAGGTATGAGGATTAACGAAGTCTCCAAACATGATTCTGCAACCAAAAAAATTACATTTAAAATGGGGGATGCAATATGGCTAAGTTTCCAAGACATTTCTAGTTTCGATGTCAATCCTACTTGAAAATTATGTGTAGGAGTTTCAGAAGTCACTAGTTACAATTTTTCATTCAGAATACTCATGTTTTTGGGGTCGCTGAATCCGAATCTGAAGTCGGATTGACCTCATGACCTCAGGGTCAAGGTCATTTGAAGGTCAAATTTGCAAAAAATGGTATTCGAATTTGAACAGTGCATACTTATGTTTTTGAGGTCACTGAATCTAAATCTGGGTTTGGCTTGACCCCATGATGTCAGGGTCAAGGTAATTTGAAGGTCAAATTTGCAAAATGTCCATTTCGTTAGAAAATTATGTTTAGCAATAACCTGAAAGAATGTTTGAGAGAAAAAATTAGTAAACATGCTAGCTCTTGGCTTTACCCAGAATTAACGACGTGGACGTGGCGAACTCCTGATTCCATGTGTGTGTGTATGTATGTGTGTGTATGTGTGTGTATGTGTGTGTCTGTGTGTGTATAGTTGTAAGTGCTCTAAAGCATGTGTGTGTGTAGAGTTGTAGTAAGTGTACTAGAGTATGAGTGCGTGTATGGTTGTATGTGAACTAGGGTATTCTTATATTTATTCATTTTATGTTTTCACATTTTTTTACTTTTTAGAAAACTATTTTTATTTTACAATTGGTAACTACTCAATTATTTATGGCAAATTATTTTTAGTGTGATAGGTATAAAAGCAAGGAGTAATACATACTGGAATGGAGCATTTACTGTATTGGAATTTTGATTCTGCGCTTTTTTTTGTCATGAGGCACAGCGCACACCTTTTTTTCTTGTCTGTAAAAACAGGTAAATGTTTTCCCATGAGACGTGCAGAAGTATCCTCATTGCTTTTATTCAACTCATCATTCAATTGGAGTATATTTTCAACTATTTTCATTCTAAATTCAGGAAAAGATAATCTATTATTATTCATGTTGTACATTGCATGTGTATTTAGAAGGACCATATCGACTAAGTGAAAAAACAATTTTTTTTACCACTTCATTGACTTTCTTACGGTCTCAGTCAACGATAGTTGTTTGTCAATAAGGTCTATTCCTCCCATATTTTTATTATAATCAATTATGCACTTTGGTTTCGTTTTTTTTGCTCCAGCTTTTCAGTCTCTTTTCCCTGTTTCTAAATATTCAAATTCGTGTACTAAAGTTATCATGTACACTTCTTTTTTATCTTGCCATTTTATAGCCATCTAGACCATGTTATGGGCCAATTGAACTTCTCCCTTTTGAAGTTTCATATTCAAGCATGGTAATCCTTTTCTGTTCTTTTTTATCGTACCGCATAATCCTGTGTCTTTCTCGTGCAAAAATTCAGCCAATTTCGGAGAAGAATACCAATTATCAACGTAAAGAATATGACCTTTGTTGAAATAAGGTTTCATCATATGAGCAACAACATCTCCTGTAACACCCAAATCGAACTTCTCGAAATCAGTATTCGCCCCTGTGTAAATAATAAAGTCCAAGATTACTCCGGTCTCACAATCTACAAGAACGAATAATTTTATACCAAATCGGTGGAGTTTCAAAGGTAAATATTGTTTGAAAGACAATCGACCTTTCCACAAAACAAGACTTTCATCGGTGCATAATTTTGTTGCTGGATCTATAATGGTCGCAAACTTGGTTTTCAGATGATCTACAACCGATTTCAATTTTTTCAATGGATGATCAAATGGAACATTATTATCTGTAAAATGTAAAAACCGTAAAATTTGACAATAACGATTGCGAGTCATTGTTTTTGGAAATATGGGAGTTGATAACATTGGAGAAGTACTCCAATAGTCTTTCAGATTTCCTTTTCTAATATGTCCCATGAGAATGGATAGAGCTAAAAATTTCAAAAGTTCTTCTTTTTCCTAATCTACCCACTTAGCCATGTTTACCCGTTCCGGTTCAGGATTTTGACATTGAAATCGATTTTTTTCTTCGCATATAAGTTTTAGATGAACTTCATCAAAGAAAAATTTAAAATAATGAATGGGATCATTCCCATTCAATTCGATATTTTCTCTGATACCAGATCGTGATGAAAATGATTTGATAGAAGGAGAAAAAGAATTTTCATAAAATATTTCAAGACCAGGAATGTACTCTAATTCATCCGTATCAATTTCTACAATTTCTGTATTAGAATCAGAATTAGAATCAGGTTCAATTTCTAGTTCAGATTCTCCACTGCTAATTGACATATTTGGAGAGATAATCAGATGATGATCCTGACAAAAAGCTATAATATAAAAGTATTCGTATAGTAGCAATAAATTGTAATAATTGATCCTGTCCGGACAGTACCACAATAACACAGCTATTTTAGATTCAAATTGTTACTATACCGCTTCTACTTATGTAAATCAATGAGCCACTTTAGATATGGATAACGATTTTCGGGTTCGCGGCACCTAGCGGTGATTTTTGGTACTATTAGATGAATATTGTAAAATACTTTGTACATGTATATATTTTTGAACTAAATTGGAATCAGATATTTTTTTATTTGTAACAAATCGATAACAAGGACATAGCAAGGTCAACGTGATGAAAAACTCGATATTATCTTTATCTATGCTTGATAAAGATCAAAAATATCGGATTTGGATTCATTGACCGTAAAAAATGTATACAAGTGGTATACATCTAAATTGATTGCAGTAAGTTTTATAAATTTGACCTTGAGAATGACTTTGACCCTGCCCTTGTGGGGTCAAACTATCTAGGGTTACAGATTCAGCAAACCAAAAAACATATACACATATGTTTTCAAGAAGGTTACCATATTTTGTAGATTTGACCTTCAAATGACCTTGGCTCTGAGGTCATGGGGTCAAACCAACACCAGATTCAGATTCAGTGACCCAAAAAACATAAAATGTATATGCTCTGTTCCGTGGGTTTTGACTTATTTTTTTTTGTGTGTTATAATGTATTTGTGTAGTTTTCAAATGTAAAGAATAAAGAAACTCAGATATCGCCGGTTGATAGCGCTCTTTGTAATATTTTTCAAGTAATATTGATATAGAATGACCAGATAAAACCTAAATACAGCTAAAAATAAAAAAAAATTGTGCATTTTAACGGTTTCCTGAAATTTTGAAAATTTTAACATTTGGCCTTACCGTATCAGACCGGAATACGCCTCTAGGCGTAAGGGGTCTGACTCACCAACATCGCAACTTAGTTTGGCTCTAACTCAGGGACCTTAGACCACATTGCTATAGAAAAATGCGATTTTCAAATTTTTCAAAACCCCGGCCCTCTATAGGTTAACTTGTTCTTTGTTCTCTATTGTAATAGGTGTTAGGAACACCGTTGTGTTCTACCGGGTGTTTCCGACCATGCATACAGCCATTTTAAAATCGAAAATTCGTGTTTTTGTGAAAAATGTTTCAGATGAAAGTTGTTTACGACAAAGGGGGCCATCTATCTGTATAATTAGTTTTGACTTTGAACATCGTTTTCAAGGTCATTTGAAGGTCGAATTGTTTTTTTTAAATGGGAACCCCTATTTTTGACATCGGATTCGAAAAGAGCGGGAAATTTTACGTCCACAAAGATATTTTAAAATTTTTTTTCATGGCCTTAAGAAGGTCGATTTAAGGTCAAATGCTTGAAAAACTGCCTAAAAGCGTTTTTTTAATTTTTAAGATATCGAAAAATGACCTCTATAAAATTTGTTCAGAACAGAGTGGGCCACCCAATGCACCAAAATCCTTTAACCTTTAACCTCATTTTGAAGGTCATTTCAAGGTCGAAGTGTTTTTTGTAATGGAAACCCCTCTTTTTAATCCTGGATTCGCACATAGCGCGAAATCCGACGTTTGGATAAGGTATTATGTTGAGTTTCGATTGATCCACGACGTGCTCCCAGTAGAATTTAATAAATTTAGCCCGAAACATTTTGTAAATGTTTCGCAAATAATATTGGATCTAAATTTCATATGACCTTACCCACACAGCATGAATTAATTCTAAAATAATTCAAAATTAATTCATGAAATAATATAATTATTTTAGAATTAATTCAATGAATTAATTCTGTATTAATTTTATGTCCGTTTTTTTTCCTTTAGAAATATAACGAATATTATTACTACATTAATTGACTAAAATAATTTTCAAATATTACATGCATTTTAGAAGAATTATTTTATGAAATATTAACGTAATAGTTTTGAAATTATTACAGTTAGAATATTTTGAATTGTTTCAAAATTAATGTTTAAAATTAATATTGAAGAAATAAACAGCGGACATAAAATTAATACAGAATTGATTCACTGAAATAATTTTCAAATATTACATGCATTTTAGAAGAATTATTTTATGAAATATTATCATAATAATTTTGAAATCATTACAGTAAGAATGTTTTGAATTGTTTCAAAATTAATTTTCAAAATGATACTTAAGTAATAAAAAGCTGGCGTAAAATTAATACAGAATTGATTCACTGAAATAATTTTAAAAGATTATATCCATTTCACAAGAATTATTTTATAAAATACTATCTAATTACTTTTAGAATTATTATAAAAAATATTTAAAATTATATAACACAACTAGATATACTATAAATAAATTATTTACTGAATATATAAGTAAAATTTGAAAAATTATTAAAAGTGCTATATTTTATATAATTATGGAAGAACACGAAATAAAATAATTGATAAACGTACAGTACTTTATTTAATGTTTACTTTAATATTATCTAGTATATGGTGTAACGGGGTTTCTTACCGTTTAATTATTTTTATTCGCGCGAGTTTATTGAAGGGCGAATGTAATCATCTATGCTTAATACATAATCCGGAGAGCATGGGGAAACAGGTGTCAGTCAACCAATAGATCTACTAATCTAAGAAAATGAGTGGAAGCAATATGGAATAAGCGAGTCGAAAGCACTTGTTAATAACACGAACAGAATCTTTTATTGTCTATCAAATATTACACTGGATCGGCCCGCGAGTTTATGTTGACATCAGCGCTCGCTCATCGAGAACACACAGTGTCGGGACGCTCGCTGCTCTTTGTTAACAGAGCTATTGCATGCACGCTTCGAACACGAGAAATTAATTGTTATACATGCAACCACGATCGCGAGATTAAGCTGGCCAGCTTACCTTTGTTTTGCGGACGCTCGAAGATGACACCAATAAGTCGCACTCGGAAAAGGTCTTTGGGAACGGGGTACGAGATGCGATGTGAGTAGAAAAAAAACGAGTAAATGATAACGAATTTTTTGGTTTATTTTGTTAAATATGCCTGTTACGGGACTGAGTTTATTCGGACTACATTACAAGTGAAAACGCGCGCTGAGAACGTGTGCCGCGCGTCGTGACTCCAGAGGAACTGTCCGCGGTAGTGCTTGTCGTTGTTTTTATTTGCAATTTTTGGAGGCGTGGAAAGGGAAAAGACAAATATAAAAAATGTAAGGAAAAAATGGGTTTTCCCCGGGACGTGCAAGAAATAAAAGGAAGTTCAGGGACAGGATGGAAAACAGGAGACATTGTAAAAAACTCAGATTTATTGGCGGTTGTAAAAGTGTAGGCGTAATTAGCGTAATGGTGGGGAAATCCCAAAGGGAAAAAAAAGGTTACTCAGGTATTTGGAAAGGGGTCGGATTGTTTAGGGTATTCGTGTGTATGTGTGTGTGTGCGAGTGTATACTGCGTGGCCACCACAGTACCCCCCCGCCAGTGACGAAGTCACGATACAATGAAACTTAACCTAGTATTTACAAAGTATGTGTGGTTGTGTTTTTTTTTTTATGTGTGTGAATCTTATATGTGTGTGAATCTGTAGAAACGGCAAACCAAGTGTAACATAGCTTTCACAAAAAAAACTTTTGAATAATGAAAAAAAATCTAATTGAAGCCCGCCTGATATCGCTCCGTGAAGCGAACTCGACGGTTTGATTGGCGAGAGGTCGGCTCGTCTGGCGTCCTCTCGTGCTGGACAGCTGTCGGTGGATTGGGCTGGTTCGGCGTCTCCGTGCCTAGATGGTGTGGCCTCTCCAGGGGTGTAGGTTCTGTGTCCGTCTCCTCTTCTGACATGGTATACGCCGGTTTCAGTCGGTCGATGGTGACCGTGGTGTCTCTGCCGTGTATTTTTACGCTGAAGGTTTTTCCGTGTCGGTTGACCACCGGGTATGGACCATCATACGGCATGTCAAGGGAGTTTTTTACGGTGTCACGCCGTATGAAAACGTTCTTTGATGTTGCTAAATCTTTGAAAATGAACGTCTTCACTGTTCCGTGGCGGGTGATGTCCGCGGGTCGTAACTGCTGCATATGGCGTCGCAGTTCGTCTGTGAAGGTGACCTGGTCGCTGTTTTTATGGTTGCTGGTTGTCAGAAATTCGCCCGGTAGTCGAAGTGGCTCGCCGTAGACCAGTTCTGCAGCGGTTGCCTGCAGATCTTCCCTCCACGCTGCTCGGATGCCCAGGAGTACCGTGGGAAGAATCCGTGTCCACTGGTCGTTTTGGTGGCAACGAATGGCTGCTTTGAGCTGCCGGTGGAATCGTTCGACCATGCCATTGGCCTGTGGATGGTAAGCTGTTGTTCGCAAATGAGTTGTACCTGTCAGTCGACTGAGCGACTTGAATAAGTGTGACTCAAATTGTCGGCCCTGGTCGGTGGTGATCCGCAGATGCGATGTGAGTAGAAAAAAAAAACGAGTAAATGATAACGAATTTTTTGGTTTATTTTGTTAAATATGCCTGTTACGGGACTGAGTTTATTCGGACTACATTACAAGTGAAAACGCGCGCTGAGAACGTGTGCCGCGCGTCGTGACTCCAGAGGAACTGTCCGCGGTAGTGCTTGTCGTTGTTTTTATTTGCAATTTTTGGAGGCGTGGAAAGGGAAAAGACAAATATAAAAAATGTAAGGAAAAAATGGGTTTTCCCCGGGACGTGCAAGAAATAAAAGGAAGTTCAGGGACAGGATGGAAAACAGGAGACATTGTAAAAAACTCAGATTTATTGGCAGTTGCAAAAGTGTAGGCGTAATTAGCGTAATGGTGGGGAAATCCCAAAGGGAAAAAAAAGGTTACTCAGGTATTTGGAAAGGGGTCGGATTGTTTAGGGTATTCGTGTGTATGTGTGTGTGTGCGAGTGTATACTGCGTGGCCACCACAGGTCTATTGTTTGTTTGTGTCGCGAGTCGCGAACTTAAAAGCACGTGGCTTCGCCCTCGATGGCGAAATCTCACGCACGCACTAGCGTTATCACCGCGCACGGCGCCTTTGTCTGCTGGTTCAAGCCTTCGCCCTTGTGAGCTGCACGGCACCTCGGCTGCGATGATCTCTGGAACTCAGGTCTTGGTGCTCTGCGAACGGAATTCTGCTCCGATAACTCGGGAAGTGACAGCTGGTCTCGTACACACCGGCGAACTCGTTGATGGTCAAAGCTTCACTGGTTCAATTTCAATCGCGCGCGTTCCGTCTGCTCGCGTGCCGAATTCTTTCGTTACGTTTTTCGTCTCCCCGGTAGGTGCTGCCTCCGCAGGCAGCAATTAGGTTATATTATTAGCGCTAATTTGACGTTTACCGTCACAATGGATATATATTAGATATACATTATAAATATTACATAAAGCAGATTTCTTATCGAATTTTCACATTGAATTTCTTTCAATTTTAACGAATAATAATAAAAAATGGAAGTGCTTAACGCAATGCTAGGGGTTTAAATAATCCTGAATTAAAATTCCCTTAAGGAGATATGAAACGCCCCTGATAACACCTCGAAGAAATTAAGATTTGGTGCTGCTTGATCAAATTTTGAAAGAACCACTCTATAGAATTGTGTGAAATTTGAACTGAGTAATTCTTGGACATATATCTACACCCTAAAAAAAAGTTTTTATTTTTAATCTAACTTTGATTCTGCAATATTTCAAGTTCTGTAAATGCCGGTAAGGTAGGTACTTTCATGAACGTTTCATATGCTCAGTAATGCGTACAAAAGCTTTTTTACGAGATTAAAACCTATAATATTTCTTGGATTATTGGTACGTTAATTTGTAAATTAATTAGTGCATTTTTACAAAAATCATATCAAGAATTAATTCAGAAATAATTTTGAATTATTTTCTGAAATAATTCGGGTGAATCGAAATTTTGCATTTTCATTTAATTCAAAAATTAATTCAGAATTAATTCAGAATCATTCCTTCCGTTAATTTCGAAATTAAAACCTATAATATTTCTTTGATTATCGGTACGTTAATTCGTAAATTAATTAGTGCATTTTTACAAAAATCATATCACGAATTAATTCAGAAATAATTTTATATTAATTTCTGAAATAATTCAGGTAAATCAAAATTTTCCATTTTAATATAATGCAAGAATTAATGTATTGTTACGTTTAAACTTAAAGACTTAGACTTTACTTTATTAATTTTAAAAAGTGTTTACAAACAGATAACCAAGTGTTAACTAACTATTCTGTGTTTTCTATTACAAACATAAACAAACAACATATACAAATTAATGTTGCAGCGGATACATATTCGAATAAGAACTATTCGAAAGATGCACTCGTAACAAAATAATTAATTTATAATTATATCTTGCGTTAATTTGTAACTTTAAACCTATAATTTTTCTTGGACTAATTCAACATTAATCCGTGAATTAATGTGTATATTTGTACAAAAATCATATCACGAATTAATTCAGAAATAATTTTGAATTATTTTCTGAAATAATTCGAGTGAATCGAAATTTTGCATTTTCATATAATTTAAGAATTAATTTTAAATGAATCCAGAATCATTTGTTGCGTTAATTTCGAGATTAAAACCTATAATATTTCTTGGATTAATTCAACATTAATGAATGATTTAATTTATGTATTTTTACAAAAATCATATCACGAAATAATTTTGAAATAGTTTTAAATTATTTCAAGATATAATTTTAGTTTTATGTTGTAAATTAATTCATGGTTCCTTTCAAAATCCTTTCTAAATTAATTCATGTATTAATTTGTTTATTTTTACAGGAATCATTACCTGAATTATTTTTAATAGAATTTTAGAATATTTCTTTGTAATATTTCATGTATTAATTAAGAAATAATTTTCTTTTCTTAGAAAATTATTTTTATATTAATTCTTTGCGTTAATTCAAGAATTAATTCAGTGAATTAATTCATGCTCTGTGGGTAGCGATGGACGTCGTGGATCAATCAAAACTCAACATAATACCTTATCCAAACGTCGGATTTCGCGCTATGTGCGAATCCAGGGTTAAAAAGAGAGGTTTCCATTACAAAAAACACTTCGACCTTGAGATGACCTTCAAAATGAGGTTAAAGGTCAACGGTTTTTGGTGCATTGAGTGGCCCACTCTGTTCTGAACAAATTTTGTAGAGGTCATTTTTCGATATCTTAAATATTTAAAAAACGCTTTTAGGCAGTTTTTCAAGCATTTGACCTTAAATCGACCTTCTCAAGGCCATGAAAAAAAATTTTTAAATATCTTTGTGGACGTAAAATTTCCCGCTCTTTTCGAATCCGATGTCAAAAATAGAGGTTCCCAATAAAAAAAAACAATTCGACCTTCAAATGACCTTGAAAACGATGTTCAAGGTCAAAACTAATTATACAGATAGATGGCCCCCTTTGTCGTAAACAACTTTCATCTGAAACATTTTTCACAAAAACACGAATTTTCGATTTTAAAATGGCTGTAGGGATGGTCTGAAATACCCGGTATAGTATTAAGACTTGTTAGCAACACCGTTGTGTTCATTAGGCTAAGATTTGTAAAAGTTGATTATAAGAGTTCGTATCATTATGCGGTTTGTTAATGTGCGGTATTTGCGAAGTTGAAGTGTAATTTAACTTTGATTTGATTTGAATAAGATTTGTTTAAATGCGAATTTTTGTTGTGTGTATAATAATAACCCTAACCACTTTCATTTATTACCTTTTCCCCCTTCCCGTCTCGATTACTATGAGCGAGTGCGCCTCACTTGCCCACCTTAAAAGTGGTTAACGAACGAGCTTTCGTTACATAATTTTTTAAGTCAGCAATTGGACGAAACACACAAGGTGTTTTAAAACGTGTAAATGCAGTTGCCAATTCTGATTTATGATTGTTATCTTTATAAACAATTGGTTACGCTGGATGTATCTTTTCTGCTTGTTTATAATTTCATAAAAGAAATTTTGAGTCAACTAGAGTTATTACTTTACCAAGAAAAGTATCAAGATTAAGTTGGAAGAGCAATTGCACAGCTGGTTAATAGACATGGCTTATCAATGTAATCAGGGTAAATTTAATTTATCAATTCCAACTCTAAAAATTATAAGATAATATAAAAGGAGGAGAAAAGATCGATATAATTTTTTAGATTCAAACGCTGATAATTAAAGAGGGCGAGATAATTATCCTGTGAGTACTCTATTTTTACATTAACAAATGTGTACAGAGCATGTATAATGATTTATACATGTTTGTGAGCTTCAGTGCAATTTTTTCATATGATTTTTTTCAATTTTTATTTTAATAGAATGCTACCGAAGTTTCAGCCAGATCCATCGAGTAGTTCCGTTTTTATCGTCGATCAATGTGAACAACTTTTATTTCTTGTTAACAATGGAAAAAAATGAGTTCCAAGCGGTGATGAAGGAAATCAAAGCTGAGTTAGATGCAGTTCATGATGTATCTGCCCCTGTCTTTACAACTGTTTACAATTGGGTAAATGAATTTAAACGTGGCCGTACATCGACTGTAGATAAACATCGTTCAAGCCGTCCTGTAGATGTGAAAACTCCGGAAATGATCAATAAAATCCACGACATGGTGTTCAGAGACCAAAAAATAAAATTGTGTAAGATAGTTGAGGCCACAGGGGCTTTCAAAAGTATTGTCATTTCGATTTTACATGAGAAATTGGATATGAGAAAAATTTCGGCAAGATGGGTGCCACGTTTGCTCAGTCAAGAACAGGTGCCGTCGAGTGGTAGCCGCTGAGGCCCTCTTGGCGCGCATCCACTGTAATCCGGACAACTTTCTGCGTCGATTCATAACTGTAGAAGAAACGTGGCTACACCACTACACTTCTGAGGCGAAGAAACAGTGGATTATGAAAGGTCAACCAGCTCCATAGAAGGCAAAGACAATAAAATCGTCCGGCAAGGTATGGCCACTATTTTTTAGAATGCACGTTGAATTATCTTCGTCAACTATTTATAAAAAGGACAAACAATCACTGGAGAGTATTGTCCGTCGTTATTGGACTGATTAAGCGAGAAAATAAAGAAAAACCGTCCTCATCTGAACAAAAAAAATTCTGTTTCATCACGACAACACTTGATTATACTTAAGTTTACACTTGCTTAGTTTCAATGGCTAAAATTAAAGAATTGAAGTTCGAATTAGTAGACCATTCACCGTATTAACCAGATATGGCCTTTAGTGACTTTTTTATATTCCAAAATCTAAAAAAGTGGCTTGCTGGACAATGATTTATCTCGAATGAGGAGGTCATTACACAAACAAATGGCTATTTTGAGGAACTTCCAAAATTATTTTTTTCTGATGAAAAAAAAATGAAGGACGCCTGGAAAAGTGTATCGAGCTAAAAAGAGATTATGTTGTAAAATGAAAAATCTACTAAAAAAATTGTTTCTCTATCTTTTTCTTAGGACTTATTGACCTACCCTTGTACTTTTGACGACGTTGCATCCTATTATGACAAGATCTATAATACGGAAGAATCAAGGAGTTACAATTGTACTAGCATTCGAAACGGTCGATAGAAATACGAAAAATTTTTTTGTCTATCAGACACATTACTCATCTCATATTTATTATTTGTTTAGGAGCTTAGTCTGGACAGTTTAACCATTTAATGAGGGGTGATAGAAATACAAACTATGAGCCTTCTGCAATATCGAGTTGTATAATCGTTAGATGTGGTTATTTGCATTGAGCGAACTGTGACGTGTTGTTGGTTCGGTCTGTCCAATCCCTGAATCCTTTCGCACTGATTCGCGCCTCTCTTAATATCTCGCCTAGTCATTCCCATCCCTAATACATCTGCATTGATGATATGTGCGCATGGAGGTGCCGTTCAAAAAATGCCAATAAGGGTCTGAGGTAGTTAGGCCTGAGAAAGCCTAACTACGGAAATAGCGTATACATAGCGTCTCTGGTGCCGCACTCGTGAGAAAACTGACATGCGACATCATCCCTGTCAAGATTAGTATCGTCAGTCTTAGTAGATACCGATGTCCTATGAGCCAGTGAGATCTGCTTTCGACGATCTGACGGTCACGACATATAATCGGGAATATTCGATAAATGAGCTAAATTACATGAATCGATGTAACGAGATAAGGTTCAGTGTTAAAAAGCAAAATATGAGAGAGCAGTCATATGAATATTTCTAGCATACTCATTGGTGATTGGATATGCTTGACTAGGTATATGTAATTGTTAGATACTTTAAAACAAGGAGCATTCTATAATAACTAGAACCACAATACGAATAGTAAATACATTATATTCACAAATCAAAGGTGATAAAGATACGAACTATGAGCCTTCTGCAATATCAAGTTGTACAGTCGTTAAAGGATGTTATTTTCCCTGAACCAACTATTAATGCTATATCTGCTTTCCTTTGCTTTATTCGGTAATGATTTTTAAATCTGTTTATCCACGATAAGGAAGCATTGAATAGGCAGTCTTTTTGATTAAATTTCATAGTACCTTGCAATGCCCATTCTTGTAAGTTCCAAGTACTCACAGGAAGTTTTCTTTCTCTGCCATCTAAAAATTTATCATATGTCCATTTGTTTATGAATTCCTGCTTATCAAATTGAGTACCTCCTTTTTAAATATCATTTTCCAATCTCTTTAGTACGTCCAAACTGGTCAAAAAATGAGATCCTCTTTGTTGCAGAGTAGTAACCGACCAACCAAGATGTTCTTTAGCTAAATTTACACATTTAATCTTAATTTCCAATGGAACAGCTGAATAATCTTTTTTTATTTTTTTGTTTACAGGTTGATAATCACTCCTTTGACTGTCAAGAAAGTTATCTAGAAATGTACAAAAGCTAATGTATAAGTTTATCCAAAAATTGTTTAGTGTATGAGTAATTATTTGGTGGGTTTTACAAATGATATCAATTGTTATGAAGACTTGATTTTTGTAATGCAAACCCACCTTCTTCCTGACTTTCTAAATTTTCCAATATATAAAATTCTTCTGGTGAACATTGATTGGTATCGATTAAATTTACATATTCAGCATCTGTATATAGTTCGTCAATTTCATTTAATATCAATTACTCTTCTAAAGTCAACGTTTCAAAATAGTCGCATAGAACTACTGCCATATCATTACCAATTTTGCAAGCTTGCTCTAATGGATCTTGTGAAAACTCTTCATCAAATTCATATTTTAAATTTTCCAGGCAAACTTGTAAACACTTATTGAAAAGTTTTGAGTTTGATTCAATATTTTTGTATTAATTAGTCATTTTCACGAACAATTACAGTGCCGCTCACGCACTTTTACCCCCCCACGGGCAAAATCAGTCTAACTTCAAAGTTTTATATCTCTAGTAGAAATTAACGTACAGAGACGCGCGTGGATGCGTTTGAAAGGTCTTTCGGAGAGCTTTCAAATGATATGACTCACGGTTGCCATCGATTGTTTTTTTAAATTTTGCGACAATTATGCAAAATTGAAAATTCTGAAATTTTTTTATTATTTTTGACAATTAGCCAATTTTGGAAAAAAAATCGTACGAAAATTTGAAGTACACCATTTTTTAGCTATTACCAAGCCCTATCTGAATCACTCATCAAAAATTTATTTTCGTCAAATATGACGCGCGCACGGGCATTTTTTCCTGGAAGTGACAGTTTTTTTCAACATTTTTTATCTCCGTCAAATTGTAACAATCGAAAAAAATTTTATAGGAGAAAAAATGTTTGTTTTTTCACGTAGAATACTGCAATAATTTTTTTTTCGGTTTATCGAAAAATTTTTTTTTTCGGTTTTTTTCAATTTTTTTTTCTCACAGTCGGTACGCTAAAAAGATGAGAAACCACAAAAAAAAATTTTTTTCCACCCATTCTATAATACTACATAACAAGTATCGTAAATTACATAAAAAAAAAAATCTTTTTTTTTTCGACCTTGAAAAATAATAAAAACCGAAAAAAAAAATTTTTCGAAAAACCAAAAAAAAAATTATTGCAGTATTCTACGTGAAACAACAAACATTTTTTCTCCTATAAATTTTTTTCGATTGTTACAATTTGACGGAGATAAAAAATGTTGAAAAAAACTGTCACTTCCAGGAAAAAATGCCCGTGCGCGCGTCATATTTGACGAAAATAAATTTTTGATGAGTGATTCAGATAGGGCTTGGTAATAGCTAAAAAATGGTGTACTTCAAATTTTCGTACGATTTTTTTTCCAAAATTGGCTAATTGTCAAAAATAATAAAAAAATTTCAGAATTTTCAATTTTGCATAATTGTTGCAAAATTTAAAAAAACAATCGATGGCAACGTGAGTCATATCATTTGAAAGCTCTCCGAAAGACCTTTCAAACGCACCCACGCGCGTCTCTGTACGTTAATTTCTACCAGAGATATAAAACTTTGAAGTTAGACTGATTTTGCCCGTGGGGGGGTTAAAGTGCGTGAGGCGGCACTGTATAGTTAATTATAATCGTTTCATGGAATCCTGATGGAATACTAAAATAGAAACAAATAAAAATTAAATAAATCTATCAACTTTTTAATATTAGATATATAAGAACAATTTATAATACATACTATAATTTGT